>NC_090438.1:235175620-236425620 GCF_031143425.1 Pleurodeles waltl | reverse complement strand
GTTCCGCAATGGGGACCATCGTCCTGGCCCTCAACCAGATAGTCACCACATTGCGGGACCATGTGGCACTCCAAAGGGCCCCTGTCACTAGCCCGGACCACGAACAGCCTACCACCTCTGCCGGCGCTAGTGGACAGGAGGCCCCCACACAACGACAGGCCACCAGAACCCCACCTCCTGCTGAAGATCAACCACCCCGCAAGCGGAACCTGAGATCACACAATAAGACAGAGTAGGATGCCAAGACCCCCGCCAGCATAAGATACCCCCTGATGTCATCCCACTGTCCCACATTGTCACCCTGTCAAACCTTGAACTGCCCCTGCTCCATCCTTCCACAGGCATATGGACAATGCACCTGTGCGACTGAGAACTGGACTCTGCCATGGACATTACTCCACCCCCACCCATCACCGTTTTACTATCATGGACCTATATGCAGCACTTAAAATAAATCACCAATTGCACTTCAAAAATCAGGAGTCTGCTTGTATTCTTTACAAATGTATTACACATAACGGTGCAATAATGTTCAGTCACATTGTGATGACAACATACCAATGTCAATAAGCATTAGTCCATGGGCAAACAAAGCAGCAGTCACGCTGTGGGTCATACAGCTCTGAAAAGGGAAGGGAAAGTCAAAAATCAGTTAAAAGGAACTGGGGGGAAACACAGAAAGTAGAGATGCAGGAGGCCAGAAGTAAATGTAAAATGGCGTGGGTGATTCTTACCTGTGTGCTACTGAAAATACTGTTGTATAACTGTGTCCCTGTTGTCCGTGTCGTCCCCGCCGTCTTCCTCATCTTCACTCTCCACAGGCTCCACAGCTGCTACAACACCACCATCTGGACCATCCTCCTGCAGGAAAGGCACCTGGCGTCGCAATGCAAGATTGTGAAGCATACAGCAGGCCACTATCATATGACACACCTTCTTTGGTGAGTACTTTAGGGATCCACCTGTCATATGCAGGCACCTAAACCTGGCCTTCAGGACCCCGAAGGTCCGTTCTATAATCCTCCTAGTTCGCCCATGTGCCTCATTGTACCGTTCCTCTGCCCTGGTCCGGGGATTCCTCACTGGGGTCAATAGCCAAGGCAGGTTGGGGTAACCAGAGTCACCTATTAGCCACACACGGTGTCTCTGTAGCTGTTCCATCACATAAGGGATGCTGCTATTTCGCATGACATACGCGTCATGCACTGACCCAGGGAACTTGGCATTTAGATGGGAGATGTACTGGTCAGCCAAACAGACCACCTGGACATTCATCGAATGGTAATTTTTTCTATTTCTGTACACCTGCTCATTGTCTTTTCGGGGTACTAAAGCCACATGGGTCCCATCAATGGCACCAATGATGTTGGGGATATGTCCAAGGGCATAGAAATCACCCTTCACATTGGCCAAATCACCCTCCTCAGGGAAAACAATGTATCTCCGCATGTATTTCATCAGGGCAGACAACACTCTGGACAAAACCTTAGAAAACATAGGCTGAGATATCCCTGATGACATGGCCACTGTTGTCTGAAAAGACCCACTTGCCAAAAAATGGAGTACTGACAGAACCTGCACCAGAGGGGGAATCCCTGTGGGTTGGCGGATGGGGGACATCAGGTCTGGCTCCAGCTGGGCATACAGTTCATGTATAGTGGCTCGGTCAAGTCGGTATCGAAGTATAATATGTCGTTCTTCCATTGTCGACAGGTCCACCAGCGGTCGGTACACGGGAGGATTCATCCTTCTCCTCGCAAGTCCCAGCGGACGGTGCCTAGGAAGGACAACATGGAGCACAGAGTCAAACAACCCACAGGTACGTTCACCCAGCTTGCACAGTACACGAATCGCTATGCATTTAAAGGCTTGTATGAGTGGCAATGCAAGGCCTAGGCCTGTGTGACGTAGTAGCAATTAAGCCATGTGGGCCCTTGTAATGGCGGCTGCCTGACCTGAGAAGTGTGACAGTGGGATATGAGGTCAACGCGCTGGCGTGGCACACCATGGCGGTAGGCGGTCGAAGACCGCAGTGCGAAGGCGCATTGGTTAACATTGCACCCTATGGGTCTCAGGAGCCAATGACGATGTGCGCCGGCGGTCGCGGTACGCACCGCGGCGGTACGCACCGTCGTGGGCGTGACCGCCATTTTCTAT
The DNA here is from genome assembly GCF_031143425.1 of Pleurodeles waltl. Classification (NCBI taxonomy): domain Eukaryota; kingdom Metazoa; phylum Chordata; class Amphibia; order Caudata; family Salamandridae; genus Pleurodeles; species Pleurodeles waltl. The sequence continues at coordinate 236,423,463 of NC_090438.1, read as the reverse complement.
CTGCTTAACCACTCGAGACCTGACCATCCACAGGAGAGGACCTATACTGCAAGTGCTGCTGTGACCTCGGTCTGGAAGAGACAATGGCTGCTGCGACTGGGGAAAGGGCCCCTGCCTTCACTTCAGAAGAGTTGGAGAAACTTGTGGATGGGGTCCTGCCCCAGTATGCACTACTCTACGGTCCTCCAGACCAACAGGTAAGTACACTGGGTGCACGTTGAATGGGCTATGCCTGGGTTGTGTATGGTGGATGTAAGATGGTGGGGTGGGGAGCGAATGAGGAGTGCAAGGCACGACAGATGAGAGCATGTGCCACATGGCAGGGTTGGGGAGGGGGGGGCAATCACATCTAACATGCAGAAAAATTTTGAAAATTCCTTTCCCACCCTGTACATGTCAAATAGGTCAGCGCCCATCAGAAAGTCGACATTTGGCGTGCCATCGCCAAGGAAGTCCGGGCCCTGGGGGTCCACAACAGACGGGTCACCCACTGCCGAAAGAGGTGGGAGGACATCCGCCGCGGGACCAGGAAGACCGCCGAGTCACTGCTGGGGATGGCCTCCCAACGTAGGAGGGGTGCCAGTCGTACCTTGACCCCCCTGATGTCCCGGATCCTGGCGGTGGCCTACCCCGATTTGGATGGGCGCGTGAGGACATCACAGCAGACACAAGGGGGTGAGTATCAGAACATTCTGCTATCTTTGCGCGCAGTGGAGGTGCCTGGGTGGGGGAGGAGGGCTGTGGGTGACATTAGGCCAGGGTGCTTTCTGTAGTGTAGTCCCCTCCTTTAGGCATGGCCCTGTGCCCCGCCCCCCACCTCTGTAGGGTGCCAAGTACAGCAATCCATGGTCCAGCATCACCCATGTGTGGATTTGTTGTCCATAGACCTGTAGGCCTAGTCACAAGTACTGAGTAGTGTACCCCGATTGCGCAGCGTGGTGCTGGAGGCTCCTGTGTCTGTCCTCTCCGACAACGGTGTTGACAATGCATGCACTCAACCTGTCTTTATTTCTCCCACCCCCCTTTTTCTTCATCTTCTTGTGCATGTGTGCATTAGCATCATCAGGCGGAGGAGAATTGGCATCGGAGCACGAGGGAGCTGCAACTCACAAGGCCCCGGTGGGCCATGCTACAGACACCGAGGTCACCAGTGATACGGAGGGCGAGGGGAGCTCCACAACGGGGACCCGTGGTGACACCAGCGACACTGACACGTCCTCAGAAGGGAGCTCCCTAGCAGTGGCGGCAACATCCGTGCCCCCCGCCTCAACAGGTACAGCCGCCACCCAGCGCTCCAGCTCCGCCCTCCCAGCAGCCCCTCAGCCTTCGCTCCGTGCCCGCTCGCCCAAGAAGGCGGGCATCTCCTTCGCCCCAGGCACCTCAGGCCCTGCCCCAGTTACCCCTGCTGCCCTCAGTGAGGAGGTCATTGACCTTCCACAGACCATCATTGTTGGGCAGCCTACCCTTTTGAATGCCATCCAGGGGGTAGAGAGGGAGGTGCATCGGAGCAATGCATACCTGGAGGGCATTCATTCGGGTCAGGCTGCCCATCAACGATCGTTCAGTGCTCTGGCCTCAGCACTGACGGCAGCCATTGTCCCTGTTTCCAGCCTCCCTCTTCTAACTGCCTCCACCGTCTCCCAGTCTCCTGTTCCTCTGCCTATCCCATCCACACCATCAGACCAGCCTGCACACACCTCAACACCCAAGGGCAGCTCATCCAGACATAAGAACCACAGATCCCACAAGCATTCACCCAAGCAACATCCAGATGCAGCCATGGCAACAGTCACTACCACCTCTGTGTCCCCCTCCTCCTCGTCTCCCTCCCCCCTCCCTATGACGTCTCCACTCACACCTGCATGCACACCACCATCAGCCAGTACTTCCATCACCACCACACCCTCCAGTACAGTCCGCACACGTGCAGTCACCACCCCCACTGCCATTTACACGTCCCCTGTGTCCTCTCCCACTGTGTCTGTCACCCCCTCTTCCAAAACACACAAACGCAGGCAGCCACCCACCCAACAGCCATCCACCTCACCACAGCCTCCGTCACAAGCACCTGCACCCAAAGACAGCACACTTGACTCTCCTACAACCACATCCTCTTCCTCCACTCCCATACCCACTACACCTACCCGTCCCTGTCCTTCCCAAGTGCAGTTCCTTTCCAACCTTGAGCTCGTTCCAGTCACTGACCCACCACCTCCATCTGGTAAGAGTCCTAAGAGCACCTCAGCCACCACCAGCCCTGCATCAAGTCTGACCATTGTGCACGGGTTTTGGAGTCCACCCTTTCCCAGCACAGATACATCGGCCAGCAGCAAGGGAACAGCCAGCCCCCCCCCTGGAAAGAGAACCTGTAAAACCAAGGCCCGCCGTGAGAAGGCTGACACGGCTGCCCCCAAGGAGCAAAGTCGTGGCCCGTCACCTGCCACAACATCAAGGGCAGGCAAGGGCCAGAGAGCCTCATCGAAGGAGGGCAAGGGCAGCAGGGCGGAGAAGTCAGCCAGCAGGGGAGCGGACAAGGAGGGCCCCACAAGCCCCATCCCGGGTGTGACGGAGGACACCCACGGGCCCAGGACTCCGTCACAGGAGGGTCCAGCAACTGCACGGTCGGAGGGCGAATAAGCAGGGAGTCCTGGCCAGGTCTGGCTCCCTTGATAGACAAGAAAGGCACCGCTGAACAGGGCCCCACCGTGAAGAAAGGCACTGCTGAACAGGGCCCCGCCGTGAAGAAAGGCACTGCTGAACAGGGCCCCGCCGTGAAGATAGGCACCGCTGAACAGGGCCCCGCCGTGAAGACAGGCACCGCTGAACAGGGCCCCGCCGTGAAGACAGGCACCGGTGAACAGGGCCCCGCCGTGAAGAAAGGCACCGCTGAACAGGGCCCCGCCGTAAAGAAAGGCACCGCCGAACAGGGCCCTGCCTTGAAGACAGGCACCGCTGAACAGGGCCCCGCCGTGAAGAAAGGCACCGCTGAACAGGGCCCCGCCGAGAAGAAAGGCACCGCTGAACAGGGCCCCGCCGTGAAGACAGGCACCGCTGAACAGGGCCCCGCCGTGAAGACAGGCACCGCTGAACAGGGCCCCGCCGAGAAGAAAGGCACCGCTGAACAGGGCCCCGCCGTGAAGACAGGCACCGCTGAACAGGGCCCCGCCGCGAAGAAAGGCACCGCTGAACAGGGCCCCGCCGTGAAGAAAGGCACCGCTGAACAGGGCCCGCCGTGAAGATTGGGTCCGCTGAACAGGGCCCCGCCGTGAAGACAGGCACCGCTGAACAGGGCCCCGCCGTGAAGACAGGCACCGCTGAACAGGGCCCCGCCGTGAAGAAAGGCACCGCTGAACAGGGCCCCGCCGTGAAGAAAGGCACCGCTGAACAGGGCCCCGCCGTGAAGACAGGCACCGCTGAACAGGGCCCCGCCGTAAAGAAAGGCACCGCTGAACAGGGCCCCGCCAAGAAGAAAGGCACCGCTGAACAGGGCCCAGCCGTGAAGACAGGCACCGCTGAACAGGGCCCCGCCATGAAGACAGGCACCGCTGAACAGGGCCCCGCCGAGAAGAAAGGCACTGCTGAACAGGGCCCCGCCGTGAAGACAGGCACCGCTGAACAGGGCCCGCCGTCTCAAGCACTGCTCCGCTGGGCCCTTCATCTCAAGCACCGCTCCACTGGGCCCTTCCTGTCAAGCACCGCTCCGCTGGGCCCTTCATCTCAAGCACCGCTCCGCTGGGCCCCGCCGTATCAAGCACTGCTCTGCTGGGCCCTTCCTGTCAAGCACCGCTCCGCTGGGCCCTTCATCTCAAGCACCGCTCCGCTGGGCCCTTACTGTCAAGCACCGCTCCGCTGGGCCCTTCATCTCAAGCACCGCTCCGCTGGGCCCCGCCGTATCAAGCACCGCTCCGCTGGGCCCTTCATCTCAAGCACCGCTCCGCTGGGCCCCGCCGTCTCAAGCATCGCTCCGCTGGGCCCTTCATCTCAAGCACCGCTCCGCTGGGCCCTTCCTGTCAAGCACCGCTCCGCCGCTGGGCCCTTCATCTCAAGCACCGCTCCGCTGGGCCCTTCCTGTCAAGCACCGCTCCGCTGGGCCCTTCATGTCAAGCACCGCTCCGCTGGGCCCTTCCTGTCAAGCTCCGCTGGCCCATTGACAGTGCTGGTTCTGTGTCGAGCTGGTGTTCACACTGCACTCTGGGCACCCTGCCTCCTCCATGACCAGTGGAGTCTGTAATCCACCTGATGGACTGTGGCTTTGCACTCCCCAGGATGGCACAGTGGGCATGGTGGCCCCTTCGTGGTTCTGGCGTCGTGGACCCCTGTGGCTGAGGTGCCCCCCCTTCCCTTCCCCCTGAGGTGCCTGTAGTTTTGTCATCTGATGCCCCAGCAGTGTTCTCTCCAACTGACTCAGGTCTCCTGTATGGGCTTTGCCCATGTGTTTGGTACACATTGGCCCACGGACTGTGGATATTTGACACACTGAGCAGGACTTATTGACTTTGTACATAGCTTTCGCACTGTTCATGATTTTTGCTTTGATATTTCATAACGATAATTTTCCATGACTTCAATGAACCTGATTTATACATACATTTAATTTAAAATTGTATTATGTCTTTGCATTTTTCAGGGGGGTTTGGGGGTTGTCACTCAGTTGTTGCTCTGCATTGGTATGTTGATAGTTGGGGGGGGGCGTATGTGTGTGCCCGTAACCTTTCGTCCTCCCCCCTCCCCTGTGTCGTAGGTGCAGTACTCACCGTTGTCTTCTGCGCCGGAGTTCGTACTCGTGGTAGATGAGCAGGTAGACAAGAGCTGGTAGGATGTTTAATTCGGGTTCCATGCTGTCCTCCGTCCTCGTGGAGTGTATAGAGGTGAGCGTTTTCCCGTTCATAGTCTGTTTCCACCGTGGAAAAGGTGGCGGATTGGTGAGTTGTTATACTGTGGGCGGTACATTGTCTGCCGCCTGCCTGTTGGCGGTGGCCGCCGCGCTGTTTGTCTGTCCCGCCGTGGCGGTCAGAGTGTTAAAGTGGTGGGCTGTGTTGGCGGTTCCCGCCAGGGTCAGAATTCCATTTTTTTAACAGCCAGCCTGTTGGCAGGTTGGCCGCCGCTTTATCACCGACCGCCAGGGTTGGAATGACCGCCAATGTGTAATCTCATAATTATTTGTTGTTTTGACTGTGTCCAAGTGTTGTTTGTGTCTTTATTTATTATTATACATTATGTTACAGCCCTGAAGAAGCCCTATGTTAAAGGGTGAAACGCGTTGGCTGTTGCTACTATGTACATTATGTATCACCAAGAACAATATGGAAGGAAATAACTGAATGGAAGAAAATAAAGAGAAGATTTGATGTATCCATACTACAAGCGAACTAGACTTTCTTTATATGTGAATTGTTAATTTCTAACAAGTGGTGCACCACCATTATGGTTTTCATTATTGTTTTTTTCTAACCTTTTGCAGCAGGTGCGTTAGTGGAGTTGCACACTAAGGACATTTGAATGTCCCATTGTTTGGATAGTTGGGAACTTATAGGGATTGGTGCGTATCTCATGAGCCTGCTGCGTTCTGCTGTTTTGTAGTTTCACATCCACGTATATGACTGAACAACCCATTCCTCTCTATCAACTGATCAACTCCTCCATCTCTTATCAATCTTTCTAGCTTAACTTACAAGCCAATTACTCAAAGCAAAAACTCTAGCCAGAAATTGAAGAATTGAGGAAATTGACACATCCTTCTGCCAATATCAAGGAACTGACAACTGGATCTATTGATCTGCTTGACAGCATCCATTTAAATAAATATTGTACTCTGTTGGGGTTCTTGAGATATTCACAGTATGGGAGTGCTTTTCCTTGCAACTTGCAAACTCGCTGACGTACTCAGCTTATGTAAACTAAAAGTAATAAGAAAGTAATGGGAACCTTTTAGGTCAACCCATGCAAAACAGTTGTAGTAATAACCATACGGTGATTAATGAGTAAACACAACTTTCTTGCTTAGAGTACACCTTCAGCAGGCAGACCAAGGAAACCTTCTGCTCAGTTTGTCCGCAAATAGCATGCTGTCAAAGTAAAGAATGCTGATGACGTCACTGGACAGAAAAAAAAAAGGAATCATAACAAGCCCACGCGCCTTTAACTTTGAAGGGACCACATATCCCAGACTGCTTTGTGGCCCCAGGAGGTGGCCATTTCACCAGCACCTGCATCCACTTGACCAGACCAACGAGCGCTATATAGCGCCTGGGTGCACTTCGCGGCACGGGACGCGCATGGAACTTTGAAAGGGACTACATATCCCAGACTGCTTTGTGGCCCCAGGAGGCGGCCATCTTACCAGCACCTGCATTCACTTGACCAGACCAACGAGCCCTATATAGCGTGTGGGGGCACTTTGCGACGCGGGACGCGCCTGGAACTTTGAAAGAGACTACATATCCCAGACTGCCTTGTGGCCCCAGGAAGCAGCCATCTTACCAGCACCTGCATCCACTTGACCAGACCAACGAGCGCTATATAGCGCGTGGGAGCACTTCGCGGCGCGGGGCGCGCCTGGACCTGTGAAAGGGACTACATATCACAGACTGCTTTGTGGCCCCAGGAGACAGCCATCTTACCAGCACCTGCATCCACTTGACCAGACCAACGAGCGCTATATAGCGCATGGGAGCACTTCGCGGTGCGGGAAATGCGCGGGCCACGTCCAGCTGAAGTCTGGGCCAAGGGCAGGTCCGTTCACGCCCGTCGTATCCCGGAGGAGGCTGGGCTGGGCCACCCCCCTAACATTTTTTCTAAGCAGGCATCGTTGACTGTTGCCACTATTGTATCTTCTTGTAGGTGTGTCATTGAACTAACTTTTTATAGAACATTTATCCATCAATTATAGTTCAATGGGCAAAAGGAAAGCAATAGAGGGTGGGGCGGGGCGGTGGTAAAAACTAAGCGGAAGAGACATAAGCATGCAGCCAATAACTGTGTTATGGACAGCATCGACAACCTTCTTGATGAATGTGAAGGAATCTTAACTTCCTCCCCAGACAGCGGCCCCAAGGGAACTGGGGAGAGTTCTCCCCAGTCAAGAAGGGCGCTGGTCACAAGCAAATTGCTGACATATTCGTAAAACGTGGCCAACAGGCTATAACTTCCACAGGGGGGGGAGGGATTTCATCACCCACGCTCCCCCATTATCAGCGGATAAGCCTCCAACTGATCCAAGCAACCCTATTCAGTGTATCAACCGCTTTACCCCTTCAATAAATATCTCAGATTAACAAGACGACCGTGACCCATGCATCAGGGTGGCTGGGTCAGTAGATGTGGATTTTGTAGGAAGGTAGTATCTTTCTAGCCTTGTTACCCCCACTTTTGGCCTGTTTGTTAATATATATGTCTGGGTGTTTTTACTGTCTCACTGGGTTCCTGCTAGCCAGGACCCCAGTGCTCATAGTGGAAACCCTATTTTTCAGTGTGTGTGATATGTGTCACTGGGACCCTGCTAGCCAGGACCCCAGTGCTCATAGTTTGTGGCCTATATGTGTTCCCTGTGTGGTGCCTAAATGTATCACTGAGGCTCTGCTAACCAGAACCTCAGTGTTTATGTTCTCTCTGCTTTTAAAATTGTCACTGCAGACTAGTGATCATTTTCACCAATTCTAATTGGCACACTGGAATACCCTTATAATTCCCTTGTATATGGTACCTAGGTACCCAGGATATTGGGGTTCCAGGAGATCCCTATGGGCTGCAGCATTTCTTTTGCCACCCATAGGGAGCTCAGACAATTCTTACACAGGACTGCCACTGCAGCCTGAGTGAAATAACGACCACGTTATTTCACAGCCATTTTACACTGCACTTAAGTAACTTATAAGTCACCTATATGTCTACCCTCACTTGGTGAAGGCTAGGTGCAAAGTTACTAAGTGTGAGGGCACCCTGGCACTAGCCAAGGTGCCCCTTACATTGTTCGGGGCAATTTCCCCCAGACTGTGTGAGTGTGGGCACACCATTACACGCGTGAACTACATATAGGTCAATACCTATATGTAGCTTCACAATGGTAACTCCGAACTTGGCCATGTAACATGTCTAAGATCATGGAATTGTCCCCCCAAGCCAAATCTGGTATTGAGGTGCCAATCCCATGCATCCCCGGGGCTCCAGTATGGACCCCCGGTACTGCCAAACTAGCTCTCTGGGGTGTTCTCTGCAGCTACAGCTGCTGCCAACCTTCAGACAGGTTTCTGCCCTCCTAGGGTCTGGGCAGCCCAGACCCAGGAAGGCAGAACAAAAGATTTCCTCTGAGAGAGGGTGTTATACCCTCTCCCTTTGGAAATAGGTGTTAAGGGCTGGGGAGGAGTAGCCTCCCACAGACTCTGGAAATGCTTTGAAGGGCACAGATGATGCCCTCCTTGCATAAGCCAGTCTACACCGGTTCAGGGATCCCCCAGCCCCTGCTCTGGCACGAAACTGGACAAAGGAAAGGGGAGTGACCACTCCCCTGTCCATCACCACCCCAGGGGTGGTGCCCAGAGCTCCTCCAGTGTGTCCCAGACCTCTGCCATCTTGAACGCAGAGGTGTGAGGGCACAATGGAGACCTCTGAGTGGCCAGTGCCAGCAGGTGACGTCAGAAACCCCTCCTGATAGGCTCTTACCTGGTTAGGAAGCCAATCCTCCTTGAGGGCTATTTAGGGTCTCTCCTGTGGGTTTCTCCTCAGATAATGAATGCAAGAGCTCACCAGAGTTCCTCTGCATCTCTCTCTTCACCTTCTGTCAAGGATCGACCGCTTACTGCTCCAGGACGCCTGCAAAACCACAACAAAGTAGCAAGACGACTACCAGCAACATTGTAGCGCCTAATCCTGCCGGATTTCTTGACTGTTTCTTGGTGGTGCATGCTCTGAGGGCTGTCTGCCTTCACCCTGCACTGGAAGCCAAGAAGAAATCTCCTGTGGGTTGACGGAATCCTTCCCCTGCTAATGCAGGCACCAAACTTCTGCATCACCGGTCCTCTGGCTCCCCTCTCATCTTGACGAGCCTGGTCCCTGGAACACAGGAGCTAGATCCAAGTGACCCCGACAGTCCATTGGCCCTTCTGTCCAATTTTGGTGGAGGTAAGTCTGTGTATCCCCACGCCAGACAGTAATCCTGTGTACTGTGTGATCTGTAGCTGCTAGGGCTTCTGTGCACTTTTGCAAGGATTCCTTCATGCACTGCACAGCCCAGGTCCCCAGCACTCCGTCCTGCATTCCTCAACTCGCTGAGTTGACTACCGGCTTCAAGGGACCCTCTTTTTTTGTGTTGAGACGACATCGTGCTCAGATTTCTTGAATGCCTGTTCAAGTGCTTTTGTGGGTGCTGCCTGCTTCTGCGTGGGCTCTCTCTATTTTTGAGTGCCCCCTCTGTCTCCTCCTCCAAGGGGCGACCTCCTGGTCCTTCCTGGGCCCAGGCAGCATCCATTATCTTCAACCGTGACTCAGCTATCAAGGCTTGTTTGCGGTCTTTCTGCGTGAAAATAACTCTGCATCCTCCAGCACGCCATGGGACATCTTCTGACCAAAGGAGAAGTTCCTGGCACCTTCCGTTGTTGCAGAATCTTTGGCTTCTTCCATCCAGAGGCAGGCCTTTTGCACCTTCATCCGGGGTTTAGTGGGCTTCTGCCCCCCGGACACTTGCGTGACTCTTGGACTTGGTCCCCTTCCTTTGCAGGTCCTCAGGTCCAGGAATCTGTCTTTAGTGCTTTGCAGTCAGTTGTTGCCTTTGCAGAATCCCCTATCTCAACTTTACTGTCTTTCTGGGGTAGTAGGGTAACTTTACTCCTACTTTCCAGGGTCTTGGGGTGGGGTATCTTGGACATCCTTAGTGTTTTCTTTCACTCCCAGTGACCCTCTACACACTACACTAGGCCTGGGGTCCATTCTTGGTTCGCATTCCACTTTTGGAGTATATGGTTTGTTTTGCCCTTAGGCCTATTGTGTCCTATTGCATTCTATTGTGTTCCACAGTGTTTGCACTACTTTTCTAACTGTTTACTTACCTGATTTTTGGTTTGTGTGTATATTTTGTGTATTTTACTTACCTCCTAAGGGAGTATATCCCCTGAGATACTTTTGGCATATTGTCACTAAAATAAAGTACCTTTATTTTTAGTAACTCTGAGCATTGTGTTTCTTATGATATAGTGCTATCTGATATAAGTGGTATAGTAGGAGCTTTGCATGTCTCCTAGTTCAGCCTAAGCTGCTCTGCTATAGCTACCTCTATCAGCATAAGCTGCTAGAACACTACTAATCTACTAATAAGGGATAATTGGACCTGGCACAAGGTGTAAGTACCATCAGGTACCCAGTACAAGCCAGGCCAGCCTCCTATATTTGTAAATGAGCACTCAGCCCAGTCAAATGCACAGCATATGTTATGCATACAAGATTTAAAGAGGGAGGTGTCAGAACTTAAGTCTATGGTTAATTCCTTAATTGCAATAGTCAAGCAGCTGATTTCTCCAGACACAACGACTTCCATAAATCATTACCGCAATCCAATGCCAAACCATTCAGGTACCATGACGAAATTGCCCACAACGCTAGCAAATAGTTGTGTTGGCCAATCTCTAGCTGATGCTAAGATCAAGAAATCCGATCAGCACCCCCTCACCCAACAGCTTACGTGCATGGAAGGCATTTGATGCCTACTATCAAACCACAAAATCCACAAGCAATACTGTCCCTAAATACACTGCACAACCCATCATTGACCGACTCCAATCCACAAGGATTGTTCCCAAGCTACACCCACTGGCACAAAGAGAAGGGGGAGATTCATTTAGAAATAAGGCAGTTCATTGGATTCTCCATGTAAGAGGCTGGTACTCTGCAATACGTGAGGATATAATTGATACAGTAAGAAGGCCCGACCTAGGCACACACTTTGACATTCTACAGTTGACATTTAGGGATAGGTGTATGGTGGACCACGTGGTGGCCCTAGACGCAAGGACAAGTGCTCCAGGGCAATCCTGTATCCAGTTCAAATGCCCTAGTCCACCTGTATACTGTAGGGCTCGTCCCAACCACTGCCCAACAGGTAATCCATCTGCTCTTAGCGAGAATGATTGACTTAAAGCATCATCTGAAATACATGCTAAACTGCCCCCTGACTTACATGAAACAACTGTCTCTGGTCTGGCTGTAGCCCCAATATTGCTGCCGCAAGCACTCATGTTTCTTCTCCTTACAGATCCCACCTGACCACCCGTGATCCATTGCATAGCCTTGATAACATTGTACATTCTTTCCCCCGTGATTCTCACTTTTTACAGATAGCAAAGCATGAGAATACCGCACCTAGGACCAGGTCAGGTCACCCTGATGGCTATCATTACTCAATACAGGATTCACTGGTCAATAGTGATGACGACCCCTCTCCTCCCAAGCAACCTCACCTGTTAAACCACCCTCTGGTAACCAAACTCTCGAATATGTCAGTGGACAGAGCTGTCCATTCAACCACTGAAGTCCGACTTGTCTCATGGAATGTGCCTGGTCTGAGATCTGTCCTTCACCTCCTTGATTGAGAAACACAACATATGTCTTCTTCAAGAGACATGGTTGACCGACCCACTCTTTCGAACTGGCTATTCCAACTTTTATGTTCCTGCTCTGCCCAGTACCAGGGGCAGGCCTTCTGGGGGTCTGGCCATTTGGACTAGAACATCACTGAACTGCTGTATATCACAGCTATCCATTGATTCCCCGACCTGCTAGGTCTTCGCCTATCATTTGGGGCTGATGCAGTTGTGATTATTTTTAACCCCTATACCAGAGGGGTTGGGGGGGTCGGCTTCCCAAAACCCCCTGCATTCTGGAAGCATTTTTTCAAATCTGTCCCCGGCGTTACAAAATTATTGTGGCAGGTGACTTTAACGTCACATTTGAACCTCTTGACTGGGATGATCTTGAGTCCACCCACGAGGAGGATCAGGTATGGTCTATCCCTGCCTTGGATATCACGCCCATTAAAAGGTGGTCACAAGTTACTGTTCAGGTAAAATCATTGACTATGGAATTTGGACTTAGGGCACTCAATGGCAGGACCAAATCAGACGTAAAGGGTTGCCACACATAATAACAAAGTTAACCACACCAGTAGAATTGATTATTGTCTAGTCGACATAAGATTATGGCCTTTAGTCATTGACATGAGGGTTATTGAGAGATCTGAAAGTGACCATAATCACCTCTCAGTCCACTCGTCAGCTTTGAGCAACCACCTGTCCATGGTCAACACCTTAGTTAAAGCACCAAAGGGAATCAGTCTGGTTAATGACAAACGCCACCTAAAGTGGAACCAGGTTCTGGCTCGACCTGCACTCATCGACGCTGCTAACAACACCTTGAGGTCCACATTGCCGGGCTTAGAGGTGGGCTCCGCAATCCCCAACGAGGAAATAAGCTTGACTCACACCTCATGTTTCAAGGGTATTGCGGCCCTCTTCTCGGCTGATATAGCCTCTGATAGTAAGAGGCTCAAGGGTAGACATCGCTGGTTTAACAAAGAGTGCCATTCCTCAAGCAAGCATTTAATCCAAGCTATCAAATCTAAGGATGTAAATGCAATTAGCTCAGCCAGAAAGTCTTACAAATCAGCTATCGACAAAGCCAAATGTGAACAAGATGACAAGTGGTGGGCTGCACTTAGTGACGCTGCATAAGAGAGGAATTGCAGCACATTTTGGTACCTGGCAGCGCTCGGCCCTGCAAACAGCAAATTGAACATTACAACCAATATTGCATCAAAAGAGTGGGTAGATCACTTTAGTGGATTGTATTCTTACAACCATGATAGTTCTACCTCTCAACATAAGGACACTTGCCCAAATATTACCCTAACACCCACCCCTCCAGTGTTGCAACTATTTTCGCAAGCGGACATAGCATACTGTTTAGGCTCTCTAAAGCGTGGTAGTGCACCTGGTGTGGATGGTGTTCCAGCAGACCTGTTTTTAACCGATACAGCAATCTGGTCAAGATATATCACCATCATAGCGAATGCTATAGCATCTGGGGCCTATACGTGAATCTTGGAAGGGGGCCATTGTTGTCCCAATTTTCAAAAAGGGCGACAGAAGCCTCCCCAGTAATTATAGGCCAATTAGCTTAATAGACTGTGTGCAGAAAGTGTTCTGTCATTGCCTTCTGGGCAAGATTCAAGACTGGATGACAGAACGCAACATCCTTAGTCCCCTCCAGGCAGGTTTTCGCTAAAAAATATCTACCACTGAGCAAGCCCTTAGGTTTCTGCTCTTATACTGGAAAACCGTTTTTATTGGTAAAGGGAACCTGTATGTTACTTTTGTGGACTTGAAATCTGCATTCAATTTAGTACCCTGTAACAAGCTGTGGGAAGTTCTTTCCCTAATGGGAATCCCCGAGCACATTCTTGCATTACTAACTCGGCTCCATGAGGGTAACTGATATCCAAGACCCCAAGTGGATTACGAAAACTCCTTGTGTGTTTTGAGGAATTTTGCTCCACACGGGGACTTGAGATCAATGCCTCTAAAACTAAATTGATGACACTATATCCACACAGGTCATTTAGAGGAAAATTCACTCTCGAGGGAACTCCACTTGAAAAGGTTGGCACTTTTAGTTACCTGGGCATAATGTTAACTGAAAAAATGTCTTGGAAATCGCACATTGCAAAGCAAGCACTGAAGTTAAAGCAAACAACGGGGGTCTTAATGAAGGACTTTAACCTCTCACATACCAAACCAATACGCTCCGCAATCCGGATACATGAAACCAAGGCAGTAAGTTCAGCCCTCTACAGGGCTGAACTTTGGGGCTATGCCAAGGCCCAAGATATAAAGGTTTCTGAAAATAATTTCTTAAGAAACCTAGTGTCCCACCCGCCAAGTACTCCAATGTTTCCCCTTTTTAAAGACCTAGGCATGAAACACATTGACCACAAAGCCAACCTACGTCTGCTCATGTATTGGTGGCGTCTTTGGACCACCCCGGAGCTTACCTCCTTTACTATATCCCTGCAGGTCATCTTAGAACTTAACCACCATCCTGGTATCCCCTGTTTCAGACACATCAAGGGGCTACTTTACTCTCTTGGGCTTAGAGAACTTTGGGATTCCCCAACCACTACTTCCTTCCCTTCAAAAAATTATCTTAAAAATGTGTACAGGCATATGGTAGACTCTGAAGACATGAGGGTTGCTCTTCACTGTACACTATCATGTGACTTCACCAACCTAAAAGAGACGTGCAAATGTGAGGCTTTCTGGGACATAATTACGGTGCCAAGAGAAAGGAAGTTGTACCTCCAGTTCTCTATTGGCACCCTGCCATTAAGACTATTTACTAGTCGCTGGTCACAAGGGGAAATAACCATCTGCCCAGCTTGTACAGCACCCATTGAAAACCTCCCTCACGTCCTATTTGTCTGCCCTGCATACACTGCCTCACGCTGGAAATGGCTGGCCCTGGATTGTAGACTGCTGGGAGTTCGCAGCTACGGCTTAGCTCTCCGAATTCTTATTGTCAGAGGGAAACTTCTATCTGTATAATGGTTTTTAGCAAGAATGCATAAACTTACTCTGGGAGTGAATTTAATTTTATTTCATTTTATTATTTTATCTAATCACATGTACTGTATATATTTTATTTAATTATGTGTAATTATTTATTGTTACTGTGCTTTTGTGGCTCTTGTAGCTGAAATAAAGTTCTTTTGACTGACTGACTGACTGATATTTTACTCTAGGTATTCTAGCTACTAACAAACCCATAAAACCGGAGTTGGGCCTTGGGTTCACCAGCCAACTTGGTAAGCTAAAATGTGCCTGCAAAAAACACAAAAACAACAAGCACTGCCAAATCAATAGGTTTGTGTAAAATCTTAATCATGGTATAGGAAAGCAGAATTTAGTGTAAGTTGAAACACTGCAGAGCAGCTACAAGTCAAGCCATGTTTTGGTTGCTTCACTTCAGCAACTTCCACTGTTCACAGAAAGAATCATAGAACACTGAGGAGAGTGTGCAGTGGAACAAAGGAACTTTACAAAAGTAAACATACAGTATACAGTTATAATAATAATTACACTTGGGAAATTCCAAAGCTGGTAAAATAAAAGAAGGATAAATTTTAAATGAAATAAACATAACAGTGTGGCTATAATGTGCACCTTTATGCAAGCATAGGCACTCACAAATGTTGTTTCAGTGCATGAGCCTTTAAAGTCAGGACTGTTGTCTTTGCCCATGATTGTATTATCCTTCCACTGAGTAGAGATGTGTATGGAATGTCCTCACCATGAAGTGTTCACCTCTGTTGGCAGAATGCCAAGTGTGCCTCTCTCACTCTGGACACAATTGAGTGTCTCTCTTGTGTTTGCATTCTGAGAGCAAAGCGTAGGGTTATCTGTGGATGAGAACTCAAAGACGCAACACACTCAGAAATGAAGCATCGCATCTCTGGTGGTCTGTTGTCATCTGGTGACCTACTTACCAGAATTCCTAGCCTCCACACATTTTAAGAACTAAAGTGAACTAGCATATGATGTTTGCTAAAAAACTAAAGTGAACTAGCATATGATGTTTGCTAAAAAGGGTCTTTTCTGTGTTGCATAGTAAAACCATATTAAACAATTACTCTAAGGGGGTCATTCTGACCTCGGCGGTAAAATGCCCTTACCGCCGGTCATAAGACCGCCATAACACCGCCGCGGCCGCGGTCAACCGCCACGGTCATTCTGACCCACAACGGCCAAACCTCCAAAAATCCGTCCTCCACTGCAGCCCGCCACATCGGCGGGCAGCGATAAACTGGAGATGACCAAACCTCCACCGTCACGCCAACAGAAATACGCCCATGCCATTACGACCCACGAATCCACACGGCGGTCATTCAAACGCGGTATTCCATTGGCGGTACACACCGCCGCGGTCAGAATACACACACATCACCAAAACACAGCCACATTGGACAATTTGAAATACACACACCTGATACACATACACACACCACTCCCACACAATCAACCAACTATAAAACACACACCCACATCACCCACAAACCCCTGCGACCCTAATTACTGAGAGAAGGAGAGAGAGACACAGCAGACAATCCATAGCAAGACACACTGAGGCACACTACACCATCACACACACCACATAGTAGCACAAAGCACCACTCACCAACACACTCCTCATCACATACACCACCCCACACCTCACCCACACCACCCCATGGCACCCCAAAGGCACCCACGCTTTTCGGACCAAGAACTCCGGGTCATGGTGGAGGAAATCCTAAGAGTGGAACCCCAGCTCTTCGGCTCGCAGGTGCAGCACACCAGTATAGCCAGGAAGGCGGAGCTATGGCAGCGGATCGTGGACAGGGTCAACGCGGTGGGACAGCATCCCAGGAATAGGGAGGACATCCGCAAAAGATGGAACGACCTACGGGGGAAGGTCCGATCGATGGTCTCCAGGCACAACATCGCGGTCCAGAAGACTGGCGGCGGACCCCCACCCACCCCTCCCGAATTTACATCGTGGGAGCAAGAGGTCTTGACCATCCTGCATCCTCAGGGCCTCGCTGGAGTAGCCGGAGGAATGGACTCTGGTAAGTCCCATCTCAACTACTATATCCCCCCCACCCCACCAGCATGCCAACCCACACCCCCACCCTCACCCCCACCCCCCAGCACACATCCTCCCTGACAATGTCTCACCAGCACAACCCACCCATCCCAACACCAACTCCTGCATGCCAACACAAATCATGGGCACCCATCATCTAAGCATGACCACTGCACTAACCCCTCCCCCCCACTAAATACCCTCACAACACCTCCCTCCAGGGAATGCCTGCACTGGGGGACAAGGGCACCCACAACACGCATGCTATTGCACACACAGAAATAATAACCAAACTCTCTTACCCCATGCAGGACCCGAACGACAACACACCAGCCAGGAGGGTCCAGAAGTGTCCATCCCACCACCGGAACAGGCCCACACTGAGGATAGCAGCTCTGTCGACAGTGAACCTGATGACCAGCCCGGACCATCGGGGACCTCTGGGCAGTCGGTTCCCCTCAGGCAGCCACAGGCCACACCAGACCCGACCCCCTCTGCCGACACCAGCACAGCTCCCACCCAGCGGGCCCATGCCTCTGTCTCTAGGACAGCTCAATCAGCGGTGTGTCTGCCACTACAGGGCACCCAGGCTAACCCAACACCCCAACAACAACAGGGACCTGGGGGCAGTGGTAGCGGGCACACCGTCCAGGGGACAGAGGCCGGGGGAAACCGGGCAGCTCGGAGGGCTGCTGTGCGACAGGGGGGGGAGGAGAGGCCCAGGGAACCCACTCTCCAAGAGGCCCTCACCACCATCATGGGGGCATACCACCACTCCCAAGAAACGATGGCGACGGTACTGGCCAGGTTCACTGAGATCCAGGCACAGCAGGAGGAACGCTACATGGGGTTCAGGGAGGAGCTGAGAATCATCGGGACCGCAATGGGGACCATCGTCCTGGCCCTCCACAGGATAGAGGACGCGTTGCGGGACCATGGTGCACCACACAGGGCCCCTGTCACTAGCCCAGACCAGGAACAGCCTACCACCTCCGCCGGCGCTAGTGGACAGGAGGTCCCAACACCTCGACAGCCCCCCAGAACCCCACCTCCTGCTGAAGAACAACCACCCCGTAAGAGGAGCCTGAGACAAAAGAAAAAGACAGAGTAGGATGTCAAGACCCCCGCCTGCAGGACATACCCCCTCAAGTCTTCCCACTGTCCCACATTGCCACCCTGTCCAACCATGAACTGCCTATGCTCCATCCTTCCACAGGCAAAAGGACAATGCACCTGTGAGACTGAGAACTGGACTCTGCCATGGATATTCCTCCACCCCCACCCATCACCCTTAGAATCACATGTACCGATATCTAGCACTGTAAATAAATCACATTTTGCACACAAATCTGTTTTGAGTCATGCTGTATTATTGACAAATGTATTACATATTACTGTTCGATTTCTGTTCTGTCAATTAGTCATGACAACATACCAATGTCAATACGCTGTATTTCATGGGCGAACCAAGCAGAAGTCAGGTACTGAGTCAGACAGCACTGAGAAGGGAAGGGAAAGGCAAAAATTAATGAAAAACATCTGTGGGGAACTACAGAAAGTACAGATGCAGGAGGCTATAAGCAATTGTGAAATGGCGTGGGTGATTCTTACCTGGGTGTTACTGGAAATACTGTTGTATCACTCTGTCCCTATTGTCTGTGTCGTCCTCTGAGTCTTCCTCCTCTTCACTCTCCACAGGCTCCACGGCTTCTACAACACCACCATCTGGACCATCCTCCTGCAGGAAAGGCACCTGGCGTCGCAAAGCCAGGTTGTGAAGCATACAGCACGCCACGATGATATGGCACACCTTCTTTGGTGAGTACATTAGGGATCCACCTGTCATATGCAGGCACCTAAACCTGGCCTTCAGGAGGCCAAAGGTTCGCTCAATCACCCTCCTAGTACGCCCATGGGCCTCATTGTAGCGTTCCTCTGCCCTTGTCCGGGGATTCCTTACTGGGGTCAGTAGCCACGGCAGGTTGGGGTAACCAGAGTCACCTATTAGCCACACACGTTGTCTCTGTAGCTGCTCCATCACATAGGGGATGCTGCTATTTCGCATCACATACGCGTCATGCACTGACCCTGGGAACTTGGCATTTACATGGGAGATGTACTGGTCAGCCAAACAGACCACCTGGACATTCATCGAATGATAATTTTTTCTGTTTCGGTACACCTGCTCATCGTCTTTTGGGGGTACCAAAGCCACATGGGTCCCATCAATGGCACCAATGATGTTGGGGATATGTCCAAGGGCATAGAAATCACCCTTCACTGTAGGCAAGTCACCCTCCTCGGGGAAAATGATGTAGCTCCGCATGAGTTTCATCAGGGCAGACAACACTCTGCTCAAAATCTTAGAAAACATAGGCTGAGACATTCCAGATGACATGGCCACTGTGGTCTGGAATGACCCACTGGCCAAAAAATGGAGGACTGACAAAACCTGCACCAGAGGGGGAATCCCTGTGGGTTGGCGGATGGGGGACATCAGGGCTGGCTCCAGCTGGGCACACAGTTCATGGATAGTGGCACGGTCAAGTCTGTATCGAAGTATTATATGGCGTTCTTCCATTGTCGACAGGTCCACCAGCGGTCGGTACACGCGAGGATTCCTCCTTCTCATCGCAAGTCCCAGCGGACGGTGCCTAGGAAGGACAACATGGAGCACAGAGTCAGGCAAACCACAGGTACGTACAGACAGCTTGCACAGTTAAAGAATGGCAATGGGTTGAAAGGCGTGTATGTGTGGCAATGCAAGGCCTAGGCCTGTGTGTCGCAGTCAAAATTAAGCCATGTGGGCCCTTGAAATGGCGGCTGCCTGACCTGTGAAGTGGGACAATGGGATGTGAGGTCAATGCGCTGGCGGGGCACACCGTGGCGGTAGGCGGTCGAAGACCGCGGCGCAAAGCCGCATTGGTTAACATTGAAGCCTATGGGTTTCAGGAGCCAATGACGAAGTGCGCCGGCGGTCGCGGTACGCACCGCCGCGGTACGCACCGCCGCGGGCGTGACCGCCATTTTCTATCTGCTTAATCACTCGAGACCTGATCATCCACAGGAGAGGACCTATACTGCAAGTGCTGCTGTGACCTCGGTCTGGAAGATACAATGGCTGCTGCGACTGGGGAAAGGCCCCCTGCCTTCACGTCTGAAGAGTTGGAGAAGCTCGTGGATGGGGTCCTCCCCCAGTATGCGCTACTCTACGGTCCTCCAGACCAACAAGTGAGTACACCAGGTGCTAATGGAATGGGCTATGCCTGTGTGGATTGGGGTGGATGTAAGTTGGTGGGGTGGGGGGCGAATGAGGAGTGCAACGCCCGACAGATGAGAGCATGTGCCATATGGCAAAGTGGGTGGGTGGGGGCCAATTACATCTAACATGCAGGTCATTGATGATTTCCTCCTTTCCACCCTGTACATGTCTAATAGGTCAGCGCCCATCAGAAGATCGAGATTTGGCGTGCCATCGCCAAGGAAGTCCGGACCTTGGGGGTCCACAACAGACGGGGCACCCACTGCCGCAAGAGGTGGGAGGACATCCGCCGCGGAACAAGGAAGACCACAGAAACACTGCTGGGGATGGCCTCCCAACCTAGGAGGGGTGCCAGTCGCACCATGACCCCCCTGATGTCCCGGATCCTGGCGGTGGCCTACCCTGAATTGGATGGGCGCTTTAAGACATCACAGCAGACACAAGGGGGTGAGTATCAGCACATTCTCCTATCTTTCTGCGCAGTGGAGGCGTCTGGGTGGGGGAGGAGGGCTGTGGGTGACATTAGGCCAGGGCGCTTTCTGTAGTGTAGTCCTCTCCCTTAGGCATGGCCCTGTGCCCCCGGCCCCCACCTCTGTAGGGTGACAAGTACAGCCATTGAAGGTCCAGCATCTTCCATGTGCGCGTTTGACGTCTCTTGGCCTGTTGTCTTAGTCAGTAGTACTAAGTAGTGTACCCCGAATGCGCGGCTTAGTGCATTAGGCACCTGTGTCTGTCCTCTCCGCCAACGGTGTTGACATTGCATGCACTCAACCTGGTCTTCTTTTTTCTCCCCCCACCCTTTCTCTTCATCTTCTTGTGCATGTGTGCATTAGCATCATCAGGCGGAGGAGATATGGCATCGGAGCACGAGGGAGCTGCAGGACACAAGGCCCCGGTGGGCCCAGGAACAGACACCGAGGGCACCAGTGATCCGGAGGGCGAGGGGAGCACCACGACGGGGACCGCTGGTGAGAGCAGCGAAAGCGACACGTCCTCGGATGGGAGCTCCCTAGGGGTGGCGGCAACATCCGTGCCCCCCGCCTCTACAGGTACAGCCGCCACCCAGCGCACCAGCCCCGCCCTCCCAGCAGCCCCTCAGTCTTCGCTCCGTGCCGGTTCGCCCAGGAAGGCGCGCGTCTCCTTCGCCCCAGGCACCTCAGCCCCTGCCCCTGTTGCCCCTGCTGCCCTCAGTGCGGAGCTCATTGACCTGGTAAGGACGCTCATTGTTGGGCAGACGACCCTTTTGAATGCCATCCAGGGTGTGCAAAGGGAGGTGCAACAGAGCAATGCGTACCTGGAGGGCATTCATTCGGGTCAGGCTGCCCATCAACGAGCGTTCACTGCTCTGGCCTCAGCACTGACGGCAGCCATTGTCCCTGTTCCAGCCTCCCTCTTCTGACTGCCTCCAGCCTGTCTCTGTCTCCTGTTCCTCAGCCTATCCCATCCACACCATCAGACCAGCCTGCACACACCTCAACACCCAAGAGCAGCTCATCCAAACACAAGCACCACAGATCCCGCAAACACTCACCCGAGCAACACCCAGATGCAGACATGCCAACAGCCACTGCCAACCCTGTGTCCCCCTCCTCCTCGTCTCCCTCCTCCCTCCCTGTGACGTCTACACTCACACCTGCATGCACCCCAACATCAGCCAGTGCTTCCATCACCACCTCACCCTCCAGTACAGTCCACACTCGTGCAGTCACCACCCCCACTGCCATGTACACGTCCCCTGTGTCCTCTCCCACTGTGTCTGTCACCCCCTCTTCCAAGACACACAAACGCAGGCAGCCACCCACCCAACAGCCATCCACCTTACGACAGCTTACAGCACCAGCACCTTCACCCAATGACAGCACACCTGACTCTCCTACAACCACCTCCTCTACCTCCACTTCCATCTCCACTTCTCCTACCCTTTACCTTGGCCCTAAAAAACTTTTCCTGGCTAACCTTAACCTCTTTCCCCCCGATGACCTCCCCCATCCATCTTCAAAGAGTCCCAAGAGCACCGCAGCCACCACCAGCCCAGCTTCGGGTGTCACTGTTGTGCCTGGGTTCTGGAGCCCACCCTTTGCCAGCAGTGACACATCGATCAGCAGCAAGGACACGTCCAGCCCCCCCCCCCCCGGCAAGAGGACCCGCAAAAACAAGGAACGCCGTGCGAGGACCGACAGGGCTGCCCCCAAGGAGCAATGTGCGGCCACTTCACCACCCACACCATCTAGGGGAGGCAAGGGCCCGAGAGCCCCATCAAAGGAGCGGAAGGGCAGCAGGAGCGCGGAGAAGGTGGACCCCACATGCCACATCCCAGCTGGGAAGGAGGACACTAAGGAGGCCAGGAGTCCGTCCCCGAAGGGTCCAGAAACGTCACGGTCCGAGGGCGACTGAGCAGGGAGTCGAGGCCAGGTCTGGCTCCCTTGACCTGCTGGATGAGCACCGCTGAACAGGGCCCGCGGTGCAGAAGAGCACCGCTGAACCGGGCCCCGCCATGGAGAAGAGCACCGCTGAACAGGGCCCCGCCGTGGAGAAGAGCACCGCTGAACAGGGCCCGCGGTGCAGAAGAGCACCGCTGAACAGGGCCCGCGGTGCAGAAGAGCACCGCTGAACAGGGCCCCGCCGTGGAGATAGGCACCGCTGAACAGGGCCCGCGGTGCAGAAGAGCACCACTGAACAGGGCCCCGCCGTGGAGATAGGCACCGCTGAACAGGGCCCGCGGTGCAGAAGAGCACCGCTGAACAGGGCCCCGCCGTGGAGAAGAGCACCGCTGAACAGGACCCGCGGTGCAGAAGAGCACCGCTGAACAGGGCCCCGCCGTGGAGATAGGCACCGCTGAACAGGGCCCGCGGTGCAGAAGAGCACCGCTGAACAGGGCCACGCCGTGGAGAAGAGCACCGCTGAACAGGGCCCCGCCGTGGAGAAGAGCACCGCTGAACAGGGCCCCGCCGTGGAGAAGAGCACCGCTGAACAGGGCCCGCGGTGCAGAAGAGCACCGCTGAACAGGGCCCCGCCGTGGACATAGGCACCGCTGAACAGGGCCCGCGGTGCAGAAGAGCACCGCTGAACAGGGCCACGCCGTGGAGAAGAGCACCGCTGAACAGGGCCCCGCCGTGGAGAAGAGCACCGCTGAACAGGGCCCCGCCGTGGAGAAGAGCACCGCTGAACAGGGCCCGCGGTGCAGAAGAGCACCGCTGAACAGGGCCCCGCCGTGGAGATAGGCACCGCTGAACCGGGCCCCGCCGTGGAGAAGAGCACCGCTGAACAGGGCCCCGCCGTCTCAAGCACCGCTCCGCTGGGCCCTTCCTCTGAGGCACCGCTCCGCTGGGCCCTTCCTCTCAAGCACCGCTCCGCTGGGCACCGCCGTCTCAAGCACCGCTCCGCTGGGCACCGCCGTCTCAAGCACCGCTCCGCTGGGCCCTTCCTCTCAAGCACCGCTCCGCTGGGCACCGCCGTCTCAAGCACCGCTCCGCTGGGCACCGCCGTCTCAAGCACCGTTTATGGTTCACTGTGCCCACCATGCCTCCTCCTTGACCAGTGGAGACTGTCATCCACCTGATGGACTGTGGCTTTGCACTCCCCAGGATGGTCCAGTGGGCAGCCCAGCCACTGTAGAGACATTGAGAGACTGTGGCTTTGCACTCCCCAGGATGGTCCAGTGGGCAGCCCACCCACTGTAGAGACATTGAGAGACTGTGGCTTTGCACTCCCCAGGATGGTCCAGTGGGCAATCCACCCTCTGCAGAGACTTGAGAGACTGTGGCTTTGCACTCCCCAGGATGGTCCAGTGGGCAGCCCAGCCACTGTAGAGACATTGAGAGACTGTGGCTTTGCACTCCCCAGGATGGTCCACTGGGCAGCCCACCCACTGTAGAGACATTGAGAGACTGTGGCTTTGCACTCCCCAGTATGGTCCAGTGGGCAGCCCACCCACTGTAGAGACTTGAGAGACTGTGGCTTTGACTCCCCAGGATGGTCCAGTGGGCAGCCCACCCACTGTAGAGACATTGAGAGACTGTGGCTTTGCACTCCCCAGGATGGTCCAGTGGGCAGCCCACCCACTGTAGAGACATTGAGAGACTGTGGCTTTGCACTCCCCAGGATGGTCCAGTGGGCATGGTGGCTCCTCGTGGATCTGGCGTCGTGGACTCATGTGGCTGTGGTGCCCCCCCCTTCCCTTCCCCCTGAGGTGCCTGTAGTTTTTACATCTGATGCCCTGCAGTGTTCTCTCCAAAGGACTCAGGTCTCCTGTGTGGGCTTTGCCCTTGTTTCTCAAGACTTTGGCCCACGGACATGCTGAATTCGTAGGATGTGCAGGACTTGTTACTTCAGTTATACACTGATGTGTATGTCATTACTTTTGTTGTGGATATCTTTCATGGTTGTACGCTAATTTTCTGGAGCTTTTTGGTACATAAATATTTATTCCAAATATGATTATGTCCTGCCATTTTTCAGGGGTGTTTGGGTGGTGTCACTGTGACTTGGTGCTCTGCATTGGTGAGTACATAGTTGGGGGGGGGTGTCGCATATGTGTGTGCCCGTAACCTTTCGTCCTCCCCCTCCCGTGTGTCGTAGGTGCAGTACTCACCGTTGTCGTCTGCGCCGGACTTCGTACTCGTGGTAGATGAGAAGGTAGACGAGAGCAGGTAGGATGTTTAATTCGGGTTCCATGCTGTCCTCCTTCCTCCTGGAGTGCGTAGTGGTGAGCGTTTTCCCGTCCGTAGTCTGTTTCCGCCGTGTTTTTATCGGCGGTGCTCCCGCCCCGGAAAAGGTGGCATATTGGTGAGTTGGAATAGTGTGGACGGTACATTGTCTGCCGCCTGTCTGTTGGCGGTGACCGCCGCGCTGTTTGTTTGTACCGCCGTGGCGGTCGGAGTGTTAAGGTGGCTGTCTGCGTTGGCGGTTCCCGCCAGGCTCAGAATCCCATTTTTTTTACCGCCAGCCTGTTGGCGGGTTGGCCGCCGCTTTAACACCGACCGCCAGGGTTAGAATCACCTCCTAAGTCTTTTGACTAATAGGTGGAATAAACAGAATTTACCTTTGGTTAATTTGTACACACAATCATCCAATGAGCTGTAGCAGTAGCTTAGCAAGGGTTCAGTGGGCCCTGATACAAGTAAGAAAAGACCCTGTTCTCTATGTTGGAGAGTAATTATTTGGAGTGCAGTAGGCCCCACACACTTCTAGGCACCATGTCACTTTTTCTGCTATACTAATGGAAGTTCCTCCTTCGTGATGACTGCATGCCCAATATGCAGGAGTGCAATGCGTTCATATTTTTGCCTAACAACTACTAGTTACTTGTTGCCTCTATGCAATTAATTCTTGCAGGCATGTCCTCCAGTATCTTGAAAATGTAACACCTTTTTCTTATAATTAGCAAAAAGCCTTTTGACCACAAAATCCATTTTCATGTCTTTTATGTTTTGTAGTCTTAGCTGTATGTTGCTCAGACCTATTGTTTCAAATACAAAACATGTGGTTAGAATGAGCTTTGTGTCAGCCCCTGGCTCATGACTTGAAGCATTTGTTGTCTATCACAGGTTTCTTCTCTTGATACAGTAGCTTTGGTCCGTATCTCATGTTTGTCTGACTCAGGTGCATTTTAGTCTCACAGTGTTCTGATTGGAAGAGTTGAATGCTTTGGATGATAACATCAGGAGTTTTTTTTTGTTTTTGTTTTTTAAGTTTTGCATTTAGTACTTCATTAGTGTGCATATGTTTCCTTGCTCTCTCCCCCAGGGGAACTTTACCTCTCCCTGCATGATCTGTTTTTATCCACCCTTTCCCAGTGACCCACATCCTGCTTCTTGTGTCAAATATCAAATTTAAGTTTTTTGTTTTATACTTACGAAGGCTCACCAGCTGCCATTTGCTGCAGGGCTACCCGCTTCTGTTTTGTATGCACATATTTAATTAAATTTTTTACTTATCAATTACCATTCTACATGGCCATCCTCTACAATAGAACACTAAATAAAAAAAAAAACAACCACAGTGCAATGGAATCCATGCACACCCTTAAATCACAGTACACATTTATGATTTGTGATGCATGCAGACGTGAGCACTGTGACACATGAATAGGCATCTGCAGAAATCTTTGAAGATGCGTTCTTTTATAGGGTACCAATAGCTAAATATCCAAATGTGTGTGCATGTGTCATGATGCATGAGTTTGCATGTGAAAAACAAGAAAAAAGCAGTGGCACTTCTAATAGCTCAGCATTGATGTAACCAAACGTGCAATGTTATCTATAACTTCAGGGCTTTCTAATGTTATTTCTACTTACAAAATTCAACAATTCGATCTCCAGTTCCTTTTACTGTATTATTTTTGCTTTGCGTCACTTTGTTAATTCAGTTATTAATGATTTTTCTAATTTGGTCTAGGATTTTCATTGGTTAGTGTCTTTACCTTGTTATTGTTTAGCTTAAATACTGTACACGTTGCCCTAAGTTAAGCCTGTCTGTTCTGGTCCATAGCTACAAGGGGGTTGAGTTCAATTTAATTCAGTGACATTGAAGGTTCACCTTGACAAGAGTGATAATTCCTTGAGGTAGGCAGATGCCCACCCCAAAAAATTATCCAAATACCTACAGTCCTGAATGCTAATAGGAGATTAACCTTGACACTGGAAAACACTGTGCCTGGATTAGTATGTGCCAAATATTTGTTTGAGACCATCAAACTTTCAGCAAGGTAACAATACTAGCTCACATCAAAACCACAAAAACAAAGAGCGTATTATAGAGATTGTATGTGATTCTGAGAAAAACACTTAAGCAAGTGAGGTAAAACCTTTGGATGAAAACGTTCAAAATATAGACTTAGGAGATGGATTCTGGTCAGGTATCAATTGCCAATGAAAAGCATGAACAATGAAATATATCTGATGAAAGCCTTTGCTCACAATGAAGTTATTGGTGAACAGTAGAGACTGGATTCCGTAGCAAGGCACACAAGCTAAACATTTTCTCACAATGGATTATTCAATTACTATTTTTACCTCCTTGACTGTATAAACGATTGAGCTTCATATGCTTATTCTGAAATGTTCCCCTTGCAATAGGAAAACAGGATCCTGGGGCTCTCTAACAAAATGTATAACTGAAGTGGGTTAGAAGAAGACTTACATATTGAAAAAGACTCATTACTACCAACAATAAAGTGTTATTTAGGGTCAGAGGCTGGAGAAAGATGTTTCTCCAACCTTGCTGCACAGACATGGAACACAATGCAGTCCCACCTCAGGCAGTCCCCATCACTGGCTTAGTTCAGGAAGAACCTCAAGACATGGCTCATCAACTGACCCGGGTCCCCCAGCTAGCACCTTGAGACCCCTTGGGTGATAAGCCATGCTTTATAAATGTTGATTGATTGATTTAGGGCCAATTAACGTAGGCTAGAAAAGAGTGGCCTTCTCAATGTAAAGATGTGCATACATTTTCTTGATATGTAGAGTGTAAAACAATAAGCATGGGGAGGGAAAAACAAGTAAATTCAGGAAGGTACTATGAATCCTAAAAGGAAGAGTGGCATTACTTTGCTTCACAACACACACAACTATTGTGCACCACAACAAATGATGTTCCATGATTCATCTCATAATATAGGCTGATATGGACCCCTCTGTCTGTATTTATTAATTAGAAAGACACATGGCCTTACCAGGTGTATTCATTAAAATCTATCCCTGTTGCAGTCTTTCAGGTGTATTCAGAAATGCTTACAAATAGGAAAAAGTAGGAGAAAAACCTCCAGGTGGTGGTGGAGACCTCTACCCATAATGTTTGACTTTTTTTTAAGAATCATGCTCAGAGCTTGGTAGAAAGAGAGGGGAGGATGTCAGTAGTGTAGAGGTGATAAGGAAAGCCAAAAGAGAGGAGTGGGGGATCTCTTAAGTAGAACTGGAAGAAGGAAGAGTGGCCAAGACATATGTAGCTCACTAAGAAACAGAGAGTTGAAGCTTAGGGACGTGGGGGATGTTCTATTCAAGGGCACTTTAAGTAATTAGGAGCTAAACAAAGCTTTTTGGTGGTTGAGGTTATCTGATATGAAAAGGTTAGTGACAAGGGGGGAGCACAGTCTCAGCAGACAGCATATATTGAAACCACACTGAACCCACACTAGGAACGATCACTTAGATGGTAAGTAAACAGATACAGTGTTGGCCTTTTGAAGAGTAAATGCTCCCAGATTCTTGAAAAGCTCTATGGAGCTTCTTCACAAAGGCAAATTTACAGATGTGTAAATCTATCTATGTAAATGTACTCTTACGCCTTGTAGTAAATGTATTGCTCTTTGCAATCCATTTCTGAGTGTAAATTTAATAAAACATATGTCTCCATCCCCTTGATCAGAGTGTTGCACCAAATTACGAGTAAGTCTACTCCACAGATGGAAAACCAAACTATATTCATCAATTTTACTTTAGGTGGTATTTTTTAAATAGATCTTTAAGCATGAATTTGAATGTAATATACTGTATTCAGGTTATCTGAATATTTATTTCAAAATTAAGTAATGTAAAGCTAATACTATGTACTTTACATGTAGGCAGGGTTATCCACCACATAGTTCTCCCTATGGTAAAGATTAGGGAATATGTTAAAAGTGTATTAAATTATAAAAAGACAAATAGCAACTATATTGTATGGTGTATGTTAATGCAAATTAATTATGTTTTTATTTGATTTATTTTAAAAGTACAACACAATACAAATGCTACATCACTGTTATCATAAATTGAACTAAATACTTCATTATTTTCTATGTTTACAAATGTTATTTTTAAAATATGTGTATAAAAAACTTTAAGTAAAACAGTTACATTTAGTTATTAGGTATTAGAAATAATCAAATGTTACAATAGAATTGATAACAATTATTTTAAATATTGTGTAAAAAACGAAATTATATTTATGTGTAAAGTAACTTTAAATTAAGTTTATAGATATTGTTAAAAGATCAGTATAAATAAATGTGTTTTATCATAAGCTAGCTAATGGCATTCCATAAACAAACTATGTTATTTTGAGTTTTTGCTGATTTTCTGGTACATTGTCTTCGAGGTGTTAGGAATAGAGTGATTGGGTGAGAGGGAGGGATGGGGAAGAAGAGGGGTGCCAGAGTAGGAACAGAGTAGTGTAGTAGAGCAGAATGGCCATCTTTCTCTCATACTCATGAACATTGACAGTGAATTCTAAGCACATAAGCAACATCTATAATTGGAAGGTGAAGAGTGATTAGTTATGTAATGATATTGAACATGTTCAATAAAGGGTTCTATAAAACCTTTGACAACTGGAAGAAGAATTTTAGTAGGACTGAAAATTGACATATTATTAAATCAAGCATAGATTTTGGCATCATAACAATAGAAAGATTGCTACTTAGGATCATATCCTCTTTGCAAAGTTTTTTAATGCATCAGTAAGATTAAGTCCAGAAAATCACTGAAATACACCTGTCACGATCTTTCAATAATTTTGCATGTATAGTGGTATATTTTGAGTGTGTGTATTGTTATAGATCATAGGCATAAATTCCACATTTTTAGTTTCGGCATGAATGTTTGCAAGCAACCTATTGTGTGAAATGTGAGAGGAGAGGGACATAAAAAGTGCAAACAAGAATGTTTTTAGCAGTAATGGGAAAACATTTACAAAATTTCAGATATGCATTCCATGACTAGCACAGTCAGAAGTCCATGCTGCACCAGTGTGTGCTGTTTTTTATGGACAGAATCTGAAAGGGATAGCCTATGTATGAAAGATATATAAATGGGATTAGAAGAAGACATTTTGGGTCAGTAAAATTGGAGCAAATTGTGGCCATATTTATATTTTTTGCTGCAAAACTGTGCAAACGCAGTTTTGCAGCAAAATGTTTAGCACCGGCTAGCACCATTCCACAGTGCCAGCCGGGCACCATATTAAAGGAATGGCACAAGCTGGCGCTAAACTTGGGCTAGCGTCTTAAAAGTAGACGCTAACCTGGTGGGGGTGGCGGTAGGGAAGGAGAGGGTTGTGAGTCAAAAAATTATGCAAGCCTGGTTAGAGGCAAAAAAATGCCATCACCACAAGTGTCCCCTGGGCATGGCCATTGCACCCTGTTCCATGCAGGGGACCCCAAGTTAGGGCCCCTGATGGCACTTTAAAAATGTTTTTTAAATACTTACCTATACTTACCCTATTCACCTGAGATGGGATTCCCCCATCATCTGGTGTCCCTCTGGTGTGGGTGTTCCTGGGGCCTGGGGACCCATTCCATGGTGTTTAACCATGGAAATTGGTCCACCGGTCCCCTAACACTTGGTCTGACCCAGGCGTTAAATAATGGTACAAAGCAAGCTTTGCACCATTATTTGGCTCCTCCTCCCACCTGTGTGTCATTTTAGCATAGAGGGATAAATATGGGGCTATGGGAAAAGCACAATTGTTTTTAAATGGGAACGCCTACCTTGCATCTCATTGACGCAAGGTAGGTGCACGCATCTAAAAAATGGTGCAAACTCCTATATTTTGACGCCAGACATGTCTAACGTCAAAATATAAATATGGAATTAGGTTTGTGCTGAATTTGTATTAAAAAAAAAAGCATATTCAGCACAAACAGAGCATACATATGCCCCTGTATTTCTTGGTAATCATTCCCAGCACACATCATTTATAATTTTAAGATGGGTCTGCACAAAATTGCTATAAAAAAGCCAAGTGTTGAAAACTATGCATATGGGAAACTGCCCATGTGGTATAATTAAACCACATGGAGGTAAAGCACATGTTAGTCTCAAAGTTAATTATTCATGTATTGGTAGGTTATGATCAATTCAGTGTTCCTCTCAATATCCTTTAAAAAACAGGAGCCTTAGTGTAATTTCCAAATTCCTTTATTGCAAATCTACATACAAAACACCTCAGTCCAGCCAATGCATTTCATCCCAGAAGGACTTCATCCAGGCTGAAAATGGACATTTAAAAGTACACATAAAAATATACATGAAAACATCTGATTGGTGTGTACACATAGCCACCTACCATTGCAGTGATCATTATTACATTTAGTACAACAACACTGCGGATCCCACTACCCTGACTTAAAACATGAGAAATTCCCCAAATTATATTAATTTTGCTTATTGCTCATAAGGAGCCATAATAACATTCTTTCTCTGTATTACTGTTACAAAAATATTGCCATGTTGTTAACCTAGTACAATAGAGATCAAAAGTTTGCACTCACTTTCTATTATTCCACTGAATTCCTCTGTTCATTTTCCTTCAAGTTCATCAAATATGCCCAGGCAATTAATCTAATGCCCATAGGTAAGTGCCTCTCCCAAGTGGGCCCTAAAAATGCTAAAGCAACCCATCACTAATCCACTTCATTATTTGAGTTCTAATTAAAGTGCAGCTTAACCAACCCCATTACATTAAACAATTTCTGTCCATATATCTACCATCATACTATTGTTCCTAGAACCAATATTAACAACAAACCAAACATCACATCATCACTAAGCCAATGTCACCACTGTTCTAATCCCACAGGCATGTCCAATCTTATAACATGAACAAATGAATCACATTTTTTCCAAACAAAGACTCAATCATATCCCAATTCACATCTTCCAAACAGAAAACATAACCAAGACTCCCCTTGTAGCACAAATTACGCCTCATATTGTATTAACACCAACCTGTAGCTGATTTAGCAACAGCTTGGTGGGCTGCCACCATGGCCAGGTGCAGACCTAGTAAGCCCCATGGTGGCATAGACCTTGGGTGAGCCTGAGGGCTGGTCCTTGGCATGTGCACCACACACTGGACACTTGGGGTCACCTACAACTTGGCTCCCAGCCCCTCCGGCACCTACCTGGAGCTGGCTGCTCCTTTCAGTGCTGCACAGCGGCTGTGAGGACCCCGAAGCGCCAGCGCTCCCCCAGACACTGACAGGCCCACTGTGGGAAAGGCATCCAACACTCCAATGGGATTGTTGTTGTAATAACTGAACTGTGTGCTGGATCCGCGCAAACGGCATTTTGCATGGCGCAAACTGCGAATTTCGCAGTTTGCGCCATGCAAAATGCTTTCTACATCTGGCCCGTGCATCGCAAACGGCATTTTGCATGGTGCAAACTGCGATTTTCGCAGTTTGCGCCACGCAAAATGCTTTCTACATCTGACCCATAGTTACTACTTCCAAATAGGTATTACATTGTACTTTAGAATATTAAAGACATAAAAACACTCCTAGACATCATGTTTTAGAGATCCATATTCAACACTAGTGTTAACCACAAAATTAAAAACTAATTCCATGCAGGCTATGCATCACGCTCAAATTCTCTCCCTGCAAAAAGAACAAAATATTTATAGAGCAGTCTCATTTATCTTAATTCGATATTGAATATGATTTAGCTTTTAAGAGCGACATCACTGAGAGATAAAATTGATCAATTGAATGCAGATTTAAAGACAAGTAGAGCAAGATAATTAGAATGAAGGTTTTAGAGGATTTAAGTTAAAAAGTGATAATTTTACCAAGGAAATAAGGAAAAGAGTAAAGAAAACTATGAACAGTTGACACCTAGGTAGCCTGCCTGCACTAATTCCTGGGATAGCTTAGTCTAGCTTTTGACGTATTCCAGCAGTTTGTTTAGTTGCTGCCTTCACCACAGCTGCCCAGTTCTCATCCTCCCCATTCCCACAGATTCCTAGCCCTGCCCACTCCAGGACATACTTAACGCAGGATGCAGCACATCTGTGCCAAATGTAAGCCTGTCTGCACCCATAAACACCTGTACCACTCCCAATACCACTCAGAGAGCCAGGAACCTGGTCTTATGGGTGCTCACAGATGCTTCCTCAAGAAACTCCTTCTTTTCAATCACAGACATCACCACAACCACTGCTGCCTTGCCACACCCCACTCCACATTCAGTCCATTCACATGCTTACACTGCCTCTTCACCTGGCACCGCACTCTCGCACTCTGAGAAATTAGGTTGTTGGTTGACTGGGGTGTGAGCCCTGGCCAACCAACAGCCACAACCCCTTAAAGGGTGGACCACAAAAAATCACTAAATCAACCTGCGCTTAGTCATGAGTAGCTTGGCACAAACAACAGCAAGGCTTAACTCAGAGGCAATGTGTAAAGAATTTATGCAGCACACGAACAGTACTAAAGTGAAAACACAACACCAGAAAAACCCCAAACCAATTTAGACAGAGTAAATAATTATGCGAAACAAAATATAAAAAATCCAATCAGTAGAACTGGAGTTATACATTTTTAAAATGTTAAAGTTCAAAATAGTGACTAAAATATAAAAGCATCAAGAGTGTACATCTGGTCACCTTTAGCACCACAACCAGGGGTGCAGGAGTGTTCAACCTCATGGGTGTTCAGGACTCACCCAGGCTGTGTCAAAGTGTCGGGTCAAGATGGTGGGCCCTGTTATGTCCCAGTTTCTGTGAACAGGAGGCCAGCACACCAGCCCTTGGGGTCACTTCTAGAAGTCCTGGATGCAGATTTAGATGCAGGGCTCAATATCAGGGCGGGCCTCTGAGAGATTAAGGCAGACTCCAGGCAGCAAAGCAATCCTTCCACGTAGAGCAGCAGTATGGCATTGTGTACAGCAGGTCACAGCAGCAAGCATTCCACTGAGAGTCCTTCTGCAGTTCCAGTAGTGAATTAAAGAGAGGGTCTGAGAGTGCTATTTTTATACTCTGGTGGGCTACTCTTAGAAAGCGGGAGATGTTTCTGCAAAGGTACTTTAAAATTCTTGAAATGTCCTGACTCCCCTGCCTCCAAGCTGGCTACAGTGACAACACAGGGTCTTTATCCCTATTGTGAGCAGACAGGGTATAGCCTATTCAGATGCAAGTGGGGCTATGCTCAGCTCTGCCCCCATCAAGCCAGATAATGGCCCATTAAGGTGCACATAATCCCAGTATGGTGAACCTGTCTGGGAGAAATTCACAAAGTCTACTATCAGCTAAACCCAGTCATGTGACCCAAGACAGGCTGCAGGCACAAAGGGGTAAGTTCAGGAAAATGCCAACTTTCTAAAAGCCATAACATTAGACAACATGCCAGTGCTGACCAAGCTTTTAATAGCACTCTTTAAATACCAGATCACGAGTCAATCACAGTGATCCACTTTGTTTTCACATTAAAAAACAGATACTTTGTCAGTAACAAAAGAACCAATTCCTAGATCCATTTATATTCAATAATAAATGGACACAAACAATCCTTTGCATACACAAAACACTATTTGCTAGGCATATATAAACACAAAACATTGACAGAAAAGCAACCATTGACGATGTCATAAATTATTAGAAAAACGTATACAGGTTCTGGATTTCTCCATCTAATTGGGGTATGATTGAAATTCATGTGTCACCCCTTATCAATGGAAATTCACCAGAGGGCCTTGTGACCCAACTTAAGAATATCTCACAAACAGAGATAGTTGTAATATTAAGAAACTCAAGTCCATTGTCCCTGCTGTATATTTTGTATTAATTTCAACTCTCCCTGGTTGGAGAGTTTTGACGCGTTTCGAACCCTGTAATGGTTCATGGGTTCTCATCAGGACACACAACCAGTAGACACTATAAACAAAAAAGATAATGCATTCACATAATGCTTCAACCCCATACTATACAGTTTGAACTCAAGTGAGATTCTTCACTGTTAACACTTGCATTAATTTAGTGGAGTGCATCATTCGCAGTGCCAGCATCCTTGCATCCCCCATAAATGTCAGCAGGAAGAGGACAAACAAACATGCAAGTTGGTACACCTACACACTAAGTGGGTCCAAGAACCAATACAAACAGTTATTCACACCCATCATAGCACGCACAACCATCATCAACACCTCCATTGCTAAAGCCACTTTCCTGGTCAAATGAAAATACGCAGAACTCAACCCACTCTTCAAGAAACCATCTGCGGACCCAGAAGTCCTCAGAAACTATCAAACCATTTGTCTGCTTCCCTTCCTAGCCAAAGCCATATAAAGGCTATAAACTGTCATTTCTCCCACTACTTTGAACAGCACAAACTCCTGGACAGCTCCCAATCAGGTTTAGGCAGCAACCACAGCACTGAGACGGCTCTCAACGTAGCTGCAGTTCATATTCCCACCAACTTAGATCAAGGCCACACTGCTGCACGCATCCTCCTGGGCCATCACGATCAACACAGTCTCCCACAACACACTCATCTCCATACTCCATGAAACTGGAATCCAGGGCCCAGCTCTCAAGTGTATCCAGGTTCCAGCTCTCAAGTATAGCCTCCTTCCTGATTGGAACAAAGCAATGGGTGAAGCTCCCTAAATTCACCTCAGAACCCCAGGACCTCATCTGTAGAGTCCCGCAGGCCTCTTCACTCAGCCTTACTCTCTTCAGCATGTACATGACTCCCCTAGCAAGCATAATTTGGACCCACAGACTCACCATCATCTCTTATGCCGAGGATGCCTAACTCATCCCATCCCTCTCAGAAGACAGCAACACCACCATAATTAATTTCAAAATGTAAATGACCAACATGGCCAACTGGATGAGAGACAACTACCTCAAACTCAACACTGACAAGTGGAAGTGCTGATTTTCTGCAACAATAACTCACCCTGGGGACTCTACCTGGTGGCCCACAGAACTAGGACCTACCCCACAACTTCTGACCAAGCCAGAAACCTGACACCAACCTCATCTTGAGACATCAAATCAGCACCATCTCCTCCTACTTCTTTCACAAACTTTGCATGCTCAGAAAAAACATCAAATGGTTCCCTCCTGAAAAAACATCACCCAGGCTCTCATCACAGGCAGACTGGACTATGGCAAAGCCCTCTACTACGGCATTTCCACTCATCTGCTACGCAAGCTGCAAACTACCCAAAATACCACAGCCAGACTTATCATCGACCTTCTTTGCTGCACGCACATCACACCTCACTTCCAAAAACTACACTGGCTCCACATTCAGAAATGCTACCAGTTCAAGTTGCTTATTCATGCCTACAAGGCACTTCACAACCACCTACTGACCTACCTCAACCATTGTCTTCATTTCTACCAACCAACCAGGATCCTCTGCTCTGCATCATTTATGCTCACCTGTACCCCCCGTATACGTATAAGTAAAAGAGGAGGTAGGGCTAACTCTTACCTGGCAGACACATCCTGGAACAACCTCCCACAACACATTAGGACAGCCACATCACTTATGGATTTCCTCAAGAAACTGAAAACCTGGCTCTTCAACTCATCCCACTTGCAGAACCCACACCTGCTCAGTGCCTGCTAACCCTCACAGGTGACAAGCTTCATGCTCTACAGATCGACGTTTCATTACAGTATGTACAAAATTCAAGAGGGATACATTAGATGACACATGTTGAAATGTGTACATGGAGATAAGCATACACAGCAAGATATGCAAAATAGAAGACAGGCACAAGAGAATAATCAAGCTCAGCAGTGGAGAGAAAAATGAAGGGAAGCCGTTAAATCAGTCATCTCAGAGTTGCCTTAAAAAATATCACAGTCAACAAAAAAGCCAATTAATTGCAACCATACCATTTATTTATTTTATATATAGGAAGAGCAAAAACACCAGACCTCAACAGTAAGGAATAAAAAGAGCATCAGCAAGTAAGATAAAACATTAGTCGGATTTTGTGGTATAAAAATTAATAAACCAAAAATAGGATTTCTTACATACTTACAAGAAATAGGATTATGTATATACTGTTCACATGACCTTGATAGGGAAATAAGCTTCTTAAAATTGATAGGATGATTGAATCTTGAGCACTAGTTTATGAACAGTCCCAAGCATTAGGGAACTAAAATAGAATTGAAGGAAATTAAATCAAGATTCACATACTCTGATTGAAGGTTACTCAATTTTAGATAATTATGAAATCTAGATATAAAAAAAACAAAAAACATTTCATTAAAAAAGTGTGGCAAGCCAAGGAATGAACTAAAATCCATAGCTCACAAACTAGCAACCAATTAATAAATAACTTTTAAGGCAGAGGACAAAGGGGGAACCTTGATTGTGGTGTATACCACTATATAGAACTTTATTGAACTTTATATGGATGACGCTAGATATTTGGAACCTCAAAATAATCTAACACAAATATGTTTAAGGCATCAATGAATCATTTTGATAACACCTATTAATGCATATCTTATTGAAAACAATTGTTAGCACACATTTCAAACGTATGTTGCTTACAATTCATAATGTAGTAGTGTTCTAGCAGCTTAGGCTGATAGAGGTAGCTTTAGCAGAGCAGCTTAGGCTGAACTAGGAGACATGCAAAGCTCCTGCAATACCACTTATAGTCACACAGTACTTATACACAAGTAAAGACAATACTCAGTGTTACCAAAAATAAAGGTAGTTTATTTGGGGGACACATTACCAAAAATATCTTAGAGGCAATTCTACTTCTGTAGGTAAGTATTATACACAATATATACACTAGACATCAAAATGAGGTAAGTAATTAGATATAGGATAGCGCAAACAATAGGAAATGCTATTGAATGCAGTGGGAGAAAATAGGTCTAGGGGCAACACAAACCATATACTAAGAAAGTGGAATGCGAATCACGAGTTCCCCCCTAGACAAGTGTAGTGTGTGCGGAATCGCTGGGAGAGTAAGAATACGGTAAATGTCAGTAAATTACCCCATTCCAGAGCCCAGAAAAGCAGGAGTAAAGTACTGCAAGTTTCCTTAGGACACACTAGAGGTCGTGATTAGAGTTATTTCAAGAACCAATCAAGACTGCAAACAACAGATGGTGGATTCCTGGACCTGAAGACCTGCAAAGGAAGGAGACCAAGTCCAGAAGTTGAAAGAAGTTTCAGGAAGGACAGGAGCCCCTTCCAACCCAGAAGAAGGTGCAAAAGAAGAGTCCCCAGATGGACGAAGACTACAGAAATGCACCCTTGGGAGATGCCAGCAGGTTCCTGCATGATACAAAGGATGTCCTGTGTCGTGTAGTTGGATGCAGGCAAGTTTTGGTGCTGGATTCCTCCAACAAGCCTTGGTTCTGGCACAGTTGCGTTTTCTGTCAAGTAGGTGCTATCTGGACCCAGGAGGGAACTGGGGGCCTCAACTCACTGTGTGAGGAGGAAGAGGGGGTTCTCAGCACTTCAGAGAGCCCTCAGAGCACCAGATAGCGCCCACGGGAGTCCCAGGACACAGGGACAAAGGAGGTGCAAAATGTGGTTGGTGCAGCACTACAAAGAATGTCCCACGCCACTGGAGAACAACTCAGGGAGTTGAGCTTCGTAGGATAAAGCGCTGGGGACCTGGGCCAGGCTGTGCATGAAGGAATTTTGCAAATAGTGCACAGAGGCCTCAGGAGGTGAAGACGACATGGTGCACAGGGGTATTGTCGTATTGGGGGAAGGCAAGGTCTTACCTCCTCCAAATTGGGACAGCTGGACCTCAGGACAGTCCGTGTCAATGGGTGTCCAGCCTCGGTGTTCCGAGGAGCATGCTCATTGCCAGGAGAGAAGTCCAAAAGAACTGTTTGTCGACTTAGAAGGTGCCTGCATGAGCAGGGGAGTGGCTCCATCACCCTATGGGAGATTTCTTTGGTCCTTCTGGTGCAGAGTGAAGACAGGGAGTCCTCAGAGCATGTGCACCATGGAAACTGTTGCAATTGCTGGCTGGAGGTGAAGATGCTGAGGAAAGGTATCGCTTGTGGATACTTTGTTGCTGTTACAGCAGTTCCTGGAGCAGGCTGTGGTTGCTCCGAAGACAGAGGATAAAGTAATAGTTGCAGAGGACTCCTGCTGGAAACTTGCAAGTAGAATCTGAAGAGAACACACAGGAGAGACCCTAAATAGCCCTGAGAAGGGAATTGGCTACCTTATCAGGTATGGACCTATCAGGAGGGGTCTCTGGCGTCACCTGCTGGCAGTGGCCACTTAGAGTCCTCTGGAGTGCCCACACACCTTGCAAAGCAAGATGGCTGAAGTCTGGGACACACTGGAGGAGCTCTGGGCACCATCCCTAGGGTGTGATGGACAGGGGAGTGGTCACTCCCATTTCCTTTGTCCAGTTTCACGCCAGACCAGGGACAAGGGGTCCCTGAACCGGTTGGACTGGCTTACGCAAGGAGGGCACCATATGTGCCCTTCAAAGCATTTCCAGAGGCTGGGGGAGGCTACCCCAGCCTGTAACACCCATTTCCAGAGGGAGAGGGTGTAACACCCTGCTCCCAAAGGAAATGTTTTGTTCTGCCTTCCTCAGACTGAGCTGCTCAGGCCCCAGGAGTGGAGAACCCTGTATGAGGTTGTAGCAGCTGTAGCTGCATAGCAAGCCTCAGAGAGCTGGTTTGGCAGTACTAGGGGTCCATGGTGGAGCCCCCAGAATGCATGGAATTGGCTCCCCAATACCAGATATGGAATTGGGGGACAATTCCATGATTTTAGACACCTCACATGGCCATATTCGGAGTTACCATTGTGAAGCTACATATAGGTATTGACCTATAAGTAGTGCACTAGTGTAATGGCATCCCCGCACGCACAAAGTTCGGGGAATTGGCCATGAACTGTGTGGGGTCACCTTTGCTAATGCAAGGGTGCCCTCACACTTAGTAACTTTGCACCTAGCCTTCATTAAATGCAGTGAAAATGGCTGTGAAATAATGTGTGCACTATTTCACGCAGGCTACAGTGGCAGTCCTGTGAAAGGGTTTGTCTGACCTCCTTATAGGGCAAAAGAAATGCTGCATCCCATAAGGATCTCATGGAACCCCAATGCCCTGGGTACCTAGATACTATATACTAGGGACTTATAAGGGGGATCCAGTGTGCCAATTGAAATTGGTAAATTAAGTCCCTAGCCGATAGTGACAAATTTAAAAGCAGAGAGAGCATAGGCACTGAGGTTCTAATTAGCAGAGCCACAGTGACACAGTTAAGCACTATACAGACACGCACATTAGGCCATAAACTATGAGCACTGGGGTCCCGACCAGCAGGATCCCAGTGAGACAGTCAAAAACATACTGACATACAGGTAAATATGGCGGTAACATACCAAGAAAGATTATACTTTCCTACACAACCCCCCCAAACGAGGGACAATAATGCTAACCCTGCCCAGATGAGTCTTCATTGTCTAAGTGAAAATATCTGCAGAGTCCATCTGCATTGGAGTGGGTACTCCCAGGTCTATGTTCCACTATAAAGTCCATACCCTGTCAGGAAATGGAGTACCTCAACAATTTGGGGTTTTCACCTTCCATTTGTTTAAGCCATAATAGAGGTTTGTGGTCTGTTTGAACAATGAAGTGAGTCCCAAACAAGTAGGGTCTCAGCTTCTTCAAGGTCCAGACCACAGCAAACACATCCCTCTCTATGGCAGACCAATGCTTTTTTCTAGGGGTCAACCACCTGCTGATAAAAGCAACAGGTTGAGCCTGGCCCTCTGAGTTATGTTGAGATAGTACAGCCCCTACCCCTAATTCAGAAGCATCTGTTTGGACAATGAATTTTTTGGAGTAGTTTGGTCTCTTCAAGACAGGTGCAGACCGAGTTGCCTGCTTAAGCTCCTCACAGCTTGCTGTCCACAACACCTTTTTAGGCATGTTCTTACTGGTGAGGTCATTAAGAGGAGCAACAAAGGTGCCATAGTTCCTAATGAACCTCCTGTAATACCCAGTGAGACCTAAGAAGGCTCTGACCTGGGTCTGTGTAGTAGGGGGAGCCCAGTCCATAATGGTCTGAATCTTCCCCTGCAGTGGTTCAATCTGTTCTCCACATAAAAGGTAGCCCAGATAAACCGCTTTCCCCTGCCCTACCTTGCACTTTGAAGCCTTGATAGTGAGGCCTGCCTTTTGCAGGGCCTTCAAAACGTTCCAGAGGTGGACCAGGTGGTCATCCCAGGTCGAGGTAAATACAGCAATGTCATCTAAGTATGCTGCACTGAAAACTTCCAAACCTTGGAGGGCTGTATTTACCAGTCTCTGAAAAGTGGCATGTGAATTTTTCAAACCAAAGGGCATTACAGTGAATTGATAATGCTCTCCTATGGTAAAAAATTTAGTTTTTGCTTTAGCATCCTCTGACAATTTGGTCTGCCAATACCCTGTAGTCAAATCAAAGGTGTATAGATACTTGACAGAAGTCAGTGCATCTATCAGCTCATCTGCCCTGGATATAGGGTGAGCATCAGTTTTGGTTACAGTATTGAGACCCCTATAGTCCACACAAAACCGCATTTCTCTCTTTCCATCTTTGCTATGTGGTTTGGGGACAAGCACCACTGGGCTGGCCCAGAGGCTATCAAAAGCCTCAATAACTCCTAGATCCAACATTTTCTGAACCTCTGCTTTAATGCAATCTCGGAAATGGTTAGGTTGCCTATACATTTTACTTTTAACTGGTAAACTGTCTCCAGTGTCAATTGTATGTTCACACCAAGTAGTTGTACCAGGTGTGAGTAAGAAGAATTCAGAAAACTGTCCAATGAGATTTTTACAGTCTTCCTTCTGCTCAGCAGTAAGGCAGTCTGCAAGAACCACTCCTTCTACTAAGCCATCAGCTTCAGTGTTGGAGAAGAGGTCAGGGAAAGGGTCACTCTCTTCCTCCTGCCCCTCATCTGTAGCCATGAGCAGGGTTAAGTCAGCCCTGAGAGAATAAGGTTTTAGGCGGTTGACATGAAGCACCCTAAGGTGGCTTCTGGCAGTGCCCATGTCAACCAGATAGGTGACCTCACCTTTCTTTTCTACAATGGGATGGGATCCACTCCATTTGTCCTGGAGTGCTCTTGGGGCCATGGGCTTCGATATCCACACCTTCTGTCCTAGGTGGTACTCTGTAAAGACAGCCTTCTGGTCACACCACTGCTTTTGGAGCTCTTGGGTGGCTTGAAGTTTTTTTGTGTCCTTTTTCATGTACTCAGCCATTCTAGATCTTAGGCCAAGCACATAGTCCACAATATTTTGCTTTGGAGGTTTTAAAGGTTGTTCCCAACTCTCCTTAACCAAGAGCAAGAGGACCCCTAACAGGGTGGCCAAATCGGAGTTTCAAAGGGGCTGTAGCCCACTCCTTTTTGGGGTACCTCCCTGTAGGCGAAAAGGAGGCATGGCAAGAGGACATCCCATCTCCTTCTGAGTTTTTCAGAGAGTCCCATGATCATGCCTTTGAGAATTTTATTAAACCTCTCAACCAATCCATTAGTTTGTGGATGATAAGGGGTGGTGAACTTGTAGGTAACACCACACTCCTTCCACATTGCCTTGAGGTATGCAGGCATGAAGTTACTACCTCTGTCTGGTACAACTTCCTTAGGGAAACACATCCTGAAAAAGATTCCCAGGAGGGCTTTTGCCACTGCAGGCGCTGTAGTGATCCTTAAGGGGATAGCGTCTGGGTACCTTGTGGCATGGTCCACCATCACAAGGATGAATCGATTGCCAGAAGCTCCTGGAGGGTCAACGGGGCCAACAATATCAACCCCTACCCTTTCAAAGGGCACCCCAACCACTGGCAGTGGGATTAAGGGGGCCTTTCGGGTGCCACTCGTCTTGCCACTGGCTTGGCAGGTGACACAGGAGCAACACAACTCCTTTGTGTCTTCTGACACATGGGGCCAGTGAAAATGTGGACCAAGTCTATCCCATGTTTTACTCTGGCCTAAATGCCCAGCCAAGGGAATGTCATGAGCAAGAGTTAGGAGGAATTCCCTGTACAGAAGGGGGATGACAAGTCTCCTGGTGGCACCATGTTTAGGGTCCCTTGCGTCAGTATAGAGGAGATTATTCTCCCAGTAAACTCTCTGACTGTCATTGACATCCCCATTCTGCTTTTGACAGCTTGCTGTCTGAGACCCTCCTGTGTGGGTCAGGTTTGCTGTGCCACTGTAGGAGGCTGGCCTGGCTTATAGTGGGTACCTTGTGGTACTTACACCTTGTGCCAGATCCAGTTATCCCTTATTAGTAGAATAGAGGTGTTTCTAGCAGCTTAGGCTGTTAGACGTAGCTATGGCAAAGTAGCTTAGGCTGAACTAGGAGACATGCAAAGCTCCTACTATACCACTTATATCGTATAGCACAATATCATAAGAAAACACAATACTCAGAGTTACTAAAAATAAAGGTACTTTATTTTAGTGACAAACGTTGTGTTTTCAATAAATCCCACACTGGCATCAGTGTGGATTTATTGTGCTGAGATGTTTCATACCAAACTTCCCAGATTTCAGTGAACCCATTATGGAACTGTGGAGTTTGTGATTGACAGACTCCCAGACCATATACTCTTTATGGCTACCCTGCACTTACAATGTCCAAGGTTTGGCTTAGACACTGTAGAGGCATAGTGCTCAT
This sequence comes from Pleurodeles waltl, assembly GCF_031143425.1. NCBI lineage: Eukaryota > Metazoa > Chordata > Amphibia > Caudata > Salamandridae > Pleurodeles > Pleurodeles waltl. The sequence continues at coordinate 236,380,136 of NC_090438.1, read as the reverse complement.
GCAACTATGCTCTCACCTGTGGTATAGTGCACCCTTCCTTAGGGCTATAAGGCCTGCTAGAGGGGTGACTTACCTATACCACAGGCAGTGGGTTGAGGGCATGGCACTCTGAGAGGAGTGCCATGTGGACTTAGCCATTTTCTCCCCACCAACTGTAAGGCAGTATGCATGTGCTGAGTGAGGGGTCCCCAGGGTGATATAATACATGCTGCAACCGTTAGAGACCTTCCCTGACCACAGGGACCTTGGTATCATGGGTACCAGTTACAAGGGACTTATCTTGTGTGCCAGGGCTGTGCCAATTGTGGGAACAAAGGTATGGTTGAGGGAAAGAACACTGGTGCTGGGGCCTGGTTAGCAGGATCCCAGCACACTTTCAATCATAACTAGCATCAACAAAAGGCAAAAGGTTACCGGGTAACCATGCCAAGGGAGGCATTTCCCTACACAACCCCCCAAATGAAATAGACTAACCTTTCCCAAAAGAGTCTTCATTTTTTAAGTGGAAGAACCTGGAAAAGCCATCAGCATTGGCATGGGCAGTCCCAGGTCTGTGTTCCAGTACAAAGTCCATTCCCTGTAGGGATATGGACACCTCTTCAACAGTTTGGGGTTCTCTCCTTTCATTTTCATCAGCCATCTGAGAGGTCTGTGGTCAGTTTGAACTATGAAGTGAGTACCAAACAGGTATGGTCTCAACTTCTTCAGGGACCAAACCACAGCAAAGGCCTCCCTCTCAATGGCACTCCAATGCTGCTCTCTGTGGAGTAACCTCCTGCTAATAAAAGCAACAGCCTGGTCAAGGCCATCATCATTGGCTTGGGATAGAACTGCTCCTATCCCATTTTCAGAGGCATCAGTTTGCACAATGAACTGCTTTGAATAATCTGGAGCTTTCAAAACTGGGGCCGAACACATAGCTTCGTTCAGGGTGTCAAAGGCCTTTTGACAGTCCAAGGTCTAGTTACATTTTCTGGGTATTTTCTTGGAGATAAGTTATGTGAGGGATGTCATTATAGATCCATATCCCTTCACAAACCTCATATTGTACCCAGTCAAGCCAAGGAATGCTCTGATTTGAGTCTGGGTTTTTGGAGCTTCCCAGTCCAGAATAGTCTGGATCTTGGGTTGGAGTGGCTGAACGTGGTGTCCCAAGTAAACCACAGTACCCTGTCCTAACTGACATTTAGATGCATTAATAGAGAGGCCTTCTGCTTGCAGGACCTGCAAAACCTTCTTCAGGTGGATCAGGTGATCCTGCCAAAGACAGCAATATCATCTACATATGCTGCACTAAAGGACTCCATGCCAGAAAGGACTTGATCCACCAACATTTGGAAGGTTGCAGGGGAATTCTTTAAGCCAAAGGGCATAACAGTAAATTGATAATACCCATCAGGTGTAGAGAATGCTGTATTTTCTTTTGCTCCAGGTGCCATTTTGAGTTGCCAGTACCCTGCTGTCAAGTCAAAGGTTCTTAAGAATGTGGCTGTACCTAATTTATCTATTAACTCATCTGCCCTTGGAATGAGGTGAGCATCTGTCTTGGTGACTGAGTTGAGCCCTCTGTAGTCCACACAAAACCTCATCTCTCTCTTTCCGTCATTGGTGTGAGGTTTAGGGACCAAGACCACTGGGCTAGCACAGGGACTGTCAGAGTGCTCTATCACTCCCAACTCCAGCATCTTGTGGACTTCTACTTTGATGCTTTCTTTGACTTGGTCAGACTGTCTGAATATTTATTTCTTGACAGGTAAACTGTCTCCTGTGTCCACATCATGGGTACACAGGTGTGTTTGACCAGGGGTCAAGAAAAAGAGCTCAGCAAACTTCTGTAGGACCTTCCTGCAGTCAACTTGATGTTGGCCAGAGAGGGTGTCTGAGTAGACAACTCCATCTACTGAGCCATCTTTAGGGTCAGTGGAGAGGAGGTCAGGAAGAGGTTCACTCTCTGCTTCCTGATCCTCATCAGTAACCATGAACATGTTTACATCTGCCCTGTCATGTTAGAGTTTAAGGCGGTTAACATAGATCACCCTCTTGGGGGTCCTGCAAGTACCCAGGTCCACTAAGTAAGTGACCTGACTCTTCTAGTCTAGCACTGGGTAAGGGCCACTCCATCTGTCTTGAAGTGCCCTGGGAGCCACAGTCTCCAGAACCCAGACTTTCTTCCCTGGCTGAAACTCAACCATAGCAGCCTTTTGGTCATACCACAACTTCTGGCGTTGCTGGCTGACCTCAAGGTTTTTGCTTGCCTTTTCCATGTGCTCTGCCATCCTAGAGCGAAGGCATAGTACATCGTCTACTACATCTTGTTTAGGCTCATGGAGAGGTCTCTCCAAGCCTTCTTTAACAAGTGCCAGTGGTCCCCTTACAGGATGGCCAAACAGAAGCTCAAAGGGGGGAAACCCTACTTCCTTCTGTGGCATCTCTCTGTAGGCAAAAAGCAGGCATGGCAAGAGGACATCCCATCTCCTTTTGGGTTTTCCAGGAAGCCCCATGATCATGCCCTTCAATATCTTGCTAAGCCTTTCTAGAAGACCATTGGTTTGTGGGTGGTATTGTGTGGTGAACTTATAATCAACCCACACTCATTCCACATTTGTTTCAGGTAAGCTGACATGACATTGGTACCTATGTCATTAACTACCTCCTTAGGAAATCCCACTCTGGTAAAAATACCTCTGAGTGCTTTAGCTACTGAGGGTGCAGTAGTAGACCTAAGGGGAATTGCCTCAGGGTACCTGGTAGCATGATCCACTACTACCAGAATATATGGGTTTCCTGATGCTGTGGGAGGTTCAAGTGGACCCACTATGTCCACTCCCACTCTCTCAAAGTGGACCCCCACCACTGGAAGTGGAATGAGGGGGGCCTTTGGATGGCCACCTGTCTTACCACTGGCTTGACAGGTGACGAAGGAGGTGCAAAACTCCTTAACCTTCTGGGACATATTGGGCCAGTAGAAATGGTTGACTATTCTCTCCTAAGTCTTGGTTTGTCCCAAATGCCCAGCATGGGGAATGTCATGGGCTATGGTCAGAATGAACTTCCTAAACTCCTGAGGCACTACCACTCTCCTAATGGTACCAGGTGTGGGATCTCTTGCCTCAGTGTAAAGGAGTCCATATTCCCAATAGACCCTGCGGGTTCCACTGACATTACCTTTTTTTGTGCTCAGCTGCTTGCTGTCTGAGAGTGGGACAACTCTTTTGTCCCTTACACAACTGTTCCATTGAGGGTCCCCCAGGGCCCAAGAGCTCAACCTGATAAGGCTTCAGCTCCATGGACTCAGTTCCCTCAGGGGATAGAACATCTTCCTGAGAAGAGAGATTCTGTTTCATTTCCTGTGCAAAAGCTGGTTCCCCAGTCTTTTTTCCTTTCCTCTTGGAAGGTTGGCCCATTATTCCAGACTCCAACACTTCTTTTTCACCCGGTGCTCTGCTCTGTGCCCTTGACTTGACACACTCCAGTTCAGGGATTCCCAGCATGGCTGCATGGGTCTTGAGCTCTACCTCAGCCCATGCTGAGGGCTCCAGATCATTCCCTAGCAGACATTTTACTGGAATTGCAGAGGAGACTACCACCTGTTTCAGGCCAGTGACCCCTCCCCATTCTAAAGTTACCATTGCCATGGGATGGACTTTAGTTTGATTGCCAGCATTAGTGACTGGATATGTCTGTCCAGCCAGGTACTGTCCTGGGGAAACCAGTTAGTCTATCACCATGGTAACACTGGCACCTGTATCCCTCAGGGCATCTACTCCATTCCCATTTATCAAGAGCTGCTGCTTGTATTTTTGCACGTTAGGGGGCCAGGCAGCTAAATCCTCCCCACCCTCTGACTAAAGGTAAGTGTAGAACTTTGATATAAAACAGTAGTACACACAGTTTTGATTAAAATGTCAATAAGCAATTTTAAAAGTGGACGCAGTGCAAATATCAACAGTTCCTGGGGGAGGTAAGTATTGGTTACTTTTTCAGGTAAGTAAAGCACTTACAAGTTCAGTCTCCAAGGCATAGCCAGCCCACCATTGGGGGTTCAAGGTAACCCCAAAGTCACTGCACCAACAACACAGGGCCGGTCAGGTGCAGAGGTCAAAGGAGGGCCAAAAACACATAGGCGCCTATGGGGAAGAGGGGTGCTCCAGTTCCAGTCTGCTAGCAGGTAAGAACCCGCATACGCAGGGAGTAGACCAGGGGAGTTTTGTAGAGCACTGAGGGCACACACACAAGCACAGAAAACACACCATCAGCAGCACAGGGGGGGCCGGGTGCAGTGTGCAAAGTAGGTGTTGGGTTTGGCATTGAAAACAAAGGAGTGACCCGGGGGTCACTCTGGCAATGCAGGCAGGACACGGAGGGCTTCTTGGGTCAGCCACTGACTGAGCTAGGAAGAGGGCCATCTGCTGGTCACTCCTGCAGTGATAGGTGGTGTGGGAGGCTGGCTTGGCTGATAGTGGGCACCCTGTGGCGACCTGCGTGTTCTTTCTTCTCTCTTCAGCTGTGTTCTTCTCTCCCCCCTGCACCCTGTCCTGCGTGTTCTCTCTTCTTCTGTGTCCTCCTTCTGTATTCTGTATTCTTCATCTGTGATCTTCATCTGTGTTTCTTCTTTCTCCCCTGCACCCCGACCTGCGTGTTCTTTCTTCTTTCTTCATCTGTGTTCTTCATCTGTGTTTCTTCTTTCTCCCCTGCACCCCGACCTGCGTGTTCTCTCTTCTTCTGTGTCCTTCTTCTGTGTCCTTCTTCTGTGCTCTTCATCTGTGTTTCTTCTTTCTTCTCTGCACCCCGTCCGGCGTGTTCTCTCTTCTTCTGTGTCCTTCTTCTGTGTTCTTCATCTGTGTTTCTTCTTTCTTCTCTGCACCCCGTCCTCCTCTGTACTTTTCTCTGCGTGTTCCTTCTCTTCCTCCGTGGTCCCCTCCCATCTTCTGGACGCTTCCCCTCTGCTTCTCAGGTCTCTCCTCTTCTGCCTGACTCCTCTCCTTGACTCTTCTCTCGTCTCTCCGGACTCTTCTCCTCCTCTTCTTCTTTACCCTTCTTCTTGACTCTTCTCTCTTCCGGTCTTGACTCTTCTCTCTTCTGGTCTTGACTCTTCTCTCTTCTGTTCTTCACTCTTCTCTCTTCTGTTCTTCACTCTTCTCTCTTCTGTTCTTCACTCTTCTCTCCTCTCCTTTTCTGTTCTTCCTTACTCCCCTCCTCTTCTGCTCTTCCATACTCCCCTCCTCTTCTGCTCTTCCATACTCCCCTCCACCTCTGTTCTTCCTTACTCCCCTCCACCTCTGTAACCCCCCTCACCTATCTTTTCTCCCCTCCCCTCTACCTGACCCCCCCACCCTCCGCTTTCCCGCCGCCACCTCCTGCTCGGCCCCGCCCCCCTCTCCCATTCGTCGCCCCCCTCCTACACCCGCCCCCAGCTGACCCCTCCTCCCCCCCTCCTCCCTCTTATGGTGGCCGCTGCGTGGCCGCGCCGCTGGTGCGCCAAATGCAAGCCTGTCTGCGCCCGTCCGTGCCTGGACCGCGCCCAGTGCCACGACCCCTGGCCCCGAGCACTCCCAACCCCCGCAGCACTGCTACGACCCCAACACCCTCCACGCCCTCAACCCGGGGCGCTCCAGCACCTGCTTCCTAGCCAACCTGAAACGTACCCACGGACCCTTCGCATGCCACACCTGCAAACTCACCTTCCACCGCAAAACGACACCGCCCGCCAGCCCACGCGACAACAACCACCTCAAATGCATCCTGATCAACGCACGCTCCGTCCACAAGCACGCCATTGAACTATGGGACCTCCTGGACTCCACCGCACCGGACGTCGCCTTCATCACTGAGACCTGGATGAACGCCTCTTCGGCCCCCGACATCGCCATAGCCATCCCCAACGGCTACAAGATCTCCAGGAGAGACCGCACCAACCAAGTCGGTGGAGGAATCGCCATCGTCTTCAAGGACTCCATCAACGTCACCACCTCCACAGAAGACACCCACCTCGCCGCCGAACACCTACACTTCCAGATCCACACAGACCCCAGGACCACCCTCAGAGGAACTCTTATCTACAGACCCCCTGGTCCTCGCGCCCCCTTCAGCGACTCTATCACTGACTTCATCTCCCCGCACGCCCTTGCCTCGCCGGACTACATCCTCCTCGGTGACCTCAACTTCCACCTGGAACAGAACAACGACCCCAACACCACTGCCCTGCTCGACAACCTCGCCAACCTCGGTCTCAAGCCTCGGTCTCAAGCAACTGGTGAACACCCCCACCCACATCGCCAGACACACGCTCGACCCCATCTTCTCCGCCAGCAACCACGTATCCTTCAGCCACTCCTCCGTTATACACTGGACCAACCACAGATGTGTCCACTTCACCTTCCGACGCGAGACTCGCCACCTCCGCACACAATCCATCCCACGCCGACATTGTAACAAAATCCCAGCGGAACAGCTTCTCTCCACTCTAAGCGACAACCAACCCACCTTCTCCACCAACCCCAACGACGCAGCCCTCAGCCTCACGCACTGGATCACCAACTGCGCAGACAATCTCGCTTTCCTCAGACGCGTCCCAAGACAGACCAACACCGAGAAACCTCGCTGGTTCACAGACACCCTCAAGGAATCTAAAAAAAACTGCTGCACCCTCGAGAAAGCCTGGCGCAAGGACCACACCGCATATAACATGTCTGCCCTCAAGAACTCCACCCGCGAACCCCACCAACTGATCCACGCCACCAAAAGAAATTCCCTCACAGACAGACTGGACAAGAACACTCACAACAGCAAAGAACTCTTCAACATTGTCAAAGAGCTCTCCAACCCTAACGCCAACGCCATCACGCCCTCACAAGACCTCTGCAACTCCCTCGCCACCTTCTTTCATCGTAAGATCACCGACCTACACGACAGCTTCGGACACCAGACCCAGCCAACCACCACAGAACCTACAACCCCAACCATCACCCTCAACGCCTGGACTCACATCAACACAGAAGAGACCAAAGCCACCAGGAACTCCATCCACTCCGGTGCCCCCTCGGACCACTGCCCACACTTCATCTTCAACAAAGCCGACGACATCATCGCCCGCATCTCCAGACCATCATCAACAGCTCGTTTGCTTCTGCCACCTTCCCCGAGAGCTGGAAACACGCAGAAGTCAACGCCCTACTGAAGAAACCTACGGCGGACCCCAGCGACCTGAAGAACTTCCGCCCCATCTCGCTCCTCCCCTTCCCCGCCAAAGTCATAGAGAAGACGTCAACAAGCAACTTACCAACTTCCTGGAAGACAACAACCTACTCAACCCATCTCAGTCCGGATTCCGAGCCAATCACAGCATAGAAACCGCCCTCATCTCAGTCACAGACGACATCAGAACTCTGATGGACAACGGAAAAACAGTCGCCCTCATCCTCCTCGACCTCTCGGCTGCCTTCGACACTGTCTGCCACCGAACCCTAATATCCCGCCTCCGCTCCACCGGGATCCAAGGACAGGCCCTGGACTGGATCACCTTCTTCCTCTCCAACCGCTCCCAAAGAGTCTACCTCCCACCCTTCCGCTCAGACCCCACCGAGATCATCTGCGGCGTCCCACAAGGCTCCTCGCTCAGCCAGACTCTCTTCAATGTCTACATGAGCCCCCTCACCGACATCGTAGGCAAACACAACATCAACATCACCTCCTACGCCGACGACACTCAGCTGATACTTTCCCTCACCAAGGACCCCACCAGCGCCAAGACCAACCTGCAAGATGGAATGAGAGACGTCGCAGAATGGATGAAACTCAGCCGTCTGAAACTGAACTCAGACAAAACGGAAGTCCTCATCCTCGGAAACACCCCGTCCGTCTGGGATGACTCGTGGTGGCCCATGGCCTTTGGCACCGCACCAACCCCCTCAGACCACGCACGCAACCTCAGATTCATCCTGGACCCTCTTCTCACCATGATCAAACAAGTCAACGCCGTATCATCCTCCTGCTTCCTCACCCTCCGCATGCTCGGAAAGATCTTCCGTTGGATCCCCGCCGACACCAGGAAGACCGTGACCCACGCCCTCGTCACGAGCCACCTGGACTACGGCAACATCCTATACGCAGGAACCACGGCTAAACTCCAGAAACGCCTGCAGCGAATTCAAAACGCCTCTGCCCTCCTCGTCCTCGACATACCCCGCAACAGCCACATCTCCGCCCACCTGAGACACCTGCACTGGCTTCCCATCAACAAAAGGATCACCTTCCGGCTCCTCAACCACGCACACAAAGCCCTCCACAACAAGGGACCCGAATACCTCAACTGTCGCCTCAGTTTCTACACGCCCACTCGTCAGCTTCGCTCCGCCAACCTCGCACTCGCCGCCCTCCCTCGCATCCGCCGCACCACGGCAGGTGGGAAATCCTTCTCCTACCTGGCGGCCAAGACATGGAATTCCCTCCCCACCAACCTCAGGACCATCCAGGACCACCTCGCATTCCGGAGGCAACTCAAGACCTGGCTCTTCGAGCAGCAGTAACCCCTTCCCCCTAGCGCCTTGAGACCCTCACGGGTGAGTAGCGCGCTTTATAAATGTTTTTGATTTGATTTTGGTACTTACACCCTGTGCCAGGTCCAGTTATCCCTTATTAGTAGAATAGAGGTGTTTCCAGCAGCTTAGGCTGATAGAAGGTAGCTATGGCAAAGCAGCTTAGGCTGAACTAGGAGACATGCAAAGCTCCTACTATACCACTTATATCATATGCACAATACCATACGAAAACACAATACTCAGAGTTACTAAAAATAAAGGTACTTTATTTTTATGACAATATGCCACAAGTATCTCAGTGAGTACCCTCAGTAGGAAGGTAAATAATATACACAAGTTATATGTATACAAACCCAAAACAGGTAAGTAAGAGTAAGAAAAGTAATGCAAACAGTGTAGAATTACAATAGGATGTAATAGGTGACCATAGGTCTAGGGGCAACAAAAAACCATACACTTCAAAAGTGGAATGCGAATCACGAATGGCCCCCAGACCCATGGGAGCTTGTAGAGGGTCGCTGGGACTGTAAGAAAACAGTCAGGGTGTCCAAGATACCCCACCCCAAGACCCTGAAAAGTAGGAGTAAAGTACACCTACTACCCCAAAAGGACACAATAGTCATGATAGGGGGATTCTGCAAGAACCACAAACACCAGCAAAGCACTGAAGATGGATTCCTGGACCTGAGGACCTGCAAGGCAAGGGGACCAAGTCCAAGAGTTGCGATAGTGTCCAGGGGGGGCAGGAGCCCAGGAAAACCTGGATGAAGGTGCAGGGAAGCTGCCTCTGGATGGAAGAAGCTTAGGATTCTGCAACAAAGAAGAGAGCTAGGAACTTCTCCTTTGGATGGAAGATGTCCCATGGCGTGTTGAAGGTTGCAGAAGTGTTCCCATGCAGAAATGCCACAAACAAGCCTTGCTAGCTGCAAGGGTCACAGTAGAGGTTTTTGGGTGCTGCTGGGGACCAGGAAGGACCAGGATGTCGCCCCTTGGAGGAGGAAACAGAGGGGGCACTCAGTAACTCAGTGAGTCCCAACAGAAGCAGGCAGCACCTGCAGAAGTACCCAAAGAGGCACTTAGAAGATTTGTGAACTGGAGCTGGCTCAGAGTCACAAAGGAGGGTCCCACGACGTCGGAGGCCAACTCAGAGAGTTGAGCACTGCAGGACGGAGTGTTGGGGACCCAGGCTAGGCTGTTCATGAAGGAAATCCTGGAAGAGTGCACAGGATCCGGAGCAGCTGCAAATCACACAGTACACAGGTTTGCAGTCTAGCGTGTGGAGGCAAGGACTTACATCCACCAAACTTGGACTGAAGGATCACTGGACTGTGGGAGTCACTTGGATAGAGTTCCTGTGTTCCAGGGACCATGCTCGTCAGGATGAGAGGGGACCCAGAGGACCGGTGATGCAGTCTTTTGGTGCCTGCGTTAGCAGGGGGAAGATTCTGTCAACCCACGGGAGATTTCTTCTTGACTTCTAGTGCTTATGATCTCTCTGCTTTTAAATTTGTAACTGTAGGACAGTGACTTCATTTACCAATTTCAATTGGCATACCGGACTCCCCTTATAAGTCCCAGTATATGGTACCTAGGTACCCAGGGCATTGTGGTTCCAGGAGATCCATATGGGCTACAGCATTTCTTTTGCCACCCATAGGGAGCTCAGACAAACCCTTGCACAGGCCTACCATTGCAGCCTGCGTGAAATAACGCACATGTTATTTCACAGCCATTTTCACTGCACTTATAAGTCACATATATGACTAACCTTCACTTGCTGAAGGTTAGGTGCAAAGTTACTAAGTGTGAGGGCACCCTTGCACTAGCAAAGGTGCCTCCACATAGTTCAGGGCCATTTCCCTGGACTTTGTGAGTGCTGGGACACCATTACATGCGTGCACCACATATAGGTCAATACCTATATGTAGCTTCACAATGGTAACTCAGAATATGGCCATGTAACATGTCTAAGATCAAGGAATTGTACCCCCATTCCAAATCTGGTATTGGGGAGGCAATTCCATGCATCCTGGGTTCTCCACCATGGACCCCCAGTACTGCCAAACCAGCTCTCTGAGGCTTGCACTACAGCTACAGCTGCTGCCACCTCACAGACATGGTTCTGACCTCCTGGGGTCTGGGCAGCCCAGTCCCAGGAAGGCAGCACAAAGTAATTCCCCAGAGAGCAGTGTGTTACACCCTCTCCCTTTGGAAATAGGTGTTACAGGCTGGGGAGGGGTAGCCTCCCCCAGCCTCTGGAAATGGTTTGAAGGGCACAGATGGTGCCCTCCTTGCATAAACTAGTCTACACCAGTTCAGGGGCCCCTTCCCCCTGCTCTGGTGCGAAACTGGACAAAGGAAAGGGGAATGACCACTCCTCTGTCCATCACCACCCTAAGTCAGCAACTGCAACAGTTTCCATGGTGCCCCCTCTGGGGACCCCCTGTCTTCATCCTGCACCAGAAGGACCAAAGAAATCTCCCATGGAGTGACGGAGTCACACCCCTGCTCCAAGCAGGCACCTTCCAAGATGACGACCAGTACCCTGGGACTCCTCTCACAGCAACGAGCATGCTCCTGAGGATGCAGAGGGTGGACATCATCAACATAGACTGTCCTGAGGTCCTGCTGACGCAATTTGGAGGAGGTAAGACCTTGCCTTCCCAGAGAGCGACGGTACCTCTGTGTACTGCGTCTTCTTCACCTCCTGAGGCCTCTGTGCACTCTTTGCAAAATTTCTTGATGTACAGCCTGGCCCAGTTCACCAGCACTCCATACTGCAATTCTCAACTCGCTGAGTTGTTCTCTGGCGGCTTGGGACCTTCTTTTGTTGTGCTGCATCAACTGCGTTTTGCACCTCCTTTATCCCCGGATCCTGCAGCTCCCAGGGGTGCTGGCTGGCATCCTCAGGGCTCTCTAAAGTACTGAGATCCTCCTCTTCCTCCACAGACAGAGTTGTGGCCCCCAGGTCCATCCTGGGTCCATCCAGTGCCTTTTTTGTTTGCAAAACACACTTTTGTCGTAGCCAAGGCCTGTTGGCAACTTCCAACACGAAATCATGTCTGCAACAATCTTAATGCCGTGGGACATCTTTTGCATCATGCAGGAACCTGCTGGCATCTTCCTATGGTTCATTTCTGCAGTCTTCGACTACCCATGGACTCTTCTTTTGCACCCTCTTCTGGGTTGGCAGGGGCTCCTGTCCTTCTTGGAACTTCTTTCCACTTACGGACTTGATCCCCTTCCTTTGCAGGTCTTCAGGTTCAGGAATCCATCAGTTGTTCTTTGCAGACTTAGTTGACTGCTGCAAAATCCCAATCACGAGGTGTAGTGTGTCCTAAGGAAACCTGCAGTACTTTACTCCTGATTTTCTGGGCTCTGGGGTGGGGTAATTTACTTACCTTTACTGTATTCGTACTCTCCCAGCAATTCTGAACACACTACACTTGTCTAGGTGGGAATTCGTGATTCACATTCCACTTTCTCAGTATATGGTTTGTGTTGCCCCTAGACCTATTTCCTCGCATTGCATTCTATAGCATTTCCAATTGTTTGCATTGTTCTATGACTATTTACGTGTCTACTTTTGGTGCCTAGTTTATATATTGTGTATAATAATTACCTCCAGAAGGAGTATTGACTCTAAGATATTTTTGTGGAAGTGTGTCACCCAAAAAAATAAAATTTTATTTTTGATAACACTGAGTATTGTCTTTAATTGTGTAGAAGTACTGTGCAACTATAAGTGGTATTGCATGAGCTTTGCATGTTTCCTAGTTCAGTCTAAGCTGCTCTGCTAGTACCCTTCTACATTTCAATACTAAGGGAGAACTGGACCTGGTATAAGGTGTAAGTACCCAAGGTACCCACTAAAAACCAGGGCAGCCTCCTACAGTTGTCCTGAACTCGAGCCGGGGGCATCGGGTGCTGAGCGGGAAGACTCACTCTTTTGGCGAGAAGTTAGAGTCTCTTTAAAGTTGCTTTCTTTGTTGTGGTTTCTGGACAGAGCAACTGTGCTCAGGAGGTTCTTGGTCCTTTAGGTGCAGGTCAGTCCTCTGAGTCCTCAGAGGTCGCTGGTCCCACTGGATGCGAAGCTGTGCAGGTTCTTTGAGTCTGGAGACAGTCCGGTAGGGCTGGGGCCAAGTCAGTTGTCGTCTCCGTCATCTCTGCGGGGCTTTCAGGTCAGCAGTCCTTCTTCTTTCTTCAGGTTACAGGAATCTGTTTTCCTGGGTTCAGGTTTGTCCCTAAATACTCAGTTTAGGGGTGTGTTTAGGTCTGGGGGGCAGTAGCCAATGGCTACTGTCCTGGAAGGTGGCTACACCCTCTTTGTGCCTCCTCCCTGAGGGGAGGGGGCACATCCCTATTCCTATTGGGGGAATCCTGCAAAACCAAGATTGAGGATTTCTGAAGGCAGGGGTCACCTCAGCTCAGGACACCTCAGTGGCTGTCCTGACTGGTGGGTGACTCCTCCTTGTTTTTCTCATGATCTCCTCCAGACTTGCTGCCAAAAGTGGGGGCTGTGTCTGGAGGGGCGGGCATCTCCACTAGCTGGGATGCCCTGGGGCGCTGTATCAACAGTCAGGAGCCTTTAAGGCTCACCGCCAGGTGTTACAGTTCCTGCAGGGGAAGGTGAGAAGCACCTCCACCCAGTGCAGGCTTTGTTCCCGGCCACGGATTGACAAAGACACTCACCCCATGTGGGCAGAAACCCGTCTGGTTGTGGCAGGCTAGCAGAAACTGGTCAGCCTAACACTGGTGTTTGGACTGGTATACAGGGGGCATCTCTAAGATGCCCTCTGTGTGCATTTTTCAATTAATCCCACACTGGCATCAGTGTGGATTTATTGTGCTGAGAAGTTAGATAACAAACTTCCCAGATTTCAGTGTAGCCATTATGGAACTGTGGAGTTTGTGTTTGACAGACTCCCAGACCATATACTCTTTATGACTTCCCTGTACTTACAATGTCTAAGGTTTGGCATAGACACTGTATGGGCATAGTGCTCATGCAGCTATGCCCTCTCCTGTGGTATAGTTCACCCTGCCTTAGGGCTATAAGTCCTGCTAGAGGGGTGACTTACCTATGCCACAGGCAGTGGGTTGAGTGCATGGCACTCTGAGGGGAGTGCCATGTTGACTTTGTCATTTTCTCCACATCAGCACACACAAGCTGTGAGGCAGTGTGCATGTGCTGAGTGAGGGGTCCCCAGGGTGGCATAATACATGCTGCAGCCCTAAGAGACCTTCCCTGGCCACAGGGCACTTGGTACCAGGGGTGCCAGTTACAAGGGACTTATATTGTGTGCCAGGTCTGTGCCAATTGTGGGAACAAAGGTGCAGTTTAGGGAAAGAACACTGGTGCTGGGGCCTGGCAGATTCCCAGCACACTTTCAATCATAACTAGCATCAACAAAAGGCAGAACGTTAGGGTGTAACCATGCCAATGGAGGCATTTCTCTACAGTCTGTCTCTCCCCTTGCCAGTGAAAGGCAACCACAGGATAGCAGCCCACTGAACTTGAGGGACCCTCTGAACTTTGCAGGCCCACTCAAGTGCAGCAAACCACTTATAAATCATCCCCATCCTTGTAAGGGGGAACAACTTTTTGCAGATTTCTGGAATCAAATGTAGGTTTCCTAACACTGGAGTTCCTGAAAATGCTGCTGCTGAAACAGAAACAGAAGTAACATGGGAATTGGCAGAGGCAGATCTTTCCCTAACTGCAGCCACCCCAGTAACCTGGCCTCTAGGTGTAAGGGAAGCCCTTTCCACTCCCAGCTACACTAGGGGGTTTGTTGACAGAAAGATCAGTGGATGGACCCTCCTCGGGATTACCGGAATGTTCCTCTGAGCCTACCTGGTTGGAATTGTCCTCTACTTCCCCCTCTGGCCTTTCCTGACCAGTGCATAGTCCCTAGTCATCCTTCAGGAGAATATTTAAGATGAATTCCTTATATGGGTTCTTCCCAATCCCTAAACTTCTTTCAATGCAGAGACCCCTCAAACTTTTAAAGTTTAAACTTTTATATGTTGTCTTCACAACTCTAGGGGTAGCCTCTACAATAAACATATTGGCAGAAAGAGTATAGGAAAAAGATTAAAAAGTTAGTTGACTAGTAGAAAAGAAAAACTTTACAGAAACTTTGAAAAACTTTTGCAAAGTTTTAAAGAACTTTTTAGAAAGTTAAAAGTGACTTCTAGGTACAATTATGTATAGCTCTAAGTATTGGAGCAAGCTTTTCTTGTGAAAAGCACTAGTAACAAAGTGGTAAAGCAATTGCAGGTACTTATCCCACCACTGCACCAGCAATGTAGTAGGCTGGCCTGGTTTGTAATGGGTACATTGGGTACTTATACCTTATACCAGGCCCAGTTATTCCTTATTAGTGAAATGCAGTAGTGTTCTAGCAGCTTAGGCTGATAGAGGTAGCTGTAGCAGAGCAGATTAGGCTGAACTAGGAGACATGCAAAGCTCCTGCAATACCACTTTAGTTACACAGTACTTAGCCACAATAAAAGACAATACTCAGTGTTACCAAAAATAAGAGGTACTTTATTTTAGTGACACAAGGCCAAAAATATCTTAGAGGCAATACTCATTCTGGAGGTAAGTATTATACACAATATATACACTAGACACCAAAATCACATAAGTAAATAGTCATAGGATAGTGAAAACAATAGAAAATACCATAGAATGAAGTAGGAAGGAATAGGCCTGGGGCAACACAAACCATATACTAAGAAAGTGTAATGCAAATCACGAATTCCCCTCTAGGCAAATGTAGTGTGTAGAGGGTCGTTAGGAGTGTAAGAAAACCACAAAGGTGAGTAAAATACCTCACCCTAGAGCCCAGGAAAGTAGGAGTAAAGTACTGTAAGTTTTCTCAGGACACACTACAAGTTGTGATAAGAGGTATTGCAAGCACCAAACAAGACTGCAAGCAACCAATGGTGGATTTCTTAGACCTGAAGACCTGTAAAGAGAGGAGACCAAGTCCAGAAGTCACAGAAGATTCCAGGAAGGACAGGAGCCCCTGCCAACATAGAAGATGGTGCAAAAGAGGATTCTCCAGGTGGAAGAAGGCTGCAGAAGAGCACCAAAAAAGATTGCTGCGGGTTCCTGCATGATGCAAAAGATGTCTCACGTGGAGATGTTGGATGCAGGCGAGTTGCATTGCTGGATTAGTCCAACAAGCCTTGGTTCAAGCAATGTTGTGGTTTGCGTCAAAATGGCACTGCCTGGACCCAGGAGGGACCTGGGAGCCTCAACTCAGACTGAGGAGGCAGAGGAAACTCCCAACACTGGACGGAACCCAGAGATGGCCAGGCAGCACCCACGGAGGTCCCAGGACACAGGGACAAAGAAGGTGCAAACTGCAGTTGTTGCAGCACCACAAAAGAAGGTCCCACGCCGCCGGAGAACAACTCAGCAAGCTGAGCATTGCAGGATAGAGTGCTGGGGGCCAGGGCCAGGCTGTGCATGAAGGATTCTTGCAAATAATGCACACAGGCCTCAGGAGGTGAAGATGATGCAGTGCAGAGGGGTACTGTCACAAATGGGGATGACAAGCTCTCCAAATTTGGACAGCTGGATCTTAGGACAGTCTGTGTTAAAGGGGTCTACCACCTGTGCTCCAGGGAGAACGCTTGTCACCAGGAAAGGATTTCCAAAGAACCCGTCATCATCTTAGAAGGTGTCTGCTGGAGCAGGGAAGTGACTCACTCACTCCACGGGAGATTTCTTCAATCCTTCTGGTGCAGGGTGAAGACAGGGAGTCCCCAGAGTGTGCACACCATTTAAACTGTTGCAGTTGCTGGCTGGAGCTGAAGTTGCAGAGTCGCAGTAGCCTTTCTGGATACTTTGTTGCAATTACAGCAGTTCCTGGAGCAGTCTGCGGTTGATCCATGGTCAGAGGATGAAGCAGGAGTTGCAGAGGATTCCTGGTGGAAACTTGCAAGCTGAATCTGAAGAGGAACCCACAGGAGAGACCGTAAATAGCCCTGAGAGGGGGATTGGCTACCTAACCAGGTATGCACCCATCAGGAGGGGTCTCTGATGTCACCTGCTGGCACTGGCCACTCAGAGATCTCCAGAGTGTCCCCACACCTTGGAAAATAGGATGGATAATGCCAGGGACACACTAGAGGAGCTCTGGGCACCACCCCTAGGGTGATGATGGACAGGGGAGTGGTCACTCCCCTTTCCTTTGTCCATTTTCACGCCAGACCTGGGTCTGGGGTACCTGAACTGGTGTGGACTGGCTCATGCAAGGAGGGCACCATCTGTGCCCTTCAAAGCATTTCCAGAGGCTCTGGGAGGCTACCCCTCACAAGCCTGTAACACCTATTTCCAAAGGGAGAGGGTGTAGCACCCTCCTCCCAAAGGAAGTGCTTTGTTTTGCTTTCCTGGGACTGAGCTGCTCAGACCCCAGGAGAGCAGAACCCTGTCTGTGAGGTGGCAGCAGCTGTAGCTGCAGTGCAAGCCTCAGAGAGCTGGTTTGGCAGTACAGGGGGTCCATGGTGGAGCCCCCAGCATGCATGGGATTGGCCCCACAATACCAGATTTTGAACGAGGGGGACAATTCCTTGATCGTAGACACCTTACATGGCCATATTCGGAGTTACCATTGTGAAGCTACATATAGGTATTGACCTATATGTAGTGCACACGTGTAATGGTGTTCCTGTACTCACAAAGTCCGGGGATTTGGCACTGGATTGCGTGGGGGCACATTTGCTAGTGCAAGAATGCCCTCACACTTAGTAACTTTGCACCTAGCCTTCAGTAAATGAAGGTTAGACATATAGGCTTCCAACACCAAAAAACCTCTCTGGTTCTCTGACACCCTCAAAGAATCAAAGAAAACTTGTCGTGCCCTTGAGAAGGCCTGGCGCAAGGACCACACCGCTGACAACATGACCGCCCTCAAGAACGCTACACGCGAACACCACCACCTGATCCGCACTGCCAAAAGGAACTTTTTCACCGACAGACTAGACAAAAACAGCCACAACAGCAGAGAACTCTTCAGCATCGTCAAAGAGTTCTCCAACCCCAGCGCCAGCGCCAACGCCGTCACGCCCTCACAGGATTTGTGCGAATCCCTCGCCACTTTCTTCCATCGCAAGATCAGCGACCTCCACGACAGCTTCGGACACCAGACCCAACCATACACCACTGAACCCGCTTCCCCGGACATCACCCTCAACAACTGGACCCACATCAACACGGAAGAAACCAAATCCATCATGAACTCTATCCACTCCGGCGCCCCTTCGGACCCCTGCCCGCACTTCATCTTTAACAAAGCCGACGACATCATCGCCCCGCACCTCCAGACCGTCATCAACTCTTCTTTTTCTTCTGCTACCTTCCCCGAATGCTGGAAGCACGCTGAACTCAACGCCCTACTAAAGAAACCTACGGCTGACCCAAGCGACCTGAAAAACTTCCTCCCCATCTCTCTTCTACCTTTCCCAGCCAAGGTAATAGAAAAGACCGTCAACAAACAGCTGACCACCTTCCTGGAAGACAACAACCTGCTCGACCCTTCACAAACCGGATTCCGAACCAACCACAGCACGGAAACCGCCCTCATCTCAGTCACAGACGACATCAGAACCCTGATGGACAACGGTGAAACAGTCGCCCTCATTCTCCTCGACCTCTCGGCTGCCTTTGACACCGTCTGTCACCGCACCCTAATCACCCGCCTACGCTCCACCGGGATCCAAGGCCAGGCCCTGGACTGGATCGCCTCCTTCCTCGCTAACCGCTCCCAAAGAGTTTACCTCCCTCCGTTTCGCTCAGAACCCACCAAGATCATCTGCGGCGTACCTCAAGGCTCATCGCTCAGCCCGACACTCTTCAATGTCTACATGAGCCCCCTCGCCGACATCGTACGCAAGCACGACATCATCATCACCTCCTACGCCGACGACACCCAACTTGTACTCTCCCTCACCAAGGACCCCGCCAGCGCCAAGACCAACCTACAAGAGGGTATGAAGGACGTCGCAGATTGGATGAGGCTCAGCCGCCTAAAGCTGAACTCTGAAAAAACGGAAGTCCTCATCCTCGGCAACACCCCGTCCGCCTGGGACGACTCCTGGTGGCCCACGGCCCTCGGCACCGCACCGACCCCCGCAGACCACGCCCGCAACCTCGGCTTCATCCTGGACCCTCTTCTCACCATGACCAAGCAAGTCAACGCCGTGTCCTCCGCCTGCTTCCTCACTCTCCGCATGCTCCGCAAGATCTTCCGCTGGATCCCCGCCGACACCAGAAAAACCGTGACCCACGCCCTTGTCACGAGTCGCCTGGACTACGGCAATACCCTCTACGCCGGGACCACCGCCAAACTCCAAAACCGCCTGCAACGCATCCAAAACGCCTCGGCCCGCCTCATCCTCGACGTACCCCGCAACAGCCACATCTCCGCACACCTGAGACACCTGCATTGGCTCCCAGTCAGCAAAAGGATCACCTTCCGTCTTCTCACCCACGCACACAAAGCCCTCCACAACAAGGGACCGGAATACCTCAACAGACGCCTCAGCTTCTACGTCCCCACCCGCCCCCTCCGCTCCGCTGGCCTGGCACTTGCTGCCGTCCCTCGCACCCGCCGCTCCACGGCGGGTGGGAGATCTTTCTCCTTCCTGGCGGCCAAGACCTGGAACTCCCTCCCCACCAGCCTCAGGACCACCCAGGACCACTCCGCTTTCCGGAGACTCCTAAAGACTTGGCTGTTCGAGCAGCGATAACCCCCCCTTTCCCCCCTAGCGCCTTGAGACCCGCACGGGTGAGTAGCGCGCTTTATAAATGTTAATGATTTGATTTGATTTGATTTAGGTGACTTATAAGTTACTTACGAGCAGTGAAAATGGCTCTGAATTAGTGTGTGCACTATTTCACACAGGCTGTAGTGGCAGTCCTGTGAAAGGGTTTGTCTGACCTCCTTATGGGTGGCAAAGAAATGCTGCAGCCTATAAGGATCTCCTGGAACCCCAATGCGCTGGGTACCTAGGTACCATATACTAGGGTCTTATGAGGGGGGTCCAGTGTGCCACTTGGAATTGGTAAATTAAGTCACTAAACTATAGTGACTAACTTGGAAGCAGAGAGAGCATAAGCACTGAAGTTCTGGTTAGCAGATCTTCAGTGACACAGTTAAGCACTACTGACAACACACACTTTAGGCCACAAACTTTGAGTACTGGGGTCCTGGCTAGCAGGATCTCAGTGAGACAGGCAAAACACACTGACAAATAGGCTTTTCACTATGAGCACTGAGGTCCTGGCTAGAAGGATCCCAGTGACACAGTAAAAACACACTGACACACACTCACAAACTGGCCAAAAGTGGGGGTAACCATGCTAGAAAGAGGATACTTTCTCACAGCCATGCAGCTCATTTTTTGGCAGCCCGATTCTGCTGGTTCGCCTTCAGGTCCTGTGGAGTCAGGAGGGGCACCTTCGGGTTCTGTGCTGGCAGCTATCAGGGGTACCCATGGATCTATTTGTGGATCTGAACCAATGCCAGTCATACCACCTCAACTTTCCCCGGCACTGCTTCTGATCTCAACATTCCGGGTGCCACTTGTGCCCCTGGGCAGCACCACTCCCATCTATATTGCTGACTCCAGCACAGAGCTAATGGGTAGCATACAATGTGGTCTCCAGCGCTGGCAGGGGCGTTGTCCGTATGTCAGATCCTGAGCCTTATTCCTATGGGCAAGGTTATGGTGAGGAATGGGAGGGGTTTCTGGACCTTTGAGAATACCAGCTCTAAGACCCCATGGACTGGCAGAAAGACCTGGTTGAAGCCAGTGAACTGGATACCTCCCCAGATAGTGGCATGCTGTCTCCTCCTACCATGGCTATTGAATAGGTAGCTTCATGTTCAGTGGTGGTCTGGAGAGCAGCAGAGGTCCTGGACCTAGAGCTGCCTTTGATGGCAGTCAAGACTAACCACCTGACAGAGGTGCTTCAGTCTGGGGCTTCATCTTCTGAACCTGTGCTTCCCTTTAATGAAGGCTTTATGGATGTCTTATTGGATACCTGGTCCAAAAACAGCACAGGGGCTCCTGAGAACACAACAATTGCCTGCCACCATTGCCCTGCAGTGGGTGAGCCAGGTTTCCTGATGCAACACCCCACCCATGAGAGCTTGGTTATCCAACTCTCCAACTTCCAGGACACGTTCCCTTCCACACCTCTGGCCAGGCAATCCTAAAGGCTGGACTCCCTTGGCAAGAAGATGTTTTCTTCCACCAGCCTGGAATTGTGGTCCATGAACACTGCATGCATTTTGGGACATTATTCCCATACAATGTAGAATTAGGTTGTGCAAGTACTGCCACAGGTCCTGAACCGTACGTTCCCAAGCGGTTACTGATGGGAGAGATGCAGCAAAGTTAAGGAGCTGATGTGGTCTGGATACAACTGACTCACTGGGCAGAGTAGTTGTTTCTGTGGTGGCCTTGAGGCGCCATGCCTGGTTGAGGATGTCCAGCTTTTCGGGAGAAGTCCAAGCTAAACTTATGGACATGCCCTTTAATGGCATCCATCTCTTCAAAGAGAAAGCAGACTCTGTTCTAAAATGTTACAAGGATTCTTGTGCAACAGCCAGGTCCTTGGGCCTTGAGATGGCTCCTCATCCCCCTTAATCTGCTTTTTGCCCCTTTCGTGGCTACAGAAGAGGCATCCAGCCATGGCAGTTCCCCTACAGCCACCATGCCATGCATCCTGACTAGCCTCTGCATGGCTGGACACATGGGATCCATGTCCTCGTGGATCAGGTAGCCAGTGGTCTCGCCAGCTCCAGGCTGTCGTCTCCACCCTCTGGTCCTCCTGCATTTACTGGGGTTCACTATGAACTTGCAGAAGTCACACCCGACTCCCTCTCAGATGCTCCCTTTCATTAGAGCTATTTTGGACACAGTGTAGTTTCTGGCTTAGCCTCCCAAGTGGCGAGTCCAGGATATTCAGACTATGATATTTAAGTTACCAATGCTTCAGATTTCAGTGAGAATGACTTTGAGACTTTTGGTTTCATGGCCTTCTGCATTCTGTTAGTGAAACATGCTAGTTGGCATTTGCAGGCTCTGCAGTGGGACCTGAAGTTCCAGTGGGCGCAGCATCAGAGGAATCTCTCCGACATGGTTCAGGTCTCGAGGGAACTGCGCAAGATCTGCACTTGTGGCTAACAAACCACAAGTGGGCCAGAGACAGCTCCCTCCACCTTGCCTAACCAGATCTGAATGTAGTGACAGATGTGTCACTCTGAATGGGACGGCCACTTAGGAGAGGCAGAAATCAGAGGTGTCTGATCTCTGGCAGAGTCCAAACTCCACATTAACCTGTTAGGGCTCCGGGTGATCAAACTAGCATTGAAAACATTTCTTCCATCTCTGGAAGGGAAGGTAGTGCCAGTGTTCATGGACAACAACACTGCCATGTGGTACTGCAACAAGCAGGGCAGAGTGGGGTTGCAGACCCTTTGTCAAGAGGCTCTGCACCTTTGGATGTGGCTGGAACAACAGTAATTTCCCTGATGGCTCAAAATCTGTTGGGCTTTCCAAATGCAACAGTGGACAAACTCACCGGACAATGCTTAGTCGATCATGAATGGCATCTTCATCCGAAGGTGGTATAAGGTCTCTTACAGCAGTGGGGAGAGCCTTGGTTAGATCTTTTAGCCTCCAAAGAAAACAGCAAATGTCAGCAGTATTGCACATTGGAGTTTCCAAGTTGGCAATCTCTCTGCAACTCTTTTCATCTCAAGAGTGACTCAGGCCTCCTTTATGCCTTTCTGCCCCTACTCTCTGCCCAGAGTTCTCAAGAAGATCAAGAATGACTGGACCCAAGTAGTCCTTGTGGCTCTGGACTGGGCACAACGAGTCTGATATCCGAAGCTTTTGAGCATGGTCATGAATCCTCCGATCAGATTGCCTCTTCGGGAGGATCTTCTGTTGCAGCATCAGAGGAGGCACTTTCAAAGGTTGTCTGTCTATCATTTCTGCTTTTTTGTTGTTGCCTGATCAACCCCCCTTGTTTAAATCACCTGTTGTAAATAGGTGCCTCAAAGCCTTTACTAATATGTTTTCTCCATTCCATTTATTGTGCCCCAATAGGACTTTAATTAGGTTTTGAGATTTCTGATGTGCACTCCTCTCCAGAATTGTCCTCTCTGGCTTCTCACTTTGAAAACGGCCTTCCTTGTGACCATTACATTTGCCCACAGGGTGAGTAAGCTGCAGGCATTGTCATCTAAGCAGCCCTACCTTTCCATCTATCCTGAAAAGTGGTCCTTTGCACTAGGATCTCCTTTCTGCTTAAAGTGGTGATGCCCTTCCATGTAGACCAGTCCATCATCCTGTTTACTTTTTATGCACCCTTGCATCCTTCTAAGGAAGAGGAGAGACTCTGCTGCCTGGACCCACTTGATCGTACCAAGGAGCTCCAGGTGGATGATCAACTGTTTGTTGGTTATGTGGGTGCGAAGAAAGGTCAGGTAAGCAGAAGAGTACTGTTTCCAGATGGCCCGTACTCTGCATTAAAATGTGCTATGCATTGTCTAATAAGGAACTCCCTGAGGGTTTGCGTGCTCTTTTACCACAGTTAAAGCTGCGGGCACTGCATTAGCATGCAGAGTTGCAGTGCTTGACATCTGTCGGACAGCAATGTGGGCATCTCTGCACATGTTTACCAAACACTATTGCCTGAACAGCAAGGTCCATAGGGACAAGCACGTTGTCCGTTCAATCCTGGAGGACTTTACAGAATGATCTTAGCTCACAGACCCACTTCCAGGGATGGTAGTGCTTGGATATCTTCTTTAAGGTTAGGAATCTGCAAGTAGCTGTCCCTTTCAAGTTGACAAGTTTCTTACCTTCACTAATGCCTTTTCTGGTATAGACAATACCTAGGTGCAGATTCCTCACTGTAGGAAAGTACCATCTTGCCTGGCATGTTACCCCCATTTTTACTGTATGTATGTTTGTTTTTGCCTATTTGTCTCTGGGATCCTGCTAGTCAGGACCCCAGTGCTCAGAAAGTATGCCCTGTATGTGTTCCGTGTGTGGTGCCTAAATGTATCACTGAGGCTCAGCTAACCAGAACCTCAGTGTTTATGCTCTCTCTGCTTTTAAAATTGTCACTGCAGGCTAGTGACTAATTTTACCAATTCTCATTGGCACACTGGAACACCATTATAATTCCCTTGTATATGGTACCTAGGAACCCATGGTATTGGGGTTCCAGAAGATCCCTATGGCCTGCAGCATTTCTTTTGCCACCCATAAGAGAGCTCAGACAAATCTTACACAGGACTGCCACTGCAGCCTGAGTGAAATAATGTCCACGTTATTTCACAGCCATTTTACACTGCACTTAAGTAACTTATAAGTCACCTATATGTCTAACCCTCAATTGGTGAAGGTTAGGTGCAAAGTTACTTAATGTGTGTGCACCCTGGCACTAGTCAAGGTGCCCGCACATTGTTCAGGGCAAATTCCCCGGACTTTGTGAGTGCAGGGACACCATTACACGCGTGCACTACATATAGGTCTATACCTATATGTAGCTTCACAATGGTGACTCCGAACATGTTATGTTATGTTATGTTATAATGGTTTATATAGCGCCTAAACTGCCCAGAGGCCTCGTAGCGCTTATACTGCCATTGCGGAAAAGTACTGTTTATGTTCATCCAGGAGTCTAGATTTTAAATAGCCAAGTCTTCAAATCCTTACTAAAGGACATCTCTTGTGGATTTGATCTTATCTTGAAAGGAAGGTTGTTCCAAAGCAAGGCACCTTGATATGCTAGTGATCTTCGTCCCCATCTTGCTTTCCTCGCCATAGGTACTATGGCCAGGTTAGCTGAGGAGGATCTGAGTGTCCTGGCTGGAATGTAGACCTGTGCCAAAGTTTTAAGCATTTCAGGACCATTATCAAATATAGCTCTATGAAAGTGACAAAGGGTTTTGAACTGAATCCTTTCCTCCACAGGAAGTCAGTGTAGGGATGAAATCCCTGTCCGTATCGAGTGTTGTCTAGGAGTTTTTAGCAGCAGACGTGCCGCTGCATTTTGTACCCTTTGCAGTCTTTGAATCACATATCTCGGTGAGCCTATAAACAAGGCATTGCCATAGTCAATCCGAGAACCTATCAATGCCTGAATGACCAGTCTTCTGGCAGAAAATGGTAGAATAGTTAAGACCTTCCTCAGGGTCCTAAGCAGGGCGAATGCATTTCCTGCTATTCTATTAGCATGTTGGGCCATTGAGAGAAGAGGGTCCAGCCATACTCCCAGACTTTTAATGAGACCTTTTGGGGGAGGGAGGGTGGGCAACCCTCTCAATAGGCTAGAGTTAACTAAGGGCCGTTTATTTCCCAAAAACATGACCTCAGTTTTATCGTTGTTGAGCTTCAGTTTACTTCTAGACATCCAAGTCGAAACTGCTTCCAGACAAGGACCTAGTGCCGTACCCATATCAGGGTGGGTATTGGAAAAAGAGACGACCAGCTGCGTATCGTCTGCATAAGATACCAGGTTCAGTCCAAATGGCTCAACTATTCCTGCTAATGGCCGCATGTAGACGTTAAAAAGTAGCGGACTTAGGGCCGACCCCTGAGGGACACCACAATTACTGCAAGTGCGCCTGGAGGTATATGTTCTATCGAGTACCTGAAAGGACCTCCCATGTATAAATGAAAGGATCCATTCTAGTGCAACTCCGGCAATTCCACATCCCCGCAATCTGTCTTTGAGGATATTTAGATCAACTGTGTCGAAAGCCGCACTCAAGTCCAGGAGGATGATCGCAGTTTCAAGACCTTTGTCCATCCTCTTCCTTGCTTCTTCTGTAATGGCAATCAGTGCGGTTTCTGTACCATGTTTAGGCCTGAAACCCATCTGGGTAGAATGTATAAGTTTTTTTTTCTTCCAGAAGCGTAGACAGCTGAGAATGTACATGCTTCTCCGCAAGTTTGGCTATTAGAGGCAGCAATGAAATCGGTCTATAGTTGCTCAGTATCCTAAAATCCAGATTAGTTTTCTTTAAGAGTGGCTTGACTATAGCCTGTTTCCAGTGGTCTGGTACCGTACTGGAAACTAATGAGGAGTTAATAAGTTTCGTAATTATTGGTCCTTAAAAGTGATGTTCCCATGGATAAGATCTGGGGGGGGGGGGCAGGATCTAGTGGCGAGCCCGATTTCGTTGAGCTCAATAATTTAGTAACTCTGTCCAAACTAATAGGAGTAAAGTTTGTAAGGAAAATTTCTTCCCCAGCCTCCTGGTTCATGGCCATGTAACATGTCTAGGATCATGGAATTAGGATCTCTCCTGTGGGTATCTCACCAGACAACAAATGCAAGAGCTCACCAGAGTTCCTCTGCACTTCCCTCTTCGACTTCTGCAAAGGATCGACCGTTGACTGCTCCAGGACGCCTGCATAACCGCAACAAAGTAGCAAGAAGACTACCAGCAATACAGTATTGTAGCGCCTCATCCTGCCGGCTTTCTCGAATGTTTCCTGGTGGTGCCTGCTCTGAGGGCTGTCTGCCTTCACCCTGCACTGGAAGCCAAGAAGAAATCTCCCGTGGGTCGACGGAATCTTCCCCCTGCCAACGCAGGCACCAAACTTCTGCATCACCAGTCCTCTGGGTCCCCTCTCATCATGACGAACGTGGTCCCTGGAACACAGGAGCTGGGTCCAAGTATCTTCGACAGTCAATTGGCTCTTCTGTACAAATTTGGTGGAGGTAAGTCCTTGCCTCCCCACGCCAGATAGTAATCCTGTGTACTGCGTGAACTGCAGCTGCTCGGGCTTCTGTGCACTTTCGCAAGACTTCCTTTGTGCACAGCCTAGCCCAGGTCCCCAGCACGACGTCCTGGATTGCCCAACTCGCTGAGTTGGACGCGGATGCTGTGGGACCCTCTTTTGTGACTCTGAGTTGACCGTTGTCCTCAGATCTTCTAAGTGTCTGTTCAGGTGCTTCTGCAGGTGCTGCCTGCTTCTGCGAGGGCTCTCTGTGTTGCTGAGCGCCCCCTCTGACTCCCCCTCCAGGGGGCGACCTCCTGGTCCTAGCAGCTAGCAGCACCAAAAATCCTCAACCGTGACTCTTGAAACTAGCAAGGCTTGTTTGCGGACTTTCTACGTGGAAACAACTCTGCATCCTCCAGCACGTCGGGCGACATCTTCTGACCAAAGGCACCTTCCGTTGTTGCAGAATCATTGGCTTCTTCCCCCCAGAGGCAGCCCTTTTGCACCTTCATCCAGGGTTTAGTGGGCTCCTGCCCCCCCTGGACACTTGCGTGACTCTTGGACTTGGTCCTCTTCCTTTACAGGTCCTCAGGTCCAGGAATCCATATTCAGTGCTTTGCAGTCAGTTGTTGTACTTGCAGAATCCACTATCTCAACTGTACTGTCTTTCTGGGGTTGTAGGGTAACTTTACTCCTACTTTTCAGGGTCTTGTGGTGGGGTATCTTGGACACCCTTAGTGTTTTCTTACACTCTGAGCAACCCTCTACACACTACACTAGGCCTGGGGTCCATTCGTGGTTCGCATTCCACTTTTGAAGTAAATGGTTTGTGTCGCCCCTAGGCCTATTTCTCCCTATTGCATACTATTGTGATTCTACATTGTTTGCACTACTTTTCTAACTGCTACTTACCTGATTTTGGTTTGTGTCTATATATTTGTGTATATTACTTACCTCCTGAGGGAGTATATCCTCTGAGATACTTTTGGCATATTGTCACTAAAATAAAGTACCTTTAATTTTAGTAACTCTGAGTATTGTGTTTTCTTATGATATAGTGCTATATGAGATAAGTGGTATTGTAGGAGCTTTGCATGTCTCCTAGTTCAGCCTAAGCTGCTCTGCTATAGTTACCCCTATCAGCCTAAGCTGCTAGAACACCTCTAACCTACTAATAAGGGATAACTGGACCTGGCACAAGGTGTAACTACCACAAGGTACCCACTATAAGCCAGGCCAGCCACCTACACTCACCGACCCACCCATCCTCCCCACTCTGCAAACCGATATCTAGGGACAGGGACTAGGGACCGGGGCTCCCTTTCAGGAACCCAGTTTTGAGGCACCAGCAGTCAGTTTTCTTCATGGCTCTCAGGTTCTGGCATGGAAAATCATGAAAAGAAATTGACATCAGAGCACCAAGTCGGTTCCTATATAGGACTTGCAATGTCATATCCAGCGAGTAAGGATAGTTAGCCCCATCTCCAGATTTAAATTATTTCCCCCAAAATACTGCACACCATATATGATACCTACAGGGACTGTTGTCCAGGATGCGTGGGATTGGAGGCAGACTTTATTTACTTGGTGTGCTCTGCTTCTGTGCAGTCCTGACTCCCTACTGGTGAATTGTGCTGGTAGATATTAACAGAGCCACTGGATGTACCATACAGCTAATGTTGAAGCAGGTACTGCTGGGGCTGAACGACTATCCTACTCATAAAAAAATCAGTCACAGGTTTGTTTTACTTAGCAAAATGCTGCATAGCTATAAATTGGTTGGGGACAGCTCCCCTGAGACATTTAGACTGACTTACGGATGTTACGAATGAACCATGTCCATAGAGATGACAAATTGTAAGAAGATTTGAGGGCATGGGCATCCATGCAGTCTGATTTAACAAAATCCCCAGACAGTGCCCCCTCGGAGGAGGAGCCCAATGTGTGATGATCATTGAGGCCCAGTTGTCATCATTGCCGGGGGAAGGATGAAGGGTTCTTCTTATCATCCCGAGGGAAGTTTGAAAGTGGAGAGGAAGAACCAAGACTTAAAACGTTCCTTAACAGCTATTATGCTGTAGTCGCAGTTGGATCCACCACCTTTATGGAGCCCAGAGAGCATTAAGTAATCCAACTAGAAGATATTTGGATGACTGTACCCAATATGAAGTCCTGTTTGGCAACCGGATGCATGTCCCAGATCTATGGGTGGGTGGAATTTTCAATTCTGCCACATTTGAGGGATTTAGTAATTCTTCTTTACTCTTGTAATGCAAAATTTCTTATAAATTCTGCCACTCCTCTCCTCCAGCAGAATTAATCAGCAGTGCTATGTCATTAGTCCCCTGCTTGGGCATGTCACACCTTTGATCCCATATCAATTCCCTTCATGGAAAGGCAAAAATCATAGATGAAGCGCTCACCCATTCACTTAAACATTTGATTATGGGTCTCTTTATTTCGCTCCATAATTTGCATCTAAAGCTTTGCAGTCCATTGCACCCAACACATGTGGGAACCGAGCAATTAGGTAGAAACCTTGGTTGGTGTCCTGCTGCAGTAGCTGGGTGTTGGGGAAGCAGATGTGGTGGGGTGGGAGGCAGATGATTGCATCGAGAACCTTTGGTCAGAAGGCCTAGCAGGATGGCTGGGAAATACAAGCCACTTGTGCACCCATTGTCTGGAATGATCCTGACACCAGCATATGGAGGAAAGCGAGGAGTTTGGTCATGGGTGGGAAATTAGTTGGAGTTTCCACCCTTGCAGTGATGTCTGGCACTACATGCTGCAGCAGGCGTACAATGGACTTCAGACAGTAGTGTCTGGTGCCATCCAGTTCCCTGAGCCCAAGGATGGTTTGCACTGCCGGAATATCCGCTCTTGCCTTCTGTGCTGCCTTTGTGGCTGCTGTGGTGGTGTTTGGGGTTGCTGTGGTGGTGCTGGAGGGACCTGTTGGCGTCGCTGTCGTCTGAGGCATGTGCCAAACTGGAGCATTGACAGTTCCATGTCGTCCAAGAGGTTGCCAATGCTCCTTCTGTGCGTTTTCCCTGAGCAGTGGTGTTCGGGCCTCATTTTAACACCTGGTCTGACCAGGCGTTAAAATTTGACACAAATGTACGTATGTATGTATGTATGTATGCCATAATTTATAAAGCGCATTCCTACTCAATAGAGCATCGAAGCGCTAGGAGGAGAGAGCATAAGAGGAAGCAGCAATATAAGGACAATACCCAGAGAGCAGATAAGAAAAGAGTAAGCAAAAAAAAAGGAAAAGGAAATACCGAACACGGTCCATAAGATACCAGGGAATGATATTATCGAGGAAAGATCCATGTTTTTACCAATTTCCTAAATTTCAAATATCAGGGTCCTTGCCTGATGTTCAAAGGGAGCAGGTTCCAACTTCTGGCTGTAGCCACAGTAAAGGCTTTGTCACCCCATTTGGCTTTATAGGTTCGAGGGACCTGAATCCGATAAGCTTGAGAAGACCTCAAGTTTCTCTTAGGCACATACCAGTGATGCCTGGTAGTAAGATAACATGGTCCAATCCCATGACCTGCCTTATATGTCAAACAGAGCAATTTAAAAAGAATGCGCTGAGCCACCGGCAGCCAATGTAATTGCTTGAGGCTCTCTCTAACTGATATCCGCCGTGGAAGATTGAGTTCTGAACCAATTGAAATTTATTAATCAGCACCTTATCCAGATTGAGGAATAGGGCATTGCAATAGTCTACCTTTGACATCACCAGTGCTAAGATAGCAGATACTCTCCATTCATGTGACAAATAAGGAAAACTTTTCCTAAGCATTTTAATGGACCATAGACTAATCTTTACCGTATGGTTAACCTGCTTTTTGAAAGATAACTGATCATCAAACAAAATGCCCAGATTCCTGCTAGCAGTAGAGGGTACAGGACAAGTACCACGTTCAGAGGGCCACTAACGTGAGATCCATAGCTCCTTTCCATGTCCGAAACATAGAATTTCGGTTTTGGTAGCATTCATTTTAAGCCAATTGGTATTCATCCATTTACTCACTGCCAGCATACAATTGCTGAACCGATCCGCCACCTCCTCCTGATTAATTGGGATGAAGAGCTGAGAGTCATCTGCATAGGAGGATGGAATGAAACCAAAAGATAGAATTAGACTGGCCAGTGGGGCTACATACACGTTGAACAACATGGGGCTAAGGGAAGATCCCTGAGGAATCCCACAAGGAAAAGATAAGGCATAGATCTAAAACTGAAAATACACAAAAAGGAGTACGGGGTTCTTTTATTGCAACAAATGACAGACTTATGGTGCACCAGTTGTGCCACCAGGTTCCTCGTGGTCCTCTATTGGAGGAGGTGGATTTGTGTGATGTGGAGCTGCAGTGGGTCTGGAGAACAGGGGGGAGTTTCCTTTACGGACAGTGCCAACTGGGTGGACTCAACCTCACTGTTAAAAGAACAGGAGGGAATGCGTAAATCAATTCTGGGTCTGGAAAGGTCGGGATCCAGCTAATCTAAGGAATAAAAACACCTAAACAGATACCTGTGTAAGTATTTTAATAGTAGGGTCTGTTTGGTGTGATTAAAAATGGAGATTGGGACACCTCTGTGAGAGCAAGGACTCACAAGGTCACCTATCTAAAGAGTAAAAGCCGACATGTTTCTGCCCTCAGTAGTGAGCTTAGGAAGGTCTTGGGGCATTCATCAGGGCAAATGATCCCCAATGCTCACGCTAGGAGTATATGAAAAACACTGTCCAGTAGTTAACAGTTTAAGAAAGGAAGCAAAAGCGGGGGCCTACCTTGCCAAGGAACTACCTGTAGGGGGCATGTAGAGTATAAAACAGACTGACAATGAAGGCAACATTGTGACATAGCACTGCACAGCAAACTACAGCACACGTGAGGCAAATAATCATGCAACAAACAGAATTACTGGGTGAGAAAAATAATCACATATAACTCATGGACCGTAATGCTAAGAGGGTAAGTGGAGAAATTCTTACCCTGTCCCTAGAGGCTACTGGCCTCTGGTATCCAGTAAAAGGAGTGTCCCCTTATAGTCAGATGCTAAGGTACAAAGTAGGGGGAGATGGAGAAGGACATAAAATAGAATACAATACACAAAAAACAAGAAAAGCCTCTGGATTCCAAAGGCGAGGGCTAGTCGCAAAAATGTCCACCTGTTAGGGGTGCAGTTAATAATAGCGTTTTACCTAGAAAGCGTAAAAGGAGGGGGGGGAGAAAATGGGGAGAAGAAGGAAAAGGAACAGGAAAGGAAATGACAAAAAAGAGGAAGAAGAAGAAAAGAAATAGGAAGCAGGAAGCGCAAGAAAATCTTATCTGTGCGTCCAGGTGTTGCCGAATCACTCACTGCATCAAAGGGGGCGCTCACTGTGCGCCTATACCGTCCTCTCCCTGGACCGCTTTGGTAAAGTGGTCAGGGAGAGACGGGTTTTTTATAGTAGGGACCGCCAAAGTAAAATGATTCAGGTGGAAAAAATCACTGCCGCAGCCCGCTGTCCTATCGTTAATCGGACTTTGGGACCGGAAGGAGAGCTTCCGTGTAGGAGCCGGCTCGGCCGGCTCGTTGTCATTGTGCTTCCTGGGCGAGGGGTGTCAGGAAGTGACGCGTAGGCCTCGGGGTCCGGCAGCCCGAGGGCTGTAAAAACAAAGACCGGGGGGGCGCAAAAGGGGAAAAGGGGGGGGGGGAAAGGGAAACGAGAAGGGGCGGAGGGAAGAGGGGGGGGAGGAGAGAATGTCAATAAATAGAGAAAGAAAAAAAATATATACAAAATAAAGATTACAAATAAAAATTTTAAAAATTAAAGATAAGAAAATAAAAACAAGAAAAATAGACGGAAAAAACTAAAAATATATATATGTATAAAAAATTATATATAAAAAAATAAAGAAAGAGAACAAGGAAAAAGAGAATCTAACAAATAAAAGCGAAAAAGCACATTGGAAGGAGATACAGGCACAAGAAGGAAATCAGAAGCCGGCAAAGGGGAAGGAGAGATAGGCAAGGAAGGGTGGGCAGAGGGGTGGGGGAAGACAAGGAAAAGAAGAGGAAAAAGGTAAACACGAGAGAAGAAGAGAGAGAACATGGGGGAAAGAAGGAAAAAGCGAGGGAAAATGGGAGAAAAGCTGGGGGAAGAACGGCTTTGAAGGAGGAAGGGGGGAAAGAAGGGGGTGAAGAGGGGAAAGGGGAAAGGGGAAAGGAGAGGGGGTGGATAGGGTTTTAGAAAGTGGATGTGGAGGGAACAAAGGAGGAGCGGGTGGTGAACGACCCGAAAGGAGGGAGAGGGAACAAGCATGGCGGGAAGACCGGAATGGTCAAGTAGGCAAATAGCAAGGACCTATTTGTGAAGAGAGAACCAGGGTATCTCATCTTTCAGACCAACTGTGTCTGTGCACAACCTCCACACCCAGCGTTGTTCAGCCCGAAACAGTTTCTGTGACATGTTGAGGGTTGTGGGGGGCAGTTGCTCTAGGACCGTCCAGGACAGATCATCCGGGGAATGGTTCTTCAGGAGGAAGGGACTGGTCAATTTGGTGGCATCGCGTTTACACCAGATCGTGCTCCTGTGTTCGCAGATCCTAGTGCTGACCTTTCTGGTGGTCATACCCACGTATTTGAGTTGACAAGGACATCTGATCAAGTAAATCACATTCTTGCTATTACAGTTCGTTAGAGATTTTTGCACCCATGGGGTTTTAAGGTCTAGGTTGATGGTAGTGGATTTGAGGGTTAGACGACACACACTGCAGTTGCCACAAGGGTAGTGGCCTGCTGGGGGTCTTAGGTGCCAGAGCGTAGTTTGTCTGGGGTGAGATCTTTCTTTTGGTCTTGTGTGTACCACTAAGTCACGTATATTGGATGCTCTCTTATAGGCATGTAATGGCTGCTGGAACGGTAAGCCACCTGACATGAGGATCT
Organism: Pleurodeles waltl; assembly: GCF_031143425.1. NCBI lineage: Eukaryota > Metazoa > Chordata > Amphibia > Caudata > Salamandridae > Pleurodeles > Pleurodeles waltl. Next base: position 236,346,882 of record NC_090438.1, on the reverse strand, counting down.
TCCAATCCTCTTTGATGATCTTCTGGATCCTGTTGGATAGAGGGCTAAAGGTAGTGACGCACACAATCTGTTCTAGGTCTGGTTTCACTGCCCGGGGCTGCAGCAACTGATCCCTGTTGTTGTTGCGTGCTCTCTTGTGAGCCCTGTTGACCAGGTGTGTGGGATAATCCTTTGCTTGTAATTTAGTGGCTAGTTTGTCAGCATGTTTACGGTAGTCTGCTATAGTCGAGCAGTTCCGTCGAAGTTGTAGGAACTGTCCTACTGGGAGGTTATCCTTCAGAGCTTGTGGATGAAAACTCTGGAATTGTAGCAAATTGTTACGGTCCGTTGGTTTGTAGTATACCTCTGTAGCCAGGCCTCCCTCGTGTTCATAAATGAGAAGGTCTAGGAAAGGAAGCTTGTTCTCACCTATGGTCATGGTGAAATTCAGGAAAGGTTTAGCCCCATTGAGCCAGATAGAAAAGGAGAGGGCCTCTTCCTTAGTTCCCGTCCAGACCAGCAGGATGTCGTCTATGTACCGCTTCCAGATTTTTATCTGCTTTCGGTGCGGGTTGTCGTCGTGGAGGACCACAAGTCTCTCGAAATTATCGACATAGAGGCATGCCAGACTAGGGGCAAACGTGCTCCCCATTCATGTGCCTTGTGTTTGTAAGAAGAAACTTTCTTCAAATTTAAAATAGTTCCTAGTGAGTGCTAGATGCGTGAGGTCCAGTATGAATTCAGGGGGGGTTTGTGACTCACCCCTATTGGCTTCTAGCAGATTACTGATCACTTCCAGTGTGGCCTCCTGGGGGATGTTAGTATATAGGGATTCCACATCTAGAGTAATCAGGAGTTCTTTGGTCTTATCAAAAGATATCGATTCCAGCAGTAACAGAACATCGGTGGTGTCCTTGAGGTAGGTAGGAATTCTGTTCACTAGTGGTTGTAGAAAGAAGTCTACAAACTTAGACAAGGGCTCCAATACTGAGCCGATCCCGGATACTATGGGTCTGCCTGGAGGGGGAATCCTTTCTTTATGTACCTTAGGCAGGATGTAGAAGTAAGGGATCTTTGGGTTAGCCTGTATTAGAAAGGCTGCCTCGTGTTCAGTGAGCCAGTCGTTCTCCATACCTTTAGCCACCAGGAAGGAAATTTCTTCTTGGATATCAGGAGTGGGATCCCGGGAAAGACGTTTATAATGTTTGATGTTACCCAACAGCCGCTCACATTCATCTCTGTACATCTTTTGTGGTAGAATGACCGTTGCTCCGCCTTTGTCGGCTGGTTTTATGATAATGTTGGGGTCAGATGTCAGACAGTTCAGGGCCTTGAGCTCCTCCTTGCTCATGTTGTAATATACCTTGTTCGGTGTCTTTGTGAGTCCATTATTCTTAAGGAACACTGACTTCTCAAATGCCAAAACCTCAGGCGGCATTTGTCCCGCTGTCGGACAGAAGACAGATTTAGGACGTAGTCCTGTGTTCTGTTCTGGTGCCTCAAATTCTTTGCCTAGGAAGAAGTTCTTAAGGTGAATCTTGCGGAACTAGATCTAAAACTGCCACAGCTAACTGTACTCCATCTATTCCTAAGAAAGGCTTTGCATCATTTTTTAGACCGATTCCTTTCTGTGTGTGGTTTTAGCCTCAGCAGTAAATATGGCGATAGAGCGCTATCATCATTTTTTGGAAGGGAACACCTACCTTGCATATCATTGTCGCAAAATGATGCAAAGTGGGTTGGCGTTCCCAAAAATTGATGCTAATTCTGATATTTAGACACTAAATGGGTATAGCATCAAAATATAAATGTGGTGGTAGGTTTGTGCCGCTTTTGCGTAACAAAAGTGATGCAAATGCGGCACAAACTTTTCATAAATATGAGCCCAAGTCCTTTCTTTTGGAAAATAACCACCTGGGCACCAGAACTGCTCTGAGTGTTCGCCTGTGCAGTTTGACACAGGACGGATAGGATCCCTGCCGCTGCTGACAGTTTTATAATCCACTTCCCCGATGCAGGTGGCTGTTCTACTCTCTTTACTGAGGTTCCCTGCATGCACATATTGAGACAGACTGCTACTGATACACGATCCTTATACAATCCTGAAGAGGCCTGTAGCTAGGAGGCCGAAACACATTTTTGTTCATAAGGAGTCCTCGACAAAACTAGAAAATAGACAACTAAAAAGAAGACCATCAGCCTGCAGTCAATGACACAAGGGAGAATAACTGAACAGAGGCGATTGGTATTTTCATGATGGACTACTTGAAATGACGGACCAGAACAATGGATGTATGTCACAATGGCTGTCACTCATTAAATATTTGTATATCAGGACAGTATACAGAGGATTACACACTACATATCAAATATATTTTACTTTTTGTCATGATTAGTAATTTATGCAAGTTTGTTTATGGATATGTGACAATGTGGAGAAAATTGGGTTGTATATTCTACAGAGTCTGATGACTTAGAAATGATGGAAATAAAATTAATTATTTGAAATAGATTACTACTATTATTTTTAAGGGAATTATACTGGATATATCCCTCTAGAGCAAGTGTTGATTGTACTTTGTCCCTAGGCACCTTTAGCACCTTTAGCAACATAACCAAGGGTCCAGGAATTGATAGAGACCTTGGGGGGGTTGAAGACCCTATGGCTCAGAACAGTAGCACCAGCTAAACTAGCCCTTGGAGTCACTTCTGAAGTGTGCAGGTGGTAATGCAGGGCTATATCGCAGGGCTGGCCTCTGAAATCCCCAAGCAGGATCCAGGCAGCAAAGCAGTCCTTCCAGGTACAACATCAATTTGTCAGAATGCACAGCAGATCACAGCAGCAGACAGTCCTCTGAGAGCCATTCTGCAGATCCAGTAGTGAACTGAAAAGTGGGATTAAGAGCCCTACTGTTATAACCTGGTGCACTGCTCCTAGAAGTTGAGTGAAGTTTCCAGAACAGTTCTCTGAAGTTCCTGGAATTTTCTACCTCACCTTCCCTGGCTCCTAGCTGGCTGCACTGCCAATACAGTGTTATTAAGCTTATTGTGTGGTGGCAGAGCCCAGACTATTCAGCTGCGAGTTAGTCTGTGCTTAGCTCCACCCCCCCCCATCAAGTCAGTCAGTGGCCCATTCAGGCTCTGCTAATCCTGCTAGTTTGTGACTGTCTGGATTGAATTCACAAAGTCTCAACTGTCAGTTACACCCAGTCATGTGACTAAGGCATACTACAGGCAGAGAGGGCTAAGGGCATAAAAATTTCAACTTTTTAAAAGAGGCATTTCAAACTTGTAATGGTAAATCTGACGTTACCATTAAAGAGGGTTTATCATTACAAGTTCATAGATACCGCCTCTAGTCTAGGAATTACAGCTTATTAAACATAATAGGAAATCCCTAATGTTATTCTAAGGGAGAGATAGGCCTCACAGTATTGAACAAATTAATTTGGGAGTTTATCACTAATAGAGCACGTAAAACTAAAATGGACATGTCCTAGCTTATATTTACACAGCACCCTGGCATATGGGCTGCTTAGGTCCTACCTCAGGGTTGAAGCTTATATAACAAAATGGGATTTTAAGGCTGGGCAATGGGTTTTAAATGCCAAGACGACATGGCAGTGGGACACTACCTTTAGGCTGCAATGGCATATCTAGGACATGTTTTAAGGTGCTACTTAAGTGGCTGGCACAATAAGTGCTGGAGGTTCACTGGTAGCATTCAATTTACAGGCCCTGGCATTTGATATACCCCTCTACAAGGGACTAACATGTAAATTAAATATGCAAATCAGTTATATGAAATTGATATTACGATTCAGGGAGAGAGCACAAGCACATTAGCACTGGTTAGCAGTGATAAAGTGCACAGAATTGTAAGGCCAACAAGCAAAAATCCAGCAAAAAGTAAGAGGAGGAAGGCAAAATCTTTTCAGGGTGGCTCTGTAGAGAGGGCCATTTCCAACACTGTTCCATATATATATATATATATATATATATATATATATATGCAATATATGTTAATGTAGTGGATAGAGAGATTCAGAGATTCAGGTGTTATATACAGATTCACCCAGAATAGACACACAGGGGGTCATTATGACCTCGGCGGTCGGTGCGAATGTGGCGGTAGTACAGCCAACAGGCTGACGGTACTTACTGCCACATTATGACATTGGTGGGTTGGCTGAAGACAACCTGCCAATGTACCACTCCGACCACCATGGCGTTAGCAGCTGCCGGACTGGAAATAAGAATTTCAAGCCTGGTGGCCGCCATTGTGCCGCCGGCGGTATTATGTCCCTGCCTACCGCCATGGATTTTGCAGCATTCATAATGCCACGAAAACCATGGCGGTAGGCCCTATCAGTGACAGGGAATTCCTTTCCTGTCTCTGATAGGAGGAACCCTCCCCCCAAACCTCCCCAGACACCCCCCACCCCCCCTACATCCAAGCCCCAAAACACACACACACACACACAGACGCACACTCATCCACACATACATACACGCATACGTACATTAATTTACGCACACATCCACACACACATCATAACATACACACCGACACGCATACACATTACCATACATACACGCTCTCACGCACATTCATACACGCACTCACACATATTTATACATGCACACAAACAACACTACACACACACTCGCATTCATGCACACACTCACACATACATGCACCCCCCACAAACACACACAGCACCCCCCACCACCCTCCCCTTTCAGAGACCTGACTTACCTGGATCAAGAGGTTCTTCAGGCAGGGGACGGGGCGCTGCTACCACTAGCAGGGCCTGTCAGTAGAACACCGCCAGGCTGTATTAATTGTCATAAAACGGCTGGCGGCGGGCTACTGGCGTGGCGCTGCTGGTGGTAGCAGCACAACCTTACCGCCATCCGCCAGTATGGCCACAGCTGGATTTCTGCCCTTCTTGTGGGGGAAATCCGGCTGTGGTCATATTATGGTGGACAGATATTAGCCGCTGCAATGGTCTTTTGGCGGCCGTCGCCGCTGCGGTAGGCGGTTTTTACCGCCATTGTCCAAATGAAGGCCACCGTCTGTTCCAGTGGTATTACAGGTAGATGATGCGGTCCTGCTTTCTGGTATTGCAAACTGTTTACAACAACTAACTGATAAATTCTCTTCATAAGTGGAGAAGATAGATCAGTAGGTTCATTTACAAAAGACCTTTGCAATTATTTGCTGAAAGGGTGAACTTAGGACCAGTTTGCATCACATTAAAAATTCTCCTTTGCAGAGAGTGTCATCTTTCTCTTATTTGGGATTACAGTTCACTTCTTCCGATTTGTGGAACCAACATGCGGAAATATGATGTGTAAATAAGATGCATCAATACTTGCGAAAATGCTTACTATTTATAAAATTAAATGTGTATCAGCAGCTGCATATGGGGGTGGCCCGTGGGTAATTGTAATACAGCTATTTTACAAAATCAAGAGATTTTGTTTTCATGAAGTGTTTACTTGCAGACCCAAAATATACATCTAGATACATAATACAAAAAGAATTATTGGGGTGATTCTAACTTCGGCGGGCGGCGGAGGCCGCCCGCCAAAGTTCCCCCACCAAAATACCGCTCCGCGGTCGAAAGACCGCTGAGGGTATTTTGGGATTTGCCCTGGGCTGGCGGGCGGCCGCCAAAAGGCCGCCCACCAGCCCAGGGCAAATCAACCTTCCCACGAGGACGCCGGCTCAGAATTGAGCCGGCGTAGTGGGAAGGTGCGACGGGTGCAGTGGCACCCGTCGCGTATTTCAGTGTCTGCATAGCAGACACTGAAATACTTTGTGGGGCCCTCTTACGGGGGCCCCTGCAGTGCCCATGCCATTGGCATGGGCACTGCAGGGGCCCCCAGGGGCCCCGCGGCACCCCCTACCGCCATCCTGTTCCTGGCGGAAGACCCGCCAGCAACAGGATGGCGGTAGGGGGTGTCAGAATCCCCATGCTCCGCCGCCATGGAGGATTCTGCAGGGCAGCGGGAAACCGCCGGGAGACCGCCGGTTTCCCGCATCTGACCGCGGGCGAACCGCCGCGGTCAGAATGCCCTGCGGGGCACCGCCGGTCTGTCGGCGGTGCTCCCGCCGACCCTGGCCCCGGCGGTCTCGGACCGCCGGGGTCAGAATGACCCCCTATGTGGTATAACTGTGGGATCATGTAATACTAACACAATACCCAAAAGTGGACCTCAGGTTCACACCATTAAACCTTATCTCAATCCTAGTAGAGTGGCAAAGAGCACTTAGTACTTAGAAGAACATGTGTAAAGCATTTTACAACATCACCATGAATGATTAGTAATTGCCACAGCTTGAAAGAAATCCAACACCAATTTAGAAAAAAAAGCAGATGTTTATCTTAATTTAGACACCAAAACAAACTTTGCATCTTACATACAGCTAGAATTGTGGATTTTAAAGCATTTACGAATGGATGAACTTTTAGTTGTCAAACGAATACCATTGAAGTCAATGGGGGAAAGCAATCGGTCTCTTGTGGGGTGGGTTCTGTGGGACCCACATAGAGTTAAGGTTTGAGGGGTCCCTAGACCAAGTTTCTATAGACAGTACCTTTATACCTTGCCCAGGGAGTCCGGCTGCAGAGGTAGCCTTACTGTCCTTAGAAAATCCCGGAAACCGTGAGTGTTGTCACTCAAAGATGCAGCACTCTGAAAAACCACACTTGGAGATGGAGTTACGCTCTCCCCTCGAAGAGTGGAGGCCTTTGGGGTCCCAGGACCTGGATTTCACAGCTGGCACTCTGTCATCACATCCAGTGGCTCTGGGTACAGAGGGTGCAGAGGTGGCTGTGAAGCTGTCAATTACAGGAGGATCACCAAAGATGCTTTCAAAATCACCTTCTTCAGGATGTAGGATCTCAGCAGTGGTGTTGTTGCTGACAACGGCCACTATTGCTGGAAGTTGCTCTGGAGTTGGTGATGTCCGGAGAGGGGTCGGTTACCATGCTGGGGACCAACAAGCCTTGTCGTCTGCAAAAGGTACTTAGTTGGCTGGAGGTCAATAGGAGTGGTGTAGCAGATCAAATCTTGGTGCAAAACTTAGTACAACTCCTGCGGTGCAAGTCATTGATATTCTTTATGCTCACTCAAGAGGGGCCCGACGGGATGTACTTCTTGTGACACAGCACAATTGACAATTTATTTTATTTATGATTTGGAACTCGACTGAGGTCCACATAAAAGAAGAAAGCAGAAAATCACATTTACCATTTACATCTAGCTGAGAACCACATAAAATGTACAATATTGGTGAACAGAAGGTCGGATCTGCAATTTACACTTTACATCCAATCGAGTACCAAAAGGTGAGATAAATGAAAAATATAGTGAGATGTTGCTTCAAAATCCTATGCCACCTGACATGCCTTACAACGAAAGTTTCTTAAAATAAGCTTAAAAAACAATTAAAAAAATTATATAGTTTAAAACAAAAACTTTCATTCGGAGGATCATACAGGGCTTGGAGAAACTCGGGCACTGACAATAGAGAAAACTGAAGACGAATTGGATCTAGCGATTTACGCCGAAATGAGGCAAGAGAAGGGCAGACAAATAATAGAGGGTGTAAATCTTGGGAATCCGCCAGACAGAAGTTACACTCTTTTGCAGTACCGTACCATTTTGCCAATAGTGTATTCAAAGGGAGCAATTCCTGTTGGAGCAGCGTCCAAAAGCGCCTAACACTATGAGGGATGTTCCAAGTGAAGTACGGTTGTGTTTTTTTTATTACTAGAGTGTTAACTATATTTGCAAAAAAACTTCTTTTTTTACAGCACTCCAAGTCTTGGCGGAAGATCAAGGCCCACGTTGCACTCTTCAAAGTCACCCTCAAGAGCAATGGGGAGAGTTCTAGAACTTGGCGGAAGATCCAGCTCCAGCATCTCCTGGGCAGTAGAAAAATTCTTACAAAAGGCAAATTTGGGTTTGCTATTATCTAAAAAAAGTTCTTTCTTCAGAAATGATCTTAAAGTGTTTTCCTCACTCTTTAAAATTGAGGTAGCCAATCGTATAACTCCCGCTAATCCTTGAGCATACGCGATTCGAAGCCCCATTTCCAGTCTCAGAGCCGCCACTGAGGCTGCCGTATTAACAGCTAGTAATTTTCGGAGAATTTTACCTTCTGCCTGATTTAAGAACCCCCATTTGGAGGTATCAATGAGTTCCACCCCATATAGTAGGGATGCAGGAATTTTAACTCGATAAGCAGATAGAAGGTAAGAGAAGTGCCTTCTCCCTGTAGCTGTATAAAGGGCCCCCAGACCTCTTGCCTTACATTCAGCCTTTGCTTTATTAGAGGCGATGTGGGCAACATCGTTAAGGTTCCCGCTCACTATTTTCCCTAAAAAGGGATAAGATTTGACAATTTCAAGGATTTGGTTGCCCAATGTCCACTGATAATTGGGGAAGGTCATCTTTTTTTTCCTCAAGAAACAAAGGACCTTACTTTTAGATACGTTAACCTTCAAATAATGTAAGTCAGAATATTTTGATAAGCGCTGCAAGCGGTTCTGTAGGCCTTTGGGGGTTAAATCAAGGATTAAGATGTCGTCCGCATACAACAGGCAACAAATTGGACGCCCACCCACCAGGGGGGGAAAACCCTTGCCCTTGGACCAAAAGGAGGGGAGATCTGAAATATATCGGGAAAAGAGCAGGGGAGCCAATAGGCATCACTGTTTTAACCCATTAGATGTAAAAATCTTATGGGATAAACCTCTATCACCCCCCAAGAGGATTCTGCACCAGGTGGAGTGGAAGGCAATTATTAACTCCAGAAGTGGTAAAGGTATCCCCAGGCTGCATAGGTTAGTCCATAAAAGATCTCTGTCTACTTTATCAAAAGCTGTGGAGAAGTCTATGAATGCGGCATAAACAACCCCTCCTCTCAGTTTTACATATTTTTCAGTAATGGTTTGCAGCACCATGATGTTATCTAGAGTGCTATGTTTGCGCCTGAATCCGGATTGTTCCAAAGGGATGATGTTATTCTCCTCCGCCCAAGACATTAGTCTAGAGAGTAGACATTTGGTAAAAACGTTTCCCACCGCATCAAGGAGGGCAATCTGACGATAATTACCAGGACAAGATCGATCACCCTTTTTAAATAAGGGTACAATTATACTGCCGACCCACGAGGGAGGACTACATCTGGAATAGAAGCATCTACTAAAGACCACATGTAAAATCTTAGTCCAAGAGCTCCTATCCTGTTTTATAACTGATAAAGGCAGTTCATCTGGCCCCATTGCAGCGGAGGGGCGCATTTCACCAATAGCACAGTCAGGCACATATTTATACTTTTTGACGCAAAACTGCGCTAATGCAGTTTTGCGTCAAAAAAATTAGCGCCGGCTAACGCCATTCTGAAGCGCCATGCAGGCGCCGTATTTATTGAATGACGTTAGCCGGCGTTAGCCGCCGGCGCCGTCTGGTGTGCGTTAAAAAAAACGACGTTCACCAGGCAGCGCCGGCATAGGGGAAAATGGAGCTTGGGCGTCAAGAAATGGGGCAAGTCAGGTTGAGGCAATTTTTTCGCCTCAACCCGATTTGCGCCATTTTTTTTCACTCCCAACCCCATAGAAATGACTCCTGTCTTAGCAAAGACAGGAGTCATGCCCCCTTGCCCAATGGCCATGCCCAGGGGACTCCTGTCCCCTGGGCATGGTCATTGGGCATAGTGGCATGTAGGGGGGCACAAATCTATGCCACAAAAAAAAAAACCAAAAAAAAAACACTTACCTGAACTTACCTTAATGTCCCTGGGATGGGTCCCTCCAGCCTTGGGTGTCCTCCTGGGGTAGGCAAGGGTGACAGGGGGTGTCCCTGGGGGCATGGGAGGGCACCTCTGGGCTCCTTCAGAGCCCACAGGTCCCTTAACGCCTGCCTTTTGCAGGCGCTAAAAAACGGCGCAAAAGCGGCCGTACGTCATTTTTTTGGACCCGCCCACTCCCAGGCGTGAATTTGGCCCGGGAGTATAAATCCGACGCACATGCCTCGGAGTCGATTTTTTAGACGTGAACGCCTACCTTGCATCTCATTAACGCAAAGTAGGTGTCCACGCTAAAAAATGACGCAAACTCCATGGACTTTGGCGCTAGACGCGTCTAACGCCAAAGTAAAAATATAGAGTTAGTTTTGCGTCAAAATTGCGTAAAAAAAAACGACGCAATTCCGGCGCAAACGGAGTATAAATATGCCCCTCAATCTCTTTTATTGACGGGGGAGGGAAAGTGAGAATACCTGGAGACTCTGGAAACCGGAAGGGTGCGACCCCATTTGAGGCATACAGGGAGGAGATTAAAACTGACCATCGGGCTTCGGAGATTGGAGCAGGGGGGGGACGAATTCTAGACCCACAAGCTTGACCCACTAATGCCCAGAAACGCCTAGCCTGGCCCTTTGTAGCGGCTTCCCGGAGCTTAATCCAGAGCCTGTCCCCTGCTTCTTTTGCAAGGCGGATCTTCAGCCGCTTCTTTCTCCTTTTTAATAGAGCAACCCTGATTTTCCTTTCCTCAGAGAAAACTAAAAACTGGGCCCCAGCACAATGATTCTTCTGCATGTCATTCTTTAGACCGCAGGTCACTCATGGTAGCATTACATTTTGAATGTTATCACAGGGCCATATACGCTCATGCATATATGTCCTCACTCATAACACAGTGTACCCTGCCTCCTGGACTATAGAAGGCCTGCCTTAGGGGTGACTGACCTATGTTATGGGCAGTGAAGGGACTCGGCCTACACCTGCCAGCTTTTGGTCATAAGGTCTGGAGTGCACCAATAACATTGTTTATAGAGTGTTTGGAAGGCTGCCACACAGAAAAGTCTATACAAATTTAACATAAGTCAACACATGTCCCCAGAAAAAGTAGTATTTGTTTACAACTGTATGTAGAGCTTTTCCTTTTTTTTCATAAGATCTGGAGCGCGGCAGCCTGGTTGGTTGTTCAATCGGTTGATCCATCCACCTATCCATCCTTCCATCCATCCATCCTTCTGTCTATCCTAGGGATGCAGTGTCAGCTCGTAAAAGGTAAGGCAAAGGCCTTTCCACACATTGAATGGTATCAATAATACCTTATTGACAGTGAGAGTTCTCATAATGAAAGGTGATGTGTTTTATTGAATGTTTTTGAAAGACGGTACCCTCTCCATTCATATCAATAGTTTTGTATTATTTGATTGCAACATGTTTGTGGTGTCATCCTGAAAAAATTGTAGGTTTTCCTTTTTTATATTTAGAATACCACTCCCTTACAGCTGGTATGGGTGGAGGGAATGATGATTATAGGTGTCAGGCATGCTAGGTGTGTGAACTGTTCTGAGGGTGCCATCAAAGGTAATTCCCCCAACCTAATTGTACATACTTGTAAACTAATTCCCAGTATTTGGTTGTTTCTGTGTGATAAAGTAATTTTCCTATTTTATAAGAAAAAGCATGGGCTACATAATTATTTATTGAGTATTGTTGTTGCTTACCAGCATGCTTGGGTATTAGCCCATAGAATGTCTACTGAGTAGACCTTAGACCGCTCTGTTTCATTACCATGACAGAGTCAAGTGCTACAAAGGAGTGCTTGGTTGCCAGTAAATCAAAATGTATGACTTTTTTCTTGTGTAGCTCTCAATCTTCTAGGTCCTGAATGGCGCTCTCCCACTGCTGCTTCTCATAGCCCAGCTCTGTCCTTCAGCTGTCCTCCAACCATGGTACGATTCATGGGCCCTCCTGCAGAATTGCAATTGTTTGTGTTTTTAATTGTAGTGCCAGCAAAGTGTTTGCTTTTTTGTAATTTGAATTGTAGTGTCTGCATTGTAAATACTGCTCTGAGGCATCTTTCCCCAGTCACTGCTTGCTGTTATTGTGCTCGCCTATGCTGCTGTCTCTCTGTTACCCATCCCAGCACTCCCGTCACCCGGACATTTTCTCCCAACTCCCAAGACTTGTAATGGATGCTGCTGGGTGGGCGCGGCCATGGTGTACTGAAGGAGTGCCAACGGCAAGCCTGTCTGCACCCATCCACACCTGGACCTGCACCCAGCACCAGGGACCCTGGCCCTCTGCACATCCATGGATACTCCACAGCGGAGCTCCGTACCCTTGGACCCCGGATGCAACAACAACTGCTGCCTTGCATCCCCTCGCTCAACAGAGGGACCTTTTACCGACAGCTGCCAGTTCACTGCCCCGCAGCACAAACTACTATCACCGCAACCAGTGCCAGGCCAGCCCCGGCATCCAAGACCTCCCCAGAAGGACACAAAGACCTCCTGTTCAATGCCAGACCACAACACAATCACGTTGTTGAAGTCTGGAACACAATCTTCACCCCCACCACCAACATGACTTTCATCACAGATACCTGGCTCACCCACACATCCATCCCAGAAATCGCAGTCTCAACACCGGCTATAAGACAAAACACCACCACAGGGCTAACCGACACAGAGGAGGAGTCGCCGTCACACACAAAGAATCAATCACCTGCACACCAATCATGGAACACATTAACTTCCAGCTCTGCGCCAACAACAAAACCACCCTCAAGAGGTACCTTTGCCTACAGACCCCGAGGACCACAACCTAGCCTCAGTGACACCATCAAGGAATTCATCACCCCACTCACCATCAAATCCAAACACTTTGTATTCCTGGGGGACCTCAACTTCCAACTGGACAACCCCACCAACACCAACTCCACCGTCCTCCTTGAATGGCTGGATGATATTGGCCTCAAGTAGCTGGTCACAGACTCCATGCTCAAGGCAGGACACACACTGGACCCCATATTCACATCCAGCAGCAGAATCATATACAGCCACAGAACTGACTCATCTGGTCAGACAACCCCAACATACACTTCACCATCGCCAAACTTCCCGACACCACCATCAACTGCCACATCATCCCCTTTAGTGCCACCCAGCCCACCCTCACCAAAGACCTGAACAGGGCAGTCCAGAACTTCAACACCTCCATGTACCTTAAGAGAGACAGAAGACGATGTCTCTGCTTGGGATCTCCGACCAAGTCACTCCCATCACACAGGTCCGCAAAACAAGCAAGCTGGTACACCCCAGGACTTAGAATGGAAAAACACCAAGCCGCCTTCAAGGCCCCAGCACAATGATTCTTCTGCATGTTATTCTTTAGACCGCAGGTCACTCATGGTAGCATTACATTTTGAATGTTATCACAGGGCCATATACGCTCATGCATATATGTCCTCACTCATAACACAGTGTACCCTGCCTCCTGGACTATAGAAGGCCTGCCTTAGGGGTGACTGACCTATGTTATGGGCAGTGAAGGGACTCGGCCTACACCTGCCAGCTTTTGGTCATAAGGTCTGGAGTGCACCAATAACATTGTTTATAGAGTGTTTGGAAGGCTGTCACACAGAAAAGTCTATACAAATTTAACATAAGTCAACACATGTCCCCAGAAAAAGTAGTATTTGTTTACAACTGTATGTTGAGCTTTTGCTTTTTTTTCATAAGATCTGGAGCGCGGCAGCCTGGTTGGTTGTTCAATCGGTTGATCCATCCACCTATCCATCCTTCCATCCATCCATCCTTCTGTCTATCCTAGGGATGCAGTGTCAGCTCGTAAAAGGTAAAGCAAAGGCCTTTCCACACATTGAATGGTATCAATAATACCTTATTGACAGTGAGAGTTCTCATAATGAAAGGTGATGTGTTTTATTGAATGTTTTTGAAAGACGGTACCCTCTCCATTCATATCAATAGTTTTGTATTATTTGATTGCAACATGTTTGTGGTGTCATCCTGAAAAAATAGTAGGCCTTCCTTTTTTATATTTATAATACCACTCCCTTACAGCTGGTATGGGTGGAGGGAATGATGATTATAGGTGTCAGGCATGCTAGGTGTGTGAACTGTTCTGAGGGTGCCATCAAAGGTAATTCCCCCAACCTAATTGTACATACTTGTAAACTAATTCCCAGTATTTGGTTGTTTCTGTGTGATAAAGTAATTTTCCTATTTTATAAGAAAAAGCATGGGCTACATAATTATTTATTGAGTATTGTTGTTGCTTACCAGCATGCTTGGGTACTAGCCCATACAATGTCTACTGAGTAGACCTTAGACCGCTCTGTTTCATTACCATGACAGAGTCAAGTGCTACAAAGGAGTGCTTGGTTGCCAGTAAATCAAAATGTATGACTTATTTCTTGTGTAGCTCTCAATCTTCTAGGTCCTGAATGGCGCTCTCCCACTGCTGCTTCTCATAGCCCAGCTCTGTCCTTCAGCTGTCCTCCAACCATGGTTCGATTCATGGGCCCTCCTGCAGAATCGCAATTGTTTGTGTTTTTAATTGTAGTGCCAGCAAAGTGTTTGCTTTTTTGTAATTTGAATTGTAGTGTCTGCATTGTAAATACTGCTCTGATGCATCTTTCCCCAGTCACTGCTTGCTGTTATTGTGCTCGCCTATGCTGCTGTCTCGCTGTTACCCATCCCAGCACTCCCGTCACCCGGACATTTTCTCCCAACTCCCAGGACTTGTAATGGATGCTGCTGGGTGGGCGCGGCCATGGTGTACTGAAGGAGTGCCAACGGCAAGCCTGTCTGCACCCGTCCACACCTGGACCTGCACCCAGCACCATGGACCCTGGCCCTCTGCACATCTATGGATACTCCACAGCGGAGCTCCGTACCCTTGGACCCCGGATGCAACAACAACTGCTGCCTTGCATCACCTCGCTCAACAGAGGGACCTTTTACTGACAGCTGCCAGTTCACTGTCCCCCAGCACAAACTACTATCACCGCAACCAGTGCCAGGCCAGCCCCGGCATCCAAGACCTCCCCAGAAGGACACAAAGACCTCCTGTTCAATGCCAGACCACAACACAATCACGTTGTTGAAGTCTGGAACACAATCTCCACCCCCACCACCAACATGACTTTCATCACAGATACCTGGCTCACCCACACATCCATCCCAGAAATCGCAGTCCCAACACCGGCTATAAGACAAAACACCACCACAGGGCTAACCGACACAGAGGAGGAGTCGCCATCATACACAAAGAATCAATCACCTGCACACCAATCATGGAACACATTAACTTCCAGCTCTGCGCCAACAACAAAACCACCCTCAAGAGGTACCTTTGCCTACAGACCCCGAGGACCACAACCTAGCCTCAGTGACACCATCAAGGAATTCATCACCCCACTCACCATCAAATCCAAACACTTTGTATTCCTGGGAGACCTCAACTTCCAACTGGACAACCCCACCAACACCAACTCCACCGTCCTCCTTGAATGGCTGGATGATATTGGCCTCAAGTAGCTGGTCACAGACTCCATGCTCAAGGCAGGACACACACTGGACCCCATATTCACATCCAGCAGCAGAATCATATACAGCCACAGAACTGACTCATCTGGTCAGACAACTCCAACATACACTTCACCATCGCCAAACTTCCCGACACCACCATCAACTGCCACATCATCCCCTTTAGTGCCACCCAGCCCACCCTCACCAAAGACCTGAACAGGGCAGTCCAGAACTTCAACACCTCCATGTACCTTAAGAGAGACAGAAGACGATGTCTCTGCTTGGGATCTCCGACCAAGTCACTCCCATCACACAGGTCCGCAAAACAAGCAAGCTGGTACACCCCAGGACTTAGAATGGAAAAACACCAAGCCACCTTCAAGTCAGCCCTCAACAATTACCACTGCCTGCTCAAAGCCACATAAAAGGAGGCCCTGACATACCCAATCGAGACCAGTGCCAACAAAATCAAGGATCACTTCTCCATCATCAGACTTCACCTTCCCGTCAGCCAAGGAAAACCTCATCCCTTCCTCACAAGAACTTTGCAACACCCTAGCTGGACACTTCCACAAGATACCAACCATCTACTAGAAATGTGATCCCAAATCCACCAACCCATCAACATCCCATCAACCACTGCTGACGACCACTGGCTCACCACATGGGAACACCTCAGCACTCTGAACACAAACACTCTAACAAACTCCATTCACTCATGAACACCCACCAACCCATGTCCCCACAACTTTTCAATCTCAGAAGGGACAAACTTAGCCACCAGTTCACCAACATCCTCAACACCTCTGTCGTCATGGCCACCTTTTCCGACACTTGGAAACATACAAAGGTCAGACTGTTCCTCAAGAAACCCTCTGCAGACCCCATTGTGCTCCAGAACTACTGCCCAAGTCACTGCTTCCGTTTCCTGCCAAGGCCCTGGAGAAGGCCATCAACATCCAACTCACAGAACACCTGGAGAGAAACAACCTGTTAGATCCTTCCCAGTCAGGATCTCCGATAATCACAGCACTAAAAACAGCCCTGATCTCCTCAAAAGATCACATCTGCACCCTACTAGATAACAGTGAATCAGCTGCCCTCATCCTACTCAACCTTTCTGCAACCTTTCACACCGTCTCCCACCACACACTCATCGCCCGACTACGCCAGATCGGATTCACAAACTACGCACTCAAGTGGATTGCTTCTTCCTCATTGGGCACACCCAGAGAATCTGTCTCCCTCCCTTCAGCTCTCAACCCAAGAGGACGATCTGGGGCATCCCTTAAGGCTTATCCCTCAGTCCATCTCTTTTCAACATCTACATGACACCACTCCCAGACAGGCCCCAAGACTTTAACATCATATCTTATGCCGACAACACACAGCTCATCTTTTCGCTCTCAGCGGACCCCACCAGGATGAAGACCAGATTCCACAACTGTATGAAGAACGTCTCAGCAAGGATGAATAACAACTGTCTGAAGCTCAACATGGACAAAACTGAAGTAGTAATCTTCGGCAGACATACCTCCCTCTGGAACAACTCCTGGTGACCGTTGGAACTCAGACCAACCTCCACTCTGAAAGACCACAACGGCAACCTTAGCATCATCCTGGAGAACAGACTCTCTATGAAACGCCAGGTTAAATCCGTCTCCTCAGCCTGCTTTCACACGCTTTGCATGCTCTGCAAAGTCTCCAAGTGGCTCCCCATCAGCACCAGAAAAACTGTGCCACAGGCCCTCATCACCAGCTGATTGGACTGCGGCAATACGCTCTACACAGGCAGCACCACCAAAGTCTTGAGAAGACTTCAGACGATCCAGAATGCAGCAGGCAAACTGATCCTCGATCACATTACCCAGCATCTAAGAGACCACCAATGGCTCTCTATCCAGAAAAGATGCCAATTCAAGCTCTTGACCCACGCCTACAAAGCCCTCCACGACCTAGGACCCATCAACCTGAACCACTGTCTGAATTTCCACCTACCTTCCAGAAAGCTCCACTCCGCTCACCTCGCCCTCACACAGGTACCATGCATCTGCTGCTGCTGAGCCGCTGGACACACTTTCTCCCTCCTCCCCGCCACGTAGTGGAACACCCTACAACTCCACACCTCACCCTTGCTGACCCACTTCAGGAAGGGACTCAAACCTGGCTCTTGACTAACTTTGCAGCACAGCACCTGGATACCCTCACAGGTGATAAGTAGTGTTTTACAAATACTAATTGATTCATTGATTGATAAAATGACTCAGACCCTTGGCAACTGATAACCAACTCAGAGGAAGCAATTTTGAAATATAATTGCACCACCTTATTTAATACTGTAGTGATAATCACGTTCTAACCTAAATAGATCATACCTTTTTTTAGCAGCTGTATTTGCTTTGTTCTGCTTGAAATTTATGAATTGTGTTTCATAGATAGCACTTCCTTGAAAATAATTAGTGTAAAAGGTAACATCACATGATTTCCTTTGAAGACACTAGGTTTAAATGTCATGTGATGTCACTTCTTCTGATATTTGCGATGGTTAAATGGCTTCTAATGTTACCTTCCCCACCCCTTGCATGTTGGTGAATCAGTGGGGGTTACAATCCTGAGTCAGAACGCCAATGCAAAGTGGAATGTGTCAGATGTTTACATTTTATCCAGGAATATAAGGCCATTTGACCCTTTCATGACTTTTATTTTTTAGATACTCTGGAAACAGCTCAAGACAGGTTTGTCAAGTAGTAGGTACCCCTCTGTTCATCTTAAGCAAATTGCTACCTGTGGTGTAAAGTTTGTTAATGTCCAAAGAGTGTTTCTCATTGTTTTTAAACAGTGGACCGATGTTCCCGTGAAATCAAAGCGCAGATGACAAAAACCTTTATTTCAGCAGATTACTTCCTGCATGTCACCGAGAGACTGCTCCGCTCAAGTGGAGTGCATGGAAATCGAAGAGCATGCAAATAAAGATCACTGGTTGAATATGCTGCCTGGTCCTGAGAGGGACAGTCATAAAGACTGGCCCCACTTCTAATGTGCTGAGGCACCTGGTATAAACAGATACTTGACAGAAGCTCCGGTTTTGATGATTTAAGTACAATTACTGAGCTGTTTAGAAAGCCTCATGAGAAACAGGGCCAAAAGGAAAAATTGCGTCATCATAACAGCCAATAATTTTCATTTGGGTGCGTTAAAACATAAAATAAAGGAAAGGTTAAACAGAATCTCTCCTCCATGAGGTCATATTGTTTTATTTATGAACATACATTTACACCCGAGGAGATTTATATCACCCAATAAGATTATATTATTTTTATAATGTATTACAAAGATTCCAAAGATTGTCCTTATTGGTTAATAATTTTACGTTTGCTTAATGTACATTCCTGCGTTTTGACTAGCTGACTTTTAAGCCTATTCTAGTGGCATATGTGGCTCATTTGCCTCTGTTGTTAATTTTTTTGAATTTCTCAAGTTATTGCAAAGGTTCTTACAGCGGACCAGATGATAAAGGCATAATTTATTTAACACGGGGAAAGGGACGCTTACAGTAATGCAGTTCCTTAATTATGATGTTTCTTGATGGTGTTGTTTGAAAGCCAGCTGTAGTAAATCCCCAATTAATTAATGTATCTTTTTGTTTATAATGTTCCCTTGTGTACATTTGATGAAGCAGAAATGAAGGTTTTACATTTATTGACGCATAAACGTAGTATGAAATAATCATGTGTGACTTTAACCGAACTAATAAAGATTGTACGGGTACAAAATGTGCCCTCAGAGTAGTTTGCCAACATTTATAAGCGTGCTTTATATAACGTGATGTATTAGAATTGCACTAATCCGACATAATCATAAACGTGTGCTATGATTTGCTTGTTTGAAATGTTTTAGCTTAGCATAACTTTAGCGGAGGCTTCGGCCTAGTTGCCTGGTCTCACGGTTTAGATGCTCGTATTTTTCCAATGTGCTAATAAACGTGTATTTTTGCTTGAAGCTGTACTTTTCCACTGAGATCGTTCACATGCTTATCTTAAGGTTTCGTGCCAGCCTGGCATTTTTTCTCTTTGCTCCAAGGTCAATCTGCAGGTGCGGACAATGGAGGCTCTGAAAGTGAGTTAATTGGTATAAAATGTTGCAACTTGCGTACCCGTCTCCAAGGATAATGTATGCTTAAATAAAAGCTTGAGAACTGTTGTTTTTGATTGGACAATTTAAAGCCAACCTATGAACCCTCCAATGGAAGACCCTACTGGATTTGAACTATTGTCTATTTAAACCAGGTGCACGAGAAGAAAGTAGCCATTACCAGCTATTGCCCGACATCGCGTCATTCCGTAGCTATTATGGCCCACCTTGCTGCGACGCCATTTTGAAAGAGACTTTGATGCTTTCTCTAATCGAGAGAAAGAGACTTTAAATGATTCTTGCCCTAGAGACTTTAACTTTAATCCCTTGCATGAAGTAGTAGTTTTATCTTGCCGCCGTGAGGCAATTGCCCCGTCCACCTTGCCCCTTGCCCCGTCCCATGCTGATCGAGAAACGGTACCTGTGAGACGAAGACTTCCTTGTATGCTGATCGTAATTGGTAAATATGAAAGGAAATTGTAAAATTGCATTGTGTTTCTTTTAGGTAACCAACTGCTGATTTTGATAAGATCCCTAGTTAGGAGTTTTCCAAATTAATGTTGCTAAATTGTTTTTGCATGTAGTCCCACATGCCGATGCTAATTTGAGGTTAGATAAGGATTCCTTTTGTTGCACGATGCAATTTGAGACCTTGTTATGCTGACTAAATGTATGCGATTAGTTCATTACAGATTATAGTATTAGTGATTTGCATTGCTATTATCGAATGCCTTGTTATTCAAATGCTGCATAGATTGCACCTGTTTCGCCGCTATGGACAGCTATTAATGTTCGTTTACGTATATCATTTGGTGTTGAGACACATCTACATTGTGCTAGCTTTGTTAATATAGGGAAATAAATTCACTAACTTTGAATAAACTGGTGTGGTTATTCCTGACTGGAAGGTCAGGGTTCGTCGAAATGTATTCTGGATTAATTGTTAAGTGTTATGTTGATCAGGGCATTGCTTATGTTCGTTATTGATTATTGGTTTGATTAAATTGACTGATTAAGGGTGGAGAGGGTCCCACTTAGCCAAAAGATTCATCGGCCAAAAGAGCGTCCAAAGTATAGGTAAATTACTAGTACGGAACGCTCTATCAGTAGATGGTAGCAGAGGACGGTTACGCCTTTTGGGACTCCGTACCGTTAAAGTACATGGTGTTGAATTAACGGTTTCGACTTTTGAGATCCCACTCGAGAAGTTGAATTAGATTTTTCTTGGGTAAAATAGATTGACAAAATGATGATGGGCTAAGTCCACCGCAACTTTCCCGGGATCTCGGAGCTTGCGAATGAAGAGAATGGAGGTGTGAGATCGGCGTTGGCGGTACTGGTGATGGTATGAGTGAAGTTAGGGTTTTGCGCTTGCACAGCTTATTGCCGCAGATTGTGTGAAAAAGGTTGCGAGGATTTTAGAGAATAGCGGAGGTGCGACTCCGAGTGTAGAAGTAGGGAAGTCGTCGAACTTCATAGAAATAGCGGAGGTGCGACTCCGACTGTGAGAGTAGGGAAGTCGTCGAACTTCATGTGCGTGTGGCGCTTTGTGCATAAAAAGGTCCACGTGGTTGTTGTTGTTGAGATGGACCCTGCGAGGTCAAGAGACTCCGGAGTATGTTGTTTTATGTTGTGGTCTGGTCGGTTTAGTAGGTTGATCGGGCGTGGTCGACGAGTCGGTACGTGTGTTAAGGGAGTGTAAGAAACTTCGACTTCGGGCTTTGACAAAATTCTAAGTGCACTAGAATAGATCATTGACAAGTTGAGAGTAGGTCTGCGGGTCAGATTTGCTTGCGAAAGTGGGGACCGAGAAAGATGGAATAACTGCCGAGGCTAGTGAAAAATCCCTAAGGTCCTGAAGCGATTGTGTTACCCCTCCTGTAGTAAACCGACAGATCTGTTTTATATTTTTGGTAGCTCGCGATACATGCTAGAAGTTGTTACGAGAGGAGCTGAGTGAAGGAGGACTCGCCGCGAGGCTTTGTCAGCCGCAGTGTGTGTGAGTGTGACGTCACTAGGAGCCGCGCTGGGATAGGTTGGTTGTAGAGAAGGGTCGCGCACGGATTGGACGCAGTCCGTGGGGCTCGATTGGAAGGGGAAAGGCAAGCGAAGAGTATTCCGGGAATTAAAGTCACTTATTGATTACAAACCTTGTGAAATAAAAGACGAAAAAAAAAAAAAAAAAAATGACATTTTTTAAGGCATTCAAGAGTGCGATGAAGGGGGAGTCTTACATTAAAGCGAGCGTAGGAGAGGAAACGCCACCCGAAGGTACACCAGCTTACATTGTAATGGAGGAAAAGGGGGTAGCTCCGTGCCTTTGGCTAAAGCAATGGCACAAGCTGACCGAGAAACATGGGAGCGTAGCATTCCCGATCCATGGGACATTCAATATAAGGATTCTAGAGAATTTGAGATTCGCGATGTACGACATGAAGGTGCCTCCAAGGCCAGCACAGTTTGAGGCTCTAGCGATTTGGGAACTGATGGCTAGACAGCAACAGCAAAATAAGTTTGAGACCAGGATAAGGAAGGTAGAAAAGACACTAGCGGACGCTAGGTGGGATAATGCACAGAAGGTGTGGAGGTCAGATGTATTGCAGGGGATAAAATTGTTCCCCGCAATTACTAAGGAAGAAGAGGAGACAGGTAAGAAAGCTACCTGTAAGACAAACAGGAGGTGTTCCAAGGATAGGGAGGACGAGGAAAAGTTGAGAAGAGAAGAGGAGTTAGAGGATGAGGAGTTAATCATGCAATTGCTGAACGACCGTCCACCACCTTATGCAGAGAGTGGACAAGGTCCAAGTACCAGTTCTGCCCCTCAGGCACCGGTACAGAACAGTGAAACTCAGAGTTCAGGAGCATCATCTGGGTCTAAGGACCCGAGTTTACTGTTCACCCCGCAGATACCGCAGGTTAGGAGAATATATCCAGATGTGCCCATGTTGAAACCAGCAGAAAATTATCAGCCGCAGATCCCAGGGTACTACAGCAGTGACAACAGTGCAGGAATGATTCTAGATCCAACCGTAAGGGGAGTACAGAATGGTCACAACCCGACATTGGCACAAGCCGAATCAACACAGTTTTTGATGCCTCAAAAGCAGATGCAGGGGGGGACAGCACATGATCAGATGACGGGGAGTCAGATGGGCATGCCGGCAATGATGACCCATAGTGTGGGAATGAACATGTCTCAGAACATGGGAAATGGACAGAACCCAGACGCGATATCACTACCCATTACTGTAGGTCCACCGGTACCTTTGTACAGTCAGCCTAACTTAGGTATGAGCGGTCAGGGATCAATGCTGCAGAATGGGACCGAAAGGAGGTGCATAGAAAACACTCCAGGGATAACTCCGATAGCGGCTCAGCCAAATGGATCTGGGTCCTTGATGGAGTTTAGTCCCATATGTGCTCAGTCAACACTGGAGAGGTCGAGTCCCCCACTGATAATACCTCTAACATCGAACACTGAAAAGTTGCCGCAACCATCAATGGCAGTCGATGTGAATGCCACACTGATGGGGTTGAATGCGCAACAGCTGACACAGTGGTTCAACAGTCTGAATTCCACACAAAGCTCAGCCAGTGGGAAGGGAGAAGATTATCTGAACAGGGTCAGGTTGAACATGGAAGCACAAGAATTGGTGGAAGGGACTATGGGTGTGAATAGGTTAGAGTCCTACTCGGAAGAAGAGCTGAGATATCTATGTCGCAGGATTACGAGAGAAGTGAACAAGGTACATAGAAGTTTGCAAGAAATAGCTGACAAAAACGGGGTGGATATAGACAAGACGAAACACTTGAGCAGGAGCTATAGGTTGGATTTCGGGACCACAGATTTTGAACACATGAGGTCAGCAGGCATGAAGGCCCACCTTAGAGAATTGTTGCAGAGTGCACATATGTGGAGGTGCTTAGACAAATGGGAAAGCAGATGGGTAAAGAGAAAGGAAAAGAGGAAAGACAGTGTCCCAGAGCTCAACGAGAAAAGACCACAGAGTAGTGATGCAGTAACCATGTTACCAATGAGGGAGACAGCAGGGGGAAAATTAATACATGTACCATGGCACAGAAGCGACATTCAGTCTTTTACAGATGATTTTCCCAAATTGAGAGAGAAACCGATTGAATGGTATCAACAGACTGACAGGTTTGTGAAGCTTGCAAAATGCCTCTGGGAAGACCTGAACACTCTCTTTGAGATTGTGGTTCCGGCAGATTTGTGGGAGGATTGCAAAAGAGCTGTAGGTTGGCCGACAAGTGAACCAGAGAGAGACAGGGATACGGGTGCACCATCACCTATGGTGATGAGCCTGTACTATAAGGTGATTGAGCATTTGAAGACAAAGGTTGCCGCGAAAAATGTGGATTGGCAGAAAATAGATCGAACGGCCCAAGAGGCTAAAGAGTCGATTCACAGTTACTATGAGAGGTTGTTGAAGGCGTTCAAGAACTACAGTGGCACGAAAACAATAGAGGAGAAGGACATGCTTCATTTTGTGTTTAGATTTGTGGAAGGGTTGAGACCAGAGATAAGTCAGATGATAAAGTCGCATTTGATTTGTTGGCAGTCAAAACCTATTGATGAGGTGTTGAATTATGCGAAATACTGTAGCGACGAAATTGAAGTGAAACAGAAAAGGTTGAAAGAGAAAGTGATGATGATGCAGCTTAAAGCAGCTCAGACAGGTCTGCAAGGTTTGCAAGGGTTGCAAGGGTTCCAACAACAGGTACCGCAACCGCAGCCGCAGTTGCAGGGAAATATGGTGTTTCAGCCACAGGCGAGAGGCAGAGGCAGAGGAAGTTTTGTGAATAATGGTCCGGATTTGAACACTGTTGTGACTCAGAATGGTGTGCAGGCATTGAAAAAGGTGATGCCGTGTCACGTGTGCGGAATTGTCGGACGTTGGAAACGCGAGTGCCCGATGGTGGTGCAGGAAGGTGCAGGTGTTGGTCAGCAAAACAATGATGTCAATGCATTTCAGACAATGAGGGGACCGAAAATGAGAGGTCCAAACCCAAATTTTCAGACCATAAATCAGCTACAGGGATTACAGCCCATGCAGCCGCAGCAGATGCAGATGCCCCGTATGCAGATGACGCAAATGCAGCCAATGCAACAGCAGTTTCCCATGGTACCTAATCAGCAAATGCAAATACCTTTGGCACCAATGAGTCAGCAGCAAGTGATGGTTCCTCCACAGGTCTCGGGTCAGGTAATGAATACAAATGGCACCGTACAACAGTTCCCATTACACAGTGAGAGTGGAATAAACAATGTATGGGAGAGTGAAAGTTCAGGAGAGGAAGGAGATTGTGTGCTTGCAGCATCCTTGGAAGTTGATCAAAAGGGTCCGTACGTGGAGGGAAGAGTAATGGGTCATCGTGTCTCATTCTTGGTTGACACAGGAGCCACACGTTCAACTGTTAAGAGCATTGAAGTACCAAATTTGCCACTCTCAGGAAGGACAGTTCAAGTGGTGGGAGTAGCAAACAGGCACCTGACAAACCCAATTACAGATCCAATACCAGTCAGCATTGGTAACTATCAAGGGTTACACAAATTTGTGGTATGTGACTCAAGCCCGATAGCACTGTTAGGGAGAGACCTATTGTGCAAATTGGGTTGTTCGATTATGTGTTCGAACAAGGGAATCAAAATCCAGACGAGCAGTGATGGGGAAGAAGAGGACAGTGCAGAGGGGGATGAGATGGAAACTGTCGATGAAGAGTATCCTCTGATTTGTCTCTTCCCGATGATAACTGAAGAAGATATTCCAGCTGAATTACGGGAAACAGTTGGAAAGGAAGTGTGGGATATGACAGGGAAAGAGGTGGGATTGATGAAAGGAGTGGAACCAGTGAAAGTGACTGTAAAGCCCAATGCAACCTTTCCCCAGACCCCACAATACCACATGGCACAAGACACCCTCATGAAAGTTGCCCAACTCATTGACGAATTTGTAAAGCAGGGAGTACTGAAAGTGTTGAGCAGTCCATGTAATTCACCAATCATGGGACTAATAAAGCCGAGTGGAAAGGTCCGAATTGTGCAGGACTTGAGGAAAATAAATGACATCATAGTCAAGTGTTGCCCTGTCGTACCAAATCCAGCTGTGATAATGTTTCAAGTCCCTTGCGATGCCGAGTGGTTCTCAGTCATCGACTTGTCACAAGCATTCTTTTCGGTGCCTCTTCATGAGGACAGTCAATATCTCTTTTGTTTCAAATTCTTAGACAGAGTGTACAGTTGGTGTCGAATTCCTCAAGGGTTTTCTGAGTCACCGTCAATCTTCAATCAGATTCTAAAGAAAGATTTGGAAGCATTAGAATTGCCATTCGAGTCAACCCTAGTACAGTACATTGATGACTTATTGATTGCATCAAAGACAGAAAGTGGCTGCACAGCCGATACCATTGCTCTGTTGAACTATTTGGGAAGGAATGGACACAAGGTGTCTCCTTCCAAATTGCAGTTCTGTCAGAAGAAAGTGAAATACTTGGGTCACCAGATAGAGAAAGGGTCAAGGAGAATAATGAAGGAAAGAATAACGAGTGTACTCCAAATGAGTCCACCAAAGACAAGGAGGGAGGTGAGGAAGTTTTTGGGAATGGTGGGCTACTGTCGTCAGTGGATTCCCAACTTCTCAACTCTAGCAAAGCCTTTACTGAAGCTCACCCAGAAGGATGCCTTGGATCAAATTGAGCTGAAAGAAGACGAGATGGATGCTTTTATTGAATTGAAAGAATGCATGTGCAGGGCTCCAGCTTTAGGTATGCCTGATTACACAAAGCCTTTCACATTGTTTTGTCATGAACGTGATGCATGTTCTTTGTCTGTCTTGACTCAAGCCCATGGTGGCATAAACAGACCAGTAGCGTATTTTTCAGCTACTTTGGATCCGGTGGCAGCAGCACTTCCAGGGTGTTTGCGCGCCGTAGCAGCAGTTGGTATCAGCCTCACTCAGAGTGAAGGAATAGTGATGGGACACCCAGTAACAGTCATGGTCCCTCACTCAGTTGAGATACTTTTGACCCGCTCCCGAACGCAACACATGACTGGAGCAAGACTCACAAGGTATGAAACGATAATTCTGGGCTCACCGAATGTGCAGCTGAAAAGGTGCACTACGTTGAATCCAGCAACCTTGCTTCCTGGAGAAAATGCTGAAATTGAGAACTCTGAAGACGTCGAGCATGACTGCCTTCAGGTGACTGAATTTTGCACAAAACCTCGACCTGACATTAAGGATACTAAGCTTGATGAAAATGACCAAATTGTTTTCATTGATGGTTCATGCCTAAGAGATGGGATGGGAATTTTGAAAGCAGGATATGCTGTATGTACTGTAACAGGTGTCTTGGAAGCGGCCTGGCTTCAAGGAGTCTATTCTGCACAAGTAGCAGAACTTGTAGCCCTTACAAGAGCATGTCAACTGTCTGCATTGATGAAAGTCACCATTTACACTGATAGTCAGTACGGGTTTGGAATTGTGCACGACTTTGGACAACTATGGTCACAGAGAGGTTTCCTGACTTCTTCAGGATCCCCAGTGAAAAACGGGGAGAGAATAAGGGAATTGTTATACGCCATTCAAATGCCAGCTGAAGTTGCAGTGGTAAAGTGTAGTGCTCATACCAAAGGACAGGACTATGGCCCTCATTCTGACCCTGGCGGTCGGTGATAAAGCGGCGGCCAAGCCGCCAACAGGCCGGCGGTCTAAAATATGCAATTCTGACCCTGGCGGGAACCGCCAACACAGCCCGCCGTATTAACACTCCGCCCGCCACGGCGGTACAAACAAACAGCGCGGCGGTCCCCGCCAACAGCCAGGCGGCAGACAATGTACCGCCCACCCTATCACGACCCACCAATCCGCCACCTTTTCCGGGGCGGGAGCACCGCCGATAAGAACACGGCGGAAAGAGACTACGAACGGGAAAACGCTCACCTCCACATACTCCACGCGAGATTCCGGCAGTATGGAACCAGAGTTGCAGGTCATCCCCGCACTCCTATACCTGCTCATATACCAGGAGCACGCCCGGCGGCGTGGAAGACATCGGTGAGTACTGCACCTACGACACAGGGGAGGGAAAAGATTACCGGCACACACCCACCCACCCACACCCACTACAACACACACATCAATGCATTCCCACAGATCACTGTCACATCCCACAAACCACCCCCCTCCGAAATAATGCAAAGACCAAAATAAGAGATCATAAACGGGCAGATATATTGAAATATGTACACCAGTAATCCCAATAAATAAATAAACTATGTACAAAATATACACAGCTACTAAATGTAGTCCAACCACTGTCCGTGGATCACAGGGGTCCTGTGCAAAGGGGCAAGGCCCAGTCCCACGACAAGAACTCCACGGAGAGAACACTGCAGGGGCATCAGAAAGAAAATAGGACAGGCACCTCAGGGGGAAGGGAAGGGGGGGCACCTCAGCCACTTGAGTACACGACGCCAGATCCACGAGGGGACTCCATGACCACTGGCCCATCCTGGGGAGTGCTAAGCCACAGTCCAAACAGTCCATACAGTGGGTGGCCTGCCCACTGGGCCATCCTGGGGAGTGCAAAGCCACAGTCTATACAGTCCATACAGTGGGTGGCCTGCCCACTGGGCCATCCTGGGGAGAGCAAAGCCACAGTCCATACAGTCCATACAGTGGGTGGCCTGCCCACTGGGCCATCCTGGGGAGTGCAAAGCCACAGTCCATACAGTCCATACAGTGGGTGGCCTGCCCACTGGGCCATCCTGGGGAGAGCAAAGCCACAGTCCATACAGTCCATACAGTGGGTGGCCTGCCCACTGGGCCATTCTGGGGAGTGCAAAGCCACAGTCCATACAGTCCATACAGTGGGTGGCCTGCCCACTGGGCCATCCTGGGGAGAGCAAAGCCACAGTCCATACAGTCCATACAGTGGGTGGCCTGCCCACTGGGCCATCCTGGGGAGTGCAAAGCCACAGTCCATACAGTCCATACAGTGGGTGGCCTGCCCACTGGGCCATCCTGGGGAGAGCAAAGCCACAGTCCATACAGTCCATACAGTGGGTGGCCTGCCCACTGGGCCATCCTGGGGAGAGCAAAGCCACAGTCCATACAGTCCATACAGTGGGTGGCCTGCCCAATGGGCCATCCTGGGGAGAGCAAAGCCACAGTCCATACAGTCCATACAGTGGGTGGCCTGCCCACTGGGCCATCCTGGGGAGTCCAAAGCCACGGTCCATACAGTCCATAACAGACCCCACTGCCACTGGAGGAGGCAAGTTGGCCAGAGGACATCCTGCAGCCCTGCCCGAGATAGATCCTGCCCTGCCACGTCTGCCAAAGGGCCAGCGGTTCTTGCCTTGAAGGGCCCAGTTCAGCGGTTCTTGAGACGGCGGGGCCCAGCGGAGCGGTGCTTGAGACGGCGGGGCCCAGCGGAGCGGTTCTTGAGACGGCGGGGCCCAGTTCAGCGCTCCTTGCCTTGAAGGGCCCAGTTCAGCGGTTCTTGAGACGGCGGGGCCCAGTTCAGCGGTTCTTGAGACGGCGGGGCCCAGTTCAGCGCTCCTTGCCTTGAAGGGCCCAGTTCAGCGGTTCTTGAGACGGCGGGGCCCAGCGGAGCGGTGCTTGAGACGGCGAGGCCCAGTTCAGCGGTTCTTGAGACGGCGGGGGCCAGTTCAGCGCTCCTTGCCTTGAAGGGCCCAGTTCAGCGGTTCTTGAGACGGCGGGGCCCAGCGGAGCGGTGCTTGAGACGGCGGGGCCCAGTTCAGCGGTTCTTGAGACGGCGGGGCCCAGCGGAGCGGTGCTTGAGACAGCGGGGCCCAGTTCAGCGGTTCTTGAGACGGCGGGGCCCAGTTCAGCGCTCCTTGCCTTGAAGGGCCCAGTTCAGCGGTTCTTGAGACGGCGGGGCCCAGTTCAGCGCTCCTTGCCTTGAAGGGCCCAGTTCAGCGGTTCTTGAGACGGCGGGGCCCAGTTCAGCGCTCCTTGCCTTGAAGGGCCCAGTTCAGCGGTTCTTGAGACGGCGGGGCCCAGTTCAGCGGTTCTTGAGACGGCGGGGCCCATCGGAGCGGTGCTTGAGACGGCAGGGCCCAGTTCAGCGGTTCTTGAGACAGCGGGGCCCAGTTCAGCGGTTCTGGAGACGGCGGGGCCCAGTTCAGCGCTCCTTGCCTTGAAGGGCCCAGTTCAGCGGTTCTTGAGACAGCGGGGCCCAGCGGAGCGGTGCTTGAGACGGCGGGGCCCAGTTCAGCGGTTCTGGAGACGGCGGGGCCCAGTTCAGCGCTCCTTGCCTTGAAGGGCCCAGTTCAGCGGTTCTTGAGACGGCGGGGCCCAGCGGAGCGGTGCTTGAGACGGCGGGGCCCAGTTCAGCGGTTCTTGAGACGGCGGGGCCCAGTTCAGCGGTTCTGGAGACGGCGGGGCCCAGTTCAGCGCTCCTTGCCTTGAAGGGCCCAGTTCAGAGGTTCTTGAGACGGCGGGGCCCAGCGGAGCGGTGCTTGAGACGGCGGGGCCCAGTTCAGCGGTTCTTGAGACGGCGGGGCCCAGCGGAGCGGTGCTTGAGACGGCGGGGCCCAGTTCAGCGGTTCTGGAGACGGCGGCCGGTCTATGGCCAACTGCTCATTGCCTGGTGGTGCCCTCCTGGGCAGCGGGGATGGTGCTCCTTCAATGCCCACCTGGGCTGTGGGTGGTGGGGCCCTCCTGGCCAGCTGGGCTGGGTCCTCCCTGGGCAGCGGCTATGGGGGTGGTGGGCTCTCCCGGGGCAGCTGTGCCGGTTCCTCCCGGGGCAGCGGCTATGGGGGTTGTGGGCTCCTCCTGGGCAGCAGGCCTGCTGCCTGACCTCTCCGACTTGCTGCCCTTGCCCTCCTTAGTCGTGGGCCTGTGGCCCTTTCCTCCCTTTGGAGCTGTGGCTGGTGACTGTCTCTGGGTGGTGTCCGGGGGGGATGTAGAAGGCGGGCTCCTGCGGCGCCCCTTCCGCCTTCTGCTCCTCTTCCCAGGGGGTGGGCTGGCTGTCCCCTTGCTGCTGGGCGAAGATCCAGACATGCGGGCTGGCGGGCTCCAATACCCCTGCACCCTTGTCAAGGGGGCTGCAGGGCTGGTGGTGGCTGAGGTGCTCTTCTTACCCCGACGAGAAGGAGGGGGGGCTCAGGGTCAGGAAAGAAGTTAGTAGTGGCGAGGAAGAGTTTCTTGGGACAATGGAGAGTGGTAGGTACAGTGGGAATGGGAGTGGAGGGAGAGGATGTGGTTGTAGGTGAGTCACGTTTGCTGTCTTTGGGTGCAGGTGCAGGAGGGATAGGCTGTCGTGAGGTGGATGGCTGTTGGGTGGGTGGCTGCGTTTGTGTGGTGTGGAAGAGGGGGTGACAGACACAGTGGGAGAGGACACAGGGGACGTGTAAATGGCAGTGGGGGTGGTGACTGCACGTGTGCGGACTGGAGTGGAGGGTGTGCTGGTGATGGAAACACTGGCTGATGGTGAGGTGAATGGAGGTGTGAGTGTAGACGTCACAGGGAGGGAGGAGGGAGACGAGGAGGTGGGGGTCACAGAGGTGGTAGTGACTGTTGGCATGTCTGCATCGGAATGTTGCGTGTGTGAATGTCTGCGTGATCTGTGGTGCTTATGTTTGGATGAGCTTCTCTTGGGTGTTGAGGTGTGTGCAGGCTGGTCTGATGGTGTGGGTGGGACAGGCAGAGGAACAGGAGACTGGGAGGAGGGAGTTAGTAGAGGGAGGCAGGAGACAGGGACAATGGCTGCCGTCAGTGCTGAGGCCAGAGCCTGGAACGATCGCTGATGGGCAGCCTGACCCGAATGAATGCCCTCCAGGTACGCATTGCTGCGATGAACCTCCCTCTCCACCCCCTGGATGGCATTCAAAAGGGTAGTCTGCCCAACAATGAGCGTTCGGAGGAGGTCAATGACCTCCTCACTGAGGGCAGCGGGGGTAACAGGGGCAGGGCCTGAGGTGCCTGGGGCGAAGGAGATGCCCGGCTTCCTGGCAGAGCGGGCACGGGGCGAACGCTGAGGGGCTGCTGGGAGGGCGGAGATGGTGCGCTGGGTGGCGGCTGTACCTGTAATGGCGGGGGGCACGGATGGTGCCACCCCCGCAAGGGAGCCCCCTTCCGAGGACGTGTCCGTGTCGCTGCAGGGTCCAGTCGTCCCCGTCGTGGAGCTCCCCTCGCCCTCGGTCTCACTGGTCCAGTCTGACTCTGTGGCATGGCCCTCCTGGGCCATGTGAGATGCAGCTCCCTCCTGCCCCGATGCCACTTCTCCTCCGCCTGATGATGCTGATGCACACAAGCACAGAAAGACAAACAAAAAGGGGGGGGGAGAGAGAAATAAAGGGATATTGAGTACATGGATCTCCGGTACAGTTAGCGGACATGACAGACACAGATGCCCCCTGCACTAAGTTGCGCACTTGGGGTCCGCTACGCATTCCGTGGAACATGCCCTACACGCCTAGAGTTGACAACTGCACCCATGGATGACACGGCCCAGGGATGGCTGTACTGACAAACTACTGAGGGTGGTGGCTGGGGACACAGGGGCTTACGGGGGTGCCCAGCCTACAGATATCGCCCTGGCCTAGGGGGACCCCCAGCCCTCCTCCCCCACCCAGACACCTCCACTGCGCGACAACAGAGTAGATAATGCTTGTACTCACCCCCTTGTGTCTGCTGTGCTGCCCTCACGCGCCCATCCAAATCAGGGTAGGCCACCGCCAGGATCCGGAACATCAGGGGGCTCAGTTGACGGCAGGCACCCCGCCTACGTTGGGAGGCCATCCCCAGCAGAGACTCGGCGGTCTTCTTGGTCCCGCGGCAGATGTCCTCCCACCTCTTGCGGCAGTGGGTGCCCCGTCGATGGTGGACCCCCAGGGTCCGGACTTCCTTGGCGATGGCACGCCAAATCCCGATCTTCTCATGGGCGCGGACCTATGTGACACGTACAGGGAGGGAGAAATACCACGTTCAAGTTTGTCAGCATTTTCCTTGCCAGTGGCCCAACGCCCCCCATCCCCGCCAGGCTCCCCGCCATGCCCCCCGCCAGGCCCAACATGCCCCCCATCCCCGCCAGGCCCCCCGCCAGGCCCCCCGCCATGCCCCCCGCCAGGCCCAACATGCCCCCCATCCCCGCCAGGCCCCCCGCCAGGCCCAACATGCCCCCCATCCCCGCCAGGCCCCCCGCCATGCCCCCCGCCAGGCCCAACATGCCCCCCATCCCCGCCAGGCCCCCCGCCATGCCCCCCGCCAGGCCCAACATGCCCCCCATCCCCGCCAGGCCCCCCGCCATGCCCCCCGCCAGGCCCAACATGCCCCCCATCCCCGCCAGGCCCCCAGCCAGGCCCCCCTGCCAGGCCCAACATGCCCCCCATCCCCGACAGGCCCCCCGCCAGGCCCAACATGCCCCCCATCCCCGCCAGGCCCCCCGCCAGGCCCAACATGCCCCCCATCCCCGCCAGGCCCCCCGCCATGCCCCCCGCCAGGCCCAACATGCCCCCCATCCCCACCATGCCCCCCGCCATGCCCCCCGCCAGGCCCAACATGCCCCCCATCCCCGCCAGGCCCCCCGCCAGGCCCAACATGCCCCCCATCCCCGCCAGGCCCTCCGCCAGGCCCAACATGCCCCCCATCCCCGCCAGGCCCCCCGCCAGGCCCCCAAGCCAGCCAGTGGCCCCAAATCCAGATTGACTTAAACTCACTTGTTGGTCTGGAGGACCGTAGAGTAGCGCATACTGGGGGAGGACCCCATCCACAAGTTTCTCCAACTCCTCTCCAGTGAAGGCAGGGGCCCTTTCCCCAGGCGCAGCAGCCATTGTCCCTTCCAGACCGAGGTCACAGCAACACTTGCAGTATAGGTCCTCTCCTGTGAAAGTTCAAGTCGCAAGTGGATAAGTAGATAGAAAATGGCGGTCACGTCCGCGGCGGTGCGTACCGCGGCGGTGCGTCCCGCCACCGCCGGCGCCCTTCGCCATTGGCTCCTGAAACCCATAGGCTTCAATGTTAACCAATGCGGCTTCGCGCCGCGGTCTTCGCCCGCCGCCCGCCGCGGTGTGCCACGCCAGCGCATTGACCTCACATCCCATTGTCACACTTCACAGGTCAGGCAGCCGCCATTTCCAGGGCCCACATGGCTCAATTTCAACTGCGTCACACAGGCCTAGGCCTTGCATAGCCACTCAGACACGACATTTACTGCATAGAGAATCGTTTACTGTGCTAGCTGTGAGTACGTACCTGTGGGTTGCTTGACTGTGTGCTCCATGTTGTCCTTCCTAGGCACCGTCCGCTGGGTTGGGCGAGGAGACGGATGAATCCTCCCGTGTACCGACCGCTGGTGGACCTGTCGACAATGGAAGAACGCCACATTATCCTGACCTACCGTCTTAACCGTGCCACTATCCATGAACTGTGTGCCCAGCTGGAGCCCGACCTGATGTCCCCCATCCGCCAACCCACAGGGATTCCCCCTCTGGTGCAGGTCATGTCAGTACTCCATTTCTTGGCAAGTGGGTCATTTCAGACAACAGTGGGAATTGCTTCTGGGATGTCTCAGCCCATGTTTTCGAAGGTGTTATCCAGAGTGTTGTCTGCCCTGATGAAATCCGTGAGGAGCTACATCATTTTCCCTGAGGTGGGCGAATTGGCTACAGTGAAGGGTGATTTCTACGCCCTTGGACATATTCCCAACGTCATTGGTGCCATTGATGGGACCCATGTGGCTTTGGTTCCCCCAAGAGACAGGGAGCAGGTGTACAGGAACAGAAAAAATTACCATTCAATGAACATCCAGGTGGTGTGTTTGGCTGACCAGTACATCTCGCATGTAAATGCCAAATTCCCAGGGTCAGTGCATGACGCCTACATCCTAAGGAATAGCAGCATCCCTTACGTGATGGAACAGCTACAGAGACACCGTGTATGGCTAGTGGGGGACTCTGGGTACCCCAACCTGTCGTGGCTACTGACCCCAGTAAGGAATCCCCGGACCAGGGCAGAGGAACGGTACAATGAGGCCCATGGGCGTACTAGGAGGGTGATCGAACGCAACTTTGGCCTCCTAAAGGCCAGGTTTAGGTGCCTGCATATGACAGGTGGATCCCTAATGTACTCACCTAAGAAGGTGTGTCACATCATCGTGGCCTGCTGCATGCTTCACAACCTGGCTTTGCGCCGCCAGGTGCCTTTCCTGCAGGAGGATGGTCGAGACGGTGGTGTTGTGGCAGCGGTGGAACCTGAGGAGAGTGACGAGGAGGAAGACGACGGGGCTGAAACAGACAACAGGGACAGAATCATTGAACAGTACTTCCAATAGGACACAGGTAACATTTCAAAGATAATTTAGTAAATGTGAACTACTCTCCTGCATCTCTGCTGCCTGTCTATTTGCCCCAGTGTATGATGACTGAGTTGTGGCTTTTCCCTCCCTATTTCAGATCTGGGGTCCCCACTACGAGTCCTGTGCTTCGTTTCCCCATGGACTACAGCTTTGTGGCAGCTGTTTGTTGACTTCACCATGTACAAGGACATATTTGCACTGTCATGTCAATTACAATATATTGAAATCACAGCCAGACTCCAGATAGTTTTGTGCAAAATAGGTGTTTATTGAAGTGCTCAAAATGGGATGGGTGGTTTCAAGTGGGTGGGGGCTATGGTGAAGGAATGTCCATGGCAGAGTCCAGAGTAACAGTCACACAGGTGCATTGTCCAGAGGCCTGTGGAGAGATGGAGCATGGGCAGTTCAAGGATGGACAGGGTGACAATGTGGGACAGTGGGATGACATCAGGTGGTATCCATTGCTGGCGGGGGTCTTGACATCCTACTCTGTCTTCTTGCGAGATCTCAGGGCCCTCTTGCGGGGTGGTTCTTCTCCTGCAGGAGGTGGGGGTCTGGTGGGCTGCTGCTGTGCGGGGGCCTCCTGTCCACTAGCGCCGGCGGAGGTGGTTGGCTGTTCTTGGTCCAGGCTAGTGGCAGGGGCCCTTGCGTGTTGTTGAGTGTCCGCCCTGGTGTTGACGAGGTCCTGCAGCAGCCCTACCATGGTAACCAGGGTGGTGTTGATGGCTCTGATGTCCTCCCTGTACCCCCGATAGTGTTCCTCCTGCAGTACCTGGATCTCCTGGAACCGGGCCAGTACCGTCGCCATCGTCTCCTGGGAGCGGTTGTATGCTCCCATGATGGTGGTGAGGACCTCGTGGAGAGTGGGTTCCCTGGGCCCGTCCCCCCCCTGTCGCACAGCTGCCCTCCGAGTTGCCCTGTTTCCCTGGGCCTCTGCCCCCTGGCCGGTGTGCCCACTACCACTGCCCCCAGGTCCCTGTTGTTGTTGGGGTGGTGGGTTATCCTGGGTGCCCTGTAGTGGTAGACACACCGCAGATTGACGCGCCCTGGAGACAGAGGCATGGGCCCGATGGGTGGGAGCTGTGCTGGTGTTCCCAGAGGGGTTTGGGTCTGTAGTGGCCTGGGCCTGTGTGAGGGGAACCGACTGTCCAGAGGTCCCCGATGGTCCGGGCTGGTCATCGGTGTCCAGGTCGACAGAGCTGCTGTCATCGCTGACGGCCTCTTGGGTGGGGGGTGTGGAGAATTCTGGCCCCTCCGCCGCGGTGTGTTGACGGTCGGGTCCTGCAGGGGTATAGAGGTATGGTTATAGTTTCAATGTGTGGCATATGGGTGTATCTATGGGTTCTCGTGTCCCCAAGTGCTGGCATTCGTGTGTGGGGGCTTTGGTGAGGGTGGCTTGTGGGGGGGATGTGTATATGCATTGGGCATGCTTTGGTGATGGGTGTCCATGCTTAGTGGACGCATGCAGGCCTAGGTTTTGGGATGTGTGGGTTGTGATGGTGAGACATTGGCGGGGAATAGGTGTGCTGGGGGTGGGGGTGAGGATGGTGGTGGGGGTGAGGATGGTGGTG
The DNA here is from genome assembly GCF_031143425.1 of Pleurodeles waltl. Taxonomy (NCBI): domain Eukaryota; kingdom Metazoa; phylum Chordata; class Amphibia; order Caudata; family Salamandridae; genus Pleurodeles; species Pleurodeles waltl. The sequence continues at coordinate 236,310,490 of NC_090438.1, read as the reverse complement.
GGGGTGGGGGTGGGGGTGAGGGTGGGGTTCAAGGATGGGGGTGAGGGTTGGGGTATGATTTGGCATGCAGGTGGGGGGGAAGCAGTAGTGAAGCTTCAACTTACCAGTATCCATTCCTCCGCCGACTCCTGCGAGGCCGTCAGTATGCAGGATGTTCAAGACTTCCTCCTCCCATGATGTGAATTGTGGGGGTTGAGGTGGGGGTCCTCCGCCAGTCTTCTGCACGGCGATGTTGTGCCTGGATACCATGGAACGCACCTTCCCCCGTAGGTCGTTCCATCGCTTCCTGATGTCTTCCCGATTTCTGGGGTGCTGTCCCACAGCGTTGACCCTGTCGACAATCCTCTGCCATAGCTCCGTCCTCCGGGCAATGCTGGTGTATTGTATCTGTGTGCCGAACAGCTGGGGCTCTACCCGAACGATTTCCTCCACCATGACCCTGAGTTCTTCGTCTGTGAAGCGGGGTTGTCTTTGGGGTGCCATGGGGTGGTGTGTATGATGTGTGGGGTGGAGTATGTGTAGTTAAGTGTGTTGAGTGTGGTGGTGTGTGTTGTTTTGTGTGTGGATAGTGTGTGGGTGATGGTGTTGAGTGGCTGTGGCTGTTAGTTTGTGGATGCTGGTGTCTCGCTCTGGCCTTCTTTCAGAATTTTTTGCGTAGGGGTTTGTGGGTGATGTGGGTGGGTGTTTTATATTGTATTGTGTGTGTGGGAGTGGTGTGTGTATGTGTATCAGGTGTGTGGGATTCAAATCGTCCAATGTGGCTGAGTTTTGTTCGTTTGTGTGTATTCTGACCGCGGCGGTGTGTCCCGCCAATGGAATACCGCGTTTGAATGACCGCCGCGTGGATTCGTGGGTCGTAATGGCATGGGCGTATTTCTGTTGGCGTGGCGGTGGAGGTTTTGTCACCTCCACCTTTCCGCCGACCGCTGGTCTGGCGGTCGGTTGTGGCTGTCGGATTTTCGGAGGTTTGCCTTCTGCGGGTCAGAATGACCGTGGCGGGTTTCCGCGGCCGCGGCGGTGTTATGGCAGTCTTCTGACCGGCGGTAAGTGCATTTTACCGCCGGGGTCAGAATGACCACCTATGTTTCTCTGGGAAATGCATATGCGGATCAAGTCGCAAGATTTTGTGCCTTGAACTGTATATTACTCAGAGATGAATGGAATTCGATAAGTGAACCAGAACTCGAACCAGCTGAAGCATTTGCCTTGAAGGTCGTAGATACAATAGATTAATTAAAAGCATTACAGAATAACGTCAGGGAGGATGAAAGAGATTCCTGGATTAAATCACAATGTATAAAGAGACCAGATGAGTTATGGGTTTCAAATGAAGGAAAATTTGTTTTGCCAAACAGTCTCTTATCACAGCTTGCGCGGTTCTATCACGGGCAAGCTCACCTAGGGAGAGATGCCATGAGAAGATTGTTTTAAAACTGATTGGTTTAACCCCAGATTTCGTCAAGCTGCAGAAGCAGTTTGCCATCGACGTGTCACTTGCCAGCAGATAAACCCAGGAAAGGGAACAGTTGTGAACGCGAGCCACATTGGCAGGGCCAGTGGCCCATTTAGTAGGATGCAGATGGACTTCATTGAGATGCCTGTGCATGGAGGTCTGAAGTATGTGTTGGTGATTGTGTGCATTTTTAGTCACTGGATTGAGGCATACCCCACACGTAGAAATGACAGCCTTACAGTTGCAAAACTATTGTTGAGGGAGTTAATACCACGTTTCGGATTCCCGATCTCTTTAGAATCAGATAGGGGAAGTCACTTCAATAACGAGGTGATAAAGTTACTTTGCGCAGCGCTGAACATTGAGCAAAAACTGCATTGTAGCTATCGCCCTGAAGCCTCAGGACTGGTGGAGCAAATGAATGGTACACTGAAATCAAGAATGGCGAAAATATGTGCATCGACAAATTTGAAATGGCCTGACGCATTGCCCTTGGTGCTAATGTCAATGAGAAACACCCCTGATAGAAAGACTGGATTGTCTCCGCACGAAATTCTCATGGGCAGGGCTATGAGACTTCCTGCAGTTCCCGCAAACGTGCTTTTGAATATTACAGATGATATGGTGTTAGACTACTGCAAAGGTCTGGCTGACGTGGTTCGCTCTTTCTCTCACCAGGTGGAAGCAACCACCTTGCCACCGATCCAAGGTCCAGGACACGCCCTGAAAGCAGGTGACTGGGTCGTGGTAAAGAAGCACGTGAGAAAGTCGTGTTTGGAACCCCGTTGGAAAGGCCCTTTCCAAGTGATCCTGACGACCACTACCGCTTTGAAGTGTGCGGGAGTTCCCAACTGGATTCACGCCAGTCACACAAAGAAAGTGTTGTGTCCCACAGATGAGGAAGTTGAAGCGCTGAAACTGCCAGTGCCTGATAAAACAGTGCTGAACGCTGAGACAGAGCAAAACCAAACTGAAAGCGACCAGACAGGAACGGAAGAGAGAGAGATATTCTCTGAGGACGAAGCAACCAACTCACTTGGGGAAGACCAAGGAGAAAGTTCAGACAGTGACGAAGCAGCTGAAGGTGACAAAGAACCTGAAGCAGCTGAGGGTAGCAAAGAGCCTGAAGCAGCTGAAGGTGATAAAGAGCCTGAAGCAGCTGAAAGTGATAAAGAGTCTGAAGAAAGTAACGGTGACGAAGGGCTCGAAAGAGGTGAAAAAGCAGGAGAGCCTGATCAGAGGAGGGCTTTCCCAGAAGCGGACGATACAGAAAAAGAAAAAGAGAACGTGATCGATTCCCCAGAAGGAGGGGACAAGGCAGATCAGAACGAAACAGTCCAAGCTTCTACAGAAAAGGTCGCAGGTCCATCAAATGGACACGGTGCAAAGAGAAGACTAAGTATATCACCAATAAAACAAAGGACTAAAGAAAGTTTGAACGACGGAGAAAGGCCAAAAGTGAAAGAGAAAAGAAAAGAAGTGACTGTCGTGATACCACCCCCGTGTGAAGAAAAAGACTTGACAAAAGTGGAAAGTACCAGCGAAGCAGAATCGAAAAGAGAAGCAAAATTGAAAAGGAAAAGGATACCAAACAGAAGATATTCCGGTCCTGAATGGGCATATGTAGTTCATGACGATTGGACTGACGAGTTTGTATCTCTTAGCCTCGAGAACGAAGAAGAAGAGATACCAATAGAAAAGAAAAGTTTTATGGACTCTGTCGATTGAAAGGGTAATAAATGACATTGCTTGCTACAATTTAACGTGATACAAACAACCAGCTGAGACATTGCTAAACCGGATAAGACACTTGCTGAACTGATAAAAGACTGAGTTATTGCCGAATTGAGACAAATGCTGCTAACCGATAGGTGACTGGCCTCCTGAAGAAGACGGTGTGAACATTGCGCTCGTTCAGCTTTGTAACTGAATTGCTAAATAGTTTCTTTATAGGTGCTTCTAGCTCTCTGATTCTATACAGATCATGACACAAAACAGTAGAAAGAATTATTGTAAATACGTGTGTATAGGCTTGGTAATTGCATGTGTACTAATAATAATGGCAATAGTACTTGGAATGCATGGTAAGGGTGAGAATGAAAGAATTGATGCTTCTACTTTTGCTCCTGTTACTGTTACTGAACTAACCGCATTGAAAAGACTAGAATTAGATGAGAGACACTTGCATGATAAGAAAGAACTTTCGTATAATGTGTTCTATCGCTTGTTAACAGAATATGTTGAGACTATGGATGCGAAAGATTGCTATGTGTGTACACAGATACCGACATCAGTAAAGGAAGGGGTGACTTCTCACCACATGCCTCTTACATACGGGATTACGTGTAGTATAGTAATGTCTAGATTTTATGGTCAAACTAACATACAGTACTTCTACTTGAATTATGATGCTACCTTTGCATATGTTCCTATAATAGCGCAGCTAAGCCAGATTGCTAAAGATTGGGATGCTAAAATAATGAGGGAATTTTTCGAGCCAATGCAACCTTTTGAAACGGCTCGCGCTCATAGGGAAAACCTTACCTGCTCGCTCTCTGCAGTAGAAATAAGCTTTTTAGATCGCACAGATGATAGAAGGGCACAAATGAATGCGAAATTAGAAAAAGAACTACATAAGAGGACTTCAGTAGATAATTATGATTTTGCCGCAATAAAGACACAAGGGAGAATTGCTTTAGATGCTTGGCATGTAGGGAAATTTTGTATATATCGTGGTGAGTCTTATTATGATAACATTTTTGTAGGAGCAAGTGAGTGTAAACATACGTTTATCTTTAAGGCCAAATGGACATTCATGATGAACGGACTTGACCCTGTCATACCAGGTGTATATTACATTTGTGGGTATAATGCCTATTATCGTCTTCCAAAGGGATGGTGGGGGAGATGTTATTTGGGTATAGTGTTCCCAAAGGTTTATCAACTGGATGACCTATCGATGATTCCAAATACATCTGGATCCCATCGTATCCAGAAAAGAGAGACCGCAGCTGCTGTGGTAGGAGATATATTTAGAGCCATGATTCCTTCATTGGGAGTTGTGTTGAATTCCATCAAAATAAGAAAGCTGTCTACTATAGTGGATAACATGTTGACAAAGTTTTCAGGTGCTATAATCCTGATAGATGCTGAACTTGCAGCGGAAAGAGCTATGACTCTTCAAAACAGGCTTGCTTTAGACATTCTTTTAGCAAAGGATGGCAGCGTTTGCAAAATGCTTGGTGCACGACACTGTTGTACGTATATTCCAGATAACAGTGCAAAGATTAAAACAATGCTTGCTAACCTAACAAAAGAAAGTGCGGACTTGAAGGAATTGAAAGAACCAGGAGTGTGGGAGAAGGTTGGAAAAGGACTCGCTTCAGTGGGAAGTTGGATTGGGGGAATTTGGAATGGAATATTACTAAAAATAATACAGGGAATTTTGATAGTACTGATTTGCATATTTGGAATTTGGGGAATAAAAAGGGGAATAATAATGATTATGGAAAGAATTAAAAGACGGAAGGAAGAGAAAATTATGAAAAGAATGGCAGAAGAATACAAAGCAAAAACTAGGGGAATTAAAAGGAAAAGAGAACTGACAGAATTTTAATGGAATAAAATTTGTGGGCATGATTTGGTGTGATGACAAGTAGTCATCAGAGGAGGGATTGATGAAGCAGAAATGAAGGTTTTACATTTATTGACGCATAAACGTAGTATGAAATAATCATGTGTGACTTTAACCGAACTAATAAAGATTGTACGGGGACAAAATGTGCCCTCAGAGTAGTTTGCCAACATTTATAAGCGTGCTTTATATAACGTGATGTATTAGAATTGCACTAATCCGACATAATCATAAACGTGTGCTATGATTTGCTTGTTTGAAATGTTTTAGCTTAGCATAACTTTAGCGGAGGCTTCGGCCTAGTTGCCTGGTCTCACGGTTTAGATGCTCGTATTTTTCCAATGTGCTAATAAACGTGTATTTTTGCTTGAAGCTGTACTTTTCCACTGAGATCGTTCACATGCTTATCTTAAGGTTTCGTGCCAGCCTGGCATTTTTTCTCTTTGCTCCAAGGTCAATCTGCAGGTGCGGACAATGGAGGCTCTGAAAGTGAGTTAATTGGTATAAAATGTTGCAACTTGCGTACCCGTCTCCAAGGATAATGTATGCTTAAGTAAAAGCTTGAGAACTGTTGTTTTTGATTGGACAATTTGAAGCCAACCTATGAACCCTCCAATGGAAGACCCTACTGGATTTGAACTATTGTCTATTTAAACCAGGTGCACGAGAAGAAAGTAGCCATTACCAGCTATTGCCCGACATCGCGCCATTCCGTAGCTATTATGGCCCACCTTGCTGCGACGCCATTTTGAAAGAGACTTTGATGCTTTCTCTAATCGAGAGAAAGAGACTTTAAATGATTCTTGCCCTAGAGACTTTAACTTTAATCCCTTGCATGAAGTAGTAGTTTTATCTTGCCGCCGTGAGGCAATTGCCCCGTCCACCTTGCCCCTTGCCCCGTCCCATGCTGATCGAGAAACGGTACCTGTGAGACGAAGACTTCCTTGTATGCTGATCGTAATTGGTAAATATGAAAGGAAATTGTAAAATTGCATTGTGTTTCTTTTAGGTAACCAACTGCTGATTTTGATAAGATCCCTAGTTAGGAGTTTTCCAAATTAATGTTGCTAAATTGTTTTTGCATGTAGTCCCACATGCCGATGCTAATTTGAGGTTAGATAAGGATTCCTTTTGTTGCACAATGCAATTTGAGACCTTGTTATGCTGATTAAATGTATGCGATTAGTTCATTACAGATTATAGTATTAGTGATTTGCATTGCTATTATCGAATGCCTTGTTATTCAAATGCTGCATAGATTGCACCTGTTTCGCCGCTATGGACAGCTATTAATGTTCGTTTACGTATATCATTTGGTGTTGAGACACATCTACATTGTGCTAGCTTTGTTAATATAGGGAAATAAATTCACTAACTTTGAATAAACTGGTGTGGTTATTCCTGACTGGAAGGTCAGGGTTATGTATTCTGGATTAATTGTTAAGTGTTATGTTGATCAGGGCATTGCTTATGTTCGTTATTGATTATTGGTTTGATTAAATTGACTGATTAAGGGTGGAGAGGGTCCCACTTAGCCAAAAGATTCATCGGCCAAAAGAGCGTCCAAAGTATAGGTAAATTACTAGTACGGAACGCTCTATCACATTTTCTGATGAATAAGTCTGAAATAAGATTCCCTGTTGGAAAACACTGACCTTTCTATGCACATTAGCCTCAATGTGTTTTTAAAACTGAGTATTGTTTCAGGAAAATTAAAAACTACTTACTTATCTATGTGCTGCTGCGCATGTGTATCTAGTTAACGTTTTACAGTTCAGCTATCAGAACATTTTGTTAAGAAGCAATTTTTAGCTATTACTGTTTGTTCTTAGAGTGTTCCGCACTTTCAGCAGTTTCAGAAGTAATTTGCTACTACAGCACTTGGTAATTTTGGTACTACAAGAATAACACTTGGCAATTCAAAATTGAAGAAGGTATTTTTCAAATATGAAGATTAACGTAAATCATGCAAATATAGGGGCCGGCGGCGCAAGGAACTTGTAAATAAGCCCCATAGTTCAAAACCAGTGCTAATTCATGTAGGGCACATACAGAGGCTTGCTTTTTCATGGATCCAAATAGTTCGCTCCTAGGGCGACTCACCAAAGAGATTTTATGAACAGTACCCGGCACGAATGTTCGATGCCATTCATAGGATCTGAATAGATGCATAACAATCTGTTCTACGCATTCACAAACCTTCAATCAGAAAGGGAATACAATTAAACAGTGCATTCTATGCGCAAGAGATCAATTAAGAACAGCTTGTGTAATTTAGGGTGCTGATGATCTAACACTGGGCCCAATACACAAACCGCATTTTGAAATCCGTAAAATAGTTTTACTGACATACTACAACAAGCAGTTCACAACCTACAGCCAGAGACCTCCGCCTCTCCAATACTTTCTGTGCAGAGAGGTGTTTGCCACGCGTACAGACATCTACTGATGTAGTTATATGTTTTTATAGTAAGTGTGAGGAGAGACAAAGGACAGTTGCTGAAAATTAAGAATACTTACTAGTTAAAATCACAGACTACACTTCTAAATGTATTGCAGTCCTGAAGGTGTCATAACAGATGTAAATGTACTTTAGCCTAGCCTTGGAGTAAGTCAAGTACCACATATATGCTACTGCAACACACTTCTATTGAAAACAATGGAGGTTGAAAATTAAAATATCACCCCAAAGAACTAATGCTAAATTAATTAAATAGGTCCATTGTTTAAAAACATACACACATGGTTAACCCCTTAAGGCCGGCCTTTGGCTGACACTTGAGAAGCATATAAAGGCAACATTATTCTTTTTTAACCTTGGGTTGCTTGAGAGGAGCTTCCTGAGTTGCCTGCGTCTCTTATTTTTCTGTGATGCAGTGACGATCAGCATGTAGGGCTCATTTTACTTTCAATGCATTAGGGCTTTGGGAACAAATCCAAGCCCCCTGAGCACTGATTGGGTTGGGAGAGGTTTTGGAGAATCTCCACTTTCCAATGATATCTCTGCCCAATGCATTCCTGGTTTGGGATCGCCATAGGAGAGCAACCCCGAAACAAAGATCCACTCTCTCGACACCAGGGATTTTAAAGGGTCAGACCATTGGGTTAGGGCTTGTGTTCCCCTACCTTCTTGCAAGGGTCAGTCTTTCTGCTCCCCTGAGGGTGAAGGTGGGTAATACCCCTGCCCCAGAGATGTTGGGCACCATGTCCCACCCCAATAACAAGGCAGACAGTCTTTCTGCTTCCCCAATCTTCTCCCTATCAGGCAGAAATCCCATTGGATATTAATGATTAATATTAAAAATAGTGGTGGGCCTGCCCATAATTGGCATGGTCATGTCCTCATCCCATTGAAAATGCTGATAGTTTTTCTGCAACCCCCCGAGGTGATTTGGGTGGTTATCCCCTGTCCCCACCAGGGGGCAGAAAGCCCACTATCCTCAAGGGACTTTTTTTTTTTTTTTTTTTTTAGAAATGTAGGGGTAGAGGCTGCCTACCAGGGACATGGCCATTCTTCCACCCAAATAACAAGAAAGGCAACCTTTCTGCTCCCCCTCGGGATGGATGGGGGAAATTACCTCAATCTGCCCCCCGTCGGGTAAAAAGCCGTCTTCAAGCCAGTGATTATTAGAAAAAAAATGTAGGGGTAGGACTGGCAATAATGGGCATGGCCATGCCTCCATTCCCAAACTAAAAGTGCTGACAGTCTGCCACCCTTCCCCAGTGTGGAAGAAAGCTCATTAAGCACAGGGACATTTAAAAATATAAATAGGGTTGGAGCTGCCCACCATGAAACACTATTTCCACCCCCTTTGTGAGGTAGATGGGGCAACTATCCCCAATTTGCCCCTGGAGGCAGAAAGCCCACTAAACACTAGGAACAACATGTATACAGTGATTGTTTTGGGGTGGGCACTGACCCATGCTTTCCCCAACCTTTCAACCCATTAGACTGTCTGTGCCCTGGGGCTATATAGGGGGATTCACCCCAATCTGCCCCACGCCCCGGGCAAGGGGCAATATTGGCATTCTATGCCCTTGTGGGCAGATAGTAGGGCCCATATTTATACTTTTTGGTGCAAACTTTGCCTAAAATTATGCATTTTCCATAAATATCTGTGATGGAAACTTAGGCAATTTGCTATGTTTCCTAGGACCTAGGTGAGCTAGGGCCCAAAATCCATAGCTATCCACTTAAAAAAAAAAAAGGTCAGTTTTGAGTATATAAAGATATGATGTGACCATGTCGCATTTTGGCCCATTTCCTGTCACAGGCACTAGGCCTACCCACACAGAAGAGGTTCTATTTTTATACTATATATATTTTAGACTTTGCGGAATGCTAGCTAGATAGATATTTGTGGCTTCCCACAGATTCCAGAACTTATCATCACAGAAATGTGAGATAAATGTGTTTTTTAGTCAAAGTTTTAGCTTTGAAAAAAATTCTGGATAAAAAAAAAACTGATTAGAGTTGTTCAAGTCACCCCACCCTGTATTTCCCTTGTTGTCTATTTTTAGAAAATATACAGGTTGCTAGGACTCCCTAAGTGCTGCATGAGCTAGGGCCCAAGCCCCACAGCTACCCATATAGGGAAAATGAGTTAATTTTCAGTGACAAAAAGTGATCTGTCCATGATGCATTTTGGTCCATTTACTGTTGAGGACACTAGGCCTACCCAGAAGCTTGAGATATCTTTTTATCAGAAGACATGTGAGAACATAGAATGTGAGACCATTTTACTATTACTAATTGGATTTCACTGCATTTATGCATTCCAAGTATAAGGCGGCGAGTAAGACAGAAGACATTTTGAAAAATGTCTTCTGAAATTGTGGAAACCCACAAATTCAGAGACGTGCAAATAACCAGAAATACATAAGTTCCTTGATACCCATTTTTCTCTCTACATACGTCACCATGTGAATTGATTTTTACTTGCTACACAATTGAAAAAAACATTGCATTGGTCAGCTCAGTTGTTGGCTCAGAGTAGCTCCTGGTCTTGGCGAACCTAAACTGCTATATATCCCTGTAAACAGAAGGGTCCAGCAGACGTAATAGTTATAGTGCTATTGTAAATCAGCCATTGTGACAAAAAGTTACAGATGAAAAGGTGTCACAAATGGTTGTTTTTTCCTACTCATTTTCAATATTTCTTTAATTCAACAGTAGTAAGTTTCTTTGGGAAAAGGGGTCCAATCATTTCACCCCTTGTTGAATTCAGAATTTTGTCTGCTTTTTGGAAATCTGTACCTTTCCTGGAACACCTATGGGTTTCGCACTGGTTTTCAACATAAGCTAAAATTAGACTGAAAGCCCCAAAAATAGGCCATATGGCCTGCGTCTTAAAAAAATTCCAAAACTGTAACACACAAATTAGCTTTTTCGATTCAGCTCTGAATGTTCCTCAAAGCTAGGATGATGGTAACCTTAGAACAGTAAACCTTAGATTAGTGTAATTTCTAGGAAAAAAACAGACAATTTTGGAAGAGCACTTTTTTCTTTTTTTCCAAAAAGTCAAAATATAGCTAACTTTTGGCCATTTTCTTGTCTTAGTTTTCTCGGTCCCATCCAAGGGAATCTACAACCCTGGTTACCATTAGAATCCCAAGGATTTTGGAAAAAAGGACAATAATTTGGTGTAGATACCTTTTGTAGAAAAAAGTTATGGAGCCCAGCGGGCAAACAGCCCCAAGTACCCAAATGGTTAAAAAAGGGCTCCCAAGGATTTCAGGGACCAAGAATGATACTTTTTTAAATTGAAAAATACAATAAATTGCTCTTAGAACCAGGAGGACACCAGGACCAGTCCGCTTGCCTATGCATCGCTAGTCAGATTGACTTTGTAGCTTTTCCTGCTACATTCTTCTGTCCAGCAGCAAATCTGTTTTAGTGGTCCTTCGCCAAAGAGGTATCTGACTTCATGGAACTGCCTTTGGCTTCAGCCCTCTGCCTAGTCCCACTGGAGATTTTTGACTGCCATCTTAGCTGCAAAGTCCAAATGTAGACATCTTTACCTAGGCTTGGACCCTTGGCCATTCAGCCTATCCCAGCTGAACTTTACTTTCTCAGACACTTTTTTCTCAGAATTTATTATAAGTCCAAAGGTAAGCGCTTACTGGCCCAATCTACATCTTGTACCCGAACCATGCTCCATCGCCATTGGCCATAACTTTCAACTTTGACCTGCTCTTAGGGCGCTAGATGTCCACAGCTGGCAAGTTGATCTTTCAGGCACTGTTTTTTACTAAAAATAAAAAGCTCTGGTTCTACTGATTGAATTTGTGTTGCATGTTGATGTCAAACAATTTATTAAAATGTCATGTATTGTTCTAAATTGGTTTGGGATTTTTCTTGTGTTGTATTTTCTATTTATTACTGTTTATGTGGTGCAGAAATACTTTCTCTGTGCTCTAAGTTGAGCCTGACTACTTTTTGTACTGAGCTACCCAGGGTTAAACACTGGTTAATTTTCTGACTTTTTGTGGTTCACCGTGGAAGGGAATGTGGCTGTTGCTTGACCAGGACTCACACCCCAGACAACCAACAGGCCAATTTCTTACAAGGATCTAGTGCCGAAGCTTAAGGACCAGAATGTTCCAAAGCCTTGGCATCTTCAAATGCTGCAGATATCAGATAAAGGTAAACTCTTTGTGCTAAAACCCTTCTTTGGGCCTGGTAGTGACGGGAAAGGCCTTAACCAGAAACAATGGCTACGGCTTTAACAAAGCTAACCTAAACTAAGATGGCAAAGCATTATTTATACAGGTAATCATTATCATTTTTTCCTACTGCATAATATTCATACCATGTTTTGTATCAACCTTTACACTAAGGGGCTTATTTACAAGCACCATGGCACAGGACAGCACCGCAAGTGACCTTGCTACGCTGCCCTGTGCCACAGGGAAAGGGCAGAAATGCACTGTATCTACAACATACAGTGCATTTCTCTCCTTTCCACCTGTGCTGGTGCACAATTGGCTGCCTATCCCCAAACCAGGCACCCTTGTATTATTGGACAAAGATGCCTGCATTGCAGACATGATTGGCTTCCTGCACAAAAATAATCCAGGGAGGCTAGATTTTCTTTCTATGTGTGCTGCAGAATGCAGCACACAGAAAGAATGAAATACGAGAATAAATAAAGATATTTCTCCTTGTTGTGCCTCCCCTGGAGAGGCGTAAGATTTTGACACAATCCCTGGTTTACACATTCTTGTAAATCTGGGAATACGTCAAAACCTATTGGTGTTGCGTGGGAAAACCCATCACAACACCCATGCAATGCCTCCCTGACACTGTGTAATGCAATACAGCCACTTGAGCTGCGTTGCCTTACACCATATCTACAAGGCCAAGATAATCCACGCAAAGTGGCTTTGCTCGGCCTTGTAGTTATGGGACTGCACTATGTGTCACCAGTGCATCACAAAAAGTGACACAAGAACCCCAATGTCCATCCTCTGGTTCTCGGTACAATCACCTTCACTGGCTAGCCTTTGTTTGTAAATCTGCACTTCCTGTAATGCTGAAATAACTGATAGAGAGGTTTTCTCATCTATTATTTCATCTGTTTTCCGTGCTGCCCAATAGACTAGTGCTTATAGTCAACACAACTCTTGGAATTAATTACTTTATGCCACAGTTGTTCTCATTTATATTTTTAAGTGACCCCACATGATAATTGTTCATAATGTCCACATTTCTGTCACTTCCTCATAACTAGTAGTGCTCATTCCACATTTTCAATGTTATTGTTCTGCACTTCCATGTATTTAACATCAGAGTAGACTGCACTGTATCAATATTCTACTGATTAACACACTGTTGTTGCTCATTTAACATCGATGATGAAATCATATTGTATGTTTGCTGCAGTACTCATGTGGCAACAGTGTGATTATCATATTGTTGTACTCAATTTGCATTTTGGTTCATACTGCAGATTGATTCTTCATTACGATTTCTCTGCTTTTAGACCATCACAGCCATTATTTATAAAATCATAACCAGATAGACGTAACATTATTATTGTTGTATGATTGCACTAATGTTGCCTTCTGCTTAACACTGCAGTTTTATTGTGCAGTGTTACTGCAGTGTTACTATCCTATTATAGTACAATTACCAATGCTGTTGCTTTTTAACAAATATTTTAACCGTATATTTATATTACTCTACTGTTATGATACTGTTGCTTCTGGTTGTTGTTAAATTATGGTTGTTGTTGCATGTTGGTCATTGTGACTATCTGAGTGTGCCCACCATTATTATTGTAAATGCTACTCCTTTATTAAAACGCATTGTGATAATTTGTACTGATCATGGACCTTGGTTGCACTATACACCGTGATTATGCAGCCTCTGTGGCCTACTCACTGCTACAGCTTCTGCCACATTTATACTGTATTTGTTCTGCTGCTACTTATTTCACATGTAGAGTGACCATATATTATTATCTTTAAAAGTGTCTACTCTATTGAACTTTGAGCTGACCTCATTATGAGATGTATTTGCTATTGCCTCATGCAACATCTATAACAATCCTACATAGTGACTGCTCTGCTATTGTATTGGCCATATGTTTCTTCTGCTTTTGTGCTTTTGTCATTACCAGTCGGGTTTTACATGGCAATTATACTCCCAGCACACCAGAACAGATCACATCAATAACCAGTAAAAAAAAAACAATGCAATAGACTACTGACCAACCCATAACAGGACTGCTCGATAAGCATCACCATCAAACTACATAAATGCAAATACACAGCAAACATTGATATCCCATACATCTAGTGCTTCATTTGTAAAAGAAAAATTGCTGCTACCTGGACCGCTTTCCGAAGCCCTGCTCTAGTGCAATTAAATGGTGGCATGCCTCATACCAATGTTGGTAGTCTTAACTTCACCTCATGCCTGGAAATACTCAGATGCCCTCGGCCCCTTATCTCACTCCTGCAGGTGCCTGTTTTCTCCTTTTGTGTCTGTTATCCTGTCTTTCTCATCATCTCTCTTCCTGATATGTGTGTTTATCCCTGATTCCCAAAAATAAATGCTGGTCCCCAAAACTAAGTTCTGGTGCCCCCCCAATGGCAACCACCAGCTCAAATTAAGTACTGCATACATCATAACTCACAAAGCTCTATTTACAAAGAATACCAAATATTGCAATCACTTACCAACACTACACGCTCTTGAACTACAAGACAAGTCACTACACAACATATAGCCCAGAACTCACTTAAAATTATGGTAACAAACAATAAAGTACTATACCTATTCAGAGATGAGCGCACACCTTTAAACATCTCTCGACATCCAGCATTAAACAACAACCACTCTATGGAGTCACAGTATGGGCCTAGTATTTTTTTAATTTATTTTTTCTATCTTTTATAATGGAAAAAGGATGCACAGTTCAGTACATGTTCTTCATGTTTGCTAAATTTTAACTATTCATTTATTTTACCATGTTGTCTAGTCTGCCCAAGGGCCATCCAGCCAAAAGTAATGATTGGGTACATGAAACAACTGTTTCTGCATTATATGTGGTGTTAAAACATCTATGATTTAGGCCCTAGATGGCACTTGATTAAATGAAGAATTTCTTTTTATTTCACTTTGTTGTTTTGCAAATAGTATATTTTGGTGGGTCAATATCATGCCCTGGGAGTCTGTTGCTGTTGTAAAATTGTTCATAGCCGGCTTAATTTTTGTTTTTTGCATTGCTGAATTAATGATTGTGTTTTCTTCATTGTTTACCATGGCAGCAATTATATATTTTTTTACATTGTCCCTCCACACCCTGCCTACCATAGGTATTCTTCTCTAAGGTCATAGACACACATCAAAATTAATTTGTAAGGATAATGTAATTTTCCCCTGCACCGCCTGACTGGCATGGGTGCATAGCTGAATCATTTTTTACAGTTTGTGGTCCTCATTATGACATTGGCGGTAAATCCTGCTTATCGCCACGCTGATGGCAGCCAACATACTGCTGCGGTGGTGGATATCTGTTCACCATATTATGAGACACACACACCAATCTGACAGAATACAGCCACATACACAAATCTGCCAGACCAAAGATCAGTGATAAAGTGGCGGTCCCAAAACCCATTGACATTTGTATAGAATTTGGTTTGTATGGTGGGTTTTCCTATGCTAATACATTGTCGTTACTCCAGCATTGTGGTTCGTGTTTTATTATGCCATGTGTTGTGTGCCATTGGTTTACGTGTGCAGCTGGTTGTGTGTATGGTGTAGGTATGTCAAGTGTGTGTTGTGCGTGTGTGTGTCACTCTCATTTTACACCCACCCTCCCATGTGTGCTAGGCGGCTGTACTCACCGTCTTTGTCAGCATTGGTGTTCCAGGTGGAGCATGACGTAGAAGATCATCGGGAAAACTTGCAGTTTGGGTTCCATAATGGCGTGGTTCTTCCCTGTGTCTCCAAAGGTGCGTCCTTTCACTTTCACTTCTGAGCTATGTTTCTGCCAGGCTTTTGTTGGTGCCGCCCTGGTAAAGGTGGTGATTTTGTCTGTCTTAATATGGTGGGCAGTACTTTGTCTTCTGTCTGGTTGTTGTTGGCTGCTACCGTGGTGACTGTTGTTTCCGCCATGGCGGTTGGTGTGGTACATTGGCTGTCTATGGGAGTTATCATCGCCATGGTCATGATTTGGCGGTACTTACTGCCAGGCTGTTGGCGGTATTACTGCCACTTAATCAATCCCCACCAGGGTCATAATGAGGGCCAGTGTCTCTTCCCCCGTTCCCCCTCGATATAGTGCACAGCAGCTTTCATTTTTTTAAGGATATTCCATTTTCCCTTGCACCTCCACCAGACATAGGCACACACCAGCATTCATTAGTTTTTTTAAACGTTATTTATCATTTTTTGAATCATACTATCTAGGCACATAACAATACACTCTGTCAGTAGATAATGATACAGGATGCATCATTTATCTACTCATTGTGATTACCAAACATCTTAATTATGGTCCCTACTGGGTCAGTGTTCCTCTACAATAAAACAAATAAACATGTATTGCAATAAAAACAGATGTCCATAGTCAGTAACAATCACCTGTGTATGTAGGAAGTAGGGTGTGAATGATCTGACGTGTATCCCAGTAGACATGGGTCAGGTGGCCGAGTCTTCGGAACCTACTGTCAGAAGGTAGGTTTGCTAGGGTTGCCATATGTCTTGTGGCCTGGAAGTGGGAGTTTGTCAAGATGCATATAGCTCACTTGTGGTATCCCAGTACATGAGGCTTTGGATACAGTCCTTTATCTTTGGTGGATATCGATTGCATCAGTATATGGCTTCCTCACGTTTGCTCGACAGTGATGCTATAGCAACAAATTGGTGTACTATTTTGGGTACATTCATTAAATTACCCAGCAAGACCAACAAAGGAGTGGGCTCAAGTGTAGTAATTATTATCAAGGCAAGATGGTCAAATACTTCCCTCCAGAAAGGGGAAAGCCTACTGCAGGTCAATGTTATATGGGTGAAGTCTGCCAGCTGGAGTCTGGCTTTTTGGGCAGTCAGATGAATGTGCAGGATCTATTCACATCTTGGACACTGGTGTGATAAATGCCCTCCACAGGAATTTGTAACGGAGGAATTTATGACCATCGTTAAAGGATACAAGTGGCGTCTGTGCACAGCATGCATATCAATTTATATCAGTTAATGGATGTCCCAGCTCTGTTTCCCATGTACTCCTGAGTCTCTTAACGGCAGGAGGTATATACAAGTTTTATATATTTTGGAAATTAGCTTGCTCCCATCACTGTCCATAAATACTAAAGAGAGTGGTGTGAATTTGTTAGGGGCCAATGGATACATGGGGCTCTGGGTACGCAGTGCATTGTGAAGTCGTCCTAGTACAAAATGATCCATGTATGTGGCATCTCAAAATGGATTGCCTTCCATACAGGAAAACACATGCCCATCCCGGAAGAGATCCCCAAATGTATGTACAGTGTGGGTTATCAATGTGCATTTAACTAGCTACTCACATGTTATGGGAAGCCAAGTGCTGTCTGCCAGTGAACGTGCAGGGCGATAAAGCATCCCACTGCCAAGCACCATAGTGAGTTTCCTCCAGACCCAACGAGTATTGGTTAAGTGCTGGATATTATTCAGTTCAAGGGAAAGGCCTGTCGGTAGCAGGGCCCACAGCATCATTGGAGCTGCCAGGTCTCATTCGGGTTTGGCAAAAGGGAGGCGTCATCAGTGTGGTACCAGTGTTGAGCATACTAAAACTGTGCTGCCAGATAATATAATGAAAAATGGGAGGGTCACAGTGTCCCAGCAAAATCTGGGTTGTTTACCCACCCAGATTAGCCTAAGCAATATACTTCTATAGGAAGCAAAAAAGGAACTGGTGTGATAGGGATATATTTTGTAAAAGGTATAAGAAATGGGGCAGTGCCACCATTTTTATAACGGTGATGCGACCAGCATTGACAGTGGTAGTTGAACCCTCCGATCTACATGCGCATTCAGCTTATCCACCGCTGGACCATAATTGAGGCGTATGACTTGTTCCTTTTTCCAGTGTGTATGAATGCCCAGGTAGTGTACAGAGCCAGTACACCATGTCAGTGGGAACTCACAGTGTACCAGGGCAGTTGCATCTGTATGTGTAAATAGTTCAGATATTGCCCAATTAATGTGTAAAGCCTAGAAGGTACCAAAACTGGCTATTTAACTGAGGATTGGTACCATATTTTCCATGTTGTGGTGTAACAATAATAATATGTTATCAGCTTATAAGGAGATTAGAAGCGGGCCTGGTTTAAACTGCAAACCCCTGTGTAGTGTCAGACTGGGGGGTTCACTACAATTATAAAAAGCAACTGTGGTAGAGGGCATCCCTGCCACATCCCCCTAGAAATTACAAAGGCAGGAGATACTGCTCTATTCACTCTGAGCTGGGTTGCTAGTACAGGAGCTTGATCAGAGATGTGAAGTAACTTGGAATGCCCAATTTGTTAAATGTAATGTGGAGACTGGCCGTTCTAGTAGGTCAAATGCTTTCACTACGTCTAACAAGGCCACAGCAGCTGGTAGGATTTGGGGCACTCTATTGAGTACCGCAAACACTGTGCGCAAGTTAAGTGATGTCAGTCACAGTAAAGGCCACCTGAGCTGGGGAGGTAATCTGTTCCATCAGCAGGGCCAGTCGTGGGCCAAGTATTTTGGCCAGTATTTTATTGTTGAAATTCAGCAATGATAGCAGTCAATAAGACCTGTATTGCTATGGGTCCTTGCCTTGTTTTAAAAGTAATATTATGTAATATAATGACTGCGTTTTGCATAGTGGGTGGGAGTAAGCCCATTCCAAGACTTCTGAATACACAGCCAGTAGAGGGGTTTTAGGAGATGCTTAAAAATGTTGTAAAACATGCTGGTGTAGCCAGCAAGGCCTGGTGCCTTGGAGCCATCCATGGAATCAATGGCCAGGATAATTTCCTCAGTGGTTAAGGGTTCACTTGAAAACTGCTGATATGCAGTATCAAGCCACACAATGGCCACTTCTTCTAGGTATTCTGCCAACTCAGTGTTGTCAGTGCCCAAATGGGATGTGTAAAGTTGGGTGTAGTGTTGAAGCAAGTCACCCTGCACATCTATTGTATCTGTGATGCATGAACTATCTGAGCGCCACAATTCTGATACCTAGGTCATTTCTCTGCGGGGTCTCAATAATCTGACCAGTGTCTGGCCAGGCTTCTCTCCTTCCCCGTACCAATAAATCTTGGCATAATTTTCCCAAATAGTATGTCTCACTTTCTGATAAGTCTATTGTAAGCTTTAAACGCCTCCCACAGAATGGTTGAACTGGATCCTTACTGAGCTCAAAATAT
The DNA here is from genome assembly GCF_031143425.1 of Pleurodeles waltl. NCBI lineage: Eukaryota > Metazoa > Chordata > Amphibia > Caudata > Salamandridae > Pleurodeles > Pleurodeles waltl. The sequence goes on along the minus strand of NC_090438.1, from coordinate 236,291,513 downwards.
TCAAGGATTCCCAAGCGTAGTTTGGGGTGGAACAGTTTGTCATAAAGTGCTATATTGGGGAATTGCAATTGGCGTTCTAGACCCCTCTTTACAGATATATGAACTGCTACCACTATAGGCGAGTGGACGGAAAGTGTGTGTGAGAGGTGCTTTAGTGACCCAATCCATGTGGAGCAAGTAAGGCTTTTGCACTGTGGTCTGGGCCGTGATGTCTAGGATGGGATCCATGAGCATGTTAAAATCACCTCCCAGTATAATGTGGTCTGCTTCCATATGGTCAATTAACCTCTTCGCTGCCAGGCCTTTTCCCCCTGATGTGCAAAGCCTTTTTTTGGCTGTTTGGGGCAGTTCGTGCTTAGGCCCTCATAACTTTTTATCCACAAAATCTACCCACGCCAAATTTGCGTCCCTTTTGTCCAACATCCTAGGGATTCTAGATGTACCCAGACATTGTGGGTTCCCCTGAAGGATACCAATACATTTGCCAAAATACAGCACCTTTTTTTTTTTTTTTTTTTTTTTAAATGGGAAAAAAGGGCTGCAGAAGAAGGCTTGTGTTTTTTTTCCCTGAAAATGGAATCAACAAAGGATTTGCGGTGCTAAAATCACCATCTTCCCAGCTGTGTCAGGAACAGGCAGACTTGAATTAGAAAACCCAATTTTTCAACACAATTTTGGCATTTTACTTGGACATACCCCAATTTTACAATTTGTTTTGTGGTTTCAGCCTCCTTCCAGTTAGTGACAGAAATGGGTGTGAACCAATGCTGGATCCCAGAAAGCGAATTATTTCTGAAAAGTAGACAAAGTTTTGAATTCAAGGGGTAATTTGTGTAGATCCTATAAGGGTTTCCAACAGAAAATAACAGCTGAAATAAAAAAAAATGTAAATGGAGGTAAAAAAAACAACAATTTTTCTCCACGTTTTACTCTGTAACTTTTTCCTGCGATGTCAGATTTTTTAAAGCAATATACCGTTACATCTGTTTGGACTCTTCTGGTTGCATGGATATTTATGCATGTGAGTTCATCAAGAACCCTAGGTACCCAGAACCAATAAATGAGCTGCACCTTGTAATGGGTTTTCATTCTATATCGGGTATACAGCAATTCATTTGTTGAAATATAAAGAATGAAAAATAGGCATCAAGAAAACCTTTGTATTTCTAAAGTGGGATAGGGTGTCTATACTAGCATGTGAATTACAGGGCATTTCTCAAATAGGCGTCTTTTTTAGAACTGTCTTACATTTGGAAGGAACAAATGGGGAGAAAGACAAGGGGCAACAACACTTGTTTTGCTATTCTATGTTCCCCCAAGTCTCCTGATAAAAATGGTACCTCACTTGCATGGGTAGGCCTAATGCTCGCTACAGGAAACACAAAATGGACACATCACATTTTTACATTGAAATCTGACATGTTTTTTGCAAAGTCCCTAGCTGTAGGTCTCTAGCTCAGCCGGCACCTAGGGAAACCTACCAAGCCTGTGCATTTTTTTAAACTAGACATATAGGGGAATCCAGGATGTGGCAACTTGTGGGGCTCTCACCAGGTTTTGATACCCAGAATCCTTTGCAAACCTCAACATTGTGACAGAAAGATATGGAATCTGAGAGGAGCCACAAATGTCCTTCCACCCAGCATTCCTCTAAGTGTCTTGCTAAAAATGGTACCTCACTTGTGTGGGTAGGCCTAGCGCCCGCAACAGAAAATGCCCCAAAACACAACTTGGAAACATCACATTTTCCCAAGGAAAACAGAGCTGTTTTTTTGGAAAGTGCCTAGCTGTGGATTTTGGCCTCTAGCCCAGCCGCACCTAAGGGAACCTACCAAACCTGTGCATTTTTTAAATCTAGACACCTACGGGAATCCAGGATGGGGTGACTTGTGGGGCTCTCACCAGGTTCTGTTAACCAGAACCCTTTGCAAACCTCACAATTTGGCCTAATAAAAACTTTTTCCCTCACATTTCGGTGACTGAAAGTTCTGGAATCTGAAAGGAGCTACAAATTTCCTTCCACCCAGTGTGTCCCCATGTCTCCTGATTAAAATGGTACCTCACTTGTGTGGGTAGGTTTAGTGCTTGCGAAAGGAAATGCCCCAAAACACAACGTGGACACTTCACATTTTCCCAAAGAAAAGAGCAGTTTTTTGTAAAGTGCCACGCTGGGGATCTTGGCCTCTAGCTCAGCCGGCGCCTAGGGAAACCTACCAAACCTGTGCATTTTTTAAAAGTAGACACATAGGGGAATCCGGGATGGGGAGACTTGTGGGGCTCTCATCAGGTTCTGTTACCCAGAATCCTTTGCAAACCTCAAAATTTGGCCAAAGAAATACCTTTTCTTCACATTTCGGTGACAGAAAGTTCTGGAATCTGAGAGGAGCCACACATTTCTTTCCACCCAGTGTTACTCCAAGCTTTCTGATAAAAATGGTACCTCACTTGTGTGGGTAGGCCTAGTACCAGCGAAAGGAAATGCCCCAAAACACTATCTGGACACATCAAAATAATTAAATACAATACTACCTGTTTTTGCGGAGGGGGGTCACCTGCATTTTATGTCCTGGGCTCAGTAGCCATACAGGGAAACCTACCAAACTCAGACATTTCTGAAAACTAGACACTCTAGGGAGTCAAGGGAGGTGTGACTTGGGAAGATCCCCCAGTGTTTTCCTGCCCAGAATCCTCAACAAAGCTAAAATGTACCTAAGAAGTCACATTTTTCCCACATTTCTCTGTGTGATCACTGTACCAGGACAAATTCCCTACCACACACCGTTCCCCTCAGTCTCGCGGTAAAAATGATACCTCACTTATGTACGTGGGCCATGTGCCTGTGATAGGGAAGAGCCAAAAACCTGTCAAAACCGAGGAGGAACCAAAGCATGTCCAAAAGGGCAGTTGGAAAAAACAGTTTTAGGCTGAGAAGTGGGGCAGAATTTTTATTGGTGTAGATGAGACAATGCTCAGTGGTAGGAATTTTGTGGATTTCTGCAGATTCCCTAAGATTCGATCACAAAAATGGGGAAAAAATGTGTGACTTCTAGCAAAGTTGGAGGTTTGCATGGCATTGTGGGTAAGAAAATGGTGTGGGGTGCATGTGAAGCACACCCCCCTAGACTCACCCAGATGTTTAGTTTTCTGAAGTGCTAGGTCTTGTGGATTTTTCTACATGACAGCATCCCAAAGGATAAAAAGTGCAGCCCTCACCATTCCAAGTGGGACGCTTTTGAGAGTTAGTAAAGCTCTCATGGTCCAAATGTAAAATCAAAACCCCAAATAATCAAACGTCCTCTTGCTTGCCATGGGATAAGATGTTTTAGTGTGCGGTAGGAGAGCTGAAAGACTGCTACTCCCTTCAGTTGGGGATGGGGCATAACCAGTCCAATACTCGTTGGTAGCCACCACCCCACTAATAATTGTTTTCTTTGTAATTCAGTGGCATCTAGTAGACTTTCTGCCTCCCCCCGGGGTGTGGATCGGGAGTAATTGCCCTATCTGCCCTAGTGGGCAAAACATCTTTGGCCCATTTATTTGGGTTGGGGTTATGGCCATACCCTCACCCTCTTATTTTGGACAAAAATCTTCCCTGGTCTCTAGTGGGCTTTCTCCCCCTGGGGGGAGATGGACCTTCCAAAAATAGCCAAGAGTAATGTGCCCCCATGGGGATGCCCCCCCAAACAAAACACACACATACACACACACCAATCCCTGGTGCCTAAGTGGTTTCTGCCACCTGGGGGCAGATCAGCCTAATAGAAATAGGCTGATTTGCCCCCAAGGGGAGCAGAAATGGCCTAAAATAAATTTGCCCCCCCAGGGGAATGACCCTTGCCTAAGGGGTCACTCTCCTTGCGTGAAATTGGCACAAAAAAAATCCCTGGTGCCTAGTGGTTTCTACCTCCCTTGGGGGAAGATTGGTCTAATAAAAATAGGCCGACCTGCCCCCAAGGGGGGCAGAAAAGGCCTAAAATAAATTTGCCCCCCAGAGGAACGACCCTTGCCTAAGGGGTCTCTCCCCTTGTGTGAAATTTACGCAAAAAAATTAAAAGACCTGGTTTCTAGTGGTTTCTTCCCTCCTCGGGGGCAGATTGGTCCAATAAAAATAGGCCGATCAGCCCCCAAGGCGGCAGAAAAGGCCTAAAATAAATTTGCCCCCCAGAGGAACGACCCTTGCCTAAGGGGTCGCTCCCCTTGTGTGAAATTTACGCAAATAAATAAAAATACCTGGTTTCTAGTGGTTTCTCCCTCCTTCGGGGGCAGATTTTCCTAATAAAAATAGGCCTGTCTGCACCCAATGGGGGCAGAAATGGCCTAAATACAATTTGACCCCCAGGGAAGTGACCCTTGCCTAAGGGGTCGCTTTCCATATATGAAAAAATAAGATACACAAAAAAAAAATATTCCCGGTGTCTAGGGCTTTCTGTCCCCCCAGGGGCAGATCGACCTAATTATAATAGGCCGATCTGCCCCCTGGGAGGGCAGAGAAGGCCTAAAAATAATTTGCACCCCTGGGTAGCTGCTCCCCTCATTCGATAATAAAAAAAAATCCCTGGAGGTGGAAGTCCTGCACCACAGGAGGACCTGGATGAGCTAGAGAAGATGGCTGCAGCGGGCATCCCGGTAGAGCTGGTCACAGGAATCCAAGGACAGGACAGTGCAGACTACCAACCACCACCTCAATTGCAGAGTAAGTTCCTTGAGGGAATTAACGGGAATCACACAAATCCTAGAAGGGGGAGTCAGATAGGACACACCCAATGCATGCTAAAGTAGTGCATGAGGACACAAGCGCCCTGAATCCAGATGCCTCATCCCCATACAAGCAACACATTTATAAAAACCTAGGTTGTGCTATGCCCCCCAACATACACACAACGTGGACATACAGCAATCACCAGGGATATACTCCACCACGTGAATACGCAGCACATTGGCTGGACGGGATGTGTACATACTGTGCCTGGGGCTATGCCATCACAACACCCCTTGCATATTGTCAAACTTCCTGTACCATCATAACTTTGACATCTGAGACTAGGGTGGAAGTCAATACCAATGACTGGGCTCACAGTGGTGTATCTCATAAAAAGGCTCCCCTACCTCCTTGTAGCATTGCCAGTACACACGTGTTTCACATCTTGAAGCACACATTGAAATGCCACCTAAGCTAACATGACTTGTACATGTGCAGGAAGGGACACCACTCTTCACAGAAACCATTCGACCACTCTAGGCAACCACTCTTATATCATGCAGTAACGATCCCTGTCTCGGTGCATGGAGGACAAATCAGTGCATATGCAGGGAGAATTGCAGGGCTGTCCTGTATCCCAGTAAACATAGCACTTCCCTGTGTAACTAGTGCGTAACTCCCTGGTGCAGTGTTGAGCTACACATGTTGCTGCTAACTTGAACTATGCCACAAGAGAAGAATCTGCACTAAAGCTTGCAACCCGTGGAACACAACACATAGGGGATGAACTCACAACTCAGACACACCCATATTACACACATGGGAATAGACAAACAATTGAACAAATAGAACACATGGTGCATGTCTGTGAACATAATGGAGCCCATTACGAACTTTTTTGGCGGAGGCTGCCCTCCAAAGTCCTGTGTTGGAAAGACAGCCAGTGCTATCTTCCCTCCAGGGTAGGTGCTATGGGATTCCGGCTGGGACGGTGGATGGAAACTGTGCTTCGGGCTGCCAGCTCTGTGGGAAACTCACCACAACATTGACGCTGGCTTGTAATATAACCAACATCAGTGTTGGGATGTTCTTATCACTGCCTGCAAATTGGGCAGTGTAAAGCACAAAGGGGCTGCACATGAGGGCCCCTGTACAGCCCATGGCAAGTGCATGGTCAGTGCAGGGGCACCCAGGGGCACCCCACACCCCATTATCACCAGCCTTTGCACGGTGGATGGGCTGCCATGGAAGGGTTGGTGGGAAAGTAGGATAATATTCTGGAGGGCAGTGCTGATTGCAGTAGGCTGCCAGCAACCTGGCAGTGCCAGGCCATTGGACCGTGGTGCTTACACCATGGTGCCAATGTGCCTGTTGGACTGCTGCAGTTGGTGGTAGTCCGAGCACCACTGCAAGTCAGGTGGTCATAGGACCGCCAGAGTCGTCATGAGGGCCCATGTGTGCAGTAGTACAAGTAGCTGTAATCCCACCATCAAAAAAGATAGAGGTCCTGATCAATCTGGAAATGAAGGTGGATGCCTGTGTACCACATTAGGCTGAATCACGCAGTGACAATTAGTATATGCATTCTTGTCCAAAAATCAAAAGGATATCGGCCATCCCAGTGTCCACCCCTGTGCCAGTGGTAAATTAGCTGTCCAGCACCATAGTGCAAGGAAGGCTGCGTTGAGGGGAAGAATATTGTTGTGTAGGAAGGAGCACCTTCCTCCACAACAAGAAACAGATATGGCAGTCTGCTTGGTCCATGTGTGCAGTATAATGCAGCACACATTGACAAACGAAAACATGAGGAGGAAATAAAGTATACTTCAACTTAGCGCCCTGCTAAAGTCTCCCTGGAGTGGTGCTAGATATTGGCGCAGCCTCAGATCTACAAAAACACGTAAATTTGGGCCTGCATCAAAATGCAATGGGTGTTTAAGTGGGCCATCCACAGCAACAGCCAATGCACACCCCTTCTGCGCAAAGTGCTGCATGGGAAGGGGCTGATTTTTACAAGGTGGTGTCAAGTCAAAAGAAGTGGTTTATTGACCCCCAGTAAATACAACACAGCCCATAGCACCATTGGAGCGTCCCATTACATCACACTCCAGTGGCACTAGGGGCTACAAATATATGCCACATATGTTGGAAAATGGGCTATTGGTAAGGGCAGGTAGGTACCTACACTTAGCAATAGGCCACTAACCTCCACTAAGGTCCAGTTAGGTCTCAGTAAATTAAACCCAGCTCATTCCTTGGTAGCTTGGCAACGAGCGTCAAGGCTTAACTTAGGAGACAGAGTGTAAAGCATTCAAATATCACAAAACAGTAATTAAATAAAACACAGGCAACAGTTTAAAAATCCAAAACCAATTCATAAAAATAGATTATATTTGACACCAAAACTAATAAAATCAGATAAGGGGAACCGGAGATATGAATTTTTAAAGAATTATTTTTTTTTAGCGCCTAGAAACAAAAAGCGGCAATCGGGTCATCTGGTTGCACCTCGACCAGGGCAAAGTCAAAGTTTAAGGCCGACCGCGATGGAGCCCTGCTCGGCTACAGGCCGCGGGAGGCCTTGGTTAAAAGTTTACCTTCACACTTAGGCGGTCATTCTGACCCTGGCGGTCATGGACCGCCAGGGCCGGGGACCGTGGGAGCACCTCCAACAGGCTGGCGGTGCTCCCAAGGGCATTCTGACCGCGGCGGTATGGCCGCGGTCAGAAATGGAAAACCGGCGGTCTCCCGCCGGTTTTCCGCTGCCCTGAGGAATCCTCCATGGCGGCGCAGCTTGCTGCGCCGCCAGGGGGATTCCGACCCCCTCACCGCCATCCTGTTCCTGGCGGTTGTGACCGCCAGGAACAGGATGGCGGTGAGGGGTGTTGTGGGGCCCCCGTAAGAGGGCCCCTAAAAGATTTTCAGTGTCTGCCATGCAGACACTGAAAATCGCGACGGGTGCTGCTGCACACGTCGCACCCTTCCCACTCCGCCGGCTCCATTCGGAGCCGGCTTCCTCGTGGGAAGGGGTTTCCCGCTGGGCTGGCGGGCGGCCTTCTGGCGGTCGCCCGCCAGCCCAGCGGGAAACACAGAATTACCGCGGCGGTCTTCTGACCGCGCAGCGGTATTCTGGCGCCTCCCGCCGGCACCGCAGTTACCGCGGCCGGCGGGAGTCAGAATGACCCCCTTAGTCTCTTTTTCGAAGATTTTCTTCAGTGGGACGAACCTGCCAGTCCAATCCGACCTCCTGGAGCCCTTCTCCTGATACGCGATGCGGGAATACTCGGTGGAGATTGTTACCTTCGGACTTAGGGGGTCATTCCTACTCTGGCGGTCTTAGACCGCCAGGGTAGGTGACGGAGGAAGCACCGCCAACAGGCTGGCGGTGCTTCCGGGGGCATTCTGGATGCGGCGGTAAAGCCGCGGTCAGAAAATGGAAGCCGGCGGTTTTCCGCCGGCTTCCCGCTGCCCCAGGGAATCCTCCACGGCGGCGCTGCAAGCAGTGCCGCCATGGGGATTCCGACCCCCTTCCCGCCAGCCTGGTTCTGGCGGTTTTCACCGCCAGAACCTGGCTGGGGGGAACGGGTGTCGTGGGGCCCCTGGGGGCCCCTGCAGTGCCCATGCTACATGGGCACTGCAGGGGCCCCCTAACAGGGCCCCACATTGATTTTCAGTGTCTGCGTGGCAGACACTGAAATCGCGACAGGTGCAACTGCACCCGTCGCACACCAGCAACTCCGCCGGCTCCATTCGGAGCCAGCTTCCTCGTTGCTTGTGCTTTCCCGCTGGGCGGGCGGGTGGCCTTTTGGCGGTCGCCCGCCTGCCCAGCGGGAAAGCCAGAATCACTGCGGCGGTCATTTGACTGCGCTGCGGTGTTCTGGCGGGGGAACTTTGGCGGGCGGCCTCTGCCGTCCGCCGAAGTTAGAATGACCCCCTTAGTCTCTTTTATCGAGGTGAAAATCCTTTGACCGGGGTAAACTTGGATCTTGATCCGATGTCCCTGGAGCCCTCCTCGGATACGCTGGCCGGAAGGTCCCGGTCAACTTTTTACCTTTGGACGTAGTCTCTTTTTCTGAGGTTTTCTTTACCGGGATGAACCAGCAAATCAGGCCGGGTCGCGTTGAGGCAAGCCGGCTAGAGTTGCCGCGGCGGGTCGGTCCCTCTATGGTGCTTTTTTACAAAAATTCTCCAAACTTCTCCAAACTTCTGGGGCTTCTCCCAGATGTCATTTTAAGGTTCTTTTGAGGTCCACAGCTCACCCCAAGGGTCCAGAAGTTCTGAGATGGTCCTTGGGGGGTGCGGACTACAACTCCCAGAATGCACCTGGCGCAAACTCCTTTTTGGCCACTGGACAGTGGTCAGCTGGTCGCTTTCTTCAGGAGTTGGTGCAGGGGACTCTGGTTAGCTATTTTTCACCTGTAGCAAACAGGGAGTCCCTCCATGAAACAGTTGAAGCCAGACAAAGTCCTTCTTGTGGTGAAGCCCAAGTGTGCAGCTGGTGCAGTCCTTCTGAGTGCAGGTTCCAGGTGCAGGCCAGGGGTCCAGCAGGGCAGTCCTTCTTCTTCTGTTGTTCTTCTTTGTTGGATGTGGTAGGGAACTGAGGTGTGGGTGCAGGTCTTCCAGGTCTGCCAGTTTTATCCTTGCTCCTGGGTGAAAAGCAGGGGGGTCCTGGTTCTCCAATCAGGTGCAGGGTCCTTCCCCCTGTGATGACCACTTCCTGGGAAGTGTGGCAAAAATCAATCCCAGGAGGCAACATTCTCCAAAAATCCATCATGGCCAAATCTGATTTTTGGAGGTTACATCTGGCTGAGCCCACCCACTGGTGTGGCTAAAAATCATAAACACACCCCTCTCCTGCCCTCTCCTAATCTAATCAAGGGGGCACCTAGTTGTCTGGGGTTGCAGGATGTGGGGGTGTTGCTGGTTGCTCCAAATGTCCCTCTCTGCCTTTGAAGACCAGTTTGGCAGCCCTCCCCCTTCCTGCCTCACCATCTGCTGAGGGGAGATTCCTTCCCACAGGCACATTCCTTTGTGTGAAGCCAGGCCACTTCACACCTCATCAAGGCAGCTTGGCCAAGCTGCTCGAGGCTGGCCAATCAGAGCACAGCAGCAAAAACAATGCAGGGCTGAAATTGGCAACTTTTCAGGTAAAGTTTAAAACTCTTTACCTGAACAAGTTATATTAAATCCAACAACTGAAAGTTGTGGGATTTATTACAACAATTAATTTGATACCAAACTCTTGGTATGCATCATTTAAGGAGACTTTAAAAATTAAAATAAAGTCTCCCCATTCTAGCCTATGAAGGCCATTTACTACAATGAGGGAAAAACGAATTTGGCTGTTTTTACCTCACCAGGGCTTATAAAACTATTTGTATAAAGTCCCTGCTTATAGTTACATGGCACCCAGCCCTAGGGGCACATAGGGCACACCTTAGGGGTGACTTATATGTAAAAATAGGGTAGTTTAAGACTTTGGAACTACTTTTAATTCCAAAGTCGAATTTGCATTTAACTTTAATTTAAAAGCAGCCAGCAAGGCAGGCCTGCCTTTAAAATGACACTGGGCACCTCAGCAGTGCACCTATGGGTGCACCACCTATGCTGTGGTCCCTAAACCTACATGCCCTACCATATACTAGGGACTTATAGGTAGGTTAACTTAGCCAATTATAATTAGCCTAATTTGCATATTCATTTTACACAGAGCACAGGCCCCGGGACTGGTTAGCAGTACCCAGGGCACCATCAGAGTCAGGAAAACACCAGCAAAAAGTGGAAAATTGGGGCAAAAAGTTAGGGGGCCCCTGCAATCAGCCCTGTTTTCCCACACAAGCCCCCCCCCAGCCCACATGCCCAGGAGACTCAGCCCAACCCTGGGAGAGTCTTCTTGGCTTGTTAGGCGAGGAAGACAGTGAAGAAAACTGGCTGTCCCTTTTGCAGGGCCTACTCTGCCTTACATCCTCCTGTCATGGTCACTCCCTCTGGACAGTGAACCCACCCCAACAGTGAAAGGACCCATCTCAAACTGAAACTTCCCTCTAGGGGGGTCTTCCTCCTCTCTCTCTGCCAACTTGGGTAGTGAGGTGCCCACCTCCCCTACTCCTAACTTTGCTAGGGCAACACCTAGCTTACCCAAAGAGGTCACCCAACACTTGAGCAACCCCACCATGACCAACAGGGTCAAGGGGCCTACTTTGCTATTGGCCCTGGGGGTCTCCCTCCCAGGCCAAGTACAGTGCTGCCAGGAAGGCTAGCACCCAGCAGAGGCTACTGACAGCTGTCAATACACAGAACCACACCCTAAGCTCTCCACTGACAGGTGGCTGAGCTGCTTTAGGGGCAACTGTGGGGTCCTGGCACCCCTCTTGCTGTCTAGAGTGGGAGGCTACCACCTCCTGTGGCAGACACCCTCCTTCCACTCTCCCTTCTGTCAGTGCAGGGGCAACACCTTGCATCTGGACAGCTGCCTGACTACTCAGGACTTCCTTGGGGTCAGGTGAGGCCTCACCAGTGCCAATTCTGGGCTCCCCCCCTACTAGGGCAGAAGGCCTTTGGCTCCCTGAAACTCTCTTTAAGAGTGGCCTACCCTTCCTTTTCTTCTTTCCTTTTCTTGGGGACCCATGTCTCCTAACTGTAGGGACTGACTCCCCAGGACTTTGGGTTGGGGGGGTCGCCCTGGGAGACCGCCCCATCTGGGACCAAACTCACCTCTGGGAGGTCATTGCCCAGGATACAATCTAGGGGGAGGTCAGCACTCACTACCACCCTAAACCAGTCAAGTATACCCTCTCTCTCTAGGGGCACTATGGCTACAGGTTTGGAGGTGACCTCACCTGTGGCTATCCTGACTTTCCTTGTCTCTCCTGGGACATACATGTCTGGGGTCACTAACCGGTCACTCACTATAGTGTGACTGGCACAGGTGTCTCTCAGACCAGTGGTAGGGATCCCATTCACCTGAATGGGGTGAAAGTGCCTACTCCCACCCTCAGGGATCACCAGCTTACCATCTGGTCCTGTCTACCAGCTCAATGCTAGGAGGAGTTCATCATCTGAGGAGTCCTCCTCCATGGCTACACTGGACCGCCCAGTGATAACCACCTTCCTGGGACAGGCTGCATCTCCTCTGAAGTGACTTGTCTGCTGACAGTCAAAGCAAGCCTTACTGTCCAAGAGCTTTTTTAACCCTGGGTCTCCCTGTCTCTGCTTGTCAGAGTGGGATTTACTCTCCTCCTTCTTAGGGTTCAGGGGTACACAGGGAGTCTCTGTGGTGGGCTTACCACCTCCCTCCTTGGGTTTTTGGGGCCCTGACCCCTCCTTCTTGGAGTCTCCCCCCTGGGCCTTGACAACCACCCTGGTTCTCAACAACTCATCAGCTGCCTCCCCCAGCTCTCTAGGGTTGGTCAGCTTAGAGTCCACTAGATGCTGGCGTAACCTTTCTTGGGTACAATTGGGCAAGATGTGCTCTCTCATGATCAGATTGTATAACCCCTCATAAGTATTTACTTTGTTACCAATAATCCAGCCCTCTAGTGCCTTAAGTGAGGTGTCTACAAAGTCAACCCAAGACTGGGTACTGACCTTCTGGGTGTCCCTGAACTTCATTCTATACTGCTCTGGGGTCAGACCAAACTTCTTGATTAAGCACCTCTTCATACTAGGGTATGAATCTGCCTCCTCCCCCCTTAAGGTCAGAAGCCTATCCCTCCCTGAGTTGGGGACCAACTCCCATAAAAGTGAACCCCAGTATTGAGGCCTAACCCTTCTCATTTTGAGTGCCCTCTCAAAGGCCTCCAACCACTTGTCTATATCATCCCCCTCTACATAAGCAGGAACCACCCCCTTGGGTAATCTGGGGCAAACCCCCCCACCCATAGACACCTCAACTTCTCTGTCGCTGCCACCATCTCTTTTCTCTCTCTTTGCCCACTTTTTCTTTTCTAGAGCCAGCTTCTCTGCCTCCAAAGCTATGAATGCTAGCTGGGCCTCCAGCTCTCTTTCTCTGAGGGACAGGTTCTCTCCTCCTGAAGGGACCCCCTTCCCCCAGCTGGCTTTGGGTCTGCCCCTAGTGACTGTATGTAATGAGGACCGTTCTTCCTCATCCTCACTTAGGCTCAGATGCCCTCCCTCCCCTGAGTGGTTAGAGCTAGCATCCTCCCCTACTTCTCCCTCCTCTGGAGCTTCCTCTGGGTCTACCTCTTGGGCCTCAGCCCATGCTGTCAGGGATTTGATCAGGACATGCTTCCTGAGGTCAGTGGTTGCAGGCAACCCTCTTTAAGTATACAACCCCCTAAGCTGGACTACTGTCAGTGTGGGTAGGCTAGCCAGATCAAGCTCCATGGTTCCCTAGTTTTGTGCCAACAAAAACCTTTTGCAAAAATTGGAAACAAGAATTTAGAAAAATCACAAAAATTCAATAATTGAAATTAATCCAAATTAAAAATTAAAAACAATTTTTGCACTAGGACAATTTAAAGGATTTTTAATTTGTTTTACTTAAAACTGTAACGTGATACTGAACACAAGTACAGGATCCCACCACTGCTCACCAGAAATGTTGGAAAATGGGCTATTGGTAAGGGCAGGTAGGTACCTACACTTAGCCATAGGCCACTAACCTCCACTAAGGTCCAGTTTGGTCTCAGTAAATTAAACCCAGCTCAACCCTTGGTAGCTTGGCAACGAGCGTCAAGGCTTAACTTAGGAGACAGAGGGGGTCATTCTGACCCCGGCGGTCTAAGACCGCCGGGGCCAGGGTCGGCGGGAGCACCGCCGACAGGCCGGCGGTGCCCCACAGGGCATTCTGACCGCGGCGGTTCGGCCGCGGTCAGAAGAGGCAAACCGGTGGTCTCCCGCCGGTTTTCTGACACCCCCTACCGCCATCCTGTTCCTGGCGGTTCGCCCGCCAGGAACAGGATGGCGGTAGGGGGTGCCGCGGGGCCCCCGTAAGAGGGCTCCACAAAGTATTTCAGTGTCTACCTAGCAGACACTGAAATACGCGACGGGTGCAACTGCACCCGTCGCACCTTCCCACTCCGCCGGCTCAATTCTGAGCCGGCATCCTAGTGGGAAGGTTGATTTGCCCTGGGCTGGCGGGCGGCCTTTTGGCGGCCGCCCGCCAGCCCAGGGCAAATCTCAGAATCACCGCCGCGGTCTTTCGACCGCGGTGCGGTGTTCTGACGGCGGAACCTTGGCGGACGGCCTCCGCCGTCCGCCAAGGTTAGAATCAGCCCCAGAGTGTAAAGCATTCAAATATCACAAAACAGTAATTAAATAAAACACAGGCAACAGTTTAAAAATCCAAAACCAATTTATAAAAATAGATTATATTTGTATCTTTAAAATGACACCAAAACAAATAAAATCAGATAAGGGGAACCGGAGATATGAATTTTTAAAGAATTATTATTTTTTAGCGCCTAGAAACAAAAAGCGCCAATCGGGTCATCTGGTTGCACTTCGACCAAGGCAAAGTCAAAGTTTAAGGCCGACCGCGATGGAGCCCTGCTCGGCTACAGGCCGCGGGAGGCCTTGGTTAAAAGTTTACCTTCACACTTAGGGGGTCATTCTGACCCCGGCGGTCTAAGACCGCCGGGGCCAGGGTCGGCGGGAGCACCGCCGACAGGCCGGCGGTGCCCCGCAGGGCATTCTGACCGCGGCGCTTCGGCCGCGGTCAGAAGAGGCAAACCGGCGGTCTCCCGCCGGTTTACCGCTGCCCTTTGAATCCCCCATGGCGGCGAAGCTTGCTGCGCCGCCATGGGGGATTCTGACACCCCCTACCGTCATCCTGTTCCTGGCGGTTCGCCCGCCAGGAACAGGATGGCGGTAGGGGGTGCCGCGGGGCCCCTGGGGGCCCCTGCCGTGCCCATGCCAATGGCATGGGCACGGCAGGGGCCCCCGTAAGAGTGCCCCGAAAAGTATTTCAGTGTCTGCTAAGCAGACACTGAAATACGCGACGGGTGCAACTGCACCCGTCGCACCCCTGCAACTACGCCGGCTCAATTCTGAGCCGGCGTCCTCGTTGCAGGGGCATTTCCTCTGGGCCGGCGGGCGCTCTTTTGGAGAGCGCCCGCCGGCCCAGAGGAAATGTCTGAATGGCCGCCGCGGTCTTTTGACCGCAGTGCGGTCATTCAGCGGTGGTACCCTGGCGGACGGCCTCCGCCGTCCGCCAGGGTCAGAATGAGGCCCTTAGTCTCTTTTTCGAAGATTTTCTTCAGTGGGACGAACATGGCAGTCTCCCGCCGGTTTACCGCTGCCCTTTGAATCCCCCATGGCGGCGCAGCTTGCTGCGCCGCCATGGGGGATTCTGACACCCCCTACCGTCATCCTGTTCCTGGCGGTTCGCCCGCCAGGAACAGGATGGCGGTAGGGGGTGCCGCGGGGCCCCTGGGGGCCCCTGCCGTGCCCATGCCAATGGCATGGGCACGGCAGGGGCCCCCGTAAGAGTGCCCCGAAAAGTATTTCAGTGTCTGCTAAGCAGACACTGAAATACGCGACGGGTGCAACTGCACCCGTCGCACCCCTGCAACTACGCCGGCTCAATTCTGAGCCGGCGTCCTCGTTGCAGGGGCATTTCCTCTGGGCCGGCGGGCGCTCTTTTGGAGAGCGCCCGCCGGCCCAGAGGAAATGTCTGAATGGCCGCCGCGGTCTTTTGACCGCAGTGCGGTCATTCAGCGGCGGTACCCTGGCGGACGGCCTCCGCCGTCCGCCAGGGTCAGAATGAGGCCCTTAGTCTCTTTTTCGAAGATTTTCTTCAGTGGGACGAACATGGCAGTCCAATCCGACCTCCTGAGCCTTTCTCCGGATACGCGATGCGGGAATACTCAGTAGAGATTGTTACCTTCGGACTTAGTCTCTTTTTCGAGGTGAAAATCCTTTGACCGGGGTAAACTTGGATCTTGATCATACGTCCCTGGAGCCCTTCTCGGATACGCTGGCTGGAAGGTCCCGGTCAACTTTTTACCTTCGGACTTAGGGGGTCATTCTAAGTCTGGCGGGCGGCGGAGGCCGCCCGCCAGACTTCCCCCCCTCCAAAATACCCCTCCGCGGTCGCAAGACCGCAGAGGGTATTTTGGCTTTTGCACTGGGCTGGCGGGCGACCGCCAAAAGGCCGCCCGCCAGCCCAGTGCAAAAACCCTTCCCACGAGGACGCCGGCTCAGAATTGAGCCGGCGGAGTGGGAAGGTGCGACGGGTGCAGTTGCACCCGTCGCGTATTTCAGTGTCTGCAATGCAGACACTGAAATACAAAGTGGGGCCCTCTTACGGGGGCCCCACGACAACCCATACCGCCATCCTGTTCCTGGTGGGAGAACCGCCAGGAACAGGATGGCGGTATGGGCTGTCAGAATCCCCCATGGCGGCGCAGCAAGCTGCGCCGCCATGGGGGATTCCCAGGGCAGCGGAAAACCGGCAGGAGACCGCCGGTTTTCCGCATCTGACCGCAGCCAAACAGCCGCGGTCAGAATGCCCTGCGGGGCACCGCCAGCCTGTTGGCGGTGCTCCCGCCGACCCTGGCCCCGGCGGTCAAGGACCGCCGGGGTCCGAATCACCCCCTTAGTCTCTTTTTCTGAGGTTTTCTTTACCGGGACGAACCAGCAAATCAGGCCGGGTCGCGTTGAGGCAAGCCGGCTAGAGTTGCCGTGGCGGGTCGGTCCCTCTATGGAGCTTTTTTACAAAAATTCTCCAAACTTCTCCAAACTTCTGGGGCTTCTCCCAGATGTCCTTTTAAGGTTCTTTTGAGGTCCACAGCTCACCCCAAGGGTCCAGAAGTTCTGAGATGGTCCTTGGGGGGTGCAGACTACAACGCCCAGAATGCACCTGGCACAAACTCCTTTTTGGCCACTGGACAGTGGTCAGCTGGTCGCTTTCTTCAGGAGTTGGTGCAGGGGACTCTGGTTAGCAATTTTTCACCTGTAGCAAACATGGAGTCCCTCCTTGAACCAGTTGAAGCCAGGCAAAGTCCTTCTTGTGGTGAAGCCCAAGTGTGCAGCTGGTGCAGTCCTTCTGAGTGCAGGTTCCAGGTGCAGGCCAGGGGTACAGCAGGGCAGTCCTTCTTCTTCTATTGTTCTTCTTTGTTGGATGTGGTAGGGAACTGAGGTGTGGGTGCAGGTCTGCCAGGTCTGCCAGTTTTATCCTTGCTCCTGGGTGAAAAGCAGGGGGGTCCTGGTTCTCCAATCAGGTGCAGGGTCCTTCCCCCTGTGATGACCACTTCCTGGGAAGTGTGGCAAAAATCAATCCCAGGAGGCAACATTCTCCAAAAATCCATCATGGCCAAATCTGATTTTTGGAGGTTACATCTGGCTAAGCCCACCCACTGGTGTGGCTAAAAATCATAAACACACCCCTCTCCTGCCCTCTCCTAATCTAATCAAGGGGGCACCTAGTTGTCTGGGGTTGCAGGATGTGGGGGTGTTGCTGGTTGCTCCAAATGTCCTTCTCTGCCTTTGAAGACTAGTTTGGCAGCCCTCCCCTTCCTGCCTCACCATCTGCTGAGGGGAGATTCCTTCCCACAGGCACATTCCTTTGTGTGAAGCCAGGCCACTTCACACCTCATCATGGCAGCTTGGCCAAACTGCTCGAGGCTAGCCAATCAGAGCACAGCAGCAAAAACAATGCAGGGCTGAAATTGGCAACTTTTCAGGTAAAGTTTAAAACTCTTTACCTGAACAAGTTATATTAAATCCCACAACTGGAAGTTGTGGGATTTATTACAACAATTAATTTGATACCAAACTCTTGGTCTGCATCATTTAAGGAGACTTTAAAAATTAAAATAAAGTCTCCCCATTCTAGCCTATGAAGGCCATTTACTACAATGAGGGAAAAACGAATTTGGCTGTTTTTACCTCACCAGGGCTTATAAAACTATTTTTATAAAGTCCCTGCTTATAGTTACATGGCACCCAGCCCTAGGGGCACATAGGGCACACCTTAGTGGTGACTTATATGTAAAAATAAGGTAGTTTAAGACTTTGGAACTACTTTTAATTCCAAAGTCGAATTTGCATATAACTTTAATTTAAAAGCAGCCAGCAAGGCAGGCCTGCCTTTAAAATGACACTGGGCACCTCAGCGGTGCACCTATGGGTGCACCACCTATGATGTGGTCCCTAAATCTACATGCCCTACCATATACTAGGGACTTATAGGTAGGTTAACTTAGCCAATTATAATTAGCCTAATTTGCATATTCATTTTACACAGAGCACAGGCCCCGGGACTGGTTAGCAGTACCCAGGGCACCATCAGAGTCAGGAAAACACCAGCAAAAAGTGGAAAACTGGGGCAAAAAGTTAGGGGGCCTCTGCAATCAGCCCTGTTTTCCCACACAACCCCCCCCCACCAGCCCACACGCCCAGGAGACTCAGCCCAACCCTGGGAGAGTCTTCCTGGCTTGTTAAGCGAGGAAGACAGTGAAGAAAACTGGCTGTCCCTTTTGCAGGGCCTACTCTGCCTTACATCCTCCTGTCATGGTCACTCCCTCTGGGCAGTGAACCCACCCCAACAGTGAAAGGACCCATCTCAAACTGAAACTTCCCTCTAGGGGGGTCTTCCTCCTCTCTCTCTGCCAACTTGGGCAGTGAGGTGCCCACCTTCCCTACTCCTAACTTTGCTAGGGCAACACCTAGCTTACCCAAAGAGGTCACCCAACACTTGAGCAACCCCACCATGAACAACAGGGTCAGGGGGCCTACTTTGCTATTGGCCCTGGGGTCTGCCTCCCAGGCCAAGTACAGTGCTGCCAGGAAGGCTAGCACCCAGCAGAGGCTACTGACAGCTGTCAGTACCCAGAACCACACCCTAAGCTCTCCACTGACAGGTGGCTGAGCTGCTTTAGGGGCAACTGTGGGGTCCTAGCACCCCTCTTGCTGTCTAGAGTGGGGGGCTACCACCTCCTGTGGCAGACACCCTCCTTCCACTCTCCCTTCTGTCAGTGCAGGGGCAACACCTTGCATCTGGACAGCTGCCTGACTACTCAGGACTTCCTTGGGGTCAGGTGAGGCCTCACCAGTGCCAATTCTGGGCTTCCCCCCTACTAGGGCAGAAGGCCTTTGGCTCCCTGAAACTCTCTTTATGAGTGGCCTACCCTTCCTTTTCTTCTTTTCTTTTCTTGGGGACCCCTGTCTTCTAACTGTAGGGACTGACTCCCCAGGACTTTGGGTTGGGGGGGGGGCGCCCTGGGCGACCGCCCCATCTGAGACCAGACTCACCTCTGGGAGGTCATTTCCCAGGATACAATCTATGGGGAGGTCAGCACTGACTACCACCCTAAACCAGTCAAGGATACCCTCCCTCTCTAGGGGCACTATGGCTACGGGTTTGGAGGTGAACTCCCCTGTGGCTATCCTGACTTTCCTTGTCTCTCCTGGGACATACATGTCTGGGGTCACTAACCGGTCACTCACTATAGTGTGACTGGCACAGGTGTCTCTCAGACCAGTGGTAGGGATCCCATTCACCTGAATGGGGTGGAAGTGCCTACTCCCACCCTCAGGGATCACCAGCTTACCATCTGGTCCTGTCTCCCAGCTCAATGCTAGGAGGTCTTCATCATCTGAGGAGTCCTCCTCCATGGCTACACTGGACAGCCCAGTGCTAACCACCTTCCTTGGACAGGCTGCATCTCCTCTGAAGTGACCTGTCTGCTGACAGTCAAAGCAAGCCTTACTGTCCAAGAGCTTTTTTAACCCTGGGTCTCCCTGTCTCTGCTTGTCAGAGTGGGATTTACTCTCCTCCTTCTTAGGGTTCTGGGGTACAGAGGGAGTCTCTGTGGTGGGCTTACCACCTCCCTCCTTAGGTTTTTGGGGCCCTGACCCCCCCTTCTTGGAGTCTCCCCCCTGGGCCTTGACAACCACCCTGGTTCTCAACCACTCATCAGCTGCCTCCCCCAGCTCTCTAGGGTTGGTCAGCTTAGAGTCCACTAGATGCTGGCGTAACCTTTCTTGGGTACAATTGGTCAAGATGTGCTCTCTCATGATCAGATTGTATAACCCCTCATAAGTATTTACTTTGTTACCAATAATCCAGCCCTCTAGTGCCTTAAGTGAGGTGTCTACAAAGTCAACCCAAGACTGGGTACTGACCTTCTGGGTGTTCCTGAACTTCATTCTATACTGCTCTGGGATCAGTCCAAACTTCTTGGTTAAGCACCTCTTCATACTAGGGTATGAATCTGCCTCCTCCCCCCTTAAGGTCAGAAGCCTATCCCTCCCTGAGTTGGGGACCAACTCCCATAAAAGTGAACCCCAGTATTGAGGCCTAACCCTTCTCATTTGGAGTACCCTCTCAAAGGCCTCTAACCACTTGTCTATTTCATCCCCCCCTACATAAGCAGGAACCACCCACTTAGGTAATCTGGGGCAAACCCCCCCACCCATAGACACCTCAACTTCTCTGTCGCTGCCACCATCTCTTTTCTCTCTCTTTGCCCACTTTTTCTTTTCTAGAGCCAGCTTCTCTGCCTCCAAAGCTATGAATGCTAGCTGGGCCTCCAGCTCTCTTTCTCTGAGGGACAGGTTCTCTCCTCCTGAAGGGACCCCCTTCCCCCAGCTGGCTTTGGGTCTGCCCCTAGTGACTGTATGCAATGAGGACCGGTCTTCCTCATCCTCACTTAGGCTCAGATGCCCTCCCTCCCCTGAGTGGTTAGAGCTAGCATCCTCCCCTACTTCTTCCTCTGGGTCTACCTCTTGGGCCTCAGCCCATGCTGTCAGGGATTTGATCAGGACATGCTTCCTGAGGTCAGTGGTTGCAGGTAACCCTCTTTAAGTACACAACCCCCTAAGCTGGACTACTGTCAGTGTGGGTAGGCTAGCCAGATCAAGCTCCATGGTTCCCTAGTTTTGTGTCGACAAAAACCTTTTGCAAAAATTGGAAACAAGAATTTAGAAAAATCACAAAAATTCAATAATTGAAATTAATCCAAATTAAAAATTAAAAAATGTTGTTTGCACTAGGACAATTTAAAGGATTTTTAATTTGTTTTACTTAAAACTGTAACGTGATACTGAACACAAGTACAGGATCCCACCACTGCTCACCAAAAATGTTGGAAAATGGGCTATTGGTAAGGGCAGGTAGGTACCTACACTTACCCATAGGCCACTAACCTCCACTAAGGTCCAGTTAGGTCTCAGTAAATTAAACCCAGCTCAACCCTTGGTAGCTTGGCAACGAGCGTCAAGGCTTAACTTAGGAGATAGAGTGTAAAGCATTCAAATATCACAAAACAGTAATTAAATAAAACACAGGAAACAGTTTAAAAATCCAAAACCAATTTATAAAAATAGATTATATTTTTATCTTTAAAATGACACCAAAACGAATAAAATCAGATAAGGGGAACCGGAGATATGAGTTTTTAAAGAATTATAATTTTTTAGCGCCTAGAAACAAAAAGCGCCAATCGGGTCATATGGTTGCACCTCGACCGGGGCAAAGTCAAAGTTTAAGGCCGACCGCGATGGAGCCCTGCTCGGCTACAGGCCGCGGGAGGCCTTGGTTAAAAGTTTACCTTCACACTTAGGGGGTCATTCTGACCCTGGCGGTCCATGACCGCCATGGCGGAGGGCGGCGGAAGCACCGCCAACAGGCTGGCGGTGCTTCCTGGGCGATTCTGACCGGGGCGGTAAAGCCGCGGTCAGAAAAGGGGAGCCGGCGGTTTCCCGCCGGTTTCCCGCTGGCCCAGGGTATCCGCCATGGCGGCGCTGCTTGCAGCACCGCCATGGGGATTCCGACCGCCACGGGTGCCGTGGGGCCCCTGGGGTCCCCTGCACTGCCCATGCCACTGGGCATGGGCAGTGCAGGGGCCCCCTAACAGGGCCCCACAAAGATTTTCACTGTCTGCTTTGCAGACAGTGAAAATCGCGACGGGTGTCACTGCACCCGTCGCACCCCTGCAACTCCGCCGGCTCCATTCCGAGCCGGCTTCATTGTTGAAGGGGCTTTCCCGCTGGGCCGGCCGGCGGTCTTCTGGCGGTCGCCCGCCGGCCCAGCAGGAAAGCCAGAATGGCCGCTGCGGTCTTTCGGCGGGAACCCCTTGGCGGGCGGTGACCGCCGACCGCCGCGGTCAGAATGACCGCCTTAGTCTCTTTTTTGAAGATTTTATTCAGCGGGACGAACCTGCCAGTCCAATCCGACCTCCTGGAGCCCTTCTCCGGATACGTGATGCGGGAATCCTCGGTGGAGATTGTTACCTTCGGACTTAGTCTCTTTTTCGAGGTGAAAATCCTTCGACCGGGGTAAACCTGGATCTTGATCCGATGTCCCTGGAGCCCTCCTCAGATACGCTGGCTGGAAGGTCCCGGTCAACTTTTTACCTTCGGACTTAGTCTCTTTTTCGGAGATTTTCCTTACCGGGACGAACCAGCAAATCAGGCCGGGTCGCGGTTGAGGCAAGCCGGCTAGAGTTGCCGCGGCCGGTCGGTCCCTCTATGGAGCTTTTTTACAAAAATTCTCCAAACTTCTCCAAACTTCTGGGGCTTCTCCCAGATGTCCTTTTAAGGTTCTTTTGAGGACCACCGCTCACCCCAAGGGTCCAGAAGTTCTGAGATGGTCCTTGGGATGCGGACTACAACTCCCAGAATGCACCTGGCGCAAACTCCTTTTTGGCCACTGGACAGTGGTCAGCTGGTCGCTTTCTTCAGGAGTTGGTGCAGGGGACTCTGGTTAGCAATTTTTCACCTGTAGCAAACAGGGAGTCCCTCCTTGAACCAGTTGAAGCCAGGCAAAGTCCTTCTTGTGGTGAAGCCCAAGTGTGCAGCTGGTGCAGTCCTTCTGAGTGCAGGTTCCAGGTGCAGGCCAGGGGTCCAGCATGGCAGTCCTTCTTCTTCTGTTGTTCTTCCTTGTTGGATGTGGTAGGGAACTGAGGTGTGGGTGCAGGTCTGCCAGTTTTATCCTTGCTCCTGGGTGAAAAGCAGGGGGGTCCTGGTTCTGCAATCAGGTGCAGGGTCCTTCCCCCTGTGATGACCACTTCCTGGGAAGTGTGGCAAAAATCAATCCCAGGAGGCAACATTCTCCAAAAATCCATCATGGCTGAATCTGATTTTTGGAGGTTACATATGGCTGAGCCCACCCACTGGTGTGGCTAAAAATCATAAACACACCCCTCTCCTGCCCTCTCCTAATCTAATCAAGGGGGCACCTAGTTGTCTGGGGTTGCAGAATGTGGGGGTGTTGCTGGTTGCTCCAAATGTCCTTCTCTGCCTTTGAAGACCAGTTTGGCAGCCCTCCCCCTTCCTGCCTCACCATCTGCTGAGGGGAGATTCCTTCCCACAGGCACATTCCTTTGTGTGAAGCCAGGCCACTTCACACCTCATCAAGGCAGCTTGGCCAAGCTGCTCGAGGCTGGCCAATCAGAGCACAGCAGCAAAAACAATGCAGGGCTGAAATTGGCAACTTTTCAGGTAAAGTTTAAAACTCTTTACCTGAACAAGTTATATTAAATCCCACAACTGGAAGTTGTGGGATTTATTACAACAATTAATTTGATACCAAACTCTTGGTAAGCATCATTTAAGGAGACTTTAAAAATTAAAATAAAGTCTCCCCATTCTAGCCTATGAAGGCCATTTACTACAATGAGGGAAAAACGAATTTGGCTGTTTTTACCTCACCAGGGCCTATAAAACTATTTTTATAAAGTCCCTGCTTATAGTTACATGGCACCCAGCCCTAGGGGCACATAGGGCACACCTTAGGGGTGTCTTATATGTAAAAATAAGGTAGTTTAAGACTTTGGAACTACTTTTAATTCCAAAGTCAAATTTGCATATAACTTTAATTTAAAAGCAGCCAGCAAGGCAGGCCTGCCTTTAAAATGACACTGGGCACCTCAGCAGTGCACCTATGGGTGCACCACCTATGCTGTGGTCCCTAAACCTACATGCCCTACCATATATTAGGGACTTATAGGTATGTTAACTTAGCCAATTATAATTAGCCTAATTTGCATATCCATTTTACACAGAGCACAGGCCCCGGGACTGGTTAGCAGTACCCAGGGCACCATCAGAGTCAGGAAAACACCAGCAAAAAGTGGAAAATTGGGGCAAAAAGTTAGGGGGCCTCTGCAATCAGCCCTGTTTTCCCACACACATAGGGGGTCATTCTGACCCTGGCGGTCCATGACCGCCATGGCAGAGGGCGGCGGAAGCACTGCCAACAGGCTGGCGGTGCTTCCTGGGCGATTCTGACCGTGGCGGTAAAGCCGCGGTCAGAAAAGGGGAGCCGGCGGTTTCCCGCCGGTTTCCCGCTGGCCCAGGCTATCTGCCATGGCGGCGCTGCTTGCAGCACCGTCATGGGGATTCCGACCGCCTTCCCGCCAGCCTGTTTCTGGCGGTGTCCACCGCCAGAACCAGGATGGAGGGAACGGGTGCCGTGGGGCCCCTGGGGGCCCCTGCACTGTCCATGCCCTAACAGGGCCCCACAAAGATTTTCACTGTCTGCTTTGCAGACAGTGAAAATCGCGACGGGTGCCACTGCAACTTCGCCGGCTCCATTCCGAGCCGGCTTCATTGTTGAAGGGGCTATCCCGCTGGACCGGCCGGCGGTCTTCTGGCGGTCGCCCGCCGGCCCAGCGGGAAAGCCAGAATGGCCGCGGCGGTCTTTTGACCGCGGAGCGGTCTTTCGGCAGGAACCGCTTGGCGGGCGGCGACCGCCGACCGCCGCGGTCAGAATGACCGCCATAGTGTACAATAACAACATTGGGCCTTCAACTAGTCACTGAGTCTCCACTACCGAATACATTTAGTGCTTTTTAGAAATGGGTTCTTTGGTTGGCAGTCACGTTGTCCCATGTCCAAGCAATGGCCCTCACTCTACTCAGGGTAAAAGAGAATCACATTCAGTTAACCTCGCTGAGCCGCTTGGCACAAGCAGGCAGGCTTAACTCAGAGACATTGTATTAAGTATTTGTATCAACACACACAGTAATACAATAAACCTCTACAAAATGACACAACACAGGTTTAGAAAAATAGTAAATATTTTATCTAAATAAACAAGACCAAATACAATAAAAAATCCAATTTAAAATTATGATCTTAGCACTTAAAAACACAAAAATAGTGCCTAGAAGAACAAATTGTGCAATTGGATGTAAAGGGGCGTTGTGACAGAGTAGTTTCCTACAGTGCGATGCCACGGGTGCCGTTTACGGAGTCGTACGGACTCCCAGATCTAGTACTTTAGTAAAACAAGCAGAAAACAGACCGGAGCATAGAGTAAGGGACCGAGGCGTCATTAGTTCCGATGTGGCGTTGGTTCCGGTGCTACAGGGGAGAGAAGCAGAGGTGTTGCGAAGAGGCGTTGGTTCCTTACTGCAAAGCGGTGGAGGTGAGGCGGTGTCGATTGCGAGATGTCGGTCCCTTGGTTTGCGCCAAGAGATGAAGTCCGGCAAGGTCACGATGCTGCAGGGCGACCTCACAGGGTCACAATCACATCACAGGGCCGCAGGTGCTTCAATGGCGTTGGATGTCATGGACGTCGGACTTACGACACTCAGATCTCAGCGAGGTCATGCGGGATCAGGAACTGCGGCGACACAAGGCCTGCTGAGTCATTGGGATCATTGCTTTTTTGCAAGGTCCACAGCTTCGAGCAGGTGGTGTAGCAGTTTCCGTGAAGCAGCATCCTTAGTGTAAGTGGCCTGGCATCGTCCAGCGTTGTTAGGCTTTTCTCCAGAAATTAACTTCCAGGGCCCCAAGAGGTGGAACAGCACCTTCTGGCAAGCTAGAATCTACAGCATGCAGACTCAAAACTGGATGATGAAGCCTTTGCTGTCCCAGAGGCTTCAAAGCAGGAGGCAAGCTCTACTCTAAGTCCTTGGAGATTCTTCTTCAAGCAAGAATGCACAATAAAGTCCAGTCTTTGTCCCCATTCACTGGCAGAAGCAGCAACTGTAGGATAGCCCAACAAAGCACAGTCACAAGACAGGGAAGCACTTTTTCCTCAGCTCTTCAGCTCTTCTCCTTGGCAGAGGTTCCTCTTGATTACAGAAGTGATCTAAAATATGGGGTCTTTTGGCCTACTAGTTATATCCCTTTCTGCCTTTGAAGTGGGCAAACTTCAGAGGAAAGTCTCTGTTGTTCACAAGATTCTGCCTTGCCCAGGCCAGGCTCCAGACACACAGAAGGGGGTTGGAGAATGCATTGTGTGAGGGCAGGCACAGCCCATTCAGGTGCAAGTGACCACTCCTCGCTTCACTCTAGCCCAGATGGCTTATCAGGATATGCAGGGTACAACCTAAGCACCCTTTGTGTCATTGTCTAGAGGAGATGCACAAACAGCCCAACTGTCAAACTGACCCAGACAGGGAATCCACAAACAGGCAGAGTCACAGAGTGGTTTAAGCAAGAAAATGCCTACTTCCTAAAAGTGGTATTTTCAAATTAACAATCTAAAAACCAACTTCACTAAAAGATGTATTTTTAAATTGTGAGTTCAGAGTCAACAAACTTCGAAATTTCTATTTGCTCTCAAAGGGAATAAGCGCTTTAAGAATATTTAAAGGCAGCCCCCATGTTAACCTATTAGGGAGATAGGCCTCGCACAGTGAAAACCTAATTTGGAGGTATTTCACTGTTAGGACATAAATAAATGTCCCACCTTTAACATACACTCTACCCTGCCCAGGGGGCCTCCTAGGGCCTACCTTAGGGGTGCCTTAAAGGTATAAAAAGAGAAGGTTTAGGCCTAGCAAGTGGAATTGGCAGGTAAAAACTGCGCACACAGACACTGCAGTGGCAGGTCCGCGCCATGTTTACAGGGATACTAAGGTGGGTTGCACAAGCAGTGCTGCAGGCCCACTAGTAGCATTTGATTTACAGCCCCTGGACACCTCTAGTGCACTTTACTAGGGACTTACTAGTAAATCAAATATGCCAGTCATGGAAAAGTCAATTACACATACATTTTTTTCACAGAAGCACTTGCACTTTTCAGCAGTGGTTAAGTGCCCAGAGTACAAGCAAAAGCAGAGTCTAGCACACAGTCAAAACATGGGAAGCAGAGGCAAACAAGACAGGGGAGACCACACCAAGGATGCCAGAACTGACAGTGCCATGGCAACTGCCACAACAATCTAAGATTGATTTTACACCATCTCATTGCAAAGAATGATGGCTTCCCTCCTGCCGACCTCAAAAGATTATGGCTTCCCTCCTGCCGACCTGCCTGTCCTGGATTTCAATGATGACCTGGATGACCAGCTGACAATCATCAATAACCAGACTCTCCAGGATGCCCTAGGATCCCTCTAGACACCACCTCCATTTGCAAGGAGGACACACAGCATTGTTGGGTTTCTACATGAACCAACCAAAAACCAAAATATACCACCTTCCAGTACTGACACAGCCCTGGACTCCAATGACCCAGAGACCAGCTTTCAGAGGAAAGTGGTAGGAGTCCAGCAGGAGCTCACCAAGTAGTTGTGGTAGGGAATGGAGACCATGGCAGGTAGCCTAGAGGGAGTGTGGATTTGCCTCATAACAGGTCATGAAAACATAGCTGCCTCCAAGGCACACACACCCCACTCTGTGGAGTCCAGCAGTCCCTGGCAGACATAGCTGCTGTCATGAGGAAGAGGCCACAACAATTCCCCTCCCAAACTGGCAGCAGCATAGCAGACGACAGGCTGAAGTCCATTCAGTGGGAAGTGGCCTCCCTCAGGGGAGACACGGCTGTCTATCACCGCAATGTTTCATCTATATTGAAAAATCAGCAGTACCTCCTTGCTGCAGTGATGCCTTATGTCATACCACAAATGGCTGCTGCTGGGAACTTGGACTCCACATCTGTTAGACCTGACAGCCTTAAGGTGGTCACTCCTAACTTTTTGCCTGCTTTTCACTTTTTGGATACTGTTTTTGCTGGTTTTAAGACTCTTCACACTTTACCACTGCTAACTAGTGCTAAAGTGCATATGCTCTCTCCCTTTAAACATGATAACATTGGATCATACACAATTGGATTATATAATTTAGTTATAAGTCCTTAGTGAAGTGCAGTATATGTGCCATGGGCCTGTAGATTAAATGCTACTAGTGGGCCTGCAGCACTGATTGTGCCACTCAGGTAAGTAGCTCCTTAACCATGTCTAAGGCCTGCCATTGCAAGGCCTATGTGTACAGTTTCACTGCCAATTCAACTTGCTTTTTAAAAGTACTTGCCAAGCCTAAAACTCCCCTTTTTCTACATATAAGTCACCCTTAAGGTCACCCCTAGGTAACCCATAGGTAAGGGTGCTGTCTAGGCAAAAGGCAGGACACGTACCTGTGTAGTTTACATGTCCTGGTAGTGTACACCTCCTAAATTCGTTTTTACACTGTTGTGAGGCCTGCTCCTTTCACATGCTAACATTGGGGCTACCCTCATATGCTGTTTGAGTGTGAGCTGCTGATCTGAAAGGAGTAGGAAGGTCATATTTAGCATGGCCAGAATGGTGATACAAAATCCTGCTGACTGGTAAAGTTGGATTTAATATTACTATTTTAGAAATGCCACTTTTAGAAAGTAAGCATTTCTCTGCACTTAAATCCTTCTGTGTCTTACAATCCACGTCTCGCTGGGTTCAGTTGACACCTCCCTTGTGCATTCACTCAGACACACCCCAGAAACAGGATACTCAGCCTCACTTGCATATATCTGCATTTTGAATGGGTCTTCCTAGGCTGGGAGGGTGGAGGGCTTGACACTTACATGTCAAAGGATAGTAGCCTGCCCTGACACAAAGGACTGTCACACCCTCTACTGGTACCCTGGCAGACAGGATGGAACTGAAAGGGGACTGTATGCACTTCTAAGCCACTCTTTGAAGTCCCCCCCACTTCAAAGGCACATTTGGGAATTTAAACAGGGCCTCTGCCCCTACCAACTGAGACACTTCTTGACAAGAAACTCTTGTCATAGACACTTCCTGGAGAAGAGGACCTGAACCAGAACCTGCAGCCTGCCAAGAAGAACTGCCTGGCTGCCCAAAGGACTCACCTGAGTTCTTTCTGTGAAGGATTGCTGCCTTGCTGTTGCCCTGCTGCCTTTCTGCTGGCTGTGCTGAGAAGTGCTCTCCAAGGGCTTGGATATAGCTTGCCTCCTGTTCCCTGAAGTCTCATGACCAAAAATACTTAATCTCTACAAGAAGGATTACTTGTGCGGCGAAAATCGATGCACAGCCTGCATTGTAGTGAAAAATTCACCGCACACCGAACCGGAACAATGCAGCCCAACTTTGCAACGAGAAGATAAACTCAGTGCCAGAATAGCGACTGGAAATTCAACACACAGCCCACTTGATCGACGCACAGCCTAGCCGGAACGATGCAGCCCGACTTCCAGAGAGGAATCGACCCAGCGCCTGCTGTGCAGTAGAAATTTCCACGCAACTGCCACTGGATCAACGCAGCCCCTGTGACTTCGTCCTATCAGCACAGGAAATCCATGCATCATCCCCAGGGCATCTGAAAACCCTGCAACCTGAAGAGGATCCAAGACCGAGCACCGGAAATCGACGCATAGCCTTCCCTGCGTGCAAACTAAACAACACATTGTGGTGTTTGGCCCGAGAAATCAACGAACTCCCCCTGTTTTCGACGCATCTCCTCCTCTGCGGTTCTTTGCAGAGATTTTGAACGCAAACCAAGTACTTTGTGCTTGATAGAGACATTTATTGATTTTAAGAGACTAAAGATACTTTATATCATTTTTACAGTGATATTCCAAAATATACTTATTGCATCTTAATCGTTTTGGACCTGCATTTATCGAAATAAATATTACATATTTTTCTAAACACTGTGTGGTGTATTGTTTTGGTGTTCTACTGTGTTATTGCATGATTTATTGCACACATACTTTACACATTGCCTTCTACGTTAAGCCTGACTGCTCAGTGCAAAGCTACCAGAGGGTGGGCACAGGATAGTTTGGGTTGTGTGTGACTTACCCTGACTGGAGCGAGGATCCTTGCCTGGACAGGGGTAACCTAACTGCTAACCAAAGACCCAATTTCTAACAACATCTTTATCCCCTGAAGTGTGTGTGGCCTTCTCTACCTCTACAACAGCACCACCAATGGCACAAGAGGCACCACACACATCAGAGGATGAAGATGTGGAACAAATTACTTTCAGTAGGAAGAGTACCCAGTAGCACCAGTGTGTGCCACATGGACAGTTCTCCTTATTTCTGGCCTCGAGATCATGCCAGTGTTATGACAGTAAGAAATGTGCTCTCTTCACCCACCCACTGTTGAATTGTCTGCTATGTACTGTCAATATCTCTGACATACCAGTTGGCAATTTTTGTTGCTCCTTAGTAATGGACACCACTCCTTAGCATGACTCATGACATGTCCCTCAACCCTGGACTCTGATTGTGTCACATATCCATGACTTTCTCTAATGGGGTCTCAGACTAGGACAGTGTAGATAAGTCACTTTCACACTTCCACCTGTATATAAACACCTTATACTTATTTAGCATGTCTATGTTTTCTGTGATCCAACTACTCAGCTAAATGATTGAATTGTGTGAATCCATTGCAATGATTACAATATAGCAGTACATGAGTGCAGGACTGTGGGACACCAAGCTACACACAAGGATGCTAACATGAGAAAGGTGTATGGTTGGGTTGTCTGATACAACCAATTAACTAAGCATAAAACTAAAATGTTTGCATTTATCATTTACTTCTGATATACGGCAGGTATGGCTGAGAACGAAGTCAATACCAATATAGACAGCTGGGAATCCCAGAACAACTCATTTGTGTGGGAAGGAGGTAGCTAACCTCATCAGTGGTGGGTACCTGTCAGTGTTGCAGGATACAGTTCCAATTGTGCATGTTGTCAGATGTGTCACAGTTCCCAATATTGAAACTACAGGACCCCACCAATGACAGCTGAAGAACCAGACTTACCTGTCCACGACAAAGTACACATGGACATTGTGAATGGCGGGTACCCTGGCTGGCAAATGCATGGACCAGTAGGTGTGATGTTGAAGACAAAGCGAAAGCTCCTTTGTCAAAAGGGGAAGCACATGGTAAATCAGGGATAACAAGACAGTAAGGTTTCCATTGGCCATTCCCCCAATTTGCCCAGTGCATTCATGAGAAGACCCAAATACTCAGGCAACTGACAAAAAATGAATGCTAAAATAAAGAGGATTTATTATCAAAACATCGTCCTATATAGTATCTAAAAACGACCTTATCTTGAACTAACCTATACTAACTATACTCATCAAACAACTACATCTACCTAACCTATTCTAAACTTCTCTTACACATTGAACACCACACTCTAAACATGGGCCCCCAACCCCTCTTAAGAAACAAGATACAAGTAGGACAACAATTGCTAAACTACACATGTACTAATTATCCTATTTCCTATTCAAATATATATTGTTTTGGAATTTTCTAAACATTTTTCTTTATTTTTTTGCATAAATATATATACCCCAACATTACCAGCCCACCCATCCCCCCTTATAAAAACATTATAATAAAAATCGACCCCGAACATACTTAACCTAAATAATGCCTACACTTACCTAATACTACCTATCTAAAACCCAACCCAAAAATAACAAAACCGCAATAGGGAGGGGAAGGAACTGGAAGGTAGCCCAAATAGTCCTAAATTTCATTTTTTCACTTTTTAGATTTTTTTCTTGATGAACTTCAACATCTTCAGGTTCCTCCTCCAGTTTGTCTAGTCGCTTGAGGATTACATTCAGGTCTCTCCTGAGGTCCAGCTCAAACTGAGTCGGTACACCGGCTTCTGGTGGCTGTACCTGTGGCTGTGTGCTGACAGGTGGTGCTGATGTTGAGGGCGTAGGTGACAATACTTTATTATTGTTGTGACGTTTACCTCAGATTAATGGTCATTTCAAATGTGGCAACTGTAAGACATGTAAAAAGACTATAGGTGGTACATCCTTCTCCGTTCAAGCAGCCAAACTATGGAATTCATTACCCCCAACTATAAGCCACAGATAACTTTCTTGTCATCAGAAAACTACTCAAGAGTTGGCTCTTTCCTTCATAACCACCATATTCAAACAACTATGGACTGCATATGCCTATGTAGATAAATATATTTTTTAGATTATGTGTATATTTCTAGTTATGTATAGTTCTTTAGAAAATATGTATTGATACTATGTCATAACAATAAAATACACACACACTCTTTAAACCTGTTTGACCAAGTATATTTTACCCATGGTTCTAATTATGTATTGTATGTGTATATGTGTGTTTATTCATGTGTGTTTGTATGTGTGTGTGTATGTATATATATATATAAATATATGTAGGTATGTATGTGTATATGTTGTTTCTGTGCTTGGCATGTTCGTGGGTCATTGCATGGCTCCTGGGGGGGTTGTTATACTAGATATCTATGAATTCCTGCTCTCATCTTATCACACTTATCTACCCATCATCATACGTCATGTCTCTATCAAACTATCCTCCATTCTCTGACTCATCTCAAATCATTTTTACTACTTTCATCTCCTAAATAACTCTGCCTAAGCTCTTCCCTCCACTTCCACATCGAACTCACCAAACCTCACTCTACTACGGTGACCTCCCACACAACCCTACTAAATTCTCCTGCATTTATCTCACCCTGTTACTATGCTCTCCCTAACCCTTCCACATCCTCTTCCCTACTCTATCCCCCTTTACTCATCCCAAGCCTTTGGGTTGAGTAAATGAAGGATATACTCCCAATTAACACTTCTGGATTTCTTTCCTCCTCCACCCCTCCATTACTCCAGTCAATCTAACTAACAAACTCTCATATCCGCGGCTCAAATTAACTCATAATAATACTAAAACTGTACTCATTATTTCCTGATACTAATCCATCACTAATTCTTGTTGGGTTCCAGAGTAGCGTGCTACTCACCGAAAAGTGCTTTGACGCCTCGTCAGGGGTAGTACGCACTATATAAATACGATTACAAGACAATACAATACTCTAAGTCTAGCGATGACAACTTTTCATTACAAAGAGAAACATTTTGAACTTCATGAACACTCTAACCACAGTAGTGTGGATGTTACCTATGTGATTCAATGTCCTTGTGAACTTTCATATTTGGGACAAGCACGACAAAGGGTCAATATGTGCAGTTGGCAACACTGTAGTCACATTCGATGTAAAGTACAGGGAGAACCATTGGTTGAACATTTCACAACATATAATCATTCAGTTTAAGGTGGTTTGCGATTGAGAAAGTTATCATGAGTCCATGAGGGGGTGATATAATAAACGCTCTCAATTTACAAGAATGTGAATGGATTCACCTTCTTAATACAGTAGCCCAAGGCTTTAATGAATATGTGGAGATAGCTAATCAGGTAGCAGGTTTGAGTAGTGGTTAACATGGTTTTGAAGGAAGAATGTGTCCATTGTTGGCTGAAACATTTTCTCAAAATGTTTCCTCTACTGATCTTGGTTGTAAGATATTAATTTAATTAATGCTTTATTCAACAATATTGTCAACAATATTGTCTTGTCTTTTTATCCCTCTTCCTTCCTTTTTCCCATTCTTCCTTCTCGCCTTTTCCTTTTTTCCCTCCCTCCCTCCCTTGTTCTCCTCCCCTTTTTTTGCCTTTCCTCTCTCCCCTTGCTCCTTTCATCCTCTGGGTTTTTTCCTGCCCACCTTTTCCCTTCTGTCCTTGGAATGTTTCTGATTGATGTATGTACAATGCGGTTCAGATTTTGACTGGTAGTGTCAATGTTAATGACACTTAGATCTCCAGACAATGGTCATGTGATTTGGCTTTCACTTCCACATCTGTTACATATTTGATGTGAATTTAACTCCCTTGGGTGCTAGTTTTGTTTCCACGCTTGAAGGAGGCTGGCAATAGCGCTGACATTACAACAAATGATGGTGAGTTAGTCCCGATTTTCGAGGCAGCAGATCTTTGGTAATTACTGCACACGTTGTGTTGCAAATATTGAAGCCACATTTTCTTTGTGGTTTTTTTAAGTCATGCACGGTTTGTGGCTGACAATAAAATTGGTGTTTTGTATGCCTTAGACCCTGACGGAATGGCTGTTAACTAAATGAGTCAGTCTCGATTTTAGAGGCAGCTGATTTTTGCAATTACTGAACATGTTGGGTTTCAAATATATTTAAACCCCATTTTCTTTGTGGTTTTTTAAGTCATGTATAATTTGTGGCTGATAATAAAATTGACGTTTTGTATGCCGTAGGCCCTTAAACCATGGCTGTTAACTGAATTTGCATGGATTTAAGCCACAATGTCTTCCTTTTTGAGGTTATGAATGATGGGTGCCCTAGAATACACATTTCTGTCTTCCTAGTTTCGAGTGTAGACATATTTTTTGGCATTATGGCGGTCATTCTGACCGCGGCGGGCGGCGGTCACCGCCCGCCATGCGGTCACCGCCAAATGGCTGCTCCGCGGTCAGGAGACCGCGGATGCCATTCTGGCTTTCCCGCTGGGCCGGCGGGCGACCGCCAAAAGGACGCCCGCCGGCCCAGCGGGAAAGGTCCTGCAACGAGGAAGCCGCCACCGAATGGAGCCGGCGGAGTTGCAGGGGTGCGACGGGTGCAGTGCACCCGTCGCGATTTTCACTGTCTGCAAAGCAGACAGTGAAAATCTTCATGAGGCCCTGTTAGGGGGCCCCTGCACTGCCCATGCCTGTGGCATGGGCAGTGCAGGGGCCCCCAGGGGCCCCACAACACCCTTTCCCGCCATCCTGTTCCTGGCTGTAAGAACCGCCAGAAACAGGGTGGCGGGAAGGGGGTCGGAATCCCCATGGTGGCGCTGCAAGCAGCGCCGCCATGGAGGATTCCCTGGGCAAGGGGAAAACCGGTGAGAAACCGTCGGTTCCCCTTTTCTGACCGAAGCTTTACCGCCGCGGTCAGAATAGCCCTGGAAGCACCGCCAGCCTGTTGGCGGTGCTTCCGTGGTCCCCGGCCCTGGCGGTCATGGACCGCCAGGGTCGGAATGACCCCCTATATATTTTAGAGGGAATTAAGGTCTTATGATATAGGTGGACAATTAGTGATTTGTTAGAATGTGACTTAGAGACATGGGGTTCTTATGTATGTGCTGTGGTTGACTGAATGATTGGTTTGTTTCATTTTTATTTTTAGTGCACATAATCTATCTAAAGAAAGGTTTCTGTTTGGATTGAAGTATATATATTCAACATTATGGATGTGATCTCCCTGATTTAGGAAAACAGGTTGCTATAAGAGGATTCCTCTCCTTTGACAAAAAAATTTAAGGTGTGTTTATTTGGGTACGCATTGTTATGATTGTGGATTGTTATGATTGTGGTGATCGAATTTTGGTACGATGATACTCATGGATGGTTGGCTTTCAAGGAATTGAGATCCTGGATTGTTGAAGTTGTATATCCCATTTTATGTTATATTAAGGACGATGAACCGGATGTGAGTATGATGTTATTTTCTTCATAATCATACAGAATATCACGCTAGGGGAGTAGGTAACTAAGGTTAGTTTTCTTGATATTCCTAATAGGTTGCCCCCATTATACGTCGATGTCCTGAGGAAAACCCGCAGTTCAGGCCGAGAATGGGCTCTATATGTTTTGTTGGGTCGAAACGACAGCAATACAGATTGAGCCTGTACTGGTTTTCTTTATTGATTAACAAGGCGCAATAGTGATGTGGTCATTTTACCCCTATTTAATTGTGATATATAATGTTGTAAAATCGTCATTTGACAGGCTCCAGTGTAAATACTTTGTATCTTAACACTGAACGTGGTTTTTGCTACTTTTTCTGTTCTTTCTTGTGCAAGCCCTTTTCTTCAACACTGTTTTGAATGTTTTGTGTCAACTAACTGATTTTAAATTAGTTTTGTACATATAATCACGTTGTAAAGTCTTTCGACTTGATGATAATAAAACATAAAAATGATTGGTGAATTGATAAAAAGAAAAATATAAAAAAATAATTTGAATTTCAATATATGAGTTGATGTTGCATGTTTTTTGTTTGTTTTTTAGTATTGAGATCTTTCTTATGTTAAAGATTTTCCATTTGGACTACTGTAGTTGCAATATATGAAATATGAGGACAAGCATGCATCAGTATCAGCATTGGGCGTAGTTTTTTACTGAGTTTAAATTTACACTGCAACAGCAACTAACACATACAGTCCCACACACATTCCTACAATAATGACTTGATCCACATCTATGTCTAAAACCAACCAGACATCACCAGAATCATGTACATGTCAGTGAGATGACGGCAATACATAGTAAATCAAAAGGGCCCAGAGCTGACTTGAACAAATACAATCCCCATCAAATTTTGTGTCATCTAACTTGTGAGGGTCACGGGCCTCTACAGGTTTTAATTAACTGTCTCCCTGGCCATTAGGGGGCCTGGGCATGCTATCCGTCTCTTCAACACCCCTGATGATACATCACAGCCCGACCACTCATTAGGGAATCAATGTGTTACTGTTATCATTGTGGGGCTGCTAACTACCAACCTGCTATTCTGAGGTCAGGTACATCTACATTCATGTGTCCTGGTGTAAGACCTTCCCTGAGTATATGTTACAAGGGGCCACCCCATATCCCATTATGTGCCCACATGTACAACTGATGCAATGTTGGCAGAAGAACAGTTGGGGGAATTCTGAGCTGCACATCACAGTTGTCAACACATTACAGGACTGGAGCCCCCTAAGCTGTGCTATGTAGTCCTACATGTGTAAAGCGGCACACACAAGGTGGCTGTATGGATGGTCTTAAGCCCAAAGTGATATTGGCACAGCACTGGGTATTGCAACTGTATCCTGAAAGGTGTTACATCATTAGCACATGCATGTCATACATCATCAAGGTACCAGCTACACACATACAATTCACATCATTTGCACATGTGATGTGACCTACATCAGTCACAATTATCATGGTTCCAGGACCATGTTGTGAAAACTGCAGAAATCTGGGCCCATATTCAGCGGAAAATGGCGGAGTGCAATGCAGCACCAACATTTGCAGTGCCACGCTGTGTCAATTTCACAACACAGGAATGCTCTGTATTTAATTGGATAAGGTGCACACCTGTGTTGTCCCCTGCACTGGCCCTAAATTTAGCTGCCCGTGCCAATGCAGGTATCCTTGCACCATCCTGCATGGATGTCGGCGTTGAGGGGTGTTCTTGTTCATGTGCGGGAAGGTGTCCCTTCCCGCACAAAAACAATAATTTCAGGCAATTTTGCTATTTTTATGCATGCTGCAGAATGGGGCACACATAGAAAAAGGGAAAATTGAAGAGGATAAAAGTATTCCTCTTTGTAGCACCTTGCTAGTGCCACCCCAGGAGTGGCGTTTGGTTTTGGCGCTGCCTTAGGTTTACAGAATCTCAAAGTTCTGATGCAGCATCAAAATACAATGGATGTTGCTGTGGTACGCTGACAGCAACACCAATTGCAAGCTCCTCTGATGCCGAAAACTGCATCGGAGGGGCCCATATTTACAAAGAGGCATAAAGCCACAAAAAATGGTGTTACACCTTCTTGTAAATATGGAGCTGAGGCTAG
This sequence comes from Pleurodeles waltl, assembly GCF_031143425.1. Lineage (NCBI taxonomy): Eukaryota > Metazoa > Chordata > Amphibia > Caudata > Salamandridae > Pleurodeles > Pleurodeles waltl. Next base: position 236,254,220 of record NC_090438.1, on the reverse strand, counting down.
TGAGACTGGAGTGTCACGTTAAGTGATGCTCTAGTGGCGCTAGGGCCTCTTACATATAGTCCCTGGTGTGGGAGAATCATAGACTTTTCCCAAAACCATCTGGAATGGAGTTGTCCACACATTGTGTACACTACTTACTGTTGTACAGCACAAAATGGCTCCCTGCTGTCCTACAAACACATTTGATCTGAAGGTTACTTAGGCACCTATGGTGTGTGGGTTTCCTACATAATCCCCCTAGTGACTTCTGCAGATAGAACCCACATCTGTACCATTATGTCAATAAGTGTATGCTATATGTGGCACACAGTGCTGACAATGGTGCTATGACAAAATGGTTGTCAACAGGCATTCCTTGTACATGTACAGCTGCCCTGTGACTGATTATGGTAGACAGCTATGAATATGTGGTCAGCCATAACTATTCCTGTTACACACAATTCCATGCCAGCACACGTTGGGCCGTGAACTACATGCAAGCCATTCTCATTGCATAACATTCCAACATATATGATGTCACTATCCATCATTCTGTGATATCAGATCATTGGTCAGGACTTTTGTCATTGCATTCCACACCTCTGAATGACTCACAGCATTCCCTGGATTGGCTCACAGGATGCACAATTTGACACTTACCGGATGCTTTGGGGTCTTGTATACGCGCCACCTTTCCAATGGTGTAGGGGGCTGGTCCACCTGTAAGACCTTAATGAAAAACATTGCATAGTGTGAAAGGCAAGTTTCAGTACATGGACAACATTGAACAATGTAAACGTTTTAGGCTAAATGAGGTAGTCGTCCAAGTGGTAGATCACAGTAACTGACCAACTACTAAGATCACTCTATCACACATACTCTAGGATAAGGTAGACACATGCACCTACAAACCATCACTGTCCCTGACACTCCTGTGGTGCTTCTCACTGCACCGTTTATACATGATATTGTCATATATCTGTCTGGTAGCAGGGCACCTTCATTGCCTTATGGGACTGCTTGATAATGTTTATTTTATCTGAGGGTCATGCGATGGTTGTCACATGCCTGACCTATTGTAACACCCATGGCATTTCAGCCTCCATCTGATAATGTAAACATCTCCATCATTGTCACAGATAACTGACAAACTACTATCCTGGGATTGTGTAGGTATTCCAAGGTGTTGAGGAATACCATAATACATCCTTCAGTCAAGTAAGTAATCTGGGTGTGCCATCTTAAGGCACACATACTTTCAAAATAGATATGGGAGTGTATACATGTGATGTTGTGGTATCTACCTGCACATTGAATGAATGAAATCATGGATGTAGTGCCAATAGTGTGTGGCCTGCCATTGCTGCCATGGTATACCATTGGTAGTCTACTGAGGAATTAGTACATGAGCATAGAAATACGGCTCAACACGGACACACTTTCTCAGTGGTCATAGGATGCATCTGGGGTGCAGGTTAGTGAGTGGTATGCCAGTGATGGAGCTGATGCAGGGCAGCCCCATACTGTCAGTGAGAGGTGGAAGGCCTGTGGAACTGGCTCAGCACATGTGTCTGGTTATTGACATTGAATAGGCTGACTGTGATACACAATGAACTGGAACATGGAACTGCCAGTAGTCCGGACCATTGCATGATCAAGCACCCATATGTGGCCTTGGCTATTTACACAAAGGACCTGATACAACTACACTGGTTCACTACCAATTGCATCTGTACTGTCCTTGTGGCCCTCATTGCACCCCTTGCTCACCCACATGTGTATACGTAGTCAGATATATGTAACAGCATAATGCATGTGTCTCCCAACATCATTTATTCATGTGAAGGTCAATGATGCACTCAGCAGGAGATGCAACAGATCATCAAAACTACTGCTGAGTAAATGAGGGCCCTTCTCATACATTTGTATGCCCACATTACACAGCTTCTCACAGCAGCCTTTCTGAGTGATGGATAATGATACCTAGGGAATTATCTTCTGAATCAGTGGATAAAATGTGGGATCACAACAATGGGGTGGGTCCCCCTTTCATTCATGTTGCATGGCGCAGGCCTCATTTGTAGCTGCTCATTACCTAGTTACACTATGCATGCATCACAACACTTGGAGATGGTTGTGCATGGTAAACTATACATCTGTTCTACATTTGCTTCCTTGTCGTACAATTGAAATGCAGCCCTAACATGGGGCATAGACTCTTCATACAGGTCAGATATGACATGTCCGCAACAATTGCATGTTGCACTCAAACTTAACAGCAATTGTCATGCATAGGCTAACAAAATTAGGTTGTATGGCAATGGGAGACTTACCAACTGTTCCACCAATCTCTATTCCCAGATGGTCGAGCAGATCCTGCTCCCTCAACAGCAGAACCTTTGGTGTTAAGTACATTGCTATGTCTGAGATACAGATGTACACTTACCTATAACACCAAACATGTTTGGTGGCCTATATCCAACATACGGAAATGCATGTGGCCACCATGTAAACTTCTACAAACCGTACTCAGTGGACTTGGACTGCATTAACATCACGTCAAACCAGCCAATTTACCTGAGTATGTGGGTTCAATCTGTGCTGTGTCATTGGATTTCCCTTTGTGTTGCTCTGCTATACATGTGTCATTTGTACCCCCATGCACTGTAGTTGCAGGAGATATCATGTACACATTTGTTGTGTAAGATTGGTATCTGCCGTGTGTGTATGGACAGATGTTTTGTGATTTCTGTCACATCTGACGACAGTGGTGTGTTCATGGGATGTGAAACCTCACATTACATTCTTTCTGCATGGACACATGTTGCCATTTGACAAATGCATGTGTTGTCACATCAGTGCCACCCATGTTTCTGTATGTTGGAACACATGTGTAGCTCATTTCTGTCAGTCACTGATCTTGTGACACCTAAGCCCTACTTTGGTGCAACGTTGCCTTTTGCTTTAAATCTAAACACATTTCCATGGCTGAGTCAATACAGTGGTCCATGTGTGCTGACATATCTGGCTTATATGTGCGTGCCATAAAGTAGGCACCATATTTGTCCACATCAGATTAGTAATAACTGTCACAAACAATGGCATACCACTGTGTCACAGTGTTGCTGTCTGGCATAGCTGCCAGCCTACTCATCATCACAACAGTGTGAGTTCCTATAGCAACACAAAACCATGGTAGCATGTGAAGAGGCACATCAATGGATCCCCAGTTTAATCATACCCCTGTGCACATGCATCAGGCCACTGACAATGTGATATGTTCATAGAGCTAGAGCAGTGGTGTGTGGGTTCATTGAGCAGGGACCTAGCCTCTTCATATTTGCCACTCAGCAGTACTTTGCACACACCCCAGCAGACACATGCACAATTGTGGTCATACAGTCCTGGATCTCACTTTTACCACTGCCGTACTTGATGTCAGCTTTCCCCTCTTATGTACATCACTCTGATCTTGGACATTTTGTACATGTGACAAGTTTTGATGTCCATAGCAGTTCCCTTGGGCATCTTTTTGGTCTAGATTCTTTGTTGTGACTTCAACATTGGAAACATGCCAGGGTACATATGGTGTTATCTGTCGCAGCCTCATGTCATGGTGGCATGCGATGGTCAAATACCATGGTATGCAAGTGGGCAACATGACTGGGTGATGTACTGACCCGGACACCCGTTCTGTACATATGTAAAATATTAACATGTAGACATTGATATGTTATAAAGTCAGAGTTGGTCTATTTGGGTCCCTTCTCCATGTATTCCAGCACTACTGGTGAGACATGTATTGTCACCTACATTGCTCCCATTCTTTCGTCTGTTAGCACTTTGTACATATCTCATACTGCAACATTGTCCATACATACATAGACATGATGCAACATGTGACTTGTGTTTATGGAAGATGTTCACATCTCCTCCTGCCAACGTGATATGTACAGTTCCATTGTCTATATTTGTGAGTTGTCATGAACTCCACACACACATGACATCACTCCTGTCACACCACTTCTGTTTTTTCCATTTGACATCCCATGTTGTATGCATAGGTGTGAGTGGGGGTCTGGAAGCAGACCATCCAGTATGTCCATTGTACATGTGTTAGCATTTCTTCCAGCAGCGCACAGCCTAGGTAACTCTTACCATAAGTGACTGATATTCAGGTGCCACATCATGTCAGTGCTGGAGAGGTTATTAGCCAATTGCAACATATATGGGTAGGTCTACTCCCACATTGTTTGGATTTATTTCTCAGACATATTTCAACAATGCTGGACAGAGTAGCACATCCCACACCTGAATGTGATTTTGGAGGCCACAACATGTATGGGACTAATTGTCAATATTGCCTTCATGCCCTTGTCCTGTCATGTGAGTGACAATGGGTGGTGTGTATTGCTTTGTGTCATGTGATGTAATTGTACACATCATACTAGATATACATTCTGTCACATCAAGCATTGTTGATCCTGGCAAAACCGTTGCTACCTAGAACATACACCCATGTATCAGTATGCACATGTTTGCCTAGGTTTCGGCTAGCCATGTGTCAGGACAGGAGATTTGTGTGACAAGTTTGCACCTTATGTACATTGTGATCATTTGCTACTCTGACTACATTCAACCCAGTTGAATATGTGGTGGTGCATTTTCCCAAAATATCCATGGATGGTGAAAATGGGTTTGGATAGTGATTCTGCACCCATGGCTGCTTATCTAGTCAAGGCAAGACATTGTGCACTCCACAGCCATCGTGTGTGTGCCATACATGAGGTACAGGCCACCATGTGCCTGAGTTGTGCACCTCAGGAGTGCACATTTCCATGGTTACACTGTGCAGGCACAGCATGGGACATTGGTTGCAATCCCTGGGCCTTAACTGAGGCACCACAGTTCACAATGATGTACCACCCTTGTCACACATGTACCATGTAGGCAATGCTACTGTAATCATGAGTTGTGACAGTGTAGTGTTCCTACATGACTTGTTATCCATTTGGTGACAGCCCCTACCTCATGTGTGCCCATCTTACATTCATCCTGTTATGCATGGTGTTGCTGTTGTGGATGGCCTAGGTATTGGCACCTTTCCCACTTGACGGGACAATATATGTGATGGTGCATGGATCTAGGGCTTCAGGATTACACTGCCCGCAAATTGCATGTCACTAATATTTGATTTGGTGGCAGTAGACCCACTCATGTCACAAACGTTGTTGCTCCCATACTGGTCACCTTTGTGCTACCTACCTGCTCACTGTTAGAGTCACATTTCAATGGAGCATGTAGTCAAGAATGAATAGATCAAGGAGATTCAGGTGCAAAGTGATTTATTAGTGCTATTTACGGGGTGATGTTTAAAGTATTGTGGTCATGTGTAGAAGTTCTCCAAACTGTGGAGTCTCCTACGAACTCCGGCTGCAGTGTTAATTTCTTCCCCCTCCACATGATCTGCTCCATCATCCTCCTCGTACTCGCTGGGAACATCATTCTGTTCATCCAAGAGGATATTTGTCCAGACACAAGTGTTGTGCAGGATTGCACATGCCAAGATGATATTACAAATAAGTGGTGGAGCATATAAGAGGCTTCTTCCTGTCAGGATCAGACACCTGAACCTGGATTTCAGGAGGCCAAATGTCCTCTCCACCATATTGAAGGTGTTCCTGTGTCCCTTGTTGTAGGCCCCTGTTCCACCGTTATGGGATTAGCAAAAGGGGTCCTCATCGACTGCTGAATGCCATACACTTGGTCATCTGCAAAGCATAGAGAGGAGATGTGTTGTTACGTGCTGATAGTGGTTTGGTACATCCCATGACAGTTGTACTTTTTTGTTGAATTTGTGACACAAACTTGCTTGTGGTGTTCTGTATGTTCCTGTTCTTGTGAAATGGTTTCTTTGAATTGTGTTGATGGACATGACAAACTTTAGTAGTGGCTCAAAAGAGTAGGGCATTTTTATGTTGTTTCCAGAAGTGATGGTCATGATTTGGGCCCATGTGTTGTGTAGTAGATATTTGGAGCATTTTACTATTCTTACATGGCACATACCACTTCCTAGCAGCACAATGTTGTCAGATGTTGATATAGCATTTTTGCCCTACAAAGCAAGATTGTGCAGTCTTTTTGACATGTTGAACTATGCATGCAGTGTGACATTTAAAGGCATAATTTTGAGCAACTAGCACCACCAGAACGCCACTTTTATAGAAGCTCCAGTGTTACTATGCCCTGCCCTATATTTAAAGGTGGTGTTATGCCATTTGTTGTTGCTTGATGCCACCTTGTGACTAGGGATACTTCACACACTACTCTTTGCTTGGAAGGGGTGTGCAATGGGTGATGCTGTGGGTGTGCCACAGTAATACCTGTAGCATTTTCTAGCTACGTCTGAGTTGGGAGTTTTTGTAAACCTGAGGCAGCGCCAATACCTTACCCCACCCCGCATGCATAGTAGGAGCAAAATGCCAGACATGGTAGTTTATGTGCAGGAAGGTGTCCCTTCTCACACATGAACAATCACAACCCTCAACCAGACATCCTTGCACAGTGGTGCAAGGATGACTGAGTTGGTGCTGGTAGCTAATTTTTGCTCAAGTACTGGGGACAACACAGGGGTGTGCTGTATACTATTAAATTAGGCGCATCCCTGTGTTGTGCAAATGAGGGTTGGCAGCGCATCCTATTTTGGCACAATGTTGCACTCTGTCATTTCCCTTTAATTTATGTGCCCTAGTGAACCTTTGTGGCAGATGATGGCTGTGCAAGCCATGACGTGTACAAGAGTGTGTGTCCCACAGTGGTAGGATGCCTTCTAATACATGATTTCTGACAGACACTTTCAAAACATGCACAGTGCAGGCATGGGAGGGGGCACAGCTATTTTTCACAAGGGTGCCTTAGTATGGTGCATACAAGGTCAGGTATCCCCACTATACACCTACCACATCCGACTATGTCATCCATGAATGTTAGTGATTTTTTCACAGACACAAGACCATGGTATAGCATTTTGGGTAGTTGGAACAGACATGGTGTTCTTAGTGGGCACTAGGGGTGCATGTGAGGTGACACTGGAGTAGGTGCTGCCCAATTTCTCATGATTTAACCCCCATGGTCTTCGATGGCAAATATTTTTGTATATGTGTGTGGGGGACACAATGCAGCAAACAGGTGTATGTGAACACTACAGGTATGTCAGGTAGGTGTAGCTTGTCAGAGTCACCAGATCCTCGGGGTCTGTGCACGTTCCCAACATGTCCACCACTGAACAGCTCCAAGACTCTTATGGATAAATCACAGAGACTGAGAGAGTTCAAGAGGGGAAGAGGGGATTAGGAAGGGAACAACTGGGAAGGAGACCTGTAGTAAGAAAAAGGTTAGAACACACAATATGAAAATTATATCTCCTGAAATCAATACTAGACTATGATTCTAAGCCTATTCACTCTGAAAACATGAACAATCTAAGAGATAAGTTTAAAATTACTACGTTTTAAGATGGCCGGATACCTGTAGGGGAATCAAGATGAATTAAATTAAAACTTTCTTATTCAAGTACTTTCTTTTACATGAGAATCAGAAAAACATTCTGACTAAATTTTAAACCAGTCATATAAATCCTGTTTTGAGAATGTATACTAGGACCATACAATATCGCATCTAGAAACTCTGGCATTCTATGTACTCTTAAAATGTTTCAACACAAATTGCGCATATTGCAGATATATATATATATATAGTAAACACCATAAAAGGATTGTGCACCATGAATAACACAATATGGATTCAGGAAACAAATCACATAACTTGTCAACTCGAATATTACATAATAAATATCTTAGAATAGCGGCATACAATAAACAACATGAAATAAACTTGAGGAGAGAATCGTGCGTATTGTCGATTCGAGTGTTACCATGTCAAATACCAAGAAATGGTAGCACGCAATAAATATCAAAGTCAAATCATCATTAATCAAATCGCTCGTCTTGCTGATTCGTAAAATACAATGTAAATGTCAAGAAATAACAGCTCACAATAAATAACAAGATCAAAGTACAATGAAATGAATCGCGCTTCTTTTGCCGATTCTTAAGCCACCATGTAAATGTCAAGAAATGGTAGGGCGCAATGTACAACAAAGTTAAATCCTCATGAAACGAGTTGCGCGTCTTACCAATTCGTAAAACATCATGTAAATGTCAAGAAATAGTAGCACGCAATGGACAACAATGTTTAAACACCATAAAACGAATCGCGCGTCTTGCCGATTCTTAAGCCACCATGCCAATTTCAAGAAACGGTAGTACGCAATGAATAACAAAGTCAAACATTTATGAAACAAATCGCGCGTCTTGCCTATTTGTAAACTACCATATAAATGTCAAGAAATGGTAGCGCGCAAGTAATCTGTTACTCATTTAAGAATTAAATCAAGAATATGAAAATTCTCAATAAAGGTGTTGGGATAGTTCAACCACCGTCTTACCGCCTGGAACAATGGTCGCCAATGAAGGATGAAGGGCAGAAGACTGGAAGATCCAAATAGGCCACCAGGACAGGAGCTCAGGAAGAAGCTGCTGTTCTGCACCGGGACCTCTGAATAGTGAGCACTGGGAGTTGTGCTATCTCTCTTTTATAGAGTCTTGTCCCAGTCCAGAACCACGCCCATGCATGTTGCAGGGAAAGTCTCTGGAAGGCCCTGGAAAGGGGCCACACCCTAACACACTCTGAAAACCTGCAGCAATACATTGCAAAGGAACAGTATTTGTAAGCATATTAAAAATAAGTTTTCAGGATTGAACTCTGCAATGAAAAAGGTTAAACCACAACATATCAGCACAATGCATAAATTACTTTGTTTTGAGAGTGCTGTTTTTTTTTGCATTTTTGTCGGCAATAGAGCGCGTACTGCTCTGGTGTTGACATCGCTGATGTATACTTGGTTATGGCACCACTTGGGTGGAATTGGATTTAAGTTCTGCCCGAGGCTTACACACCATGAGTTATGTGGGACTGTGCCTATGAGTGACTTCCTCAACATGACCATAGCCTATGCCATTGACATAACCTGTGAGCTTCTTTGTTTGGTGTAATGTTTGTGTGTGATATGTATTTAGTTGTCTACCTGTGGACACTTGTAGTGATTTGTGAGCAGTTTCTACATGCAAAAGATACTTGGCTCCAACTGTCCACACCTGGTTTGCAAGTCAGTGTGTTGCTGTGTTATGTAGATTTGGGTGTATACGTTTGTGACATGCAATGTGTGAAGTGTGGTGTGGCTTATGTGCCTGTACATCTCTGTGGCCCTGCCCATGTGTATTTCTTGTTGCATGTGTCTGGTTTGTCCTTGATGGTGGGTTGTGTGGCGTGATTATTATGGTGACTTACTTATGAGTAGCCCATTGCCATATTCACCATCCTGGAACCACTGGTTGATGGTGTGATGTATGCGTCATGGATGCTGCCAGGATATTTCACCACGATGTTTGTGAAGAGCTCATGGTGGTCCACGACTGCACAGTAATGGAATATGTGTGCTTGCAGTTCCTGTAGAGGTGTTCCTTCTGCTGCAGGTGGCACCAGTTGGACATGGGCACAGTCCATTGTACCCAGCACATGTGGAAACCCAGCTATCTGATAGAAACTTTGCTTGGTGTCGTGCTGCAGCTAATGGGTATTTGGGAAGCAAGGGCCAGATGTAGCAAGCGTTTTGCATGGTGCAAACAGCAAATTTTGCTGTTTGCGCCATGTAAAATGCACAACGCGATGCTCATTCCCATTTTACGAGTCGGTAACCTGGTTACCGACTCGCAAAATGGGGAATGCGACTCGCAAATAGGAAGGGGTTTTCCCCTTCCTAGTTGCGATTCACATCGCAATGTAGAATTGCTTTGTGACCGTGAACGCGGTCGCAAAGCAATTCGCAGTTAGCACCCATTTCAAATGGGTGCTAACCCATTCGCAAAAGGGAAGGGGTCCCCATCCCCTTTCTGAATGTCCCTGAAAACATTTTTTCAGAGCAGGCAGTGGTCCTCTGGACCACTGCCTGCTCTGAAACAATGAAACACAAACATTTCATTTTTTCATTTGTGTTGCAACTCGTTTTCCTTTCAGTAAAACGGGCTGCAATAAGAAAAAAAATCTGCTTTATTAAAAAGCAGTCACAGACATGGTGGTCTGTTGTCTCCAGCAGGCCACCATCCCTGTGAGTGCTGTGAATCGGAAGGGGGTCGCAAACTGCGACCCACCTCATTAATATTAATGAGGTGGGTCTTTGTGACGCCCTTGCGATTCGCAGATGTGTCAGGGACACCATCCTGCATCCGGGTTTGCGAATTGCAAATTGCGAGTCGCTCAGACTCACAATTTGCAAGTCACAAAATCTGGATTTCCTACATCTAGCCCCAGATGTGTTGTGGCATGAGACATAGGATTGTGTCCAGGAACTTTGATAGGCAGACAGAGAAGGATGGCTGGGAGATACCAGCCACTAAAGCACCCAATGTCTGGGAATGATCCAGATGTCATCATGTGGCAGACAGGGAGGAGTTTTGCAATGGGTGGGATGTTATGGGGAGTTTGCAGCCTTGCTGTGATGTGTGGCGCTATCAGGTGTAGCTGGTGTACAATGGAATCGCCATTGAGTCTGTACATCCGGATCACATCTTCTTCCCTCATTCCTAAGATGGTCATTCGCTGTCTAAAAATTATCTCCCTCCTTCTGCGCTGCCTCTGTGGCTGTTGAGGTGGGGTTTGAGGTTGCTGCTGTGGTAGTGGTTGGATCTGCTGTCTTTGCAGACGTCTGCGGTGAACGCCAAGCTGGAGCTGGAGCACTTCCAAGTTGTCCTAGCAGTTGGGTTTGATATGTTTTGTACTGCTGCCATCCAGGAGGTGAGTTTGGGGGTGGTACACCATATATGGTATGTCAGTATTGGGGTGTACAAATTAAACATAACAGGAACAAACATTAAAAAAAAATAACCCTCTTCCCACACTCAGAGAGAACATGTCAAGCAAATCTAAATGTTATCAAAAGAAAAAGAAAAACAAATATCCCTCTAGGACAATGATGTGTACACCTCAGGGTAGTGGCAATGCCATGGCAGGTGGCCTCAGATTTAGAAGTATGTAACATTGTTAGCAGATCATAAATAGGTCAATCGATTATCACATCAGATAAGATAATGGTTAGGTCATTGGGAGGCAACCTGTAGCAATGCAATGTTGGTTATTATCTCTGGGATTTATCAATCAAATAGGGATGGGAGTCTCTTCAATGCGGCAGACAAATTTCATACTGGGAGCTAGTTGGGAGCCTTGTGTGGAGTAGGCTAGTGTTTCATGCTCTGGGGAGGTACCCGGCCCGTTGCTTGCAGAATGCTAATGTGTCGGCTGGGGTGTCAAAATACAGGGGCGTGCCATCCACAGCTGCTCTGAGCCGGGCAGGATAGAACATGCCATACCAAAGCTCCAATTTGCACAGAGCTTTGATAAAACTGCGTCTGACCTCCTGGACTGTAACAGTGAAGTCAGCGAAGAGCAATGCAGTAGCCCCTTGGATCTGGATAAGGCCCAATTCATATGCCAAGTATAGTGATGTGTCTAGGTCTCAACAATTGATGAGCTGGGTGAAGAACAGCTGCAGCGGTGCACATAGGTCAGGGCTGAGAGATCTATGGTCACATTCAACTACAAAGGTGGATGTAAAGTTCTGGCACCCCAGCCGTTCAGAGAGTAAAAGCTTCACAAAGACAACAAGGCAGCCTCTGGGTGTTGCTTCCTCAATACCTTGTATTCGAAGATTATTGGGGCACCCCCTGGCTTCCAAGTCTTCTTTTTTTATGTCCACTGTTCTGAGTCATGACTCCAGCTTGTCCAGCCATTTTATTGCCATGTTTGTGACATCTTCTAGTGTAGAAATTCATTCTTCCACTCCTTCCGTACTTGTATTTTGCTTGTCGATACACTTTCTCATGCGGTCCAGTAGAGGTGTGAGAGTGTCAAATTGTGAATCTATGACTCAAAATCCTGCATATAGTTCAGTCACAATCGCACCCATTTCTGAGGTTTGGTCAGGCCCTGTCTCTTGCACCTCCTTCCATATCAGGTCCAGCTCCCGGGCTGTTAGTCACCTTGTTTCTCTCAAAGGCCAGCTTGCTCTGTCTTGGATTGTCCCAGACCATTGCAGATGCAGGTGCAACTTAGTGCCTCACATTTTCGCTGAATGTTTACGGGGGTTGTGTGGTACCAATGAGTACGCCTGTCCTAATTGGTGACAAGGCAATAGGGACCCAGAATGTGGTATTCCAGTCTCTTCCAACACACAGGAGGTGGGATGGCAAGTGGAGGGAGGGCAAGTGATTGGCCTTGAGTTACTTGCAGAGTGATGCAGAATACCATGGATCCCTCGATGATTGCAGGGAGGTCCCAGTCTCTCCGGGATGGGTCCTGGTTATGTGCAATGATCTCCTCCTGCAGTCTAATCTCTTACAGAGAAGGAGTCTCCTCCAGTAAGCTGTGGGCAGGGGGGTAATCACAACAGTAGTGTCAAGGTCCTTTTAAAAGTTAGGCCTACCACAGCAGCCACCGAAGGGCGGAGCTCGGTTTATGTGCTTTATGTGCAGCTCACTAAATCATTGTGTTGTCCTACCAGTTCTTAAGTTTAGTGCCAGGGCTGTGGTCTGGTGCACCGTCAATACCCAGGCCAATGTGGGCCACTGCCCATGCAGCCAATTCAGACAGATGGAGGAGGGCACTCTTGAAACTTGATGCTTTTAAGTCATTACATTGAGAGAGCTTTGCAATGGCAGTCTCTCTGTCTTCCATCACTTTATGGGGTAGAAGAGAGAGAGAAAGAAAGAAAGAAAGGGAGGGAGAGTGACAGGGCTGTGGGGGAGCCTCAAGCCACCCACAGTCCTAGCCAGCTCCCCATGTCCTGCAGGAGACTGCATTGCTCCAAGAAGCTACAAGAATCAGGGAGCTGATTTAAATAGCAGCTTGCTGCTTGTGGGAGCAATATTCTAATCTGTCTTTCCTGCAACCATATTTGCATGCAGGGAAGACAGATTAAAATTCTGTTTTCTGACAGTGGGATCTGCTTGACAGCTCCTGCTGTCAGAAAGCCAACTTTGTTTTCTTTTACTTGGTGGGAGCTTACAGCTCACACAAAGCAAAAACAAACAGCTATGTCCCGTGGTGGGTACCCAGGGACATAGTAGGAGCTGGCCATCATTGGCTCCTCAAGGGGGCTGTGCAGCATTACACAGCCCAAGGGAGGTGGTGTTCCCGAGGGATTGGTGGTCCAAAACATACCCCCTACCACCAGAGCTAAGGGGTCAGGGTGTCCCGAACCTGGCCCCTTTTGTTTTTTTTATGGTATACTTTTTTTGAGAGACTCGGCTGAAGCCGAGTCTGAAGATGGCTGCCAGCACTTCCTGGTTTGAAGTGTTGCAGCCAATCAGAGCTGTGCATTTCCCTGCACCTGTTTATCTTTATTCGCGAAGCCGGTGGGGCCAGAGAAACTGCAGGACAGATTTACGCCAAATAATCAAAAGCACAATCTACGTACTAAAAGCTAGCTTTCTACCAAATTCTGTGTAATTCTATCCAGAGGTTCGGGCTGTAGTCATGCATAAAGGTCCTATGGAAATTAACATGGGAAACACAACATTTTTTATCCCCCCTTTTTCTCGACCCCTGCTTGACGGATCACCCTAAAACTTTTTGTGCGCAGCGAGAATCACTAGCACACGTTTTTGGGAAAATTTCCTGAAGATTCATCACAAGGTGCCAAATATGTAGGCAAATCAAAAAACTATTTTCTATGGAAACATGGTCCTAACTATAACTAGCTATTGGCGATTGCTAGTAGGTAATATAAATACATATATATATATATATATATATATATATATATATATATATATATATATATATATATATATGTATATATGTATATACATGTGTATAGATATAGATATATATAGACACACACACACATGTAGGCAGGGAAAGTGATGAAAGTATTGCTCCCACACTCAGGGTGCTGCATTTCTAGCAGCTCCCTGCGGCCAAATAAATAGATAAATAGAAAGGGCAGGATTAATTCAGGAATGTTGCTCATTTTAAAGAAATTAAACCTCAGTGGGAAGCACTTACATATAAAAACAAAGCAGGTGCACAAGTTAAATCTTCACTTCTGTGAAGTACTAATCATTCCAATTTCTTGCACATGGTCAAGTCAAAGTAAGTGGGTTTTTTCAGCATTTTCACCTTGAAGAGTTATCTATAAACCTTGATGGAGGTAGTTGCGTTCTTGTTTTTTTTCAGCACAGTATCTCATGTACTTACTGTGACGAGTAGGTTCTTTCTTCTCATCTGCTGCTGAGACCAAAGATTTTGTTCTCCCTTTAAAAAACTACAAGGATGTAAAATGGCCTAGAGGACCTACCCAGATGGCTCCCCAATATACATTAGTAGTATGCAACTTCTTCCTGCCCTTTTCCTAGGACAGACAGATTACTAAAAGGCCCCCTAGCACATTTCCACCCATTTTTAGAGACACGTTCTTGAAACAGAGGAATATGATCACATCTCCTCCGAAGAAAGAAGTATTTACTTCTGTAAAGTACAAAGGATCCAAGGTCATTTTCTCTACAGCTACATCTTGAAAAGATATCTGTTGACGCACTCCTGGAACAATTGCATTGGCAAAATTATAGACACACAAGGTCACTAGAGACATTACCTCGGCTTCCTTTACGAAGCCGTAGTGTAGGAGATGCAACATTCATTTACCCAAAGATGTAGCACCTGCTAGTTAGCCAGTAGAAAGTAGTCAGTTGAGTAGACATTCTGCATGAAACGGTGGTCTCTTCTGGATACATACGCAGGGCAGGATTCGTTCTGGCACTATGCTCATCCCACAAAAATGTAACCTCAACAGGAAGCATTGAGATAAAGAAAGCAGGTGCCCAAGTTGAAGCTTGAGTTCTGTAAAGTACTTATCACCCTAATTTCTTGTGCATGGTCAAGGCAAAGCAAGTGTTTTTTTCCCTGCATTTCTACCTTGGAAAGTTATCTGTAAACCTTGAGGTAGGCATTTGCATCCTTGCTTTGTTCGAGCGCAATATCTCATGTAGTGAATATGAAGAGTGGCTTCTTTCTTGTCATCTGCTGCTGAGACCAGAGATCGTGTTCTCCTATTTAAAAACTACAAGTATGAAAAATGGCCTAGAATCCCACCGTTTGGCCCCACCCCATGTATATTGGTGGGATAGAACATCTTCCCCCATTCTCCCAGATGATGACAGCTAAATAAAGGACGCCCGCCAATCGGGTTTCCCGCCGATTTTGGAGACATGTTCCTGATGCACATTAATATGATCATATCTCTACCAAACAAATAAGCACTTCATGAGTAGTGTGGGGTTGAGTGGTGATAAGGGGTATGCCACAGGCACTTGCTGAAGGACGGGCACTGTGGACAATCCCTACCACTCAAAGCCAAAGCCAAAGGCCATGCACAGCGGTGGTTGTATTAAGGTAAAGTAATTAAAATTACTTATTGTTAAAAAAACTATAGAAATTGACTGAAGAAACCAAAGGTTACATGGACATTGTAGTTAGGAAATATAATTAAAATAAAATAGACATTCACTTAAAAAAACAAATGTTACAGGGACATTATGGTTCGGTTCTGAATTTAGCCACACATAACCATAGAAATTCAGCAGTTATAGTTAGAGTTATTTCAAGTAGCTATAACTCGCACCCTAAGATAACTTTAACTCGCGCCTACACCATGCACTGTTAATTACCCCAGATATCAAGGCACTCATGACAACTTTTATAACATCAATAAAACTATCAATGAAACATTAGCAGTCAAATTATTGAAGAAAAAACTGTGCACTGTGGGGTGTGGGTAATAGTTTCCTTAGGGCATGAGTTACAGTTACTTGAAAAAACTCTAACTATGACTACTGACATTTTATGGCTTTGTACCAGTAAATTCAGAACCTACATATAACATCTCTGTAACCATTAGTTACAAAATTGAATTTCTATGGTTTCTTTAATTCTTTTTCCTAACTATAACATCCCTGTAACCTTCAGTGAATATATATATTTATATGCATCTATATATAGATATATGTATATTCACTGAAAAAAACAAAGGTTAAAGTAACGTTATAGTTAGGTGGATTTCTCAGTGACAATGTTCAAAACTTTTAAAAAACACAGAAATTCACCAATTATAGCTAGCAGCACTAACTTTAACTTTTGATACCGCTATGCAGTGCTTACATCATAACTTATGACATCACTGATGACATGTCAAAGGGCATCATTGATGGCATCATCCATACTTAATTTTCCAGCATACAGATGAACAAATTACTAAAGCATTACTGGTCCAAACGTAACTACAACAGTTCTAAGGTTTTTTTTTCCACCTAACTATAATGTTAATTTAACCTTTGTTTTTTCATTGAATCTCTAGTTTTTTTTCAAAGAAAGTAAAAAAAATTGTGATTGTATGTGACATAAAATGACTATATAATATATGTTGTTTATAGACATTATTTTAGTAAAAGATTTTTTCATTATAGCAAAATAGCATATAATTGACAGTTTGCAAAATTATTTGTAAAATGAGTGTGAGTATTAAACAGTTAAACAGATAAATATTTAATAGAAAATATTTATTTGCTCAATTATTGTAGCAAGAGATGTCACCAGCGATCTTTTTTTTTTTCAGGCGCCAATGCTCTCCTGAGAAAATCACAAGAAGCAAACAGGAGACTCATGAGATCATAAATCTTCTAAATGTTGTTATCTATCCTAAATGGATCTTTATCATGTTTTCAGTTACTTTATAAGTGTAATGTATAATAGTGTAGTGAATAAAAGGTGGCCCTAAGTGCTGACGTAAAGATACTACTTGTAAATGCCCTCTCAAAGTCATAAACGTAGATGTTTGTTCAAAGTTTGTGAATCAGGCCCTTACTCTCAAAAACAATGAACACAATATGCATTCCTACTAATGAAGTGTATTCAGAACTCATCTACTCCTTTTTACTATTCACAATCCTGCAGGAGACCTGCAAGATCATTAAAATTAGTTAAAAACGATGTGTGTTTATTTTTATCAGAACATTTATCGCTTAGACACCTCCTCTCTAAATCTAGGGGAACAGTATGCCTTTTTGCTGCCACTTGTATAGTTTTTTTTACTTCATTTCCACAAAATCTTGAGTTTTTCACAATAAACAGTAAAGGTCACTATTTCATATCTAACATTCCAATAGTCAAATAATCATTGAGCTTGCATTAGTGAGGCTCGTGGGAGCCTCTTGCTCCCCTTAGAGCATGAAGGCTCACAGGAAAAACTGGCCTCTCGACCAATCAAAGGTCTCCATTTTTTAATTTGCTCTCTCGCTGGAGGCTCACTGGACTCTTGTGAACTCAACCATCCCAATTTACAATTATTTCTTACTCTTAATTCCTCAAAAACTACTGAACTAATTTACAACAAATCACAAAAAGTACAATCTCTGGACGAAGATCTAGAATCCTGGCGAATTTGGCATAATTCCGTTGAGCAGTTTTTGCTATAGCCATGTGTGAGAAAACAGGGCTGACTGCAGACGCCTCCTAATTATTTACCCACATTTTTCACTTTTTGCTGGTGGTTTTCTGACTCTGATGGTGCCCTGTGCACTGCTAACCAGTCCCAGGGCCTGTGCTGAGCGTAACATAAGTATGCAAATTAGGCTAATTATAATTGGCTATGTCATCATACCTATAAGTCCCTAGTATACGGTAGGGCATGTAGGTTTAGGGACTCCAGCATAGGTGGTCCACCCATAGGTACACTGCTGAGGTGCCCAGTGTCATTTTAAAGACAGGCCTGCTTTGCTGGCTGCTTTTAAAATAAAGTTATATGTAAATTCGACTTTGGAATTAAAAGTACTTCCAAAGTCTTTAAATTCCTTATTTTTACATGTAAGTCACCCCTAAATGTGTTCCCTATGTGCCCCCAGGGTTGGGTGCCATGTAACTATGAGCAGGGAGCTAATACAAATAGTTTTTTAAGCCCTGGTAAGTTAAAACAGCCACATTTGTTTTTCCCTCACAGTAGTAAATGGCCTCCATAGGCTAAAATGGGGAGACTTTATTTTAATTAACAAAGTCCTCTTAGGTGTTGGATACTTCAAGTTTGGTATCAAATTAATTGTTATACTAAATCCCACAACTCACAATTGTTGGATTTAATTTAACTAGTTTAGGTAAAGAGTTTTAAACTCTACCTGAAAAGTTGCTAACTTCAGCTCTGTAGTGCCCTTCTCTAATTGGCTAGCCTCTGGCAGCCTGGGCAGGCTGCCGTGATTAGGTGTGAATTGGCCTGGGCTGAACACAAAGGATGTGCCTGGGGGAGGAGAACTACCTCAGCAGATGGGTAAGCAGGAAGGTGTGAGGGCTGCCAAACAGGTCTTCGAAGGCAGGGAAGGAGATTTGGAGTAAACCAGCACCTCCCTTACATCCTCCAACTACAGACAATTAGGTGCCCTCTTGATTAGATTGGCAGAGGGCAGGAGAGGGGTGTGTTTATGATTTTTAGCCACACCAGTGGGGGGGCTCAGCCAGATGTAACCTCCAAAAATCAGTTTCAGCCATGATGGATTTTTGAAGAATGTTGCTCCCTGGGAATGATGTTTGCCACATTTCCCAGGAAGTGGTCATCACAGGGGGAAGGACTCTGCATCTGATTGGAGAAACAGGAACCCCCTGTTTTTCACCCAAGAGCAAGGATAAATATGGCAGAGATGCACCCACACCTCAGAACCCTACCAGATCCCTACAGGAAAGAACTTCAGAAAAAGAAGGACTGCCCTGCTGGACCCTTGACCAGTACCTGGACACTGCACTCTGAAGGACTGCACCAGCTGCACACTTTGGCTTCACCACAAGAAGGACTTTGCCTGGCTTCAACTGGTTCATGGAGGGACTCCCTGTTTGTTACAGGTGAAAAATTGCTATCCAGAGTCCCCTGCCTCAGATCCTGAAGAAACTGACCAGCTGACCACTGTCAGAGTTTGAGCCAGGTGTATTCTAGGAGTTGAAGTCCACACCTTCGAAGAGTAACTCCAATCTTCTGGAACCTTGGGGTGAGCTGTGGAATCCAAAAGAACATTAAAAGACCTTCTTGAAGAAGATCCAAATGTTTGGAGGAGATTGGAGAACTTTTTGGAAAAGGCTCCATAGAGGGACCAATGCGCTGCGGCTACTGTAGCCGGCTTGCCTCAACTGTGACTCGGCCTGACTTGCCGGTTCGTCCCACTGAAGAAAATCTCTGAAAAGGTGACTAAGTCAGAATGTAGAAAGTTGACCCGGACCTCCCCAGCAGTGTATCTTTAGAGAGCTCCACGGACGTCGGATCAAGATTCAGGTTCGGTCTGGTCGAAGGATTTTCATCTCTAAAAAGTATCAAGTCACAACATTTAAATCTTCACCATGAGCTCCCGCAATGCATATCCGAGGAAGGACCCCAGGTTGATCGGATCGGACTGACGACTTCATCCTGCTGAAGAAAATCTTTATGAAAACGACTAAGTCCGAAGGTAAGCTTTTGACAGAGGCCTCCCGCTTGCTGTAGCCGAGCAGGGCTCCATCGCAGTCGGCCTTAAACTTTGACTTTGCCCCAGGCGAGGTGCAGCCAGATGACCAGACTGGAGCTTTTTGTTTCTAGGCACCAAAAAACACAAATTCTTTGAAAATTCATATCTTCGGTTCCCCTTATCCAATTTTATTTGTGTTGGTGTCATTTTAAAGATAAACATATACTCTCTGTTTATGGATTGGTGTTGGATTTTTATTGTGTTTTATATTTCACTTATGCATTGTTTTGTGATTTTTAAATGCTTTACACACTTTTCTCCTAAGTTAAGCCTTGTCGCTTGTTGCCAAGCGACCAAGGGCTGAGCTGGGTTTAATTTATTGAGACCTAACTGGACCTAAGTGGAGGTTAGTGGCTTATTGCTAAGTGTAGGTACTTACCTGCCCTTACTAATAATCCACTTTCCAACACCATGTCTGAAGATGTCTGTGGAACATGCATGAGGATTTCACATTTTGGTACCAAACCAAAACCAGTACTTAAACTTAGCTTACCTGTGATCATGCTACTTAAAAAACATTGTTTGCATTTTTAGAAAACAAAAAAACTGATGTACTCACGGAGCCTCACAATCTCGATATCCAGCAGGTCGAGCAGGTCTTGTTTCTGTTCAAAGACATCTGCCTAGCAGTGCATCAGCTCCTGCACAGTGTGAGTAATTTGGGTGCTATTTTGAACACACTGTGGACTTGTCCCCACAGCAGCTGAGGCTTCCGTAGGGCATAGCACTTGCCGAACATGCAACCTGCTGCTAGCACGCCTGAGAAGATGCACTGCACACAAACAATGAGTGCTACCACCTGTACCTCGCTAAAGACAGGATGGGGAAGCATGGGGTGTGATTGGGGCCCGTGTTCTCTGCCTCTGCCATAGATAGAGTATAAAGAGAGTTGATGAGGAAGGAAGGAGTAGGACTGGGGTAAAAAAAACAGGAGGAGGACAGACAGGATAGGCCAGGAATGGATTAAAGCACATAAAAGTTGACAAAACATAAAAGAAACACAAAGGAATACAAAAATAAACACAGGGACAGTGACACAATAACAAATAAAGTATAAAATTGTTGGGATCGATGAATAGGAGAGTAGATAGGGTTGGATGGAATGAGAAATAAAAAAGTAATACAGTCAACATGGAAAGACAGAAGCAAGCAAAACAAACTGCCTGCACTGTTGTCGACCATGTGGTACTGTTTGCACAGATGTTTTAGTGCAAATGTGCTAATGGCCTGAAAAAGCAGTAAAAATGGGCAGATGAGTATTCTTCCACCTGTTCGCTGAGTTCCCTGAAGTCCTGCGGAGTTTTTTGTAACTCTGCATAATTCCACAGAGTAATACTGAAAAGTTCTGCTTAGGCCTACATATTACTCTGCCAGCCAGTGCTAAAGCCTTTTTGCTCACTCCATTAAACATAGTAAAATTATGTTACATCTCATTGACATATTAGATTTACTTAAAAGTCCCTAGTAAAGTGGTATACTATACTTCCAGGGCTAATGAGTTAAATGCTACTAATGGGCCTACACCACTCACTTAAGTAGAACCCTAAAACATGTCTCAGGCCTGCCATTGCAGCTTATTAACAGCTTTAAACTGCCAATTCGACTTGTCAAAAAAAATACCCTAGACAACTCTCAAACTCCCTTTTTATTACACAGGAGTCTTGAACTAACCCCTGGACCCTGCCTGAGTGAGTGCTGACCTCGAAGTTGTGCCTCTCCAGTCATGGATGCTTGAAAGTGGTGCTAAAGGTGCTTAGATAGCTCAAATCCAAATCTTGGGGCTTAAAATTTTTTACCTAAAAAGTGCCCTGAGAGCTGAGAGGAGACCACGACCAAACTATTGTAGAATCGCCCAAGGTACAACCCCAGACAGCCTGACTTTTTGGCAGTCACTGCTATGTTCTCAGCAGCAAATCCTGCTCAGTGGCTCCTCACAGAAGGGGTATTGGGCCTTAAGGAGTACTTGTTGGCTATAGCTTGCTTCTTCGTCCCGCTGGAGATCTTTAACTTTCCAAAAAGTGACTAAGAACCACGAGTTCCCAATGATGACGCCTCCTCCTCAGACACCCTCAGCTACCTTGCCCCTGAACTTTACTCTCTCAGACATTTTTCTAGAAAAGGTTTTCTAAGTCTGAATGTTAGTGGAGACCAGACCCAATTCACTTCACACATCTTACCCTCACTCCATCACTGTCTTGCATGACTAGATGTCTGCAGTGGGCGCTTTGATCTTTTAGGTACTAGTTTTTACCTTAAATTTGAAAAATACATAACTCCGGTTCTACTAATTGGATTTTTGTCAGGTGTCAAATAATTTAATAAAACTTACTCTATTTTTCTAAATAGGTTTGGGATTTTTCTTGTTTTGTGTTTTCACTGCATTACTGTTTGTGTGCTGCGTAAATACTTTCACATTGCCTCTAAGTTAAGCCTGACTGCTTTTGAGGCCATACCCAGAGGGTTGAGAACAACTCACCCCATGGGAACTCTTCATCAGAGCAGAGGCCAGTGTGTTTGCCCAAAGTCTATCCCCAGAGAAGATAAATAACAGAAAGGTGGAGAGGGAGCTCAGACTTCAGCCTGCCAAGATGAAACTGGAACCAGAGGAGAGAAGGACTGAGGCAGAGAGAGTCCTAGGGGATAGGAGGGCTGAGGCAGAAGGAGAGTTGGCTAGGGAGAAAGCTGAGTTGACCTTGGCTAAAAGAAAGAAACTACAGATGGAGCATGAGATGAGCACGAGTAGCTGGAGCACAAAGCCAGGCAAGTCTAAGAGCCCAGAAACAATGGTGGCAGCAATACCGCAGTGTCTACTGGAGAAAAGACGGTTTACATTTCTAAAGATCTAGTGCAATAGGGGATGACATAGAAACATTGTATGATGCCTATGAGGTTGCTGTGGAGATGCACAGGGTCTCTGAAGAGGATGGGGGCAGTGGGGTGAGCAATTTGGCACCAGGTAAAGCGGAAAGGTTGAGGTATCTCCTCATGAAGGATACCCTTACATGGAAATATAGGCTTACCCCAGAAAGGTACAGGCAAAGTTTAAGGACAATATTAAACCTGTCAGCCTTAATGTAGTCTTCCCCCAAACGTCACCTTTTTCCCTCTATTTTTCTCTGATATCGGTTTTGTTGGCCCTAGGGCTCTGTGCACTTTATCACTGCTAACCAGTGCTAAAGTATGTGTGCTCACTCCATTAAACATGGTCAAATTGACATACACCTGAGTGGCATATTTAATTTACTTGCAAGTCCCTTGTAGAGTGGTAATTTGTTTAACTAGGGCCTGTAAATTAAATGCTACTAGTGGGCCTGCTGCACTTATTGTGCCATCCACTTAAGCAGAACCTTAACACATGTCCTGGGTCTGCCATTGCAGCCTAAATGCAGCTTTAAACTCCCATTTCGACTTGGAAATATAACCCCCCTGCCATTCTTTAAGTTATCCTTTTCTTGCATATGTTGCCTCTACGTTAGGCCATTAGTAGCCCATAGTATAGGGTGCTGTCCTATGGACTACTTTTACTAGACATGTACTTTTATGTTTCTTATGTGCTAGTAGGGAAAAGCTTCTAAATGTGTTCTTCACTACTGTGAGGCCTACCTGTCCCATAGGATAACATTGGGTTGCTTCATTACATTGAATAAGTGCTAACATTTGCTTAGAAAAAGGTAAGCATTTCTTTTGTTTGGTGACTATGAAATTGTAATTAAAAATTCCCTTTAAGGGTGAAGTTGGGTTTTAAGTTACAATTTTTCAAACGTCTCTTTTTTGATAAAATTGACATTTTCCTACCCTTTGCTATTTGATGCCTGCAGCCTGTCCTAGGTCATCTGACTGGGTGTAGTTGCCAAATGTACTTTCTGTATTCCTCCAAGACAATCATGCAATAGAGGGATTAGTTGTGACTGAATGGGCCACTTGCTGGCAGGATGGGGGCGGAGCTGGGTACAGTCCCACTTGCAACTGAATATGCTGTGTTCTGGCTTCACACAAAGGACTTGTCATCACTGCATTGTCCCTGCAGCCAGCTTGGAAACAGGACAGTAGAGTTAGGCAATTCCAAGCATTTCAAAAGAAAACTTCTGGAAACTTCTGCTACTTCAAAGAAGGCACCAGATACAGAAATAGGACACCCAAATCCACGCCCCAGTTCATCTTATGGACTTGCAGAAGGACTCTCAGAGGATTACCTGCTGCTGTGACCTGATGTGTACTCCACAAGATGGTTTTGTTGCATCTAGAAAGACTACTTTTCTCTCTGGAGCCTGCCTTGAACCCTTGGAGGCATGCTTTTCTGCTTTAATCCTGCTTCATCGCTTACTGCCATGACTGCCAGAGTGACTCAAAGGGCTAGTTCACTGGCCTCCTGTTTAGAGACATAGTGACATAACAGGCACCCGCTATCTTTAACTCGGACCTGAACCCAGCATGAGTGAGTCCTAACCCTCCAATTGGTGGTTTTCCAGTTCGGGCCCTTTGGAAGTGACACTAACGATGCCCAAATCCAAACGTTTGTGACTGAATAGTGTTCTGAGACCAGAGAGAAGACAGTTTGCTGAAGGAGCACCACCGGTCAACCTGATTTCCTGGAAGCTCCTGCTAAGTTGTTCTCCGTAGCAATAAATCCTGTTCAGTGACTATTCGTAGAAGGGGTATCCGGTCTTATGGAGTCCTTGTCACCTACAGCCTGCAACATTGTCCTATTAGAGATCTTTTACTTCCACAAAAGAGACTAAGGGACATATTTACAAACTCCTAGTACCACCTTACTCTGCCATAGTGTAATTATTTTTACGCTATAGCGGCGCAATTGACTTTTCCCCCACACCATATTTACATAGTGGTGCAATGCTTGCATTGCTCCACTTTGCTACCCCTTGCGCCACAATATGCCTGTGTCAGGCATAATCTATACAAGGTGGCATTTCAACTCAGGGAGGCCTGAAAAAATGGCACAGTGAAATTTACAGCATTTCATTACTTAGCTCAGGTGTTAAAATGACTTACCCATTCTAGTGAATAGGCCTCCCTTTGCCTTGCTGCACTAGCATCAACATTGTTGATGCTAGTGCAGCAAAGCACCACAACAGAGTCAAAAAGTTTGACTCTGTTGTCCTAACGACCACCTTGGTTTACTGTATTGTAAATACGGTGCAACCATGGTGTTGGTAGGTGGGACAGGGGTGGCTCAAGAAATGTGCTGCATTGGGACTGGTGCACCACTTTCCTGTAAATACGCCCCTAAGTCCGAATGAAGGTATTCTTCACCATAACTTGTGCCCGCGGCTCCCCAACAACAATTTGTTCTCCTCAGACACCGCCAGCTGCACTGCCCTGCTGAACTTTACCTTATCAGACATTTTTGTACAACATTTCTTTTAAGCTAAATGCAAGCGTAGACCAGGCCCAGTCGACTTCTTGTACCTGACTGCTGCTCCATTGCGGTCTCCATAACTTTCGAGTTTGTCCCAGTCTTGCATGACTAGATGTTCCTGGTTAGAACTTTGAACTTTTAGGTTCTTGTTTTTACCTTACAGTTTTAAAATTCATAACTCTGGTTTTACTGGTGGGATCTTTGTTGTATAGTGTCAAATAACGGTTTAGAACTTCCTCTGTTTTTCTAAATTGGTGTGAGATTTTTCTTGAGTGTGTTTCAAATTGTTGTGCTGTATAAATACTTTACACATTGCCTCTAAGTTAAGCCTGATAACTTTGGTTTCACGGATGTCAGAGGGGTAAGTGCAGATTAATTTATGGCTTTTAGTGTATCACCCTGCCTGGGATTGTGGCTGATACTTTAGCAGGGACCACCTCTCTTAACCAGCAACCCAATTTATCACACTCCTGCTATCACTTTTGGAGCCCTGGGGTCACAGCAAGCACAACCCAGCTTTTTTCAGGTTGTAGATAGGAGGACAGTCCTCCTTCTGACCCTCAGGTCCTGGAGTGTTTTGAGGCTAGCTCTGAAGGGTCTAATTTTATGCCCATTGCCAGTCTGTGGGTGAGGGCATACCTCTGTTGAACAATTTCTTGTGATTTTCTATATCCCTACTGCGTATGGAGCCAGCCTGAACAGACAGACAAAAAGGAGGCAGGCTTAGATGTGAGCTTTATCGTCTGTGACTAGGTAGGTATCCTATGAAGCTCAAGAAGGGGCCTGACACACCCCTCTAGGCCACCCTGTCAAGGGAAGAGTCCCTCTCCCTACTTCATTCCAGGGGCCCTTTGTCCACTGTCTAGAAGAAATATACATCTCACCACAATGGTGTAATCAGGGTCAGGTAACAGCTGGACAATAGCAACAAAGCTTTTTCGTTTTAGGCACAGAAATGACAAACTTCTAAAAGTGTAATTTCCAAAAAACCTGATGTAAAACCTGAGTTAACCATTAAGCTGGATTGAAATTAATGCAAAAGTGAGTCCTTGAACCATTTTTTTTTAGCTACTCCCAACCTGAACTTAACGCTTATTAAATTTAATCATATTACACAGTTGTAACCAAAGGAAGGACCATCCTTGCCGCTATGAAAGCTGACTTTGGATACTTATCTCTGCCATGATATGTAAAACATTAAATACAAATGTCCTACCTTTTAAACCCTGTTCACCCTGCTCTATGTGCTTTTTGGGCCCTCCCTAGGGGTGACTTATAAGATCACAAAAGAAAGTTTAGGCCTGAAAAAGGATTGCTTTGTGGGTGGCAAAATGAGTGGTGCAGCCCATTAGTAGCATTTAATTTACAGGAGTTGGGTATACTAGGGACTTATAAGTAAATTGAAGAGGTGCCAATTAGGGATATGGCATTCTAACATGTTTAAGGAGGAGAGTGCAAGCCCTTTTCCACTGGTTAGCAAAAGTAAAGTCTGTAAAGTCCTATGGCCAGCAAGAAAATGTCAGCAAAAGAAGACAAATATCTGGGGGACTACCATGCAAAACATGGTCATTTCAAACATTGAGCAGTCAACACATACACAGGAAACAGGTAGCAATTGTAATTAGTTTGGATCTAACCCAGGAAGTTCCCAATTTCTTGCTTTTGGACTTCTGGTTTTAGGATTCATTCTATGTTGTGGGACTCTATTAATAGCCTTATTCAATATATTTAAAACACGGTAGAAGGTCAGCTGCTGTATAGCTGAGGCAATATTAGAAATACTCAGCATACCCTGCAACATTATTTACACATAGACTCATCTTATCGCCCACCACTACCCACTAATATGCTGGAAAAGGAAATCAGCAGAAAACGTTCCAGCTATCTAAAAATAACCTTTTGCTAAATGGCACTTAGAGCCTCATTACAACCTTGGAGGATGGGATAGTCCGTCACAATTGTGATGAATATTCCGTCTGCCATATTACAAGTTACATAATATCCTATGGAACTTGTGAAACGGCAGTTGGGATATCCGCCACATTTATAGTACATAAAAGAGCTTACGTCATGGCCACGTAAGCCATTCACTCCCTTCTGGATACAGATTCCTCTGCCATTTTGTTAGTCCTGTCTGCGGCATTTCACACAATGTCACTTGTCATACTATTTTACCCCCTATCTCACTTGGGGATTGGCAGTGATACATGTGACAAGGCTCTTTGCTGTTGTAAACATTTAAGTTTACTTGCATCAGCCTTAGAAAATCCCACAGAGTTCAGTTATTAGGCTGAACCTGTTTAATACTTTTGTGACATTTATTTGACAATACTGGCACAACTGGGCTTTTAAATGGTATTCACACAACAACAACCTATACCTATATTGATGGGAATATCAAACTGAAACACAGCTTCTAAGATCGCCTCACTGTAATAGCCGAATGGCTGACCCAGGGCTACATCTGTTTTAACTTTGACAAAATAGAAAATATTCTCTTTGGTAGGGCCACCTTCTCCTCATCTCTGACCGTGAGGTCTTAAGACCTAAGTCAAGCAGCCAATCCTACTCTGGCAGCAAGAAGTCTGAAATTGAATTAATCTTACTTTCTGATTGGTGTTGTTTCAGCCACTTGCATCAATGTTATTTTTTTAATGAATAGAATGTCACACTAATCAATCTATCTGTTGTAAACTGCAGGGTGCCATCTGCTAGGTAGTTTAAACTTGTTCTGTTTTCTCTGAGAGGACCAGGAGGCTGAGAACAGAATTCAAACCTTAGAAAGTTAATCAACAGCTCATGAGAAAGTGACTGTTACTTTGGAGGTTCAAATAGATAATGCCCAGTGGAAACTGGAAGACTTTGAGAATAGACTTCAACAGTATAAACTTAGTGTTCTGGGCATTGACTGGAAAGGACAGACAACCGTAAATATATTGTGGAACTCTTTAAGAGAGCTTTCCCAGAACTATTGGACTGGAATTGGGAACTGAGGGTTCAGCTGGCTCATAGATTCTGCTTTAAGCAAAACACCCAGGCGTGGCAGGATGGATCAAAAGCCAAGGCGATACTCGCTTATCTGGGCAATTTTTTTTGCGGCGCCAGACAATTTTCTGTCTGGCACACCCGAACCGAAAGAGATCCTTTAAAGAGGTGTCATTTTTTGTCAGGTTGGACTTATGCCATTTTACGGTGAAGAGAAGGTGGCACCTATGACAACTGAAACAATCTTTTCAGAGTAATGGGGGGGCAGGCCTATTTAATGAACCTGGTAAAGCTTAAGGTGGTTCAACAGGATAAGTACCACTTTTTTCCATCTCAGGTCAAGGCAAAGCCCTTTTAGAGAGTCTAAGCACCGACTATGGTATTCCTTGCTTATTGGGACTTCTCTTAAAGCTATTTGTGCAATCATGTATACTTTATAGATATTTATGTATGCATTTGGGGAACGTTCAGTTTTTGGAGCAGTGGTTTAGAATGGAGGTAGGGGATTTTTAATTTTTTTGGCAAAGCAGCGACTGAGTATATCAGTGAAGGACAGCTGAGGTTGTGATTCACGCAGGGAGAAAGGGTACCATCAATGAAGCTGGCTGGTCCTACCTCTTCCATGAGGTGGCAGGGAAAGGGAAGGGGAGGTGGGGGTGGCTGGAGGATGGTGTCAGGGTGCTTGAGCATCAGGGAGAGGGGGAGGGATGGGGGATATGGTTGAGGGTGGTAAAATATACTTGTGGGTGTCACAGCAGAAATGAGTGGGTAAATAATAAACATTTTGTAAATGTGAAAAAGGTAGGTCATTTTAAACAGCAGCAGGAGCAGATTCATTAGGGGATTTCACTCTTGGGCATTTTTTCTTTTGTGATTTGAGATGAAGCCTAACTTTTGCTCATTATGTGGGGCGGTGAAGGTTTGCCTGATGCTGTGGTACTAATGGGCTTTCACATAAAGTGTAATGGCAGGGTCAAAGCTGCATATTTGTGGTCACAATACAAAGACGAAGAGAGGGAGGGATACTTTGGGATAAAGAGTTATGAAACCAGATTTGGTTTGTATCCAAGAGATCCATATTCCCTGGAACAAGCGTGAGTTTTTTAAGGACCTGGACTTTTTGCTCCTGGCATGCACGCAGCAGAGCTTAACATCTAGGCAGATGGCGGTCCTTGCTAACAAGTCTATTTTCTCAGCTGGGCATACAGCTGCAGATAAGATCAGCCGATGGGTTATTGCAGAATGTGGTGTGTGTAAGGGCCGGTTTACAATGTGTTCTGTGTATGGCTTTAACATGGATGAAGGTGATGTCAAAGATTGGCTGAAGGTAGAACTGGCATCATGGCCGCTTCTTCTCATTCTATGTGGAGATCCTACTATTCATCATAATGTTCAGAGAGATCAAAATAGGAAATAGGAATCAGTTATATTCAGGGAGAAAGCCTGTAGTATATAAGGTGCTGCATCGTCTGGTTGAAGACATTGGCCTGACAGATGTATGGGATAAGTGTATACTTTCCACATCAGAAGCTGGCATGGTTAGATTATGTTTTGTGTCTACCGCACTTCTCAGCCAAGCCAAGATAGAGATGTTCCCCAGGGCACTTTCAAAACATAGCCCAATGGTTCATGAAATCCCATTAGTAGATATTATCAAACCTTGTAGGTCCTGGTCCTGAGATAGGAAGCATTTATCAGATCCAGTGTATATGAATCATATGTCTGAATGGATAAGGCAACTTTGGAGAACAAAAGAGGGACAGCTCGATGAGTTTGGTGTGGGATGCCTTAAAGGCAGGAATTAGGGGGGAAAGCCTAAGTTGTGGTTTGCATCAAAAGAAGGTAAAGCAAAATTAGATCCAGAGGTTATATGATGATTTATCTTTTGCAGAGGAGAAACTGACTGTGAGGTTGACTAAGGGGGTGGAGCTCCAAGGGGCCCAACAAGAAATAGATATTTTAAAATCAAAGATTAGCGAACATTTTTGCAGGGAGGTCGCCACAAAATGTTATTATTATAGATTGGAATGTTATAAATACGGGGAGACAATGGGAAATTATTAGCCAAACAAATTAGGCAGAAGTAAGTGCCAAATAGGATTCCTGCTATTACAAAACAGGAGGGAGTGATCTTTGAATCCCAGTCCCATATCATCAGGGTATTTGAGGACTTCTATCAAAGCTCTATATGTGCAAGAACTGAAAGCCCCTACCAGTAGGTATGAGGCCTTCTTTATGGGCTCGGATGGGGTCAGATGAAATGAGGAAGATCAAGGGATCTTAGATTCCCCAATAACATTAGATGAGATCAATATGATAATAAACTTGTGGGATACTTGCAAGGCCACAGGGCCTGCTAATCTCCCTCTATAGTTCTTCAAAGGCTTTTGGAGGGTAGTCCAGCAGGACATGCTTCAGTCATTCTTGCAGGCTCTGGTGGGGTTAATCCCACCATCATGGGAGACAACAAATATAAAATATATATATATTTTTTTTAAAAAGGCAAACCTTCTTTGCTTCCCAGATCATACAGGCCAATGTCTTTAATACATTGTAATGGGAACATCTATGCTAAAGTATTGGCAAATGGGCTGGGGAAGATTTTCTCCCTGTTAGTATTGCTCTGGCAACACAGCTTTACTCCTGGGTTTGGTTCAGTTGGTCATGTTAGGATGGTGATCACTTTGTTTGACATGGCTAAAGCCTTAAAACATCATTGGGTTAGTTTTCTTGGGCTCCCATGACTGTGTTTCATGGGAATTTACGTGGGCAGTATTAGAGTGGAATGGATTTGGCAGACGTTTTATGAAGGCCCTGTATAAGACCCCAAAGGATATAGGCCCTCATTCTGACCTTGGCGGTCGGCGGAGAGGCGGCGGTCGGACCGCGAACAGACCGGCGGTCCAAAAAATGGCATTCTGACCGCGGCAGTCACCGCCGCGATCGACCGCCACTTCCCCACTCTGACCGCCACGGCGGTCATGACTGACGGGCTGGAGTTTGCGCACTCCGGCCCGGCGGTCGCCCCAAGACCGCCACCCGTATCATGACCCTGCTTACCGCCGCGGTTTCTGGCGGTCGGGAACCGCCATGCGAACCATGGCGGTAGGCACTATCGGGGCCCGGGAATTCCTTCCCTGGCACTGATAGGGGTCCCCCCACTGCCCCCCGAGTCCTCCCCCACCCCCTCCACCCCCCTGCCACCCCCCAGAGGTGGTACGAACCCCCTCCCCACCCCCACCCCGAAAAGCACATACACGCACCCCGACATGCACGCACCCCAACATGCACATCTGCACACCCCCATGCACGCACAGATCACACAACACCCCCCCACCCCCTCCCCTCACGGACGATCAACTTACCTTGTGCGTTGGTCCGCCGGGAGGCGACGGGAGCCATAGGGACGTGACCGCCGACAGCACACCGCCAACAGAAGACCGCCACACAGAAATGTGGGTCGTAATTCTGGGGGCGGTGTTCTGCTGGCGTGGCGGTGGAGGTTGACCAGTCTCCACTTTCCCGCCGACCGCCAGTCTGGCTGCCGGCGGTTTCCCGGCGGAACGCTCCCAGCGGTCGGAATGCGCACAGCGGCATACCGCCGTGGTCGGCGGTCTTCACCGCGGCGGTAACTCGGCGGTCTTGCGGAAAGACCGCCGAGGTCAGAATGAGGGCCATAGTCTGAATAATGGGACTAGAGTCAGACTGTACATAGATCTCTAGAGGCACCCGCAGGGTTGCCCGTGTTCACCTTTGTTATTTTCTTTATATATAGATCTCTTTACAGCAAAGATTGAGAACCATCCACACATTAGACCGGTTATTCTCAATCAGGTTGAGCATAAAGTGTTTGCTTATGCAGATGACAAAGCGGTGGTCACCACAGATCCTTCTGTGGCACTTTCCGAAATAGAAAGTTTAACAAGACAGTTTGGCACTTGCTCAGGACATAGACTGAATGAAGGTTAAAACCCTGGTGCTGCGCACGGAGGGCACTGGATTTAGAGAGCAACATGTGGTGACTAATGCAGTGTACTTTGGAGTTAGAATTTCAGCAGCTTTCTGGAGAGAATTGATCATCTGCACCTCTCGCTAGTTGAGAGATGGGATATACTGAAAATAACTATTCTTCCAAGGGTGCTATACATTTTTAGTGACCCTCCTGCTGGAAATTAGTAAATATTGGCTGGCTAAACTAGAGAGTGCATGTTTAGTTTGTTTTTTTGAGTGGGTATTGTAGACCAAGTGGGCAGCTATATATATGACCTTGCCGTGTTTGCAAGGTGGATGGTCAGTCCCTATTTTAACTTTTTACTATTGGGCATGCACATTGCAACATTTGGGTATTCTTATTACAGGTGATTCAGGTGGATTAAATTTTGCAGAGTCTCCAACTATTTACAAGTTGATTTTGGGAGCCAAAGAAAGAGCTTGTTTTGTTAAAAGAATACACACAAAATAGGTTCAAGACCTAAGCGCAGTATATGAGGTTTGGAGTCAGGTTAAGTGATGATTAGATATTCGCAAGTTCAATTTTTACACAACTCGAACTTTGAACTTCTTTCAGCCTCATTAATTTTTCCGTCCATTTTTCAGGCTTCAACTATAGAGCGATGGGTACAGAAGAGACTCACAGTTTTAGGGGATTTATACTGTGATGGTCAACTCTGTACTTTTACAGAATTACAGGAAACATTTGGATTTGATTTCTTTCATTTTTCCAGGTGTGAGATTTTTATTCTAGGAGGAGAAATGAATTGATATGGCAGGCTATGTTTGGCTCAATGGGGCTTTATCTCCAGGAGTCACTGGATTTGGGTAGTAAGAGCTGAGAAGCCAACATTTTCAGACAGTTTTTAATCCTTATCATACACCAGCCAAGGTAGCCAAGTGGGGTGGTAGATTTGGGGGGAAAGTGCAATAGGTGTGGTTCAAGCCAGGCTGAAATTATACACATGTTTTTTTCATGCCCAATGTTAGAATCATTTAAACAGGATATTGGGAGGTTTTTAGGTTCAATCATTAGTGGACATGACGGGATCTCGTTAGTAATGATGGTTTTGGGTGTTATTGATAGCTTGGAAGAAAATGAGGTCCTAAGGATAGTAGGATATTAATTATTTATTGCCATGTCAGTTACCTGCCTGTGTATTGCTTCTGAATAGTTGAACCCTGACCCCCTAATATTTTTCATGCGGATATCAGGTTTCTGTGGAGTTTATCATATGAAAATACCTTATATAGACTCTAAGGGCGAAAAAAGCAGTGGTGGGGTGCCCAGAAGCTGGGCTTCAGTCACCAAGTGGATGGAAGGGTAGATATGACAGGAATGAATTAAGGGGGAAGGGAAAAGTGGTAGTATGCTATGTAGCCCTTTCATATCTTCATTTTGGTGGATGTTGTATACGGTATGCTGCTTATTTCTTCTAGCAACAATCATACACCCGCACTTTATGGCTTGGGGTGTTAATTTGCTGCTTCTCTGGAAATACATCTGCCGCTGCTATGTATTTGCACTTTAGGTCTGAACGGCTTCTGCTTATTAAGTTTTGTTACCCTGGGCTTTAACATATCCATCTGTGTCTCAAGTGTGATATAGGAAGCCCTGTGTTAAACTTGTAATCAACTACTAATCTATCACTATGCACTTTTTATGTATGGCTGCTTTCAGACAATGTCCTTAATTCTAGCGGGGTTATTCCTGCTGTTGTCTGTATGGATCTTAGGAATTAATTTTATTCTTATGTATTGTGTAAAGTCTGGTTTGTGTAATAATGTCATAGTTGAGTTAAAAATGAATAAAAAAATAGAAATAGAAAAATGTGGCATGTCTTGTGGGTAGTACCTTGTGAAAGGCAGTGTAATGGAGCCTATGATAAAAAGAGAGCTGTGTGCTATGTGGGAATACGGGTAAAAATGCTTCACAATGAAGATTTGAATACATCCAACTGCACAGTCCTGTCCAAAGTACATCTCAACCATCGCGGGTATCAGTGTATGAGAAGTCAGCCACAGCATGGTGTCCAAAACATACCACCTGAATACACAAGGACAGCAGTCACCACTGCACATTAATACTGAAAAAAATATGGAAACATTTATATAAATATTAGTGGTGATCACTGTGGAAGGCAGCCAGAATTATTGTACACATAAACATGCCCCCATTGGGATCATCACCCCATAGCAAAACAGGGGGGCCAAGGAGTGAAAAAGCACCCAACTTACTCAACAAAAGCTGGACAAAAAATGTCATAAGTGACCTCATCTGTGGGTGCTAAGTAATGTACAACAAATCGTGGTCCATAACTGTTTAGTAGTTTACTACTACTCTAATAATAATGTCTCCAAAAACACTCCAACAACCAAAAGAAACATAGTGCACTCCAATGCCTTACCTTGATAAAGTGGCATCCGCATCGAACCTCTCCATCAGAGAAGGATGTCGCTGCTGGCAAGAAAAACTGTTCTATTGTCTATGTGTAAGCCATGTAATGGTGTCATGAAATGTGGAGCACAAGAATGCAACATGGGCTAGTCTGCAAGATGCGTAGAACCTCTGATGGCGCACGCAGTAAAGAGAGCGAGAACCCGCCCACTGTGCATGTCTGCTCCATAGTGCTTTTGATGTAGAAAAGAATAGCCTAAGGTAACAAGCTCCCCGCATGTGCCAGGGTAAAATAGACCAAAGGAACCAGATACATAGATTGTCAGTGACTGTAACAAGGGCCAAGTGGTCAATGCAGGTCGCCATCTAACTAGTAAGAGGGGGGCCCATCAGTGAAATCCTCAAAGTTAATGGTATTTATTAAAAGGCAGCAGGCAACACAGTGCAGGTTGTAGCATGAGCGTAAGCTATGAGATCGGTGGTCTAAAAAGGTGGCCAACTGAAAAACAAAAAAAGTATGTCCCTTTTGAGAGAAGTCCCCTACACTAAGGACAACCTGACCAGTAATGAAACCATACATGAGGCAAAAGCACTTACCAGTGGGTCAACCTACCAACATTTTTTTTGCCTAACATATAAGGCTCTCAGCCCCTCAGGTCAAGAAGAAATAAACAGGGGACGACAGAAAACAAATGAATTGTATTAAGGAAGTTGTAGAGATTACACAAGAAATTAACAAGAAATGCCTAAGCATAGAAATAAGTCATGTGGAACAATTTATCACTGGATATAAGAAACAAGCTGGCTCCATTTGTCCAGATTGTTAGGATGCTCTATAGATCTCACATGGTGCATACACAGATATTTCACCTCCGAAAGTATTTTTTGTTCTCACTGTCTCTTATGCCCTGTTTTAGTGGTTTGACCTCCTGTCATCAAATGTCCATGCCAATGTGTCCAAACTCTACATAGTGGTCAACCAATGGTGTCCCAACAGTTCTACAGTTGATGCAACTCTTGTGTTGTAAAGTGTGTACCTTCACTTTTTGAGTAGCCTGTCCAACACATATCTCCTGACCTGGATACCAAATGGCATACACAACATTCTTACCACTGCAATTAGAGAATGCCTTCAAGGTATAAATACATCATTGTGAAAAAAGGTTTGTTTTTTTATTACACATTGGACATGTTAGGCAGTGACCGCATTTGTAGTGCCCTACAGGAGAGGGAAGGCCCCATTGTGATGAAACCATTGGGGTGGGATTTGTAGATAAAGCTGCTCTAATCAACCTCTCCCTCAGATTAGGACTTCTTTTGAAAGAGCACAGGCAAAGTTGCCTGCGTTGGATGGTGTCTGCTGTTATGTGCCATTGTTTGAGCGTAATTTTATGTATGGCATTGCTGTCTGTATTGTATGTGCTGACAAAAATCAAATGAGCCTCTGTGGTATCTCGAGATTTGGGGGTAAGTAATTTCTCCCTGTGTGCATGCCAGGCTCTTTTTTCAGATTTCTTGAGTAGCCTGGTGGGATAGCCCTTTTCCTTCAGCCGGGTGATAAGTAAATCAGATTCCCTAAAGTAGTCTTCTTTCTTGTAGTAATTTCTGCATATCCTAGGAAATTGCTCATCTGGGAGGTTGTCACAAAGACCCCTATGGTGATGACTGAAATACATCAGAAGGGATTTCCTTTCCATGGGTTTTCTGTATAGTGAATTGTATGGTATCCCATTTTCAGTTTTAACAGTGAGACCAAGGAAAGCGATTTCTGATGTACTGTGTGCGGATGTGAATTGAATGTCACATAAACAGGTATTAATCCATGTATAATAGTTCTGGAAGTACAGGTCTGAACCTTCCCAAATAAAAAAAAACATCATCAATGTAACAATGCCATTGGATGATGTTAGACTCAAAAGGATCATTCTCGCTCCCATTTTCACTCCGTTCTTTTGGTAATAGAAGGAATCAAGGAATCTGAAATAGTTCTTTCCAAGTGCGATTACAGTCAGTTTGACTAAAAATTAATTTGGTACCCAGTGTGGTATATCTCTGGTGTTGGGAACCTTACGGATCAACCATAGGACATCCTGCTGCAGAATGTTGGTGTATATTGCCTGAATGCCCATGGCAGCAAGAATTTGAGTTGCTGGATCAAATGGCTTGCCCTCAATTCGGTTAATAAAGTCTGTGCTATTTCGCACGTAAGACCTGGTGTGGGGTTTCAATGATTTCAGAAATGTGTCTACGAATTGACAAATGGGTTCAAGTAACAAACCACAACCTAATACGATAGGATGTCCAGGACACTTACTGGTTTTCTTGTGTATCTTAGGTAGACTGTATATCATAAGCATGTGTAGGTATGAGACATTAAGGAATGAATGCTCCTGCTCTCATAAAAAAAACTGCCTCCAAATCACCCTCTGTGATATTCCTGATGAGCGTACAAACCTCTCGGGTGGGATCACTGTTGAGTTTGTTGTAATGTTCCTCATTCCTTAATTGCTTAAGATCTCAGCACGGTATGCTTCCCTGTCTTGGAACACAATCCCACCGCCTTTATTTGCTGGTTTGATGACAATGCTGTTGTCTCTTGAGAGGGATGTAAGAGCATTCTTTTCTACTTGAAGGGTATTGAAGCGGACATATATCCTATTGTTCTTTGTTAATATCTTTCTCTAATGCAAAGAGTTCTGCAGGAACAAGGCTAGTTTGGGGAATGAAAGTAGATGGAGGTCGTAGGCCAGATGCACTCTTGTTGCTCTTATAAGTCTTATAGAAGAGAAAATGTCTTAAACGAAGTTTTCTGTAGTTCAAACTTAACTAAGAAGGGGTCGGATTTATTGGAGGAAACAAATCTCAAACCCTTTTTGAGTGCAGCGATCTCATTTTCTGTCAATATACATTGCAAAATGGGTACTTGGGTGTCAGGGGCTTCCGACTGTATGTTAGTTACCATTGATAATGTTGTCTTCTTGTTTGTCATTCTCCATGCATGGTTTGATTGTAATTGTCCCTCCCAAGTCCAAACCCCCTGCCATGGCCCTTTCCTCAGCCTTGGAGACCTCTGGATAAACCCCTCCAGGGTAACCATTGTGTTCTGATGTCTATTGTTCTAAAAAATAGGTTGAAGAGGAATAGGTGCCTCTGATAAGGTACACCCTTGTTTGAGTACTTTATCCCTTGGTTTACAAATCTACCTTTGGTGTATTGCTTGTCTTGCCTTCACTAAGATAAGGATAGGCTCTTGTTTTGTCAAAATTTTTGTATGTCCTGTTCTAATTTGTCAAGTTTCCTTCATTGTGTCACAATTCTTAATTCACTGACCATTATTTCAAGGGCCGTCAGACCCTCCTTGGTATTAACCAAGGTCTGGTCATCCAAGTTCTTCTTAGCCAAATCAGCAACCTCTTTTTCCAATTTTTCGACATGTTCCAAGGTGGTGTTAATACCCAACACCATCCAATGTCTAGAATATTTTTTTTCCATAAAGCTGAAATTGGTTAAGTATTTTGGATCGTCAACAGAAATAGCAGGTTTGTTACAAACTTGGAGGCTTATAGGTATAGTGTTTGTCTGAAGGTATTGTGCCATCAAATCTCCATGCAGTTGTGTTTATATACATTTCTTAATTATGTCTCAGGTTTATCAGTTTTCTGGCTCAAAATATTGGCCCTCATTCCTACTTTGGCGGGCGGCGGTCACCGCCCGCCAAGCGGGAACCGCCAGAAGACCGTACCGCGGTCAAAAGACCGCGGCGGTCATTCTGACTTTCCCGCTGGGCTGGCGGGCGACCGCCAAAAGGCCGCCCGCCCGCCCAGCGGGAAAGCACCAGCAACGAGGAAGCCGACTCCGAATGGAGCAGGCGGAGTTGCTGGTGTGCGATGGGTGCACCCGTCGTGATTTTCAGTGTCTGCCAAGCAGACACTGAAAATCAATGTGGGGCCCTGTTAGGGGGCCCCACGACACCCATTCCCGCCAGCCTGGTTCTGGAACCAGGCTGGCGGGAAGGGGGTCGGAATCCCCATGCCGGCGCTGCTTGCAGCGCCGCCGTTGAGGATTCACAGGGGCAGCGGGAAACCGGCGGGAAACCGCCGGCTTCCCTTTTCTGACCGCGGCTTTACCGCCGCGGTCAGAATAGCCCCAGAAGCACTGCCAGCCTGTTGGCGGTGCTTCCTCCGTCCCCTACCCTGGCGGTCTCGGACCGCCAGGGTAGGAATGACCCCCATTGTCTCTAGAGATCAGGTAGTGAGCGTAGAAAGGTTGAATTGAAATATGACAGCCATTTGGATTTCTTCACATAGTTCAAACTTTGGCTTATTTCAATGAGCCAGCTCGCAAAAGACTTGTGCTTTGAGACATCTGGCATGGAGAATTATTCACTTTCCTGCCCAAGATTGTACATTAGAGTCCCCTCAACAAAATAGGCCCATTACAGGAGAATTAACCACTGGAGGAATGGGGCATGGCATTACTCTTCATAGGTATGAGCAGCAGCTCAATTTAAATTAGCTTGAGGGATGATTCAATATGGTATAAAGGGAGGCTAAGTAGACCACTATTTCAAAGCACCACAAGAGGCTTATTTTAAGTATTGGAGGGAAATGATCAACCTAGAGTGAGCTTTGCTAGTTTTAAAGGGATATGTGATGAGTTTGGATGGGGTTGCCATCTAAAAACCTTTCCAGAGTGAATCATAGGATTATGGTAAGCTGAGCCCTGAAAGTAACACTGACTGATGGAAGAATAACCTCACACCACTAAGATGGGTGGGTGCCTCTACAATAAGAGAAGATTCCTGCTCCCTTTTTAAGTCCTTACATGGTCTCAAAAACATTTAGAAATTATAGGAAAGACATGTCTGAACTGTTCCACCCCTATCAGCAGTCTGATGACCTCTCGCCTATCTTGCGGCCTTTGTGGGTGGTTGTACTAGCTCCCCGAATCCCTCTCAAGCCCTAGAGAAAGTAAACATGTTGCAGACAGTAAAAAAGGAGTTCCAAGGACCTCACTCAATTGGCATTGTTGTGGGCAACTCAGGAATGGCCATTACAGATTCTTGCAGTACATACACTCACCCTGTAATATGGTAGAAGACCTGGGTAGCTGGGTAGTGCAGAGGAGGATCTTCATTAGTCAAGTAGGACTTTGGGGGCTGCTTCCAGGAAGACCACAGGTCAGTAGACAAGCAGGGCTGGACAGGTAGACAGTTCCTAATTCTAAAATGTTTCTCAGCAGGAGAAGCAGCAGTGGTAAAGGCTGTAGAAAGCTGCAGGAATTACTCATGCCCTACACCCTGAAGGTCCAGAATACACTGAGCTCTCCTACATTTTAGAAGGTGCTCATTTATTCTCATTATCTGGTGTTCGTAGGGCTATACAAACCTGCCACTTAAGAAAATTGTAACCACAAATAGCAGTCTTCTTCCAAACATTCTTGAAGTGATGTCACTAAAAGAAACACAATCATGTTCAGCAGTTTTCTTAATAATCCCAGTTAAAGGGTAGGGGAAACTGACTGGTGGAATATACAATCCAGGGGCAAGAAGATGTTGCCTCATTGCTATGGAAGTCCTCGGGCCTCACCATTTCATCCCTTGACAGGCCAGCAACACTTACAAGAAGCCGTCTGAAGGGAAGTGTGGGATCCACCAATAAGAGGGAGCAGGCAGGTTAGGAGAAATGTGCCAGAGAAATGGTGGGCAGGGGAAACCAGCAATACTCAAGGAAAGATGGTGGGCAGGGTGGAGATACAAGTGCATAGCAGGAAGGTGGGACAAGTTCTGGGCATAGGAAAAAGAGGTAAACTGGAGGGAGATATGAGAGGGTAACAGGTGAGGGAATGAGGACCAAAAAAGGGAATGAAGCAGAGGTAAGAGATGGCGAAGGAAGAATAATAGAGTGCAATGGGAATAAGACAGTTGGAGTAGACAGAGAAGAATATAATTGTAAATGTATCCCTCACTAAGTTTAATGCTTCACTGAAGGTGAAAAGATAAAACCTAATAGTCAATTGTTAGAAATGGAGTCTTTTGTTGGCAGCCAGCTTACCCCCTGCCCAAGCAAGGACCCTCACCCTAGTCAGGGTAAAGGAGAATCACCCACAGTTAGCCCCCGCACACCCCCTTGGTAGCTTGGCACAAGCAGACAGGTTTAACTTCAGAAGCAAGGTGTAAAGTATTTGTACCAACACACACAGTAACTCAGTCAAAACACTACAAAATGACACAACACAGATTTAGAAAAATAGGTAATATTTATCTAAACAAAAGAAGAGTAAAACAACAAAAATCTGACATACACAGGACAAGACATGAATTTTCAAAGAAAAACAGTGAGAACGCTGTTAGCGCAGAAAAATACCTGGGTAGCCTCAAAATAACACCCAAGGGGCGAGTGTGCGTCAGACAAAAGGCCAGCGATGTGTCGATTTCTCACTCTCGAGCGAGACCGGGTGACTTTCCTCTTTCAATAGGGTCAGTGTGCGTCGTTTCTTCTCTCCTGCAAGCGAGCGATGCATCAAGACGGACAGGCACCTCGGGTTCAAGCAGGATTTGTATTGTTTTTCCGCACCCAGTGATGTTTTGTTGAAAATCTGGTCCCACGG
Source organism: Pleurodeles waltl (assembly GCF_031143425.1). Taxonomy (NCBI): domain Eukaryota; kingdom Metazoa; phylum Chordata; class Amphibia; order Caudata; family Salamandridae; genus Pleurodeles; species Pleurodeles waltl. The sequence continues at coordinate 236,213,179 of NC_090438.1, read as the reverse complement.
TATCACAAAACCACGCTGTGCGGGGTTTGCGTCATTATTTGCCTTTGTTAGCGGGTGATGCAAGTTGTTTCTCCAGCCACGTTGCGTCAATCTTCCAGTCGCAATGCCGGTGGAGTGTTGATTTCAGCCGCAAAGCAAGTGGCGTGGCGTTTATCAGCCATGTCACGGAAGGTGCGTTGAAAATGTCCCCACATGGCGGTCTGTGCATGAATTTTCAGTCTTTGTCTGCCAGTTTCACCTTTCAGGGCCCAGGAACTGTATAGGCACCACTTGGCAGGGCAGGAGTCTCAGCAGAGAGTCCAGGAGCTGGCAGGGGAAGTCTTTGATGGCCCTGAGACTCCAACAACAGGAGGAAAGCTCAGTTCAAGCACTTGGAGATTCTTCTTAAGCAGGAATGCACAAAGTCCAATCTTTGTCCCCTTTCACAGGAAGAAGTAGCAACAGAAGGATAGCCTAACAAAGCACAGTCACAGGCAGTGGAAGCACTTCTCCTCAGATTTTCAGCTCTTCTCTTTGGCAGAGGTTGCCTCTTGATTCCAGAAGTGATCAAATTTTCAAGGGTTTTGGATCCACTACTTATAGTCCTTTCTGCCTTTGAAGTAGGCAAACATCAAAGAAAAGTCACTTTTGTTTGTAAGCTCCTGCCTTGCCCAGGCCAGGTCCCAGACACACACCAGAGGGTTGGAGACTGCATTGTGTGAGGGTAGGCACAGCCCTTTCAGGTGTGAGTGACCACTCCTCCCTTCCCTCCAAGCACAGATGGCTCATCAGGATATGCGGGCTTCACTCCAGCCTCCTTTGTGTCACTGTCGAGAGAAAGGTGAAAACAGCCCAACTGGCAAACTGACCCAGACAGGCAATCCACAAACAGGCAGAGTCATAGACTGGTTTAAGCAAGAAAATGCCTACTTTCTAAAAGTGACATTTTCAGACACACAATATAAAAACAAACTTTACTAAAATATGTCTTTTTAACATACACTTCACCCTGCCCATAGGGTACCTAGGGCTTACCTTAGGGGTGTCGTACATGTATAAAAAGGGAAGGTTTAGGCCTGACAACTGGGTACACTTGCCAAGTTGAATTGGCAGTGCAAGGCTGCACACACAGACACTGCAGTGGCAGGTCTGAACCATATTTACAGGGCTACACATGTGGGTGGCACAACCAGTGCTGTTGTCCCACCAGTAGCATTTGATTTACATGCCCTGGGCACCTCTAGTGCACTTTAATAGGGGCTCACTAGTAAATCAAGTATGCTAATCATGGATAAACCATTCAACAGTACAATTTACACAGAGAGCATATGCACCAGAGAGCATATGCACTGTAGCACTGGTTAGCAGAGTCTCAAAGCCAACAACAAGAGGTTAGGAAAAATAGGAGGAAGGAGGCAAAAAGATTGGAGATGACCCTGCAAAAGGGAAAAAGTCCAACATCAATAGGATCAGGTGAGCAAGAATTCCTACAATAGATTGATGCAATCTGTGATTGACAGAATCCCATAGTAATGGCTGGATGAGACTAGTCAAAAAGACATTGGTTTATTGATGGGGACCAAAGAGAAAAAGGTCTGTTTGACAGTTGCACTGTAAACCTAGGCATAAAAAGAAAACAGTTGCTAATGTATAATCCCCCCTCTCTAGTTCTCTCTCTCCCTCTATCTCTCCCTCTCCCTCTATCCGTGTCTCTGTTTCTCTCACTCTGTATCTCCACTCACACCCAAACTTTCCCCTAGCAGCTGCTACATAATGATTTTATTGCAGTGCTAACAAGGATCAAGAATGTTTCTTTATAGTTGGCCATTGAGGTGTTCTACCTGGATGTAAGTGAGTAGTTTTTAGCTGTACCCCTAATTTCCTACACCTTTGCAACCAGTTGAGTGATAAAAAGTTCATGCCCTTGAATATCATGAATCCATTACCTCTATTACTAGAGGGCACACTTCCTGTTCTCTTCATACCAGTTCTTTTTTATAGCCATGTTGTTAGAAATGGGGTCTTTGTTTGCCAGTCAGGATACCCCCTGTTCAAGCAAGGACCCTCACTCTAGTCAGGGTAAAAGAGAATCACCCTTAGCTAACCCCTGCTTATCCCTTTGGTAGCTTGGCAGAGCAGTAGGCTTAACTTCAGAGTGCTTGGTGTAAAGTATTTGTACCAACACCCACAGTAACTTCATGAAAACAATACAAAATGACACAACATAGGTTTAGAAAAATAGGAATATTTATCTAAACAAAACAAGACCAAAACGACAAAAATCCACAATACACAAGTCAAGTCAAATCAAAAAGCAAAAAGAGTCTTTATGTAGTTTAAAACACACACTAACATTGTTAGCGTGAAAAGGTACCTTGGGTGTGTCAAAAATAACCCTGCACGGGCGAGTGTGCGTCAAAAAGGGCGTGCGATGCGTCAATGTCACTCACGAGCGAGACCTTGCGTTGTTTCTTCTTCCATCGGGTCAGAGCACGCCATTTCTTCTCTCCGCAGGAGCGAGATGCGTCTGTCCAGTCAGCACTCTTGGGTCCGGGGAGGCCTTGCGTTGTTTTGACACACCCAGCAGTACTTGCGTCGGAAATCCAGCCGCTCGATGATTAAAAAAACACGCAGCGCGGGTTTCGATCTCCGAGTCTCCATCAGCGATGCTGCGCATCGTTTCTCCAACTCCATGTGTTGATTCTTCGGTGGCGTTTCTGGCGAGCGACGATTTTCAGCCGCAGAGCCGGCAGCGCATCATTTCTTCAGCCGCAGGTCGGAGTTACGTTAATCTTTTCCCCACATGGTGGTCTGTGGCTGGATTTCTCACTCCTGGGCTTTCAGGGTCCCAGGAACTGAATGGGCACCACAGGGCAGAGTAGAAGTCTCTCCTGAGACTCCAGGTGCTGGCAGAGAGAAGTCGTTGCTGTCCCTGAGACTTCAAACAACAGGAGGCAAGTTCCAAATCAAGCCCTTAGAGGTTTCTTCTCAAGATAGAAGGCACACAAAGTCCAGTCTTTGCCCTCTTACTCTGGCAGAAGCAGCAACTGCAGAATAGCTCCATAAAGCACAGTCATAGGCAGGGCAGCTCTTCTTCCTCAGCTCTTCAGCTCCTTTCCAGACAGAGGTTCCTCTTGTTTCCAGAAGTGTTCTAAAGTCAGTGGTTTGGGGTGCCCTTCTTATACCCAATTTCTCCTTTGAAGTAGGCCCACTTCAAAGTGAAGTCTCTTTTGAATGTGAAACCCTGCCTTGCCCAGGCCAGGACCCAGACACTCACCAGAGGGTTGGAGACTGCATTGTGTGAGGACAGGCACAGCCATTTCTGGTGTGAATGACCACTCCTCCCCTCCCTCCTAGCACAGATGGCTCATCAGGATATGCCGGCTACTCCCCAGATGCCTTTGTGTCACTCTCTACTGTGAGGTGCAACAAGCTGAACTGTCAAACTGAGCCAGACAGGGAATCCACAAACAGGCAGAGTCACAGAAACGGTATAAGCAAGAAAATGCTCACTTTCTAAAAGTGTCATTTTCAAACACACAATCTTAAAATCACTTTACTAAAAGATGTATTTTTAAATTGTGAGCTCAGAGACCCCAAACTCCACATGTCCATCCACTCCCAAAGGAAATCTACACTTTAGTCAGATTTAAAGGTAGCCCCCATGTTAACATAAGAGAGGGACAGACCTTGCAACAGTGAAAAACAAATTTAGCAATATTTCACTGTCAGGACATATAAAACACATTACTATATGTCCTACCTTAACCATACACTGCACCCTGCCCCTGGGGCTACCTAGGGCCTACCTTAGGGGTGCTTTACATGTAAGAAAATTGAAGGGTTAGGCCTCGCAAGTGGGTACACTTGCCAAGTCGAATTTACAATTAAAACTGCACACACAGACAGCACGCTGGCAGGTCTGAGGCATGATTACAGAGCTACTCGTGTGGGTGGCACAACCCGTGCTGCAGGCCCATTAGTAGCATTTGATTTACAGGCCCTGGCACCTCTAGTGCACTTTACTAGGGACTTACTAGTAAATCAAATATGCCAGTCATGGATAAACCAATCAATAATACAATTTACACAGAGAGCATATACACTTTAGCACTGGTTAGCAGTGGTAAAGTGCTCAGAGTTCAAAAGCCAACAGCAACAGGTCAGAGAAAAAAGGAGGCAGGAGGCAAAAATATTGGGGATGACCCTGCATAAGCAAAAAAGTCCAACACATGTCAATGTCCAATCAATGACATTATCATGCAGAGATTGCACCATTAGTGCATGTTGAGTGAATACATTTTCTCATTTATGAACCTGTGAAAACTTTCCTAATTGGACTATTTCTATTGTGTATTACAGGAACAGAATTGCAAGAGAAATCAGGGTAATTATGAACTTTGCTACATTATTGTCAAAATCATGGTAAGTCTGCATGAATGTATTAAAGCATTAATGAACTTTCTAACTTTTACATCTAACTGCAGCTATTTGTAAAATGCTGAAGTGCCCTCTTATGACAACAAAAAGTTTTAAATCTCTAAAATGTATGAAAACACAGTGAATCTTGTGTAATCAATTACCACATGAGGTGTGCTGATAGATGAAGACTGAATTGATTAACCTCAAATACCAACCACTATTGGAGCATGATCACTTCAAAAACACATGATAACTCACAAAAAAGAATACATTTTTCCAGAGACTTACACTTCTCGTTGTGCACTAATTAGATTTTATAAACAAGTGAATACTAGTTCTCACAAACTGGCATTACTAGTTTTCACAAACTGGTATCCAATAAGCTTCCTTCAAGATGTGTCCCCCTATTATGAGGAATACAGAAAGACAATTTCCTTGTCCGTATTACAATGTTACATTTGAAATATATATATAATTGGCCTACTCATGCACAGTTCACATCCCAGGCTTGTTGAAATGAGCCATTGAATGGGTTCTGGAGCACATGTGCTCCAGCGTAAATGTAACCTCTATGTCTTTGTGAGTCTCAGCATTGATTCAAAATGCATACTGCATCAAAATCTTTATTTCGGCTCAGAGGCCATATAAAGTGGTTAAAAGCCACAGAAATTTAGCACAGCACAATAAAACAATAAACAAAACCCATCCTATGACTAATGAATAATAAAATAAGTAAAGATAAAATACGACAAACATCCAAACATAAAAACAAAATAAATGAAATAAAAAAACAAATAAATACAAATAAATATAGATTTAGATGTATTTCCAAGTGCTGATTGGCAGCCATTTGAAAATCTACGTGAACATCTTCAAGGTATGGAAGCATGATTTGGGAGGTCATGTTGAGTTTGCTGTTTATGACGATCCTGGGGTTCTTGGCGTGGATGGTAGGGGTGGGTGTCAGCCCTAACCCTGTTGGCCACCAGGTGGAACCCTACTGTGATGTGCTCTTCCCGAAGATTATGATTTTGGTCTTGTCAGTGTTGAGCTTTAGTCAGTTGTTCTTCATTCACTGAGCAAGTTAAGGCATGCAGGCACTGAAATTGATCTGGGTATTGTGCATTTTGTCCATGAGAGAGAAAATGAGTTGTGTGTCATTAAAGTAGGAGAGGGCTTTGATATTGTGAGAGTGGATGATGCAGGCTACAGGGATCATGTATATGTTGAAGCGGGTTGGGCTCAGGGATGGTCCTTGCCAAACTCCGCTTATTAGGTCCCGGTCGTCTGATGTGTTCAATGCCAGCCTGATTGACTGGGCCCTTCCAGTCAGGAAGGAACAGATCAATCAGAGTGCTTGTCTATGGATTCTTATGTTGTGTAGGTATTAGATGAGGATAGAGTGGGGTGGGAGACTGTGCCTACTGCTGTGGAGAGGCCCAGGAGGATGAGGGCCACCGTGTCTCCTCCGGCCAGAGTCATGCGGATGTCACCTGTTACAGTGATGAGTGCAGTTTCTGTGCTGTAGTTGGATCTGAAACCAGACTGCGTGGTGCCAAATAGTTGGTCGTTGTTGAGGTATTTAGTGAGGTGTCTGTTGATGATTTTCTGCAAGACCTTGGCCAGGAATGGTACAAGTAAGATTGGTCTGTACTTGATGAGTGTTGAAGGGCCAGCAGAAGGTTTCTTCAGCAATGGGAGGGCAGTTGTGTGTTCCAAGCATCGGTGAAGGTTGTAAAGAGGTGTAGTCACTCAGAATGGGTGTGAGCCTGGTGCTAGCGGATTGCAGTCCTCTGGAGTAAGCCTGGTGGGAGCAGCAGTCCAATGAGGCCCCTACATGGATGTACTTCATGGTGAAGGCAATTTTTTCTTGGATGATGATGGCCCAAGTTGCTAGCATTGGTTCTTTGGATACAATCGGGAGATGTTTGGGTGTGGCCTGACGTTGTTGTAAATGGATGTGGTTTTGTTGTTGAAACATTGTTGCAGAGGTCCGGATAGGAGTATATTAAGTTGGAGGTGGATGATATTGAGGTGAAATCTTTCACAATGGCAAAGATTTATTTGCTTCTGTTGCTGCTGGTATCAATGTGCTGTGCCAGAGCATCATGTTTGGTGGTCTGTATCATTTTGTACTTCTATCTGCATTGTCCTGGCTCATTCTACATAGGTACTCACTTACGACACCAACACCTATTGATGCATACACAAAAAGGGGAGGAGAAGTTTAGAATCAATTGCAAGTTGTTGTAGTAAATTCTCCCATGATTGCATATGTCAATAAATTACCTGGCCCATAATGGAAAAATATACCAATAACTCAATAGCAAGGGATTGATCCCTGAAGTAAAAGGCCTAATTTTAAGAATCCTTTCTAAAAAAAAAGGACCAACATCCTTACCCATCAAGGTAACATGCTTCATCACTTAGACCCTTGTCATGATGGTGACTAGCATGTTGCACATGGTGGGCTACCACTGGATCCCTTTAAAAAAAATGAGATATGTGTCTAGCTTATTAGGCGTGGAATCACAGGGAAGCTACAAAAAGGAGTAGAGATTTGTATGGAAGGGCAATTACACAAGTTTTATTAGTCCCTCACTATCACATGATGAAAAACAGTGCACTCTGGGAACTGAGCACTGCACAACCCCAATTAGACCCTGATTGCCTGAGGAATAGATGCTACTTGATGTACTTGATAAATATGGATCCTATGGAGTACTTTTTGCTATTGGATGGGATAAATAGCACCCATTCAGAATATTTGGGGAATAAGATACAGGTTTTGGAATAACATGCATAGCATGGTAGAAAGTGTGAATGCAGATTTACTAACACTTTATGTCGAGTTTGTGGTACTTTTGCCATGCACTACATTGTCCTACGTTGCTTCAATTGGGTGTACCATGGTTGGTACATGGGAATTCCCATTTAACCACCTGTGTTTTTTTTAACACAAAACCCTATATATTAGCATTGGTAGATAAGGATTTGAGCCAAGGCATTATTAGAAATTTACTTTATGCCGGCATAACTGTCGAGCTAATTTTAAAACTCCCCACTTTTTTTCCAACTTTGCCTGCATGCTCCTCTGTGAAGTGGGAAAAGTATTAAAACATAGTTTTTGTACTTGCAGGGTTCCTTTCTAGAACAAACCATATGCTTGATAGAAGGGAACATAGTGGTCCACTACGGTGCAAGGGTGTGTGTATAGATGCAGGGCAGCCTAACGTTTGCCAACCTGAGAGAGAAGAAAACAGATATGGCACTGACACTACTCATATCGCACTTTCACACAGCGCAGTGCAACAACTGTAGTTTTCCACGCTGCATGAACAGTTTGCTAATCTTGTTAAAAAGTTGGGGTACTTTATGCACTTAATAGGTGCAGTAAATACCACCCAACTCAGACTTCTAACCCTTGCGTAAAAACAAGTTTGAGCAAAGGTTACAAAACATCAGCCAACTTGGAAATAGTGTCCTCAGTGCATTGCTCTATACATTCTCTATATATTTCCTTGGTCTCAAGCTCATGAAATTTAAATTGAACCCTGTCAAATTGTTTTGTTTTTTTAATTTTAGAATCCTTTTCTCATTAAGTGTGGATTGCATGTCTTTATGAATTATGTCTGGCATTTATCCCATGCAGCTCACTCCACTGTTGACATATCCTCGAGTTCTTGCAACTAAAATGACAGGGATTCCAGCTCTAGAAAAATCCGTTCAGTTCACACTGCAGGTACGTTTTCTGACCAAAAAGGTATTATTTAGAGTAAAAATAAACTTGATTGATTCAGATCATTCAAAACGAAAAGCGTTGCCTCGTCTCCCTAGCAACATTCCAGTTTCCATACATCTTATCTCTATTGTTGGCAATTATTTGCAACATTTTACATTTTCAAACTGTAATAGCACCTGCCATCTGTTTTCCTTGTTGAAATCGGGTACATCTTTTCTGAACTATTTTCCGTGGGTTAAAATCTTTACTTTTATAATAAAGTTTGTGAATTATGTCACCCCCATTTATTTTAATGTGGACGTATTTACCCTTTTTCTCAGTGAAGCTGCACTGGTAGCTGAACCTCTGTCATCTTGTCAGTGATCCGAGGTGTGCATGCCTCACCTTTTCACACATCAGCTGTATTTTGATGCTTGTTTGGAATATGCAGTCTCTAGAGAAAGAATGGCTTGTTTTCAGCACAAATGGAGGTCAATATTGCTTAACACTAAAGGTTAATTTGAATGTAGAAGAAACAACAAGACTTTTGCCTTAATGCTTATGTCAGTGACATGTTAGTAAAATAAGTATCCACTGTGCTTAAAAATAGAATGCATTAGTGATATGAGACTTTAGTTACCCAGTTTTGTGCTGGGAAGGCAGATGGCTAAATACAAAGGGCTTCATTTCCAAGAATCGTATGCATCGCATCGATGCATCAGATTTCTTGAGCTTCCTTAAGATCCCCTTATGACACCATGGATGCAATATATTTACAATACAGAGCTTCATGGCGCACGTTTTCACAGAAATTCTGATGCATGTGTTACCCCTAAATTCATGCATTGCTGGAGTATAATTGTAAAAATGACACTACTCCAGTAGTGCGAGGCGGCTCCAATTGAAAAAAGCTCTGCATTAATTTTACGCCTGCTCTGAGCAGGGGGTACAATTCTGATGCAGTGAAGTCACAGAATGAGGCAGTGAAATGTCAATTTCACTGTGTCAGTTCTACGTGACTTTTTCCCTGGGAACACCTACCCTGCATACATTATACATTGCACAGGTATAATCTGCCGACACAGGCCTTTACAAACTGACGCATTGGGCCCAATGAGTCAGTTTGTAAATCTTAAGCAGTGCAGTCCACTGAAAGCGTCACTGCTGCATCAAAAAAAAAAAAAATGCAGCAGTGGCACAAAGGGCTTGCAAAAGAGGCCCAAAGTGTTTTATTTACAAATGATCTTGCTCAATGTGGAGCAAAGTTTGGTGTTATGAAAATAGGTCAATTTAACAAATGCACGAACAGTGGTGACTTTCAAAGCATACATTTTCGGAAATTATATCCAATATTTTATTTGCACAATATGCCTAAGTGCTTCTATCTGCTAATAAGGACAATAAGTAATCTTAATTTTAGGATCATCTGGGGCAGTATTGCAAACCATGGTGCTGTCACAGTGCAGAGCTTAGCCTTCGTCCCAGATTTACAAGAATCTGGTGCATAAGTACTGATGCACCAGATTTTTTATTGCGCTCCACCACTGCCACCAAACAACACGTGGGAGCGCCCTATTTACAATACGAAGCAACATGGAACATTTTAGTACAAAAGCGTCACATTTCTTTACGCTATTGTGGCACTTTGCTCCACTAACGTCAAATATTTTGATGCTAGTGTGGCAAAGTGTATGGAGGTTCATTGATTTCAATGGGTGTGTTCTTGTAACGCCTGCTTTGAGTAGGCATTAGAAATGATGCAAAAAATGGGGCAATGAAATCTTGTAGATTTCATTGCGCCATTTTGGCAGGCCTCCTAATGCCAAAACACCCCACCTTTTAAACATTGTGCTACTTTGCAAATATGACACAGCGATTTTTGCCTTGTTGAGCCACATTAGCATCAAAAAGTGATGTTAATGTGGAGCAAGGAGGCACTAGGGCCTTGTAAATCTGACCCTTTGTTTTTGTGTTTGTGTTGTCTAAAGGCCACATATTCAACTCAGAATTTCTCTGAGTTAGGACATAACATGTAGAATGTAATGCTCTAAAAAAGTGAATAGTTATTCACTTTCTCTGTTTCTAAGATGTACTTCAAAAATAATCATCTTTCTTTCAGATTAGCCCTGCCCGAATATAAATGCTTAAAGACTTTACTTCCATCTCTTGTATCACTGATAACTTTGTCTTAACATACTGTACTGGGGCAAAAACACACTTACTCGGTACAGAAAAATAATAATATTCGGATTGCTTTCAACAAACCCACCATCAAAAATGAAATCAGTCAAAGAAATGATTTTCTGTCTAGAACTCCTCCCAAACAGATTCATGGAAAGTTTCACTGAGCTAATCAAAAAAACATAGGCAAAGACAATAGATTCTGTTTTTTGGAATACTTGTGTAATGGCTTCTTTAAACATTTTCAACTGAAAGAAGATTGCAAAGGACACTGTCTTCTGAGTCACTGAGCTCTGCTGTCTAATTCAAGAGACTCAAGGAAGTGGGAGTAGGAGAAAAAAAACTCTTAATTTTGAAAGCTTTCAATGAGCAGATGATCTAGGTGGCAGTTGAATTAACCCTCACTGAATATCTACATTAGCGTGACCTAACAAAGCATGTTAATTGCACATTATGATGCTCCCTTTAGTGCCAAAGACTGAACTGCATAGGTCACTTGGGATGCCTTAAGCCCATCCTCTGCACATACATCCGTACTGAAATAAAATATCTTATTCTAGGCATTTGTCCAACTACAAGACCATTACTGGCCTTCAAAAAGCTCCAAGATTTCCAGCTCAAGGGAGCGAAATACTTCTGACATTTGTTTTCTAAGCATGTTTACTCCAATGGTATTATTATTTCTCATGAAAGTGACATACTGAAATGAAATCTTTAAATTATTGAATGCAGTGACTACCCACAGCACCTGCATATTGTGTTTACTTATTTCACGGAATGTAACATAAAATGTGCATACAAATAATAGTTCTGTACCATAAGCCCTTCTAAAAATTAGTTGAGTGTCCCTCACAAAGAACATGGCATTCAGCAGCAGGCCTGTAGCCAGAGGTAAATCTTAGGGCGGCAGGACCCTCAGCTATGATCAAACATGAAAGCTGTGACCGTTAGGTGCATTTTCCCTCAAATACTAGTTATACTACTAAATATTAACCCCAAGAATATCATGGTGCAAGAATGTTGAAGGAATACTATCAAAAGGTAAGTGCATATATGAAAGTAGAGATTTACTATTTCTAACTCCACATCTACATACATTGAAGACACATATCACATGAGTACATATTTGTGGAGTAAGGCATAGAAAATCTATACTTACTTGCCTGTCAGTTTTTTGGATTTGATATCCTGTCCCCCATATTCTGTACCATCAAAATTCTATTTTTGATAATAAGCATCCACACCATATGATTCTATGTGAGGAAATATGTGGCTTTTTGAGTACATATTTAAACACACTCAATCAACTTTCCACAGTCCAACTTTAAGTTGTCTTTCTTACATCTGATTCAAGATAGAGGGGTGTAAAGTTGTAAAGCAGAGTAACTCACAAAGTTGTTACTTTTCTAAACTGTTTTGTGAAGTGCAAAGTGTATGATGTGCAGGGTGGATGGGAGGGTGATATTTGTGCTGATGAAGAGTAAGCAATGTAAATAATTCAAAGGACATCATAAAGTGGACATGAACGAATTCTAATGGATTAGAATGGAGCTTTATCTTCGCAATGTTGCATTTGCGGAAGTAGAAGCATGAGACAATGCCAAGGAATAATTAACACTCTGCCTATTTCTTACTCTCACCCTATCCCACCATTAAACAAAGGAGAAAGTATGTGGTCTAGTGAGAAAGCTGCTTGCTTCGGAACACGTAGAGCTGAGTTTATTCCCTTCTTTAGCCCTTTTTTCTACCAATTGTGTTATTGCTTTGCACGTTAACATTGAGCATATGTGAAACACTAAATAATTTAATTGTTTAAAAATGTCCTCCAAAAAGCGCTGTATAATGTGCAGTTACAGTTACATGTTTTAAGCCTTTTATGTCATTTCTTCTTCATTTAAGTTATCTGGACTTGACTGACCAGAACAGTCTTCACACGCAATATTCTATGCACAGCACTACACCTGAGATTATTGTGAATTTTTTTTTCTAGATAAAGCAATTTATTCCTCAGCAGGACATACTCTACAGCAGAAACACAAAAAATAGAAATTTGGCAGACACACATTATTGCTGACCAATACATTATCGAGGAGTGAACTCAAATGAAATATACAAAATAAAATTGACACATAAAACAATCTGGGTCTCAAAATTTAGCTTTTGAAATGCTCTTTGCGAGGGTCAGGGCATTTTTTAAAAGTCCGGGATAAGCTTATGTGTATCCTTGTGCTGCCTGAAATTCTATCTGCTGTTAAAACATTTTATTAACAATGTCTACAAGCTGATGCTAACTGCAAATTTTGTAGTAGGTAACCATACCTAAATGATTTAGGCCTGCCTTTGAATAGGGTCCTGATTGATGCCATGTTAAGTGAAAAACTATGTATTAGCAATGAAAGACCTGTTGTCACATCGAATAGTTGTTTGTGCAAGATATTTCTTGCTCTTTGCTGCAGAAGCATAATACTATTTTGTGAATTGACACCTGTTTTGCATTACACAACTTGTAGTAAGGCTCTCACCTGGAGGAGACGAAAACAACAGAAAATTTGATTCATGGGTAAAACGATGTTGTAACTGTCAAAGAACAAATGTCTGAAAGGTTATTATGTTCTGATGATAGTATAGGGAGTTTTCCTATTCTCAGGAGTTGTTAATATTCTATTGGTGGATGAACAAAACAAAATATTATAATCTTGCAACAGAGAATTTGTGTGTTTAGATTAGTGCATATTCCTAGAGTAGGGCGGACTCTATCCTCAACATTCCGGCCAGATACTTATTTCTGATCTATTAGATCTCTCTTCATAAGAGTTTATTTAGCCAAATTCTATATGTCTTCTGATTTATGACTGTGAATAATTTCCAGTCCAATTTGTGAAGACTTTATGCTTGCACATTGATATCTCTTTCTTCTGAACAGACACATTATCCGTGTTCGTACCAAATGTATTTAGAATAGGGAGTTTCCTTTACAGAACACCCTTGTTGCACTATTATTATTTTGACTGTGATCCAATTTATAATCAAATATTCATTGTTGGATTACATTAATTTATAATGCTGAAATCTAAAGATTAATGACTAATGAATAAATAGTTGAACTATCTGAAAATAAAGCACTTTAACTCACACTAACTCTCTTTGTTGACTGGATTTAAAGTCTTCAATGATTTGTTTTTATGTAGATGTTTTTCTCATTTCTTTGTTTAGTAACAAAGGTCCCTATGATCGGTGGCAGGGTTATTTACCGATTAAACTCAAAGACAGAGATATAGAAAATCCAGCTCCCTCACTGTTGAGAATCTTTCAAGTTGACCTTCTTGTTATTCAAAACCAACAATCAAATAACTCCCAATTAGGTGAAAAAACAAATTGTTGATATTATCCCAGTAGGACCTTCTGGAGCCAAGACATTTGTTTGCTGATGGTGCCTCAGCTCGAAGGGACATGGCCTTCTCTGTACTAATCACGTTTTTAGAATGCTCTGTCTCGGAATATTAAACCAATATCTAACCTTAACCTAGTTAGGATGGCCCTTAATGCATACTTGTAGAAACATATTTGTTTCATTTGGATTGTTCACCCGGGCCTAGAGACTCTTGGGTGTTATGATTTCCTTAATTATAGACAAAGGTAAGTGGCATCTAAAACTAAAGGAAATTCCAGTATCTCAAAATGCAAGGACATCGGGGAGAGCTGCACACAAGAAACCTTACCAGGAGCATTGCAATGACGCAGAGGCACATGCTATGACATTACTATTTCGAAAAAGTAAATATAATTAACAGACAAAGAGTAGTCAATATCGCAGAAAACAGGGTCAGAGAGCGTGGTTTCACCGTTTGTAGGGTTTTGACTCAGTACAACACAGCTTGGGCTTTTGAAATGGAATTGCAAATGGAGAAATGGGTTTTCTTGTGGACAGTTAAAATATCTGAACCACAAACAAAGTGAATTCATCCACGGACAAATTGAAAAATGCATGGCTAAACACTCTTGATAGAAGTTAGCAATACAGGTTAATTTTACTCACGTGTATTTTGAAATTCTTCTATCTTTTTACATGCAAGCATGGTAAAGACTTCCATCAGCCTTGAATATCATAATTGATCTTCGTGTAATAGGCAAAATATTTATGCACAATTACAGTGCCTTAGCACACTTCTAAATATTTCAATTGTAAAGCAAAGACGTAGCTCTCTTCCAGGGCAGAGCATCTGTAGTCCCAGTCTAGTCAGTAGCGCTCAGCAACTCGATGTAAAATACTGATTCACAAAAAATTAGCTATACGACAAATTGGTGCAGATTTACTAATTCTTGGAATTCAACAACATTCCCACTAGTATTTCTGAAAATCTCCACCGGTAACAGAGGGAATGTCATGTGGCATTTTCTGTAGGCTCGTATTTCAACATGGTTTGTGCATATTGTACATTTGTCAGTGGGTAAAAGTAGCCCAGAGTGGATTTGTTTTTCTTTTTTTACACATGAAAAAACAATGTCCACTGTAGAGAATCCCCTTCCCCCATGTTTGTGTTAGAGGTAATCAATTCTCTTCCCATTTCTCGAAAGGGAGCTACTCCAGCCCTGTACACATCTGACAATTTCCATTATGAAAAAAGGTCAGACCTGAGGTTATGAATGCCAAAAAAACTCATACGTCTGTGGAAGCTCATAACGTTTCAGTGCAAACCATTTTTGACCAACTAGTTACCTACCCATTGTGTTTTTACAAACGCAAACCTCTATGTACTTATTGCAGAATACTCACAGTTTCAATCCATTCACACTGCCATGAAATATCTTGGGAAATCACAACAGACATAGATGAGCTGTATTCCTGCTGTAACACTATAGGCCTCATTCACAAGGTAATTGCTCTACCGTTGTGCCCTTTATTTTTACACAACAGTTGGGCAAGCAGTGCTCTACACTGCTCCACATTTACAAACTGATGCATTGGGCCCAGTGGTTCAGTTTGTAAAGTCTAAAAGCATTGCGTCACATTATACTTGCACCAGGTGTAATGTATGCAAGGTAGGCATTCCCACAGGAAAAGCCACACAGGACTGATACAGTGAAATTTACATTTCACTGTGTCATTCTGCAACATCACTGTGTCAGAATTTTACCACCTGCTCACAGCAGGCATAAAACTTATACAGGGTATATCTCAATGGGGGCCTCCTGCATTGCTGGAGTAGTGTGAGAAATTAGCCTCTTTCTAGCATGGTTACCCTCATTTTTGGCCTGTTTGTAAGTGTGTTTGACTGTGTCACTGGGATCCTGCTAGCCAGGACCCCAGTGCTTATGGTATTTGGCCCATTTCTCAGTGGGGGATCCACGCAAGCCACACACCCTGGATTCCTCCAGGTGTCTAGTTTAAAAAAATGTCTGGGTTTGGTAGGTTTCCCTTGATGACCGCCACACCTGCGACCAAAAGCGCAGCTGCCTCCCCCTTGCAAAAACAGGTAATTTTGTAATAGGTAATTTTGATGTGTCCACATTGTGTGTTGGGACATTTCCTTAACCGGGCACTGGGTCTACCACACAAGTGAGGTCCCATTTTTATCAGGAGCCCTGGGGGAATGCTGGGTAGAAGGAAGTTTGTGGCTCCCCTCAGAGTCCAGAACTTTTCATCACCAAAATGTGAGAAAAAAGTATTTTTTGCCGAATTTTGAGGTTTGCAAAGGATTCTGGGTAACAGAACCCAGTGAAAGCCGTACAACTCAGCCCATCCTGGATTCCCTAAGGTATCTAGTTGTTAGAAATGTATAGGTTTGCTAGGATTCCCTAGGTGCCGGCTGAGCTAGAGACTGAAATCCACAGCTAGGCACTTTGCAAAAAACAGGTCTGTTTTCTTTGGAAAAATGTGTTACGACCATGTTGTGTTTTGGGGTATTTCCTGTTGCAGGCACTAGGCCTACCCACACAAGTGAGGTACCATTTTTATCAGGAGACTTGGGGAAATGCTGGGTGGAAGACATTTGTGGCTCCTCTCAGATTCCAGAACTTTCTATCAATGAAATATGAGGAAAATGTGTTTTGTTTGCCAAATTTTGAGGTTTGCAAATGATTCTGAGTAAGAGAAAGAGTCACCCCATTCTGAATTTCCCTAGGTGTCTAGTTTTAAAAAATGTATAGGTTTGCTAGGTGTTCCAAGGTGCCAGCTGAGCTAGGGCCAAAATCCACAGCTAGGCACTTTGCAAAAAACAGGTCAGTTTTCTTTGGGAAAATGTGATGTGTCCACAATGAGTTTTGGGGCATTTCCTGTCATGGGCACTAGGCCTACCCACACAAATGAAGTACCATTTTTATTGGGAGCCTTGGGGGAATGCTGGGTGGAAGGAAATGTGTGGCTTTTCTCAGATTCCTGAACTTTCTATCACCGAAATGTGAGGAAAATGTGTTTTTTTTCCCCAAACTTTGAGGTTTGCAAAGGATTGTGTGTAACAGAGGCTGGTGAAAGCCCTACAAGTCACCCCATCTTAGTTTCCCCTAGGTGTCTAGTTTTCCAAAATTCACAGGTTTGGTAGGTTTCCCTAGGTGCCGCCTGAACTAGAGGCCAAAATCCACAGCTAGGCACTTTCCACAAAACACATCAGATGTCAATGTAAAAATATGATGTGCCCATGTAGCATTTCCTGTCACGGGCATTAGGCCTACCCACACAAGTGAGCTACCATTTTTAGCAGGAGACTTGGAAGAACAAGTGTTATTGTCCCTTGTCTTTATCTACATTTTGTCCTTCCAAATGTAAGAGAGTGTGTAAAAAAGACGTCTATTTGAGAAATGCCATGTAATTCACATGCTAGTATGGGCACCCCGGAATTCAGAGATGTGCAAATAACTACTGCTTCTCAACACCTTATCTTGTGCTCATTTTGGAAATACAAAGGTTCCCTTGATACCTATTTTTGACTCTTTATATTTTACCAAATAAATTGCTGTATACCCAGTATAAAATGAAAACCTCTTGCATTGGCGCAGCTCATTCATTGGTTATGGGTACCTATGGTTCTTGATGAACCTACAATCCATATATATCCCCACAACCAGAAGAGTCCAGCAGACATAACAGTATATTGGTTTTGAAAATCTGACTTTACAGGAAAAAGTTATAAAGTAAAACGTTGAGAGAAATGGGTGTTTTTTACCTCAATTTCCATATTGTTTTAGTTCAGCTGTTAATTTCCCATATGAAAACCTTGTAGGGTCTACACAAAAGACACCTTGCTGAATTCAGAATTTTGTCTACTTTTCAGAAATGTTTAGATGTCTGGGATCCAGTATTGGATTCACACCCATCTCTGGCTCTAACTGGAGGGAGGCTAAAAGCACAAAACATAGTAAAAATGGGGTATGTCCCAGTAAAATGCCAAAATTGTGTTGAAAAATGTGTTTTTCTGATTCAAGTCTTCCTGTTCTTGAAATCTGGGAAGATGGTGATTGTAGCACAGCAAACCCTTTGTTGGTGCCATTTTCAGGGAAAAAAAACACATGCTTTCTTCTGCAGCACTTTGTTTTCCCATTTAGAAAAAAAATGAAATTTTAGCTGTATTTTGGCAAATGTCTTGGTCTCCTCCAGGGGAGCCCACAATCTCTGGGTACCTCTAGAATCCCTAGGATGTTGGAAAAAAAGTACACAAATTTGCATGGGTAGCTTACGTGGACAATAAGTTTTGAGGGCCTAAGCGCAAACTGCCCCACATAGCCAAAAAAAAAAAAAAAACTAGCAGGGAAGGGGTTAAAGAGGCCATTGGCCTGAGATGGGAATGTTTCCTTTTTCAGAGAGGCAGAAGACAGTGTTGTCCTCTTTAACCCCTATTGTTTGGTCTGACAGTCGAACCATGGAGACCTGGTATTGAAGCACATCCAGGGATTAAGGAATTTTTTTTTAAATGTAAGAATGTAAAAATATAAAATATGCCTCTTAGCTGATTACATGCTACTTACCTTAGCCGACCGCAAAAACTCATTATTAGCGAAACTCATGTACTCAATGATTTGGAGGTGGTTTTAAGCCTAGAAGGAACACATATATAGTTACGTATACAAAATCTTTTGAATATTTAGGTCTACCACACTAGCGAGGTTCCTATTTTATCAGGAGCCCTGGGGGAATGCTGGGTAGAAGGAAGTTTGTTGCTTCCCTAAGATTCCAGAACTTGCCATCACCAAAATGTGAGGAAAAAGTATTTTTCGCCACATTTTGAGGTTTGAGGTTTAAGTCTAAGGGTGACAGGCTCCATAGACGACTGATATACAATTAGCTGGCTGTCACTCAGTAAGCAAATATCTGAGGAGATGGAAGCTTCGGTATGTTTCATGGATTTGGATAATTAATGTAATTAAAACTAAAGTATTATAAATATTATTGTGTCTTTTCTAGTCCTGACCAGACCATATTCCAGTTGTTCAGTATGCAGAATAGGAAGATAGACATTCTATAGGCCGAGTAACAGCCGTGGAGCAATAACTCTCTAAAAGGACACACTTAGCGATGACTTCTAAGGGCTTGCGGCCATTCCAGATTCCAGATGTAATAAAACACTGTCATGTCTCCCTGTTGTAAATAGTGATAGATTGAGAATCTAAAGAACCCAAAAAGAACAGTTACTGATGGTACAGGAGGTGGTGGAGAGAGCCTTGTGGGATATTTCCCAAAAAAGGTTACCCTGCAAAGAGAGCCCCAGAGACCCGGGTTCAGCTGAGAACATAGGGACACTTGATCATTTCATGTTATTTAGTAGACAATACATTGAAATACATATTTTATACCAGTGCAAGATAGGGCTATTTTAAACAGTGGAGGGAAGGTGATTGAAGAATTCATGCAGACCCCTTTCCCAGGTAGACCTGAGAGAAGGATTGTAGGAAAGTACCCTCTTTTTGCCAATGTTACCCCCATTTTCTGCCTGATGTCAGTGTGCTTGACTGTGTTCACTGGGATCCTGCTAACCAGAGCCCCAGTGATTCTGCTCTCTCTCCTCTAAATGTTGTCACTGCATACTGGAAACCCAGTATTTCCCCCACAATTGGCATACTGGTTCCCCCTCATAAGTCCCTAGTATATGGCTCCTAGGTACCCAGGGCATTGGGGTTCCAGAGGATCCCTATGGGCTGCAGAAATCTCTTTTGCCACCCGTAGGGAGCCCATGCAAAACCTTCTACAGGACTGCCATAACAGCCTGTGTGAAAAGGTGCATGCACCCTTTCACTGCCATTTACACTGCACCAGGTCACTTATAAGTCACCCCTATAGCAGGCCCTCCAGCACTGAGGGCTGGGTGCAGAGTACTGGTGTGTGAGGGCACCCCTGCACTAGCAGAGGTGCCCTCACGACCTTCAGGACCCTTTTCCCAGACTTCGTGAGTGCGGGATGCCATTTTAAGCATGTACTGGACATAGGTCACTACCTATGTCCATCTACATAATGGTAACTCTGAACATAGCCATGTTTGGTATCAAACATATTGGAATCATATCCCAAAGCTTTTGCAAGCATCGGTTGTATGATTCCATGCACTCTGGGGGCCTCTTATAGAACCCCCAGTAGTGCCATTCCAGCCTTCTGTGGTTTTCTAAGCAGCCCCAGATGCTGCCACCTCTCAGACAGGTTTCTGCCCTCCTGTTGCTTGAGCAGCTCAAGCCCAGGAAGGCAGAACAACAGATTTCCTTTGGGAGAGGGGTGTTACACCCTCTCCCTTTGGAAATAGGTGTTACAGGCTTGGGAGGGTAGCCTCCCCAAGCCACTGGAAATGCTTTGAAGGGCACATTTGGTGCCCTTCTTGCATAATGAAGACTATACTGATTCAGGGAATGCCCAGTCCCTGCTCTATAGCGAACCTGGACAGAGGAAAGGGGAGTGACGACTCCCTTGTTCATTACACCCCAGGGGTGGTGCTCAGAGCTCCTCCATAGGGTTTTGCCATCTTGGATTCCAAGTTGTCAGGGCACTCTGGGAGCATCTGAGAGGCCAGTGCCAGCCGGTGACGTCAGAGCCCTCCCCTGATATGTGCTTACCTGTTTAGCTGATTAATCCCCTTTCAGGGCTATTTAGGGTCTCTCTCCTGGGTGGTTCTTAAGATTTGGATTGCAAGACTCCAGCAGGAATCCTCTGCATCCTTTACTTAACAGTCTCACCAAAGAAACTGCATCTGGTCCCTAGAGGAACTCTACAAACTGCAACAAAGAAGCAAAGACGACTTCTGCAACATTGTATCTTCAGCTCCTGCCAGCAACTGCAACTGTTTCCCGGTCGTGCATCCTCAGAGGACAGCCTGTTTTCAGCATGCACCAGAAGAACAAAGGAATCTCCCTTGGAGTGAAGGAGTCACTCCCCAGCTTCAGCAGGCACCTCTCTGCAACGATGACTAGTTCAGTGGTGGACTGAAGTGGTCCCGATGGTCCTGACGTCCTACTGTCCAACTTTAGTGGAGGTAACAGCTTGCCTCCCCACGCAAAACAGTACCCCTGTGCACTGTGTGTTGTGCAGTTGCCAAGTCTTGTTGGCATCCTTCTATGATATACTTCATGCACTTTGCAGCTCCCATCACTCTATTCTGTGATGCAAAGCTTCCTGGGTGGTTCTCTGGCGGCATGGGGCACTTTGTTGTAGTGCTGCATGGGCCTCCTTTTGCACCTTCTTTGCCCCCATGCTGTAGGACTCCTGTGCACACTGCCCAGTCTTCTTAGGGCTCTCTGAGTTGCTGAGAGCCCCCTCTGTCTTCCCCTCCTGGGTAGAGTCTATTAGGTCCCTCCTGGTCCCGGGCAGCGCCCTTTTCTGCTAACCACAAATTTTGTGTGTGCCAAGGCTTGTTGGTAGAATCCAGCGACGCAAACCAGACTGCAATCATCCATCTGGCGTGGGACATCTGCACCAACCAGGAGCCCACATCTGTCTTCTTGGGTGCAGTGCTGACTGTTGTTCTTCACCGGTGGTTCCTCTTTTGCACCTTCAACCGGGTTAGCAGGGGCACCTGTTCTCCCTAGACTCCTCTGTGCTTCTTAGACTTGGTCCCCTCCTTCCACAGGGTTTCAGGTCCAGGAATCCATCATTGGTGTCTTGCAGTCTCTTCTGGTTCTTGCAATATCTTCTTTCTCATGTTCTTGTGTGTTCTAGGAAAGTTACTGTGATTTACTCCTGCTTTCCTGGGCTCTGGGGTAGGTTTTGTTACTTACCTTTGGTGTTTTCAAATACTCCCAGCGCCCCTCTACCCTTTACACTTACCTAAGTGGGAAACCAACGTTTGCATCCACTTTCTTAGTGTATGGTTTGTGTTCCCCATAGGCTCATTTCTAACTATTGTGATTTTCACTATTTGCACTGTTTTCTAATCGTTTTTAAAGCTATTTCTGCATAGTAGTGTATATAATTTGTGTATTACTTACCTCCTACGGGAGTATAGTCTCTATGGTATTTGTGGCATTTGTGTCACCAAAATAAAGTACCTTTATTTTTGTAACACTGAGTATTTTCCTTCATGCGTGTGAATACTGTGTGACTACAGTGGTATTGCATGAGCTTTGCATGTCTCCTAGAAAAGCCTTGGCTGCTCAGATACAGCTACACCTAGAGAGCCTGGCTTCTAGACACTGCCTACATTTTACTAATAAGGGATAACTGGACCTGGTATAAGGTGTAAGTACCATAGGTACCCACAACAAGCCAGGCCAGCCTCCTACAAGAATAGGTTGTTATGCTTATGCCAATGGTTTCTCACTCCTCCAATAACATACCCTGGAAACAGACAATGTACTTGGAACAATAAATCAGGAGGTTGAGAGGTTCCACAAACTTAGGGCCTGATTACAAGTTTGACAGTCTGTGCACCGCCATGGCAGAGTCAGCAGTCCGACCGCCATCTGCTTGGCGGTTGGACCACTGTATGATGAAGTTGGTGGGCCTTAAGAGCAAAGACCCCTATGGTCCTGCTAGCACCGTCAGGCTGTGCAGACCGGTACGGTGACGAGGCAGGACAAACAGGCCAGTGGAGCCAGTGTTTCCATCAGACTCATTGTTAGAAATGGGGTTTCTGGTTGGCTAGGGTATGCACCTCAGCCAGGCAGAACCTACCCACTCTAGTCAGGTCAAGGGAGTTACACGTCCAAGATAAACCCTGCTCACCCCCTTGGTAGCTTGGCACGAGCAGTCAGGCCTATCCCAGAGGCAATGTGTAAAGCGTTTGCACAACACACACAACACACGTGACGCAAAATGTACACCACAAAGTAAACACAACACTGAGCTATGTAAAAATAATCTGTATTGCACAAAACATAATTAGACCAACATTATACATAAGTAATACCCTACTACCTTAGCAGTCGTCAGATCGTTACACAAGTTACTAATACTCTGCAAAAATACGCAGTTGTCACATTAGAACACGTAAGTACTCAGGATTCGACAACATAAGCAGTAGTCAGGAATTCCAGTAAAGGTCCTATGCACTTGCAAGGAAAATACCCATAGAAGGAATATTAGAGAACATATTACAAATCATAAAAATAAATATCAGCTAGACATGCCCATAAAAGGAACATTAGCACATATATGCAAGGTCATGAACAACATACATCCCTAATGCCTGTAGCACGAACACTGGAAAAACATATGGCCAAGAGAGTACCTGTTTCTGGAAATAAGGGCACTCCTAGTGCCTGGGAGGAGGAGTATGGGGCCCCCGGCGCTCCTATGCACCAAAACGGGGGCCACGCAGGTTTCTAGGGAGAGAGGGGCAGTCTGCACCCTCTCTACAGTGAAAAGAATGGGCCCCTCCGGGGACCCGTGATCCTGGTGGGGTCCCCCTGGGCCTCTGATGGGACAAAAGCCACAAGAACCGAGTAGTGGGGGCGATTGCGCCCCTCGCGCAGTGACTGGGGAAAAGGGAATTCCCTTTCCTCCCTGTGTCCTGCTTGGGGATAGACAGCCGCCCTCGTCCACGGTGCGGCTGCCCAAAATGAAAGAAAAAGGAGAAGAAACCGGAGCGTCCCACTCCAACTGCAGGGACCGGGGAAGGGGCGCTCCCCGTGCCTTCCCCGAGTCCTGCGATGCAGCTCTGTGAGGATCGGACCCCTCCGGGGGCCCAAGGGGCACTCGCCCGCACCCAAAGTGGTGCGTGAGTGGCCTCAGCTGTCCCTGGGCGGCCGGGGTGATTCTTGTGGAATCGGAAGCGGTTGGTGGCCTGGGAGCACTCCCGAGAACGGACGTGCCCTGGGGGCGCTGACAGGAGCACGCTTGCTCCGCTTTGGCTTCTCCTTGTGCCCCAGGGGCACTAGAAATAGCGCGGACCTCGCGCTAAACGAAAATCCAAAGCCCGGGCTGCGGCGGTGATTCAGGAGCCAAATAATACATAATTAGACCAACATTACACGTAAGTAATACCCTGCTACCTTAGCAGTCGTCAGATTGTTACACAAGTTACTAATACTCTGCAAGAATACGCAGTTGTCACATTAGAACACGTAAGTACTCAGGATTCGACAACATAGGCAGTAGTCAGGAATTCCAGTAAAGGTCCTATGCACTTGCAAGGAAAATACCCATAGAAGGAATATTAGAGAACATATTACAAATCATAAAAATACATATCAGCTAGACATGCCCATAAAAGGAACATTAGCACATATATGCAAGGTCATGAACAACATACATCCCTAATGCCTGTAGCAAGAACACTGGAGAAACATATGGCCAAGAGAGTACCTGTTTCTGGAAATAAGGGCACTCCTAGTGCCTGGGAGGAGGAGTATGGGGCCCCGGTGCTCCTATGCACTAAAACGGGGGCCACGCAGGTTTCTAGGGAGAGAGGGGCAGTCTGCACCCTCTCTACAGTGAAAAGAATGGGCCCCTCCGGGGACCCGTGATCCTGGTGGGGTCCCCCTGGGCCTCTGATGGGACAAAAGCCACAAGAACCAAGTAGTGGGGGCAATTGCGCCCCTCGCGCAGTGACTGGGGAAAAGGGAATTCCCTTTCCTCCCTGCGTCCTGCTTGGGGATAGGCAGCCGCCCTCGTCCACGGTGCGGCTGCCCAAAATGAAAGAAAAAGGAGAAGAAACCGGAGCGTCCCACTCCAACTGCAGGGACCGGGGAAGGGGCGCTCCCCGCGCCTTCCCCGAGTCCTGCGATGCAGCTCTGTGAGGATCGGACCCCTCTGGAGGCCCAAGGAGGCCCTCGCCCGCACCCAAAGTGGTGCGTGAGTGGCCTCAGCTGTACCTGGGCGGCCGGGGTGATTCTTGTGGAATCAGAAGCGGCTGGTGTCCTGGGGACACTCCCGAGAACGGACGTGCCCCGGGGGCGCTGACAGGAGCACGCTTGCTCCGCTTTGGCTTCTCCTTGTGCCCCGGGGGCACTAGAAATAGCGCGGACCTCGCGCTAAACGAAAATCCAAAGCCCGGGCTGTGGAGGTGATTCGGGAGCCAAATAATACATAATTAGACCAACATTACACGTAAGTAATACCCTGCTACATTAGCAGTCGTCAGATCGTTACACAAGTTACTAATACTCTGCAAGAAAACGCAGTTGTCACATTAGAACACGTAAGTACTCAGGATTCTGCAACATAAGCAGTAGTCAGGAATTACAGTAAAGGTCCTATGCACTTGCAAGGAAAATACCCATAGAAGGAATATTAGAGAACATATTACAAATTATAAAAATGCATATGAGCTAGACATGCCCATAAAAGGAACATTAGCACATATATGCAAGGTCATGAACAACATACATCCCTAATGCCTGTTGCAAGAACACTGGAAAAACATATGGCCAAGAGAGAACCTGTTTCTCTAAATAAGGGCACTCCTAGTGCCTGGGAGGAGGAGTATGGGGGCCCCCAGCGCTCCTATGCACTAATACAGGGGCCACGCAGGTCTCTTGGGAGAGAGGGCGGTCTGCACACTCTCTACAGTGAAAAGAACGGGCCCCTCCGGGGACCCATGATCCTGGTGGGGCCCCCCTGGGCCTCTGATTGCCCTCTCCTGAAATGGGGGGGCCAAAAGCTACAACAACCGAGTAGTGGGGAGCCGATCGCGCCCCTCGCGATGTGACCGGGGGAAAGGGAATTCCCTTTCCTCCACGTGTCCTGCTTGGGGATAGGCAGCCGCCCTCGTCCACGGTGCGGCTGCCCAAAATGGAAGAAAAAGGAGAAGAAACCGGAGCATCCCACTCTAACTGCAGAGACCGGAGAAGGGGCGCTCCCCGCGCCTTCCCCGAGTCCTGCGATGCGGCTCTCTGAGGCTCGGACCCCTCCGGGGGCCCAAGGAGGCACTCGCCCGCACCCAACGTCATGTGTGAGTGGCCTCAGCTGTTCCTGGGCGGCCGCGGTGATTCTTGTGGAATCGGAAGCGGCTGGTGGCCTGGGGGCACTCCCGAGAACGGACGTGCCCCGGGGTGCCGACAGGAGCACGGCCTGCTCCGCTTTTGCTTCTCCTAGTGCCCTGGGGGCACTAGATATAGCGCGGACCTTGTGCTAAACGAAAATCCAAAGCCTGGGTTGCGGCGGTGATTCGGGGAGCCAAATAAAGCGTTTTTTCAAAGCGCTAAGGCCAAATCTGCAGCCCGGGCAGCGGCGGTAATTTTTCTTCAGCAATTAAGAGAGCGCTTTTTCAAAGCGCTTCGGCCACATCTGTAGGGATCGTTGCAGGGGTCAGGGGCCACAGTACCCTGCCCCTGGGAACCAACAAAAACAAGAAGAAGCACAGGGCTGGTGGGCCCAGCTACAGGCCAGCACAAGGGGTGCAGATGGTGGCAGTTCCTTCTAGTGACCAGGTAGGTCACAGGTCAGCACAGCAGCAGCAGTCCAAGGTGGTTTCCTGTTGAGTCCATTCATCAGCGTTCTGTTTCCAGTTTCATGTCCAAAGAGTGTTCAAATTGTGGGGGAAATTCCCCTGTACTTATACTGGGTTTACAGTGTGTTTCACAATGGTAGGGAGAGGAGGTTCCAGCCAGTTACACCTGGTTCTGGGAGTGCCCCCTCTCTCCTTTCAGCACAGGCTCCAAACATCAGTGGGGGGTTAACTACCCTATTGTGTAAGGCCAGGGCACAGCCTTTACAAATGCAGGTGTGACCCGCCTATCCCTTCTCTCAGCCCAGGAAGGCTTTACAATATGTAGATGCACCTCTGTGACACCTCCACCCTCCCTGTGTTCAGGCTGTCTGAGAAGTATGCACAAAGCCCCAACTGTCAGTCTGCCCAGACGTGGATTGGAGGCAAGCTGCAAAACACCAAAGACATAAGTACAGATAAATGTGCACTTTCTAGAAGTGGCATTTCTGTTATAGTAATAAAAAATACACCCACACCAATAAGCAGCATTTCTTACCACTATCACAACCATACCAAACATGCCTACGCTGCCCCTCAGAAATCAGACATTACCCCTTACACCTAAGGCAGGGCATTTCCAATGCAATCCTATGAGGAGGCAGCACTCACAGCAGTGAGACACCAAGTTAGGCTGTTTGTCACTACCAGGACAGGCCAAGCAACATGGCACATGTCCTGTGTTCTACATACATGGCACCCTGCCCAAAGGGCTAGCTAGGGCGTACCTTAGGGCTGACTTACATATAGTAAAAGGGCAGTTCTGGGCCTGGCAAGTAAATTTAGATGCCAGGTCCCTGTGGCAGGAAACTGAGCACACAGGCTCTGAGCTAGCAGGCCTTATATGGGTTTGACAGGTTACTTTAGTGCGTGGCACAAGCAGCGCTGCAGGCCCACTAGTAGCATTTAATATACAGGCCCTGGGTATAGGGGTACCACTTTACAAGGGACTTATAGGTAAATTAAGGCCCATATTTATACTTTTTTGCACCGCATTTGCGTTATTTTTTGACACAACAGTGGCACAAACTTACAAAATACAATTATATTTTGTAGGTTTGTGCCGCTTTTGCATCACAAAATGACGCAAATGGGGCACAAAAAAGTATAAATATGGGCCTAAATATGCCAATTAGGTATAATCAATCCTACCAATTTTGTAAGGAAGAGCACATGCACTTTAGCACTGGTTAGCAGTGAAAAAGTGCTCAGAGTCAAAACGTCAGCAAACAAAGGTCAGAAAAATAAGGAGGCAAAAAGTCTGGGGAATGACCCTGTAAGAGTGCCAGGCCCAACACTCATTATGATTTTGCACACCACCAGTGTGACAGTTGCAGTCAAATCACCACGTCCAACCTGGCGGAAACAGAGAGCATAAAGGAAGCAACTAACCTTCATGCAGCAAAACACGTGCTGTGCTGCCATGGAACCCATCACACAGGTGCTGCCCCTGCTCATCAAAGGTGCCTATAATCCACACTGCAGTGGACGCAACCGACGGTAAATAAACATACCTATCTGTGTCATTAATCTCAACAGATCGTTGCACCATCATCCACATGATATCGGGCCCACGCTACTGGCACCAAGTACACATGACATTGTGTCCACAGTCGGAGTCACTCACAAAGAATGAGACATTCACAGCCACAAAATGTCCCCATTAGGTAGGTCACTGAGAATGTACCACAACACTCCACTGAAGCACACATCTGTCCATCTCATGCACAGTGACAACATTGTATCACACAACAACAACAGCACATAAACATCACGTCTACCAATACAACTGAGAACCTCACATTGCACATATACCATGGACTGTCATCAGAATGAAAACACATATGTGTGGATGTGTCATGAAACACAAATAATCCTCCCATGAACCAGCCCTGCAATGGACCCACACATCACCCACATTACAACACAATGGAAGGTCAATGGGATGCACAATAGTTTGAGAGACAAATATCCAAATCTCACTATGCAAAAAAATACCTGCACGATAGGGATGTGGGCATCAGGAGCACTCATGGAGGGATCCTTCGCTAGTACACATTACACTTTGCACACACCCCTAAAACAACATTTGCACAGGAACTGGCCCCTTTAAGTATCTCAGCGACAAACAATAGTAGAGCCAAGTGACATGCCTATCTGCATTATGTCTAAGTGCAAGTCAAGAAAGCAAACACAAGAGCAACAGCATGGTGTAGGAAGGTTGCCTCTTTCTAGCATTGTTACCCCCACTTTTGGCCTGTTTGTGAGTATATGTCAGGGTGTTTTTACTGTCTAACTGGGATCCTGCTAGTCAGGACCCCAGTGCTCATAGTGAAAACCCTATTTGTCACTGTGTTTTATATATCTCACTGGGACCCTGCTAGCCATGACCCCAGTGCTCATAGTTTGTGGCCTGTATGTGTATCCCTGTGTAGTGCCTAACTGTGTCACTGAGGCTCTGCTAATCAGAACCTCAGTGATTATGCTCTCTCTGTCTTTATAATTGTCACTATAGACTAGTGACCATTTTCATCAATTCTAATTGGCACACTGGAACACCCTTACAATTCCCTAGTATATGGTACCTAGGTACCTAGGGTATTGGGGTTCCAGGACATCCCTAGGGGCTGCAGCATTTCTTTTGCCACCCATAGGGAGCTCAGACAATCCTTTCACAGGACTGCTACTGCAGCCTTAGTGAAATAACGTCCACATTATTTCACAGCCATTTTACACTGCACTTAAGTAACTTATAAGTCACCTATATGTCTAACCCTCACTTGGAGAAGATTAGGTGCAAAGTTACTAAATGTGAGGGCACCCTGGCATAAGCCAAGGTGCCCCCAAATAGTTCAGGGCAATTTCCCTGGGCTTTGTGAGTGCAGGGACACAATTACACATGTGCACTACATATAGGTCAATACCTATATGTAGCTTCACAATGGTAACTCCGAATATGGCCATGTAACATGTCTAAGATCATGGAATTGTCCCCCATGCAAAATCTGGTATTGGGGTATCAATCCCATGCATCCCCGGGGCTCCAGCATGGACCCCGGGTACTGCCAAACTAGCTCTTTGGGGTTTTCACTGCAGCTACCACTGCTGCCAACCCACAGATATGCTTCTGCCCTCCTGTGGTCCGGGCAGTCCAGTCCCAGGAAGGCAGAACACAGAATTTCCTCTGAGAGAGGGTGTTACACCCTTTCTCTTTGGAAATAGGTGTTAAGGGCTGGGGAGGAGTAGCCTCCCCCAGCCTCTGGAAATGCTTTGAAGGGCACAGATGGTGGCCTCCTTGCATAAGCCAGTCTACACTGGTTCAGGGATCCCCCAGCCCCTGCTGTGGCACAAAACTGGACAAAGGAAAGGGGAGTGACCACTCCCCGGTCCATCCCAACCCCAGGGGTGGTGCCCAGAGCTCCTCCAGTGTGTCCCAGACCTCTGCCATCTTGAATGCAGAGGTGTGAGGGCACAATGGAGACCTCTGATTGGCCAGTGCCAGCAGGTTTTCTTCAGAGACCTCTCCTGATAGGTGCTTACCTGACTAGGTGGCCAATCGTCCTCTGAGGGCTATTTAGGGTCTCGCCCGTGGGCTTCTCTGCAAATAACATATGCAAGAGCTCACCAGAGTTCCTCTGCACTTTTCTCTTCAACTTCTGCCAAGGATCGACCGCTGACTGCTCCAGGATGCCTGCAAAACTGCAACAAAGTAGCAAGAAAACTACGAGCGACATTGTAGTGCCTAATCCTGCTGGCTTTCTCAACTGTTTCCTGGTGGTGCATGCTCTGGGGGCTGTCTGCCTTCATCCTGCACTGAAAGCCAAGAAGAAATCTCCCTTGGGACAACAGAATCTTCCCCTTGCTAACACAGGCACCAAACTTCTGCTTCACCGGTACTCTGGGTCCCCTCTCATCGTGACGAGCGTGGTCCCTGGAACACAGGTGCTGGATTCAAGTGACCCCAACAGTCCAGTGGTCCATCTGTCCAAATTTGGTGGAGGTAAGTCCTTGCCTCACCTCCCCAGACAGTAATCCTGTGTACTGCATGAACTGCAGCTGCTAGGGCTTCAGTGCACTTTTGCAAGGAATTCTTCATGCACAGCCCAGCCCAGGTCCCCAGCACTCTGTCCTGCATTGCTCAACTCGCTGAGTTGAGCACCAGCTTTGTGGGATCCTCCTTTGTAGTGTTCAGATGACCGCCATGCTCAGTTATCTTGAACCCATGTTCAAGTACTTCTGTGGGGCTGCCTTCTCCTGCGTGGGCTCTCTGTGTTGCTGAGGGCCCCTTCTGTCTCCTCTTCCAAGGGGCGACCTCATGGTCCTTCCTGGGCCGGGGCAGCACCCATTTTCTTTTTAACCGCGACCTTTGCAGATAGCAAGGCTTGCTTGCTGTCTTTCTGCGTGGAAACAACTCTGCATCCTCCAGCATTCCGTGGCACATCTTCTGTGCAAAGTAGAAGTTCCTGGCATCTTTGGTTGTTACAGAATCTTCAGATCTTCCACCCGGAGGCAGTCATTTTGTACCTTCATCTGGGGTTTAGTGGGCTCCTGGCCCTCCTGGACACTTTTGTGACTCTTGGACTTGGTCCCCTTCCTTTGCAGGTCCTCAGGTCCAGGAATCCATCTTCAGTGCTTTGCAGTCAGTTGTGGTCTTTGCAGAATCTCCTATCACAACTTTAGTGCGTTTCTGGGGAAGAAGTATCACTTCACTCCTACTTTTCAGGGTCTTGAGGCGGGGTATCTTGAACACTCTTAGTGTTTTCTTACACTCCCAGCGACCCTCTACACACTACACTAGGCCAGGGGTTCCTAATTGGATCTCATTCCACTTTCTTAGTATATGGTTTGTGTTGCCCCAGGCCTATTGCATCCTATTGTATTCTTCAGTGTTTGCACTACTTTTCTAACTGTTTACTTACCTAATTTTGGTTTGTGTGTATATTTTGTGTATATTACTTACCTCCTAAGGGAGTATATCCTCTGAGATATTTTTGGCACATTGTCACTAAAATAAAGTACCTTTATTTTTAGTAACTCTGAGTATTGTGATTCTTATGCTATAGTACTAAATGATATAAGTGGTATAGTAGGAGCTTTGCATGTCTCCTAGTTCAGCCTAAGCTGCTCTGCTATAGCTACCTCTATCAGCCAAAGCTGCTAGAACACTACTAATCTACTAATAAGGGATAACTGGTCCTGGCACATGGTGTAAGTACCCTCAGGCACCCACCATAAGCCAGGCCAGCCTCCAACACATGGGCCATTCATCCAGATAAAGTAACTGCATGCAGCACACATCAAAATGGATATATGCACAGTCAAATGCAAAGGAAGCTATCATAACTGAAACCCTCCTCAAGTTCCACGCATGAGACAAATGTACAATCCATATCATGAGGACACGTCTAACACCATACATGCTGACATTGGACAACACAAGGTAAAATACTTAAAATACCAAACCTAACAAAATGCAATGAGTCTCCATTTGGATTAACACCCACATATACATACACTCAACATCAGTCTTTGTCTTGGGTGACACCAGCGCTACCCACAAGTAACTCAGGAACAACATAAAGGTAGAACAGGAATTGCAGGAGAAATGTGTACCCACAAAAAAAAAAAAAAGGGGTTTATTCTTGGGTTTATTCTGAACAAAAACCGTTGGCCAGTCCAATTAGAAGTCCATGCTCATCATTATTCCAACACTTGACTCCAATCACTGCCAGGGAACCTCTACATGAAGGGGCATCAAGTGGGCAGACAGGGACCTCAGGGATCATCCTTGTTGGGATAGGGTCAGATTTGGGATGGGTAGGTTTGGGTTTGGGAGGGAGGTATTTTTCTTTTGACAGGTGGGCTTTTTCTTTGGGGAAGGGTATGGGTGCTTGCGGGGGGCAGGTGTGACAGGAGAGGACACTTCGATGTAGAAGGTATGGGTTGGGATGTGGGTGGGGACTTCTTGGGTTTGGGAGGGGGGTTGGAGGGAATAGGGGAAAGGGTAAGCTCAAAAAGCAAATTCTCCTTGGGAAAACAGGGAGGGTCTGCAGCAGGGGTTGAGGATTGAGAGAGTGATTGTCTTCTGTGTGTGCGTTGATACTTTGAGTGTGTGCATGCGTGAGGTATACTTCTGTTTGGGTGATGTCTGTTGCGTGTGTGAGTGTGGGTGTTTGCGTGTTTTGGGGATGGGAGATAGAGGTGCTGGGTGATGTGGGAGTGGTGGGTGTGTGTGTCTGTTGGGGTGGTGTCTGTGGGTATGCTGGATGTTTTGGATATTTGTGTGTCTGTTGCTGGATGTGATGGATGTGTCTGTGGGTGTTGTAGTGGTGTCTGCGGGAATGGTGGATGTTGTTGAAATGTCTTGTGTGCTGTGCTGGTGCCTGGGTGTATGGTGGATGTTGTGGATTTGTCACTGGCTGTTCTGGTGGTGTCTGTGGGTATGCTGGATGTGGTGTGTAGTTCAGTGGGGACGATGGGAGTCTTTGGTGAAGTGATGGCTGATGTTGTATTTGTGGGTGTATGTTGGGTGCCTGAATGTCGGTGTGTCTTGTGGTGCTTGTGTCGATGTGTGACCCTTCTGTGTGTTCAGGTGAGTGCATGAGGATGTGACTGTGTGCTTGGGACATGTAGGGGAATAGGGGATTTAGATTGGGAAGAGGGAAGTGGGGGGGAGACTAGAGCCTGGAAAGATCTCTGTAGGTGATAAATGGCACTTTGAATGCCTTGCAGGAAAGCATTGATCTGCTGAAGTTGGCTGGCCAACTCCAGGATGGCATTCACAATGACAATCTGCCCCACAGAGATACTCCTCAGGAGGTCAATACCCTCCTCAATCAGGACAACAGAGGTAATAGGGGAGACGGGCACAGTCAACTCGATGGGGAGCAACAGGGAAGGTGGCATTAGAACTGGGGGTGGTTTACAAAGATAGTAAAGGAGGTGGTCTTGATGGGATCGCCATCCCTAGGGCGTGGCCACTGGAGGTAGAACCGTATGATGAAATTGTTGATCCTGTCTCCTCCGTGGCACTCCCCTCACTCTCTAGGCTACTGGGTCCCTCAGTGTCTGTGATGCCATGACTGGAGATACCATGGCCAGATGCTTCTCCACTTGTTTGCACCCTGTCTTCCTTGCTTGCCTGGGCCTATGCTGCAAATACACAGAGGGAAAGGGTCACCACATGTTCCTAATCACACTTGAACAAAATCTGTGATTAGCAATCATTACCAGGACGTCAAGTAGGTCCCATCATCAAACTAGCTAAAAGTGCCTCCTACATGTACCATGCCATATGCATGCATGCCATCTGAACTGTCAAGAGTTGCCCACAGGAAAATCAGGATCTCAGGCAACTACAATTAGGTGGTTGAAGTTGTGCAATCACAGTAACCGTTGAACAAGTAGGAGACCAAATCCCCTTCAATGCTTTGCCGCATGGAGCATTCCTGAGTTACCTGTTATCATAAAATAGTGGGCCATTCCCACAGTCCCACACAAGGTCATGAGATATCTATTTTTCTCATACACAATTACACAACAATAAGAAATGATGCTCCTAAAACCTGCCATGTTGCTGATAACAGTACAGTAGCCTGGAGAAGGCGACATGGAAATACTCATGTCACACTGGAAACATATCAGATATGCACACTTCACCATGTGTAATTTCTGCTAATGGAATCATGCAGGTAGTACTAATCCTGCTCAGATATGCCACACATTTGGCATGGAAATATTCTCTGTAGAGAAAATGTACACATTGTCAGAGAGGTGTGTCCGTAAAATCCACAACACACGGAATCAGCAAGCCCTAGGAAGGCCACCACTGCCTGGCACCCCTTAAAAAGACATACTCCAATTTCATCAGTAGAAAGCATTAGTCCTTTGCATGTTGGAGAGGCCCAGAGATTTGCAAATATTTGTAGACGGCCCTTAACACATTGCCCAAAAGCAACATCGCTGGCTCCATTGTGGTCCTGTAAACCCAGATGTTTGTAGATGAATGGTTGTATCCAACAACATATCATTTAAACATATCTGCAAGTCACTCCATGATGCATGCCAACAGTCAGGTAACAAACCTGACAGTGCAGTGTTCTTTTTCAAATGATGCCATATCAATGGATGGAAATGCACACTGTGTGAAAATGTCTAGTCCTACTGGTCATGTCCCTCATTGCTACTGCAGTTGTACATGCTAAATGACATGCTATGAAGGATGAGGATATGTGTGAGCCAGCAATCAATGGTGACACACTCCTGCCTGTGGCACCACATGAAATGTAGCTTCAATGCAAATGCCCAATTCCAAACACAGGTTGTCATGTACATACACGTGAGGGGATATGGAAATCATCCCAGGAATACAGGTAGACAATGCATGAAGCACCACTGTACACATTTTATCCAAAGAGAAAAGGACACATGCTAACATATTGGTACATGGAATGTTGGTAAGAGTGATGGGTCATAAATCATGGACATTTCCCACTTACCTAGAAAAGGTATTGATTTGTAGCTGACCCAAAGGTCAATGTATGCTCTGTCACATGTATGATGGCAATCTTCACATTACAGACAATATTGAGACACCAGCACTCATCGCACACTGAAGACAAGTGGCCTCTATAGGGCAAATGCCAATTTACTAATTTGACCAGACATATGGCGGAGGACAGTGATCCATCACTTCTTTTCCTTTGGCCTCTAACACTGAGGAGTAGTGGTCTGTATTGTAGAATTTTCACCCACATCTACAACAAACATTACTTAATTGATCAACGTACACATTCATGTGTTGTTCCTGGAGAGCAAATTGTTTGTGGATTGTACACAGTTGTGTCATAGGTCCCTGGAACAATGGTCATGGCACATCAGTATGCACCACATTAAATATCTACACAAATAGTTACTCTTCTACTGAGTCACACATGGCTCAGCCCCAATTGTCAGGAGGAGATGTCAGAACCTGACACATTAACTTTGCAATGTGAGATGCAGGAATTTGCCCTATACTCACCCCGTTGTGGATGCTCTCTTTCCCTCGAATGCCCATCAAGGTCTGGGTATCCCACTGCCAGAATGCATGCCATTGGGAGGGGTCATGGTCTGACATGTGCCCCGCCCACATTGGGAGCAGAGCACCAGCTGGACCTCTGTGATCTTTGGGGCCCATCATCTCAGGTCCTCCCACCTACTGCGACAGTGGACACTCTGCTGGCTGTGGAGCTCATGAGGGCTCACCTTCCGGGTGATGGCTCTCCATATCTCCTTCTTTTGACAGACGTTTACCTGTATGGATGCAAGAGACAAATCAAGCAATTACAATCACACATTTTTGTTCAAATGCTTGTGTCACACACGTCAGAAACACAAACAATGGTCAATTTGCCAACACACCCCAAGTGTAAAGCACACAAGCCAATACGGATAGGGACATGACTACTTACTTTTGTATCCATCTGCAGATTAACCCACTACCCTAGTCATGGTCTACAATGAATAGGCAAGCCTACTCACATCAGGTAGTCCATGCTCCAGTAACACTGTGATGTGAGCCACAATGAAACATTATACACTGATGTGGCTTCTGAAGGGTAAAATCCTTAGGCCTGACTGGACCAACACATTTACACTCTGCAAGATTGACTCATTATATGTAGTCCCTAGAGGCAAGTTCCATAGTACAGACTTCACCCTTACAGTTGAATGACATTGAAGGGGCTGGCAGGGTAGGTACAGAAAGTGTCTTTTCTGTGCATGTGTGGACATGTGTTCTACCAAATGCAGACTCATGCCACTTCATCGTGGGTTGCTGTGGTATGTACCTATATCACAGTACACTCCTTAGGACATATGTGTCTAAACTACAGATATGGCATCCAACATACAAGGGTGTGCATTGTGCAATTTCTGCTATGTAACCAAGCTACTGAGTCACATGCCATGGCCTCCCAGGAATCTACACACTGTCTGCACTGTGGGTCTATCGTTTGTGCAATAAGCCTGTGCAGGGCAAATAT
Source organism: Pleurodeles waltl (assembly GCF_031143425.1). Taxonomy (NCBI): domain Eukaryota; kingdom Metazoa; phylum Chordata; class Amphibia; order Caudata; family Salamandridae; genus Pleurodeles; species Pleurodeles waltl. Next base: position 236,177,015 of record NC_090438.1, on the reverse strand, counting down.
GACTTCTGTGAAGGTGACAACGGAGCTGTGGGAGTAAGAGACTTGTCATGAGTCAAAGACACACATTGACAATGACACAAACTGCAGATATGGACTAGTTCTGGGATGTACCTCTGTACCCATTCCTAATCTAATCTAGTCAATGGACTGAGGCATTCAGGGCAAGCATTGTAACTAGAGCCTCATATTGACCACATAACAGAATCTGCTGGTGTATAGGGAATCAGCACAGTGCCACTGTTGCATTGCCACAGTGACTCTCCCACAGCCTGGACTGTGACACATTTGATAGGCCCCGGTCTCTGCGGGCTGAGCATACAGACCTACATGTCACTCACTTTTCCATAACTTCCATGCACAACAGTAGATCATATGGCCATCATCAATGTGGCTTGTGTTTGTGTGGCAACCTGAAGGGCAGAGTGAGTCATGACAGACAACAGTTTTGCAAGGCCAGATGTGGGTTGAAAGATCTGTGGCACTACACACATTGCTTACAAGAGTGTCAAATGGCTCAGACAAGATGCATACACAGCTTATACTGTCATGCACATACATGTTGTCTAACATTTACAACCATCATAAACAAAGAAATGCCATTGGATGGCAGTAACATCACCTTGCCTATTTATGTGCATCCAACACAAGAGAGTTCTAGGATCTCAAGAAAATCACCAAAACAATGTTAATGAACACAACATATAGTACTGGTCACCAACAGGCACAAAAGAAGTCTAACTGGTACACGGGGACACATTGTAGCCTGTGAGAAGAGAAAGTAATGTGCTGAGCAGGGTCAATTGAGCACAAGAGGTAGTGACCTGCTCATCTGGTGAGCCATAGAGCTGTCCATACAGGGAATCAAACCTCATTCACAACCCTCTCCAGCTCCTCTGGAGAGAAGGGAGGGGCCCTATCATCTGCTAGATATGGCATGATTGCTTCCAGAGGGTGCACAGAGCAGTGTGGTGAAGGTGTTGCTGGCAGTAGTGTCAGGAGTCAAGTGAATGATTTTGCACAACATGATAATCATGTCCGTCACATACATGGACATCACTGCCGGGAGACACAGTCATTGGGCAGCGACTGTCACAGGCAACAATGTTACCCTGTGGATGTGTTTGCCGCGGTTGGTATCACCTAACATCCAGACAACTTCCACCGGCAGTCGCGGGCGGTTCCTAATGTCCATGTGGAGCAGGCAAGGCATCCACCATTTTGGCAGTTAGAAATACTGTATATGGCTTCATAAACTGCATCACACCCACTATATATGTGTTGGATCATCACAAACATTCTTATTCTGTCTTGTTATGTAGGTTCTACTACACAATCGCCAGTGCAGTGTGTTGCAGAGCACAGATGGCACGTGATGGTGGTGCACAGTCCATCACTGCTGACAGTATTTTTTGTAGTCAGAAAATACAGGCACATTTTGGGGGGAAATTGTGTAGCAGATAGTTGGATTTAGCTCAAATCCATGTTGTGGAACATGTGTTGACAACCATGGGGGTCACATGTGATCTTAGCTTTTCGATCAGCTCATCTACTCTAGGTAAGGAATATCCATCTAGCTTGGCTATCCTGTTCACCATCCTGAAGTTTATACAAAAGGGTAAACTACCATCGGGCTTTGGGACGAGTACAATAGAGGAGCATCATTCACTTTTGGATGGGACAATAACCCCCATTTTAAGCATTTGTGTGACTTCAGCCTGGAGGGCAAGAGCGGTGCTTCAGCAATATGGTAGGGTCATTGTTTAACAAAAACAGCTTCTTGTGTTAGTACAGAATGCATGGCAAGACTACTCTTTCTGGCTACATCAGAATAGATGTCTGGAAAGGATATCAGCAGGGTAAGCAGGTCTTTTCTTTTTTCTTCTTAAAGGGCATTGTTTATGTCTGTATCTCCTATAGTAGTTTTGGCCTTTTCTACGGAATCCACTTTTTGTATACTCTTGGGGGGAGTCATAACCATTTCTTTAAAAGGTTAATGTGGTAGAGTTGTCTCCTAGTCTGTAGTTGATAGGTAACATGTCCCACCTTCTTTATGATCTTGTAGGGACCGTACCATTCTTTTCTCATTTTAGCGACAGAGGTGGGCAATAAAGTGAAGGCCCAGTCCCCACCAATAAGTTCCCTCCCACATTTTCCTTTATCGTAAAAAAACTCATGTTTCTGTTGAATTCTTTCTGGATTTTTGTGAGCTAGCACCCTCAATATCCCTATTCGGGATTTTAGTTGGATATTATACTCTAGAAAAGAATAGTCATTGTTTTCTGCATCCTTTTCCCGCGCCTCTTTTGTAATCTCTAGAAGTGTACATGGTCGTTGTGAAAAGAGCAATTCAAAAGACAAAACCCCTAGACTGCTTTGAACTTGGCTCTGTTATACAAAAAGGGTAAGGGGCAGCAGCTGATCCCAGGTTTTTCCATTCCCAGATAACAATTCCTTTAAAGTCAACTGGAGGCTACCATTATGTCTTTCAAAGAGACCATCTGTCGGGGATGTTAGACAGGCACAGTCCAATGTTCAATGTCCGGTTGCTTACATGTTTGTTTCATTATTTTAGACACTAATGAAATACCCTGGTCTGGGATGATTTCCTGGAGGAACCCCACATGCAAAAACATCTCAATAAGATGCTAGGCTATGGCCTTCAAGGAGGTAGCCCTTAAGGGAATGACTTCGGGGTATCAGGTGGACTAATCCACTATCACTAACTCATTCTGGAAGCCTTTGGTAGAGAAAGGAAAGTGCCCTATTAAATCCATACCTATACAGTCAAAGTGCTTCCCAATTATAGGAAAGGGTTGTAGGAGTACTATGGGGTTGGAAGGGATTCTTCTTTTGGCATCTGGTACACATTGGGCAATATTGTTTCACTTGTGTGTAAATCCCAGGCCAAACTAAGTTCTTTAGTATGGCTTGACTAGTCTTTTCTATTCCTGAATGCCTGGCCAACAGATAGGAATGTGCAAAAAACAGCACTTGTTTGCAGTACTCTACGGGAAACCAATGGTTGAGGAATATTGTTGTACTTGGCCCTTTTTGCTGGGTCATCCAGAATCTTTTGACTGGTTTCTCCTATTTTTTGTGACCTGTTTCTGTTTTCTTTAGGACCCACTGCTAAACAGGGCTAAAGTGCATATGCTCTCTTTGCAAATTGAATTGTTGATTGGTTTATTTCTGATTGGCATTTTTGATGTACTAGTAAGTCTCTAGTAAAGTACAGTAGTGGTGCCCAGGACCTGTAAATCAGATGCTACTAGTGGACCTGCAGCACTGGTTGTGCCACCCACATTAGCAGCCCTGTAACCATGGCTCAGACCTGCCACTGCAGTGTCTGTGTGTACAGTTTAAACTACCAATTTGACTTGGCAAGTGTACTGTAGGAGGCTGCCCTGGCTTATAGTGGGTACCTGATGGTACTTACACCTTGTGCCAGGTCCAGTTGTCCATTATTAGTAGATTAGTAGTGTTCTAGCAGCTTAGGCTGATAGAGGTAGCTATAGCAGAGCAGCTTAGGCTGAACTAGGAGACATGTAAAGCTCCTACTGTACCACTTATATCATATAGCACTATATCATAAGAAACACAATACTCAGAGTTACTAAAAATAAAGGTACTATATTTTAGTGACAATATGCCAAAAGTATCTCAGAGGATACACTCCCTTAGAAGGTAGGTAATATACACAAAATATATACACACAAACCAAAATCAGGTAAGTAAAACACTTAAAAAAAAGTAGTGCAAACACTGTAGATCACAATAGAATGCAATAGGAGACAATAGGCCCAGGGGCAACACAAATCATATACTCCAAAAGTGGAATGCAAACCCCAAATGGAACCCCAGACCTAGTGTAGTGTGGAGAGGGTCGTCAGGAGTGTAAGAAAACACTAAGGGTGTCCAAGATACCCCACCCCAAGACCCTGAAAAGTAGGAGTAAAGTTACCCTACTACCCCAAAAAGACAGTAAAGTCGAGATAGGGAATTCTGCAAAGACAACAACTGACTGCAAAGCTCTGAAGATGTATTCCTGGACCTGAGAATCTGCAAAGGAAGGGGACCAAGTTCAAGAGTCACGCAAGTGTCCGGGGGAGGCAGGATCCCACTAAACCCCGGACAAAGGTGCAAAAGAGCTGCCTCCGGGTGGAAGAAGCCAAAGATTCTGCAACAACGGAAGGTGCCAAGAAATTCTCCTTTGGTCAGAAGATGTCCCACGGTGTGCTGGAGGACACAGAGTTGTTTCCACGCAGAGAGACCACAAAAAAGCCTTGCTAGCTGCAAGAGTCACAGTTGAAGATTATGAGTGCTGCTAGGGCCCAAGAAGGACCAGGAGAATGCCCCTTTGAGGAGGAGACAGAGTGGGTGCTCAGCAATAGAGATAGCCCACACAGAAGCAGGCAACACCCGCAGAAGCACTTGAAAAGGCGTTCAAGAAATCTGAGCACGGCGGTCGTCTCAACACAACAAAAGAGGGTCCCACAAAGCCGGAGGTCAACTCAGCAATTTGGGCAATGCAAGATGGAGTGCTGGTGACCTGGGCTGTGCTGTGCATGAAGGAAGTCTTGCAAAAGTGCACAGAAGCCCTAGCAGCTGCAGATCATGCAGTACACAGGATTACTGTCTGACGTGGGGAGGCAAGGACTTACCTCCACCAAATTTGGACAGAAGGACCACTGGACCGTCAGGGTCACGTGGATCCAGCTCCTGTGTTCCAGGTACCACGCTCATCAAGATGAGAGGGGACCCAGAGGACTGGTGATGCAGAAGTTTGGTGCCTGCTTTAGCAGGGGGAAAATTCAGTCGACCCACTGGAGATTTCTTCCTGGCTTCAAGTGCAGGGTGAAGGCAGACAGCCCTCAGAGCATGCACCATCAGGAAACAGTGGAGAAAGCCAGCAGGATTAGGCGCTACAATGTTGCTGGTAGTTGTCTGGCTACTTTGTTGCGGTTATGCAGGCGTCTGGGAGAAGTCAGCGGTCAATCCTGGGCAGAAGTTGAAGAGAGAGATGCAGAGGAACTCTGGTGAGCTCTTGCATTCGTTATCTGAAGAGAAACCCACAGGAGAGACCCTAAATAGCCCTCAGAGGAGGATTGGCTACGTAACCAGGTAAGAGCCTAATAGGAGGGGTCTCTGACGTCACCTGCTGGCACTGGCCACTTAGAGGTCTCCATTGTGTCCTCACACCTCTCCATTCATGATGGCAGAGGTCTGGGAAACACGGGAGGAGCTCTGGGCACCACCCCTGGGTTGGGATGGACAGGGGAGTGGTTACTCACCTTTCCTTTGTCCAGTTTCCAGCCAAAGCAGGGGCTGGGGGCTCCCTGAACCGGTGTAGACTGGCTTATGCAAGGAGGGCACCATCTGTGCCCTTCAAAGCATTTCCAGAGGCTGGGGGGGTACTCCTCCCCAGCCCTTAACACCTATTTCCAAAGGGAGAGGGTGTAACACCCTCTCACAGAGGAAATCATTTGTTATGTCTTCCTGGGACTGGGCTGCCCAGACCCTGGGAGGGCAGAAACCTGAGGGTTGGCAGCAGCGGTAGCTGAAGAGAAAACCCCGGAGAGCTAGTTTGGCAGTACCCGGGGTCCATGCTGGAACCCCGGGATACATGGGATTGGCACACCAATACCAGATTTGGCTTGGGGGGACAATTCCATGATCTTAGACATGTTACATGGCCATGTTCAGAGTTGCCATTGTGAAGCTACACATAGGTATTGACCTATATGTAGTTCATGCGTGTAATAGTGTCCCTGCACTCACAAAGTCCGAGGAAATTGCCCTGAACAATGTGGGGGCCCCTTGGCTAGTGCCAGGGTGCCCTCACGGTTAGTAACTTTGCACCTAACCTTCATCAAGTGAGGGTTAGACATATAGGTGACTTATAAGTAACTTAAGTGCAGTGTAAAATGGCTGTGAAATAACGTGGACGTTATTTTACTCAGGCTGCAGTGGCAGTCCTGTGTAAGAATTGTCTGAGCTCCCTATGGGTGGCAAAAGAAATGCTGAAGCCCATAGGGATCTCTTGGACCCCTAATACCCTGGGTACCTAGGTACCATATACTAGGGAATTATAAGGGTGTTCCAGTATGCTAATAAGAATTGGAGAATATAGTCACTAGCCTGCAGTGACAATTTTAAAAGCAGAGAGAGTATAAACACTGAGGTTCTGGTTAGCAGAGCCTCAGTGATACAGTTAGGAACCACACAGGGAACATGTATAGGCCACAATTATGCGCACTCGGATCCTGGCTAGCATGATCCTAGTGACACAGGCAATAACAAACTGACATATAAGTAATAAATGGGGGTAACATGCCAGGCAAGATGGTACTTTCCTACATGTACCCACTTGCCTGGCCTAAACCTCCTCTTTTTATACATGTGAGGCATCCCTAAGGTAGGCCATAGGTCTGAGTCTGACCCTCAACCATCTTGATCAGGTTTTCCCCTTGGCAACGTATAGCATTTATGAACACAGTGCGATCAATCTCAGTCTGTTTCATATGTTTTTCGAAGGCCCATTCCAGTTTTTGCTTGCCCTCCCGGAGTTGATGCTCTATATGATTAATTTTATATCAGATAGCTTGCATCTGCAATTTCCACGACTTGTCATATATGGGACTGTGTATAAGTGGTTGGATCTCAATATAGTCAAGCAATATACTGAAGCCACATTTCATTTTTATAGATTTCCTTTTTTATTTTGCTTTAGCTTAAATGTTTCTTTTACATAACAAGTGAAATGGTAGTCTTCTCCCGCTTTTTCTTCTTCTCAGGATCAGAAGAATCAGACCACCAAGGCTAAACTGCCCTAATAGGGAAAAGAAAAGAGCCACAGGTAAGTATATTATTTACTGTTTTCTAAGAGTTTAGAATGGGGGGAACTTGTGAGTGCTGTTACCATTCCTTCTTATCCCACCACCATGTGCCAGAACCTCGACTGTTTAACACCTAGGTAGGCCTCCCTAGGCTTCAGAAGCCTGGCGGTCTTACACGGGTGACCCCTCTATGGACCAATCGCTCCCAGCCCCCAAACAACCCATCTCCCATGTCCCGGTCATCCCCAGTATACGTTCAGGTACCTTGGTTAGCCATGCTCCTCTTGGAGCATGTTGGAGTGTCTCGAGGTTACTGACCTCCGGGCGTCTGTGTTACTGTTTCGTTCGACTTCCCAACCTCATTGTCAGTGGGGACTCACAGTAGTAAGGCCTCCCTCAGAACTTGTCTAGCTTCGGCAGCAGATTCCCAAGCCGAGTCCATCTTCGTCAGGGGAGTGCGCCTCCTGATCCCCACAGAGTATTCTACTTCCTGCTTGTTCGCGCCTTTCTCCTTAGATAGTCAACCATAGTCAAGCTCCGGAACCCCTGAGTTGGGTTCATGTCACCTTCTTCCTGTGCTAACGTTGGAGCATTAAAGGGGCAGGCATCCCAGGTAGCCTGAAAGGAAAGTAAAGGTTCATCTCATGATATAGAAGAACAGGGAACGGTCCAGAGTATGGACCTATCAATGCCCTCATCCCCGTCACATTCCCCCAGGGGAGCATAATTCATAGGAACCTTCTGGAAGTTGTAGTGAGGTCACTCTCTGTACTTCCCAACACTTGATAACCGTTGTGTATTAAATATCTGTAGGCAGGCTGCATTTATGTTTGAGCATATATTTTCATTTTGGAACATACCATGGATCCTGGAATGTGTTTTTGTTATTTTGAGACTTCAAGGCCCCATTTGGACATATGATATGTCATGGGCCTTGGAAACTGTGATGTTGGGTTCAATGATACACACTGACAGTGTTTAAACTCATATACTCTGAGTATTGAATGTTGGGTGGGTATATGAAAAAGGTGAGCATACATGACATTGCATTTTTGTGACATTTTTTGTGTTGTAACCTATCAGACTCCACTCCCTCAGAAGACCTTCTTCTCCCAGGGAAAGTATATTAAAGGGGCACTGGGAGAGCCACCGCCAGTCTTCTTGGCCTGCAGCTGGTGCCTGTAGACCAGGGAACCGGCCTTGTCCCTGAGATCATTCCAGCTCTTCCTAATTTCCTCCTTTGTGCGCATGGTGGTTCTTAAAGCATTCATTTTGTCAGCAATCCTGTCCCACATATCAATTTTCCTACTTAGAGGAGTGTGCTGGACTTGTGCTCCAAAAAATTGTGGCTCTCCTTCTATGATTTCATCCACCATGACTCTTAACTCATCTTCCGAAAAACTGGGATTTTTTGAATGGGACATGGTGAAAAAAAGAAAAAGGGTGACTGTGATGTACTTAACAGGGGAAGTATAATATGGACAAAAGTGGGTGCATTGTGTTCCATGTTATCGTGAAAAAAGGGATGTCTAATCTACATACTCTACAAAAAAGGTGCTTGGGCTTCGTTGTCTTCCAGAGGAAATTCAAAGGAAAGTGGTCTGTGAAGGGATGTGTTTTATGGTGTCATTTGCAGGTGTGTGCACTTGGCCAATGTGTGTCAGCTGTGTCGATTTTGAATACATCCAATGTGCAGTTGTCTGTTCTTTTTTTGACAGCGAACTGCGGTGGTCGACTGCCATTGACTGACCACCACAAGGGGACCACCACGGTGACTGTGTGATTGTAAGATGCTCAGTGGTTGGGTGTGGAGCTGATGGCGCTGGAGGTTGGATCACCTATATCCAGGCCGCTGTGCCGCTGGTGGTCTGTCTTTTCTTCTTGGTGGTCAGCGTACCTGCCTTTATAACTCGTAATACGGCAGTCTGGGGACCACCGGAGTGGCGGCCTTTTCAGGACTGCCAACATACCGGTCTGGCAGTCTGGCTGCCAAACTCATAATGAGCCCCCTAGTCTTTAATCTTCACCAAATGCTGATCACATGTCCAAGCACCAGTCTGTTGAAATATCAGTGTAAATGGAACAATACACTGTATTGTACTATGTCTAAGGGTTAGTAGTCTGATTTGTGATTGGATATCCAAAGATACACAGGAATATTTTATAAGGGGAGTTTGAAGACAAGTCAAACTATCTCCAATACTATGGGTTGCTAAGATGGTCCTTTCTTTGAAATGAAACAAAATAGAGTCACTGTCAGTGGACCATGGTTTTATAAATTAAGGCATATAACTTTCAGTAAGCCAAATAAGATTCAAAGATATGTTCACCTTTAGGTACATACTGTTACACCTGTTAGCCTTAGGGTGGTCTTCCCCCATACTTTGTGCCTACTCCATTTCTATTTTGTTGATTTAGTTTTTGCTGGCCTTAGGACTCGGTGTACTTTACCACTTCTAACCAATGCTAAAGTACATGTGCTTATTACCTTAAAATGCTAAATTGGCTTACACCTGATTGGCATATTTAATTTATTTATGAGCCCATAGTAAAGAGGTATAATTTATACCCAGGGCAGGTAAAGTAAATGCTACTATTGGACCTGCAACACCTTTTGTGACACCAACTTAAGTGGCCCTTTAAAACATGTCTCAGGACTGCTATTGCCACCTGCGAGCAGTTTTCAGCTGACAATTTGCCTTTGCAAAATAAACCCCCTGCCAAGCCTAAAACTCCCATTTAAAACATATGTCACCCCTAAAGGTAGGCCCTAGACATACAATAAGGCAGCATGCATTGGAATTAAAAAAGTTGGACATGCACATGTATGTTTTACATGTCCTGGTAAATATTACAAATTCTTTTTTCGCTACTGAGAGACCTACTCCCCTATAGAATTACAGTGGGTTCCATTGTGTTGTAAGATTTGATTGGGAGCAGATAGGAAAGTCATGTTTAGTGTCAAAGAAATTGTAACTTAAAATCATCTTGAACGGTAAAGGTATATTCTAAGACACATTTCTGAAAACACCACGTTCAGAAAGTTGGCATTTTCTTTTCCTGACCATTAGGTGCCTACAGTTTGTTCCTTGGTCACATGACTAGGTGTAGTTGGCAGTTGGCCTTTTTGTATTTCTTCCAGACACCCTCACAATAGATAGACTCAGGCACATATTTATACTAGCATAATTATATTAATGCTTATTCAGTGCAAACTTAACTCCATATTTATACTTTGATGCTACACGCGTCTAGCGTCAAAATATAGGAGTTAACGTAATTTTTCAGATGCATGAAACTACCTTGTATTAATGAGATGCAATGTAGGCATTTCCGTCCAAAAAATGACTCTAAGACCCATGAGTCATATTTATCCACTCGTGCAAAAATGAAGCACCAGTGGGAGGCGGACCCAAAAATGACGTTCACACTGTTTTGCGTCAAATTTTAACGATTGGGTCTGACCAGGCGTTAAAATGAGGCACATACACCACTATATAAGACAAATTCACAGAAGGGGTATTTGCTGCTTCCATGACAAAATGGAAGTTGTACTGCTCCAGCTGGGCACACTCCGCAGACGTCCGCAACGATAGCTGCTCCCTCCACAACAGCAACCCCAAACACCACAACAGCACCCACAAAGGCAACACAGGAGGCAGGAGAGGGTATTTCGGCAGAGGACAACCCTCCTTTGGCTCAATGAGCAAGATATCATCAGGACTTACTGTCTTAACCGGGAGTCAATTGTACGCATCACAGAAAGGCTGCAAACTCTCTACAACATGCCACTCATCACAAAGGTCCTCACTGTTCGGCATGTTCTGGCTTCTGGATCATTTCAGACAACAGGGGAACTAGTGGCTGGTGTCTCCCAGCCATCAATATCTGTTAACCTACTTAAGGTCCTAGATGCCATCATCTGCCTCACACCCCACCACACCTGCTTCCCAAACACTCAACAACTGCAGCAGGAGACCAAGCAATGATTCTATCTGATGGCTGGGTTTCTACATGTGCTAGGTGCAATGGACTACTCATGTGCGACTAGTGCGACCTGTAGCTACGAAACATCTATAGAGGAACCACAAGCACACACATTTGATAAATGTGCAGGCCACTGTGGACCACCCTGGGCTCTTCAACATCTCAGCGAATTACCCCAGCAGCGTCCATGATGCTTACATATTCTGGCACTCCACTATCAACGAGCGGTTCCAGGATGGAGAATATGGCAATGGCCTATTTGTTGGTAAGTCAACTAACCAAGCAATACACACACAACACACCAACCCTGTAGGACAAACAAACATATACACCACAACAAAGACGCTTGGGCAATGGACCACAGACTTACTGCCAACAACACATATGCAATATGCCACAGTACCCCACAATGATTGGACATCACAAATGCAGACACCCACATGTACCTAACACACCTACAAACTAACAGTCACCACGTGAAGGACAGGAAGAGCTATGTATGCTTTGCATACAGAATAAGACCACAAACCACTACAATGGTCCACTGGTTAACTACTAAGTATACTACACACACATTAGACCAAGCCATCAATGGGTCCCCCATGGCAAGGGCTTATTGTATGAGCATGTAAAGAAAGTCACACGTGGGCACATCACCGCCTCATTCATGGTGTACAAGACTCAGGCACAAACCACATAAAATGACACCCAAGTAGTGCCAACCATAACTACATCCCATCTACACATGCCTGACATACCCGTAGGCTGCACATAGATCTGTCAAATGTATTGAATTGCCCAATCGGAAGACTAATTTACCTGCCATTATAGACAATGGGACAGAATCATAGGAAATGGTGACACAACTACTCAACTGCCACTTCACATGCTCCACTTAGCACTCTATAACACCATCATGCCTGTACTGTAGACTACCAATAGTACACCATAGCGCAGTTTCACTGCTAAACTGGAATGTACATGAATGCCATAGTAGACCTCTGTAGGAGTAGGGAGGACATGACTGGCCATACATGCACTGTACTAAGGGCCTGATTACAACTTTGGAGGACGGTGTTAAACCGTCCCAAAAGTGGCGGATATACCACCTACCGTATTACGAGTCCATTATATCCTATGGAACTCGTAATACGGTAGGTGGTATATCGTTCACTTTTGGGACGGTTTAACACCGTCCTCCAAAGTTGTAATCAGGCCCTAAGTGAGCTTTCCCAAATATAACAGGGCTCCTCCTAAAGTCTACACTGTGCATGTGTAGTAAGTCTGGCAGAAAATCCAATTACTAAGAAGATAGGACATACACCGTTACCAAATGTGATCATCATGCTAAAATATGATACACACCCTTGACACCTGACCACTCATCATGAGTTTGTTGTCCTGCAGAGGACGCTTGTTAAACTTCCACCACAGTTAGACCGCCATTGTGGTCTAAACCCTGCTGATCCAATTAGGAGTTCTCTGCTGGGCCTGTCAGTGGAAACATAATTTTCTGTACGCTGGCCCAGCTAGGAAAAGGGCCAAAACATTTCAACTGATTTGTAAGTGATCCGGCTGCAACGTGGCGTTGTGGTGGGTGCAGCAGCACTGGTTATTACTGCATGTAATTTGTGCAGTGGAAAGTGCTACAGGTCTATCCATGTGGGACCTGGCACTGCCCATGTCAAGTGTATGGCTAGTGCCAGGGCCTCCAGAGGGCATGTGACACCCCCATTCCGCCACCCTTTGCATGGTGGTGGAACCGCCATGCAAAGGCTGGCAGATTTGGGAGACCAAATCCAGAGGGCTGATCTGCTTGCAGCGCTGTCCTGGCAGATTAGGACCGCTGGGACTGCCAGGCAGCTGGCTGGTGGCAACCTGGCAGTGTTGGTGGTCCAAATGTGGTGGGCACACAACAGCCATAATGTGGGGGTCACACTGCCACTGGCATACTTGAGAACACCAGATATGTAATGAGGGCAAAGATGGTTGACACAACCACCATCTGCCACTAAAGCCCCCTAAGTGTTGCACTGCATGCAGCATGCCACATGCCTACATTGACGGAATAGGCTGGCTTTGTAGGGGAACTATGCTGGCCACACATTTGACACCTTTGTGTTGAAAGGAGGTGGTAGCCTTCATCTAATATGAGGGCCCTGCTACTAAAATGGACTACAGAAAATAAGTTACATACATGATTAGCATATGTATTGGAATCCAGATGGTCACATACAGGTCCTTGAGTCAGTACCCAAGAATGACGTGTACATCAATACAGTCAAATTGAGCCATATCACAAAACCTGGAACATACAAAATACCACAAACACCTCTGAGTCACCACTCAAACTGAAACCAACTACTGCTATGGAATAATCATGGTCCCTCACAACTCTTCTAAATTTCACCCTCTTATCTTTGCAGCTGACCAAGGTTATGGCATACAACTGTGGGTCATGACCCCATTTGCAAATCCAGATACCAACGAACAGTGTGCCTACAATGAAGCACACCAGAAGACACAAGAGGAGCTTTGGCCTTCTCAATTCACGGTTCAGGTGCCTGGACATGACAGGAGGAAGCCACCTCTATACACCCCCACTGGCATGCAAGATCATACTGGTATGTGCTATCCTGCACAACATATGTGTCAGAAACAATACCCCCTGGGATGGACAAGTAGATGTCCACCATGAGGAGGATGGTGGGGATGAGGACCTTGTGGGGGACCTACCAAACACATCTGCAGGAGTCCCCAGGAGACAGACAATTGTTGACAGTTATTATACATAGTCAACCAGAAAAATAGTCTGTAAACACCTCAAATAAATTGTATTCAACAACACAATTCTTGGACTCCTCATTGTCCAATACTTAGATTTTTGGAATGTGAATCTAACCTCAGGGAGTGTGTCAAAAAAACAGCAACAAGAATGGTACACACATCTTTGGTGATGTAGAGAGTTTTACAGACTCTATCTCACCTATCAGTGACACCCAAAATCTCTGGCATGTTACTTCTGAAGGCCAAGATCCATGCACCACTACATATATTGTTACAACATGTGGGCAATGCTCAATTTCATGGGCCATTCACCAAAAGAAAACCATCCCTAACAGGTAGCATGCAAGGGGGCCTCACATAAGGTAGGGGTTGTCAGGAAATGGAGGTAAAGTAATGTCAGAACTGAACAATGTCACAACACTGTGTGAGAGTAGCTTGGCCTGCACTGTTCATGTGTGTCAAAGAGGGGATATAATAGGTAACGTTGCTTGTTCAGCAATTGCCCATGGTAATTAGTCAATGTTGGAAGCTGAGCCTGCACAGTGTGTGCAAGGAAATACGTACTGGCACTACAATAGTCCACATCCCTGACACATGGAAGACTGTAAATCATGTATGGCACATACACATTGGCTGGGGAATGGTCAATGGCTTGGCAGTGACATGAAGCAGCTAGGGGTGTTGAATCCATATACAAACACATTACAGATTGTATGGTATATGATTTATAATGGGAGAATGCATCTGCCAAATGATAGTCTGGCTGGAATGTAGTCCGAGTATGTGACACACCCTTCTACATGGGATGCACACCGGTCACACAAATAGGCTTGATGCGCACATGCCCACTACTAATAATGAGAATTACAAGTCAACTAATGTATGGGTGTCCATCCCAGGTAGCAACGGGTATGCCATTGTCCACAATGATTGACCTGCATCTGAATGTCTACACAGTATACCCCGTATAACAACATAACACAGCACATAGCAATACAATCCACTCACTGTCACTTACATGACAGATCCATTGCATGGTACCAAATATAACTAGCTTGCTCATACAAGTAATGGCCTCCAATATTACAATCATGTGTGGCATACGTCAACATGTCCAGCATTCTCATATACAGTCAGGGACCCACATCACACTGAGTGGGGGTAGACACAGCCCTATCATCAGCATCTGGCAAAGGATGAATTCAGCACTAAGGAGTATATACGCCTCAACATCAGTCAGTCATGGTAAGAGTCAGCTAGGTTCGGGCATTCTGGGAGAATTGCTTTGCCATATTCAACAGTGGATGTGGATGCACAGTTCTGAAAACCCCAAAAATTTGTGCTGATACAAAATGCCATCTCACATGGAGACTATTCAAGTGCTGTGGCATGTGCATTGTCATGTGTGTCTGGCACTCATTCCATCTCACTAATATTGCCAATGGCACATCGACAACTGAGTTGACGGTTGTAGGAGAAGAGAATGTTTCCATATCACGCAAGTCACATGTAGTATCCTGTCCCAATATCACCTGACAATGTTGCTGTAGAAGATGTCTACAAGGTGCTAGCAGAGAAAAGACTGAGAGCAATGGAGGACACAAACAAACCTCACCAGTCATGCCAGACAAAAGGGATAATGACCAGGCAAACACCAAAACAGACACTGTAAGACACCAGTGTTTACATGTCAATTTCCAACTGATGCACATAGATGGTGGGCACATTAGTACATGACCCAGACATGTTTGACACCACCCTACCATTGTAATTGCCCTTCATCTGTTACCAGAACAGGAGACAGTCACATACAATTCAGTCTTAACCATTTTATTTTTGCAACCTTTACACCACACCAGTCATGCAACCCCTAAGCAGGCTGAACATGGACACAACTTTGGACGCCTAAACATCCAAACATGTCCTAAATGTGTAAGCCACAACCTCTGCACCTGAGAGGGGAAGGCTGACATCTCGTTCTGCACTGGAATTAATCACAACTAGGTCTGTATGTCCACATGTGTGCATGTCTCTGTCCACTAGGGAGTGTGCACAGGCTGGAAATTAGCTACCATAAATGATAGAAATTCCAGCTCAAGAAACCCACACACCACTGCTCTGACAACATCAATTTATGAATAATGTCAGATGCTTGATGCACATGCACAGGGAGCAGAGTGAAGTGAAGTGGACCACCATCAACCTGCACCTCCACATGCAACCATGGGTTTTTGTTTCCATACAAACTCACATATTGATGTAGCTGGGTAGGACTGCTATCTATGCAACACTGCAACAGAGTGGTACGGCATTGTGTGTGACTGTCAGGACTGACATGACTTTGACAGATCAGAAAACACAAATGGAGGCAGGCACACATATCCCAAAGATTCTAGCACACATGTACCACCATGATAGGCCAGCGATGGTAATGTGAATTGATTCACTACAAAAGCTAACTTAGCAGCAACATAATGGCATAGGAGTCACTAAACCTCTTATAGTATGAAAGTACCCATCAAATGTGGACTGGCATACAGTACATATGTGCCACTGATGTGACTACACAGGCAATAGTTAAAAGAACAACTTCTGCCTATGCAGGAAGATGTCAATGTGAGCTTGCACATCCCCCTTGACGCAGCAATGTCATGACGTATGACACAAATGGCACAACACATGTCTATACAGACACATGGCATGTAGCATTCTTCAGCAACACATGTGTCCATAACATCTGCAGCAACCAAGATGTATAGGAAAATACATGGCACATGTGTAGCTGTCCTATAACTAGGTAATTATGATAAGTAGCCAGTGAGTAGACACACATGCACACTCAACTTGACAGGGGATACGTGATGTCAATGCAGTCCCAGTCCACTGCATACTGAGTACAAAATGTGGTTGACACATGCCTTAGCATGTATATGACACAGGACCAACATAAAAATGTTTGTAGGTATGTATCCATCTATTGTCCACAGACATAACTATGAACTCCACCTGCTACTCACTAGTTATACACATATGTGAACACATAACACACATGTGCCACAGTGTAGGATACATGAACATACATGAACATATGCACAAATTATGAGCGAGTGCCTACAGCTGCATCATGAAAACACGTATTGGTTGCACACACCAATGAAGGCACAATGACATTCATGCATAGACTTGCACATGTAGCCAAAAAACATGCCACATAGTATTACAGCCCATGTAACATGTGAATTTACTCCGGGTGTATTCAAGGGCTACAATGGTAAAAATTATGCTATTGTAATATGTGTAACAAAATTATGCTAATGCATAAACACCACACCAAAATGTTGCGCAAAATGACGCGTAGGCCCTGAGCGGCAATTCAACGTTACCACTGATCTCAGTGCACCAAGAAGAAAAATTGACGCATGACTCCCATGCATTAAAAAAAACATGCATGTTGCAAAGAACGTGACGCACATGCCCATGAAGTGATGTACAAGGAGATCCTGCCTGCAAGAATGGTACAGTAAGTGTAGTTTTGCTTTCACTTCACAGTCTATTCCTCTGTGACTGTGTGTGGTTGTGTTTTGGAGGTGATTGTGGATTTGTGGTGTGTTTGGAGGTCTTGTTGTGTCCCTTGTGCTGTGTCCTGTGTTTTTGGTATATAAATTGTCTATTTACTTGTCATTTGTATTATTAGTGCACTGTTTTTTGTCATTGTATTTTGGGGTGTCTGTCTGGGGCAGTTTAGTTGGTGGGGTCGTTTTGGGAGTTTGGGGTAGGTTGTGGGTTTAAGTTTTCTTTACCATATTTTTTTGGTTAACGTCCTGTACCTTTTTGTCATGTCTGGGAAGGGTAGGTTGGGGAGAATGCCTCCTTATGAACTAGGGGGGGTTCATCTGGTTGGGGGCTTATTGCCTACCCCTCATGCTGCAACTGGGTCGCCAGGTGACCCTGGGCTACCCCACCGAGACAAGGTGCCTGCGGGGGGGCAATGTTGTGTGTCATCTGGGGAGGATCTTCAAGACTGGGTGCGATGAGCACCAGCTCAAGCATTGGTGGGCAGATCTGGAGGCAAGGGAGCAGGATGTGCTGGATCATTTGAGAATCGAAATCGTCAGAACTGTTGGTAGGTCTCCCATTGCCATACAATCGGCTGCATTTAGCATTTGACTGACAGTTGCAGATAAGTCTGAGTGCTGCTTGTAAAGGTTGTGAACATGTCGCATGCAACCTGTATGAGGAGTCTCTGCCGCACTTGAGGCCTGCAGATCCAATGTCGTATAATTTAGACAATACAAGACACATGTATGATGAACCCTGAATAACCATCACAAAGAGGCATTTGTAAGTGCCCCGAACGCAACCTTGGCGCTGCCTTAGTGTCATGTGATTGATGGTAGTGCAGCGCTAACTTGCCATTTATCCCACATAGTATGTACAAAGTGGAGCAATCCATACATTACACCACATTTGCAAGGCTTGACACACATCATGGCTGTGTCAGCCACAATTTATGCAAGGGGGCCATTCTGGCACAAAGGGGGTCTCCATATTAGCAAATAAAAGTCAATGAAACTGCTGCACCCCATTTGTGGCGGATTTCCTAATGTCTGCTCTTTGCTGCCATTAAGCATAAGCTCCCATCATGATCAATGGGCCCCTGGGTGCTTAGCAGGTCTCGGGAATATAAATAATGATGCCAATCCTGCAAGTGCCAGACTTCTGTCAAACAATTTTGACCCCACTCCCCCTAACTACCACCATGGTGCGCAGCCTATTGGAGACAGCACACACATGATGGTATCAGGAGCGCACTAGCACCCGCACTTCAACAGGCACAGCTCTAAGTGCTGCACCCCTTTCATATCAATGGCCCCAAGTGTAGTGATGCATGCACAGTCCAACTTTCCAATAATACAGCTAGGAATTACACCTGTGCCATTAAAAAGGCATGAAAGGGTTTGTAAAATAAAGTTAGGGAGGGAAAAATCCAGATCTAAGTGTCACAACAAATGTTCCAAAGTATGAATTCCAAACACTTTGTAGGGCTGCTAAGTGAAGGTGTGAAATCTGTTCATAGAAATGCAAAAGAAGGTCCCCTAGGTACTCAGCAGGAGGTTCCATGATCTGTAGCATTTCCTGCTGAGTGCATCGTTGGCATTCACAGGTAAACATGATGTTGACACACACTGCCAGCATGCTGTGACTTAATAATGACTACATACGCACATGGATGTGAGTAAGAGGTGCACTAAGTCCCACAAGGCAGTGCTGCAATACTGTAGTCCTTTCGGCCTCTTGGTGTAATTTTGCAAGGCCATTTTAGGGAGCCTGACCATGCACTGGCTCCAGACTACTGGCAGTTCGATTTGTCCTGTGCATTGTGTATCAGAAGCAGCATAATACACTGAACTATGTTGTCCATTTGCATTAAGTAGGATTTACACTAAGCAATGTTCAACATTCATGTCTTACAGGTGGACCTGCACCTTACACCATTGGAGAGGTGGCAAGATATGATGACCCTGATGCATCCAGTAAGTGCCATTTTGTGGCTCCTGTTAGCTACTCCACGGTTTGGTGTGAGTCAGTCAGATGAGTGGAATGCAATGAGTGATGTAGTTTTCTGGACCAATGATAGGAAATCATAGGAGGATGGATGATGACATCATGGGGCATGTGTAAGAGGCCCAAGCACCACCGGAGCCTCTATATTTGAGAGGCTATGTGGACGCTATGCCCTGCACCATGTATTCACGGTGGGCTTAGTACACATTTTGTTGCTTCACATCAACTTGTCAATACAGCCCCATCACATGCAGTATTTTGCATGGAAGGAGTGGGTGTTGCAGTGGCTGTGC
Organism: Pleurodeles waltl; assembly: GCF_031143425.1. Lineage (NCBI taxonomy): Eukaryota > Metazoa > Chordata > Amphibia > Caudata > Salamandridae > Pleurodeles > Pleurodeles waltl. The sequence continues at coordinate 236,157,547 of NC_090438.1, read as the reverse complement.
CATAACAACACCCTTTGTAGAATTTATTTGTGTTGGAAGGTGTGCCTCCATGCACAAAGACTATCTCCTCCTCAACACAGCCAGCTAAGCACCATGGGGAAAGGGTGGCTGGGTCGAGTTCTGGAAGCAAGATTATCGCTTTCCTATTCAATACTGCACATTCCTGCATTGTGAATTTGTCAGAGTGCTGTGTTGCCAATTGTCCGTCAGCATTGTGTGCCATCACATTCCCATCGTGTATGTTGTGAGGTTGTGCAATGAGATTGGCTTGCATGTAGTTCGAAGGGCAACGTGTGCTGGCATGGAACTGTGTGTTAAAGGATTAGTTATGGCTGATCAATTATTTATGTATGCCTGCCATCATAGGTCACAAGCCAGCTGTATATGTACTTAGTATGCCCGTTGTTAACAACCTTGTCACAGCACCATAATCCGCAAGCAATGTGTGCCACACATAGCTCACACTTGAGGTTAAAACGGGACAGATTTTGGGTTCCAACAGCATTACTCTCTAGGGGGATTCTGTGGGAGACATACACACACCACAGGTGCCACAGTACCCTCCAGAGATGATGAGTTAGTGGTACAGCAAGGAGCCATAATGTCCTGAACTGCAGTAATCTATGTGCACAATGTGTGGACAACTCCACTTAAGATATATCAGGTCAAAGTCTGTTCATCTCCTAAAACCAGATGTCAGCAGTGTAACCTATATGGTGTAGCCACCATGTAAATTGTGACTGATGTAGCTCACATCACGGATGCATGAGAAGGCAATGCTGTGTGTGTAGCTGGTGCTGTGAGGATATCTGACATGCGTCTGCTGATGATGTAAGATGCTTCCGGATACAGTTGCAGCGCACAAAGCTGTTACACAATTGCTGTGGCCTTCAGGACATCCATACAGCCACCATGTGCATGCACATGAACACACATAGCACTACATGGCACAGGGAGGGGGTACCAGTGCTTTAATGTCTTTACAACAGGGAATGTGCAGGTCAGGGATTGCACAACCTTTCTCATATCAAGGTAGCATCAGTTGTACATGTGGCCACAGCATGGGAAAGGCAGCTGGACCCCAGTTATGTAGGCTCAGGCAGTTCTACACCTGGACACATGAATGTAGATATACTACAACATAGTATATCAGATTTGTAGTTGACAGCCCCCCAACAATTGGCCCACGCCTACACTCCACAATGGGTGCACAGGCATTGGGGCATCACCAGGGGTGTTGAGCTGATGATTTCCATGCCCAACCCCGCTTCAGCTCAGGGAGACAAGAAATCCATACTTGTTGAGACACGTGATGCTCAAAGTGTAGGTGACAGTAATGTTTAGCGGTCCATTGTTAGTTCCTATCAGCTGTGGGCCATCATGATTTCCAGTGGATTAATTTCATCCTACTGGCATGTACAAGATACTGGTGATGTATGGTTGGAAATAGAGGCAGATGAGGTGCAATCCAAATTTTTCGAGGCATGTGTGTAGGACTGTATGTGCAATCAGCTGTAGCAGTGCAAGTTACAAATCCATACGTAGTCCACCCAATGCTGATACTGATGGTTGCTTGTCCTCATTTTGCAGCTGCCAACATGACCAATGAGGAATGGCGTCAGTTCAACCGAAGGTCAGAAAGGTACCACCACATCCTGGATGCATGGCACACCATTTCCGTTCTGAGAAAGCATCTGGGCAGTGGTGGGCGATCCCACAGGGGAACCCACTCACCCACCCAAAACAAAGGATGGGACGTGACCCTGATACTTCAGCGTTTGGAAAGGTTGGAGGAAGCACTGGCAGAGGACTCAAAGTCTTCAAGTACATCAAGAAGAAGGTGAAGAAGTCACGCAAATTAACTTATACTGTGATCGACCACCTTCCAGTTCCTTCCCCTCCCTTTTAAAGTTGTACCATATATCTAGTTTGGGTTTTTTGTAGTTAGTGTAATGTAGCCATTAGATAGGATAAGTGAATTTCGGGGGGTGGGTTTATAGTCTTATGTTTTTAATGGTGGGTTATGTTATTGGGTGGGGTCATGTTGGGGTTTGTATGTGTTTTTATGAAAAAAATATTTGTTTTTACAAAATTAAAAAATACAATTACAAAAATGTATGTATTTGTTTAGGTCATAGTAAAAGTTAGTAGATGTGTAGTTATGGTCATTGTTGTCCTACTTGTTTCTTAAAGGGGTTGGAGGGAAAATGTTTAGAGTGTGGTGTTTTAAGTGTACGTTAAGTTTAGCATAGGTTAATTAGTTTAGTTGTATCGTTAGTATAGTTAGTATAGGTTAGTTTAGCATAGAATAGGTTTATGTTTTTTTTAGTAGATCCTTTTTATAATAAATATCCTGTTATCATTGCAAACTGTTTGTGTGATTAGTGTGAGTTTCAGGGTTCTTCCCATGTGTGTACTGGCCACCTTGGGGAAATGGCCTATGGAATCCATCCTTACTACAAATGCTTCAGTGACCATGTGTAATCTCTATTGACAACAGAGCTGCCACATCTACTAGTCCACGCATCTGCCATCCAGTGTACCCACCACTCATGATAACTATGTATACTTTGTAGTGGACAGGTAGGTCTGGTACTTCAGTTGTGGGGTCCTGTAGTTGGAATGTTAGGAACTGTGCCACGTCTGACAACAGCCACAATTGGAACTCTGGTCTGCAAAACTGACCGGTGGCCATCACTAATGAGGTTAGATACCTCTGTATCACACCAATAATTTATTTTGGTATTCCCAGCTGACGATATTGCCCTCAACTTGCTTTTCAGCCATACTTGCCGTATATGGTGAGGGAACTATATATGTGGCCTTCATTTCTGACATACTCAGTGAATTGCTTGTAGTTAATGAGACCAGCATACACAATTGTCATGTTAGGAACCTTGGGCCAGATGTAGCAACTTCCGCATTTGCGATTTGGAAATTGAGAGTCTGTGCGACTCGCAATTTCCGAATCGCAAATGCGGATGCAGAACGGTGTCTCAGACACCGTCTGCGACTCGCTATGGGGTCGCAAAGACCCACCTCATAAATATTAATGAGGTGGGTCGCATTTTGTGACCCCATAGCGAGTCCCTGCACTCACAGGGATGGTGGCCTGCTGAAGTCAGCAGACCTCCATGTCTGTGACTGCTTTTTAAATAAAGACGTTTTTTTATTTATTTGCAGCCCGTTTTCCTTAAAGGAAAACGAGTTGCAAAATGAAAAAAATAATGAAACCATTTGCTTTCATTCTTTCAGAGTAGGCAGTGGTCCATTGGACCACTGCCTGCTCTGAAAAAACCTTTTGGCCAACATTCACAAAGGGGAAGGGGTCCCATAGGGACCCCTTCCCTTCTGCGAATGAGTTACCACCAGTGTGACACTGGTGGTAACTGCGAATTGCTTTGCGACCACATTCGCGGTCACAAAGCAATTCTGCATTGCAATGCGAGTCGCAAATAGGAAGGGAACACCCTTCCTATTTACGAGTCGCATTCACAATTTGCGAGTCGGTACCGACTCGCAAATTGTGAATGTGCATCGCAGAAGGCTGTTTGCATGGCGCAAACTGCGATTTTCGCAGTTTGTGCCATGCAAACAGCTTACTACATCTGGCCCCTTGTGTGCAGCTGTGTGCCCCCAAAGTCCTGCACTCTTGCACTGAAATTCTGTGACCAATGGCATGGATTCACACATTACAATCATTTAGCTGAGTCAATGTATCACACTAGACGTAGACATGCTAATTGTGTACAAGGTGTTTATTTACAAGTGGAAGTGTTGTACTGAGATATTTACAATGTCCAGGTCAGTGACCCCATTTGTACAATTCATACATTTTGTGACACAATACAAGTCCAGGGTTGAGGGACATGTCATGGGGCATGCTTCAGAGTAAGTCGATAAGTGCGGAGGAACGATAATTGCCAAGTGGTAAGTGAGAGACAATGACAGTCCATAGCAGACAGGTCAACAGTGTGTGGGTGAAGAGTGCACATATCAAACTGTGATAACTCTGGCATGATCCTTAGCACAGAACTAAGGAGAACACTGCCTATGTGGCATAGGCTGCTGCTACCGGGTACTCTTCAGAGTGAAGGTGATCTGTTCCACATCTTCATGCTCTGATGTGTGTGGTGTCTCCTGTGCCATTGGTGGTGGTGGTGGGGAGATTGAGGGGACCACACACACTTCAATGGTTGAAGATGTGGAGTCCCAATTCCCGGCAGCTGCCATTTGTGAAATAACATGTGGCATCACTGCAGCAAGAAGGAACTGCTGATTTTTCAGGATAGTAGCAACATCCTGGTGTTAGGCAGCCGTGTCTACCCTAGGGGAGGCCAATTCACACTGAATGGAGTCCAGCTTGTTCTCAATCATGCTGCTGCCTGTTTGGGAGGGCAGTTGTTGTGGCCTCTCCCTCATCGCAGCAGCTATATCCATCAGAAACTACTGGACTCCTTGCAGTGGGGAGTGTGTGCCTTGGTTGGCAGCTGTGTATTCATTAGCTGTCACTAGGCACATGCGCATTCCCTCAAGGCTGGCTGCCTCAGTTTCCATCCCCACCCGCACCTGCTTGGCCTGCTCCTGCTGGACTCCTACCACTGTCCTCTGGAAGCTTGTCCCTGAGTCCTCGGAGTCCTGAGCTGTGTCAGTGCTGGCAGGTTGTGATATTTGGGTGTTGTGTGGGTCATCTGGGATAGCTGCTACACTGATTGTCCTCCTTGCAACTGGAGGTGGCGGCTAGAGGGATACCGGGACATCCTTGAGAGTCTCTTGGCTGATGGTTGTCATCTGGTCATCCAGGTCATCGGAGAACTCCAGGACAGGCAGATTAGCAGGAGAGCCATCATCCTCCTCAATGAGATGGTGTAAAATCAATCTTTCTATGTTGTGGCAGTTGACATGTCACCTCACTCAATTGTTATTGGAGATTCAGTGACAACTTACAGCCCAAACATTGTTCTTGGACATTATGGGTGCAATTTATCAGCTCTTTGCTCCACCTGAGTGTCACGTAAAGGGAGGCTTAGATGGCGCGATAGGCTGCGTCATATTTACAAGGTGTAATGCATTTCCTTTTGGTGGTTTGACACTATCTTGTTATTTATTTACCCTTCCTATGCATCCATTTGCATGGTTGGGCCTTGCATGGCTGTTGCAGTGGTCAAGCAACACCAACACACATTGCAATTTACCTCTGTCCGAGTTGTACACACTTTTCTTGCACCAGGGCAGCACCGAAAGCTTACACCACCCCAGGGGTGGCATTACCAAGGTGCTATATTGTTGTGTACTTTGATTGCTCCTCATGTCGATGTATGTGTATGTGTGCTACATTGCACAGCACATGTGGACCTAGCAGATTGCCTTTTCAGTTTCTGGTTGTGCTGGAAGGTGCTCCTTCCTACACAACTATGATCTCCGCCTCAATGCAGCCATCCTTGCATTATGGTGCAGGAGATGCAGCATTGTGGCAGTGCAGCTAATTTGACACTGGCACAGGGGTGGATCCAGGGATGGCCAGCATGGGTATCATTTGTTGATGTGAACATCATTTTCTACATGACAGTGCCTGATGCCACAAAATCATGGACATTGCCAGTTGACTAATGTTGAGCTTAGATCAGGGCTTGAGCTAGTTAGATTTTGCAGGTAGTTTTACTGGTGCATGCATGGACCCTCATTACAAGTCTGGCAGTCCTATGACCACCAGACTGCCATTGGCAACATGACCACCGGCAACAGCGCAGGTGGGAGTGGCACTTGTTGTCAATGAGGAATGCCCCATGGGCCAATGGCCTGGCACTGGCAGGTTGGCAGCAGCTTACAGACTAGCCATGTCACCTGTCCTGTGACACCAGACTAGGTGCCCAGATTACTTTTCCCTGCACCCAGACAGGCATCCTTACTGCATAATGGAGAAGCGACTGCCTTATGAGGATTTGTTGCTTATGTGTGGGGAGGTGGTGCTTCTTGCACATGTCTGGGTAATGTTAGCTAAGGTGTCATTTTAATGTGTGCTGTAAGATGCAGAACACATATGTTTTGGCAATGGGACAAGGCAGTTGCGAAGAGTTTCTGCAAGAGACACCACCATGACGTAACTCCAGGAATGGTATTGACTGATTATCTAGTCTCTGATGTCTTAGCTGTGTTGGTAGGGTTTGTTTGACTGTATGCAAGGGATGTTGTGATGACACAACCACAGGCACAGTAATTAGACATGCCTTCCATCCTATGTGCTGCATATGTACATGTTGGGATGTAGCCCTGGTGATTAGCATATGTCCAGGTTGTGTATGTATTGTGGTGCATGGCACAACCAAGGCGTGTGTACATGTGTTGCTTCTGTTTGAATAGTGCAACTTGATTCATGGGCAATGTTTCCCTCTACACTCCTTTCACATGCATTGAGTGTGTCCAATGTGCCTCCCCTTCTTGTATTTGTTAATTTTGCATGTATTTACCCCATGCAACATACCCTGCATTTGTGGTGATTCCTGCTAGTATGTGCTGTCCTGTCATGCGATTGCAGTGGCCAGCTTCTCCGGGATGACCGCTGCAACTATCTCATTCAGGTCCTCCTGTGGTGCAGGACTTCCACCTCCCTCAAGTTTGCAGTGCTGCCTTTCTGTTCCTGGCCATTCTCCCCTTAGTTCTTCACTTACAATCATGCCAGCATTTCTTGCACTCAGTTACAGTTCTCTTCACCTCTGCCACACTTTTAATTTTGCCCACTATTTGCTGCAATATTACCTACCTGCTCAGTGGTTAGCCCAAGGTGTATGGCCAGTCAGTTTGACTTTGCATCAGCTTCCATTACGTATTTCTTCACAGCAGCAAATCCAGTCCCTGATGACAATGCCTCCTCCTCAGACAATGCCAGCTTCCTTGCCCCACTGAAGTTTATCTCCTCAATTTTTTACTACACAATTTCTTCTTGTAAGTCTTAAGGTAAGCAGAGACCAGGCTCAACCTACTTTGTCTCTGAACTGTGCTCAAATGTGGTTGACTATAACTATCAACTTTGTCCCAATCTGATGTGACTAGATGGTGGCAGCTGCCGCTTTGATCTTCTAGGTGCTATTTTTCACTTTGAGCACTAAAAAAAATCATAACTTCAGTTCTACTGATTTGGTTTTGTTTGCTTTGGTTTCAAATACTTTATTAAAATGTACTCAATTTTTGTTAATTGGTGTGGGATTTTCACTTTATTACTGATTGAGCGCTGCATAAATACTTTACACATTGCTTCTAAGTTAAGCCTGACTGCATTTGTGCCAAGGTATCACAGGGTTAAGCAGAGGTTAATTTAGTGTATTTTAGTGGCTGAACCTGACAAGGATTGTGGCTGTTGCTTTAGTAGGTTTTCACACCCTCAACCAACAAGCCAATTTCTCACACCTATTTATTGAAATTAAAGCTTGCATTTCTCACCTCCAAGCATGGGGGCATTGCAAGTCTTTGACCAATAGCCAGTGAAAGGTTGAGATTCAGAATCTAGAGAATTTTGATACATGGGGAAGTCGGAGATATACACTAATCAGGCTGTACTATGTTCTCCCTCTGTGTGCACAGTTATCTAAGGTTGGTGGGTGGGTTTTTGATTAACTACTGAAGATTGAATAAACATGCATGCATCATGTATAAGAGAGAAATTTGGAAACTTCGAATTTCTAATTTTAAATATTGCTTAGGGGTCTATGGAGTCTTACCTTACCTTACCTAACAGTTGTGCCAACCTTTAATAGTGTCACCAAATGAATTTTGCAGGCCACCTTTCCTCAGCCTAGAGACAATATGGCATGATAAATGCTGAAAAGCTGGAAGTCTTTACATTTAATATGCAAGATTAATTATTTATGGCTGTACCTACACATTTTGCTGAAGGTGGAGGCAGTGATAATGCAAGAAAACGTTTGCTACATACAGGTTGCAAACTGTTCACTCTTTCTGTAAACACACTATGTATTCAGTGTACAAGGAAATTGTGCACTGTAATCTGGCATCCCAGCTGTATCTATGACTAAAACTTGAATTACTACTTGTGCTGTACATGTTTTAAGTAGTAGGGTGAAGCTTGAACTACTTCTGCCGTTTTTGCTGTATGTGCTCTTTGTGTAGAGAAGCTTGCACTGATGTTATTTCTTATCTTCTGTACTGTGAATTTGGGAAGCATTTAAATATTTATCACATTGCACTTAGTAAAATGTTGAGGCCACGGTTTATGTTAATTTCTGTCTCGCCTCACTACTCAGTCAAGGACTAAATAAAGATAATTTTTAAAGTTCATTGCATGTGCCCAGGTTAAGGTAGTGGTAGAGAGACTATAAGGGAGTTGTCACACCTAGTTTTCGACCGCTTCTATTTTCTGATGGTACCTGCCAGAGATACATGATTTTTGCTGTAGTAGACAGCGAATTATTGCAATATTTTGAAAATTCATCCTGCGCTTTGCCTATAAAATCTTTGGGTTTTTATTTGATTTCTAAAGGAAAATTCGTATAATCACATTATTTGGCATTCTTTTTCGAACATTTCTTTGACGGCAGGAGAAGAATCTTCCATGATCCAACATGAGGTGTATGGGCTCACTTTCTGACACAGTGCCATTCACTGCAAGTGGTTATCCCCCCATCTGTATGAAAGTTCCTCAGCTGCCACTGTTCTGGAGCTACGTCGGAGAGCCCTGCCCTAGGACTACTGAGTGCAGTAATACATGCTACAATATTCAGAAGGTTTCCCTTGGAATGGAACGCTGCAGGGATATTGATGAACACATCAGTGCATGCCACAAAATGCAGGTGGTTTCGCTTTACATGGAAAGCTGCGGAGTGCTGAGCACATCAGTATATGCAACGATAAATAGAAGGTTTCCCTTTGAATGGAACGAAGCGGCGAGAAAGTGCTGAACACATCAGTGCATGCCAAATATATGCAGATGGTTTCCCTGAGAATAGAACGTTGCAGAGGGGCTGTTGAACACATCGGTGCATGCCGCAATATGCAGATTGTTTGCCTTTGAATGGAACACTGCAGGGAGGGTGCTAAACACACCAATGAATGCCACAACGTGCAGCTGGTTTGGCTTTGAGTTGAACACTGTAGTGCATGCAACAATATGCAATGGTTTTCCTTGAAGTAGAATACCGCAGACGGTAATAGACCTAATGGGTAACTGCGTGTTATAATAAGAAGCTGTTGTTGTTTTACATGGAATACTGCAGAATGAGTTATGCATACAATAGTGCATGCCTCAATGTGTTTCTATGCCCCATTAAATAGAATACTGCAGAAGGATTGCCCAATGCAGCAAGTAATACACCTTTAATGAGAGTACTGAGGAGAGAATGCTGACTAGAACAGTGCTCTCTACAATTTGCACTTATTTCCTCTTTAGACGGAGTACTGCAGAGGAAATGCTGAGTAGAGCAGTGCTTGCCACAATATGCACCTATTTCCTCTTTAGAAAGAGTACTGCAGAGGAAATGCTGAGTAGAGCAGTGCTTGCCACAATATGCACCTATTTCCTCTTTAGAAAGAGTACTGCAGAGGAAATGCTGAGTAGAGCAGTGCTTGCCACAATATGCACCTATTTCCTCTTTAGAAAGAGTACTGCAGAGGAAATGCTGAGTAGAGCAGTGCTTGCCACAATATGCACCTATTTCCTCTTTAGAAAGAGTACTGCAGAGGAAATGCTGAGTAGAGCAGTGCTTGCCACAATATGCACCTATTTCCTCTTTAGAAAGAGTACTGCAGAGGAAATGCTGAGTAGAGCAGTGCTTGCCACAATATGCACATATTTCCTCTTCAAGCAGAAAGCTGCAGAGGTGAAGCTGAACATAGCAGTGCTTGCTAAAATATGCACCTATTGCCCCTTCAGAAAGAATACTGCAGAGGCAAGGCTGGAGAAAGCCGTGCGTGCTATGGCATGCAGCTGTCCTCCCTTCAAATGGAATGCTGCAGAGGGAATTCCATATACAGCAGCGGATGCTACAATATGTATCAGCCAACTGTTTTTTTGCCTTGTGTAAATGCTATAAAATGAGATGTTGGGAGGAAATGCAATCATCCTCAGGCTGAGAGGGGGATGATAGGTAAGGCTAGCAGATGAAATCATTCTACAGTTGGCGTGTGCAGCTCCAGTGCTATTACTAATTCCGAAGGGAACAAGCTAATCAGATCTTCTATGACGGTTGGATGATGGAGTATTAGGAGGCAGGGACGAGCCGAAGCAGGTCATTAAATAGATTGCTGTAAATGGTCGCCTTTCAATGGAACTTACTGCAGCTAAAGAAATATTGACAGAGTAAACTTGCTGGTGGGATGAAATTGCGAGCAGGTGCTAGCCTTATTAAAATTAAAGTATGGAATGTACAGCCCCTGCCGCTGTGAATAAGGAAGCCGCTATATTGGCCCCGTCTGCCCACTGCGAATGCTCATTTGGACCAGCCCACATCGTTATTTTAGGGGAACGCATCGTTCCAAGGTTTTATTAGTTCCACTTCCGGCAGGAAGTATCCATTCCTCACGGCGCTATGTGCCTATGTTCCCTGCATCTAATTAACAGCTTAATCAAACGGATAAAACTCACCTATTCGTTTTTCATTTATAGTTCAACTGAAAAAGATATATCTGTTTTTAAACTTATGGATATTTTTTAGGTTTATGATGCCACTGTATGAATTGTAATGTATACACTGTGTGTTTTTTCTATCTGCAAATCTATACCATTGTCAAGTGAAATGTTTCCTTGATAATTTGTTAAAAGTTTTCCCTTCCTCGTTTACAGAATTTATTCAGCTCTTGCAAAAACCTGTGTCTGCCACTGTTACAAAGCAACAGTGACAAAACAGCCAACAATCATAGACTAGTGTGTTTCATTCTGCATGACTCCTACGACTAGTATGACATCTTCACAATTGGTCTTGGCGACTTACGTACTTTTAAAGCCTTATATTCTTTTGGGACATTTTTTTTGGCACATATTCGATGGCGGAGGCCACCATGACACCCAGCACTTACCACATGATCTACAGTTCTTCCTCACTGAAGGGGTTATTCACAAAGGTAACTGACACTTTTGATCAATTCATACATGCAATTTACTCTTACACGTTTGAGTAAGTTTACTATTTTTAGCCATTCACAAAATCCGAGTATAAAGTTACTCCAAAGTGTAAGAGTAAATTACACATGTAACTTACTCTTACGTGTAAGTTAGCTTTGTGAATAGCCCTTAAATTTTATGAGTAGCTCCTGGGTTCCCCAGAGCAGTATGTCACTACCTGCAAATTTCCATATGTACCCCCAACCTCACTTACTACAAGGCCACCAGGGCATGGTTAGGAGAAGTTTCCAAAAACCATAATAAATAAAGAAATAAATGAATAAATAAATATGTCTTTTTTATGTTTGACTGCTTAGGGCAGCTGGAGTTCATCACTGTTCTTGGGATAAGCACATTCATTATGATTGGTTGCGCTGGCCCAGTCTGCACCGTCATACCCGGTTATTTGTGTGCCGTGAAGCAGCCCGCGTGATGCTCCCTATCTGGGCTGTGTGGCTGTTGTTTTAAATGAATAAGTAGAGCAATCTTCTTTTGGTTCTTCCTAAATAAAGACAAAGGCAACTATTGTCAATCCAGTAAACTTTTTAGATTATAGACCCCGGAGAGCATGCTTCTAATCTTTACATAACTGCCCCTGAATATGTGTGCAAGTTTAAAATATATTTCACATGCTTAAAGCTGAAGTATATTCACATAGTGCCTGGCTTTCTCCTTCAGTGGTGAGACTTTAAGCAAGATAACACATTAAACCCTTTGCAGCAGCCAAGTTGTGTAATGGCAGGATGCCTGAGAGTTAGTGGTATTTTTAAATGTATTTCAAGGAGCCTGGCCATTTTGTATAATCTGTCATCATTTCAACCCTCAGTATAGATAAGAAACACATGGCACTCTAGTGAAGGAAGACAGGTATATCCTGGTACATCTTCCAGTGCCATAAGGGAAGTCACCTTTTCTGGGAAAAACTTCCTGGGCCAACTAAGGTCAGATTGAGTGGTATGTGAGTGGTATATCTGTACCTGGATTTCCAGTCAATAAAATGCAAACATCTAAAGCCCTACTCAACTTTGGCTCACCATACCTTAACAACCTCATACACACCTCATACACTTTCAGCAGCTTATCAGACACCTGCACTCTACCTCATTTTCACACACACACGCTCATTCTCCTTCATTGCACCCAAAACATGGAACAATCTTCCTATCACATCAGAACCTCTTTCTCACTTCTTGAGTCCCACAAGAAGCTGAAGACTTGGCTCTTCCAATAACTCTGTAGGGACAATAATACCACTTACCTGCTCTAGCACCTGGATATCCTCACAGTTGATTAGCTATGTTTTGCAAATCAACATAAGATAAGGTAAGATAACATAAGATAAAATAACATAACATAACGTAGCATGGTAATTGGGCAGGAAACACAGCATAACCTCAACCCTGGACTGAGCATGCTGCTTTGGTGTGTGGCACCACATACTTTCCTGGTGAAAATTCTCTTCACTCTTTAGCATTACTCTAACAACTTTGGTTCAGCCAATTAACCTCTTGACAGCTAAGGATTACCCCCTGTGCTAAGCCCTTTTTTTGGTTGTTTGGGGTAGCTCTTGCTTAAACATTCATAACTTTTTTCCACACACAGTATGGATTTTAAATTTGAATACTTTTTTTGGAATGTGGGTAGCAGTGAATTTTTTGCCTGGGCTCGGCAACAATCAGGGAAACCTAGTAATCACAGATAGCACTAAGGCCCTCATTACAATATTGGCAGTAAATCCCGCTTGCCGCCATGCAGAAGACCGCCAACACACCGCCGCGGCTGTGGAATCCTGCTACAGCTATTACGACCCACAGCTCAGAATCTGCCAAAATCCAGACACCTACACAAGTCCGCCACACCAAAGGTCAGTGATAAACTGACGATAACAAAACTTCCACAGTCACGCCAACAGGAATACGCCCACACTATCACAACCCACGAATCCACGTGGCGGTCTTTCAACCGTGGTAAACCATTGGCGGTACACACCACTGTGCTCAAAATACACACACATTTACAAAACACAACCACATTGGACAATTCGAAATACACACACCTGATACACATACACACACCATTACCACACACCCAATACAATATAAAACACACACCCACATCACCCACAATCCCTTACGACCAGAATTGCGACAGAAGGCTAGAGAGAGACACCACCATCAACAAATTAGCATCCACAGGCACTCAACACCATCACCCACACAACATCCATGCACCTCACACAACACACACAAACACATCCCCTCACACATCAAAACACACACCACCTCACACATCACCCACACCACCCCATGGCACCACAAAGACACCACAGGTTTTCTGAGGAGGAGCTCAGGGTCATGGTGGAGGAAATCATCCAGGTAGAGCCACAGCTACTCGGATCACAGGTGCAGCACACCTCCATAGCTAGGAAGATGGAGCTATGGTGCAGAATCGTGGACAGGGTCAACGCAGTGGGACAGCATCCAAGAACACGCAATGACATCAGGAAGAGGTGGAATGACCTACAGGGGAAGGTGCGTTCCATGCTCTCAAGACACCACTTTGCAGTTCAGAGGACTAGTGGCGGACCCTCACCTCCTCCCTCACAACTAACAACATGGGAGGAGCAGGTCTTGGCTATACTGCATCCTGAGGGCCTCGCAGGAGTAGCTGGAGTAATGGACTCTGGTAAGTCAAATCTTTAACTACCATATCCCCCACCCTACCTACATGCCAACACATACCCCCACCCTCGCCCTCACCCCCATCACTCCAACTTCTCGCATATGTCCTATTATCACAAACCACACATCCCAACACCAAGCCCTGCATGCCACAACAGAGCATGGACACCCATCACCAAAGCATGTCCACTACACATACCCACACAGACCTCAAAACAATTATCACACAAGGTCATAAGCAAGAATGTAAGCACTGGGGTACAGGGTCACCCACCCATTGCACACCATGGCACACACAGATGCAATAATCATGCCTTTACACACCTGCAGGACCCCTACCCAACGTCACCGGACAGGAGGTTCCAGACATGCCCCCCCTCCCACAGAAGAGGCCCACAGTGATGACAGCAGCTCTGTCCAACTGGATCTAGATGACCAGCCCGGCCCATCTGGGACCTCAGGACAGTCGGTTCCCCTGACACAGTCGCAGGCCACCACAGAGCCTCCCCCCTCAGGAAACACCAGCACAGCAACCATCCAGCGGGCCCATACCTCTGTCCCCAGGACACGTCAAGCAGCAGTGTGTCCACCACTACAGGGAACCCAGGCAAACCCACAAATCCAAGAACAGCAGGGACCTGGGGCCAGTGGCAGTGGGCACACGGTTCAGGGGACAGAGGCCCAGGAAAACCGGGGAGCTGGGAGGTCTGCTGTGCGACAGGGGGATGACAGGCCCAGGGAACCCACTCTCCACAAGGCCCTCTCCAACATCATGGGAGCGTACCATCATTCCCAGGAGACGATGCCAATGGTACTGGCCAAGTTTCAGGAGACCCAGCGGCTGCAGGAGGAACAGTAGTTGGGGTTCAGGGAGGAACTCAAGTCCATCAATACCACTCTGGGCACTATTGTAGGGGTGCTGAAGGACCTTGTGAACACCAGGAAGGATACTGTGGCACAATAAGGGGCCCCTGACACTAGCCTGGATGATGAACTGCCCACCACCTCTGCCGGCGCTAGTGGACAGGAGGCACCGCCACAGGACCACAATATCAACACCCCACCCCCTGCAGATTGAGAACCACCCTGGAGGCGGTCCCTGAGATCCAGAAACAAAGACAGAGAACAATGCCAAGACCCCCACCAAGAAATGAGACCACCCTGAATGTCATCCTTCTGTCCCACTTTGTCACCCTGTCCATCTTTAAACTGCCCTAGCTCCACTTCCTCTGCCCCTTTCGACAATGCACCTGTGAGACTAATAACTGGACTCTGCCATGGACATTCCTCCACCATCACCCCTGACCATTTTACAACCCCCTCCACTATTTAGCACTTAAATAAACACCCTTGAATCACAAAACAATCTGGAGTCAGTCTGTGCTTTCACAAATGTGTATTTGCAATAACTGAGGAAAATAGCAATGCCCATTCTTTTGTCAACATACCTATGTCACACAGCTCTAGTCCATGAGGTAATATAGCAGAGGTCACACAGTGGGAGCCACATCTGTGAAATGGAAAGGCAAAGTGACAATTCAGGGTCCATACACTGGGTGAAAGTGACAGACAGATGATAGTTCTAACAATTTTATCAGATGTAAGAGGCAGTGATGTCTTCTTACCTGTGTCTCACTGGAAGTATTGCTGAATCATGTTGTTTCTGTTGTCTATGTTCTCTTCTTCTGCCTCCTCTTCTTCACTGTCCACAGGCTCCACAGCTGCCACAAGACCTCCTTCTGGACCATCCTCCTGCAGAAAAGGCACCTGTCGGTGCAAAGCCAAGTTGTGCAGCATACAGCAGGCCATGATGATCTGGCACACCTTCTTTGGTGAGTAGTATAGGGAACCACCTGTCATATGGAGGCACCGGAACCTGGCCTTCAGGAGGCCGAAGGTCATTTTTATCCCTCTCCTAGTTCGCCCATGTGCCTCATTGTAGCATTCCTCTGCCCTTGTCCTGGGATTTCTCACTGGGGTCAGTAGCCATGACAGGTTGGGGTAACCAGAGTCACCTGCAAATGTCGAGGGAAATCTGTTAGACACACACTAACCCGTAGGGACAACCCCAGACCCGGACAACTATTCACAGGGTATAGGGTCCTTGTTCTCACCTATTAGCCACACACGGTGCCTCTGGACTTGCCCCATCACGTAAGGGATGCTGCTATTCCTCAGAATGTAAGCATCATGCACTGAGGCAGGAAACTTGGCGTTCACATGGGAGATGTACTGGTCGGCCAAACACACCATCTGCACATTCATTGAATGGTAGCTCTTCCGGTTTCTGTACACCTGTTCACTCCTGCGGGGGGACCAAGGCCACATGTGTCCCATCAATGGCACCTATGATGTTGGGGATATGTCCCAGGGCATAGAAGTCACCTTTCACTGTAGGCAAATCCTCCACCTGAGGGAACACGTTGTAGCTGCGTTGTGTTTCAGCAGGGCAGAAAACACTCTGGACAACACGTTGGAGAACATAGGCTGGGACATCCCTGATGCTATGGCCACTGTCGTTTGAAAAGACCCACTTGCCAGGAAATGGAGTAGTGACAGGACCTGCCCTAGAGGGGGGATTCCTGTGGGATGGCGGATAGCTGACATCAAGTCTGGCTCCAACTGGGCACACAGTTCCTGGATTGTGGCACGATCAAGTCTGTATGTGACTATTACATGTCTCTCTTCCATTGTCGACAGGTCCACCAGCGGTCTGTACACCGGAGGATGCCGCCATCTCCTCACCTGACCCAGCGGATGTGCCCTATGGATGAGACCAGCGAGCACAGAGTCAGCCAACACTGAGGTAGTAAAAAAATAATTTTATTGCACACATTTGTCAATACGCTATGTGCCTGTCTCTCTGTATATGCAAGGCCTATATATGTGTGACGCATTAAAAATTGATGCCATGTGGCCCCCTGAAATGGCGGCTGCCTGACCTGTAATGTGGGACAAGGGGATGTGAGGTAACTGCGCTGGCATTGTACACCATCGCGGTAGGCGGTCGAAGACCGCAGCACAATCCTGCATTGGTTAACATTGGGTACTATGGGTTCCAGGAGCCAATAACGATGTACTCCGGCGGTGACGTGACCACCATTTTCTCTCTGTTCACTCACTTGATACCTGATCTTCGACAGGAGAGGACCTACACTGCAAGTGCTGTTGTGACCTCAGTCTGGAAGCGACGATGGCTCATGTGTCTGGGAAAAGGGCCCTGCCTTTACATCGGAGGAGTTGGATAAACTACGGTCCTCCAGACAAACAGGTGAGTACACTGTGAGCATGCTGTATGGGCAATGCCTGTTTGGAGTGGTGTGGATGGAAGTTACGGGGGGGAGATGAGGCCTGCATGATCGGACGGTGAGTGTATGAGCGTCAGGGCATGGGTAGGAACGTGGGACAATGACTGTGACGGTCCGGATGGTAAAAGTTTTAAATTTTCCCCTGTACTATTCCTCCAGGTCAGTGCCCACCAGAAGAAGGATATTTGGCATGCCATCGCCAAGGATGTCCGGACCCTGGGGGTCCACCATAGACGGCGCACCCACTGCCGTAAAAGATGGGATGACCTTCGCCGCTTGGAGCAAGAAGACGGTGGAGGCCCAGCTGGGGATGGCCTCCCAACGTGGGAGGGGTGCCCGTTGCACCATGACCCCCCTGATGTTCCGAATCCTGGCAGTGGCGTATCCGGAGTTGGATGGGCACTTGAGGGCATCACATCAGCCACAAGGGGGTGAGTACATTCTCATTCAGCTGACTCTGCGCGCATTGAAGGTGTCTGGGTGGGGGAGGTGGGCAGTGGGTTCCCCTAGGCTTGGGCGAGCTTTGTAGGCAAGGAGCCTTTGTGAGGCAGGCTAAGTGGCACCCCATCCCCACCAGTGGTAAGAGCCATCTACATCTAGACAGGCTCCTGTGACTTTAATGTGTGCAGCAATTGGGCATAGGCCATGTACCCCATATCCCTGTGATTAATTAGGGAACTCTAATTGCATGGCGTAGTGCAGAGGGCTGCTGTGTCTGTAGTGTCCGCCGACGGTAGCGGTATTATATGCACTGAACATGTCTTTCTTCTTTCTTCCACCCCCCTTTTTGTGGTCTCCCTGTTCTTGTGTGCATTAGCATCATCAGGCGGAGGAGCTGTGCCACCGGAGCAGGCGGGAGCTGCATCCCACATTGCCCTGGAGGGACATACAACGGAGTCTGAATTCACCAGTGGGACGGAGGGCGAGGGGAGCTCCAAGGAGGGGACAGGAGCTGAGACCAGAGACACTGACTCTACCTCTGATGGAAGCTCCCTTGCAGTGGCAGGTCCCTCTGAGCCCACCGCATCTACAGGTACAGCCGCCACCCCCCCACCAGCACCGCCTTCCCAGCAGCCCCTCAGCGTGTGTCCCGTGGCCGCTCACCCAGGAGGGTGGGCATCTCCTTCGCCCCAGGCACCTCAGGCCCTGCCCCAGTCAGCCCTGCTGCCCTCAGTGAGGAGGCTATTAACCTCATGAGATCCCTCACTGTTGGGCAGTCTACCATTCTGAATGCCATCCAGGGTGTCGAGAGGCAGTTGCAACAGACAAATGCATACCTGAAGGGCATTTATTCTGGCCAGGCAACCCAACAGAGAGCATTTCAGGCTCTTGCCTCTGCACTGATGGCAGCCATTGACCCTGTGTTCAGCCTCCCCCCTCCAACTTCCTCCACCCAGACCCAATCCCCAGTACCTCAGCCTATCCGAAGCACCCCATCAGACCAGCATGCACACACCTCAACACACAAGGGTGGCTCGGGCAAACATAAGCACCACACATCCCACAAGCACTCACACAAGCATCATACCCATGCACACATAACAACATCCACTGCCTCCACTGTGTCCCCCTCCTCCACGTCTCCCTCCTCCCTCCCTGTCACGTCTCCACTCACACCTGCATGCAGTACATCTTCAGCCACTACCTCCATCACCAGCACGCCCATCACCACACACCGCTCACGTGCACTCACCACCCCTACTACCATTCACACATCCCCTGTGTCCTCTCCCAGTGTGTCTGTGAGCCCTCCTCCCAAACTATACAGACGCAGTCACACACCCACCCAACAGCCATCCACCTCACAACAGCCTCCAGCCCATGCACCTTCACCCAAAGTCAGTATACAAACACCTTCTACAACCACTACCTCTTCCTCCACTCCCAAACTCCCTCCATCTACCCGTCCCAGAGTGTCAAAAAAGCTTTTCCTCTCAAATGTTGACATCTTCCCTACACCTCCCCCACCCCGTCCGTCCCTTAGGGCCCACGTTTCCAGGTCCCAACCCAGCACCTCAACCACAACATCACCGGGCACAGTGGTGCCAGCAATATCCAGATTCTGGAGTGCGCCAAGCAACAGGGCTGCCAGTGTCCCAAGGAGTGAGTCCAAGGACATTCCCCCACCTCCAAAACAGAAGAAGTTGCCCACATCCTGGAGGGAGAAGGCCAAAACACCTGCCAGCAAGGGCTCAGCCAAGACAATAGTTGGGAGTGGCAAGACAGCTGTGCCACCATCCAAGGTGGGGAAGGGCCTGAAAAAGAAAAGCAAGTCAACGTCGCCACCAACCTGCATGGCGGACAAGACCGCCACCACCACATGCACTGCCGCCATGGACACCGCCGCCAGCACCCCAGATACTGAGCCCTTCACCAGCACCGCAGACACTGTGCCCTTCAGCAGCACCGCGGTCAGTGAGCCCACCACCAGCACCACCGCTACTCACACCGCCGCCAGCACCGCAGTCTGTGAGCCCGCCACCAGCACTGCCGCTACTGACAAAAAGTAAAGATAATAAATATGTATCCTGGGAAACAAAACACTAAAAAGGACATATAAACCACTCATACCAACAATCACACCATAAAAGATTATATAGATCAGACGATTTGATATAAAGTGTGGACACAATACAATTTCAGAGCTGATAGACCTGAATAACAAGCTACTCAAGATGAAGAAAACATATAACAGAATGGCAATAGAGAGTCCACCAAATAATATTTATATAATATATACAATCTCTATGTTCCTATTTCATTAGATAATGTTCAATTCAGAAAATTGCTTCCTCCGTCAGAAACTTATAGCAGTCTGAACCTCATTGTAAAAGGGTAGCTGACGGTTAAAGTCTTAGGGCCATATTCATACTTTTTGACGCAAAACTGCGCTAACGCAGTTTTGCGTCAAAAAAAATAGTGCCGGCTAACGCCATTCTGAAGCACCATGCGGGCGCCGTATTTAATCAATGATGTTAGCCGGCGTTAGCCGCTGGCGCTGGCTGGTGTGCGTGGAAAAAAACGACGTACACCAGGCAGCGCCGGCGTAGGGGGATATGGGGCTTGGGCGTCAAAAAATGGGGCAAGTCAGGTTGAGGCAAATTTTTTGCCTCAACCCGATTTGCGCCATTTTTTCCGACTCCCAACCCCCATAGAAAGGACTCCTGTCTTAGCAAAGACAGGAGTCATGCCCCCTTGCCCAATGGCCATGCCTAGGGGACTTCTGTCCCCTGGGCATGGTCATTGGGCATAGTGGCATGTAGGGGGGCACAAATCAGGCCCCCCTATGCCAAAAAAAAAAAAAAAAAAAAAAAGACGTACCTGAACTTACCTTAATGTCCCTGGGATGGGTCCCTCCAGCCTTGGGTGTCCTCCTGAGGTGGGCAAGGGTGACAGGGGGTGTCCCTGGGGGCATGGGAGGGCACCTCTGGGCTCCTTCAGAGCCCACAGGTCCCTTAACGCCTGCCTTTTCCAAGCGCTAAAAAATAGCGCAAAAGCAGGCGTACGTCATTTTTTTTTACCCGCCCACTCCCGGGCGTGAATTTTGCCCGGGAGGGTAAATACGGCGCACATGCCTCGGAGTACATTTTTAAGACGTGAACGCCTACCTTGCATCTCATTAACGCAAAGTAGGTGTCCACGCTAAAAAATTACGCAAACTCCATGGACTTTGGCGCTAGACGCGTCTAACGCCAAAGTATAAATATGGAGTTAGTTTTGCGTCGGAATTGCGTCAAAAAAAACGACGCAATTCCGGCGCAAACGGAGTATAAATATGCCCTTAATATCTTGTATTTCCAACGTGTCCAATTATGATTGTGTCTTGATCCAAATCAAAAAACGTGCCGACGCGCGTTTTGGTGAGGCGTGACCCTATCCAGGGGCACCCACCTTCCTCAGGGCACCTATATTTTACATGAGCAAAATTTGTTTCCCACAGGAAAACAATAATCAGCCTACCAGCTTGTACAAGCAAATGTTTCCTATTCTCCAACAAAATTATTCAAACTTTTGTCCTGATGGTATGGAGAGAAGTACACTAAGAATCATCCAACATCCACTACCTCAGTCCTTGGCAGGATGAAGCACTCTGGGCACCAAGCCCCCTCCAGAGCCAGTGGAGATTGACATCCACTACCTCAGTCATTGGCAGGATGAAGCACTCTGGGCACCAAGCCCCCTCCAGAACCAGTGGAGATTCACATCCACTACCTCAGTCCTTGGCAGGATGAAGCACTCTGGGCACAAGGCCCCCTCCAGAACCAGTGGAGAAAGTCATCCACCTGAGAGACCGTGGCTTTGCCCTCCCCAGGATGAAGCAGTGGGCAACCCACCCACTGTAGAGACTTGAGAGACTGTGGCTTTGCACTCCCCAGGATAAAGCAGTGGGCAACCCACCCACTGGAGAGACTTGAGAGACTGTGGCTTTGCACTCCCCAGGATAAAGCAGTGGGCAACCCACCCACTGGAGAGACTTGGGAGACTGTGGCTTTGCACTCCCCAGGATAAAGCAGTGGGCAACCCACCCACTGGAGAGACTTGAGAGACTGTGGCTTTGCACTCCCCAGGATAAAGCAGTGGGCAACCCACCCACTGGAGAGACTTGAGAGACTGTGGCTTTGCACTCCCCAGGATACATCAATGGGCATGGAGCCCCCTCGTGGTGCTGGCGTCGTGCACTCATCTGGCTGAGGTGCCTCCCTTCCTTTCTCCCTGAGGTGCCTGTTTTATTTCAATCTGATGCCCCTGCAGTGTTCTCTCCGTTTCGATCGGGTATCGAGTGTGGGGCTCGCCCTTACATTTTGGGCCCAGTGGTCCACGGACTATATAGGTGCAGTACCAGGACTTGAATTCTGGTGTACATATTTGTTTATAGTGTATATAAAGTTTTGACTAATGGATTTTACATGAATACAATCGTTCAAATCATTTTCTTTTGTCATTGCGTTCTTCCTGGGGGAGGTTGGGGGGTGTAAATGTAATGTTTCAGCATTTATTAGTGTGTGTGTTGTGGGTGAGGGTGGGGGTGGGGGTGTTGCGTGTTGCGTGTGTGTCACTCTCTTTTCCGTCCCCCCTCCCCTGTGTTGTAGATGTAATACTCACTGTGGTCGTCGCCGCCGTCGGTCGTGCTCCTGGTAGAGGAGCAGGAAGACTGTCGCAAGGAGTATTTGGAGTTCAGGCTCCATGGCGTCCGGGTTCATCGTGGGGTGTGTAGAGGTGAGTGTTTTCCCTTCCAAATCCTGTTTCCGCCGTGTTTTTTTCGTGTTGAATCCGCCCCTGAAAAGGTGTGGGATTGGCCTGTCATAATAATTTGGGCGGTACATTGTCTTCCGCCTGTCTGTTGGCGGTGACGCCATGCTGTTTGTTTGTACCGCCGTGGCGGTCGGAGTGTTAAAGTGGCTGTCTATGTTGGCGTTTCCGCCATGGTCATGATTCCATTTTTTTTCTGCCGGCCTGTTGGTGGTTTTACCGCCGCTTTACCACCGACTGCCAGGGTTGTAATGAGGGCGTATATGCTTGGTAGTCCAGAGTGTGGTGTGACTTGCATTGCTCTTACAGGGCTGTGTATTACCCAGAAGGTCTTGAGGACCTTACAGCTTAGCTAAATGCACATTTTTCTCATATTTCCCTGAATGAAAGTTCCTGAATCCATGGGTATCCATCGGTTTCCTACTATCCTGAGTTCCCACCTGCCTCTGGATAACTAAAGTATCCTACTTGTGTGAGTTAGCCTAGTACCCTCTTCGGGAAAGGACCCAAAACACAACATTGACAGGTCACATTTTTTCCACTCAAAATTGACCGGTTTTGGTAATGTGGGTTGCTGTGTATTTTTGGCCTGGGTGTGGCTGTTATCCAGGCAAACTTACCAAATCCAGACACATCACATCACCCTAACAATACAGAGATGTTAAAAGTGTGAAGTCTCCATTTCAAAAGTCAAACACAAATATATGTGTACATACACAAACATAATGAAAATGGTGCAACAGAGAGGTAGGTTATGAAATTAACTCTGCATGTTAAGAGTATGTTACCCCTACCCTGAGGGTAGAACTATATAGTTGTGTGACTCACTGTTGGAAATGGCCCTTTCTGCAGGGTCATTCCCAAATATTTTGCCTCCTTCCTCCTATTTTATCTGACCTGTTTTAGTTGGCTTTAGGACTCTGGGCACTTTACCACTGCTAACTAGTGCGAAAGTGCATATGCTCTCTGTGTAAATTGTATTTTTGATTAGTTTATCCATGATTGGCATATTTGATTTACTAATAAGTCCCTAGTAAAGTGCACTAGAGGTGCTTAGGGCCTGTAAATCAAATGCAACTAGTGGGCCTGCAGCACTGGTTGTGCCACCCACATTAGTAGTCGTGTAAACATGGCTCAGACCTGCCACTACAGGGCTTTCCTCCCACGTCCCCAGGGCAGGGATGGAAGGGGAAGACTCCGGCGGCAGATCCTTCTCCCACCTCGCTGCTGAGACCTGGAACTCCCTCCCCACCAACCTACGCAAGACCCAGGACTTCCTGACCTTCAGTAATCACCTTAAAACATGGCTTTTTGAGCAGTAACCGGCAACCCCCCCCCCCAGCGCCTTGAGACCCTAACGGGTGAGTAGTGCACTTAAGAAATTATTTGATTGATTGATTGATTGATTGGTTCCCCTTCCACCCCCGGCCCCCCGCCCCTCCCAGTGACATCTGATGATGTCAGCACGCGATCATGAGCTGACCTCATCAGACGCCACCTCCCCATCGCGCTGGAAGCTGACGGAAGAGAAATGCTAAGCATTTCTCTTCTGATCATGTGATGGGGGCCTGAGAGGCTTCAAAGGGAAGGAAAGGAATTTCCTTCCCTTTGAAGTCGCTCGGAGCATTTTAGCAGCCAGATCGTGAAGTGATCTGGCTGCTGAAATGCTCACTAGACACCAGGGATTTTTTGTGAAAGGAAATTGGCATAAGGGGAGCGACCCCTTGGGCAAGGGTCACTCCCCAGGGGGGCAATTTTTTTTCTGCTCTCCCTGGGGGCAGATCGGCCTATTGTTATTAGGCTGATCTGCCCTCGGGAGCGGGGGCAGAAACCTCTAGGCACCAGGGATCTTTTTTTTTGTTTTTTAGAGGTGGGATACAACCCCTTAGGCAAGGGTTGCTCCCCTAGGGAACAAATTATATTGCTCCCCTAGGGGGCAAATTATATTTAACCCAGATCAGCCTATTTTTATGAGGCAGAAACCACTGCTGGTGGATTTCACGCAAGGGTAGCGACCCCTTAGGCAAGGGTCGCTCCCCGGGGGACAAATTTCTTTTAGGCTATTTCTGCCCCACTTGGGGCAGATCGGCCTATTGTTATGAGGCCAATCTGCCCCCAGATCGGCCTATTATTATGAGGCCAATCTCATCTACCCTTGCGTGAAATCCACCAGCAGCGGTTTCTGCCTCTAGACGGCAGGGATTTTTTTTCTTGTTGTTTTTTTAGAGGTGGGGAGCGACCCCTTAGGCAAGGGTCATTCCTTTGGGGGGCAAATTGTTTTTAGGCCATTTCTGCCAATTTTTGTTGGGCCAATCTTCCCCCAAGGGGGTCAGAAACCACTAGACACCAGGGATCTTTATTGTTTTGTGTCAATTTCACGCAAGGGGAGCGACCCCTTAGGCAAGGGTTGTTCCCTGGGGGGACAAATGTATTTTAGGCCATTTCTGCCCCCCTAGATCGGTGTCTAGTTTTAAAAAATTTGCAGGTTTGATAGGTTTCCCTAGGTGCTGGCTGAGCTAGAGGCCAAAATCCACAGCTAGGCACTTTGCAAAAAATAGGTCTGTTTTCTTTGAGAAAAATGTGATGTGTCCACATTGTGTTGTGCGGCATTTCCTGTTGCAGGCGCTAGGTCTACCCACACAAGTTAGGTACCATTTTTATCGGGAGACTTGGGGGAACACTGGGTGGAAGGAAATTTGTGACTCCTCTCAGATTCCAGAACTTTCTGTCACCAAAATGTGAGGAAAAAGTGTTTTTTTTTGGCCAAACTTTGAGGTTTGCAATGGATTCTGGGTAACAGAACCTGGTCAGAGACCCACAAGTCACCCCATCTTGGATTCCCCTAGGTGTCTTGTTTTAAAAAATGCACAGATTTGGTAGATTTCCCTAGGTGCCAGCTGAGCTAGCGGCCAAATTCTACAGGTAGGCACTTTGCAAAAAACATGTCAGATTTCAATGTAACAATGTGATGTGTCCATGTTGTGTGTCCTGTCACGAGCATTAGCCTACCCACGCAAGTGAGGTACCATTTATATCGGGAGACCTGAAGGAACACAGAATAGCAAAACGAGTGTCATTGCCCCTTGTCTTTCTCTACATTTTTTCCTTCCAAATGTAAGACAGTGTGTAAAAAAGACGTCTATTTGAGAAATGTCCTGTAATTCACCTGCTAGTATGTGCACCCCAGAATCTAGAGATGTGCAAATAATCACTGCTTCTCAACACCTTATCGTAACGGTATATTGCTTTTGAAAATATGACATTGTAGGAAAAAGTTAAAGAGTAAAATGTGGAGAAAAATTGCTGTTATTTTCACCTCATTTTCAATATTTTGTTATTTCAGCTGTTATTTTCTGTAGGAAACACTTGTAGGATCTACGCAAATTACCCCTTTCTGACTTCAGAATTTCATCTATTTTTAAGAAATGTTTAGCTTTCTGGGATCCAGCATTGGTTTCACACCCATTTCTATCACTAACTTGAAGGAAGCTCAAAGCACATGGTGTATTTTGGCTAATTTCTTGGGGAACCCACAAACTCTGGGTACTTCTAGAATCCCTAGAATGTTGGATAAAAAGGATGAAAACCTGGAGGGGATAGCTTATGTGGATAAAAAGTTATGAGGGCCTAAGCGGAAACTGCCCCAAATAGCCAAAAAAAGCCTCGGCACAGGAGGGGAAAAGGCCTGGCAGCAAAGGGGTTAAGGCATACAGCACATTCCTGTCACTTCCTCGTGCACTAATGCACAATGGGCTGCCTGGCGCCAACAGAGGGACCCCTTGCACCATGGTGCAAAGGTGCCTGTACTGCATGCAGAATTGCTTTTTTGCAGAGAGGGACACATTCTTTCACAACAACAATCCTTAGAGTCATGTTACTCTATCTATGTGTGCTTCTGACTGCAGCACACATAGAAAGAGGAAGTAAATAGGAGAAATAAATATATTGGTCCCTGTTACATCTCTCCTGGGGAGGCATATTTTATTGGTGCATTCCCAGATTTACCAGGATTAGTAAGTCTGGGAATGCGTCAAAAAGAAAGGGAGTTGCATGGGAACACCCACACAACAACTATGAAACACCTCCCTTGAAAGAAATAATACAACACAGCAAATAGTGCTCCATTGTATTATTCCAGAGATTTTGAAGCCATTCAAATCCCCGCAAAGTAGGTATGTATGGCCTAAAAAATCTGACTTAGAGGTTTGGGTCATACATGTAGCACATTGCATGGTATAAGCATGACACAAAGCCCTCAGAAATATGCCCCTTATTATGTATTCCTGCTTTTTTCCATGTGCTGGTGCGAATATGGCTGCCTAGAGCAAACTCAGACACCCTTGCGGCAGAGGGCAAGGGTTCTTATTTTGCATACAGGAATGCATTTTGTACTTGAGAGGTCCCCTCAAGCAAATATAAAATCCTGATAGGCATATTCCTTAAGCTAAGTGTGTGGCTGAATGCAGCACACATTGAAAGAGAAAGTAATGAGTTTATTTAAATATATTACTCCTTGTTCCACCTCTCCTGGAATGTCCTTCTTGCTTGTGCAAACCCAGGTCTGCCAGTTCTGGGTAAACTGGGTATGCATCTAAAACCATGGGAGTTGCGTGGGAACACCCATGCAACACACATAGGACTCCTTCCCAGGACCGTGTGAGGCACTGTGAATTGTGCTGCATTGCTTCACTACTGATTTATGCTGCCACTCAGGGCCATGCAAAGTGCCCTTGTTTGCCTTCATAAATCTCCCTTATAACATCTGTTGCTACTGCACCACCTTACCAGGTCCAAGAGCAACACTATTTAAGAGCATTGCTAAGTCACTTATAAATGTGCCCCTAAAAGTCACAGACATGAAAGACATCAACCCACCCTGCTTCACTATCTGGAAACTGCCATCTGTCACTCTGTCCTGTCAAGTGGGGCCACCCCAGTTCAGGAACTATGATAGTTGATCCTGAGGTGTATGATCCAGCAGAAGTTAGATTTCTACTGTAGATCCAGAACATGTTGCTCTGAACCTGCTCATCAACCCTCTTGTGCATCTTCAAACCTGCACATCTCCCAAGTAGTGCGGGTCCGAACATGTGCATCACCCCTTTTGCACAGCTCCAAATCTGCACATCACCTGTGTTGTGTGGGTATTATTCCGCGCATCTCCACCAATGCGTGTGACTAACTGTACATCAGAAGGGCTACTGTGCAGTGTGTCCATTACGCAATGTCCATTTGCATAACCATGCATCAGAAGAATCAACGCAATGGTTGAAAACGTACCTGACCTACCCAGGAAATGGTGCAATGGGTGTGGCAGGCTGAATACTAGGCTGTGTGCAGGTTAGTTTCACTTTCTCTTACAGTCTGTTAGTTTGTGCTGCCTGTTGGAGGTGTTTTGGAGAGTGTCTGTGGTTTTGAACGATCTTTAGTCTTATTAGAGTCTGATCTGTCCCTGTGTTGTGTGATTTTTATACTATTAGTGTATTTTAATATTGTATAAATATTCATCTTTATATTGTTAGGTGTACGTCTTTTTAGATGGGGTAGGTATAGCTTTAAAGGTTGCTTCTTTAGGGTTTTGTATTTTAGGGAAGAATACAGACATATTAGGACATTAGGAAGGGGTAGGTAGAATTTTTTTCCTAAGGGAGAGATAAGTGGGTTCCTATGGCTCATCATCTATAATTATCTGCCTAGGATGCTGACCTCTGGGGGTAAGGTCAGCCAGGAGTACCCATCTAAAGACAGGAAGGACAGGTGGGAGAGTATGCACTGGCACCTCAACAAGTACTTTGGCCTGGATCGGACCATCATCCAAATAAAACATTATTGGACTGACATTGTGGCATGGGAGGATGATCTTGCGGACCTGCTTGGAATGAAAATCAGAGGCCTAGTAGGTATCTATGTATCATCTGCCTGTAGTATTGTAGCTGTAGCAGTCATGCAAAAGATAAACATTGAAGGGACATTTATTTGAATTGTTGTATTTTCACATTGCATCATGCAATATGCAACATGTGCATTGCAATGAATTAATTTAAATACGTTAATATAACTAAGGGAACTTTGTGTGCCTCAGAGTGGCTTCATTTAGCCAGCATAAAGTAGCACAGTGGCAATAGCTGCATTGCTATACCCTGACAAAAGGGACTTATCAATGGGTTGTGGGTAGTTATATCCAATCACAATACATTGTATTATGAGAAATTCCCTTATTTAACGTACATGGATGACCAGGGAATGCCCCCAAATGCCAGAGCCCACTGTTGAAGGCTAAGCAGGAAATATATGTTTGATCTCCATTTATGTTAATCGCTCTATGTGTGCTGCATTGTGCTACACACATACACAGATTACTACACTTCAAACAAATGTAAATGTGCAGAAATGTGGACCTTACAAGACACTGCAAAACAAACCTGCTAACAAGGCATTCATCCTTGCAAAAAGTTGCAGGGTACCAAGAACTTTCGCTAGTCAGCACTGTTTGCACAAGTGCCATGAAAACTCTGATACGGCTTTTACAACGTCATATACAGTGTATACCTGTTCTTTCCCATCACAGCTCTATGTTGTTCTGCCTAGGGCCAATGGTGTCACCCATGTGTCGTGGTACATTGGGGCCTGAAATTAGGCTGACCAGCTTTACTCAAAACATCACATGCCTGAGACATGCTTCAGTCATGTAATCATAAAATACCTGTGACTTACCATTCAGCGAGCTCAGCCCTGCAAGCTGACTAGCTGCATCCCATATTAATACATTGTAGACATATGTGGGTCAAGAGTGTTAGATATTTCTGAAAAACTTGGATAACATAAATACATAGAATTTTGACTGTGTGTACCTGCACTATTTAAAATGCAATGTTCAAATCGTTGTCTTCTAGGTGGACATCTCCCATACAACCAGGGTGAGATGGACAGCTTCAGGGACCCCAAGGCAACCAGTAAGTGTGATAAGTACATGTATGCATTCTTTTATGTCTGTGTGTGATCTATGTAAATTGAAACATTGTGATGTGTTTTGGGAGGTGTCAATCATCTGCATCCAATTTACACTCAGTGTGCCAGCACAACAGAACTTGATCACAGAATCATTTAGAATGAACAAGAAGGCATGCCATTGTAAATATAGGGTAATGTAAGCAGGCACACAAGATATAAGAATGTTCACATCTGTGGTGGTGTTACCATATCTATTGTCCTGATGCTTTTGGCACATGAACCATCATCTGTGGTATTCTCTGCAGGTTTTCAACAAAAACAAATTTGGTCGTACCACAAATGGCACGAACATATGAAATCATGTTTCAACATATATAGAAGCAAAGTCTTTTAAATGTGTATAAGCTTGTCTGGGCAGGTTTATGTTGCATATGTCCAAAATTGTGTATGAAACAGGTGCTTATGATGTGCAATAATAATACACAGACACTATTGCCAAGTGTGAAGAGGAAGGTATCACAAAATCAGAGTAGCACAAAATGTATGTCAGTATGCCACATATATTCCTTCATCATGCAGCATACTATGCTCATACGTGCTGCATTGATTTGACCCTCCTGCAACATAGTGCTAGTGTGAGTGACCATAGAACTGGCTAAAGATACCTATTGTGGAACACTGGAAATGTTTGTAGACAAATACCTGTTCCTGTAGATGTATGCCAACCCAAACGCCTAATTATAACATCATGCAGGACTGTGTCAGCAGGGTAGCCATCAAACTCAATTTATTTGGACTATGATAGACGCTGAAAATGTTGTTGTGATATGTCTGCGTTATTTAAAATCATTGATTTAAGCCATTACAGTAAATAATGGTAACATGTGTTTCTGTAAGGGTGTTACTACATTATTCTATGGACTTAAAAAACAAATTCTCAAACTAACTGTAGGTATGGCTGCTGAAATCCTGCCTCGGGCGCCTGAGCCTCCCTCAGAATAGGTCTTATTTTCACTATGTGAATTGGTGTGCAAAGGAACATTTACAAAGAGGCCCTTGATGCTGTAAGGTTGTAGGCCTGCTACTCTAGGTAACTATAGTGTTGTCTAAATCATTACCAGATTGACTGACACATGCAGACTGCGAGTGTGGATGAACACATGGCAGGGTTTTGGTCATATGATTTGGCAGGCCTTAACTGTATGTCAGTCTTCAGATAGCTTTGTAATGCATATTGTTAAGCTTATTCTGCTATTGCAATAGAAGTAAAACCTATTGAGCATCAGTAGGCCTCAATGCATTGATTCAGTCTAATTAACATTGTGCGGCCAGCTAGACAAACACACTAGTCTACACTGTAATGCCAAACTCAGGCCCTGTATATCCCTTATGTCCCATTTCTTGAAGATATTAATAAAATGCACAATATATCCTAACATTGCTATACTGTGTAAAAGTTCACATGCAGGAATTCACATACTGGTGGGCTACGTTAGACAGGCTAGCACCAACATAGTCAACCTGCATCATGGAACAAGGTTCCCGGCAATAAATGCCACAAAGTTCCTGTACAGATGAGTACTCCAGTATTCATACACATACTACCGAGATACGACAAATGCAACCATAGGAGAATGAGTGTACTGAAATATGTATAAGTAAAGGTCAACATATTTTTGGTACAAGTGTATACCATAAGCTATATGTCTGATTTCAGTCCATTTGCTTGAGGCTAAATTGGTGAAGTGTACACCAGTAATGTTTTGTAGGAAATAGACCACTACACCCTATCCATGTTTTGGCTAACTGGACTGTCTTACCTTGCCAATTTTCACATGTGTAGATGAGCAAATTTCATATTTAAGAGTTGCTATCATTGAGTAAGTTGAGTTGAGTACATGATGTAGCTATTGACCTGCTGTCTTTAAACGTACACATTTCTTTGTCAGAGGCCTGTGGACAAGTGTTTGTCTACCTCACATCTGAGTCAATGTATGGACACTTTACTATTCTTTAGGCACTAAATGGTCCTTGTTGGGTAATTTTACACACAACATAACACAGATAGGGGGTCATTCCGACCCCGGCGGTCCTTGACAGGCTGGCGGTGCCCCGCAGGGCATTCTGACCGCAGCGGTTTGGCCGCGGTCAGACCAGGAAAACCGGCTGTCTCCCGCCGGTTTTCCGCTGCCCTGGGAATCCCCCATGGCGGCGCAGCTTGCTGCGCCGCCATGGGGGATTCCGACCCCCTCACCGCCATCCTGTTCCTGGCGGTTCCGACCGCCAGGAACAGGATGGCGGTGAGGGGTGTCGTGGGGCCCCTGGGGGCCCCTGCGGTGCCCATGCCAATGGCATGGGCACTGCAGGGGCCCCCGTAAGAGGGCCCCACTTTGAATTCCAGTGTCTGCTTTGCAGACACTGGAATTCGCAACGGGTGCCACTGCACCCGTCGCACATCCTCCACTCCGCCGGCTCCATTCGGAGCCGGCTTCCTCGTGGGGAGGGGTTTCCCGCTGGGCTGGCGGGCGGCCTTCTGGCGGTCGCCCGCCAGCCCAGCGGGAAAGCCAGAATGGCCTCCGCGGTCTTTCGACCGCGGAGCGGCCATATGGCGGCTCCCTCCAGGCGGGCGGCTCCCGCCGCCCGCCGGGGTCAGAATGACCCCCATAATCTCCTACTGTGGCATTCTGTGTGGAAGGGATAGTGCAGGTATAGTTAGAATAGTTTTGTCACTACAGATTGCCACTACTGCACACATCCTTGCACCATTGTTGAAGTGGACCATAGTTGTTGGCTGGTGAAAAATTATTAATGTATCCACACCTAAGTGGAGAACGTCTGTCATCATTGGCATTGATTACTTGCTAAGTGTGGCAGTTCATGCAGCTCACTTTGGTTAACTACTTTCAAAGTTTCATGCCCATAAGTCTCCCATGTCATCTTTCCCTGGGGAGGTGTTTAATTGTTTCTGGCTCTGTGCCCTAGCTCTTATACACAAATATGTGGGTGCAATGTACAATAGGTGTATTGTGTGGTTTTATTCATAATCATTGAGGTTTTCATATTAGGTTGATCATGTTGTCATGTTCACTGAGAAAGATATATGTGGATAGGTGGAATAGCCTTATGCCCTAACATGCTTCACACATTCCATTTATAAAATGTAAGTATTTATGTGTTTAGAAAGATTTTCTCACTGTGTGTCATTCGAGTAAATGCTGCTTGTTGTCACATTCTGACGTTCCGGTGGGAGACAGCACATTCCTCATTTGGACATTTCAGTGGATGTACCTTTGTAGGTGCATTTGCAAGGACAGCATGTGCAAGTTACATAAGCTGACTCTTCTCGAGTTGCAAAGACGTGCGTTTAGAGAATACACTTCCACCATGGTTTATGTAATCCTTTCAGCAAAAAAAAACAAATTCAAAACCCTTTGTAGAATTGGACACATTGTTGGGTACAAAATATTATTTTATTATATTATAGGTCCCACATATTCTTTATTTAGAGCATTAATGTTATTTTTGGGTAAACTCCAACACTTCTTGAAAGCTTAGATGACCAGACAAATTCCATTTCAAAGACATTTCATGTGAAATGTTGAGATGAGAAGTATTTCATTGAGGAGATACGAATTGCTATTAGGGAAAGTAGGGTTGTTAGAAAGTCCACAACTGAACAAGAGCAACATGTTGTTAGAGCTGGTCTATTTTGAAGGGTCATCACCAAACTTTTTGCCTTCCTCATCCTATTTTTCTGTTGCCTCAAGGACTCTGGGCACTTTATCACTGTTGGTCAGTGCTAAAGTACAGGTGTTCTACCTTCTAAGTTTGATGTGATTGGCTTACATCTGCTCTGCTTATTTAATTTACCTGTAAGGGCCTTGTACAGTGGCATCTCATACCAGGGTTTGTAAATTAAATGCTACTAGTGGGCCTGTAGGGCAGCTTGTGCCACCCACAGATGTAGCATTTCAAACCTGACTTAGACCTGCCACCACAGGGCCTGTGTGCGCAGTCTACTGCCACAGGGACATGGCATCTAAATTTACTTCACAGGCCTGGAACTCCCCTTTTACTACACTAAATATAAGCCACTCCAAAGGTAGGCCATAGACAGTCTTATGGGTGGGGTGCTGTGTAGGTAAGAGGTAGGACATGTTCCCGGTTGTGTGGCCTGTTTTAGTAATGACAGATAGCCTATTTTGTTTCTCACAGCTGTGAGTGCTGCCTCTCTCATAGGATTGCATTGGAAATGCTCTTTCGTATGTCTAAGTGGTATTGTCTGATCTATGAGGGGTGGCGTAGTCATTTTTGGTATTGTTGGATTGGTAGTGAGAATTGCTGCTTACTGGTGCAGGTGGAGTTTTTATTACCATTGTAGAAATGTCACTTTTAGAAAGTAGGCATTTTTCTGTGCTTATAACTCTGGTGCTTTTGTAGCTTGAGTACAATCTATGTCTGGGGTAGAGTGACAGCTGGGCTTTGTGCATACTTTTCAGACAACCAGTACACAGGGAGCTGGGTTTCCTGTTTGGTGCTCCTACAGACCTCCTGGCATTTCCTTGTGTGCTGTGATTTCCGAATCTGCGTGCAGCGTACATTCGGGACGGTAAGACGGATGGTGGCTTTTACCTTTCCGCCATCCATTTTCTTATTTTGTAAAATTGTTCGAATGTCGTGTTCTTTCTTTTTGGTGGCATAACTATCTCTGACAGCCAGCTAATTGGCCAAGCCCTAAAACGTACTCTTATTGTAGATTTATTGATAATTTTTCTCAAACTGGTTTGCCCATTACCAAATTACTAAGGGAAAAATAACCCTTTGGATGGTCACCAGAAGCAGATAAGGCATTTCTGACCTTAAGAAGGCTTTCTCTACCGCCCCTATCTAAACTCATGCAGATACGGAGCGTCTATTTATTGTAGAAGCAGATGCTTCTGATATTGCAATAGGTGCTGTACTCTCCCAACGCAACAAAGAAACTGGCCAACTCCATCCGGTGGCTTATATGTCACATAAACTAAATGAGGAAGAGCAAAATTATGTGATAGCAGAAAAAGAGTTTCTATTAATACTTGATGCCTTTAAAGAATGGAGACATTACTTATTGGGTGCAAAATATATCATCACAGTTTACACAGACCATTGTAATCTACAATTCATGAGCGCAGCATGTCTTTTAACACCCAGCCAATTAATATGGGCGTCATTTTTTGCAGAATTTGATTTTGTGGTAACCTTTCGCCCTGGTAAAGACAATCGTAAAACTGGTGCCGTGTCCCAACAGGATTCTAAGATGTTACCCATAACTCAACCACCACAAGCCACAATTGCCCCAGAAAAAGTTCTATGTATTATAAAAACGGAAGACTTTTTTTAACACATCCGTCACTATTTTACCATTGAGAAATAGCATAAATGGGTTCAAGAGAATCCTAATAGAAAATCAAACAAGGTCTGCCTCTCCACGAATCTCGTTTGTTTGTCCCAAAACCAAGTCTTCGCAAGTTAGTTTTTCATTGGTTGCACATCATCCCCATAGCAGGTCATCCAGGAATCCCAAAGACACTTGAATTAATCCACAGATATTTTTGGTGACCTACCCTCGTAAAGGATATTAAACAAATGGTGAAAGACTGTGAAACATGTGCCCGGACAAAAACAAGTCACTCGAAACCCAAAGGACTCTTACAACCTCTCCCAACTCCAAGTAAACCATGGGAACATATACCTTTAGTATTTATTACAGGATTATCATCAGTACAACTTCACTCCGTGATTCTCGTAGTTGTAGACAGTCTCAGTAAATACGTTCACTTCATTGCTTGCAAATAATTACCTACTTCTAGTGATTTGGTAATTATACTTTTAAATCAAGTAGTTTGTTTTCATGGACTACCTAAAGTGATACTCTCTGATCGAGGGTCGCAACTTACATCACAATACCCCAAGAGACCTCTCTCACTCCCGCAGTCTCAGATACCATACAACAACTTCATCAGACGCAAAAGCAAATTCAACAGCACTTAGAAAAAACTAAGTTGAAATATACAAAATACTATGATAAAAAACATTGCAAAGGTCCACAATACAAACCAGGAGAGTACATTGGTCCTTACACAATACTTCAGCAGGTGAATCTAGTGACATTCAAATTACTTTTACCCGCATCATTACATATTCACCCTGTTTTTCATACTTCCCTTCTGAAGAAAGCACTCCAAAAATCCAGTTCTTGTCTTCCTCCAGTTTAGGTACAATAATGTGAATATGAAGTGCGACAAATTTTGGACTCTAAATTCCGAGGCCGCACCTTATAGTAATTAGTAGCTTGGAAAGTCTACAGACCAGAAAATTACTCCTGGATTCCAGCGCATGGGATCCATGCCCCACGTTTAGTGCGGTGTATTCATCGCCTCCATCCTCATAAACCCAGCCATAGAGCACATTCAGGAGGGGGGAATACTGTCAAGACTATGGCGGTGTGCGCACTCTAGGGCCCGCCTGAGGCAAGAATCTGTGAATTTCGGTGCTCACCACCTACTTCAGGAATTTGCGCATTCTGCACGCATTGTGTGCTGTTTGCAGAGTTCAGCTGCTGCTGCGCGTTGTGCGCACTGTGAGTAGTTCATGGCACTGAGTGGGGACTTCAGGTCCCAACTGTCTTTATGGCAGCCATCTTGGATGGGGCACTTTGGCCGTGGCATCTCGGGTGTGGCCCTTTGGGTGGGTCACAAGTCTATTTAAGCGAAACCGCCCAATTCTCAGCGCTCACTATTCTGAGATCCTCATTTGGAAAGCTGGGTCTCCTGTTTGGTGCTCCTGCAGACCACCTGGCATTTCCCTGTGTGCTGTGATTTCTGAATCCGCGTGCAGCGTACATTCAGGACAGTAAGCGGATGGTGGCTTTTACCTGTCCGCCATCCATTTTCTTATTTTGTAAAATTGTTTGAATGTCGTGTTCTTTCTTTTTGGAGGCATAACTATCTCTGACAGTCATCTGTGGATTTGCAGGCCAAGTGTAATCGTTTTTGCAGTTACATTGTTTCTGCTTTACCGCTGTCTTGTTACACTTTCAGCGTCTACACACGGAGTCGCTCTGTTGCTACAGAGATACATTGTATAGCGCGTTTTGTCAAAAAGAGGTTAAAAGCTTTTGGTTCAAAGTTGAGGAAAAGCCTTGAACACATCGAATATATTATTGTGAATTACGCAATTTAATGATATTACTTTAAATCGCGTACGTTGCAAACTTTTGAAATGTGAAGTAACATTTCTTTCTGTGAATCTTTCATTCTAGAAACATATGAAAGGTACTAAAGTTTCTTGCAGTGAATTCCGAGTTAACATTTTCTTTCTCAAAATGTATGGAAGGTGTGATTATTTGACTATCATTCAGAGTAATTGGAGGATCCATGGTTGACAGCTTTCGAAGGATTCTATGATTGATATTTTGTTGTAGTATCTATGCTTCTTGTTTTCACAGGTCTACCTCCCCGCTGTTCCCATCCCTAACTTCCCTTCCCCCCACTTGGCCACTCTGAGACTCAGCGCTGTTAAAACTTTTTGAGTCGGAGCTGCCAGGAGTTGGGCCTATTGGCAACGACACGTGCACCCTAAGGATTTGGTCTCGCTGACAGAATAGTGAGCCCACGAATTTATAATCCTCCTGGTTTGCGCTTGACTTGTCAATATGGCCACCTTGGATGATTTGCTTAAGGTTAATATCGCAAACACAACATGATTTAGTTGAATCAAGAAACACCACTGCCGCATTAGCTGAGAAAGATGCTCAATCACAAGATAGAGTGGGAAAGAAGGAACAAAGCCCTTTGGGAACAGGTTGGCATACTGTTCTACCTCAAACCTCAGGAGTGAATCCCCTAACCAACATCTCAATCACCGTTCCCACACCTATTCCTTTGGCTGCACCTGAACGGTTTTCAGGCGATCCCAATAAAGTACAGATTTTTCTTACACAAGTGGAACTCCATTTCACTTGTAGGCCAAATACTTTTTCGGATCCAGAATCTTGAGCAGCACTTCTAATCTCCTACTTATCTGGGGATGCTGCCACATGGGCAGTTCCCTTAGTTCGCCAAGACAGTCCATTACTCTATAATTGGCGAAGGTTTGTGCAAGAGTTTGAGAACGTCTTTGATCGAAGAGCAATTACCTTGTCAGCAGATCGAGAATTGCTAGAGTTATGACAAGGAAATAAGGATTTAGTTTCATACCTGGCCAATTTCAATCGGTTGGTGGCCGAAACAGCCTGACCAGAGAAAAAAGAGCAGCTTTTTTTTATCAAGGTCTTAAAGACGATTTGAAATATGTCCTTGCACAAATTGAAATGGGCTCTAGATGCGGGAAGGAATAACCAGGAACCGCCTTGGGACTGATCTGCTGTGGGACTGACCTGTGACCTGCTAGGTCACTAGAAGGGCTGCCACTGTTTTTCTCTGGACCATTGTGCTGGCCTGTCTGCCTGAATCCTGCAGTCCTGTGCCCCTACAGCTGTCTCCAGGGGGAGGGTGATGTTCCCCCTGCTTTCTGCTATTTTCTTTTTAGCACTGGAAGAGTGCTGTCATTTACTATTGGAAGTCAGTGCTTCATTTCTGGCCAGCATAGTGCATAGTGAGCGAATTTGGATCTTCCCCGTGCCCCCCAGGGCACAAGCAGGCGCGTACTGTGCTGCAACCACTTCCACAGCCTGGGCTGGAGCAACAGAGGAGCCTGCCCTTTACAGTATTATGTGCGCACTCAGCAGAACGTGCTCATTGCTGGGGCCCGAAGGAAGTACATGCTGAACGCTCCACTTCATATCAACTGCGTGGCACTTGGAGAGGGAGTGTGAAGAGGGGCATCTGCTCTCTGTTGCGCTCTGCCATCACCAGAGGGAATCCCCCTGCAGGACCCCTCCACCCGGGAAGCCGCAGCACTGAAGAAGCAGTTGAGTGGGGTGAGAAATCTCACCTGCTTGTTGGGAGCATCTGTACTGCATGTTCAAGGGCAGCTGGTGTTTAATGAGTGAGTGCGGCTACCAGTCCAGGTCTCCTAGGCTAGAAGGGAATATGAATATTCCCATGCAATTGAGGGTGGCTGCATTTCTGAATGCAGGGGAGACGAAGCAAGGTCCCCCCGTAGTGCTGCATAGTGCGTTTCCACCCACTGTCCTGGGACAGATGGAAGGAGGAGTACAGTGGTCTTGTCTCCTTTCACTGTGGGAAGAGCCTAGGACAGGTCACCCGCACTTCTCAGCAGGCGTGTGCTGCTCCCCTCGCCGGGTCGTTGCATTGTGGTGACGGCATTTTCAGGGGCAAATTGCCACCTGTATTTGGAAGGTAGCATTTTGGCACAAAGCTACTGTAATGGACCTAATGTTGGTGCAAGTGCACCAGATCTATGGCCCTCATTATGACATTGGCGGTAAATCCCACTTCCTACCGATGCTGACTGCCGCCGACCTATCGCCGCAGCGGCGGATACCCGTTCACCATATTATGGCACACACACACCAATTTGTCACTATTCAGCTACATACACAAATCTGCCACACCAAAGGTCAGTGATAAACTGGCGGTATCAAAACCCAAACCGTTCCGCCAACAGAACTCGCCCACCACATTATGACCCACGAATCACCACAGCGGGCATTCAATGGTGGTAAACCATTGGCGGTACATACCGCTGCGCTCAAAATACACACACACAAACACAACACCACCACATTGGTCAACTCAAACTACACACGCCTGACACCCATACACACACCACGCCCACACCACTATAAAACACACACCTACACTACCCACAATCCTTTACGAATACAAAAAATTGCCACCAGAGAGAGACAGCAAGACCACTCACACAAGCAGAGCCACATACCACCATCACCTATACACTACCCACATACCACCCACACACCTCATGACACACACCCCAACATATCACCCTACACACCCTTACTCACAATACTCACATAACACCCATGGCACCACAACGACACCCCAGATTCTCTAAGGACGAACTAAGGGTCATGGTGGAAGAAATCGTCCAGGTAGAGCCACAGCTATTTGGAGCACAGGTGCAGCAAATATCCATTGCTAGGAAGATGGAGCTATGGCGGAGGATAGTGGACAGGTTCAGCGCTGTGGGACAGTACCCCAGAACATGGGATGACATCAGGAAAAGGAGGAACGACCTACAGGGGAAGGTGTGTTCCTATGCAGCAAGACACCAGCTCGCTGTACAGAGGACTGCTGGTGGACCCCTACCTCCTCCCCCAACAACTAACAAAATGGGAGGAGCAAGTCTTGGCAATCATGCATCCTGAGGGCCTGGCAGGAGTAGCAGGAGGACTGGACTCTGGTAAGTTAACTCTATACTAATATCACCCCCTACCTGCATGCCATCACACACCCGCACCCTTACTCTCACTCCCATCACTCCACCACCTCACACACTCCCACCATCACATTTTGCTCCCAATGCCAAGCCTTGCATGCCATCACCAAAGCATGCACACTAGAGAGAACTAATCATCCCACCATACACTAACATACACAATAGAAAGCTGCCAGGGCAAAAACAACAATATATAACACACAGAAACAATAACACTGCATTTACATCCTCAAAGGTATCCCAGCCAATGTCACCGGAGAAGAGGTAACAGCAACATCCAGTCCCCCCACAGAAGAGGCCCACAGTGATGACAGTGACTGCTCGCCTGGATCTGGCTGTCCAACCTGGCCCATCAGGGGCCTCCAGAGAGTCGGTTACCCAGCCACAGTCACACACCACCACAGAACCTCCCCACTCAGTAAACACCACCACAGCATCCACCCATACCTCTGTCTCCAGGACATGTCAATCACCAGTGTGTCCACCACTACAGGGACCCCAGGGCACACCACAAACCAAAGACAATCAGGGACCTGGGGTCAGTGGCAGTGGGCACAAGGTTCAGGGGACACCACCTCACACACTCCCACCATCACATTTTGCTCCCAATGCCAAGCCTTGCATGCCATCACCAAAGCATGCACACTAGAGAGAACTAATCATCCCACCATACACTAACATACACAATAGAAAGCTGCCAGGGCAAAAACAACAATATAGGACAACCCTTCCATGCACAATATATAACACACAGAAACAATAACACTGCATTTACATCCTCAAAGGTATCCCAGCCAATGTCACCGGAGAAGAGGTAACAGCAACATCCAGTCCCCCCACAGAAGAGGCCCACAGTGATGACAGTGACTGCTCGCCTGGATCTGGCTGTCCAACCTGGCCCATCAGGGGCCTCCAGAGAGTCGGTTACCCAGCCACAGTCACACACCACCACAGAACCTCCCCACTCAGTAAACACCACCACAGCATCCACCCATACCTCTGTCTCCAGGACATGTCAATCACCAGTGTGTCCACCACTACAGGGACCCCAGGGCACACCACAAACCAAAGACAATCAGGGACCTGGGGTCAGTGGCAGTGGGCACAAGGTTCAGGGGACAGAGGCACAGGACAAAAGGGAAGCTGGAAGAACTGCTGTGCGTCAGGGGGAGGACAGGCCCAGGGAACCGACTCTCCAGGAGGCACTCACTGAGATCCTGGGAGCATACCAACATTCCCAGGTACACTGGGCCAAATCCTGGACAACGTCCAGGAGAACAGGTGGCTGCATGAGGGACAGTACCAGTGGATCAGGGAGGACTTTAATGCCATTAACAGCACCCTGGTCTCCATTGCAGGGGTGCTGGCAGACATGGCCAACATTATGAGGGAGGCAGTGTCACACCAGCGGGTCCCTGCCACTAGCCAGACTACTGAACAGCCCTCCACCTCCACTGCCACTAGTAGACAGGAGGCCCCGCCACAGGACCAACAGGCCACCAGCACCCCTCCCCCTGCAGAAGGAGAACTACCCCACAAATGTTCCCTGCGATCCAGGCAGAAGCCAAAGACTATTGCCA
The DNA here is from genome assembly GCF_031143425.1 of Pleurodeles waltl. Classification (NCBI taxonomy): domain Eukaryota; kingdom Metazoa; phylum Chordata; class Amphibia; order Caudata; family Salamandridae; genus Pleurodeles; species Pleurodeles waltl. The sequence continues at coordinate 236,116,263 of NC_090438.1, read as the reverse complement.
AGACCACGGCCAAGAAATGAGACTCTCTTGATTGTCACTCTTGTGTCCCATTCTGTCAACCTGTCCACCTCGAACTGCCATTGCTGCCCTTCCTATGCCCCCTTGGGCAATGCACATGTGCTACAAATAGACTGGAACAATACCCTGCACTTTCCTCCATCATCACCCCAGCCCATTGCCCTTCTCTTTTTCTCCATAGCACTGCAATAAACACACTTTAAAAAAATACAAGGATGGAGTATGTCATATGATTGAAGTAGGGATTCGTTTAACAAGGTTTAAACATTGCAATTCAACTGTACAGTAATGTTAACATAGGAAAGACCTGTAGTTGGCTGCAGTGACAACACCAGGAGCGATAGTGGGGCACAAACATCTGCAAAAAGAGTTGCCAAAGGGTACAGTGAGTGGCCATAGAAGTGGGAAGTCACAGCCTGCCAGTGACAATGTGAAACAAAAAACTGACAACGAAATGTGAAGTAACACTGTCTTACCTGTGTGTAAATGGAAGGATTGTCTAATCACTGCAGATCTGTTCTCCTCATCCTCTTCCTCTGCCTCCTCATCTTCACTGTCCACAGGGTCCACTGCTGCCACATGGCCATCTCCAGCCTCCTCCTTATGCCAAAAAGGCACATGGCGTCTCAAGGCAATCTTAAGCAACATGCAGCATGCCACGATTATGTGGCAGACCTTCTTGGGTGAATACCACAGGGATCCACCAGTCAGATGGAGGCACCAGAACCTGGCCTTCAGGAGGCCAAATGTACGTTCAATGATCCTTCTTGTTCACCCATGTGCCTCATTTTAACGTTCCTCAGCCCTTGTCCTGGGACTCTTCACAGGGGTCAGTAGCATTGATAGGTTGGGGTAGCCTGAGACACCTGCAAATATCATTGGACAACTGTTAGCCACACACTATCCCTTATGGCCCACACCATACCCATATACCAACATCCACTGGGTGGGAACCAGGGCTCACCTATTAGCCACACACGGTGCCTCTGTAGTTGGGCCATCACATTTGGGATGCTGCTATTTCTCAGGATAAAGGCATCATGCACTGACCCAGGATACTTAGCAATGATGTGGGAGATGTACTGGTCCACCAAACACACCATCTGCACATTCATCAAGTGAAAACCTTTTTGATTTCTGAACACCTGTTCATTTTGCCGGGGGGTGGGGACAAATGCAATATGTGTTCCATCAATCGCCCCAATTATGTTGGGGATATGTCCCATTGCATAGAAGTCAGCCTTCACCATGGGCAAATCCTCCACCTGGGGGAAAACACTGTAGCTGCACATGTGTTTAATCCGGGCACCCAACACTCTTGTCAGCACAATTGAGAACATTGACTGTGACATTCTTGCTGCCAAGCCCACTGTCACTTGGAAAGAACCAGTTGACTAGAAATGGAGCACAGATAGCACTTGCACAAGAGGGGGGATCCCAGTGAAGTGATGAATAGCAGATATCAGGTCAGGCTCCAATTAGGGCACACAGCTCAGTGATTGTGGCCCTGTCAAGTCTATAGGTGAGGATAATGTGCCTGTCCTCCATTGTTGCCAAGTCTACCAGGGGTCTGTACACAGAGGAATGTCTGCATCTCCTACTCATCTGCAGCGGTTGCAATCTATGGGGCAAAAGAGTGAGGAGCCAGTCATAAAATGTGCATTATAGCCACTACAGTGCAACGAATGATGTGAATTTTAAATGTATTAGTGGCATTAGTCCTGTATGTACAATTGTGATCTGTGTCACATTTATGTTCCATGCACTGCTCCTCTGAAATGGCATCTGCCTGTCCTGTATGGAGGGACAGGTGGAAGTGAGGTAATCCGCTGTTGTTGTGCGCGGTTGCGGGAGGCGGTCGGGATCCGCCGTGTATAGGAGGCTGGCCTGGTTTGTAGTGGGTACCTTGGGTACTTACACCTTATACCAGGTCCAGTTATCCCTTATTAGTGAAATGTAGTAGTGTTCTAGCAGCTTAGGCTGATAGAGGTAGCTATAGCAAAGCAGCTTAGGCTGAACTAGGAGACATGCAAAACTAATGCAATACCACTTATAGTTACACAGTACTTATACACAAGTAAAGACAATACTCAGTGTTACCAAAAAGAAAGGTATTTATTTGGGTGACCCAGTACCAAAAATATCTTAGAGACAATACTACTTCTGGAGGTAAGTATTATACACAATATATTCACTAGACACCAAAATTAGACAAGTAAATAGTCATAGAACAATGCAGACAATAGGAAATGCTATAGATTGCAATGGGAGAAAATAGGTCTAGGGGCAACACAAACCATATACTAAGAACGTGGAATGTGAATCACAAATTCCCCCCTAGACAAGTGTAGTGTGTGCTGAATCGCTGGGAGAGTAAGAATACAGTAAAGGTAAGTAAATTACCCCACCCCAGAGGCCAGAAAAGCAGGAGTAAAGTACTGCAAGTTTCTTTAGGACACACTACACCTTGTGATTGGGATTTTGCAGCAACCAACAAAGTCTCCAAAGAACAACTGCTAGATTCCTGGACTTGAAGACCTGCAAAGGAAGGGGACCAATTCCAAAAGTTGAAAGAAGTTGCAGGACGGACAGGAGCCCCTGCCAACCTAGAAGAGGGTGCAAAAGAAGAGTCCATGGTTGGTCAAAGACTGCAGAAATGCACCCTAGGAAGATGCCAGCGGGTTCCTGCATGATGCAAAGGATGTCCTACGACGTGAAGATTGTTGCAGTCACCAACAAGCCTTGGCTACGACAAAAGTGTGTTTTGCATCAAAATGGCGCTTGATGGACCCAGGAGGGCCCTTGGTGCCTCAACTATGTATGAGGAGGAAGAGGGGGCTCTCGGCACCTTAGAGAGCCCTCAGGATGCCAGCCAGCACCCCCGGAGGTCCCAGGACACGGGGACAAAGGAGGTGCAAAACGCAGTTGATGCAGCACAACCAAAGAAGGTCCCACACCGCCGAAGAACAACTCAGTGAGTTGAGCGTCGCAGGGTTGAGTGCTGGGAACCTGGGCCAGGCTGTGCACAAAGGAATTTTGAAAATAGTGCACAGGGGCCTCAGGAGGTGAAGAAGATGCAGTAAACAGGGATACCGTTGCTCTCTGGGAAGGCAAGGTCTTACCTCCTCCAAATTGCGTCAGCAGGACCTCAGGACATTCTATGTTCAAGATGTCCACCCTCTGTGTCCTTAGGAGCACGCTCGCCACAGTGAAATGAGTCCAAGGGTACTGGTCAACGTCTTGGAAGATGCCTGCTGGAGCAGGGGAGTGACTCCGTTACCCCACAGGAGATTTCTTCGGTCCTTCTGGTTCTGGATGAAGACAGGGAGTCCTCAGAGCATGCACACCATGGAAACTGTTGCAGTTGCTGACTTGGAGCTGAGGTTGCTGAAGAAAAGTATCTCTTGTGGATACTTTGTTGCAGTTACAGCGTTTCTTGAAGCAGGCTGCAGTTGATCTGAGGTCAGAGGAAGCTGAAGTTGTTGCAGAGGATTCCTGAAGGAAACTTGCAAGCATAATTTGAAGAGAACCCACAGGAGAGACCCTAAATAGCCCTGAGAGGGGAATTGGCTACCTTATCAGGTATGGGCCTATCAGGAGGGGTCTCTGATGTCACCTGCTGGCACTAGCCCCTCAGAGGCAAAGCAAGAGGGGTGATGTCTGGGATACACTGGAGGAGCTCTGGGCACCACCCCTATGTTGTTGTTGGACAGGGGAGTGGTCACTCCCCTTTCCTTTGTCCAGTTTTGTGCCAGAGCAGGGGACAAGGCGTCCCGGAACTGGTGTAGACTGGCTTATGCAAGGAGGGCACCCTCTGTGCCCTTCAAAGCATTTCCAGAGGCTGGGGGATGCTATCCCTCCCCAGCCTGTAATGCCTATTTCCAAAGAGAGAGGGTATAACACCTTGCTCTCAGAGGAAATGCTTTGTTCTGCCTTCCTGGGACTGCGTTGCCCAGATCCCAAGAGGGCAGAACCCTGTCTGTGAGGTGGCAGCAGCTGTAGCTGCAGTGCAAGCCTCAGAGAGCTGGTTTGGCAGTACTGGGGCGTCCATGGTTGAGCCCCCAGGAAGCATGGAATTGGCTCCCCAATACCAGATTTGGAATGGGGGGACAATTCCATGACCTTAGACATGTTACATGGCCATATTCGGAGTTACCATCGTGAAGCTACATATAGGTATTGACCTATATGTAGTGCACGCTTGTAATGGTGTCCCCCCACTCTCAAAGTACGGGGAAATGCCCCTGAACCATGTGGGGGTACCTTTGCTAGTGCAAGGGTGCCCTCACACTTAGTAACTTTGCACCTAACCTTCAGCAAGTGAAGGTTAGACATATAGGTGACTTATAAGTTACTTAAGTGCATTGAAAATGGCTATGAAATAACGTGTGTTATTTCACGCAGACTGCAATGTCAGGCCTGTGCAAGGGTTTGTCTGAGCTCCCTATGGGTGGCAACAGAAATGCTGCAGCCCATATGGATCTCTGGGAACTCCAATGCCCTGGGTAACTAGGTACCACATACTAGGGACTTATGAGGGCTCAGTGTGCCAATTGAAATTGGTAAATGAAGTCAATGGCCTACAGTGACAAATTTAAAAGCAGAGAGAGCATAAGCTATGAGGTTTTGATTAGTAGAGCCTCAGTGATATAGTCAAGCACTACTGACACAACATGCATTAGGCCACAAACTATGAGCACTGGGGCCCTGGCTAGCAGGATCCCAGTGAGACAGGGAAAACACACTGACATATAGGTTTTTATCAATCATCACCGGGGTCCTGGCTAGCAGGATACCAGTGACACAGTGTAGGAGGCTGGCCTGGCTTATAGTGGGTACCTGATGGTACTTACACCTTGTGCCAGGTCCAGTTATCCCTTATTAGTAGATTAGTAGTGTTCTAGCAGCTTAGGCTGATAGAGGTAGCTATAGCAGAGCAGCTCAGGCTGAACTAGGAGACATGCAAAGCTCCTACTATACCACTTATATCACATAGCACTATATCATAAGAAAACACAATACTCAGAGTTACTAAAACTAAAGGTACTTTATTTTAGTGACAATATGCCAAAAGTATCTCAGAGGGTATACTCCCTTAGGAGGTAAGTAATATACCCAAAATATACACACAAACCAAAATCAGGTAAGTAAACAGTTAGAAAAGTAGTGCAAACACTGTAGAACACAATAGAATGCAATAGGAGACAATAGGCCTAAGGGCAACACAAACCATATACTCCAAACGTGAAATGCGAACTACGAATGGACCCCAGGCCTTGTGTAGTGTGTAGAGGGTTGCTGGGAGTGTAAGAAAACACTTAGGGTGTCCAAGATACCCCACCCCAAGACCCTGAAAAGTAGGAGTGAAGATACCCTACTACCCCAGAACGACAGTAAAGTCGAGATAGGGGATTCTGCAAAGGCAACACCTGACTGCAAAGCACTGAAGACGGATTCCTGGACCTGAGGACCTGCAAAGGAAGGGGACCAGGTCCAAGAGTCATGCAAGTGTCCAGGGGGGCAGTAGCCCAGTAAAACCCAGATGAAGGTGCAAAAGGGCTGCCTCTGGGTGGAAGAAGCCAAAAATTCTGCAACAACAGAAGGTGCCAGGAACTTCTCCTTTTTTCAGAAGATGTCCCACGGCGTGCTGGATGATGCAGAGATGTTTCCACGCAGAAAGACTGCAAACAAGCCTTGCTAGTTGCAAGAGTCACAGTTGAGGATTTTGAGTGCTGCCAGGGCCCAGGAAGGACCAGGAGGTCGCCCCTTGGAGGAGGAGACAGAGTGGGCGCTCAGCAGCAGAGAGAGCCCATGCAGAAGCAGGCAGCACCCGCAGAAGCACCTGAACAGGCGTTCAGAAGATCTGAGCATGATGGTCAACTCAGCACAATAAAAAAGGGAGTCCCGCGAAGTCGGAGTCCAACTCAGTGAGTTGGGCAGTGCAGGATGGTGTGCTGGGGACGTGGGCTAGGCTGTGCAGAAAGGAAGTCCTACAAAAGTACACAGAAGCTCTAGCAGCTGCAGTTCATGCAATACACAGGATTGCTGTCTAGCGTGGGGAGGCAAGGACTTACCTCCACCAAATTTGGACAGAAGGGCCACTGGACTGTCGCGGACACTTGGATCCATCTCCTGTGTTCAAGGGACCATGCTCGTCAAGATGAGAGGGGATCCAGAGGACCAGTGATGCAGAAGTTTGGTGCCTGCGTTGGCAGGGGGAAGATTCCGTCGACCCACAGGAGATTTCTTCTTGGCTTCCAGTGCAGGGTAAAGGCAGACAGCCTTCAGAGCATGCACCACCAGGAAACAGTCGAGAAAGCCGGCAGGATGAGGCGCTACAATGTTGTTGGTAGTCTCCTTGCTACTTTGTTGCGGTTTTGCAGGCGTCCTGGAGCAGTCAGCAGTCGATCCTTGGCAGAAGTCGAAGAGGGAAGTGCAGAGGAACTCTGGTGAGCTCTTGCATTCGTTATCTGGTGAGATACCCACAGGAGAAACCCTAAATAGCCCTCAGAGGAGGATTGGCTACAGAGAAAGGTAAGCACCTATCAGGAAGGGTCTCTGACGTCACCTGCTGGCACTGGCCACTCAGAGCTGTCCATAGTGCCCTCACACCTCTGCATCCAAGATGGCAGAGGTCTGGGACACACAGGAGGAGGTCTCGGCACCTCCCCCGGGAGGTGCTGGTCAGGGGAGTGGTCACTCCCCTTTCCTTTGTCCAGTTTCATGCCAGAGCAGGGCTGGGGGGAGCCCCGAACCGGTGTAGACTGGCTTATGCAAGGAAGGAACAGTGTACCACATCATATTAGTACGTTGTTGGGAGGGTGTACACTGGACCGCCCAATCCTCTTCTCTTACCCCCCTCTTTTTTCGAATTATGCAAGGAAGGCACCATCTGTGCCCTTCAAAGCAGTTCCAGAGGCCAGGAGAGGCTACTCCTCTCAGGCCCTTCACACCTATTTCCAAAGGGAGAGGGTGTAACACCCTCTCTCAGAGGAAATCCTTTGTTCTGCCTTCCTGGGACTGGGCTGCCCAGGCCCCAGGGGGCAGAAACCTGTCTGAGGGTTGGCAGCAGCGGTAGCTGTAGAGAAAACCACGGAAAGCTAGTTTGACTGTACCTGGGCACTATGCTGGAGCTCCGGGGATGCATGGAATTGTCAATTGGGGTGACAATTCCATGATCCTAGACATGTTACATGGCCATGTTCGGAGTTACCATTGTGACGCTACATATAGGTATTGACCTACATGTAGTGCACGCGTGTAATGGTGTCCCCGCACTCACAAAGTCCAGGGAAATTGCCCTGAACAATGTTGGCTAGTGCCAGGGTGCCCTTACACTAAATAACTTTGCACCTAACCTTCACTAATTGAGGGTTAGACATATAGGTGACTTATAAGTTACTTAAGTGCAGTGTAAAATGGCTGTGAAATAACTTGGATGTTATTTCACTCAGGCTGCAGTGGCAGTCCTGTGTAAGAATTGTCTGAGCTCCCTATGGGTGGCAAAATAAATGCTGCAGCCCATAGGGATCTCCTGGAACCCAAATACCCTTGTTACCTAGGTACCATATACTAGGGAATTACAAGGGTGTTCCAGTGTGCCAATAAGAATTGGTAAAATTAGTTACTAGCCTGCAGTGACAATTTTAAAAGCAGAGAGAGCATAAACACTGATGTTCTGATTAGCAGAGCCTCAGTGATACAGTTAGGCCCTTCAGAGAGGGAACACATACAGGGCACACTTTATGAGCACTGGGGTCCTGGCTAGCAGGATCCCAGTGACACAGGAAAAAACAAACATATATACAGTAAAAATGGGGGTAACATGCCAGGCAAGATGGTACTTTCCTACACACAGTAAAACCACACTGACATACACTCACAAAAAGGCCAAAAGTGGGGGTAACCATGCTAGAAAGAGGCCACTTTCTCACACCGTGTAACGCCTCATTAGATAAAATTGGGCTCTATGGGGTACAGCGGCCAATGGTGATGTACGCTGCCGGTGACGGTATGCTCCTCCACGGACGTCACTGGCATTTTCTATCTGTTCAATCACTTGCTACCTGACCTTCAACAGGAGAGGACCTACACTGCATGTGCTGCTGTGACCTGTGCCTGGAACCTACCATGGCCCATGTGACTGGGGAAAGGGCCCCTGCCTTTACCTCAGTGGATTTTGAGCGACTAGTGGATGGGGTCCTACCCCAGTGCGGACTGCTGTATGGCCCTCCAGACCAACAGGTGAGTACACTGTGAGCACGATGCATGGGACATGAATGCATGGAGTGCTGTGTGTGAAGGCCTCGTGTAAGGGGGGTTGGTGGATGTGCCCTGGGCAGCGTGCAGCATGTATGCCGGGCCATATCTGTGTGTAAGGGGATGAGCAGGGCTATGGTGGGCCATGAGTGTAACAGTAAGGACTGTCTAACTAATACCTTTCCCTGTGTATATTTTCTCTGCAGATCAGCGCCTATCAAAAGAAGGGTATATGGTGTGCCATCGCCAAGAACGTGCAGACCATGGGGGTCTACGGCAAGCAGAGCTCCCACTGTCGGAAACGGTGGGAGGACCTGAGATGCTGGGCACGGAAGACGGAGGAGGCCCAGCTGGGGATGGCCGTCCAACGAGGAAGGGGTGCCCATCGAACCGTGACCCCCCTGATGGCCCGCAGTCTGGTGGTGGCCTATCCAGAGCTGGATGGGGCCTTGAGGGTATCACAGCAGCCACAAGGGGGTGAGGACAGTGCCCATCATTACAACTTACACCTGGTGGGATGGTATCTGGGTGGGGGATGTGTATCTGTGGGTGCCCCTAGACCAGGCCTGACATTGCAGACTAGGTCCCATGTTGGGCATGGATCTGATGTGAAATTCCTCCAACCTAGCTAGTAGGCGTCCACTACTGGGCAGAGCTGTGTGGGTCCCAGGTATGCTGCAGTTGGTGGTATGTGTCCCTCCCCATGCCCTGGTGACTAGCATTGTTACTGGTAGTGCATTGCATAGTGCGTAGGGCTGGTCCCTGTGTGTGCGGGTGGTATGTGCGCCAACTGTGGTTTTGGTGTAGCCATTGATCGAGTGTATACTTTGTCTCTTCCCCCCTTTTTTGTTTTGTCACCCTTTCCTTATGTGCATTAGCATCATCTGTTGGAGGAGCAGAGGCACAGGTCGACAGAGAGAGCTGTATCCCACAGGACCCAGGAGACATGGTCCACTGACTCTGAGGGCACCAGTGGGATGGAGGGCGAGGGGAGCACCACGGCGGAGACTGGAGGGGACATTTCGGACACAGATACCTCCTCTGATGGAAGCTCCCTGGTGGTACAGCCACCACCCCAGTACAAGCACCGCCCTCCCAGCAGCCCTTCATCGAGTTGCCCGTGCCCACTCACCCAGGAGGGTGGGCATCTCCTTTGCCCCAGACATCTCAGGCCCTACCCCAGTGAGCCCTGCTGCCCTGGGTGAGGAGGCTATTGACCTTTTGAGATCCATCTCTGTTGGGCAGTCAACCATTGTGAATGACATCCAGGGGCTGACAGCCAAATGCAACAGTCCAATCGATTTCTGGAGGGCATTCACACTGGCTTGGAGACCCAATAGAGATGAATCCAGGCTCTGGCCTCCTCTCTGATGGCAGCCATTGTCCCTGTTTTCACCCTTCCCCCACCAACTTCCTCTGCCCAATCCTATTCCGCTCAACCCCAACCTATCCCAAGCACACAGGCAGTTGAGCATGCACACAGGGCAACACACAAGAGCGGACATGGAAAACACAAGCACCACACATCATCCCACAGGCACTCACACAAACACCATCCAGATGCAGACATACTAACATCCACTACTTCCGCTGTGGCCCCCTCCTCCTCATCCTTGACCTCACTCCCAGTTGCGTCTACACTCACACCTGCATGCACTACATCCTCAGCCACTACCTCCAGCACCAGCACACCTATCAGAACACACACCTCACTGGCAGTCACCACCCCAACATCCATGCACACGTCCCCAGTGTCCTCTCCCACTGTGTCTGTCACCCCCCTCCCATAGTACACAAACACAAGCACTCAGACACCCAACAGCCATCCACCTCACAATAGCATCCAGCCCATGCACCTGCACCCAAACACAGCAGACAAACTCCTCCTACAACTACTCCCTCTTCCTCCACTCCCAGACCTTCTCCCTCTTCCCATCCAAATGTCCCTAAGCAGCTTTTCCTCTCAACCATTGACCTCTTCCCTCCCCCTGCCCATCCCCTCTATCCTTCACGTCTGGCCAGGGTGTGCAAGCACCTCAGCCACCCAGTCCACAGGCCCATTAGTGTCCACAGCAACTCGTGGTGGTAAAGGATCCAGGCCACCAGCCAGCCACACGGAGAGGGTGCCTGCCCCAAGTGCTGCCAGGAAGTGCAAGGAACCCTCCCCTGCTGCTGCCATGAAGGTCAATGTGCCACCCACAGCTGCTGCCAGGAAGGTCAAGGTGCCACCCCCAGCTGCTGCCAGGAAGGACAAGGTACCACCCCATCTGCTGCCAGGAAGGGGAAGGAGGAATCCCGAGCTGCTGCCAGGAAGGGCAAGGGGCCTGCACCAGCAGGCAGAAAGGACAAGGAGCCTGGTGCTGGGACTCAGTCAGAATACCCACCACCAACCATGGTGGTGCAGCTGTCAGAGGCTGCAGGGGATGGGCAGGAGCCTCCCCCCCCCACCACCACCACCACCAGCAGCAGTGGGTAGCTGTCTGAGGCTGTAGTGGATGGGCAGGAGCCTCCCCCCAACACCACCAGCAGCAGTGGGCAGCCGTCCAAGGCTGCAGGGGATGGGCAGGAGCCCCCCCCCACCACCAGCAGCAGCACCAGCACCACCAGCAGCAGTGGGCAGCCATCCGAGGCTGCAGAGGATGGGTAGGAGCCACCCCCACCACTACCACCAGCACCACCAGCAGCACCACCAGCAGCAGTGGGCAGCCATCTGAGGCTGCAGGGGATGGGCAGGAGCCTCCCTCATCACCACCACCAGCAGCAGTGGTCAGTCGTCTGAAGCTGCAAGGGATGGGCTCAAGCCTCCCCCCACCACCACCAGCAGCAGCAGCAGCAGCAGCACCACCACTGAGCAACCATCACCACCGGCAGACAGTCTGTAGTCCTGCATCCATGGGGTGTTGTGCGGCCTCCCCCCTGCAAATCCTGTGGGTATGACACCCACCTGAGAGACTGTGACCTTGCAATCCCCAAGATGTGCATCACGGGGCTCGATGCCTCCTCCAGAACCAGTGGGTATGGCACCCACTCACGCTATCCTCTCCAGGATGAAGATCACAGGGCTCGATGCCCCCTCCAGAATCAGGGGGTATGGCACCCACTCACCCCATCCTCTCCAGGATGAAGATCAAAGGGCACTCTGCCCCCTCCAGAACCAGTGGTGAAGACACCCACTTGAGAGACTGTGGCCTTGCACTCCCCAGGATCAAGCTCAGGGCATGTTGCCCCCTACAGAGCCAGTGGGCAAATAAACCACTTGAGAGACTGTGGCCTTGCACTCCCCATGACCGAGCACAGGGCATGTTGACCCCTCCAGAACATGTGGGCTAGTCACCCACTTGAGAGACTGTGGCCTGGCACTCCCCAGGACCGAGCACAGGGCATGTTGCCCCCTCTAGAGCATGTGGGCAAATCACCCACTTGAGAGACTGTGGCCTTGCACTCCCCATGACCGAGCACAGGGCATGTTACCCCCTCCAGAACATGTGGGCTAGTCACCCACTTGAGAGAATGTGGCCTTGCACTCCCCAGGGCCGAGCACAGGGCATGTTGCCCCCTCCAGAGCATGTGGGCAAATTACCCACTTGAGAGACTGTGGCCTTGCACACCCCAGGACAGAGCACAGGGCATGTTGCCCCCTCCAGAGCATGTGGGCAAGTCACCCACTTTAAGACTGTGGCCTGGCACTCCTCAGGACCAAGCACACGGCATGTTGCCCCTCCAGGACCAGTGGTGTTGTTCCATCTGCCGGCTGAGGTGCCCCCCGTTCCCCGTCCCCCCTGAGGTGCCTGCCTGTTTTCAAACTGATGCCCCTGCAATGTTCTCTCTGTGTTGTTGCAGGAGTCAAGTGGGGCCTTCGACTTTGTAATGTGGCCCTGTGGCCCACGCACATTGAGGACTGGGCAGTGTGCCTTGTTTGTACATATGTATATACTTTTAGATTGAATTTTCGTATTTCTACTGTTTACTGAACCTACTACACTCACTTTCATCTATTCCTGTGGTCCTTGCATTATTCGTCAGTGGTACGGGGTAAATATGTTATGTTACTGCATCTGCTTGTGTGTATGGTGTTGGGGGTGGGGGTGTTGAGTGTTTGTGTTACTCTCTTTTCCTCCCCTCCTCCCCTGTGCACTAGGCAGTCGTCTTCACCGCCGTTGGTGTTCATGGTGGAGCACGACGTAGAAAAGCATTGGGAAGATCTGCAGTTCGGGCTCCATGGCGGCGTGGTACTTCCTTGAGTCTCCAATGGTGAGTCGTTTCTCATCTGTGCAGTTTTTCCACCAAGCTTTTGATGTTGTTGGTACTGCCCCGGAAAAGGTGGCGGATTGGGCTGTCATAATACAGTGGGGGGGACATTGACTTCCGCCTGGCTGTTGGCAGCTACCGCTGTGGTGCCTGTTTATTCAGCCCTGGTGGTCGGTGTGGTAAAGTAGCTGTGTGTCTGAGCTCTTTCCGCCATAGTCATAATTTGACGGTATTTACTACCAGCCTGTTGGCAGTATTACCGCTGCTGTATCACCGACCATCAGGGATGTAATGAGGGCCTATATGTTTGTAATAATGATTTGTCTCTCTCTCTCATCTAACAGCCACACTCCATAATAGCTGTCCATAATGTGATACCACGGTATATGTAATTTTTCATCTTGTTGGGGCAACATATCTCTTTGAGGTTTTGGTCTTGCAGGCATTGGGAGGATAATGTTTCTATGACCTATGACAGATGGAAATTTTTTCATGATCTGTGCATTTTTTTTGGTGATGATAATGATCTGCCATTTGGGAATGTTTCTGTTCTATGTGCATTCATGATATTGTCTTGGCACTCAGGATAATGTTTTTATTATGACATGTGCATTTCATGATAATGATAACCTGACTACTGCTTGTGTTGCAAAATAGTAGCAACCTATGTTTTTCGCAGAGCACTAGTAACCTATGTAATGTTCTGACAACTGATTTTGTAGCAGGGTATTATTGATACATGTCGTTTTTTGTCTAATGATGTCTTTTGGACTACAGTTTACTTTTATATAACCTGTTGTGGAGTTTTCTCGTGCAAAGCTGCCAAGGGGGTGATCAGGAGCTATCTTGGGTGTGTAGCCCCATTGCCCTGATAGAGTGGTGGTTACTGCCTGGATGAGGTGCCTATGGTAGCCAGGCACCCCCTTTCTAACAAATGTGCACAAAGAGTATAGTACTGTGTGACAAAGGAGGTGGCATGATGATAAACACAGGACTACTAGGAAACTGGCCAGGTTGCACAGACAGATGTTATATGACAGTTCACTGACGGAAACTGGAGAACTCAACATCTTTCCCCTCTGATGGGAATTGTGCTACCCATTCACACACAGACACACACATCAGAGGCAGAAGATGTGGCTCCCCTGTCCCCACCAGCATTTGTCTGTTCCAGTAAGCCAGATACGAAATCTCTGATAAGGGTCTGGTGGCTTGCCAATAAAGCAACAACTTTGCCATTGAAGTAATCAATTGTTGTTATGTAGGAGTCTAACTTGTGCTCCATGAATTACATGACTTGACGGATGGCCCCTAGCTGCGTGGCTACTTTACTGGCATCAGATGTAAAGGGATGCTGTTGTTCTCTCTTCATCATGACACCAGCGATGTCAGCTAGGGACTAATCAATTGAATGTCTAGGTGTCTCTCATAGCCTTAACCATACGCTATTAGGGCTCAGACAACTACAGAGTCCTCTTAGGGTGGCCGCTATGGTCTCCATCCCTGTCTGTATGTCATCAGCCATTCACTGTTGGACTCCTACCACTCGCCATTGGAATTAAACTTGGGGCACTCGGAGACCTCAGCTGGGATTAAATAGCTAAATGGAGCATGTCCTGTAGATGGCAGTTCCTCTGGAGACCCTGCAACTTCGTCTTCACTTGCCAAGACAGTAGGAGGCAAATCAGTAGATTCCAGGAGTTGTTGGAAGGTGTCATTATCTATGGGGGGAAGGGCTGTGTCCTCAACAGGTTGGTCATGAAGTACAGGCTGCTGTACAGGAGGTGTTGTATGCCCCTCTGGCAAGAGATGGGAATATGTCAAAAATGACCCATGACAGATGTAGACATAAGTGATTTTGGTGACATTCAGACAGTTTTTTCAAGTACACATGGATATATGGAACGTATGTTACTAGAAGTAGAAGAGGCCATGTTAGACTACTGTTGCCTTTCACATGGCAATTACCTTAACATTGTTCACACAATCTCTGTATGAACAAAGGGAACTATTTATTTTAATGACACAATACAACTCATATTGGCAGCTTGCTGGCCTGCCTTGAAAGAAGGAGTGAGTGCAAGTAAGGGGCCCAATTTTGCCCATTGCTCCCACCTAACGCCACCATGTGTGTACTACATTAATGATACAGCACACCATGCCGCACGTTAGGATCAATAGCGTGCTAATTTCTGATGCTATTATGTTACTTTGCAGGATTAGCGACAAAAATGTTGGCACTAAAGCTGCAAAGTACATAGAGGCCTGTTATAAACAATGGTGTGCCTCAAGTTAATGCCTGTACTGAGCAGGTGTTAAAAATGATGAGAAATATGGTGCAGTGGAATCTCATAGATTCCACTGCACCATTTTTCTGGGCCTCCTAGTGGAGGAATGCCCCCTTGCACACATTATGCCTGGTGCAGGCATAATGTGGCACACAGGTTTACAAAGTGGAGCAATGTGAGCAGTGCACCACTTTGTAAATGTGGCACATCCTTTTTGCCAACCTAACACCACATTAGCTTAAAAGAATTACACTAATGTAGATCTACGCGGCGATAGGCCATTCTTAAATTTGGGTTTTTCTAGTTTGTGCCCTCACTGATGTTACATTCACTTCTTTACACTACTGCACCATGTCACCAGGGACCTAGGGTTCCCTCGGGCCATCAGTTATTACCACAGCAGTGTCCAAGTCATGTTATTTTGTAATGTTGTACAGGTTTTCCTGCAAACTGCCTTTCACGCAGCAAAACTCACCATTCTGCCTTGCTGTACTGTCTTGTATGCACTTTTAACAAAATTAGTTGGTTAGGGGTCAAATTGGCCACACATCCATGTAACTCTACATACCAAACAACCTTGCTACACTGCAGAAATGGATAAGAACATTTCTATACCATAGTTCAATGTTTTGTGTGAATTATAGTGGTTTCTTAGCATGCACATTCATCTCCAGAGTCCAAAATCGTAGACATTGACAGCTCTCTCTGAAGGGGATAGCCACCATCACAATTGGAAATATTCAACATCTCAACCTCACTCCATTTCACTGTACCCAAAACACTCATCTGCAGATTTCCCCTATTATCTTCCCTCAGCCACACTCAGTTGTACTTTACATGACTCCTTAGACATTCATTATTCAGACCCAGGGGCTCAACTCAATCTCACACACTGATTACTCCCAGATCATACATTGACTATCAGAAGACACAGACACCACCAACATTTGTTACATTATGCTACTATCTAACATGAGAGAGTAATGGGTCATTCTGTTCAGCATGTGAGAGAAATGGGTCATTCTGAATCTTAATAGATGCTAGTGAGAATATTCTCCAAATGTAACTATTCTGGTTTCTCACACAACTAGGCCTACACCCTTCAACCTCCAACCATCGCAGGCAGCTGACCATAACTCTGGACACCTAGCTCCCACTGACACTTCACAAATCCCTATTTCTCCCCACCTGCTTTCACATATATTGCACAGTCAGACTTCTCTTCTTCTGGCTCCCTCATTCAACCTGTGACACTATCCCCTAAGCCCTGGATTTTAAAACACCAATGCCCTCTACTCCAGCATTGATGCACAGCTGATATACTGGTGCTAACTTATCATACACAGCAGTGCCTGACTATTACTCAGCCTACCTTGCAGAACATACATCACCCCTCACTTCCATGAGATACATTGTCTCCTCATTCAGAGACACTGCCTAGTCAATCTGTACCACCACACCTACAAGGCACTACACTACCCAGGCCTCACCTAGATCACACATCATCAATGCCTCCAAAAACAATCATAGACCTCTGCTGTACATCTCATGCATTAACTAACACCCCAAAGATCCGTCTGAGCAAAACAGGAGATAGGGTGGTCTTTTACATGGCAGCAGCCAACACCTGTTAAAGCCTCACCCAGCATATCAGAACAGCGGTTACAAAATGGTTTAGTTCTAATTACCATACACCTAGCTCTTCAGGTGATTCTGCTTGGTGAACCGACACAAACTCAGCACCTGGGTACCCTCTTGCATGAGAAGTGTGCACTTTGACACAGCACATAACTTATCAGTTAATTACATTCCTGAAGGAAAGTACCCTTTTTGGCATGGTTATCCCCAACATATTTTCTGGTATTTGATGTAATTGTGATTGAAAGTGCACTGGGTTCCTTCTAAGCAGGTACGCCGTGCCAGATCTCTTTCCCCAAAACTGCACAGTCATTTCCTCAATTGGCAAAACCTTTGGCATGTACTGTAAGTCCCTAGTAAATGGTGACCCTGGTACCTAGGGCCTGGGGTACTAAGGAGAGTCTCTTAGATCTGCAGCATGAATTGTGCCAACATAATGGACCTCCCACCAAGCACATGACAGGCTGCCATTGCAGGCTTCATGTCTTGGTGCAGATAACATTGAAAACACGACATGGACATGGCAGACAGCCTGTTTTTCATGTTCCCTAACACTGCATATAATATATGTAAATCACCCCTCTAGCAGGACTTACATGCCTAAGGCAGGTGCATTATATTACATGTAAGGGCATATCTGCAAGAGCAGATGTGCCTGAGCTATGTCTTTGTCGATTCTGTGGCCGGGGAAGCCCTTTAAAGCACATGCGCTGAACACTGGTCACTACAAGTTCCCCAGCTACATGATGGCTTCACTGAAGATAAGAATGTTTGGTATTGAAGATCTCCTACTGGTGAACCCTCACTGATGCCAGAGTTGGATTTATCCCTTCATGCACCCAGAATCCACTTAGAGGTGTCCCAGAAAACTTAGCAACTATTAGTGTATTAAGTGACTGGTCCTGACCAGTTCAGCCATCTTAGACACTTTTCTGATCCCCCAAGGTGAGAGCCAGTGCTCTCGGGGTTCAGAGACAAAAGCCTGCATTGTGGGTGAGGGGTGTTGACACCTCCTCCAGGCAGAATGGACATTTCAGGGCGGGAAGGTTCAAAGGCCTGACCGCCTTTGTAATGCGACTCGGGTCTCTCCAAATAACAGAGATATTTAACCCCCTGTCCTGACCCGAATTATGGTGGCAGAACAGGTGGGAAAATTCAGCATAGTATGAGGTGTTCCCACTTCATGCCAGTCCCACCCCTAAGGTGGACAAGCTGAAGTGGATATCATTTTTTAAATTCCTCCATCTTGGTTTGGAATGAATTAGATCACTACGGTCAGAGTGATGGCCACTTCTCAATGGGAACAGTCAAAGAAAGCATAGGGCTAGGGCTGGGCAGAGCTCATGGAGTTTAATTCTGTGGAATTCTGCGGAGCCACGGAAAAACTCCAGGAAATTCTTCAGAGTTCCATGTGCAGGTGGAGTTCAGCCACCCCTAGTTTCTTGGTACGCTCTATGAGTCACCAATGATACGCAGTGGAAACTCTGACTCCTGATTTAGCAGAACAGCAACTTGAAGTCCAATCTTTCATAGTCAGTGTTGGACCTGGCCCTTTTTGCAGGGTCATCCTAAATTTTCTTCATCCTTTCTCCTATTTTTTCTGACCTGCTTTTGTTGGCTTGAGGACTGCTAACCAGTGCTAAAGTGCATATGCTTTTTGTCTAAATTGTATTGGGGATTTGTTTATCTATGATTGGCATAATTGATTTACTAGGAAGTTCGTAGTAAAGTGCACTAGAGGTGCCAAGGGTCTGTAAATCAAATGCTACTAGTGGGCCTGCAGCACTGATTGTGCCACCCACATGAGTAGTCCTGTAAACATGTCTCAGACCTGCCACTGCAGTGTCTGTTTGTGCAGTCTTGCACGGCCAATTCGGTCTGGCAAGTGTAGCCACTTGCCAGCCCCAACCTTCCCATTTAATACATGGAAGGCACTCCTAAAGTAGGCCCTAGATAGCCCCATGGACGGTGTACAGTGTATTTAAGAGGTATGATATGTACTGGTGTGTTTTACATGTCCTAATAGTGAAATACTGCCAAATTATATTTTCACTACTTCAAGGCCTATCTCTCCCTTAGGTTAATATGGGGATTGCCTTTAAATCTATTTTAAGTGTAATTTTCCTTTGGGAGCCGATAGAGCTATGGAGTGAACTCACAATATAAAAATACATATTTTAGCGAAGTTGGAATTTAGATTGTCAGTTTGAAAATGCCACTTTTAGAAAGTGGGCATTTCCTTGCTTAACCATTCTATGCCTCTGCTTGGCTACTGAATACGTCTGGGTCAATTTGAGAGTTGGGCTGTTTGTTAATTCACTCTAGGCAGTGACACAAAGGGAGCTGATCTATATCCTGCATATCCTGATAAGTCTTCCTGGGCTAGTGTGAAAGGGAGGAGCTGACATCTGCTCTTGAATGGGCTGTTCCTACAGACTCTGACTCCCTGGTGTGTGTCTGGGTCAGGGCAAGGAAGAGGCAGGGTCTTGTGTACTAGAAAGTCTTTCCTCTAAAGTTTGCCTACTTCAAAGGCAGAAATGAGCATAAGTATTGGACTGCTGACCCCACAACTTTAGATTACTTCTGGATCAAGAGGAACGTCTGCCAAGGAGGAGGGCTTGATGCTTGAGGAGGACCGTCCTCTCTGCCTGTTGCTTTGCTGTGCTGGCCTTCCGCTACTTCTGCCTTAGGAGGGAAAGGACTGGACTTTCTGAAATTTTGCTTGGGATGTTTCTCCAAGGGCTTGGACTGAGCTTGCCTCCTGTTTAGAAGTTTCAGGGACATCAAAGATTTCACCTGCTAGCACCTGGGGACTACTTCTTAGGAC
This sequence comes from Pleurodeles waltl, assembly GCF_031143425.1. Taxonomy (NCBI): domain Eukaryota; kingdom Metazoa; phylum Chordata; class Amphibia; order Caudata; family Salamandridae; genus Pleurodeles; species Pleurodeles waltl. The sequence goes on along the minus strand of NC_090438.1, from coordinate 236,096,985 downwards.
CCTGATTTCTCAAGTGTGGCAAATCCACTTCCTGGGCCCTTGGAAGTGAGTTCAAGTGAGAAAACAAGAAGATCTGGGCACACTGACTCCAGATGACTCCATGACTGGTGACGCTGCATGACTCCATGCTGCTGCCTGCAACCCGATTCCACAGTCCCCGCTGGTGTGCGATGACGCCGAACGACACCACAGGCCTGACATCGCCACAGCCTCGCAGAATCTCCGCGGCTCTGTGAGTCTCCAAGTGCCGTGTCACCGACATCTGTGACACCCAGCCCCGCCATGGCACCTGCAGCCCTGTGGTGTGACTGCGACCCCATGAGGTCACCTCACCTCATCTTGACCCGGCGAACATTGACCCCATCGGAGCTTAAGGAACCAATTCTTCGCACCGCCACCACCTCATCTTCACTGCTCCGCAGAAAGGACCCGACGCATCCCACCGACACCTCCACTCCTCTGCTCTGCAGCACCAGAACCGACGCAGCACCAGATCCATCAAAGCCTCGCTCTCCGACTCCATACACTGGCTTGTTTCCTCACTTTCACAAGGTACTGTACCTGGGTGTCCGTTCAATGCCATGAAGAGTGGCATTGGCGTCAGATTATTGGGAACTACTTCGTCATGACGCCGTGATAACACCAAATTGAAGCATTTGTGTTTATAAGCAGTACATTCAAGTTTAATCTTTGAAAATTCACAACTTTACTAATGTATGTTGGATTTTTGTTGTTTTGGTTTCATTTTACTCAGCTAACGATTGATTATTGTTCTAAACTGGAGTTGAATCCTTTTGTGGTGTTTTCACTGTATTACTCTGTGTGATTGTACAAACACTTTTCACATTGCCTCTCAGATAAGCCTGACTGCTTGTGCCAAACATCCAAGGGGTTGAGCACGGTTATCTGAGCTGTGCATCTCCATTACCCTGACTAGAGTGAGGGTCCCTGCTTTGACAAAGTGCAGACTGGCTGCCAACCAGAGACCCCATTTCTAACAGTCAACAGTTTTTGTCACACAGGGCATTAGTCACTTTCTAAGCAGCCAACATCCCTCCTAGAAGCATAAAATATCACTTTTGTCTCAAACACTTTCCCCTTGGCCACCCTTTTGCTTTCCTATGCCACTGTTCCACGGTGGCATCATCCCATATGTTTCCACTGTACACAAGAAGATTTCTTTACAAAGTGCAGATGCTAATTTTACATTTAATTTGCATTTTAATTAGACTGGTAGCAAATTTGAAGCATGGCAGCTGGAGAATTTTGAAAGCTTTGCAGCGATTTTCATGTCAGTATCTCTCTGACTTCCATTTTATTTCCCCCTGGCACCCGACCTACCTTGCAAGCACTTTCTTTCATTCACACAAACAAACTGACGCATTATTTTCCCTCTCTCCATTTCTGTTTGTTCTTATGTTTAAGTTCGCCATTCTCCGCAGTGGATCAAGTATTAAATGGCTCCTTTCATGTGTTGATAAATCGCACTTACCTGTTGCATACCAGTGCACATGCACCACGGTGATAGTGCACCTTTCAAGTGTGCTTTCTGTGGGCAGCCTGCCGCACTGAACTAAAAGAGAACTCTTGCATGTGCCTGGCTTCAATAAATGCTCACTTTTCAGCTGCAAGTCTATGAAAGATTATCAGAAGTTAGAATTGGCAGTACGATTCATTAACACCTATGCTCAACCTCTTGGCTCAGGAAATATGCTGTACTGGTGCACAATGATGATGATGATACAGATCACTGCACTGTGTTGGCTTGGACATCCTACATTATGATTTGGTATTTATGCAGCAGTGTTGGCCAACTCATTTTACATGAGACGTTTTGAACTTGCTTGTAAGCAGCAGATGAACGTCGTGTTATTTAATGTAGTTTTAAATGTCTTATCTTAGGCCCTGTGATGGGTACCTTGTGGGCAGCGGAAGAGGGCAGTGCGAGACAGACCTGGACGGTCCCTCCATGCACCTCTGAGAGTCCCTGCACAGGAGCAGTGCCTGATCCAGCCAGCCCAGGGAAGTGGGAAGGAGAGCAGCAAGGAAATGGGGAGGAAAGAAGGCGACAGGAGCCTGAGCAGAAGCTCAAGCACACCAGTAATTTCTGTTCCGCCGATGGTAAAGAGTTTTCTGCCAAAGTCCACACTGCAAGAGGAGCACAGATTAGCAAAAACTCTGAGAAATCCACCGACAGAGGGAAGGTTTGCTACACACCCCTAGTAGTCACCCTAAAGGTGGGCAGATAATTGGCTGCCACCTGGCACTCTCTGTAACACACCTTAATTGAATACTTAGGTTTCACCCCTGAACCATAGAACTCAGATCCTGATTACCTAAGAAGAAAAAGACAAAGAAGAGAACACCTGCAGAAGAGGAGACGAAAAAGCAGCTGACCTAGTATCAACCTCGCCGGCCTGTCTGCACTCTTCGACGAACTCTGTACCAGAAGATACCTCATCCTGCAGCTGAACCACCAGATACTTGGGAGGACTGCCTGCCTTTGAAAAAGACTCAGGTCTCCCATGAGCAGCGGACCTGCTCCCCAACCAACTCTACAGAATGAACCCAACAATCTCTAGAACCGCAAAGACCCGACATCTGAAGACACCACTGCACCCGCCATCACTGACCAGAGTGAGAGTGGACCTCTGGTGCCAGCAAGGTCCCTCAGATGTCCAGAGGCTAAGCCCATTGTGGTTTCACCCCTCCTCAGCTCTCTAAAGTGGCCTGCAGCTTCTACAGGCAGGCCCCCTCTCCCACGACTTCTGTGGTGAGAGAAACCTGACGCCTCAAACAAACACTGCACCCGTTGCCGCCAGCCCATTTTTAAGTAGACTCCTGGTGTCAACAATGTCCTCCAGCTATCCTGAGCTTGAATCCACTTGGGTTTTACCCCTCCTGGACTCCACAATGTCACCTGCAGCCTCAAACCACAGGACCCCCCCAACAGTGAGTGTTCCTGGACAAGGAAACCAGACGTCAAAGGGCACCCCTGTATCTGTCACCCCTGGGCCCTTACCTGTTGGTTGTACCTGATTGGCCCCCAGCCACAGCCTGCAGCCTAAATTCATGGGGACCAATCTCCATTGAAATAAGCACCTGATGCTGAACTACATCTATGCAACCGACCGCCCCAGTGCTGCCCGGAGTGCCCTGTTGGTGTGGTCCTGACCCTTGTCCAGTACTCACCTTAAGGCTACAAGATTGGTCCTGTGAGTTGTTGTAAAGTGCTTCTTTGCTGAATGTTTTTGTTTTCCTTCTATAGGTTGACATTGAAGAACTCTGGTATTCTGTTGTTTTTGCAAATGAAAATAATTTATTCTTAAAAATGTATTTACTGTATAAAAATTTGTGTGGGCTGAAAGTATATATAAAAAGAAGTGTTATTTTTCTAAATTGTTCTTGGATTTATTCTTTAAGTGTTTGACTCCTTTATTGCCTCTGTGAGTACAATAAATGCTTATCACTACCCTCTGATAAGCCTAACTGCTCTCCCACACAACCACAAAATACAGCATTAGTCCTATCTACTTTTGCCTCGACAAACCAAATGTGGAACCACTGCACTCTCTGCATGGTGTACTACTTTTGAGTGCACCATTTAGAGACACAGCTTATTACAATTCCAATTTTGGCTGCGCAGCCCAAGACAAGCACACTTGCTTCATGGTGTAAGGGAGCCAAAATTGAGTCTGACATATCTGCATAGTTTCTAAAATTCATGCAGGATGTGCTATTCCTGTTGTTTTTTGTGTTGGATAGTGGGACTTGTAATCCACGTCTACCATGTTGTAGATTAGACTACAAGTCCCAGGATTAATTAGACAACCTGGACTGGTCCAACACATTACACATAAATCAAAGAAACTTAGCAGGGCAGGAGATAAACATATGTAAGAGGGCAAATAATTCACAGTTATATGATGCCTGAGTTAATAGTTGAGACAATCCTGCCCTTTCACATGGGCACAGCGCAGCTCAGCACAGCAAAGTGTCTTGCTGCACTGCACTGCATGACAGTTTGAACCACGTGCTCCTTTGTTTTCACTTACCTTGTGGTTCTTCCTGATACTCAAACCCAACACTGTCCTGTCGGGTAACTCCTGCCATCTGCTCTGTTGGGATGAGTGACTGACCCTGCATTCCTGCAGGCAGGTCGCTTCCTCCTCACCACTGCTCCCGGTACGTGCTGCCTTTTTTGAGCAATTTGGGTATTTGGGGTATTTTCCTGAAGAACTTGCTGCTGCGTCCCCGATGCCCGCCCCCCTCCCTCTCGTCTCTCCAGAGCTCTTCCCCCTCCTGACTCTTGCTGCCGCCGCACTCCCATTGGAGGTTTCCCTCCCTCCTCCCAGCTGCCACTCCCTCCACCTTCCCTCTTATGCCGGCCCCAGCGCGGATGCGCCACTAGCGCACCGAAGGCCCTCCAAAGGCAAGCCCGTCTGCGCCCATCCGCACAAAGACCGCGCTCAGCGCCAGACCCCCTGTCCAACACGCCCCTGCGCCACCAATTCCCATTACACTGGCGATGAACTCCATGCCCTCAATCCAGGACGCTCCTCTATCTGCTTCCAGTCCACACTGACGCGCACCAAAGGACCCTTCTCCTGCAAAACCTGCAATTTCACCTGCAACCTAACCTCCAAACCCCAACTCAAAGCCACAGACAGCCGCCTAAGATGCATCCTGCTTAACACCCGCTCTGTCCACAAACAAGCAATTGAACTCTGGGACCTACTTACCACATACTCGCCCGACGTCGCAGTCCTCACCGAAACCTGGATGAATTTGGCCTCGGAACCAGACATAGCCATAGCCATACCAGAAATCTACAAGATCACCAGAAGATACCGCAGCAACAGACCAGGAGGAGGAATCACCATAGTCCACAAAAACACCATAAGAGTCTCTACCAATTCCCACGACACCATCAAATCCACTGAGCACCTCCACTTCAAAATCCACATCAACGCCAACAACACCCTCAGAGGAACACTGGTCTACAGACCCCCAGGCTCCAGACCGCCCTGCTGCGACGACATCGCCGACGCCATCAGCTCCCAAGCCCTCGCCTCATCGGACTGCATCCTCCTCGGCGACCTGAACTTCCACCTAGAAAATAACGACATCAACACCACCAACCTAATTGACAACCTCACCAACCTCGGCCTCAAGCAACTCGTCACTTCGCCCACCCACTCCCCAGGCCACACACTCGACCCCATCTTCTCTGCCAGCAACCATGTCTCCTTCAGCCACACCAACGAACTCAGCTGGACAGACCACTGCTGCATCCAGTTCTCTTACCAGAAACCAGTCACTCACCACCACCGCACACATCCCCCCGACGCAACTGGAGCAAAATATCAACGGATCAACTAATTTCCACTCTCTCCTGGGTCACACCCCCTGGGACCCCAGACCCCAACACAGCTGCCAACAACCTGCATCGCTGGATAGAAGACTGCGCCAACACCCTCGCACCTCTCAAAAAACCCATGAACACCCCCCACCGAATCAAGGACAGCTGGTTCACCCCAGACTTACAGGAATCCAAATGGCTATGCCGTAGAATGGAAAAAACCTGGCACCTTGAACCTACCAACTCCAACCACATCGCTCTCAAGGACGACATACGCAAACATCACCAACTGATCCGCACCACCTAAAGGACCTACTTCATAAACTGCATTGACACCAACGATCACAACAGTAAAGAGCTCTTCGGCATCATCAAAGAGCTCTCCACTCCCACGACCTGCTCCAACGAACCGCCGCCATCACAGGAGTTCTGCAACTCACTTGCAACCCACTTCTGTCAAAAGATAGAAGAAATCCACAACAGCTTCAACCCCCAGACCCACCAGCTGACTACAAACACCCACAAGCCCAGCACCCCAAGCAACACCCACCTCCTCCACACCTGGACCCCGTCAACATAGAAGACACTGCCAACACCATGGCCTCCATCAACTCCGGATCACTGCCCACACCATATCTTCAATAAAGCAAACATCATCATCGCTCCTCACCTCTGCAACACCATCAACAGCTCCTTTGAGTCAGCCACCTTCCCGGAAAGATGGAAGCACGCAGAAGTCAACGCCCTGCTGAAGAAGACAAAGGCAGACCCGGACGACCCCAAGAACTACCGGCCGATCTCCCTCCTCCCCATCCCAGCAAGGTCATTGAAAAAATCGTGAACAGCCAACTATCCCATTTCCTGGAAGACAGCAAGGCACTAAACACCTCCCAATCCGTATTCCGCAAAAACCACAGCACCGAAACCGCACTCATTGCTGCCACAGACAACATCAGGACCATGCTTGACGAAGGAGCAACAGCAGCACTCATCCTCCTGGACCTCTCCGCAGCCTTCGACACGGTATGTCATAACACTCTCCGCACACGCCTCCACAACGCTGGAATCCACGACAAAGCACTCGACTGGATTTCGTCATTTCTCACAGGCTGAACCCAGAGAGTCTGCCTTCCACCGTTCATGTCAGAAGCCTCCAGAATCATCTGTGGCGTCCCCCAAGGATCATCCCTCAGCCCCACGCTCTTCAAAGTTTACATGGCCCCTCTCGCCAACATGGCACGAACCCACCACATTAACATAGTTTCCTACGCAGACGACACTCAGCTCATCCTCTCCCTCACGAAAGACCCTACAATGGCAAAAAACAACCTCCACAACGGACTTCACGCCATCGCCAGCTGGATGGAATCAAGCCACCTCAAGTTAAACACAGAGAAGACAGAAATGCTCATCTTTGGCACCAACCCCTCTGCACGGAACGACTCCTGGCGGCCCACCTCCCTGGATCCGCACCCTCACTCACCACCCATGCACGCAACCTGGGATTCATCTTGGACTCCACATTCAGCATGACTCAACAAGTCAACGCCATCCCCTACTACAACACTTTCCGCATGCTCTGCAAAGTCTTCATGTGGATTCCTGTCGAAACCAGGAAAACTGTCACCCACGCCCTGGTCAGAAGCCGATTGGACTACGGAAATGCCCTATATGCAGGAACAACAACCAAACTCCAAACAAATCTGCAAAGAATCCAGAACGCATCCGCCCGCCTCATTCTTGACATCCCACGCTGCAACCACATCTCCCACCACCTCAGAGACCTACACTGGCTACCAGTATCAAAGAGGATCACCTTCAATCTCCTCATCCACGCACACAAAGCCCTCCACAACACAGGTCCAGCCTACCTCAACGACAGACTCACCTTCCACACCCCACCCAAAATCTTCGCTCCGCCAGCCTCGCCCTCGCCTCCGTCCCCCGCATCTGCCTCACCACCGACGGAGGAAGATCTTTCTCTCACCTAGCCGCCAAGACCTGGAACTCCCTACAGCTCCACCTTCGCCAGACCCAAGACCTCTTGCCATTCAGGAAACACCTCAAGACATGTCTTTATGACCAGTAGCTCCCCCTCACCCCAGCGCCTTGAGACCCTAACGGGTGAGTAGTGAGCTTTATAAATCCTTTGATTGATTGATTGACTGATTGATTGAGTGACACAACCTGCTCCACCAATGGGTGCAACTCCTCCTGTACATCAGGTCCTCCTCTGGGCCCCATTGCTGCCCTACCGTTGTTGGGCAGGTTTCTCTTTAGTCCTGTGCTTATATTCATGCCACATCGTTTTCAACTAAAGCACTGTCTTTTTTTGTTTGCCCTACTCTTTTGACTTTATCCAGTATGGACTGCCAAAGGGCTTCCTTCATCCCGAATAGCAATTTAAAGGTGAAATTTTTTGTCATCTCAGCTATTAATATTTGGTTCTCCTCCTCAGGGAAATTGGACTTCCTCTTCCCCTGGCCTGCTGTCTCTTCATCTTTGCTTGAGTTGGGGTGTTGCCCTCCTTACTGGTGGATGCTGTACTGAATGCTTTTTTTTTTTTAATGGGTCAATTTTTTTACACTTCCTGACACGCAACACACTCCTAAGTCATGCAATGCTGACTTATACGTGCTTTATAACATACAAATCAACTTTACATCACGTACAGATGAGTTGCCTTACAACACTTTGCAAAATGTATTTGTCAGATGCGTTGAACTTTTTGATGTACCTCTAGAGCTTGGTACGCCGTTCCATAAACCTGGTGCATTCATGTCACAAGTAAATGGCGCTACACAGCACAAGTTTTTTGATGCAATGCTGCCACAGTGCAGTGTTGCTACAGTTTTTGTAAATATGGTCCTAAGTGTGTTGTGTTTCTGCAACACTTCAAACTGTGACACAAGACAAAAAATATTCCACACCAGGTTAGAAGAATAGATCTCAATTTAATAAATGAAACAAGACGAAAATGACAAAATCCAATCTACAACTCTTCGCGTGGTGCAGTTTTAAAGAATAAACTGTAAAATAGTGCGTAGAAGCAAAAACCATCAACTAGGGTCATCTGGTCACACTGGACTGGGGCAAAGTCAAAAGTTCAGGCTGACCGTGATGGAGCACGTGCCGGCTACATGGACCAGTTAGGCCAGCTGAGGCAAAGTACCCTAAAATATCCTGTTTGCAAAATGTTATCTGAGACCAAAACACAGGTAACTCTTGAAGTCGAGGGGTTGTTCCAGTTCCCACATGCAGCGAGGTTGTGATGCAAGGCTGTAGTGTCATTGTTGAGTTTGCGATCAACAGGATTGGAAGGAGCTGGCACAGGGGAAAGTGTGAAGCAGTGATGCTTAAAAAGATGATATGCCAGCCCCGCATTTTGGCAATACGAGTCAGTTGCATCTGTTCTGACCCAAGCAGATGCAGTGATGCACCGGTTCAGATCCACACAGCAGCAGCAATGCTGCTGTTCTGCAATCCCAGCAGAGGATGCGTTGGTTTAGCTGGAGCAAACACCTTAGGCCCGATTTCAAGAGTCCAGGACTGGGATGGCACCACTTGGCAAGGCAGACTCACAGATGGCAGAGACCAGGTGCAGGAGCAGTGTTCTTGGAAGTCTTTTATGTCTCTGAGACTTCAGATCAAGAGGCCAGCTAGCTAGGCCTTGTAGTCACTCTGGGTTCAAGTGATGTAGGTCTAGTCCGTCTCACCCAGGCAGTGGAACAACAGGCAGCGAGCAGCACAACAAGTCAGCAGTCCAGCAAAGCAGCAGTCCAGCAGAGTGGCAGTCCTTCAGCAGCACAGCTGTTCTTCCTGATACAGTCTTCACAGATCCAGAAGTATACTCAGTTGGTGGTGTCAGAGGTCCAGTACTTATATCCAATTGGAACTTTGAAGTAGGGGTGACTTCAAAGATAGGTCTTGGAAGTACACAGAGGTCCTGCCCTTTCTGCCCTGACTCCAGGTTCACTAGAGATCATTATGCAGCCCTTTGTGTGGAGACAGCACATTTCCTATTCATGTGTAATTGAGGCTGTGCCGAGCTCTTCCCTCCCATCCTCATAGGATAGGCCATCAAGTCACACCTAAGCTCCCATTGTGTGTAGCTATCTAGGGGGCATACACAAAGCCCAACTGTTACCCTCTCCAGACAAATGAGCAGACACAGGCAGCAGTCACCACATGACCAAAGTCAGAAAATGCCAACTCTCTAAAAGTGCCATTTTCAGAATTGCAATTTAAAATTCAACTTCACCATAAGTTGTGATTTTAAATTTTGATTCATGAGGCACCAATCTCGAAAGGCTTATCTCTTCCAGACTGTGAAGTACACTTATAAGATATAATAGGGTAATCTCAGTGTTGTCCTATGGGAGAGATAGACCTTGCTGTAGTGAAAAACAACTTTGGGAGTTTTTCACAACCAGGACATTAAAACCTAAAAATGCATCTGCTGCCTTTCAAATACACTTCACATTGACCTCTGGGTTCTCTAGGGCCTACCCAAGAGGTAACTTATATGTAAAATATGGGACAATTTACGCTTGGAAAAAGGTTTATTTTGCCAGGTCGACATGGCAATGTAAAACAGCACACAGTCTCTGCAATGTCAGGCCTGAGACGTGGTTAAAGGGCTGCTTAAATGGGTAGCTCAATCAGTGCTGCAGGTCCATAAGTAGCATCTGATGTAGAGGCCCTGGGAACATACAGTCCACTTTACTGGGGAAATATATGTACATTAAATATGCCAATTGGGTTAAGCCAATATTACCAAGCTTAGGGGAAAGAGCACAAGAACTTCAGCACTGGTTAGCTGTGGTAAAATGCACATCACTAATACCCCAAAAAATGGGTTAAAAAAAATGGACTAGGTAGGAAAAGGTTGGAGGAAGACCATGCTAAGGCTGTCTGGTCTAACAAGTGTAATTCATGATGGGATACACCATCCTGTGCCCGTTCCCTAGTATTGACAGTTAATTCACCCCTTCATTGGGAATGTGCCTTCAGGGACTGTTCCCCGTGTTCTCCTCAGGGACCGTGTGCATCTCTAGGGCAACATCATAGGCCTCAAACCATTTACCTGTTTCACCCTCAAAAACAATGTTAGTGCAAGAAATTATGTTACTGGTTGTGGAGGAGTGAAACCCATCCCAAGCAGCAACCACAGTTCTTCACAGGGTGAAGTCACAAACAAACCTTAAACTAACCTGTGTTCAACCCATGGGTAGCTTGGCAAAGAGCAGTCAGGCTTAGCTCGGAGGCAATGTGTAAAGTAGTTGTACACTTCAAACAGTAACACAGTGAACGCATACCACAAAAGGATTCCACAACAGATTTAGAAAAAGTAAGAGTAATTTGTAATAAATAAAACAAGACCAAAATTACAAAGATCCAATCAGTAGTACCAGAATTTTGCGACTATTTTAGTTAAAATGGTGCCCAAAGGCATAAAGTACCAAGGGCCATATTTATACTTTTTGACGCAAAACTGCGCTAACGCAGTTTTGCGTAAAAAAAATTAGCGCCGGCTAACGCCATTCTGAAGCGCCATGCGGGCGCCGTATTTAATCAATGACGTTAGCCGGCGTTAGCTGCCGGCGCTGCCTGGTGTGCGTGAAAAAAAACGACGTACACCAGGCAGCGCCGGCGTAGGGGGATATGGAGCTTGGGCGCCAAAAAATGGGGCAAGTCAGGCTGAGGCAAATTTTTCACCTCAACTCGATTTGCGCCATTTTTTTCGACTTAGCAAAGACAGGAGTCATGCCCCCTTGCCCAATGGCCATGCCCAGGGGACTCTGTCCCCTGGGCATGGTCATTGGGCATAGTGGCATGTAGGGGGGCACAAATCAGGCCCCCCTATGCCACAAAAAAAAAAAAAAAATAATACTTACCGGAACTTACCTTAATGTCCCTGGGATGGGTCCCTCCAGCCTTGGGTGTCCTCCTGGGGTGGGCAAGGGTGACAGGGGGTGTCCCTGGGGGCATGGGAGGGCACCTCTGGGCTCCTTCCGAGCCCACAGGTCCCTTAACGCCTGCCTTGTCCAGGCGCTAAAAAACGGCGCAAAAGCGGCCGTACGTCATTTTATTTTACCCGCCCACTCCCGGGCGTGAATTTTGCCCGGGAGTGTAAATACGGCGCACATGCCTCAGAGTCAATTTTTTAGACGGGAACGCCTACCTTGCATATCATTAACGCAAAGTAGGTGTCCACGCTAAAAAATGACGCATACTCCATGGACTTTGGCGCTAGACGCGTCTAACGCCAAAGTATAAATATGGAGTTAGTTTTGCGTCGGAATTGCGTAAAAAAAAACAACGCAATTCCGGCGCAAACAGAGTATAAATATGCCCCCAAGTATGGATATCTTGTTGCACTCGACCGGGACAAAGTCTCAAGCTCAAGCTGACCATTATGGAGCAGGGGCCGCCTACAGGGACCAAAATAGGCCTGCTGATCAGGCCACCTTAAATCCTGGTTTGCAGATCCATGTTGAAGATGTTTTATGCAGCCAAAGTGATGCATCCTTCCGAGGTGCAGTGAAGATGTGGCATGAGGTCGTATAGCTTCATCGAGCATCCCTTTGATGAGGGTTTGTGATGCAAAGTCTGGCATTGAAGAGGCTTCATGGAGTCGGGGCAATGTATTAGTTCAAGTGGGTAGTGAGGCTCCAATGTAGATTCTGAGATCATTGCTGAGGTTGGCGTTGATGAGGAATGTGAGGGATTCGACTAAGAATGCATTGTGCAGCAGCAGTTCTGATGTAACAATGGGCAGAAGTGTAATGTAGGTCTTTGTAGGTGTTTTGCTCCACCCTGAATCTGTGATGTGTCGGTTCTGCTATGGGTTGCATCTACGCCCGGGTAGAAAACTTGTCTCCGCTCGTGGAGTTTTCAGAAAGCAGAGTAATGTGGAGTTCCCGAATTCTGCACTACCTGGCGTCTTTTCTGGTCGCAAGCACAAGATTTGTTTTTGGCATAAGCGAGTAAGCACCACAATACTCTTGGGCAACTAGCCAGCAAGTGCAAGTCTTTGTGCCCGCTTGTGTGGCTTCTGGCCATGACAGCAGCAAAAACAGTGCTGTTCAAGAGCGCACCCACAACTCAAGTGATTCTCTCCTTGAGAAGCATCTAAATCTAGTAAAAAAAAAATTGAGGATTTTTTTCTCCAGTGGACCAATGGAAGTGCCACAGAAACTCCAATTTTCTGCTCCTGTCCAACAGGCACCTCTCAGTGCTTTGTCCACCTACTGGTAACTGGATTATGAGGGGGAAGGTGGAACTATACATTTAGATTTAAGGACTTTGTAAAAGGGAGTCGTTTGTTTACTTGGGCATTGTGGGAAGGTAGCCTCTTTCTAGCATTGCTACCCCCACTTTTGGCCTGTTTGTGAGTATATGTCAGGGTGTTTTTACTGTCTCACTGGGATCCTGCTAGCCAGGACCCCAGTACTCATAGTGAAGACCCTATTTGTCAGTGTGTTTTATATGTCTCACTGGGACCCTGCTAGCCAGGGCCCCAGTGCTCATAGTTGTGACCTGAATGTGTGTTCCCTGTGCAGTGCCTAACTGTGTCACTGAGGCTCTGCTAATCAGAACCTCAGCGCGTATGCTCTCTCTGCCTTTAAAATTGTCACTGCAGGCTAGTGACCATTTTCAACAATTCTAATTGGCACACTAGAACGCCCTTATAATTCCCTATACCTAGGTACCCAGGGTATTGGAGTTCCAGGAGATCCCTATGGGCTGCATCATTTCTTTTGCCACCCATAGAGAGCTCAGACCAATATTACACAGGACTGCCACTGCAGCCTGAGTGAAATAATGTCCATGTTATTTCACAGCCATTTTACACTGCACTTAAGTAACTTATAAGTCACCAATATGTCTAACCCTCACTTGGTGAAGTTTAGGTGCAAAGTTACTAAGTGTGAGGGCACCATGGCACTTGCCAAGGTGCCCACGCATAGATCAGAGGACACCATTACACGTGTGCACTACATAAAGGTCAATAACTATATGTAGCTTCACAATGGTAACTCCGAATATGGCCATGTAACATGTCTAAGGTCATGGAATTCCCCCCCCCATGCCAAATCTGGTATTGGGGTGCCAATCTCATGCATCCCCGGGGCTCCGGCATGGACCCCGGGTACTGCCAAACCAGCTATCTGGGGTTTTCACTGCAGCTACCACTGTGCCAACCCACAGACAGGCTTCTGCCCTCCTGGGGTCTGGGCAGCCCAGTCCCAGGAAGGCAGAACAAAGAATTTCCTCTGAGAGAGGGTGTTACACGCTCTCCCTTTGGAAATAGGTGTTAAGGGCTGGGGAGGAGTAGTCTCCCCCAGACTCTAGAAATGCTTTGAAGGGCACAGATGGTGTTCTCCTTGCATAAGCCAGTCTACACTGGTTCAGGGATCCCCCAGCCCCTGCTCTGGCATGAAACTGGACAAAGGAAAGGGGAGTGACCACTCCCCTGTCCATCACCATTCCAGGGGTGGTGTCCAGAGCTCCTCCAGTGTGTCCCAGACCTCTGCCATCTTGAATGCAGAGGTGTGAGGGCACAATGGAGGCCTCTGAGTGGCCAGTGCCAACAGGTGACTCAGAGACCCCTCCTGATGGATGCTTACCTGACTAGGTGGCCAATCCTCCACTGGGGGCTAATTAGGGTCTCTCCTGTGGGCTCTCTTCAGATAATGAATGCAAGAGTTCACCACAGTTACTCTGCATCTCTCTCTTTGACTTCTGCCAACGATCGACCACTAACTGATCCAGGACACCTGCAAAGTTGCAACAAAGTCACAAGAAGACTACCAGCGACATTGTAGTGCCTAATCCTGCTGGCTTTCTTGACTGTTTCCTGGTGGTGCATGCTCTGAGGGCTGTCTGCCTTCACCCTGCACTGGAAGCCAAGAAGAAATCTCCTGTGGGTTGGCGGAATCTTCCCCCTGCTAACTCTGGCACCAAACTTCTGCTTCACTGGTCCTCTGGGTTCCCTCTCACCATGACGAGCGTGCTCCCTGGAACACAGGAGGTAGATCCAAGTGACCCCGGCAGTCCAGTGGTCCATCTGTCCAAATTTGGTGCAGGTAAGTCCTTGCCTCCCCACGCCAGACAGTAATCCTGTGTACTGCGTGAACTGCAGCTGCTAGGGCTTCTGTGCACTTTTGCAAGTAATGCTTTGTGCACAGCACAGCCCAGGTCCCCAGCACTCTGTCCTGCATTGCTCAACTCACTGAGTTGACCACCGGCTTTGTGGGACACTCCTTTGTAGTGTTGAGATGACTGCCATGCTCAGTTTTCTTGAACCCATGTTTAAGTACATCTGCAGGTGCTGTCTGCTTCTGCATGGGCTCTCTGTGTTGCGCCGTACCCCCTCTGTCTCCTTCTCCAAGGGGCGACCTCCTGTTCCTTCCTGGGCTCGGGCAGCACACATTCTCTTCAAACATGACCTTTGCAGCTAGCAAGGCTTGTTTGTAGTCTTTCTGCGTGGAAACAACTCTGCATCCTCCAGCACACAGTAGGACATCATCTGTGCAAAGGAGAAGTTCCTGGCATCTTCCGTTGTTGCAGAATCTTCAGCTTCTTCCACCCGGAGGCAGCCCTTTTGCACCTTCATCCGGGGCTTTGTGGGCTCCTGCCCTCCTGGACACTTTTGTGACTCTTGAACTTTGTCCCCTTTCTTTGCAGGTCCTCAGGTCCAGGAATCCATCTTCAGTGCTTTGCAGTCAGTTGTGGTCTTTGCAGAATGTCCTATCACGACATTAGGGTGTTTCTGGGGAAATAGGGTAACTTTACTCCTACTTTTCAGGGTCTTGGGATGGGGTATCTTGGACACCCTTAGTGTTTTCTTACACTCCCAGGGACCCTCTACACACTACATTAGGCCTGGAGTCCCTAAGTGGTTTGCATTCCACTTTCTTAGTATATGGTTTGTGTTGCCCCTAGGCCTATTTGCATCCTATTGTATTCTGCAGTTTTTGCACTACTTTTCTAACTGTTTACTTACCTGATTTTGGTTAGTGTGTATATTTTGTGTATTTTACTTACCTCCTATCTTCTGAAATATTTCTGACACATTGTCACTAAAATAAAGTACCTTTATTTTTAGTAACTCTGAGTATTGTGATTCTTATGATGTAGTGCTATATGATATAAGTGGTATAGTAGGAGCTTTGCATGTCTCCTAGTTCAGCCTAAGCTGCTCTGCTATTGCTACCTCTATCAGCCTAAGCTGCTAGAACAGTACTAATCTACTAAAAAGGGATAACTGGACCTGGCACAAGGTATAAGTACCATCCGGTACCCACTATAAGCCAGGCCAGCCTCCTACCTAGGTGGTGCAGCGGTGGGATACGTACTTGTAACTGCTTTACCACTTTGTCATTGGTGCTTTTCATAAGAAAAACATATTCCAAATACTTAAAAATATACACAGTTAACCTAAACAGTTTAACTCTCTTTCTAAAAACCTACTAAATATGTTCTAAAAAGTTTTGAAAAGTTTTGAAAAGTTTGAAAAGTTTTTCTCTTTTCTTTAAAAAGTTTCTAAACTTTTTTCTCTCTGTCCTAAACCATTTTTTACAACAATGTCTGCGGTAGAGCTCACTCCCACAGTTGTTCAGGCAACCTATGGTTACTTTAAACTTTAAGGGGCATATTTATACTCCGTTTGCGCTGAATTTGCGTTGTTTTTTTCGACGCAAATTCGACGCAAAAGTAACTCCATGTTTATACTTTGGCGTTAGACGCGTCTAGCGCCAAAGTTCATGGAGTTAGCGTCATTTTTTTGCGTGAACACCTTCCTTGCGTTAATGAGACGCAAGGTAGGCGTTCCCGTCTTAAAAAATGACTCCCAGGCATGTGCGTGGTATTTATACTCCCGAGCAAAAATCACGCCCGGGAGTGGGCGGGGCAAAAAACCCCGCATTTGCGCCTCTTTTTAACGCCTGGGTCAGGGCAGGCGTTAAGGGACCTGTGGGCTCAGAATGAGCCCAGAGGTGCCCTCCCCTGCCCCCAGGGACACCCCTTGCCCACCCCAGGAGGACACCCAAGGATGGAGGGACCCATCCCAGGGAAGAAAAGGTAAGTTGTGGTAAGTATTTTTTTTTTTTTTTTTGTGGCATAGGGGGGCCTGATTTGTGCCCCCCTACATGCCACTATGCCCAATGACCATGCCCAGGGGACAGAAGTCACCTGGGCATGGCCATTGGGCAAGGGGGCATGACTCCTGTCTTTGCTAAGACAGGAGTCATGTTAATGGCGTCTGGGCGGCCAAAAAAAATGGCGCAAATCGGGTTAAGACGATTTTTTTGCCTCAGCCTGACTTGCCCCATTTTGGGACGCCCAAACGCCATTTTTCCCTACGCCGGCGCTGCCTGGTGTACGTCGTTTTTTTTCACGCACACCTGGCAGCACCGGTCGGCTAACGCCGGCTAACGCCATTCAATAAATACGGCGCCCGCATGGCGCTTCAGAATGGCGTTAGCCGGCGCAAATTTTTTTGGCGCAAAACTGCGTTAGCGCAGTTTTGCGTCAAAAAGTATAAATATGGGCCTAAAAGTTTGAGAGGTCTCTGCATAGAAAGAGGTTTAAGCATTGGTAAGAACCCTACCAAAGATCGTCTCCTTAGCCTTCTCCAGGAAAGTGACCAGAACCAGTCTGGCCCTTCCCAGGATCAGGAGGTAGATGAGAGGGGTACCCAGCAAGAATCAGGGAAGGGCCCTAAGGACTCTGGGGAGGGTTCATCCAAAGACCTGCCAGCCAACAGGCCATCTATTGACACTGGTAGTGGGAGGGGGTCACACACTAGTAGGACACCTTTCACTCCAAAAGGCCAGGTAACTAGAGTCCAGCCAGTTAGAGACAGGTCCACTTCTGCCAATTCCCACATTTCCTCTGTGTCTCAGAATTCCCAAGCCTCCCACCCTGAGGATAGCACCCTAGAGAGGGAACTCAGAAAGCTGAGGTTGGAAGAGGCCAGACTGAAACTGAGACAGCAGCAGTTGGCCTTAGACAGGGAATCCCTAGATGTAGAGTGGGAAAGGCAGAGGTTTGGGTTAGTTCCCCGTGGTGGCAGCAGCAGTGTTCTTGATAGTAATCCTGTAAGAGAACAAGATTCTAGGAACCTGCATTAGATAGTCCCCCCTTACAAGGAGGGGGATGACATTAACAAGTGGTTTGCTGCACTTGAGAGGGCCTGTATGATACAGTTGGTCCCTCAAAGGCAGTGTGCTGCTATCTTGAGGCTATCTTACCCTGGTAAGGGTAGGGATAGGCTCCTAACTGTCAGAGAAAGTGATGCTAATAATTACAAAGTTTTGAAGGATGCACTCTTAGATGGATTTCGCTTAACCACTGAACAATACAGGATAAAGTTCAGAGATACCAGAAAAGAGTCCTCTCAAGACTGGACAGACTTTGTAGACTGTTCAGTGAAGGCCTTGGAAGGATGGTTACATGGCAGTAAGGTGACTGACTATGAAAGCCTGTATAATCTAATCCTGAGAGAGCATATTTTGAAAAATTGTGTGTCTGACTTGTTGCACCAGTACTTGGTAGACTCAGATCTGATCTCTCCCCAAGAATTGGGAAAGAAGGCAGACAAATGGGTCAGAAGAAGAGTGATCAGAAAAACAGCTCACACGGGGGTGACAAGGATGGCAAGAAGAAAGATGGTGAGAAATCTCAGGATAAGCATGGGGATAAATGTAAAAACAAAGATTCTTCTTCACATCCTAAACACTATTCAGGGGGTGGGGATAAATCATCTTTTTTCTCTTCTTCACAACCCACACACACTAAAAAGCCTTGGTGATATGTGTGTAAAAATAAAGGCCATTGGCCAGAGGATAAGTCCTGCCCTAGTGAAGCCCCTGAGCCAACCACCACTAATACATGAAACCCTAGTGCCCCTAGCAGTAGTGGTAATAGTGGTGGGACTGCTGGAACAGTCAAAATAAGGGTGTAGATGGGTTGACTTTTGGGTCCATCATAGAAACTGGGGTAGTCAGTCCCAAGACAGTTTCTGTCACACAGGGTGGCATTGGCCTTGCCACACTGGCTGCTTGTCCCCTTACAATGGATAAGTACAGGCAGTCAGTTTTAATAAAACTGTTGAGGCCCGGGCCTACAGGGACACAGGTGCCGGTATCACTTTGGTGACTGAAAACCAGGTGTCTCCTGCACAGCACCTCGTTGGACAGCAGTACAAGATTATTGATGTCCATAACTCCACTCAGTTCCTCCTCTCAGCTGTAATTCAGTTTAGTTGGGGTGGAGTTACTGGCCCAAAGCAGGTGGTAGTATCACCTAGCTTACCTGTAGATTGTCTCTTAGGTAATGATGTAGAGACCTCAGGTTGGGCTGAGGTAGAGTTTAATACCCATGCATCCATGCTGGGTATCCCTGAGGAATTGCTTCCTCTCATTTCAGCTGAAATGAAAAAGCAAAGGAGAGAAAAAGGCATGAAAACTCAGAATCCTTCTCCAACAACAGGTAAAGAGGGCATCAAAGTATTCCCTACCCACGCTGCCATTCAGGATACCATTCCTGTGGTGGGAGAAACCTCTCCTGGGGTGGCACCTGTACCAAATGAACCATCAGCTAGCACAGTTGTAATCCCTGAGGTAGAGGTACCTCTATCTGGGATAACTGATATTGGTGACAAAAAGTGCACCATTTTAGTTAACATGGAGCATCCCTCCAACCCTCCCAGAGAAACTTTAGTGCAGCAACCCTGCACTGCCTCACAACACTTAGGACAGCAGCCCTGCCCTAGTGTGGAGCTCATGGGACAGCATCCCTGCCCTTGTCCAACTCAAGAGAAACAGCATCCCTGTTCTCTCTTACAGCCATATGGGCAAAGTGTTTGCCCAGCTATGGCTTTATGGAGGCAGCATCCTTGTCTGGCATTCTCATCACTTGATATAGGTCCAGTGGACAATTCCCACTGCTCTAAACTTAAACGTACTAATAGGAATTCTGAGAATATAACTTCACATTGTTGGCTAGCTAAATAAACTTCAAACAGGGTGGTTTACATCCCCACAGGGAAGTAACCATATAGTGGATGATAAAGGGAGTAACCAATCTATTACAGAGCTACTCTCCAATTATCACCACTTACACAATAAAGACTCAACTGGCCAAGGTTAGCATTATTGTCCTTCGTTTGGGGGGGGGTTGTGTAGGAAGGTAGCCTCTTTCTAGCCTTGTTACCCCCACTTTTGGCCTGTTTGTGAGTATATGTCAGGGTGTTTTTACTGTCTCACTGGGATCCTGCTAGCCAGGGCCCAGTGCTCATAGTGAAAACCCTATGTTGTCAGTATGTTTGAAATGTGTCACTGGGATCCTACTAGCCAGGACCCCAGTGCTCATAAGTTTGTGGCCTATAGGTTTCCATGTGTGGTGCCTAGCTGTATCACTGAGGCTCTGCTAACCAGAACCTCAGTGTTTATGCTCTCTCTGCTTTTAAAACTGCCACTGCAGGCTAGTGACTAATTTTACCAATTCTTATTGGCACACTGGAACCCCCTTATAATTCCGTAGTATATGGTACCTAGGTACCCAGGGTATTGGGGTGCCAGGAGATCCCTATGGGCTGCAGCATTTCTTTTGCCACCCATAGGGAGCTCAGACAAATCTTACACAGGACTGCCACTGCAGCCTGAGTGAAATAATGTCCATGTTATTTCACAGCCATTTTACACTGCACTTAAGTAACTTAGAAGTCACCTATATGTCTAACCTTCACTTAGTGAAGGTTAGGTGCAAAGTTACTTAGTGTGAGGGCATCCTGGCACTAGCCAAGGTGCCCCCACATTGTTCAGGGCAATTTCCCAGACTTTGTGAGTGCGGGGACACCATTACACGCATGCACTACATATAGGTAAATACCTATATGTAGTGTCACCATGGTAACTCCGAACATGGCCATTTAACAAGTCTAGGATCATGGAAATGTCACCCCAATACCATTCTGGTATTGGGAGGACAATTCCATGCATCCCCGGGGCTCCAGCATAGAGCCCGGGTACTGCCAAACTAACTTTCCGGGGTTTTCTCTGCAGCTACCGCTGCTGCCAACCCTCAGACAGGTTTCTGCCCCTCTGGGGCCTGGGCAGCCCAGTCCCAGGAAGGCAGAACAAAGGATTTCCTCTGAGAGAGGGTGGTACACCCTCTCCATTTGTAAATAGGTGTGAAGGGCCTGAGAGGAGTAGCCTCTCCTGGCCTCTGGAAATGCTTTGAAGGGCACAGATGGTGACTCCTTGCATAAGCCAGTCTACACCGGTTCCAGGATCCCCCCAGCCCTGCTCTGGCGCAAAACTGGACAAAGGAAAGGGGAGTGACCACTCCCCTGACCAGCACCTCCCAGGGGAGATGCCCAGAGCTCCTCCAGTGTGTCCCAGACCTCTGTCATCTTGTATGCCGAGGTGTGAGGGCACAATGGACAGCTCTGAGTGGCCAGTGCCAGCAGGTGACGTCAGAGACCCCTCCTGATAGGTGCTTACCTTTCTCTGTAGCCAATCCTCCTCTGAGGGCTATTTAGGGTCTCTCCCGTGGGTATCTCACCAGATAACGAATGCAAGAGCTCACCAGAGTTCCTCTGCACTTCCCTCTTCGACTTCTGCCAAGGATCAACCGCTGACTGCTCCAGGA
Source organism: Pleurodeles waltl (assembly GCF_031143425.1). Classification (NCBI taxonomy): domain Eukaryota; kingdom Metazoa; phylum Chordata; class Amphibia; order Caudata; family Salamandridae; genus Pleurodeles; species Pleurodeles waltl. The sequence goes on along the minus strand of NC_090438.1, from coordinate 236,075,960 downwards.
TGCCTGCATAACCGCAACAAAGTAACAAGAAGACTACCAGCAACATTGTAGCGCCACATCCTGCCGGCTTTCTCAACTGTTTCCTGGTGGTGCATGCTCTGAGGGCTGTCTGCCTTCACCCTGCACTGGAAGCCAAGAAGAAATCTTCTGTGGGTCGACGGAATCTTCCTCCTGCCAACGCAGGCACTAAACTTCTGCATCACCGGTCCTCTGGGTCCCCTCTCATCCTGATGTGCGTGGTCCCTGGAACACAGGAGCTGGGTCCAAGTGTCCCCGACAATCCAGTGGCTCCTCTGTCCAAATTTGGTGGAGGTAAGTCCTTGCCTCCCCACGCCAGACAGTAATCCTGTGTACTGCATGAACTGCAGCTGCTCGGGCTTCTGTGCATTTTTGCAAGACTTCCTTTTGCAAATCCTAGCCCAGGTCCCTAGCACTCCGTCCTGCATTACCCAACTCACTGAGTTGGACTCCGATGTTGTGGGACCCTCTTTTGTTGTTCTGAGTCGACCGTCATCCTCAAATCTTCTAAGTGCCTGTTACATGCTTCTGCCTGCTTTTGCGTGGGCTCCCTGTGTTGCGGAGCGCCCCCTCTGTCTCCTCCTCCAAGGGGTGACCTCCTGGTCCTTCCTGGGCCCTGGCAGCCCCCAAAATCCTCAACCGTGACTCTTGCAGCTAGCAAGGCTTTTTGCTGTCTTTCTGCATGGAAACAACTCTGCATCCTCCAGCACGCCGTGGGACGTCTTCTGTCCAAAGGAGAAGTTCCTGGCATCTTCCGTTGTTGCAGAATCTTCGGCTTCTTCCACCCGGAGGCAGCCCTTGTGCACCTTCATCCGGGGTTTAGTGGGCTCATGCCCCCCCTGAACATTTGCCTGACTCTTGTACTTGGTCCCCTTCCTTTATAGTTCCTCAGGTCCATGAATCCGTTGTCAGTGTTTTGCAGTCAGTTGTTGGGGTGGGGTATCTTGGACACTCTTAGTTCTTACACTCCCAGCGACTCTCTACACACTACACTAGGCATGGGGTCCCTAAGTGGTTCGCATTCCACTTTCTTAGTATATGGTTTGTGTTGCCCTAGGCCTCTTGCATCCTATTGTATTCTACAGTGTTTGCACTACCTTTCTAATTGTTTACGTACCTGATTTTGGTTTGTGTGTATATTTTGTGTATTTTACTTACCTCCTAAGGGAGTATATCCTCTTAGATATTTCTGACACATTGGGGGTTATTCTAACTTTGGAGGAGGTGTTAATCCGTCCCAAAAGTGACGGAAAAGTGACGGATTTACCACCAGCCGTATTACGAGTCCATTATATCCTATGGAACTCATAATACGGCTGGTGGTATATCCGTCACTTTACCGTCACTTTTGGGACGGATTAACACTCCTCCAAAGTTAGAATAACCCCCATTGTCACTAAAATAAAGTACCTTTACTTTTAGTAACTCTGAGTATTGTGATTCTTATGATATAGTGCTACATGATATAAGTGGTATAGTAGGAGCTTTGCATGTCTCCCAGTTCAGCCTAAGCTACTCTGCTATAGCTACCTCTGTTATTCTACGCTGCTAGATCACTACTAATATACTAATAAGGGATAACTGGACCTGGCACAAGGTGTAAGTACCATCAGGTACCCACTATAACCAGGCCAGCCTCCTACAGGCATGCAGCAGTATCTCTTTGTACTTTAATTTGATTTTTTTTAATGTTATAGTCATAGGTTGCCTAGAGTGTAAGGAGTTACCTAGTTATGTATTTTGCAATACATTGATTTTTTGTCTTTTGTAAAAGAAAATTGTTCCTTTTCTCTATGGACATAAGCAATACTAGTTTATTTTACTATGTGGACTAGACTTCCAACAGGCCATCTAGCCAATAGGCCCAGTATTAGTAGCCATCAATGAATGAAATAAATGTTTCTGTGGTGTATGGTTTTAAAACTTCATTGAGGACAGGAATGGCATTGAATTAAATTTAAAATGTTGCCTATTGTTTGTATTTCAATTCCTTTTTTTCAAAAAGTATATATATTGTAGGGTAATATTTGATGGCATAGGAGGATGTGTATTGTTGTAAAATTTCAGTAGCTCAGTTTATTTACCTGTTTTGCACTGCTGAATTAATGTTAGTGTTTTTTTCTGCTCTACCACCATGCCTCCTATTTTGGCCTCTGTATGTGTGTGTTTGTCATCGGCCACCATTTGTCTTGTTTTCCATGCCATGTGGCCAGGAACCATTTTGTGTAGTCTATGTTTATAGGCCTGAATGTGTTCTTTCTTCCCAAAGCCTCCTTGCTATCTGCTGATGTTTGACCTTCTGGCTTGCAGCCATTTTGTATATCCAGCCAGTGTGTTTTTGAATTAGGCTTGCATGTATTCTTTATTCTCCATGCCTCCTTACTTGCTGTTGTTATTTGAACATATGACTGCCAGCCTTTTTGTGCTTCTACCCAGTGTGGCTTTGACATAGGCCTGCATATATTCTTTGTTCTCCATGCCTCCTTGCTCACTGTTGGTGTTTAACTATGTGGCTAGTAGCCATTTTGTGCATCACATCAGTGTGTTTTTGTCATAGGTTTGCACATGTTCTTTGTTCTCCATGCCTCTTTGCTCTCTGATGTTGTTTGACTTTGTGGCTGGCATCCATTTTGTGCTTCTAGCCAGTGTGTTTTGCAACAGCTTTGCATGTATTCTTGGTTCTCCATGTCTCCTGGCTTGCTTTTTGTTGTGTGTATATGTGGCCGGTGGCCATTTTGTTTATCCAGCCAGTGTGGTTTTGCCATAGACTTGCATGCTTTTTTGTTTTCCATGCCTCCTTGCTCTCTGCTGTTGTTTGACTGTGTGGCTGGCAACCCTGTCATACACCCAGCCAGTGTGGTTTTGCCATGGGCTTGCATGTGTTCTTTGTTTTTCATGACTCCTTGTTCTCTGTTGTTGTTTGACCGTGTGGCTTCGCAGCTATTTTGTGCATCCAGCCAGCGTGTCTTTGCCATACACTTGCATGTGTTCTTTGTTGTCCATGCCTCCTTGCTCACTGTTGTTTGACCTAGTGGCTGGCGAACATCTCGTGCATCTAGCCAATGTGTTTTTGCCATAGAATTGCATGCGTTCTTTGTTCTTCATGCCTCCTTGCTCTCTGCTGTTGTTTGACCATGTGGCTGGCAGCCATTTTGTGCATCCAGCAAGTGTGCCCTTGCCATAGGCTTGCATATATTCTTTATTCTCCATGCCTCCTTTTTATATTCATTTTTTATTTTGCATGTTGTATAACTTTAATTTCTTAGTTTTAATTTTTGTACTTTTTATTTTAGATTGTTTATTCTTTTTTAATTTATTTATTTAGTTTTTTTTTGTGTGCATTTTGCCTTGATCCATCATCCATCGATCCATTCACCATATGCGTACAGCTGTGCTACAGCTCCAGTTTCTTTAGATGTAATTCCATTTCCTCCTGGACACCCTGGCTGCAGTGCACTGCAGACACATCAGCAGCATCATTCACTTTTAAAAAGATTATTCCATTTCCCACGCACCTATCCAACTACCGCAGGTGTCTCCTTTAAAAAAGATGGAGATAAAGCAAAGAGCTAAATCTGTTTTTTGTGTTGCCTAATTTGTAATTACATTTTATTGTATGGTGTTGTGGTTTAACCCTACAATGTTTGGATACATTGTTATTTCTTACATAAGTAACCAACCAGATTAATATTGCATTTGTCTGTCCTATTTCAACCTGCAACAAAAGCAAGTTTCAATAACTACAGGTTTTTTTTCTTGCTGGGCTGCTTTTAGGTGCACAAGAGAAGAAAATACATCATCTGCAGTACTGCCAAAGAGAAAGATGGTACAGTGATTTCAGTCCTCCAATTCCTTCCACTGGGGCAGCTTAATCCCACTGCCAACCGAGAGCTTTAAGATGGCCCCCAAAGAAAATTGTTCCCATGAAAGTGGTCAGTGAGAAGAAGCAGCTTTTCACCAGTTGCGTACTGACCGCAACCTTTTTTGGGAGACGTGCCTGCCACACCAGCCTCTGGGAGGAACTGGGGATCATCACTCCTGCACCAACAGCACCACCCTAACCAAGACCATGTCTGTCAGTGAGGGAGCCACTGCAATCATGGTGATTCCAACTAGCAGTGACACTGCATTTAATTTGCCCCTCTCACAAAGCAGTACCCCATTGTTTCAGGAAATGGAGCAAAGTGGACAGCAGCCTCAGCCAGCAATAGTAGATCTTTCTGAAGTTGGGGCAGAGCAAAAGGTCGAGCTTTCCTGCCAACCAAAAACCTCCTCTTTCATGGAAGGGGATGAAAAGGAGGATCAGGACGACGAGCCAGTCATTGTGGAAGGTGTCCCAGAGGGGTACTGCATTACTATCCAACCTGCTTCAAGGAATGTGGCACAGGTAGCACTGCCAATTCCCATACTTGCCGAGACCTGTACCAACTCCTACCTCAGTAGAAGTATGCACTGCAGAGAGGCAATCAACAGATCTACTTGCAGCCGGTTCTTCTTCAGGCATTGGCAGTGGCCCAGTAAGAAAGTACTTCTCCCCAGTTTGGGACCTTTTTATGATTAGCAAACAGGAGGAGAACATTGCAATATGCTCCTTTTCCCACATGAGTGTTAGTCGAGGTAAGCCTCATTCACATTATTATACTGGAGGCTAGACATCCTGCAATTATCATGCGATTTGATGGGAGGACCACCACCTTCAGCAGAAAATTTCTGAATGTGTATGTGGTGTGAAGGTGAGGAAAGCCATGAAATGTCATCTACATCTAGTCAAATAATGGTGGAAGGTGAGGAAGAAGAGGGTGACATCATCACACACAGCAGCCCTTCCCAGCAGTGTGCCAGAATCACCTTACTCTGCAAACTTACAATGGCACAAGAAAATTGGTTGGACAAGCTTTTCAGCAAAGTGTTGACCACACTATCCACCTGATGACAGACATGTTGACCGGTTGTCAGGCGTTTGATTACATGTCCATCACTGCACATTGGATCGCTTTTGCAAGGGTAAAGGAAAAGGCTCTGAAGAAAGTTTTAATTAAAAACATTCAGCGGTATGCAATGGTAGCCATGTTAGCCATAGCAAAATCACATATAGCTGCGAAAATCTTGGACAAATTTAACAGCAAGGTGTCTGAATGGCTGCGAACTTTAAATCTCCAAATTGGATTTGTTGCCATGAATAATGGAGGTAACATAATCAAGGCCAAAGCAGATGGTGGCTATTTTATGGTCCTGTGTTTGGCGCACTGCATTAACCTGGTTGGGCAAGACTTTCTTAAAACATAAGACATAGTCAGCAACATTCTGACCACCTGCAGATGAACCTGCACTCATTTCAGCCATTCTTTTAAAGCACAAAAGCAGTTGCGGATTATTCCTTGTGCAAACAGAATATCAGTCAAAGCCCTGACAAAGAAGGTGTCAACACATTGGAACTAAATTTATTATATGTTGCAACATCTGTTTGACCAGTACAGACAGATCAATGACTCTGTCATTCAAAGAGGAGTGGATGCAATTGGGAAAGCCACTACCAGGGATGCGGACAAATGAGGGCTAGTCAAATGCCTGACACAGATGCTGCTCCCTTCTGAGGTTTTCGCATGGGAAGTTCGCAAAGAGGACAGTGTCATGGGCCAAGCTATCCTATTGTTGCATCTGCTCTATGACCAGCCGAAGAAGATGTCTGCAAGGTTCACACTCAGATATGTGAACAAAAACACAGAAGCGCATGCTTTGGTTGAAAGTTTAAGCTATCGCTTGATTTATAATCCAAGGCTGCAAAATGATACTATCTCATCCAAAGAGTACGTCTTTGCCACCCTACTTGATTCACGCTACAAAACAAATAATCACACTTTCAATCCTTTCTCTGAAGGGGATGTTTTAAAATACAAGAGGTGGATTGTTGACCAATTCAGACACCAGGAAGAAGAATGGCTGGAACTTAAAGTCCTGCTCCACAGATCTGGGGTCCTCCTTCAGCTTCCAGAGAGGGAAGACTTCTCTCATCACAGCAGCCAACATCAGCAATAAGAACACTAGCAACAACAAAAAGAGTAGAATCCAACCCAACCTGTGCATTGACTTGGTTTGAAGTGGCAGGTCCAGCGCAGAGGCAAAAACAAAAAAGGTCAAGTGTGAGTACCAATGACCATTCAGAGCATTTTCCAGGAGTATCTGGATAACCCAAAAGATGTATACCTGGATTAAAACCCATTTCTTTATTGTTATGGGAACATGTGCCAATGGCCAGAGCTCAGCAGGCTGGCATAAAAGTAGCTGGCTTGCCCAGTAGCCAGTGTGCCTGCTGAGAGTGTGTTCAGTGCAGTTGACACAGTTTTTACAGTGAGAAGGACCAGTCTCTTGCCTCGAAATGTGGAGAGATGAAACATGATCAAAACAAACCAACATTTCATGCCACCTGATCATACTGGTCCCGAGACACCACAGGAGGAGGAACTTCTGGGTGAACCACCTGAGTTTGACAACAAACTCTAATTCCCAGAGCATGCCAGTACCACCATAGATATTTTTAGTTACTTCTCTTTTTTTTTTTTTTTTCTTTGCAAAAAAAATAAATAGCTAGTGGAACATTATGCTTGTGTTAGATTTATGCTGCCACACCATTTTTGAGCCACATATATGACCGATTTGAGTTGGACCCACGTGTAGTGAAAAAGACTCCACATTCCCTTCAGGACATTGGAGAAAGGGCATGCCTCCCTCACATGCCATTACCTATGCTTTTTTTCTTCATCTAACAGGGCTGCCCCAGAAGATCATTGATTAAAAGACTGCCAGTACCACTGCCGAATTCCAATATGTTTCTAGCATCAAACGTAGATAAACTTTTGTATCTATACTGTGCTTGGATTGGAAGAGGTAACTACTAACTATTGCACCAATGAGTGATGATATATTGAGTAATTGTGAGTAATGATTGATGATGTATGTGATGACAGATAGTGAGAGAGGGAGTTCAACAAATCTGCAAACTTGATTTCGATGAATTGCAATGTTTTGGGGGCTGATAGGTAATCACTGTTTTCTGAAAGTGATTGGCCTTTCAAACTTAGAGAAATTTGCCTGCAGGGCCTCCTCCTTTTTTCTGGTTCTTCAGGGACCAGATCAGTCACTTTAGTTACCAAACACAAATCTACACAAAATACTCCAATTGTTTTTCTCTATTTGTTCTTCAACAGCAGTGCACCACACAGATCTACCTCGCTCGGTTTGGTACTGGGACGGAATTACTAAGAAAAAGGAGGAGGAAGATGGAAGGACTCAGTGTGGGACTACCTCACAAGCTAGAAGGAGAATGTTATTGACTATGAAGAGAAACCATGATGATCATGAAGGGTTTGAGGCCTAGTACTCACCTGGCTCTGTGGAATAGAGAGAGGTGTGTTGATTTGGGAAATGCTGCTGAGTGTGTGTTTTCCGCATTGCTGGCTCAAACATGAAACTCCTCTTTATGTTCTTGCTCCATCTTTGAGTCTTCTTGGTACACTCCTGACTCCTTATGAAGCTTACCTTGCTTCCTTCTGTTCTTCTACTTTAGTCTATGATGTGGTTACTGTTTTTAGATCTGCAGGCCTTCTCCTAGTCCTCTCCTGTACAAACAAGACTTTGTGAAAGCTCAACACTCCAGCTTACCTACCAGACAGGTTCAGCTAGACTCCCATGAGTGACAGATATTGGGAGAAGAATGGAGATGCACCGTCCAATTTGGCAATACAGTATCATTTTCCTTTTAACCCATCATTTTTAGAGCTGTGTGGTGTGGGTTAACTTCAATCTTCCACGGTTTGTATTTTTCAAACCTCAAAGGCAGAGCATTTAGAGCTATACTATCTTGGGTCTCTCTGGGTCTGAATGACTGTTTGCAATCCATTTAGCTGAATTATGTCATACTCATCCCTTCATTTCCTTCCACAACAGATTGATGATGGTATTCTGCTAAATGCCCTGATGAATATTGTTGTTGTTTCTTTTGTGTAGTGTTTCTTTTTGTCACACCTTTCCCGAAATCCTCTTTGCCATCCATTCATTGAGCCCCTAGCCCTGATCCCCCGAGCTGTGTGATGTTTATTGAGGTGTGATAATTTTACACCATAAATACATCACATATTTGCCAGGGCAAATGTAGTGAACGTGACACCAACTATTACCTGAGCCATAAATTCACACCGGTCCCATTTACTCACCCAAGCATCATTTGTCAACATTCTCATTCACCCTTGTGTTGTGTTTTGCATAAATGCTTCACCATGTCCAACCACTCCTTACTTTCATCCCACTTCTCCTATCTCGAGGATTTCATTTCCTAAGTTAGTTTCGAAGTTGAAATTGCTAGTTTTTATTATCATATCAGGTCTTCTTTGTTGTGTGTCACATATTGTCATAGTGGTAGTTTGCTACCAACCTTTCTAAAATTATGGTGTAATATATAACCCACTAACTCTCTGTTTTATTTCAATCTGGTTGGCAGTGATGGATAACCCTTTGATTAATCCTGCAGTAGGAGTTTGCATAGGTGGCATTGGCACCTTGTGTCTTCCCTGTTAGCATGTTAGCCTGCTACTACAACTATCACCACCTTAACATAAGATGCCACCTTGGGAAAACCCAGTAGTAAGAAGACTGAGGCGGCAGCCTTCACTTTATCTATTCAGGTAGGAGAAGAACTAAGGATTGAAGTGAACTTGTTTAGTTAGTATTAAACTTCTACTGAAGAAGATGCTGTTTGGATATGTTAAGGTTTTTTTAGCCAAAATAGGCACTTAACCCCTAGTGGTCAATATAGTTACAGAGGGCAGTAAAGAAAGGGTATAAATAACTGACATGCACTTTTTTTGGCAGATTCAAAAAACAGGCTAGACTGAAAGACAGCAGTGCAAACTAAAACACCAAAATGAATAATTGAGGCATACATTAAGTAAAATACATGATCCTCTTTTTTTATTTACATATAGAAAACTCATATTTTCTACCTATAACAGGTCCACCCCTCTTCCTAAACAAATCGGCTATCCCCAACCAAAGTCCAACGAAAGTCCACAATGAAAGTCCACAACAAAGTCCAAAGAAAATATCCAAAGTGCAAAAAAAATGATCACAACTCCCTTTCCACCCTCTCCACCCACAAGTATCCCTCCCACCAACAATTTGTTTTAAAAAAGTGTCAAAAGAGGTCATTCTCCACGCAGGCCCAGAGATCCTCAAGGGTTGACCCAATGTGTGCCACCAGACAGTCCAGACGTGTGAAGTGTTGTAGGACACAGCACTGGAAGTTATGGTCTGAGCATGAGGGGGGTGGCAGTGATGGGATCTGGATGGGCTAGTGCCAGCTGGTAGAGACACTGACAGTGCTACTGGGAGGCTGGAGGTGCTGGCGGCTGGTTGGAGAACCACACACTGGCAGACATGTTGGCAGCTGCCTGGTCCTCACCGTCCTCCTCCTGAAGAGCAAACAACTGTTGGTATTCAATGCAGATCGACTCCAGCCTCTGCGGCTGCAGCTGGGTTGCTATCTTCTGGTGATCAGGAGGATGTCTTCCACAAGTAGCTATAGCAAGAAAGAAAAAGGAAAATGACAAATTATAAACAGTGCTCTGTGCAAACATTTTTATAAGCAGTAAAGGTGGCACAGTAGCAGTAAATTGCTGGTCCCCTAGGGCCATTCAAATTTGATGCGGCTCATAAAGAGTCACAGGGCCATTCTTTTACCCACACCTGATTCACTGTAGTTGACAAATGTCAAAAGTGTAACATTTGAACTGGCATGAATCAGTTATGGAAGCCATGAAATATGAATCATTTGTACATAAATGTGGCACATGCCAAAATTGATTTTTATTTTTATTTTGGGTGGCTGGGACAGAACTTTGGAAAGAATAAGGGACTGAAGTAGTAGGAGGTGACAGTGTGGGCACTGGGAGGGGAGGGGAACACACTGTGTTTTAAGTTTTCAATGCATTGACAATGTAGTAAATGCTGCATTAAGTGAAGCAGATTCACATTGCACAGGCAACACTACTGTACTGCATAATTGAACCACACTGCAGTTATGTCATAATAACATCTGTGACTAATGGTGAGGGTGGTATGGTGATGGGTGGGAGGATACATATCCACCTTGCTAAACAACTACAGTGAGTTAAGGGAGTAGACAGAAGATAGCCCCTACTTTGATCTATAGCTTTGGTAACCCTGCAAACTAAGCAAAGTAGGTGAACAGACACATCCCTCTCCAGAAGAGCTCCATTATTTCTTGATCCAAACAATTATCCATTCATCTTTTTATTCATCTGTTCACCCTTTGATACCCAGCATTTAAGCATCACACTCTCTCATTTAGTTTTTCATCATTCCAATCCAGCCATTCAAATATCTACCCTTCCATCCATACTTTTGCTTTTCCAGTATCTACCCTTTAATCCACCCTTTCAACTATCTACCCATTAACCCACACATTGTTCTTTACCATGCACCCATACCCACCCAAGCATAATTTTACCAATCCTCCCTCCAGCCACCGAAGCATACTTTCACCACTTTCATTCATCCTTTCACCCACTCATGCATCTCCTATGACTCACTTATGTATCCTTTCCTTTCACTCTCCCACAAATCCTTTAAATCATATAACACTTTACCCATTCTTTATTTAGCTGTCCATCCTTTGTTCACTTTTCCATAAAGCCATCATTTGTAGTGTCTGTTCATTATGAGAATTTGTCTGCTGATTTGCAGAGAGAATAGGCCATTAAGAACTCAATCCTCACTGTACCTGCCAAACCAGGGGGTTCACAAGCAATGCTCTTGAGTATACTAGAAATTGTCAATTGACAAGAGCAACATGACTTACCAAACAACTGTCCCTGCTGCCAATGGTTCTCCCCTTCCTACCACTGCTGCACCTGGCACACTGGTGCTGCATGATGGTCGTGTAACTGGAAACGACATTACACATTTTAAATTTCAGCAAAATACAACTGTAATAGATCACTACAGTTCTATCTTCTTCTATCATTCACTTTAGGAATTTTGTTAGTTAATTATGTTAGAAAGGCCAGATAGTCAAATCAGCCGGAAACATTTCATAATAGAGGGGCAGAGCAGAATCACTGAAGTTCAATAAAGGGGTGGAAAATGTTGGTCAATAAAGGAGGACCTATGGTGAGGTCTTGTTTGGCAAATGTAATTGGCATACGCAAGGCAAAGAAAACCTTCACAAACATGCATAGAAAAGCTGACTTGGTCATGCAATCTTGTGGTGAGAGTACCTGTCCGATTAATCTGTTCTCTCTGTATTGAAGTACTAGTTCACAAGATATATAAGGGGGAAGGGAAGGCTAAGCTTAGTAACAAAGTGGAAGAAAGCTACATTCTAGTACAGATAGGAAGCAGCCAGGTACAGAAACATACACAATAGCTAAATGCAGGCATGCAAGAATTTAACAAAGTTTAGATTGAATGAAAATAAGAACAAAAAAGGTACACAGGTAACATAAAAATAAAAGAAAAACATTTTGAAATGAGGAGAGGTCAAAGTTAGGGAAAAATAATTATAATATAACAGGAAGTCTCACTGGGGCCAGCAGATCAGCCAGCTTCTGTAGTGGTGGGGGTCCTGGCACCCTCGTTTCCTTGACCCGCATTGGATATTGCCCTCTTCTCCCGCTTGAGTTCTAAGGTAAAAATTAAAGAAAATAAAAAAATTCAAAAATAGACTATTGGTACAGGTAATGGCCCAAAAATATTTTGACAGGCAGAGGCAAACACAGTAACATTGTACTTTTCTAAATCAGATTACCTAGTAACGACTCGAGTTGACCTATTAATTTCCTAATTTGTTTACAACCACATAACACTACCAGTGCATTCGTATTGCAACACATGATATGTGCTTTCAACCACCTTCGACGGGCCAACTCAGCCTCCATTTTTATCAATGCATAGATGCATTCCATATTACAAATCACATGGAAATTGTGATTGGGAGGGACTGCATAAGCTACATAAAGAAAGGCAAAGAGAAGGGAATGCTAACTCAATGATAATACTTATTAATACTACCACTATCTTATTCATGGTGACATGAGGAGTCTCAGTCTGCATGGCTTCATAAATAATTAGCCTTAACGTGTGCTGACGAGTACAATTAGGAAGTGCCGACTGAGCACCTGGCTAGCTCAAGGTGGATCACATAATATTCATTGTAATGTAAACTTAACTTACCTCTGAGAGACAGCATTGCTATTAGAAAAAATAAAAATTGTGGAACATACACTACATAAAAATAATTATTTACTCACCAAGCTCCGACACCTCTATGCCCAGCAGGTCCTACCCGCAGTCCAGTATGCCTGTCCAACTGTATGTCAACTGCTGCTTGGTGTGCTGGACCCCAGTGTGCCAATGCACCAAACAGCACATCCCCCACACATCTGTTGACGCTCCAGAATGGCATAACTGCTCCTAGGCATGCCACCTGCTGCCAGCATGGAGGGGTGGTGGCGCTGCACAAAAAACACAAGTGCTCTCACCTACACCTCAGTAAAAATAGAGTAGGGCTGCAACCCTTGGCTGTGCCGATGTCCACAAGGTAAGTGGCTGCACCATCATGGCCACTGCCTCTGCCACCCTGTTCTACTCTGGTCTGGTGCAGGGTGGAAAAAAGAAAAGGGAAAGAAGTAAAAGTAAGGAAGAAAGAAAAGATATATGTATGTCCCTAGTAAATTGGCACTACCCGTGTACAGGGCATGTTAATTAAAAGCTACCTGTGGACCTGCAGCACTTATTTTGCCACCTACATAAGTATCCTATTAAACATGAGTAGGAAAGTCCCATCTTGCCTGGCATGTTACCCCCATTTTTTCATGTATGTCAGTTTGTTTTTATCTGTCTCACTGGGATTCTGCTAGCCAGGACCCCAGTGCTCATAGTTTGTGGCCTGAATGTGTTCCCTGTGTAGTGACTAACTGTGTCACTGAGGCTCTGCTAACCAGAACCTCAGTTCTTATGCTCTCTCTGCCTTTAAAATTGTCGCTATAGGCCAGTGACCATTTTCACCAATTCTAATTGGCACAGTGGAACACCCTTATAATTCCCTAGTATATGGTACCTAAGTACCCAGAGTATTGGGGTTCCAGGAAATCCCTATGGGCTGCAGCATTTATTTTGCCACTCATAGGGAGCTCATTCAATTCTTACACAGGACTGCCACTGCAGCCTGAGTGAAATAACGTCCACGTTATTTCACAGCCATTTCACACTGCACTTAAGTAACTTATAAGTCACCTACATGTCTAACCCTCACTTAGTGAAGGTTAGGTGCAAAGTTACTAAGTGTGAGGGCACCCTGGCACTAGCCAAGGTGCCCCCACATAGTTCAGGGCAATTTCCCCAGACGTTGTGAGTGCGGGGACACCATTACACACGTGCACTACATATAGATCAATACCTATATGTAGCTTCACAATGGTAACTCCGAATATGGCCATGTAAAATGTCTAAGGTCATGGAATTGTCCCCCCATGCCAAATATGGTATTGGGATGCCAATCCCATGTATCCCCGTGGCTCAAGCATGGACCCTGGGTACTGCCAAACCAGCTCTCTGGGGTTTTCACTGCAGCTATCGCTGCTGCCAACCCTCAGACAGGGTTCTGCCCTCCTGGGTTCTGGGTAGCCCAGTCCCAGGAAGGCAGAACAAAGGATTTTCTCTGAGAGAGGGTGTTACACCCTCTCCCTTTGGAAATAGGTGTTAAGGGCCGGGAAGGAGTAGCCTCGCCCAGCCTCTGGAAATGCTTTGAAGGGCACAGATGGTGCCCTCCTTGCATAAGCCAGTCTACACCGGTTCAGGGAACCCCCAGTGAGTCCTTGCTCAGGTGCGAAACTGGACAAAGGAAAGGGAAGTGACCACTCCCCTGTCTATCACCACCCCAGGGGTGGTGCCCAGAGCTCCTCCAGTGTGTCCCAGGCCTCTGCCATCTTGAATGCAGAGGTGTGAGGGCACATTGGAGGCCTCTGAGTGGCCAGTGTCGTCAGAGACCCCTCTTGATAGGTGCTTACCTGACTAGGTGGCCAATCCTCCTCTGAGAGCTATTTAGGGTCTCTCCTGTGCACTTTTCCTCAGAAAACAACATGCAAGAATTCACCGAAGTTCCTCTGCATCTCCCTCTTCACCTTCTGCCAAGGATCGACCGCTGACTGCTCCACAACGCCTGCAAAACTGCAACAAAGTAGCAAGAAGACTTCCAGTGACATTATAGCGCCTAATCCTGCCGGCTTTCTCAACTGTTTCCTGGTGGTGCATGCTCTGAGGGCTGTCTGCCTTCACCCTGTAGTGGAAGCCAAGAAGAAATCTTGCGTGGGTTGACAGAGTCTTACCCCTGATAATGCAGACACCAAACTTTAGCTTCACTGGTCCTCTGGGTCCCCTCTCATCATGATGAGCGTGGTCCCTGGAACACAGGTGGTAGATCCAAGTGACCCCGACAGTCCAGTGGTCCATCTGTCCAAATTTGGTGAAGGTAAGTCCTTGCCTCCCTTCCGCAGAGAGTAATCCTGTGTACTGCGTGAACTGCAGTTGCTAGGGCTTCTGGGCACTTTTGCAAGGAATTCTTCATGCACAGCACAGCCTAGGTCCCCAGCACTCCGTCCTGCATTGCTCAACTCGCTGAGTTGAACACTAGCTTCGTAGGACACCTCCATTGTAGTGTTGAGATGACCGCCGAGCTCAGTTGTCTTGAACCCGTGTTCAAGTACTTCCGCGGATGCTGCCTTCTTGTGCATGAGTTCTCCGTGATGCTGAGGGACCTCTCTGTCTCCTCTTCCAAGTGGACATTCTCCTGGTCCTTCCTGGGCCTGGCAGCATGCTTTTTCTTCAACCGTGACCTTTGCAGCTAGCAAAGCATGCTTTAAAGAAACAAGTCATTCTTTAAAGAAACAAGTCTGCATCCTCCAGCACGCCTTGGGACATCTTCTGTGCAAAGGAGAAGTTCCTGGCACCTTCCGTTGTTGCAGATTCATCCGCTTCTTCCACCCGGAGGTAGCCCTTTTGCACCTTCATCCGGTGTTTAGTGGGCTCCTGCCCCCCTGGACACTTTCGTGACTCTTGGACTTTGTCCCCTTCCTTTACAGGTCCTCAGGTCCAGGAATCCGTCTTCAGTGCTTTGCAGTCTGTTGTGGTCTTTGCAGAATCTCCTATCACGACTTTAGTGTGCATCTGGGGAAGTAGGGTCACTTTACTCCTACTTTTCAGAGTCTTGGGGTGGGGTATCTTGGACAACCTTAGTGTTTTCTTACACTCCCAGTGACCCTCTACACACTACACTAGGCCAGGGGTACCTAAGTGGTTTGCATTCCACTTTCTCAGTATATGGTTTGTGTTGCCCCTTGCCCTATTACATCCTATTGTATTCTACAGTGCTTGCACTACTTTTTCTAACTGTTTACTTACCTGATTTGGGTTTGTGTGTATATTTTGTGTATTTTACTTACATCCTAAGGGAGTATATCCTCTGAGATATTTTGGGCACATCGTCACTAAAATAAAGTACCTTTATTTTGAGTAACTCTGAGTATTATGATTCTTATGATGTAGTGCTATATGATGTAAGTGGTATAGTAGGAGCTTTGCATGTCTCCTAGTTCAGCCTAAGCTGCTCTGGTATAGCTACCTCTATGAGCCTAAGCTTTCAGTGTGCCAATTAGACTTGGTGAAAATAGTCACTAGCCTATAGTGACAATTTTAAAGGCAGAGAGAGCATAAGCACTGAGGTTCTGGTTAGCAGAGCCTCAGTGACACAGTTAGTCACTACACAGGGACACACATTCAGGCCACAAACTATGAGCACTGAGGTCCTGGCTAGCAGGATCCCAGTGAGACAGGCAAAAACCAACTGACATGCATGTAAAAATGGCAGTAACATGCCAGGCAAGATGGTACTTTCCTCACATGTTTAATAGGCTACTTATGTAGGTGACAAAATAAGTGCTGCAGGACCACAAGTAGCTTTTAATTAACAGGCCCTGTGCACAGGTAGTGCCAATTTACTAGGGACATACAAATAACTAATATGCTAGTTGGGAATAAGCACATGCACTTTAGCACTGGTTAAAAATGGCAAAGTATGCTGAGTCCTAAGGCCAGTAACTTGGTGATCAGCAAAAAATAGAGGAGTAAGGCAAAAGATTTTGGGGGAGACCAACATAATGCCGACAGGTCTAAGAGTTAGGCACCAGGGGCAAGATGTATGTGATGATTTAGCATTTCTTAATAGACAAAATTGCTGTTTGAAAGCCCAATAGAGAATTGCAAAATGCAATTTCTACACAGTAGAAATTGCATTTTGTGATTCCCAAATAAGACATTGCAAATGGGAATTTTCTATTTACAATTTCCTAAGCATATGTACAAAGCATTTTCCTAATTGCGAAATGGTCATTTAGGAAATGCTATTATCATCATCTCCAAGATGATTGTAACCACATTCAAGTTTAATAAAAGTATTCCAAATGCATTTTTTAAAGTACCATGTAGCACACAATGCCCCCAGGACATCTGTGCACTCTACATATGCACCTCTTTTTAGGGGTGCGTAAAGGTGGGGCATAGGCCCCTAGTCAACCTTGTGTTTCCTATTAGGAAATCTCAAAAGTGGAAATGCAAAACCATTTATACCTATGGACCTCTAGGCCCATAGGAATGAATGGTGTAGCATGTCTTCAATAGAGATTTCCTAACAGCGATTCCTACTCTGTATGATTCAATATTATTGATTTCCCTATTTTTGTACATTCCATTTTGAATTTCCTCAATAGCGATTTCTTAGGATTTGCTATTTAGGAAATGAAAAAGAGTAATTTTGTGTGTCTGTCTCCAGGTCATTAGAAATGTGGACCTGTAAGAAAGTAGCCTCTTTCTAGCTTAGTTACCCCCACTTTTGGCCTGTTTGTCAGTGTGTTTGACTGTGTCTACTAGGATCCTGCTAATCAGGACCGCAGTAGTTATGCTCTCTCCTTAAATTATGGTTATTACATTCTGGTAACCCACTATTTCACCCACAATTGGCATACTGGTGCCCCCTTATAAGTCCCTAGTATATGGTACTTGGGTACCCAGGGTATTAGGGTTCCAGGGGATCCCCATGGGCTGCTGCATTACTTTTGCCACCCGTAGGGAGCCCAAGCAAAGGCTTCTGCAGGACTGCCATTGCGGCCTGCATGAAAAGGTATATGCACCCTTTCACTGCCATTTACACTGCACCAGGTCACTTATAAGTCACCCCTATAGCAGGCCCTCCAGCCCTAAGGGCAGAGTGCAGAGTACCTGTGTGTGGGGGCACCCCTGCACAAGCAGAGGTGACTCCCCGAACTCCAGGACCATTTTCCCGCACTTCGTGACTGTGGGATGCCATTTTTCGTATAAACTGGACATAGGTCAATACCTATGTCCAGCTTCACAATGGTATTTGCAAGCATTGGTTGTACAATTCTATGCACTCTGTTGGCTCCTTAGAGGACCCCCAGAATCGCCATTTCTGCCTTCTGAGGTTTTCCAGGCAGCCCCAGCTGCTGCCACCTCTCAGACAGGTTTCTGCCTTCAAGCAGCTCAAGCCCAGGAAGGCAAAACAAAGGATTTCCTTGGAGGGAGGAGTGTTACTCCCTCTCCCTTTGGAAATAGGTGTTTCAGGGTTGGGAAGGGTAGCCCACCCAAGCCACTGGAAATGTTTTGAAGGGCACATTTGGTGCCCTCCTTGCATAATCCAGTGTACACCAGTTCAGGGACCCCCAATCCCTTCTCTGGCACAAAACTGGACAAAGGAAAGGGTAGTGACCACTCCCCTGTCCATCACCACCCCCGGGGTAGTACTCACAGCTCCTCCAGAGGGTCCCTGGCTTTTGCCATCTTGGACTCCAAGTTGGCAGGGAACTGTGGGAGCATCTGAGTGGCCAGTTCCAGCAGGTGATGTCAGAGCCCTCCCCTGATAGGTGCTTACCTGTTTAGCTGACCAATACACCTTTCAGTGCTATTTAGGGTCTTTCTCTTAGTTGGTTCTTCAGATTTGGAGTGCAAGACTCCAGCAGGAATCCTCTGCATCCTTTACTTCACCTTCCGACCAAAGGAACTGCATCTGGAACCTCCAGGAACTCTAGAAACTCCAACACAAATGCAAAGATGACTTCTGAAACATTGTATCCTCAGCTCCTCCAGCAACTGCAACTGTTTCCAGGTTGTGTATCCTCAGAGGACAGCCTGCACCAGAAAAATGAGGGAATCTCTCTTGGAGTGAAGGAGTACCTCCCCTGCTTCAGCCCAGCTGCGTGAGTCCCCTTTGCTGATGATTTGCGTGGATCTGGCATCACAGGTGGTAGACTTAAGTGGTCCTAACGGTCTTGACGTCAAACTCTGTGGCGGTAAGAGCTTGCCTCCCCACAGAAGACAGTACACCCGTGCACCACATGTTTTGTAGTTGCCAAGGCTTGTTAGCATCCTTCCATGAAGTTCTTCGTGCACCGGGCAGCTCCGGCCCCCAGCACTCTATCCTGTGATGCACAGCTTCTTGAGTGGTTCTCCGTCAGCGTGGGTTCCTTTGTTGTAGTGCTGCATGGGCCTCCCTTTACACTTTCTTTGTCCCCGTGCTGTGGGATTCCTGTGTGTGATGCCTGGTCTGCTGTGGGCTCTCTGAGTTGCTGAGAGCCCCCTCTGGCCAACCCTTCTGGGTAGAGTCCACCAGGTCCCTCCTGGTCACGGGCAGCACCATTTTCCGCTAACCGTGAGCTTTGTATGTGCCAAGGCTTGTTAGCGGAATCCAGCGATGCAAGCCAGACTGCAATATTCCACCCAGCATGGGACATCATCTGCACCAACCAGGAACCCGCATCCATCTTCTTGGGTGCAGTAGTGACTGTTGCTCTTCAGCAGTGGCTCTTCTTTTACACCTTCATCTGGGTTAGCATGGGCTCCTGTTCTCCCTGGACTCTTCTGTGCTTCTTGGACTTGGTCCCCTTCTTCGACAGATCTTCAGGTCCAGGAATCCACTGTTCGTGTCTTGCATTCTGTTCTGGTTCTTGTATCATCTTCTGTCTCATGTTCTAGGAAAGTTACTGTGTTTAACTCCTGCTTTCTTGAGCTATGGGTGCGTTCTATTACTTACCTTTGGTGTTTTCTAATACTCCCAGTGCCCCTCTACACACTACACTTGCCTAGGTGGGATATCGAAATTCGCATTCCACTTTTTTAGTAAATGGTTTGTGTTCCCCCTAGGCCCATTTCTTACTATTGTGATTTTCATTAATTGCACTGTTTTCTAACAGTTTTTACACCTATTTTTGCATACTAGTGTATATAATTTGTGTATTACTTACCTCCTAAGGGAGTAGAGTCTCTATGGTATTTTTGGCATTTGTGTCACAAAAATAAAGTTCCTTTATTTTTGTAACATTTAGTGTTTTCTTTCATGTGTGTGAGTACTGTGTGACTACAGTGGTATTGTATGTGCTTTGCCTGTCTCCTAGATAAGCCTTAGCTGCTCAGCTACAGCTATCCTTAGAGAACCTGGCTTCTAGACACTGCCTACATTTCACTAGTAAGGGATAACCGGACCTGGTATAAGGTGTAAGTACCATAGGTTCCCACTACAAATCAGGCCAGCCTCCTATAGGACCCTCCTGCCTCCACTGGATACTGGGGTATCACTGCCACAATTGCTGCTAGACTCTGATACTTGTCTTGCTTTGAGCTCCAGCTCCTTAAGACTCTTGTCATGAGTCATCCTCTTCTCTTTCAAGGCACTCTGAGCTGTTGCCTCCTCCATTTCCAGTTTGTTCATCTGCAGCTTAACCTGTTTAACCTCTCTTTCTGCTTTACTGGTTCTCTGGGGAGAGGTTACAGTTGGAGATCCTGCTGTTTGCTCAGGACCTTCAAGGGAACACATTCCTGTGGCTCCCCCTCTCTCCTCTGGGCCCGCAACCAGGGGGCTGTCATTTCCCGCTACGTGACCTCCTCGTGCTCCTCTCAAAATTCAGCTCCTCGTCTTTCACCTGTACTGTGGCCTGTAACTAGGTGGCTTCCCAACAGGCCCTGAGGTCCTTCTTGGAGCCCTTGTTTGCATGAAGCCCACTCTCCTTTCTGAGTCTTTTGGGCTCGGGCACAGTGTAGGTCTCCAGTTTGTTCAGCTGACATTCCATGCTTGCAGCACAGGTCACAGGTGTACAAAGTCAGATAGACTATAAGTGAATTTGGAAAAGGCAAAAGAGGCAAATCAAGGAGAATTAAAAAAAAAGATTGAATCTGGTATCAAATTATTTATGCAAACTTTTAGCGTTACACAAAATCGCTAAATAGAATTGTACAAACACAAGTACTAGTTCCCACTGTTGCCACCAATGTGAGAAATTGAGTTGTTGGCTGAGGGGGCTGAGGGGGCCGTGAGCCCTTCTCAAGCAACAGCATCAATTCCTGTCAGGGTGAACCACACAAGTCACTGAGTTAACTTGGGCTTAAGCCTCCGATAGTTTGAAACAAAAGCAGCCAGACTTAATTTAGAGGCAATGTGTAGAGTATTTATGCAGTAATAAAGTAAAAATGCATCACAAGAAAAATCCCACACCTCTTCAGAAAAAAGAGTAAATATAACAAATGATTTGACACAAAAATTATAAAAATCCAAACAATAGAACTTGAGACATGCAATTAACAAATTTAAGGTAGGTATAGTTCCTACAAGTGCAAAGAGCCACTAGCTGTTATCTGGTGGTGCATACCATAGGAAGTCATAAGTCAAGGCAGACCGCAATGGAGCACATGAAGTATAAAGCGACCAGGTTTGTCCAGATGAAAAAGATACTTTCTCCAGTTCTGGTGCAAGTGTCCAGTTTGCAGTGTAGGAGACTGCGGAAAGCAGGGAGATCACTGACATAGTATATGCTATAGAATGAAGATCCTGGTGGGTTTTACAGTCGGTCACTGTTGAAGCTTTGGGTTGCTGGTCATTACAATCTGTTGGTGCTGTAGCTGGAAGTGTAAATTGTGTGTTGCTGGTTGTCGTTGGAAGTGGCTGTAGCGAGAATAGTCAGGTACACTGGAGCTTCATTTTGGCAAACACTGTGGGCGGCAAGATCTTGATCTGAGCAGGCCTGTTCAGGGTCACAAAGAGCCCAGAACTTCAGGATTTCTCCTTCTTCTCCAGAGGAGTGCACTGTGGTGCCATCTAAGGAGCCCAAGACCTGGGGAGGCACCTCTTGCAAATCAGGGACTCACTCTTGCACAGGTTAGTGGGGCTTAGGCAGGTCCAGTTTCAGCAGGTCAGCTGTACAAATGCATGGAGGCCTCTGGAACTTGTTATGTCCCTGTAACTCTGAACAGGAGGTCAGCCAGCTGGCCCTTGGGGTCACTTCAGATAGCCTGGGATTAAGAGAGCAGGTCCAATCTTCCTGCTCAGACAGAAGCACAGGTCTCAAGCAGGAGAGCAGTCCTACAGCAGGAGGACTGCTTCCTGCTTTCGGATCCACAGGTCCAGGAGTATACTGAAGAGCTGGTCTGAGGGTTCAGTATTTATATCTAGTGCCAGCTTTGAAGTTGGAGAAATGTTCAGACTTCCCCTCACATTGGGTTCTGGAATTTCCTTCCTTCCACTCTATGATTCCAAGACACCTGAGGTGACAAGAGGCTAGTCTAAAGTCCTTTCTGAGTGTGCTGAGATAAACTCTTTGAATTGAAAGTGTGGTAGGTGACAACTCCATCACTTCAATCCTGATGAGATGGCCCATCCTGACTACACCTAGTCCCCCTTTGTATTACAGTCTGGGAGGAATATACAAAGGCCAAGTACACCTAGGCATGTGTCCCAGGATATAGCAGATGCCAAATGGTTAGGACAAGGAAAATGCAAACTTTCTAAAAGTGGCATTTTCAGAATTGTGACTTAAAATCCAACTTTTTCATTAAAGAGGGTTTAAAATTATATTTCATGGGAGACCTTGAATGATGTTTCTACCTGTTCTCAAGGAAAAGTTATCAATTAATAAATGTAACTAAGTAACCAAATGTTATCCCATGGGAGAGGTAGGCCTTGAAGTAGAGAAAAATTAATGTAAGAGTTTTTCACTGCCAGGACATGTAAAACTTAAAAGTACACTTCTGACCTTTAAGTACTCTGCACCCTGCCCTAAGGGCTGTTTAGGACCTATCCTAAGGGTAAGGATAGCTTATATGCAGTAAAAAGGAATGGTTAGGCATGGCAAAAGGTTATTTTGCTAGATCAAAATGACAGTTTAAAGCTGCACACTGGCTACAGTGGAAGACCTGAGATATGTTTAAAAAAAAGCTACTTAAGTGGGTGGCACATTAGGTACCACAGGCCCTCTAGCAGCATTTAATGTACATTCCCAAGGACATTAAGTCCTTTTTTGATAGGGACTTAACTTAAATACACCAATTGGATGTAAGCCATTTTATCAATATTGCAGAAACCAGCCGCCACAAGGCAGGCCTGTTTTGTCCTCAGCTGCCCTGCCCTAAACCACCATTCTCTATACAGGTATCACTGTTGATTCTCTTGCTTTACCCTCCAACCAAGGTGCAACTTCATTCTTCTTCTGAGAATGTGGAAAACCCTATTGATGATGACTACCCACTATTAGTCAATCTCCTTCAAATAACCTTCCACATATCAACCCTCTATGCAATAATCCTTCTGGCATTTTCAGACTGGCAGGCATGTGGAAGGAATTGTCATAGACAAATCCTGATCAGGATCAATTTTCCAATGGCAATATTCTGAATCAGCTATTTGCCTTTTGTGCGGGTACTTAAACAACATGTCTTTTCATCTGGAAGAACTACCCAAGTTGATGGATAGACAGACCTGTGTCTAGAAGAACATTGGAAAATGCCACCAAGACATATAGAATTTGTCACATTAATACCTTCTGATGTTGAGGCAGGAGGAAACTAGGCATGATGCTTTGGCCAGGCAGATGCTTCTAGCTCTCTCACAAAGCGGTCGGTCTCATGGTACAGAACCACGTTATGGTCCTTAGTAAACTTGAGATTAACACCAGTGTTCAATATCCAACCTACCTGCAACAACTCATCTGCATCACCCACAAGACCCACATGTTTCCACCTCACAACTAGATTCTCAACTGAATGTGGACTCAGAATCTGGGTGTTCACCTGCCTTAGGCATAGGCATCTGGGCATTTGGAATTGGGGATGGAAACACTGTCATCTCCTGCATTTTAGGATTTTAGACACAGAGGGAGAGATGTACTGAGACACAACTACATGGTTTGTTGAAGGTTGGGCCACAGGATAAGACAAAATGGCTGAGGAATTGTAGGAAACAGGCAGTAGAGTTCTCTGTAATGGTTAGCCTGCACTTGTCAGTATGCCATATTCTCTACATCCATCTCCTCATATCCCAAGAGATTGCCTCAGGATATAATTGCACAGAAGGGCTCAAATTCTTTAGGGATGAATATTACCTTTTGCTGCTGATATGTTTGGAGTACTGGTACATGGAAAAAGAGGAGGAGGAGTATCAATGCAGCCAGTGGCCCCATTGCTGATGGGACCCTTCACTGATTAAGGGGGAAGATTCAGGCCCAACATTGGAGAACCCTACTTTAAGGATGCCACTGATATATGGCCATGAGGCACATTGTGTCATGTTCTGTCCAGCATAACCAACCCCTCTGTATTCCACCTAAGCCTCTCAGATTCTCTTGGATTGTCAACGACTGACTATCCGAAAAGGCACACTCTTGCTGGTGAATTAATCCTCTTTTTCAATGGAGGTGAACCAATCCTGTGTTTGCCTGAGGTTGTTCTTCTCTTTCAACTCTCGTCCCACTTTTTTCCCATTTTGTCCTTGGCTGTTTATTGGAAATAAGGATAAAAAATAAAAAAAATATATAGGTGCATATATTCAGTATTTCATGTGTATAAAAATAAAAATAACTTCATTACAATATTAAATGTGACAACATGACATTGCCATGAAATCCATTACTCTTTGCAACATTATTCTCCAATATCACATTCAATTGTATGTGACCATGGTTAACAAATATGCAGCAGACATACATTACTTCCCCCTTATACATTATCCTTTGTCAATGATCCACAGACAGAATTGTCCCCATAGCACACAAACTTCCCTGAAGTTACTCAAGCAATTTTATTTTTACCTTCCTTTGTGATGGCAAAAAAAGAAACTAGGCATGAGTTTAAAGTTAAGAGACAAAGACTGATGGGTGCAGCATGAATTAGTATTTGCTGTACATGTGATGGTAGATACATGTAAGAACACATTGTATGCATATGACTTGACAATTACCATTTTTGTGATACTATTAACCTAGATTTTAGAGTAAGATATATAATAGAACCTACATGGACAAAAAAACATATTACACTTGGGACATGACAGTTCAAAAGTTCAATCCACATACAAAATGATACTTTTTCTTATATGTTATATCATACTGCCATGTTTCTGCTTGTGCTACTCCGGTCGAGCATGGCAGGTAGTCATGCTGTTTGTAGAACACTCCTGTGCCATGGGGAAAGCTTGGTTGTGTGTGTCTGGTTGTGAGGATACCCCCAGTCAATCGCCCACATTCAGGGGGCCCTAGGACTAGAACCCCCACCCCCCAGTGCTTTGGCCGGCTTTGCTTCTAAGTGTTGGAGCATCCACTACACTACAGTGTGTGGCTAGGTCCTGATAGATTCTAATCCTCACTGCATTACTCAGCTGGGTGTCAGGTCAGGCTGAGGCTCTTTTTGAAGGGCCCTCTCCCCAACTTCCTTTCAATCCTTTAGAGGACAGCTTAGATCACTCTCTTCCGTATCTTCAGTAATTTGGTAGATTTCTAAAACAGTGGGAGAAACAAGATGGTGGAAGCATGTTTAGTGGTACTTGCATGGCCAAGAATTGGCTTACTTCTATTTCCAGACTGTCCCTACCTGTTTGTTAGGCTCAGCAAATTTCTCAATGTCAGTTCTAGTGATCTCTACCTGCATACTGAAGGCAGGGAAACTCCTCACATAATGTTGATTCTTTCTAGAACCCTACATCCTCCAGCTGAATGCTGGCTCAAAAAACGTCCTCTTATTCCTAAAATCCAGTATGAAAAACAAATGTTTTACTTTTACTTAAATTTTGAATTGCAACCTCTTCTTTTTCTCGAATGACCTTCTTCTTCATTTCTAATCCTCTGCATGTCTTTTCTCTCTGGACAAAACTTTCTCTAACTCACATGCATGTTTGTCTCAATACCATTTTTAATATATTTCTGCAACTTGTTCACAACTCATCTCAAAGATCACAACCTCTCATTTTAATAGTCATAATACTGCAACCTAACAACACGTCCTCTAGATCATCTCCACCAAACATCTGCACTACCCCACTCCAATGGTATCACCTAACTCATATTAATTTAATATAAAACAAAGAAAAAGATGTGAATACATGGAATGGTTTGCTTGAGCACACAAGACTAAAAGCAAAAACCAACAGTAACAAATAACACTGGACTAACCTTGGGTTCCAGAGAAGTGTGCTGCCCTGTGCAAAGCACTTCAAAACCTCCTCAGCTCAAGGGTAGTAATCACTATATAAATGCAATTACAAGTGAAATTACAGCATAACATAATAGCACATTGAAACATTAGAAAAATAAAGCAGCAGTGAGCCACCATAAATTTAAGTTTAGTAAGCAAAGAAGCTTGATATAAAATGGCATTTTTCAAACTTTTTGATCACAAATGGGAAACAATCAGAAGCAGAATCTGAGAAGTGTGGTAAAAGCTGCAGGTTTAAAAAAAGGTGTTTACATGAGACCTCATTCCAACCCTGTCGGTGGTAAAGCGGCGGTAAAACCGCCAACAGGCCGGCAGTAAAAAAAAAGGGAATTATGACAAACAAACAAATCCGCCACCTTTTCCGGGGCGGATTCAACGTGAACAAAAACACGGCGGAAACAGGACTTGGAAGGGGAAACACTCACCTCTACACATTCCAAGAGGAACCAGGATGCCATGGAGCCTGAACTCTAAATACTCCCTGCTATTGTCTTCCTGCTCCTCTACCAGGAGCACGACTGACGGAGGCGACGACCACGGTGAGTACTGCACCTACGACACAGAGGAGGGGGGAGGGAAAGAGAGTGACTCACACACGCAACACCCCCACCCTCACCCACAACAACACACACACACCAATATATGCTGAAAACATTACATTTACACCCTCCAACCCCCCCTGGAAGAACGCAAGGACAAAAGGAAATGAGTTGAACGATTGTAATCATGTAAAATCCATTAATCAAAAATTTATATACACTATAAACAAATATGTACACCAAGAATTAAAGTCCAGGTACTGCACCAATATAGTCCGTGGACACCGGGGCCCAAAATGCATGGGCGAGGCCACCACAAGATACCCGATCGAAACGGAGAGAACACTGCAGGGGCAACAGATAAAAAAAAAACAGGCACCTCAGGGGGAAGGGAAGTGGGGGCACCTCAGCCGGATGAGTGCACGACGCCAGCTCCACGAGGGGGCTACGGGCCCATTGATGTATCCTGGGGAGTGCAAAGCCACAGTCTGTCAAATCTCTCCAGTGGGTGGGTTGCCTACTGCTTTATCCTGGGGAGTGCAAAGCCACAGTCTCTCAAGTCTCTCCAGTGGGTGGTTTGCCCACTGCTGCATCCTGGGGAGTGCAAAGCCACAGTCTCTCAAGTCTTTCCAGTGGGTGGTTTGTCCACTGTTTTATCCTGGGGAGTGCAAAGCCACAGTCTCTCAAGTCACTCCAGTGGGTGGTTTGCTCACTGCTGCATCCCGGGGAGTGCAAAGCCACAGTCTCTCAAGTCTTTCCAGTGGGTGGTTTGCCCACTGCTTTATCCTGGGGAGTGCAAAGCCACAGTCTCTCAAGTTCCTCCAGTGGGTGGTTTGCCCACTGCTTTATCCTGGGGAGTGCAAAGCCACGGTCTCTCAGGTGGATGCCTTTCTCTACTGGTTCTGGAGGGGGCTTTGTGCCCAGAGCGCCTCATCCTGCCAAGGACAGAGGTAGTGGATGCCTTTCTCCACTGGTTCTGGAGGGAGCTTTGTGCCCAGAGTGCTTCATCCTGCCAAGGACAGAGGTAGTGGATGCCTTTCTCCACTGGTTCTGGAGGGGGCTTTGTGCCCAGAGTGCTTCATCCTGCAAAGGACTGAGGCAGTGGATGTGACACTCCACTGACGGTGGTGCAACATGCAAGCTGGCCAGGCCCCTGGAACTGACCACCAGCCTCGTCTGAATGACCACTGGGGATGGCAGCCATGTCTGCGGTGGTGCCACTGGCTCAGGATGTAGCGTGGCCGCTGGTGGTGCTGGCGGCGGGCTCAGTAGCAGCGATGCTTGCGGCGCTCATTGGGCAGCAGTGCTGGGGGGGGCTCACTGACCTCGGTGCTGGCGACTGTGTCATGAGCGGCGGTGCTGGTGGCGGGCTCACTGACCTTGGTGCTGGCTGCGGTGTCATGAGCGGCGGTGCTGGTGGCAGGCTCACAGACCTTGGTGCTGGCGGCAGTGTCCTGAGCGGTGGTGCTGGTGGGGGGCTCACTGACCTTAGTGCTGCTGAAGGGCACAGTGTCTGCAGTGCAGGTGAAGGGCTCAGTATCTTGGGTGCTAGCAGCTGTGCGTGTGGCGGCGGTGCATGTGGCGGTGCCAGTGGTGGTCTTGTCCACCGTGCAGGTTGGCGGCGACGTTGACTTGCCTTTCTTTTTCAGGCCCTTCCCCACCTTGGATGGTGGCGCAGCTGTCTTCCCACTCCCAACTGTTTTCCTGGCTGAGCCCTTGGTGGCAGGTGTTTTGGCCTTCTCCCTCCAGGATGTGGGCAACTTCTTCTGCTTTGGAGGTGGGGGAATGTCCTTGTCCACGCTCCCTGGGACACTGGCAGCCCTGCTGCTTTGCGCACTCCAGAATCCGGTTACTGCTGGCACCACTGTGCCCGGTGATGTGGTGGCTGAGGTGCTGGGTTGGGACCTGGAAAGGCGAGCCCTTGGGGACAGGAGGGGTGGGGGAGGTAAAGGGAAGAGATCAAGGTTTGACAGGAAAAGTTTTTTAGACACAATGGGACGGGTAGATGGAGGGGGTTTGGGAGTGGAGGAAGAGGTAGTGGTTGTAGGAGGTGTTTGTTTGCTGACTTTGGGTGAAGGTGCATGGGCTGGAGGCTGTCGTGAGGTGGATGGCTGTTGGGTGGGTGTGTGACTGCGTTTGTGTAGTTTGGGAGGAGGGCTCACAGACACACTGGTAGAGGACACAGGGGATGTGTGAATGGTAGTGGGGGTGGTGAGTGCACGTGAGCGGTGTGTGGTGATGAGCGTGCTGGTGATGGAGGTAGTGGCTGAGGATGTAGTGCATGTAGGTGTGAGTGGAGACGTGACACGGAGGGAGGAGGGAGACGTGGAGGAGGGGGACACAGTGGAGGCAGTGGATGTTGTTATGTGTGCATGGGTCTGATGCTTGTGTGAGTGCCTGTGGGATGTGTGGTGCTTATGTTTGCCAGAGCTACCCTTGTGTGTGGAGGTGTGTGTATGCTGGTCTGATGGTGTGCTTGGGATAGGCTGAGGTACTGGGGATTGGGTCTGGGTGGAGGAAGTTGGAGGGGGGAGGTTGGACACAGGGACAATGGCTGCCATCAGTGCTGAGGCCAGAGTCTGAAATGCTCGCTGCTGGGCTGCCTGGCCAGAATGAATGCCCTCCAGGTATGCATTTGTCTGTTGCAACTGCCTCTCTACACCCTGGATGGCATTCAGAATTGTAGACTGCCCAACAGTGAGGGATCTCAGGAGGTCAATGGCCTCCTCATTGAGGGCAGCAGGTCTGACTGGGGCAGGGCCTGAAGTGCCTGGGGCGAAGGAGATGCCCACCCTCCTGGGTGAGTGGCCACGGGGCACATGCTGAGGGGCTGCTGGGAGGGCGGTGCTGGTAGGGGGGGTGGTGGCTGTACCTGTAGATGCAGTGGGCACAGAGGGGCACAGAGGGGCCCGCCACCGCAAGGGAGCTCCCATCAGAGGAGGAGTCAGTGCCGCTGGTCTCTGCTCCAGTCCCCGCCGTGGAGCTCCCCTCGCCCTCCGTCCCACTGGTGAATTCTGACTCCATAGTGTTGCCCTCCAGGGCCATGTGGGATGCAGCTCCCTCCTGCTCCGGTGGCACAGCTCCTCCGCCTGATGATGCTAATGCACACAAGAACAGGGAGACCACAAAAAGGGGGGAAAGAAAGTAGAAAGACATGTTCAGTACATGCAATACCACTACCGTTGGCGGACACTACAGACACAGCAGCCCTCAGCACAACGCCATGCACTTAGAGTTTCCTAATTCCTCACAGGGACATGGGGTACATGGCCTATGCCCAATTTCTGCACACATGGAAGTCACAGGAGCCTGACTAGGTGTAGATGGCTCTTACTCCTGGTGGGGTTGGGGTGCCACTTAGCCTGCCTCACAAAGGGTACTTGCCTACAAGGCTCGCCCTAGCCTAAGGGAACCCACAGCCCACCTACCACACCCAGACACCTCCAATGCTCGCAGAGTCAGAGGGATGTGACTGTACTCACCCCCTTGTGGCTGCTCTGATGCCCTCAAGCGCCCATCCAACTCCGGATATGCCACCGCCAGGATCCAGAACATCAGGGGGGTCATGGTACGACGGGCACCCCTCCCCTATTGAGAGGCCATCCCCAGCTGGGCCTCCATCATCTTCTTGCTCCAGCGGCGAATGTCCTCCCATCTTTTACGGCAGTGGGTGCTCCGTCTGTGGTGGACCCCCAGGGTCCGGACGTCCTTGGCGATGGCACGCCAAATATCCTTCTTCTGGTGGGTGCTGACCTACAGGAATAGTACAGGGGAAAAGGTATAACATTAATCGTCTGGACCGTCACAGTCATTGGCCCACGTTCCCACCCTTGCTCTGACGCACATACACTCACCGTTGGATCATGCACACCTCACCCCCCCCATCTCCCATCCACACCACTCCACACAGGCATTCCCCATACAGCATGCTCACAGTGTACTCACCTGTTTGTCTGGAGGACCGTAGACTAGCGTGTACTGGGGGAGGACCCCATCCACTAGTTTATCCAACTCCTCCGATGTGAAGGCAGGGGCCCTTTCCCCAGACACATGAGCCATCGTCGCTTCCAGACTGAGGTCGCAGCAGCACTTGCAGTGTAGGTCCTCTCCTGTTGAAGATCAGGTATCAAGTGAGTGAACAGAGAGAAAATGGCGGTCACGTCCGCGGCGGTGCGTACCATCACCGCCGGTGTACATCGGCATGGGCTCCTGGGACCCATAGGGTCCAATGTTAACCAATGCAGGATTGAGCTGCGGTCTTCGACTGCCTACTGTGGCAGTGTACAATGCCAGTGCAGTTACCTAATATCCCCTTGTCCCACATTACAGGTCAGGCAGCCGCGATTTCAGGGGGCCACATAGCATTATTTTTGAACGCGTCACACATATCTAGGTCTTGATAGAGACAGCACATAGCGGATTGACAAATGTGTGCAATAAAGTTATTTTTTCAGTATCTCAGTGTTGGCTGACCCTCTGCTCGCTGCTCTCATCCATACAGCACGTCCGTTGGGGCAGGTGATGAGATGGCGGCATCCTCTGGTGTACAGACCGCTAGTGGACCTGTCGACAATGGAAGAACGACATGTAATTGTCACCTACAGACTTGATCGTGCCACAATCCAGGAACTGTGTGCCCAGTTGGAGCCAGACCTGATGTCAGCTATCCGCCATCCCACAGGAATCCCCCCTCTAGTGCAGGTCCTGTCAGTACTCCATTTCCTGGCAAGTGGGTCTTTTCAAACAACAGTGGCCATAGCATCAGGGATGTCCCAGCCTATGTTCTCAGACGTGTTGTCCAGAGTGTTGTCTGCCCTGCTGAAACACATGCGCAGCTACATCATTTTCCCTCAGGTGGAGGATTTGCCTACAGTGAAAGGTGACTTCTATGCCCTGGGACATATCCCCAACATCATAGGTGCCATTGATGGGACACATGTGGCCCTGGTAGCCCCCTGCAGGAGAGAACAGGTGTACAGAAACCGGAGGAGCTACCATTCTATGAATGTGCAGATGGTGTGTTTGGCCGACCAGTACATCTCCCATGTGAATGCCAAATTTCCTGGCTCAGTGCATGACGCTTACATTCTGAGGAAAAGCAGCATCCCTTATGTGATGGGGCAACTCCAGAGGCACCGTGTATGGCTATTAGGTGAGGACAAGGACCCTATACAGTGTGAATAGTTGTCTGGGTCTGGGGTTGTCCCTAATGATTAGTGTGTGTCAAACAGTTGTCTCTCGACATTTGCAGGTGACTCTGGCTACCCCAACCTGTCATGGCTACTGACCCCAGTGAGGAATCCCAGGACAAGGGCAGAGGAACGCTACAATGATGCACATGAGCGAACTAGGAGGGTTATAGAGAGGACCTTCGGCCTCCTGAAGGCCAGGTTCCGGTGCCACCATATGACAGGTGGTTCCCTATACTACTCATCAAAGAAGGTGTGCCAGATCATCGTGGCCTGCTGTATGCTGCACAACTTGGCTTTGCGATGACAGGTGCCTTTTCTGCAGGAGGATGGTCCAGAAGGAGGTCTTGTGGCAGCTGTGGAGCTTGTGGACAGTGAAGAAGAGGAGGCAGAAGAAGAGGACATGGACAACAGGAACACCGTGATCCAGCAATACTTCCAGTGAGACACAGGCAAGAAGACATTACTGCCTCCTACATCTGATAAAATTGTTCGACCTATCATCTGTCTGTCACATTCACCCAGTGTATGGACCCTAATTTGTCACTTTGCCTTTCGATTTCACAGTTGTGGGTCCCACTGTGTGACCTCTGCTATGTTACCTCATGGACTAGAGCTATGTGACATAGGTATGTTGACAATACAATGGACATTGCTATTCCACTCAGGTATTGTAGGAAAGTACCATCTTGCCTGGCATGTTACCTCCATATTTCACTGTATATATGTTGTTTTAGTCTATGTGTCACTGGGACCCTGCCAGGCAGGGCCCCAGTGCTCATAAGTATGTGCCCTGTATGTGTTCCCTGTGTGATGCCTAACTGTCTCACTGAGGTCTTGCTAACCAGAACCTTAGTGGTTATGCTCTCTCTGCTTTCCAAATTTGTCACTAACAGGCTAGTGACTAAATTTACCAATTCACATTGGCATACTGGTACACCCATATAATTTCCTAGTATATGGTACTGAGGTACCTAGGGTATTGGGGTTCCAGGAGATCCCTATGGGCTGCAGCATTTCTTTTGCCACCCATAGGGAGCTCTGACAATTCTTACACAGGCCTGCCAGTGCAGCCTGATTAAAATAATGTCCACGTTATTTCACAGCCATTTACCACTGCCCTTAAGTAACTTATAAGTCACCTATATGTCTAACCTTCACCTGGTGAAGGTTGGGTGCAAAGTTACTTAGTGTGTGGGCATCCTGGCACTAGCCAAGGTGCCCCCACATCATTCAGGGCAAATTCCCCGGACTTTGTGAGTGCGGGGACACCATTACACGCGTGCACTGTACATAGGTCACTACCTATGTACAGCGTCACAATGGTAACTCCAAACATGGCCATGTAACATGTCTAAGATCATGGAATTGTCCCCCCAATGCCATTCTGGCATTGGGGGGACAATTCTATGATCCCCCGGGTCTCTAGCACAGAACCCGGGTACTGCCAAACTGCCTTTCCGGGGTCTCCACTGCAGCAGCTGCTGCTGCCAACCCCTCAGACAGGTTTCTGCCCTCCTGGGGTCCAGGCAGACCTGGCCCAGGAAGGCAGAACAAAAGACTTCCTCTGAGAGAGGGTGTAACACCCTCTCCCTTTGGAAATAGGTGTGAGGGCTGGGGAGAAGTAGCCTCCCCCAGCCTCTGGAAATGCTTTGATGGGCACAGAGGGTGCCCATCTCTGCATAAGCCAGTCTACACCAGTTCAGGGATCCCCCAGCCCTGCTCTGGCGCGAAACTGGACAAAGAAAAGGGGAGTGACCACTCCCCTGACCTGCACCTCCCAGGGGAGCTGCCCAGAGCTCCTCCAGTGTGTCCCAGACCTCTGCCATCTTGGAAACAGAGGTGTTTGTGGCACACTGGACTGTGCTGAGTAGCCAGTGCTGGCAGGTGAAGTCAGAGGCTCCTTCTGATAGGCTCTTACCTCTCTTGGTAGCCAATCCTCCTTCCTAGGTGGCCAAACCTCCTTTTCTGGCTATTTAGGGTCTCTGCTTTGGGGATCTCACCAGATAACGAATGCAGGAGCTCACCAGAGTTCCTCTGCATCTCCCTCTTCACCTTCTGCCAAAAGATCAACCGCTGACTGCTCAGGACACCTGCAAAACCGCAACAAAGTAGCAAGACGACTACTAGCAACCTTGTATCGCTTCATCCTGCCGGCTTTCTCGACTGTTTCCTGGTGGTGCATGCTCTGGGGGTAGCCTGCCTCCTCTCTGCATCAGGAGCTCTGAAGAAATCTCCTGTGGGTTAACGGAATCTTCCCCCTGCAACCATAGGCAACAAAAGACTGCATCACCGGTCCTCTGGGTCCCCTCTCAGCACGACGAGCGTGGTCCCTGGAACTCAGCAACTCTGTCCAAGTGACTCCCACAGTCCAGTGACTCTTCAGTCCAAGTTTGGTGGAGGTAAGTCCTTGCCTCCGCACGCTAGACCTCATTGCTGGGTACGGCATGATTTGCAGCTGCTCCGGCTCCTGTGCACTCTTCCAGGATTTCCTTCATGCACAACCAAGCCTGGGTCCCTGACACTCTAACCTGCAGTGCACAACCTTCTGAGTTGTCCTCCGGCATCTTGGGACTCCCTTTTGTGACTTTGGCTGGACTCTGGTTCACTTTTCTTCCAAGTGCCTGTTTGGGTACTTCTGTGGGTGCTGCCTGCTTTTGTGAGGGTTCCCTACATTGCTGGGCACTCCCTCTGTCTCCTTATCCAAGTGGCGACATCCTGGTCCTTCCTGGGCCACAGCAGCATCCAAAAACCCTAACTGCAACCCTTGCAGCTAGCAAGGCTTGTTTGTCATCTTTCTGTGTGGGAACACCTCTGCAAGCTTTATCGCGACGTGGGACATCCATCCTCCAAAGAAGAAGTTCCTAGCTCTCTTCTTTCTTGCAGAACTCCAAGCTTCTTCCAACATGTGGCAGCTTCCTTGCACCCTCGGCTGGCATTTCCTGGGCTCCTGCCCACTCTCGACACTGTCGTGACTATTGGACTTGGTCCCCTTGTCTTACAGGTACTCAGGTCCAGAAATCCACTGTTGTTGCATTGCTGGTGTTTGTTCTTCCTGCAGAATCCTCCTATCACGACTTCTGTGCTCTCTGGGGGTAGTAGGTGCACTTTACACCTACCTTTCAGGGTCTTGGGGTGGGCTATTTTTCTAACCCTCACTGTTTTCTTACAGTCCCAGCGACCCTCTACCAGCTCACATAGGTTTGGGGTCCATTCGTGGTTCGCATTCCACTTTTGGAGTATATGGTTTGTGTTGCCCCTATACCTATGTGTTCCTATTGCAATCTACTGTAATTTTACACTGCTTGCATTACTTTTCTTGCTATTACCTGCATAATTTTGGTTTGTGTACATATATCTTGTGTATATAACTTATCCTCATACTGAGGGTACTCACTGAGATACTTTGGCTTATTGTCATAAAAATAAAGTACCTTTATTTTTAGTACTTCTGTGTATTGTGTTTTCTTATGATATTGTGCATTTGACACGAGTGGTATAGTAGGAGCTTTACATGTCTCCTAGTTCAGCCTAAGCTGCTTTGCCATAGCTACCTTCTATCAGCTTAAGCTGCTAGAAACACCTCTTCTACACTAATAAGGGATAACTGGACCTGGCACAAGGTGTAAGTACCTCTGGTACCCACTACAAGCCAGGCCAGCCTCCTACATTGGTTGTGCAGCGGTGGGATAAGTACTTGTAACTGCTTACCACTTTGTCATGGTGTACTTTTCATAAGAGAATAATATACAAAACAAGTTCAGTGTATGTACACCTAACCAAAAAGTTTTGCTTTTCTTCTCTCAAACTTTTTACAAAGTTCTGAAAAGTTTCTCTAAACTTCTAAAAGTTTCTAAAAGTTAGAAAATGTTTTTTTCTATGTTCTTTAAAAAGTTCTGACACTTTTTATTTCTTCTCACAGTCTCTAAACCTTCTTCTATCATGTCTGATGTAGAGTCTGCTCTTAAAATGGTCAATACTACCTATGACAATTTACATTACAAGAGCCTAAGGAGTCTCTGCTTAGATA
This sequence comes from Pleurodeles waltl, assembly GCF_031143425.1. Lineage (NCBI taxonomy): Eukaryota > Metazoa > Chordata > Amphibia > Caudata > Salamandridae > Pleurodeles > Pleurodeles waltl. The sequence continues at coordinate 236,040,576 of NC_090438.1, read as the reverse complement.
GAGGTTTAGTGATAGGAAAGAACCCTACAAAAGAGTTTCTATATAACATGCTTATTGTGAATGATGAGACCCAAGCAGGCACTTCAAATGATAAGTTAATAGATGGATCCCATTCTGACTCAGGGGATCTCCTTGAGGGAGGTGGGGAGGGTTCTGTTCCAAATCTGCCCCCTAGCAGGCCACCTAGTAATGCTTGTAGTAATGGAGACTCCCATCATAGTAGGGGTGTCTTTATTCCTGGAGGCCAGGTTGTTAGAGTCCAGTCAGTTAGGGACAGATCTCCCTCTGTTGTTTCCAATTGATCTTCTGTGTCCAAGCATTCCCAACCCACCCACCCTGAAGACAACATGTTATAAAAGGGAACTCAAAAAGTTGAGAGTGGAAGAGACCAGACTGAAGCTTAAACAGCAACAGCTGGCCTTAGATAGGGAGTCCCTAGACCTGGAGAAGGAGAGACAGAGATTGGGGTTTGGACCCCATGGTGGCAGCAGCAGTATTCCTGATAGTAATCCTGTTAGAGAGCATGATTCCAGGAATCTGTACAAGATAGCCCCCCCTTACAAGGAGGGGGATGACCTCAACAAATGGTTTGCTGCACTTGAGAGGGCCTGTATGGTACAGGGGGTCCCTCAAAGGCAGTGGGCTGCTATATTGTGGATATCTTTCAATGGAAAGGGTAGGGATAGGCTCCTTACTGTTAGAGAAAGTGATGCTAACAATTTTGCAGTTTTGAAGGATGCACTCTTGGATGGATTTGGCTTAACCACTGAACAATACAGGATTAAGTTCAGAGACACCAGAAAAGAGTCCTCACAAGACTGGATAGACTGTGTTGACTGTTCAGTGAAGGCCTTGGAAGGGTGGTTACATGGCAGTAACGTTTCTGACTATGAAAGCCTGTATAATCTTATTCTGAGAGAGTATATTCTGAATAACTGTGTGTCTGACTTGTTACACCAATATCTAGTGGACTCAGATCTGACCTCTCCCCAAGAATTGGGAAAGAAGGCAGACAAATGGGTCAGAACAAGAGTGAACAGAAAAGTTCATACAGGGGTTGACAAGGATGGCAAGAAGAAGGATGGTAAGTCTTCTGACAAGGGTGGGGACAAAAGTAAAACTGAGTCTTCATCAGGCCCACAAAAATCCTCTGGTGGGGGTGGTGGATCCAAATCCTCTTCCAATAATCAAGTTAAAAAGCCTTGGTGTTATTTGTGTAAAGTCAAAGGCCATTGGACAACTGATGCCAGTTGTCCAAAGAAAAACACCAAACCTCCCACTACCACAACCCCTACTGCAAACTCTAGTGCCCCTAGTAATAGCAGTGGTGGTGGGAGCAAACCTACTAATAGCCAATCCAAGGGAGTAGCTGGGCCCACTTTTGGTAATTTAGTTGGGGTTGGTCTTGTTAGGGAGACCACAGAGGCTGTGTTAGTCTCTGAAAGTGCCATTGATTTGGCCACCTTGGTTGCTTGTCCCCTTAATATGGATAAGTACAAGCAACTTCCCCTAATAAATGTCGTTGCGGTTCAGGCCTACAGGGACACAGGTACCAGTGTTACCATGGTGCTAGAGAAACTGGTACACCCTGAACAACACCTACTTGGTCAGCAGTACCAAGTGACAGACGCTCATAACAACACTCTTAGCCACCCCATGGCTGTTGTGAATCTCAACTGGGGGGGGTTACTGGTCCAAAGAAAGTTGTGGTTGCCTCAGATTTACCTGTAGACTGTCTACTAGGGAACGATTTAGAGACATCAGCTTGGGCAGAAGTGGAGTTGGAGGCTCATGCAGCCATGCTGGGCATTCCTGGGCATATGTTTGGTTTGACAAGGGCTCAGGCCAAAAAGCAAAAAGGACAGGGTAACTTGGATCCTGGAACAATGGACCAAGTGCTCCCTAAAGCTAGGGGTAGCAAGGGTAAATCCCTACCCACTATCCCTCCCTCTCTCTACAGAAGATTCACTTTCGGAGGAAGAAGACTTTCCTCCCTGTGCAGAACCTTCACCAGATGAGCTAGCAGCAGACACTGCTGAGCTTTTGGGTGGAGGGGGGCCTGCCAGGGAAGAGCTGAGTGTGGCACAGCAATCCTGTCCCACATTAGAGGGTCTCAGACAGCAAGCTGTCAAGCAGCAAAATGGGGATGTCAGTGACTCACATAGAGTTTACTGGGAGGACAACCTCTTGTACACAGAGGCAAGGGACTCAAAACCTGGAGCAGCCAGGAGATTGGTCATTCCCCTGCAGTACAGAGAGTTCCTCCTAACTCTGGCACATGACATTCCTTTGGCTGGGCATTTGGGCCAGATCAAAACATGGGAAAGGCCTGTCCCCCTGTTTCACTGGCCTAGGATGTCAGAGGACACTAAAGATTTTTGTAAGTCTTGTATGACCTGCCAAGCCAGTGGCAAGACTGGTGGCACACCAAAGGCTCCCCTTATTCCACTACCTGTGGTTGGGGTCCCCTTTGAAAGGGTAGGGGTTGACATAGTTGACCCCCTTGACCCTCCTACTGCTTCAGGCAATAGGTTTATCTTGGTGGTTGTGGACCATGCCACCAGATATCCTGAAGCAATTCCTCTAAGGACCACTATAGCACCTGCAGTGGCAAAAGCCCCCCTGGGAATCTTTTCCAGGGTGGGTTTTCCAAAAGAGGTTGTATCAGACAGGGGTAGCAACTTTATGTCTGCAAACTTGAAAGCTATGTGGAAGGAATGCGGTGCAACCTACAAATTCACCACACCTCATCATCCACAGACTAATGGACTGGTAGAGAGGTTTAATAAAACTCTCAAAGGTATGACAATGGGACTCCCTGAAAAACTCAGGAGGAGATGGGATGTCCTGTTACCTTGCCTCCTTTTTGCTTACAGGGAGGTACCCCAGAAAGGAGTGGGCTTCAGCCCCTTTGAACTCCTCTTTGGGCACACTGTAAGAGGTCCACTAACACCTGTGAAGGAGGGTTGGGAACAACCTTTAAAAGCTTCCAAACAGGACATAGTAGACTATGTACTTGGCCGAAGATCCAGAATGGCCGAGTAAATGAAAAAGGGCAGTAAAAACCTTCAGGCAAGCCTAGAGCTCCAGAAGCAATGGCATGACCAGAAGGCTGTTCTGATCCAGTACCAACCAGGACAGAAGGTGTGGGTATTGGAGCCTGTGGCCCCAATAGCACTCCAGGACAAATGGAGTGGACCCCATTAATTGTTGAGAAAAAGGGTGAGGTTACCTATCTGGTAGACCTGGGCACTGCCAGGAGTCCCCTTAGGGTGAGTCATGCCAACCACCTAAAACCCTACTATGACAGGGCTGATCTCACCCTGCTCATCTCCTCCACTGAAGAGGATGCTTTAGTGGAGGGAGCAGTTTTAGCAGATTGTCTGACTGCAGAACAGAAAGACAACTGCATAAATCTCCTTGGACAATTTTCTGAACTCTTTTCAACTGTGCCAGGCACCACATCTTGGTGTGAACACACAATTGATACTGGAGACAGCTTGCATGTCAAAAGTAAAATCTATAGGCAGCCTGACCATGTCAGGGACTGCATAAAACAAGAGGTTCAGAAAATGCTTGATCTAGGAGTGGTTGAACCTTCTGAAAGCCCATGGGCGAGTCCTGTGGTGCTTGGACCAAAGCCTCACTCAAAAGATGGAAAAAGGGAGATGAGGTTTTGTGTTGATTACAGAGGTCTCAATCAGGTAACAAAAACTGATGCTCACCCTATACCCAGGGCAGATGAGCTCATAGATACACTGGCAAAAGGCAGGCCTCACTATTAAGGCCTCAAAGTGTCAGATAGGGCAGGGAAAGGTGGTTTATCTGGGACACCTGGTAGGTGGAGAACAGATTGCACCACTTCAGGGGAAAATCCAGACAATCATGGATTGGGTTCCCCCTACAACACAGACCCAAGTGAGAGCCTTCCTAGGCCTCACTGGGTATTACAGGAGATTCATTAAAAACTATGGCTCCATAGCAGCCCCACTTAATGATCTCACCAGTAAAATGATGCCTAAAAAGGTATTGTGGACAGCTAGCTGTCAGAAAGCTTTTGAGGAGCTCAAACAGGGCATGTGCACTGCACCTGTCCTAAAAAGCCCATGTTACTCCAAGAAATTCATTGTTCAAACTGATGCATCTGAATTAGGGGTAGGGGCAGTCTTATCACAACTGAATTATGAGGGCCAGGATCAACCAGTTGTTTTTATCAGCAGAAGGTTGACCCCTAGAGAAAAGCGTTGGTCTGCCATTGAGAGGGAGGCCTTTGCTGTGGTCTGGGCACTGAAAAAGTTGAGGCCATACCTGTTTGGCACTCACTTTATTGTTCAAACAGACCACAAACCTCTACTTTGGCTAAAACAAATGAAAGGTGAAAACCCTAAATTGTTGAGGTGGTCCATATCTCTACAGGGAATGGACTATACAGTGGAACATAGACCTGGGAGTACCCACTCCAATGCAGATGGACTCTCCAGATATTTCCACTTAGACAATGAGGACTCATCAGGTCATGGCTAGTCTTATTGTCCTTCGTTTGGGGGGGGTAAGGGGGTTGTGTAGGAAAGTAACATCTTGCCTGGCATGTTACCCCCATATTTCACTATATACAGGGAGTGCAGAATTATTAGGCAAATGAGTATTTTGACCACATCATCCTCTTTATGCATGTTGTCTTACTCCAAGCTGTATAGGCTCGAAAGCCTACTACCAATTAAGCATATTAGGTGATGTGCATCTCTGTAATGAGAAGGGGTGTGGTCTAATGACATCAACACCCTATATCAGGTGTGCATAATTATTAGGCAACTTCCTTTCCTTTGGCAAAATGGGTCAAAAGAAGGACTTGACAGGCTCAGAAAAGTCAAAAATAGTGAGATATCATGCAGAGGGATGCAGCACTCTTAAAATTGCAAAGCTTCTGAAGCGTGATCATCGAACAATCAAGCGTTTCATTCAAAATAGTCAACAGGGTCGCAAGAAGCGTGTGGAAAAACCAAGGCGCAAAATAACTGCCCATGAACTGAGAAAAGTCAAGCGTGCAGCTGCCACGATGCCACTTGCCACCAGTTTGGCCATATTTCAGAGCTGCAACATCACTGGAGTGCCCAAAAGCACAAGGTGTGCAATACTCAGAGACATGGCCAAGGTAAGAAAGGCTGAAAGACGACCACCACTGAACAAGACACACAAGCTGAAACGTCAAGACTGGGCCAAGAAATATCTCAAGACTGATTTTTCTAAGGTTTTATGGACTGATGAAATGAGAGTGAGTCTTGATGGGCCAGATGGATGGGCCTGTGGCTGGATTGGTAAAGGGCAGAGAGCTCCAGTCTGACTCAGACGCCAGCAAGGTGGTGGTGGAGTACTGGTTTGGGCTGGTATCATCAAAGATGAGCTTGTGGGGCCTTTTCGGGTTGAGGATGGAGTCAAGCTCAACTCCCAGTCCTACTGCCAGTTCCTGGAAGACACCTTCTTCAAGCAGTGGTACAGGAAGAAGTCTGCATCCTTCAAGAAAAACATGATTTTCATGCAGGACAATGCTCCATCACACGCGTCCAAGTACTCCACAGCGTGGCTGGCAAGAAAGGGTACAAAAGAAGGAAATCTAATGACATGGCCTCCTTGTTCACCTGATCTGAACCCCATTGAGAACCTGTGGTCCATCATCAAATGTGAGATTTACAAGGAGGGAAAACAGTACACCTCTCTGAACAGTGTCTGGGAGGCTGTGGTTGCTGCTGCACGCAATGTTGATGGTGAACAGATCAAAACACTGACAGAATCCATGGATGGCAGGCTTTTGAGTGTCCTTGCAAAGAAAGGTGGCTATATTGGTCACTGATTGGTTTTTGTTTTGTTTTTGAATGTCAGGAATGTATATTTGTGAATGTTGAGATGTTATATTGGTTTCACTGGTAATAATAAATAATTGAAATGGGTATATATTTTTTTTGGTTAAGTTGCCTAATAATTATGCACAGTAATAGTCACCTGCACACACAGATATCCCCCTAACATAGCTAAAACTAAAAACAAACTAAAAACTACTTCCAAAAATATTCAGCTTTGATATTAATGAGTTTTTTGGGTTAATTGAGAACATGGTTGTTGTTCAATAATAAAATTAATCCTCAAAAATACAACTTGCCTAATAATTCTGCACTCCCTGTATATGTTGTTTTAGTCTATGTGTCACAGGGCCCCAGTGCTCATAAGTATGTGCACTGTATGTGTTCACTGTGTGATGCCTAACTGTCTCACTGAGGCTCTGCTAACCAGAACCTCAGTGGTTATGCTCTCTCTGCTTTCCAAATTTGTCACTAACAGGCTAGTGACTAAATTTACCAATTCACATTGGCATACTGGTACACCCATATAGTTCCCTAATATATGGTACAGAGGTACCCAGGGTATTGGGGTTCCAGGAGATCCCTATGGGCTGCAGCATTTCTTCTGCCACCAATAGGGAGCTCTGACAATTCTTACACAGGCCTGCCAGTGCAGCCTGAGTGAAAAAACGTCCACGTTATTTCACAGCCATTTACCACTGCACTTAAGTAACTTATAAGTCACCTATATGTCTAACCTTCAACTTGTGAAGGTTGGGTGCAAAGTTACTTAGGGGCATATTTATACTCTGTTTGCGCCGGAATTGCGTCGTTTTTTTTTACGCAATTCCGACGCAAAACTAACTCCATATTTATACTTTGGCGTTAGACGCGTCTAGCGCCAAAGTCCATGGAGTTTGCGTCATTTTTTTGCATGGACACCTACTTTGCATTAATGATATGCAAGGTAGGCGTTCCCATCTAAAAAAGTGACTCTGAGGCATGTGCACCGTATTTACACTCCCGGGCAAAATTCATGCCCGGGAGTGGGCGGGTCAAAAAAAATGATGTCCAGCCGCTTTTGTGCCGTTTTTTAGCACCTGGACAAGGCAAGCGTTAAGGGACCTGTGGGCTCGGAAGGAGCCCAGAGGTGCCCTCCCATGCCCCCAGGAGCCCCCCTGTCACCCTTGCCCACCCAAGGAGGACACCCAAGGATGGAGGGACCCATCCCAGGGACATTAAGGTAAGTTCAGGTAAGTTTTATTTTTTTATTTTTTTGTGGCATAGGGGGGCCTGATTTGTGCCCCCCTACATGCCACTATGCCCAATGACCATGCCCAGGGGACAGAAGTCCCCTGGGCATGGCCATTGGGCAAGGGGGCATGACTCCTGTCTTTGCTAAGACAGGAGTCATTTCAATGGGGGTTGGGAGTCGAAATAAATGGCGCAAATCGGGTTGAGGCGATAATTTTGCGTCAGCCTGACTTGCCCCATTTTTTGGCGCCCAAGCTCCATATTCCCCTACGCCGGCGCTGCGTGGTGTATGTCATTTTTTTTCACGCACACCAGGCAGCACCGCCGGCTAACGCCGGCTAACGTCATTGAATAAATACAGCGCCCGCATGGTGCTTCAGAATGGCGTTAGCCGGCGCAAATTTTTTTGACGCAAAACTGCGTTAGCACAGTTTTGCGTCAAAAAGTATAAATATGGCCCTTAGTGTGTGGGCACCCTGTCACTACCTATGTACAGCGTCACAATGGTAACTCCAAACATGGTCATGTAACATGTCTAAGATCATGGAAGTGTCCCCCCAATGCCATTCTAGCACAGAACCCAGGTGCTGCCAAACTGCCTTTCCGGGGTCTCCACTGCAGCTGCTGCTGCTGCCAACCCCTCAGACAGGTTTCTGCCCTTCTGGGGTCCAGGCAGCCCCAGCCCAGGAAGGCAGAACAAAGGACTTCCTCTGAGAGAGGGTGTAACACCCTCTTCCTTTGGAAATAGGTGTGAGGGCTGGTGAGGAGTAGCCTCCCCAGCCTCTGGAAATGCTTTGATGGGCACAGATGGTGCCCATATCTGCATAAGCCAGTCTACACCGGTTCAGGGATCCCCCAGCCCTGCTCTGGCATGAAACTGGACAAAGGAAAGGGGAGTGACCACTCCCCTGACCTGCACCTCCCAGTGGAGGTGCCCAGAGCTCTTCCAGTGTTTCCCAGACCTCTGCCATCTTGGAAACAGAGGTGTTTCTGGCACACTGGACTGCTCTGAGTGGCCACTGCCAGCAGGTGACACCAGAGGCTCCTTCTGATAGGCTCTTACCTCTCTTGGTAGCCAATCCTCCTTCCTAGGTAGCCAAACCTCCTTTTCTGGCTATTTAGGGTCTCTGCTTTGGGGATCTCACCAGATAACGAATGCAAGAGCTCACCAGAGTTCCTCTGCATCTCCCTCTTCACCTTCTGCCAAAGGATCGACCGCTGCCTGCTCAGGACACCTGCAAAACCACAAAAAAGTAGCAAGACGACTACTAGCAACCTTGTATCGCTTCATCCTGCCGGCTTTCTCGACTGTTTCCAGGTGGTGCATGCTCTGGGGGTAGCCTGCCTCCTCTCTGCACCAGGATCTCTGAAGAAATCTCCTGTGGGTCGACGGAATCTTCCCCCTGCAACCGCAGGCAACAAAAGACTGCATCACTGGTCCTCTGGGTCCCCTCTCAGCATAACGAGCGTGGTCCCTGGAACTCAGCAACTCTGTCCAAGTGACTCCCACAGTCCAGTGACTCTTCAGTCCAAGCTTGGTGGAGGTAAGTCCTTGCCTCCCCACGCTAGACTGCATTGCTGGGTACTGCATGATTTGCAGCTGCTCCGGCTTCTGTGCACTCTTCCAGGATTTCCCTTGTGCACAGCCAAGCCTGGGTCCCCGACACTCTAACCTGCAGTGCACAACCTTCTGAGTTGTCCTCCGGCGTCGTGGGACTCCCTTTTGTGACTTCGGGTGGACTTCAGTTCACTTTTCTTCCAAGTGGCTGTTCGGGTACTTCTGTGGGTGCTGCCTGCTTTTGTGAGGGCTCCCTACATTGCTGGGTGCCCCTTCTGTCTCCTCGTCCAAGTGGCGACATTCTGGTCCCTCCTGGGCCACAGCAGCATCCAAAAACCCTAACTGCGACCCTTGCAGCTAGCAAGGCTTGTTTGTGGTCTTTCTGCTTCATCACGACGTGGGACATCCATCCTCCAAAGGAGAAGTTCCTAGCTCTCTTCTTTCTTGCAGAACTCCAAGCTTCTTCCAACAGGTGGCAGCTTCCTTGCACCCTCAGCTGGCATTTTCTGGGCTCCTGCCCACTCTCGACACTGTCGCGACTATTGGACTTGGTCCCCTTGTCTTACAGGTACTCAGGTCCAGAAATCCACTGTTGTTGCATTACTGGTGTTTGTTCTTCCTGCAGAATCCCCCTATCACAACTTCTGTGCTCTCTGGGGGTAGTAGGTGCACCTTACACCTACCTTTTATGGTCTTGGGGTGGGCTATTTTTCTAACCCTCACTGTTTTCTTACAGTCCCAGCGACCCTCTACAAGCTCACATAGGTTTGGGGTCCATTCGTGGTTCGCATTCCACTTTTGGAGTATATGGTTTGTATTGCGCCTATACCTATGTGCTCCTATTGCAATCTACTGTAATTTTACACTGCTTGCATTACTTTTCTTGCTATTACCTGTATAATTTTGGTTTGTGTATATATATCTTGTGTATATAACTTATCCTCATACTGAGGGTACTCACTGAGATACCTTTGGCATATTGTCATAAAAATAAAGTACCTTTATTTTTAGTACTTCTGTGTATTGTGTTTTCTTATGATATTGTGCATTTGACACCAGTGGTATAGTAGGAGCTTTAGATGTCTCCTAGTTCAGCCTAAGCTGCTTTGCCATAGCTACCTTCTATCAGCCTAAGCTGCTAGAAACACCTCTTCCACACTAATAAGGGATAACTGGACCAGAGCAGACCTCTCAGTTCCCCGGTTTTCCTGGGCCTCTGTCCTCTGAACCGTGTGCCCACTGCCACTGCCCCCAGGTCCCTGCTGTTCTTGGGGTGGTGGGTTAGCCTGGGTTCCCTGTAGTGGTGGACACACTGCTACTTGACGTGTCCTGACAGAGGTATGGGCCCTCTGGGTGGGTGCTGTACTGGTGTTTCCTGAGAGGGGAGGCTCTGTAGTGGCCTGTGACTGTGTGAGGGGAACCGACTGTCCCGAGGTCCCATATGGGCCAGGCTGGTCATCTAGATCCAGTTGGACAGAGCTGCTGTCATCATGGGTGGGTGACCCTGTACCCCAGTGCTTACATTCTTGTGTAGGATCTTGTTTGATAATTGTTTAGGGGTCTGTGTGGGTATCTGTAGTGGACATGCATTGGTGATGGGTGTCCATGCTTTGTTGTTGCATGCAGGGCTTGGTGTTGGGATGTGTGGTTTGTGATAGTGGGACATATGTGAGGAGTTGGAGGGATGGGGGTGAGGGTGAGGGTAGGGGTATGTGATAGCATGCAGGTAGGGTGGGGGATGAGGTAGTGAAGGATTTGATTTACCAGATTTCATTCCTCCATCTACTCCTGTGAGACCCTCAGGATGCAGAATAGCCAGGACCTGCTCCTCCCATGTTGTTAGTTGTGGGGGAGGAGGTGGGGGTCCGCCGCCAGTCCTCTGAACTGCAATGTGGTGTCTTGAGACCATGGAGCTCTCCTTCCCCCGTAGGTCGTTCCACCTCTTCCTGATGTCATCCCATGTTCTTGGGTGCTGTCCCACTGCGTTGATCCTGTCCACGATTCTGTGCCAAAGCTCCATCTTCCTGGCTATAGAGGGGTGCTGCACCTGTGATCCGAATAGCTGTGGCTCTACCCAGATGATTTCCTCCACCATGACCCTGAGCCAATGGAATACCGCGGTTGAAAGACCACCGCGTGGATTCGTGGGTCGTGATAGTGTGGGCGTATTCCTGTTGGCGTGACGGTGGAGGTTTTGTTATGGCCAGTATATCACTGACCTTTGGTGTGGCGGACTTGTGTGGGTGTCTAGATTTTGGCGGATTCTGAGCTGTGGGTCATAATATCTGTGGCGGGATTCCGCTGCCCCGGCGGTGTGTTGGCGGTCTTCTGCATGGCCAGAAGCGGGATTTACCGCCAATGTTGTAATGAGGGCCATAATGTGAGTTGGAAAAACATAACTGTTTCTGGTAAATCTTTCCCAAAGGATAGGTGTTCTGGGTTGTTTCTCACAGTTTCAGGCATCTTGTTCTGTGGGCTAAGTAAGCAAAGACCTGGCTTCCTTTTGCGGGTGACCACAAGAGTCACTTAATAAACCTATGCTCAACCCTTTGGTATCTTGACAAAATGAAGTCAGGTTGAACTTAGAAGAAATGTGTAAAGTGCTCAGACAGCACTCAAATACTAATAAAGTGACTACACAACAGAAGAAAAATCCCCAAAATGTTAGAAAAATAGAGTAAATTGTAATAAATAAAATCACAACAAAATGACAGAAATCCAATAAGTAGAACTGGGGATATGTTATGTATAACATTTTTACTTAAGAAGTGAGCTCTAAAAAAGCAAAAGATGCCAGTCATGGATATCTGGCCGCGCTAGACCGGGTCAAAGTTAAACACAGTGGATCGCATGTCAGATAAAGGGACCAGGTTCATCCCAGTGGAAAGTTTACCTTCCAACTTAGAAACTTTTATTTTAAAAAAAGTGATTGTCAATTAATCATCTGCAGGGAAACTTGCAAAGGGATCCGAACAGGGCTTGAAAAGAGAAAGTTGCTTAAGAGTGGGGTCCTGATGTAGTCATCCAAGAAGACTGAAAAGTGACAAGTGGGTGTAGTCTGAAGTGACAAGTGGGTGTAGTCTGAAGTCCGTGCCCAGAAAGGCCTTGAAATCAATGATGTGCTGTTTGGTATGGTCCTGATGAAACCCACCATGTTAAGACTTAGAAACTTTCATAGAAGTCAGATCTCCTTCAGCTAGGCAAACCATCAAGTTGAGGCTGACCAGCGATTACATGTCAACTGCTGTAGCTTCGATGTAAGTCCAGTCTCCAACAGTTCTCCAAGAAGAAAGTTGGCACTTCTTTCAGATTGAGAACAGAGGGAGTAGACTCTAACAACTGCAAAGGGGCCAGTAACTGGGCATGCAGAACACAGTCATGTCAAATACAGTCTATTGCAAAATTATGACATGAATCTACTGGTAGACAGTGGCATTCTGATGATGATGATGTGGTCTGATGTTATTTTTTTGCATTTAATATTAGTCATGATTTGACTGCTCCTGTCATAGGTATGGACAGCCCTGCTCTCAGAGCATTGCCTCTGGAGAGGTGAGAAAACACTAGTCCCTGGACTGCCATCCTCAAGTGTGAGGCTTGTGTGAATGATTTGAATTTAGTTTTCATATGAGGATTTCTATATAAATTAAGTAGATTTCTTGAGTTTAATGATGCTGTCAGTCATATTGAGGTTAGAGATGATGAGGAAGTGAAAGACCATTTTTCAAGTGTGTGAGAAGATATATAAGAGAGGTCAAGAGTTAGGTTACTCACATTGATAGGTTTGTCAAGCAGACATATGATAGGGCGTACCAGAATACAGATGCTGCCTTGGGTACAAAGCGATTATTGTGAGTAGGTGAGCTGGTGAGTGAAAGTGGAAAATAGATTCATTTTGAGAAATAATTAGTCCTAAGAATATTACTGAGCGTGAATTGGAAAACTGAGGTGAAGAGGGCAAATAAGGGTGTGTAAGGAGATACAAAGGGCCTGATTACAGATGGACTTTTAATTTGTGATCCTTTTGTAATGACCAGTGGTGGAAAGTTAAAAGAGTAATAACATTTTCACCCTTCATTGTGGCAGGTCAGACTTGACAAAATGTAATAAGACGAAAAAGTTGTAGTTTGAATCTTGCTCTAGGCAAGACTGCTGGTTTAGGGATGACAGCACTTTTGTTCGTAGGTGTCTAGGCCACTCCCACAACAAGTTGCAACTGTTGTACAAACCCTCTGGGCTCACAAGCAGTACCTCACCAAAAACCCAAACAGTAAAAGGTGATTTGTGGCATCCTTTATGCATGGACTCAAGAGTGCAGCATCTCAGGGAAGTCGTGGTTAAACGGAGATTACCCCTTTCTCATATGAACAACATGGCTCAGTCAAACACAGGCAATGAAAGAGATGCAGTAATGCTTCAATAGGTCTTATTAACAAGACTGCCATATACTATAAATTGCATGGAATGAACTGATTAGGATAATGAATAATGTAAGAAATAGAATGGTAAAAACAAAAGTCATGAATACAAAGAACCCCACCATCTTGCAATAACATGTAACATGAAATAGAGGTGAAATAGGCCTTACTACCCTAGCATGATGAACCTAATCTCTCACCTAAAGAGAGCTATGTGTGTTAAACCTAATCTGCCAGTACCATGTCCATGAGAAGAGGCCCCCAAACCTCATTACCTTGGAATGAGGTCTCTAGATCAGACGTATTGGGGACACGAAGAATGGGTCAGCATCAAGGTCACATGTAGCATAGATAGCGTTGATACCATCTGGTAGGAATCCCTCTGATTAACTTGTCTGTGGGAGATGTATTTATACAGATCTGTTAGGACCCCTGACGCAGGTATGTTCCCAAACAATAGATAAGAAGGCATGCTTGGGGCAGAAATTATATAAACAATTACCTGAAAAGGTACATCATGTTACTGGCGCATGAAAGTGTGAAAGTATATGATGTGAATACCTAAGTATCTCATTTATCTTTGACAATGATAGTGACGCCTTTACAGAGTAGCACTGATAACATGAATCTAAAGCATTTTCCCAACTATAAACATGGCAGCCGTCTTGGAAGAAATAATTAAATAAATGTGCTAAAACAGAGCAAGCTAAGCAGGTTAAAAGTCACTAGGTGATGGGGACACAGGCCTGCAAGACAAAGCCTAAGCTAAACTCCTGATTCCCATTAAAACTGAATAGGATCCACTATAAAAATCCATGGTATTTACCAGGACATACAGATTTGTGTGCAATCAGCACGAAAATATGCATAGGTGAAAATTATTGCACCCAAAAATTACAAGCAACTCACTGTCAGATTTTATTGGGTGTGATAATTATCACATTGGGAAGGTCCCTCTTGTAATCAGTCCCAAAGGCAGAATAAATACACATGGATAAGATGTAGTAGACAGCAATGAGTAGTAAACAAGTATGTTATATAAACAGTATGAATTGAAGACCCTGCAATATTGGTCAACCAGCATCCATCAGAAATGAAAACTACACCATGGACAATGTTATGAGAGATTTGGAAATGTTTGCAAATAAATTATGTATATCAAAAATACAGCAGTACCTCTCTACATATGTCAAGCATTTTTTTAAATTTACAATTGGTATCTAAAACACATCATCAGCAAAAGCAGAACACATTGATGTCACACTAGAAGTTTAGAAGAACGTTTCTTAACTTGGACGTCTCTGAGTAGTAGTTTATTTACCTTATCCATGATCTTTGGTGTAGCTGTGTGCCAGCAAGTTGAACGCTTCATGTGCAGTAGGAGGGATGACGTTATCAATTTTGTGTACATAAAACAGTATATGGACTGAGCAGCAAATTCAATAATCAGGATTGAGTATGTCTTAATATGAAAATATAAATTTACTTCAATACAGTTTCTCAAACAGGACTTCAATTGTGTTTTTACAGACGTCTTTCTCAAATTGGACATTAAGAAACAATACTTATGGGGGTCATTTAGACAACCGCTTACAGTCCTCCAGGACAGCAAAGGCTATTTGAGCATGAGTATGCAAAGTTTGTAATAAATACATCAAAATCGAGTTGACTAACGTTAAAATTAACTTGAAAATGACTTGTAAAAGGGAATAATGCATCTTTGGTTTTCTGTTGATAATTTTAGACTAGACTGGCCTCCACCTATAAGGCAATAACAACATTTCAACCTGTGTATTAAATTAGATAACCCCTTGCAGCATATTAATTAGCAATAGATTCTTGCCAGAATTTGATGGGTACAGTGAAAAAAGCTTATGAAATCAGTACAAGATCCGCATGATAAGAAAGTGTATATTGCTATACAGTATTTTGCTTCTCAACCCTTGTAGGTGAGAAGTACATTGTGAGTTACCCTCCGCAGTAAGTCCTTCCCATATTTCTATATTATATGTATTTAAATAAAAAGAGCAAAGGTTTCTAGCATTCAATATGTATCAATAGTCTAACTTTTTTGTTGTTATGTAGGAATGCCAGATGTGGATCACTATTTCCTTGTGACAGGGTAAAAAGTAATTATCTACCTAATTTTTAGTATTTGGTCTGATTCTTTTGATTGTACATTAAAATAGATGCGTACGTCTTTCGGTGTGATGGGAGTGTAAATATAGTTTGTGCTTCCTACCAGGTTGATGCAATCATGAATTGAATTAATCTATTTCTTAAATGCAATCATATATGTCCTGGTGCCTCTCTCTGTGCCCAACATGTTATTAATATAACATGGTCATGTAATGTCTATGGAAACATGTGTTAATGCAAAACTTAATGCTGTAGAGTAGCATTCAATTCGGATTTTTACAAGAATATTTTCTTATATGTTGTTGGCACATACAAAACATTGAAGTGGCTGTAAGAAAATGTTAATGGTTATCATATAACTGAAAGAACACGTATAATCCATTACATATGTAATTCTTTGCTTCCCCTTTTTGGGGAATAGTGCTATGCAACCTCTTGGCATCAACTGTAAGAAGTTTTACATTGTTATCTTTCAGAGCTATCTAGGTTATTTGGACACTGGCGATCGGCTATAGAGGAGGAATTCATCCCCCACGCCTTCAAATAGCCCCAGACACCTGCGAGATTCCTTCCTACCTGGAGGTTCGCTCACTGGTTTGGAGCACCCATCAGGCAATTGATGCACCTAAGGCACAGAAGTACGCTGAACGGATGCCATAGTTATGGACCTGTTTAGCATCCTTTTTTCATTTATTGAAATAAACTCTCCTATTTTATGGACCCGTTCAGCATCCTTTTTTTGTTTATTGAAACTAACTCCTAAACCAGGTGTGTTTTTGTCTGAAACTCAAATAACCAATGACGCAGTGTTGCACTGGGTTCTGCCTGGAGTTTCGAATTTTTACTGTAAGGTAACCTCGCTATCGGTGTCTCACCCATGAGAATCACATAGAGAATCACATTTCCTTTCAAGATAAGGCCACTGAAATGCAGCAATGATGAGGGGGCACTTGGATGGTTACAAGTGAACACATTTGCACACATGTGTGCACATGTGTGCAGGTTGCATGTGGGAGACTAATGTTTTGCACAAGTCAGGTTCAGTTCACCGGTAGCCTAGTGCAATGCGGACTCTGCAGGATTAAATATTCACCTGGAATAGGCCTCATGAGTGTAGTGTACACTATTTAGGAAAGTCAGTGGGCTTTACTGTTTTAACTATAGTGGCACTCCATTATGCACATGGGGAGGGAACTGCCTTTGAGTGTACTGTCCCTTCCCCTTGCCTATAGAAACCATTGACATCTTGAATTAGAATAGAACCTAACTTCCAAAATGATAGCTGAACATCTTGTGGGTCATTCAGAGTTTATACGTTTTCCTGGCTCAGGTCAGGAACAGAGCCCATGCCTTTTGTCACCCTCTTGTGTCCAGTAATTACATTTTCACTAGCAGCAGGAACAATGGCCACTCCCACACAAAAGAAGCAATTAGCACTACTCCTCCTAGCTCCATAGGAAGGAACGCAGGGGGTGGGAGATGATCTATTTCAATCACCAATCTGTCACTCTACAACAGGGATGGGCATTCCCAAGCCATCTGAACAAAGGAGAGTCCCCAGGCAATTGGATCCAGCCCACCAGGGGGCTCTCTTTGAAATTATAGTGTTTATGTCTCTGGCAGTAATCTCAGTGAGGGGGGAGCTGAGGACCCAGGAGCTGATGTGACCAGTGGCTCCTGGATGACACCATTTTAGATTGTTTCAATGTGCTGTGTAACTACTGCACTGGGGGATCCTGGGACTGCCAATGAGAACTGGAAAGAGGCACTCCTTGACTCCCACTCAGAACCCGCGGGTCTACCCAAGGGCCAGTGAGCCTGGCCCACTTACTCATTTTGAGGACTAGTTGGGGGAAGCCCAGGGCTTTTCTGCACAATCCACCAACACCACAAGGAAGATCTGGTGAAGGAAGCCAAGGGACCAACTTTTGGAGGGCTGCAATCCTTTAAAGATAAGGAGGGTTGTTGCAACTGTCCTCGGTGGATAGAGCTTGCCACCAGGAGTAAAAATAACCCAAGAGCATCTAAATTAACACAACAGGGCCGAAGTATGGCATTCTAAAGTTTGGCGACTCTTGACCTAATTTCACTCCCTCAGAGCATGTGAGGCTCTGCTGCCTTTTGATCAATTTCCCCCATGGTGGACTAGGGCTCAGGGAATGACTTGGGAAAGCTGTGAAGCCAATTGTTGTGAAGAGGGTGCATGTTGCCCCATCCCCCATGTCCCACTTCACTTGGGATATCCATCCTCTGGGCCAATTTATGAAGACGGGTGCTGGGACCCCATCCCCAGACCCCAGCAATGCAAAAATATGAGAAAGTGCTGCTGTGTTCCCCCATTGAAAGCAGGTGAGGTACAGGACCTCATCCTTGAGCCCAGGATATTGACAACGTAGGGCGGAAGCTTCCCCTGTTTGAACAGGAGGGGCCCAGGACCCCATTTTTAGGCCCAGGGTCTCAGTGTGAGGTGGAAAGCCTCACCACAACTGAGAACACCTTGCAGGAGTGGGCAGGGCAGAAGACTCCTGCCGGCTTCTGCGGCTGCACACAGGAGTGCTGGCTGTGCAGGGAGGTGACCCAGGGCAGCCCTGAGTGGACTCCCGAGGCTGTCAAACATCAGCCAATCCTGCTAGGTGCTCAGTGGGACTGGGCACCCCCCATTTAAGAAAACAATGGAAAGCACAGCTCGAGGCCGCATTTACGCAGGAAGAAAAAGTTAACAAAAAGGAAACCCTCATAAGAGCTCTACCCAGTGCAGCGGGAGAGGCGTAGCTATAATGTTCTCCCTCTTTGCTTGATTCACCCATAATTCTTCATGGAGCATTCTATTTAAAACAAATGTTGCCAATAAACCCAGCCTGTTGTGGTCCCATGTGGATGGCACCATCACCAACTTGCTCAGCACGGCATACTCTTTCTCCTCAGGTCATCTTCTGGGCCCCCACCCTAGTTTGGGGGGACACCAAAATCATCATCTTTCCTACTGTTCAATGCATTTTCAAACTCTCCAATTGCTTGCGCTTTTGCGCTGTCGTATGGTTCCCATTATGGTAATAAGACTACGTGTTTAGGGTGTCAGCACCACCAAGTGTGAGAGACTGAGTCAATCCCACAACACATGGACGCTGTTGACCTAACTCCTGGCTAGCCCGAAGGGCCTCACACAACACTGCAATGGAAGAGGTGATTTGTGGCAACCTAATCCTGACACTCTGATTCCTCAGGGAAGTTGTGAAAACAGAACATACCCCTTTCACTCAGTTACTGAGTGACTCGCACATGCCAAGGCAGGAGACAAGATGCAAACTGGATTTCAATGCCTTGAACCACCATAGCATCATTTATGTTGACACTACAGCGGCGCAAATCAGTCCCCCACCCTGCGCCCTATTAACAAACTGAGGCAATGTCACCATTACACCAGTTTGTAAGCCTTTGTGCCACATTATACATGTGCCAGGTATAATATATGCAAGGGAGGTATTCCCCCCGCAGGGAGGCCCAAGGAAATGGCACAGTAAAATCTACAAGATTTCACTGTGCTATTCTAGTGTTAATGCCTGCCCAGGGCAGGCTTTAAACTGATGCTAGTCTCTTTTCCGCTGGGCATCCCGAGCTTTGTTTGACTAGCATAAACGTATTTGACGCTAGTCCAGCAAAGCACCACAACTGCATAACAAATGCTGTTGCAGTTGTGCTATCGAGCGCTATGGTGTGCTGTATTATAAATACAGTGCTAGCATGGTGTTGGGGGGGTGAAAGCGATGGAAGGAAACTGGTGCATCAGACCCGATGCACCAGTTCATTGTAAATGAGGCCCTTTGTACAGTAATCATCCTTACAATCAAGGTAAAGAGAATAAACATCCCCACCATTTTGTAGGATTCATGAAAGCCTAGGGATTCTAGAGATCCTGCCTAAACCCTATCTGGATCTAAGACCATAGTGGCTGTAACCCTTCTACCTGTCAAGATCTAAGGGAGTAACCCTGATCCAATACCTGAATAGGATCGCAAGGGTCTGTTTATTCTCTGGATGGCAATTCTCTCAGGAGCAGGATCAGCAAAGCTGTCTGTAGTACGGTACGCATCCCAGGACAGCTATGACTGGAAAGCCCTATACCCCTTAAGCCTATGTGTTGTTTATATAATAACCCATACATAGTTTGGAGAACAGGCATGATGTAATGGCTTATCTTGTGGATAGGAACTGGCTCCTAGACTGGCAATACGAGCTAGCATATCATGTACCACGCATGACAGCCTTGAAAAGAGAACAGAGTGCGTGTTGTACAAAGGCTGATAAAATGTGCAGTGTGCACTCTGTCTTCTTAGAAAGAGGCAGCTGACTAAAATATAAAACCAACTAGCTTAAAGCAGGCTGTCCTAAAAATTATGAAAACAAATAAAATGTATATGAGTGTAAAAGGCACAGGCTGTGGGATGTATGCTAAAATAAGGGTGTCCAATCTAGTTGCTAAAGGGACCCCACAACGACTCTACAGCTGGGACTAGTTTGCCCTCTAAAGGTCTTGTGTATGATACAATTTTAGAAGGCTTGGACAACCTACAAATGTGTAATACATTGTTCTTGTGGTTTTGCCCTCTACGGGCTGATTGTATGGTTATACTGCAATGTTTTTTTCACCATGTTGTTTTACTGTGATGCCCTCTAGGGGTTGTTCTCACTATTACACATTATTACCAAGTATATGAAAGGATGCACCAACACAAAAGTACTTCCTGATAAATGTTTTGCTGTTTTTTCATGAGAATCGCATGTTTTATTGATGCATCCTTTTCCAATTATGATAATAGCCCATTCCAAAATAATATAGTTATTACACAATGACAGTTTAAACTCACTTGTTATGTTTGGATGACCCCTTTAGGGATCACCAGTGCTTAAACAATGTCGTATGCTCCATCTGACAATTTATATTTGTAATTTGTTCATAGTATTTAATGGTGTGTAATAAATGTACTTCTCCTTTTTCTATTGAAAAAGTACTGACTGGACAATCATTTATTGAGTGTTATTATTGTGTGCCAGTGATTGGTGATTACTATCCCACACCACCTCCCATGAGTAGGCCTTAGGCTGCTCTGCCTCGCTACTCTGTGAGAGTCAAGTGCTACAATGTGGTGTTTGGTTCCCCCTGAGGACAATTGAGAAATATTACTTGTGCTGCCACACAACTAATAACCCAATTTCCAACACCCAAGCACGGACAGAACTTTCTCACCACATGTTGGGGCTATTATGAGTTTCCCTGCCCAGCTCCTCCATGGCAGTTGATATACACTCCTAGGGCCCGACTCACAAAGATAAATTTGGACCAATAGTCTAAGTTTAGACCAAAAGCCTAAGTTGAGACCTATAGTCTAACACTACTTGTAGTAAAGCTAGACTTTTGGTCTAAGTTTAGGCTTTTGGCCTAAGTTTACCTTTGTGAATCGGGCCCTTTGAGTATGGGGGGAATTTATGTTGGTGTTCTCAACAACCTAATGGAAGTGTGCTCTGCCCTAAACCTCATTCATGAGACATTTGTGGTTGTAGCTGACTGTAGAGACACTACGATGTTTGGTTCATGCAAACCTAACCACATGGAGAGTCAACAGAGGATGCCTTGATTTTCATGTATATAGGTCAAGCTAAGAACAATATTATGGGGCTAAATTATTGCCTTGAGCATCTCCATGGCAGAACATGCGTCAGGCTGTCTGGGCAAGAATCAAATCTAATACCAAGAAACAGCTCCTCCCATTTACTGAATGTCAAAACAAGTTGCAGCAGTGAAAGGAAAATAGCTGATTAAAGTACAAACTGCATAACGTGTTTTTTGATATGTGTAAGAGATGTGAATGTGGTGTCCATGTTTCATTACTCTCTACGAGTAAGATAACTCACTGTGGACCCTACTGATTATCGGCTTGACTTGTCACTTTCTTGGCAGTCATGTTTTCGTTTACCCTCCTAACTGGGATGAAGTGTGTCGGATATACTTGGCCATATCGGAATAAACATGTGTCCACAAATATAAATATAAAGTGTATACTGTGAGCTCAATCAAAAGGGTTGACAGTTCTATCCAATCACCGAGGGCATTTTTAGGGGGTGTTGAGCGCTGGGCCAGAATGAGGTGTTTGCAAATCAAATTGACTTCTGTCAGTCACAATGTCTTAAGATACTGCTTCCGGTCAAGAGAGAGCGGTGACCATTTGTGTGACCGGAATGGGATATTTTCTGTACTGCCACTGTGCTTGGTAGGTGAGTCACAGCTAAGATTTTTTTTACATAGGACCTTCTGCGCTTCGTGTCATTTAACTTATAGCAGACATATACATTCAGAGCAGAGTTCCTCTACTGTGCAATGAACATTTTTACTATAGATAATTTTGCAGTGCGAAAACAAAACTTTCTCCCAGACACGGGCAGCAGCTCATGATGAGTTTTTAATCTGTCACCTGGAGGAGCCTCCAAAGGGCATAAATCCTCCGATTTTATGAGAGCACAGCCCCAAAGAAAAATTCCCCCACGATTCTCATGTGATTACCCAGGACTCCTGGGATAGTTGAAAGACGCTTTGTGTGACCTGTCATTCATCTTTGACAGTGAAGGACTGGGAAGAGCCTATTCCGTGCTTAGTTTGTGTACGAAACGGTGGTAGAGCCCACAGTTTTGCAACTGGTGCCATTGAAAGCCAGGTAGTTGAATACCACGGCTCGGAGTCAGGGCAGGCTTCAGTTCTGGTGCAAAAATGTTTGTTGGCGCCCCCAAATGACCTCCTTCGCCAAGGTTTCCTTCACCACTACCCGTTGTAGTGCTTTCCTCTTATTTAGTTTCTAAGCACTAACATAACACAACAGAAATGCACTTCTGAGGTCAAAGAAGACTTTTATTGTTGTTAATTCTTCCCCAACCACAATATTTATGAATGACGAATTAGTAGCTTTCAAGTCCGCGTTAATCAAACAAAATATATCAGTTTGCAATATACACAGCAGGTTATATTTATAAGATATTGAATGCAAAGCAAAACAAATACTTCACCGTGTGGGAACTATCTACAGCTTCATCTTTCTAAGGTCTGCAAGCTGATGACCCCTGTCAGCCGCGAGAAAGAGAGATTCATCTACCCACACGGGATTGCTGGCAGCCTGCGCCAAGCTCCAGCACGAGGTCCGGCAGATACGAATCTGACCCTCTGCAGCCTGTTACATTTGTTACAAAGGTGTGCCCCCTCCTCTCAGACCTGGGAAACTGAGCAAGCCTTTTGGAGACTGGCCAGGTCTCCAAGACTACCCCTGTTCCCAAGCTCAAGCGAAGAAAAAACAACACCCATGTACTCTCTCTTATCATGTCTAGTCTACTGTGAGAAAAACATCTTGGTTCTCTGGTGCAAAAACACAGCTTGGAAAAATACAGCTTGGATTCTCAACTGCAATGTCTAACTCCACGTTAAAGGCAATAGGCAGCTAACCTAGATATCAAATGCAATGTCTAGTGTCATGTCAAAGCCAATAGGCAGCTGAGCTGAATACAAAATGCAATGTCTTATATCATGTCAAAAGCCCATAGGCAGCTGAGCTGAATATAAAATGCAATGTATAATATGTCAAAGCCAATAGGCAGCTGAGCTGAATACAAAATGTAATGTATAATATCATGTCAAAGCCAATAGGCAGTTAAGCTGAATATAAAATGCAATATATAATATCATGTCAAAGCCAATAGGCAGAATATCTAATAGCATGTCAAAGTCAATAGGCAGCTAAACTAAATACATCATGTCAAAGCCAATAGGAATGCAATGTCAAAGCCAATAGGCGGCTAGACTGGATACAGCATGTCAAAGCCAATAGGCAGAATACAGAATGTAATCGCTAATGCAATGTCAAAGCCAATAGGCAGAATACAGAATGTAATGACTAATGCAATGTCAAAGCCCATAGGCGGCTCAACTGAACAAAACATACCATGTGCTACTGGTGAACATTGAGCAACTAATATGCGCAGTGGTGAAACACAAAGTCATTGGTCAAAACAAACTCCATCAAATGGCAGTTCCATCCGCTCTTTGACCAATGAATTTTTGTTTCACATATCTCCTGTTTCAAACAAAAACAAAAAAACATCAGCACAAAAAAAAACATTATCAGCCAATCAGATTTGAATGATCAAAGCAATCCCTGTAAAGCAATAGAAGTGAATTAACACATTGATCTCATAACCTTTCACATCAGATACATCTACATAGAAAAGACTGGGCAATTTTTATACTCTGAATGAGTCTCTAATTCAACAGTGTTAGCAATTTGATGTGGCATGAGTTCTGCTCATGTAAAGGTGCACGGTCCACCTGAAAGGTTTGCTGGAAGATAAGCAAAAGTCAGAGTTCCATACGAGAGGGGGAAAAAAAAAAATCACAGCTTAGTTCCAGTGGAAGAATGCAATCAAACAAGTTGAACTTGAACTGAAGGCGCAGTTTGCGCAAAATGGATCCATGGTGCTGGCACTTTACTCAGCCAGGTTCAGGTTGGGGATTCGGACCCTTCCCCGACCCCACACGCACACACCGGAAGGGGGACCACACAGCACACTCAGGGACAGTGGCGAAACGTGGTAGGATCTGCAAAAGAAACAAGTATGACTTTTCTTGCAAATAACATTTTTCATTTAAACTGCACCCTTCCTCTTTCTTTCCCTGTTTTATAATCAGCAGGATGTTTTTGAGGCCCTTTGTTATATTTTCTGCAGGTTCTGGAGGATCACTTGGGGCTTCAGCCCACACATCAGCACTGAGGTTTTTATCTGCTGCGCCACAGCTTCCCTTTTCTTGCACTGTCAGAAGGGCTGGGGCAGACTCCTTCTTTACCAAACCTCCATTCACTGCATTTTTGTCAATTTGGGCCATTCTGTCTCCAATTTGTATGAATGAATCAGATTCTTTTCTAGGTATCAGCATAATTTCGATTTTTCCTTGGTAATTTGCAGCAATCACTCTTCCTAAAACCTGATCAATTTGCTATTTCTGTCCTGGTAACTTTCCTCTCCCCAACTGCTCTGTGACTGCTTGCATGACAGATTGCTTTTGTGCGTGCTGCACAGTTTTGATCAAATCTAGGGGAATGTGCATCTCTCTCATCTCTGCCCACCTGTAAGTGGCTTTTTCTCTCAGCTGTTCACATTTCTGGGGCACCCACTTAGCCATCCCCACTAAGGCAGAATTCTGGGTGAACACTTCTCTCTCTGAATTTTTCTCATTAACATCTGCAAGGTAATTGAACCAGTTAGGTGCTAAAACATTAGCAATGAACCAAAAATCAGCGTAAAAATGACACATCTCACGTAGCTCTTGCTTTAAAATCTGACACACATTATACAACTCCATTCCTTCTCCTGTGCCAGAAAACAACATTTCAGTCAATGAATCATTAGTAAAACAAACATGCTTTTTATCTTCAGTAGACACGAATTCAAATGGTGCACACAACTTCATTGATAACTTTTTTACCTGTGGTACTCTAGCCCTGTCTTGCAAGTACCAGATCCATTGTATGATTCTAGCTAGGGGCACTATTTTCTTTCCTTGTTCATCATTTAAATGTACATAAGTATTTCCTTCTTGCACTGCGCAGAAACCTAAAGTCTGCATTATTTCATTTGCCAAATCACAAGCGCGCAGCTGCATATTATTTTTCACAGTGACCATATACAAAAGTGTTAGGATTTCTCTCAAATGAGGGCTATTCTTTTTCCAAAAATCAAACAAGCTAATGAAACTCGGGGTGTCTTGCTCTAAAATCCTTCGTTTTACTTGTGCATTTTGCAACGGTAACTCGTAAATCACATTCTGGTCTCTCTCGTCCGTGTTATCAGTTAAGGAATGCATTTTGTCTGCCAAAAACCCTGGCTCACACGAAAACTCAGTGCAGCTCGGAGCTGTCTTAACCCCCTCATTACTGGAATGGGACAAGAAAGATTCTTCTAAAACAGCCCTTTTATAACTTTCAGTCGGGCTAATTTGCTCACGTAAATTCCTATTTTCATGTTCCAACTTCCTACATTTCTCCTGCATTTCTCTATAAGCAGATAAAGGTATCCAGACCTTTCTGTCATCATTACTTCCAAAAGACACGTTTTCTACATATGTACAACCAAAATTATTTCTCAAAACACTATCAGGCATTTTAGCTACACATGCATCTTCAGACATGGTCTGCAGTGCTTCTGTAATTCCCCAAACAGAAAACAATTTCTGTAATTCTCCAAACAACAAAAAAACAATTACACTTTTAAAGTGTGCACTTAGAAATCTACCAACTCGTCAACACCCTCTTAATCACCTCTTAATGACCGACCCACGACTCCTGGTACCAATTGTAGTGCTTTCCTCTTATTTAGTTTCTAAGCACTAACATAACACAACAGAAATGCACTTCTGAGGTCAAAGAAGACTTTTATTGTTGTTAATTCTTCCCCAACCACAATATTTATGAATGACGAATTAGTAGCTTTCAAGTCCGCGTTAATCAAACAAAATATATCAGTTTGCAATATACACAGCAGGTTATATTTATAAGATATTGAATGCAAAGCAAAACAAATACTTCACCGTGTGGGAACTATCTACAGCTTCATCTTTCTAAGGTCTGCAAGCTGATGACCCCTGTCAGCCGCGAGAAAGAGAGATTCATCTACCCACACGGGATTGCTGGCAGCCTGCGCCAAGCTCCAGCACGAGGTCCGGCAGATTCGAATCTGACCCTCTGCAGCCTGTTACATTCGTTACAAAGGTGTGCCCCCTCCTCTCAGACCTGGGAAACTGAGCAAGCCTTTTGGAGACTGGCCAGGTCTCCAAGACTACTCCTGTTCCCAAGCTCAAGCGAAGAAAAAACAACACCCATGTACTCTCTCTTATCATGTCTAGTCTACTGTGAGAAAAACATCTTGGTTCTCTGGTGCAAAAACACAGCTTGGAAAAATACAGCTTGGATTCTCAACTGCAATGTCTAACTCCACGTTAAAGGCAATAGGCAGCTAACCTAGATATCAAATGCAATGTCTAGTATCATGTCAAAGCCAATAGGCAGCTGAGCTGAATACAAAATGCAATGTCTTATATCATGTCAAAAGCCCATAGGCAGCTGAGCTGAATATAAAATGCAATGTATAATATGTCAAAGCCAATAGGCAGCTGAGCTGAATACAAAATGTAATGTATAATATCATGTCAAAGCCAATAGGCAGTTAAGCTGAATATAAAATGCAATATATAATATCATGTCAAAGCCAATAGGCAGAATATCTAATAGCATGTCAAAGTCAATAGGCAGCTAAACTAAATACATCATGTCAAAGCCAATAGGAATGCAATGTCAAAGCCAATAGGCGGCTAGACTGGATACAGCATGTCAAAGCCAATAGGCAGAATACAGAATGTAATCGCTAATGCAATGTCAAAGCCAATAGGCAGAATACAGAATGTAATGACTAATGCAATGTCAAAGCCCATAGGCGGCTCAACTGAACAAAACATACCATGTGCTACTGGTGAACATTGAGCAACTAATATGCGCAGTGGTGAAACACAAAGTCATTGGTCAAAACAAACTCCATCAAATGGCAGTACACCCGTTAACAGTGCTGCTCAAGTTTCCATAACCATGATCTCTCACATGCATTTCTGCATGCAGCTCTGTGTGACAGGTAATAATAGCTCTCTGTTCTATATTAGGATTTTAACTTGTAAATAACAAAAGGATCTCTCTGACAAAAGCAGTAACCCACTGACTTATTTACAATATATGAACTTCTGTCATCTGCATGGTACGCCTGTTTGCAGCAGGCATTTTAACCCTCTGTACAATTTTATGATGAGTCAGATCTGCCACTAGACAAAACTCCATCTCTCTCCAGCAGCTTCAATAATCACCAGAGTTATCTTGACATTGTTATTGTTGCTGAAAAAGTGTTGTAGTCAAGGAGTGGGGCAGCAGGTGCTTTAAACTCCATAATATATTTGAAAAAACAGCATTCCCCAATCCCCCATCACCAATGTTGGCGGTGGCACTGGTCTCACCACCATAGAGATGACCCTCCTGGTAACCTTGCTACTGCCTCATACCATCTTAATCCACCATTAGGCAAACCCTGACTCTTAGCTCACTTTTCAAGGTTCTTTTTTAACACTGCTGTTTCCCCTTTTACCTGCTTTTCCATCTTTCTCTTCCTCCTTTTTACTCTCGTTTGTGTTTTTCCCTCTCTTGCGGCTAACATGAGTGCGAGGGGCCCCACCAGCAACCACCAGCTCAAATTAAGCACTAATATGAAAAGTCAGTCTTCAAAGGGCATCAGTCCCCTATCTATCCTATTCTCCCAGAATAAAGAGAGCAGTAACTGCTAGTATAGCAATAACTTGATGAGGTGTGGGGGACACTACATCCACGCACTGCACATCACCATAACGCACAAAACCACAGTCAAACTGGGTGACTTAATGAAACATATTTAAAAAATAAGTCAACAAAACTATCAGGTACATCACTGAGCAGAGACATAGCATGAAATGTTGTACAAAGAGCTAACAACATCACTTTCACAGAATAGCAGCTGATTAGGAAACTAAAACATCCCTGCTAAAAGCAAGTCGTGCTAAAATGAATAAAAACAAATAATTGAAATAAAACGTGTAACTAGTAAAAGGGCACAGGCCACTGGCCAAAGCTAAAGTAAGGATGCCTAAGCAAGGTGCTAAAATGAACCCACAACATCATACTACATAAAACGTTCATGTACGGTACCACTCTATGAATGATACATCTTTCCTGCCCTAGGTTTACCCTTCCATTGATTCCTTACAGCAACTTTAAGAAAGGAACACACCCTTGACACACAATCTGGGTCCCTAGGCATTGTCAATACAGAACAGTTTCTTAACAACTAAAATTACCAGAATCCTTTAAAAACGGTTTTAAAATTCAATAAAACAAGTTGTATAATATTTACAGAATACCAGAAAGTGCAGTATAGACTGAGAAGAAATTCCAACACATAGGCAGGCAGGTAAATTCCAATTCCAGTGGTGTGTGTCCACATAAAAACATAACAGCCTAATGGCCAGATTTATAAAGCCCTATCGCCACCAGAGCCTCTCTATTAGTGGTGCTCCAGTGGCGCTATACAATGTGCTGTACTTACAAGATGGCGTTAAGCTTAACGCCACCTTGTAAATACAGCCCATTCACATGCAGCACTTTGCGTGGAAGGGACGTGCAATGGGTGTTGCTGCGGGCGTGCCACAGCAACACCCATTTCATTTTGATGATGCCCCAGATTTATGGGTTTTCATAAACCTGAGTCAGGGCCAAAATCTAACGCCACCCAAGGAGTGGCATTAGTATGATCCAACGAGGTGAAATGTTTTCATTTTCCCCTGTTTTTTTGCTCATTCTATGTGTGCTGCAATCTGCAGCACACATAGAAATAGAAAATTGCCATTGGAGATTGTTTTTGTGCAGCAAAGTGTCCCTTCCTGCACAAAAGCAATCTCCCTGGCAGCACAGACGTCCTTGCATCATGGTGCAAGGGTGTCTGCATTGGCGCTTGTCAGTAAATTTAGCGCCAGCACGGGGGGCAACACAGGTGCACCGTATTCTATGAAATACAGCTCATCCCCGCATTTTCAAATTTGGTGCAGAGCCATGCTCCATCATTTACTCATAAATCTGGGCCTATCTACCTTCTCTAAAATGAAAAAAAGAGTGATTTTTCACTTTCATTCTAAACCAAAGTAAGGTATAAGGCATGGCCTAAAGATGCCAAAGTAATAAAGCAATGCTTCACTATTACTTTGGTACACTCCTTTTTCTTACAATTAGCTTATCTGATGTTTTAAGGTGAGTGGTGCATGAAACAAGTTGGATAAACCCAGGTCTGTAAAAGTCTTGCTTACATATTTTAGCCATGGATTAGATATGCTTCTATTGAGATGAAGACAGTCCAACAATACTTTTCTGTTAAAACTGGGCTTATCATTGGTCCATATGTGGATAATAAAGTGTGAAATTGCTAAGGGAAGGTTGAGAAGGATCCTGCAAATTCAATTTTCTTTAACCTGTAGGCTGCAGGATTTAGCCTTCCCCGTACCCCAGCTCCGTACACACCTGCAGAGATACACTGATGGTTGTATATGTTTAAACAAGGTTCAATGGAACCCTTAAAAGTCTTATGTGTAAACTTTAAAATGGCCCGGCTGCCCTACTCAATTCCATTCGCGAGATAGTTGAGAATGCCAGGATCCATCTGAGTTGAAAGGGACCCCAAAATAATTAAAGATGCTTGTGCTACTCAGAGACCAGTTATTAAAAGATATGTTTGGCAATCTTTTCTTCCCTGGACCTCATGCCATGATGTGAGATTTCCCAAAATTGGTGCTTAAGTCTAGCCTGCCCATAAATGGAACAACTGCATCCACTAACCTTCAAAGGGCTCTTGGAGTCCTCGCAATCAAGATGGTGTCATCTGCATACATTAATGCTGAGACCAGTCTGTTGGCAATCTTTAGTACATCAGAGGTGACAGCTCCCAAGTGTGGGCACGAGGTTGTTAATATTTAAGATAAAGAGAAGGGGTGCCATAATGTACCAGTATTTCCCCTGCTGGACCGTATCTCACCGTAGCTACAAATCGTCATGCAAAGTCTGGAGGAAATTTCCAAAATGAACCTCTACACCCATATCCAACAACTGTAACCACAACTGGGTCCTGTTTACTAAATTAAATGCTGTGGACAGGTCTATAAACGCTCAATAAAGTTGACTTTGTCTGGCTAATGCACATTTGGCCAAGATCAGGTGCAAGTTTAGACATTGCTCCACTGTACCCAGCACAGGTTGAAAACCATATAGAAATGGCAATACAATGTTCCTCTGATCTGCCCAATCCCTTAGCCATTTGAAAAGTACTGAACCATACATTTTTAGTGTCTATCTATAAAGGATATGGGACTGTAACAATTCAGAAGATTCTGTCTCCTTTCATTAAAATAGTGACTGTGAACGACAGTGGTCAGGATCCAGGAATCTTTGAAGTAAATGAGTTACTCTAAATTTAAGAGCATAATGCCCCAGAGTTTACTATTATTGTTTAATATATCGATAGGCACCCCATCGGGGCCTAGCACCTTCCTACCCAGACTTTGATTAAATGACTTCACTACCTCGCTTATTGATAATTGCAGGGGATTGGAATTTAGAAGTCTTACTTTTAAAGAGTCTAACAAGGCTGAGTTGATCTCTGCCTGATACATAACATTAAAGTGAATTACCATGTCATGCCATCTGTACAATCGGATAAAAGCAGATTTTGCAGTGCATCTCAAATCTAAGGTTATTAACTGTGTTCCGAAATTGCTTATTGTTCTTACTGATTGCAGTTAGCTCAAATTTTTCTCAGCCTTCTCTCACAAAGAAATTATTCCTTCCCCTAAGGGTAAGCTTATAATTTCTACTTGCTTCTGCAACTATCTTATGGTCCCGTGGGATGGACAGTAGGGCCCTACATAGTTGGGGACTCGCTTCCGCTCCTTTGAACTAGCGCTGAGGTTTTAGGGCCAGTCTGATGGGCTTAGATAAATAGCTCTTATTACCAGTACACAGGGAGCTAAACTGGGAGCCAAGCTCATCCCTCCTCTCTTCCTTTAGGCAACCCATATAAAAAGTCAAACATTTGGTCACTAAAATATTTAGGGGCATATTTATACTTTTTGATGCGAAACTGCGGTAACGCAGATTTGCGTAATTTTTTTTAATGCGGGCTAACGCCATGTCTTATCACCACCCGTGTGTCAAATTTATACTTTGCTGCATGGTGGCGCTAAGAACTGGTTAGAGTCATTTTTTTTTAATGCTAACCATTGCGCCATGTCGTAAAGCAAAATAACGTTAACACAGGAAAAATAACTCTAATCCGGTTTGCGACACGAAAAATGTCACAAACCGGATGTGCGCTGTTTTCCACTGCAATAGCATCAAAAAGCGGCACAAACACAGCAAACAGTGCTAAGGAGCCCCAAAATGGATCCCAGAAGCCAGGAGAGACAAAGGAACCAGCCAGGATGACACAGACAAGACACAGGGGAGAGACAAGAAGAAAAGGAAGTGTCATTTCAGCGCAGAGGAGAATGAAATACTGGTCAGAGAGATGACGGAGCACCAGCATCAACTTTTCATCACCTCTAAATTGCCTATTGGGAGGATAGAGGCAATTTGGCAACAAATTGTCGACAAGATAAACAGTGTGGCAGAGGTCAGGAGAACTGTCACTGAGTGCAAGAAACGCTGGCATGACTACAAGCACAGGACAATGGAGAGAATGGAGTCCAGCACTGCAGGAGGCCCTGGACAAGATGGATGAGATGGTTGCAGGCGTCATCCGGGAAGAGATCATCACAGGAATCACAGGACAGCACAGACTACCAGGAAATAAAACATGTGCAGGGTAAGTTGCATGGAGGACCAAAATGCCTAAATGTTAAGTGCAAGCAGGGGAGGTACATACTTACTACGAAATGCATGTCAGCCATGGAAATTAGGCAGTGGAAAGGGCAAAATGGCACCACATGCATGCATGGGCTGTGCAGGGGCATCCAGGGGCACAGCACAACACAACACCAACAACCTTTGCATGGGGGTACACCGCCATGCCAAGGCTGCTGGAAAGGCAAAGCCAGTCCAGGAGGGTAGGCTAGAATGTAAAACTGGGCTGCTGTCACAGGATACCTGGTATTGTCAGAATGTGAACTAGGGGACAATGCCCAATCTCAGGCCATTGCCTCAAGTGGCATTTATCATTGACAACATTTGCCACTAGTACCTTTGCTGTGTGTGCTGGTCAATTAGGGAACGGCAGTTAGGTGCCCAATGCACAAACACACTCAGAATGAGGGTTCAGGATGACTACGTGATCAATCCCCTTCAATTCCTATCCAAGTGCAACTCCTGTCAAATGTTCACGTCTATAGGCTCAATAAACATCAGGCATTGTCACTTACATTACGAAGTACACAGCAGTAATCTCATACCCATGCTGCCAATTCCAGGGTCTACCCTGTGTCTGTGTTACAATAGCTGCAATGCCACCTTGCAACATCTCAACTGTCATACTACTAAGACAACAACATTGAGGGGGAGGACATATGTGTGGAGCTAGTGAAACACACCTGCACAGTCACAAGATTAAATGGAACTCTTCCAGGCCCATAAGTGCAATGTTATGTAGCACACATTCGCAAACATCAACATGGCACACTACCAATGCTGACACCTGTATCATGTCATGCCAATGTAATACATGGTATGTGCTAGGTTTCAGCAACGTATAGGTGTATGTGAAATGTCATAGTCTGGGTCAGGGCCATATTGTTATGTGTGGTGCAAGTGGCATCAGAACACCAACTGCCATTGCAAGGCCTCACCATGCTAATGATAGTAGAGGGAGTGTTGAGTAGGACAAGAAGGTGGCAAGACACAATTTGGACAGAACCTACACCTAGAGAATGTAAAGCAGACAATGCCCCAAACTGCCCACACTACATGTGACATGCAGGTAGGGCAAAGGCCTGTGAGAATGGCAATATTAATGACAGGAACAGTGAACAGGAACCCAGGTTACAGTGCTCCATTAATAGGAAGTCAGTGACGTCACATTACAACTGCCACAACACAGACACACTAATTGTAAAATATCTAATTGCAGAGGATGATGGCTCTCCTGTGGATATGCCTGTCCTGATGACATGGATGACGAGCTGACAACCATTAGCCAGGAAACCCTCCAAGATGTCCTGGGAACCCTCCAGACCCCACCTTCAGTCGCAAGGAGGAGCACAGATGTAGCATCCATCGCAGAGGAACCACCCCAACAGTACGACCTGACAGCTCCAACACAGCTGAGGACTCTGAATGACACTGGGACCACCTTTGAGAGGACAGTTGTGGGAGTACAGCGGGAGCTGGCCAAGGAGGTGCGGTGGGGATGCAAAATATGGCAGCCAGCCTTGAGGGGATGCACATGTGCATGATGACATCCACAGAACAGTCAACAGCCATGCAAGTCCAACAATCACTACTGCAAGGACTTCAATATTGTGTGAGGGACTTCACCACTGCAGTGAGGAAGTTGCCACAACACCTGGCCTTTCAAACTTTTAAATGCATGCATGACAACAATCAGGACTCCCTCAGGCTGACCTGGCTGCCTACCACAGGGATGTTGCTGCTATACTCAATAATCAGCAGCTCCTCCTTGCTGGAGTAATGCCCTTAATAGTTCCACATTTGGCAGCAACCGGGAATTCAGAGTCCACTTCTCCAAACACTGAAGTGTGTGTTGCCCTCTCAGACCCACCCTCACCACCACCAAGGGCAGAGAAGATGACACACACATCAGAAGATGAAGACGTGGAACAGATCACCTTCACCCGTAGGAGTACCCAGAAGCACCAGCCCATGCCACATGGGCAGTGATTTTCCTATGTCCTGTGCTTGACAACATGGCAGTCTTGCTACAGTTGGTAACATGCACTGTTCTCCAACACACTGTTTACCTAACCAATATGGACTGCAATTGTCTCTCACTACCCAATTGGCAATTCATGGTTCTTTGCATTGAATGACACTCGATCGCAGCATGTCCAGTGACATGTCCCGCAACTTTGCACTTGTATTGTGTCACAATAGAATGTGTCACACCAATGGACTTACAAACCTGGACTACGTAAATATTGTACTACAGCACTTTCAAATAAACAGCGCCTACATACCCACTTTGTCTCTGTGTAATGTGACACATCTACTGTGAAGGAGTTTTGTGATGCATGTAGAAAGAATGTGGGCTGATATCGATGCACAAGGGTCTGGATTTTAGAATCATCTGTGCTGCTTGTGGCTCATTTCTGAAGTTAAAGCACCACAAACAATATAATGCTGTGTAAAAATTGTGTATGTCAGGCCCAAGGTATCTACAAGATGAAACTAAATGCTGGCCACATCCCCTACAAGACAATCATTGTATATGTGACATATGACTCTAAACTTAAATCCCACAATCACAACATACAGCAGGAATGGATGTGTAAGAGTGTTTGGACAATAACGTCACCTGGGAGTACAATGAGAAAACTTATAGGTGTGATTTCTTGATACTGCACTTCATAAGATTATGACACTACTAAGTTTATCAGGGTTCACATGAACATCAGGTTGCAGGCAGACGTCCCACAGTGCCCAAGATTCCAACACAGGACCCAAACGATGACAGCTTTAACATCACACCTACCTCTCCAATACATGGGAACCATAGTCACCTTGAGTGGTGGGTTCAATGGATGGCAGATGCATAGAGATGAGACTTTGTTATAGCTGCCAATGTGACAGCTCATTCGGAAGTGGGAATAAACATGCCAAGAATGGAATGTGGATTGAGGATGGAATACACAGGCAAACATAAGTTTGCCACTGTACACTCATGCAAAGGCCCAGATCCGCAAGCATGTGACACATGTCGTAAAGAAGTACCTAAAACGTTATTACATATGTATAAAAGAAAACTTAAACCATGTCACACACCTATACTAACCTAACCTATCCTAACTATACATTACATACAACTGGCCCTAACTAACCTATGCTAAAGATACTTACTACATGTAACTAAACACTCAAAACATCCCCCCACCCCCCTTATATGACGGGACACGTGTAGAACAACATATACTAACCTAAACATATACTAACTAATACTAAACAAATATATGTATTTTTTTATTTTTTTCTGGAATACACATAAACCCCAACATCAACCCCCACACAAACACCCACCCACAAACTAACATGTAATAATATAACTCCCCCACCCCCAACCTACTTATCCTATCTAAACTAATCGCCTACTCTAGCATATCACTAAACCCCCTAAACCCAGAAAAAAACAGTGGAAGGTAAGAGGAGGGAGGGGATGGAATTAGGGTGAGGCAAAACTGGACTCAGAGGTTTGCCCTCCTCAGAGTTTTTTTAATTGACTTGAGTCTTCGGCTGTTGTGGGCCACCTCTTGCTGGAGGCTGTCTATTCGCCTTATGACCCTACGCATGTCCTGTTGTAGCTGGCGCAATGCAGCTATGTCCATACCACTTGCTGTGGTGGTTTGTGTCGCTGTGGATGTAGCAACTGCAGGTGCTGGTGCCGTGGTTGGGGGTGGTGACATAGATGGTGCAGCAGTTGTTGTGCTTTGTGCTGCAGATGTTGAAGGTGCAGCAGGTGTGACAGAGACACCGGTGTCCACTGTGCCTGCAGTCGGGGTGGTGGCGGCACAAGTTGTGGCCAATGCCAGGCCGCCATGCTCCTGTGGCTCCTTTACGATGATAGCGTCTTGCCATCATTCGATACCCAGCCTCAACATCGAGGATGTGCTTGTATCGCACTGCCCGCTTCTGAAACTCTCAAATTTCTTGGCCATTCATGTTGGCAGCTGTAAAAAAGAGACATGCAAACATTAGTGTCATCATTGTGATGCATGTACAGATGATGATCTAACACTTCCTCACAAATTGCCCATGCAGTCCAAATCACAGTACAGATGATAGAATGTCCCTGAGGAATGACATGCCAACGCAGCCTACCCATCACCTATCTAACAGCACATCAATGCACAACAAGGTGTGTACAAAATTAACTGATCTGTGCATATATGTTGTGTAATTGGTCACATTGCAAATACAGCAAGTACTCAACATGTGCAAGGCCATCTAATCCATATCATCTGGATCAACTTCAAGGCACACAAGACCTGTGATTTGTATATGGAACTGGCAGGATGGTATGCAGTTGCTAATCATATGGGGTTAGTGTAGTTTGGCACACATACATGTTTGAATTACATGTCTGTCATCTACACTGGGACCATCTCACCTAGCTACACATATTTTCTCCCCCTAGCCCTGTGCCTCGGGGAGATGGGCATGCAATACAAACTTTTAGCCGTCAAGGACAACCACTAAGCTTTGTCCATCTGTACATAGATTTAGTGAGTGGAACACATGTAAGGAGGCCTGCCAACTAGGAATGAGTCAACCATTTGTCATTCACATCTACATTCATGTTACCATTTGTGGAAGCTATCAATATTAGATCACACTGACACATTTCCTATATCACCCACATTGATGCAAGCATCTGGCCTTGACCTGCACACACGTCTATAACATAACACTTAAGTTGTACGTAAATGGAGTCCAATATGTGGGGCTAGATGCTGGGGGACAGTCAACCATACAGTCCAACATGTTCATTAAATTACAGAGATGCACACTTTTGTGTGTTAAAATGATGCATCACTGTGTTGTATAAATTAGGGTATGACTTGCTGACTAAATTATGACACTGGACCACCTCCAAATCAAATGTGGGCATACATGTGGCTACAAATCACCTTTTTCACCTGCCCATGCCTATTGCGCAACACTAGACTCCCAATATATGACTCTCTGCCAATGAATGTCTAACTCTTCCATGGAACTCTATGTCAACCTCCAGTCAAGTCACATATCAGATCACGTGCCAGCTCATCATATCTTGCAATGAGTCCAACACATAAGAGTCAATCACACAACAGCTGCAATTACAACACAGGACAAACATATTCACACTCACTGGATACGTCTGGGTCCTCAAATCGAGCCACTTCACCAATGGTGTAGGGGGCTGGTCCACCTGTGAAACATGGAAGGGAGATATATGCTCAATGTCTGATCACTGTACAAACATGGGAACAACAAATCACAGTGTGTGACATTTTATATGATAGAGCTGCACATCAGGCATGTGGACACTTAAACAGACATGCCACTGAAAACTTCCATTGACACTGTCGCTCCAGTGAGGGATAGAGACACATATGCACACATGCACTGGCCCTAACAATCATGTGGTGCTAAACCTGACTACACACTTTTGTGGCTAATCCATTTCAGATGGTACTCCATTTCATCATTTGTTATTGGGTGACAATTGTAATGCCGCTTTCCTGGTGCACTGCAATACCAGTGACTCAGGTATTCTGGCTTGTGCATCAAGGGACAATGAGTAACTGTGTGATGGACATGTGGGTTGATTTGCTTTCAGGAATTATTGTGCTTTCAGTGTTCCATTATAGGTGTGCCAGTGTTGTATGTGGGTTACATATGCCCCATTGGCAGTGTCCCCTAAGCCATATATGCCCCCTATGACAACATGATGGCAGGGATCCTGTGTGTGAAATGATGGCATTGTAGCGCTAAACATGGATTGGCCACTTTGCTGTTCGAAAACTGCAAAATAATGTATGCTGACAGTGTCTAAGTTGATCATTGTTGACAGAATGCATGGGCAAAGGTGCAGTCATTGCACCTGAAATGTGTCACTCAGGGGCATGTGTACCTATATCAGGTATTGTGAATCACACAATGCAAGAGTCAGCAACTAGCAATTAGCAAGTTGGATGATCATAGGTAGAACACCCCGAAATGACACTGTTTGCAAATGAAAAATTGAGAAGGAAATTACATACCTCTTCAATCATGATGAGGTTGGTCTCATTTTGAAAACCCCTTGGGAATGGCGGCACTCACAGGAATGCTGGCCTGCTGAGCTCAACAGACCACCATGTCTGTGACTGCTTTCAAATTGAGATGTTAACATTTGTTGAAATGCAGCAATATTTCAGCAGGGGCGTACAGAAAGTATTTTAACAACCTATTTCATCACTAAAATAGATTTTTGGAAGCAGTCAGTGGTCCCTTGCACAACTTCATGCTGAGAGATAGTGTGTAACCATGCATTCACAAAGAGGAGGGATCCCATGCTGACTCTTTCCTTTTTTTAAAATGGGTTGGCACCAATTTGACACAGATGGTAACTGCAATAGCTCAATCCCGGCAATTGTGCCCAAGAACAAAATGTTGTAGGTGCCTGCGACTCAATGATAGGATTTGAACGCCTAATTCCAAATGCCACTAGAAGACCCTGTTTTGTGATTGTGCAATCTGATAGCAGAATGGGCCATTTGGGTTTGTCCATGTGAATGAATATTGGTCCTGACATACACACAAGAATTCAGTGCCCTTAGATATTAATGAAGGTTATAAAGAACTTGGTACATATGGCCCTGAATACTGTTCGGACATCGCTCAACGAAACTGTGTACTGCATTGTTACCATGTGTTACCATGTGTAGTAAATCACATTACTGGTACACTTAGAGGTTTTTCAACTTGCATTCCACATGGCAACAAACATTGCATGCAGCATGTCACGACATCTGCTACTGTCACTCAGGAGCATTGAGCTATATACATTTGTCAATGTGATACTCACCAACAGGGCCACCAATCACCACACCCAGGTGGTCCAGCAGGTCCTGCTCTCAGGCCACCAGGTCAGCCCAGCAATGCTTCAGGTGGTGCTCATTCCGTGTGGTGTTAAATATCCTTCTCAGGTGGAACAGCACCTTTGACCACCGTATCACACGGCCCCCAGCCCCCAACATCATGGGAAGGAAGTGGCACACCAGCCACACA
The DNA here is from genome assembly GCF_031143425.1 of Pleurodeles waltl. Classification (NCBI taxonomy): domain Eukaryota; kingdom Metazoa; phylum Chordata; class Amphibia; order Caudata; family Salamandridae; genus Pleurodeles; species Pleurodeles waltl. The sequence continues at coordinate 236,001,758 of NC_090438.1, read as the reverse complement.
AATACCCCAAGTACCTCCTCACCCATGCGCCCCTGCCTTGCCCTTCCCAACATAGTACAAAACACAATTTCTGACAGTAAATAGGGAAAAAACAGAGAAAGGAAGTAGAAAAAAGAAAACTTTTAAAACCCAATTAAAGACCCAAACTACCCCAACTAATCTTAACCACAAACAGACCCCCAACAGTACAAATACCATTATAACAACAATAAAAGACACAAATGCACTTGCACAGGTACAAAATACAGTTGATAAACATCAAAAGACAAAAGATAGACCACACAGGAGACAAAATTACAAAATCCACAGAAGAGCAAACCAACACACAGCCACACAGTCTAGAAAAAACACAGACTGCAAAGTGAAAGTGAAAGTACACCCACTGTATCATTTCTGGAAACAGGATATCCTATTATATCACTTCCTGTCTCATTTGTGGCCCGTTTTCTGTCTTGCATGTCATTTTTTGATGCTTACGTAGTTTGCGTCAAACGTTTTGACGCATAGGCATCAAAATCCCACGCATTCATAGTACCATATATTTTTTATGAATATCCGCATGCCTGGGGTGCACTGGGGGAATTAACGCTAGGGACCCATTGATGTAATTTGTGAAGTTGCATCATTTTTTGACACATTTGCTTCAACATTTTTGACTCAAACTGTGGTTGCGTCATTTTTCATATTTTAACATGCATGCAGCCTATAACTAGACAAAGATAGGATGGTAGACCTGCAGTGTGTGTTCTAGTGTTTGGCCACATGTGGTAGACCATGCTACTGTGATCCGCATTACTAATATTGTTGTGCAGGATTAGCTTTCTTAACTGACGCAACAGCAGCACAAACTTTTGAAATTAAAATGGAATTTTTAAGTTTACGCAGGTGTTGTGTCAATAGAGGACAGCAAGTCTATGGTACAAAAATATGAATCATGGCCTCTGTGATTTGTGTGTGAATTGACTGTTAATACTATTTGTGTGCTTCTGTTGGAACAGCATGCAATACATTTGGTGTAATGTTCGGGTATGAATGTGCTACAAATGGGTATTAACATCAGATGCCAATCAATGAGGTGCATCAGTCATGATATGTGTTTGTAATATGTTTCAACTCTTTTGCTGTGTGTAGTTGCTTGACTTAGGGGACAATACATTTCCCACGACAAACAAGACATAGGGAAGATCGAGGATGGTTGATGAGGGCTATGTCGGATATGTTACCCCTCACATGTCATGAATTGTTGGCTACCACTTCATGGTCACTTGTGTGTATACTACCCATGAGTCAGGCATTTGAACATGTTTGGTAGGTACAGTGGTTGCAACACAGATCCTCAATTCCAATCATAAAATTGTTATGTACACCACAGTTTGACTAATGTAAATGACCTATGTTCCTCCTGTGGCTGTAGATCAGCTAAAGGCATACAAGGTGATAGGGCACCTATGGTACAGCAGAACATACAGAAAAGTGAAGACAGAGCAACCGTGGTGTGGACAAATCTGTAACGGATCAGTAATGAACAAACATGCAGGTCTCATCACTACATTTGTACACAGGGGAGGGCTCTGAACTTCCCACAGCAACAGGGAACATCAGTGCCTCAGTGCATATTAATCTCACAGCTAGTCACCAAGCAAGCCCCATCAAAAGGTGGCAACAGAAGTGAATCTGTGTCTGGACCATCAGGGCAAAAACATGGATTGTCCGTACATACACATTACCAGCCCTTGTTTGTTGGGCAGGAGGCATAGTACCAAATCCAGGAATAGCACACAGCCATAGCACACTGTTTGGCACTAATTAATACATGCAAAACCAGACAAAGGATGGGGGCTGGATTCGCCCCCTGGAAAAAATGCGCCAGTACAAAAACAAAATTAAACAATTCTATACAGTTGAGGACTGATTGTACACTTATCAGACACAATACCCGAAGAGGAAACGGAGGGCATGGAAACCAACTGTGAGACAAATGTAGGCACAGGGAATGGCTCTGGTTGACGCAAAGACTGGAACCGGTCTGGTTAACAGGAAGCAGGCTCTGTCAGGAACAAACATGAACAAGGCAGAAAAACAGAGAGCAGAGTCTGACTGGAAAAAGCAGGAACAACACTGTGTAAACAAGGAACAGTTTCAGGGGCACTAAGCACTGCAACACAATCCAACAAGGGCTCTGGCACACAAATTAATTGTACTCCAATGCACAACAGGGAGCTTCAGGGAATGGAGGCTTCTAAGCAGTTCAAGGCAGCAGCAAGGCCAGGGCAGAGTCAAATGTCTGGGCTGCATGAGAGAGCTCACAGGTGTGTGCAGCTTCAGTCTCTCACAAATCCTGGAGGAGAGAATCCAGTATAAAGGGCCAACCGGACTTTTCCCATGGGAAGCAATGGACATAAGATTATAGGTCTTACCGACAAGCAGGCAGTGCATTATGGACATGAAGTCCATGCAGGCTAATATGGTTGAACTATGCCATGACATTCTGATAAAGGGAAGCACACAGGAGTCAGAATGTGTGTCTGGGTGAGTGTAGATGATGATTCCCAGGGTACAGATATTCCATTTACAGCGCCCTCTTGAGAAGGGAGGACAGAGACTTAAAACATGGCAGTGGCAGGACTTATTACCTGGGATGGACTACGCAGGGCATATCTTGTGAGCATTGCTTGTCATACCTGGGACACTCGTGCTATTCATTTTCAGGATTGATGCACCACTTGTCACCCAAGCTCCCTCACAGGTGTGTGCAGCTTCAGTCTCTCACAAGTCCTGGAGGTGAGAATGCAGTATAAGGGGCCAACCAGACTTTTCCCTTTGGGAACCAATGGACAGAAGATTACAGCTGTGACCGACTAGCAGGCAGTGCATTATTGGACATGAATTCCATGCAGGCTGATGTGGTTGAACTATGGCATGCCATACTGATAAAGGGAAGCACACATGAGTCAGAATGGGAGTCTGGGTGAGTGTAGATGATGATTCCCAGGGTACAGATAGTCCAGTTACAGTGCCCCCTAGAGAAAGAAGGGCAGAGACTTAAAACATGGCAGTGGCAGGAGTTATTACCTGGGATGGACTGCGCAGGGCATGTCTTGTGAGCATTGCTTATCATACCTGGGACACTCGTGCTATCCATTTTCAGGACTGATGCACCACTTTGCACAAAAGCTCCCTTACAGGTGTGTGCAGCTTCAGTCTCTCACAAATCCTGGAGGTGAGAATGCAGTATAAGGGGCCAACCGGACTTTTCCCATGGGAAGTAATGGACAGAAGATTACAGGGCTTACCAACTAGCAGGCATTTCATTATGGGGCATGAAGTCCATGCAGGCTGATGTGGTTGAACTATGGCATGCCATACTGATAAAGAGAAGCACTGAGGAGTAAGAATGGGAGTCTGGGTGAGTGTAGATGATGATTCCCAGGGTACAGATAGTCCATTTACAGCACCCTGTACAATGTACAACACATCTCACTAAGCTGGCATCACTGAGGTGTTCAGTATTGACAATGCACAATTGTCCCATGTGTGACTAGTTCTATGCAAACCTTTGTTGTTCCCTCTACCAGTGGCTCATGTGCAACCGTGCACCTACAATATTGAACTTGCTCCAGGTGAGCTGGCTAACTTGGTTGTGGAGGTGGATGTATGTGTGCAGGAAGGGCCATCTCCCTGTACATCTGTTATGTAGATGGGGAATTGTCTCTTTTCAGTATGTGAAGCAGTGCGCACTTTGCATTAGTACAACATCAACATGTTTTCATAGCACAGTCCACTTCCTTATTGCTAGATGGCAACGCCACCCCAGGAGTGATGTGAAATGTTGGTACTGCCTCAGTATTTCCCTACATTTGAGTCAGCGTCATCATGCTATGTGTCTCTTGGTGTTTGACCTGAAGCAACAACCATTGCACACCCCTTTCACATATTGTTTGGAAGGGTGTGGGATTGGCTATGTGGCCTTATGTGATATTGAATGGTTAATCTTCCGAGTTGTGCTGCCAGTGCAGGCCATGTCATTGTCACTGTGTGGTTTTAAATTGGTCCCTTGTGGCTCTAGAGTCGCATCTATTGTTATTGGCAGCTGCCATTTGACCATAGATGTGAATCCTATTGGATCAAGATATCAAACATAACTACCAGTGTGACACCTCAGTGTCTTCCTGGCCACGTGTCAATGTAGTGGTGCATGTCTTGTGTGTCCTACAGGGTTACTGTGCTGCGTGTATGTTATTAGGTTTCTGGACTTACCGACAAGAAGGCCATTACCATATCGTCCATCCTGAACATGCCGATTGATGGTGCTGTGGCGGAAGATGAAGGAATCATGTACACTTCCAGGATACTTTGCCATGATGTTAGTGAACAATCCTTGGTGGTCAACAATGGCTTGCACATTTATGGAGTGGTTGTGCTTTCTGTTGCGGTATAGGTGCTCTGAGAATGAGGACTGTGATACCCCAGCAACCAGGGCACCCGTAGTTTGGAATGAGCCACTTGCCAACATGTGCAGGACAGCTAGCAGATTGCTCTCTAGTGGAATAATGTGGGGTGTTTGCAGGCTGGCTGTTACCTGTGGCTCAATTTGGCGCAGCAGCTGCTGTATGGCTTGCCAGTTGAGTCTGTACTCTGGATGATTTCCTGTTCCCTGAGGCCCAGGAGGGTTGTCCTAGACCTGAATATCCTCTCCTGCCTTCTGCGTTGCCTTTGGGGTCCACGTTGGTGTGGTGGTAGCTGCTGCTGTTGGTCCTGTGCTTTGCGTCGTCCGGCATGCTGCATGAGTAGCACCTCCATGTCGTCCTTCTTGAGCAATGATGTTGCTTGTGTGGGTTTTCCTTAAGTAGTGGTGTGTTTGCCCCATTTTAACACCAGCCCTGACCCAGGCATTAAAATTTGACGCAAATCAGGCTTTGCTTTATTTTTTGGGTCCGCTTCCGAGCCGTGCGTCATTTTTGCCCGGTTGGATAAATATGCTGCATGGGTTTTTGAGTCATTTTTTGGATGGGAACGCCTACCTTGCATCTCATTGACGCAAGGCAGTTTCACGCATCCAGAAAATGACGCAAACGCTGAAATTTTGATACTAGATGGGTCTAGTGTCAAAATTAAATATAGTGTTAAGTTTGCGCCGGATTAGCGTAAAAAAAAAAATGCCGCTAATCCAGCAGAAAGGGAGTATAAATATGGGCCTAAGTGTGACCTTAGGCACTTTAAAGAGCCAGAATAATCTAAAATATTGCTTGAATGCTAGGTGATCTTGACTGAGGTGGTCAGAGAGGTCACCTTACTGATATGAAATAGAGCAGCTGCAATCAGGGAGTTATAATCTCCCCAGTGGGTAATTAATGTTAAACCTAGTACTATTTTCCCCTTAGAAGCAGGAAATCAGATGCATTATATCATGCTCTGCTAAATAAAGACAGAGCTCAACACCTCTTTTCGCTAAGAGTTTCCCAATTTCCAAAACACTTTAATTGCAACTTGTCTGAGCATAAGATGAGCTTAGCATAAAATCCCACATACAATATGTTTAGGTGGTGTTCCAAAGTTAACCATGAATCTAGTTCATTTTCCTATGAAACAAAACAAGTCTCTGTGATAAACACAGTTAGGGTTAGTAAAATCGTTATTGTAAAAAATGATCAGATAAAGCTTAATAGGTCAAATTGTTCTTAATTCATAAAACGTGGAAAGCATTGTTACCAGATTCAATTAATGTCACATTTAAATTCAGATGTGACTTGAGGCAAATCAAAAGACTACCCCTGTCACTCCCTCTCACAGAAGGCATCAAAAGATGGCGGAAACAGGCAAGTTTCCTGCAATGCAATGATATCATAGTCACTAATTCAGTTTAGCCAGGGGTCTAATGTCCTCTCTTTGAGATCTGACACATTTCAACACAAGAGGCTGAAAGAAATCTTGTCCCCAGCAGAGGTCCCTCCACTCAAACAATCTGAGGTAATGTTGTACAATGTTCCCCTTTGAATGGATTGGTAGAGGCCTTGGGTGTGGGCCGTCTATATCTGATATCACTTCAAATCTGTTTGCAATTGGAACCTGAAACTGAGCCTTAACAAGGTCTTAGGACATAGGTATCAATCCCCCCATGCTGCCAGATGAAGCACCCATTAAGGATTGTTGCAGAGTAAATGGGTCGCCATCGGTAGGTAGGTGCACCCGCAAAAGGTCATGGGACAGTGCAGACAAACAAGGCTAGTAAAAGAAACAGAGGGGCACAGCAATGGTACTCTTTCCAAGGGATTTGCTCAGGTCCCCAAATAACAGCTGTTGATCCAGTTGAGGGGATCTAAAGTTTATGATGACACAATCGCCCCTGACTTGAATGGGACCTTGACCAATTTAGCCTACCCTTCTAAGCATCACATTTTCACCAAACAGGTGGAAAGGGACGCCCCTGAGTCAGGCTAGCCAATCAAGCACTTTGTATGAGAGGTTCTTGTAGGATTCCTTCTGGATATATTGCAAAGGGGAACTCCAACAAGTACACTCATTTAGGGGCAGGCTGCAGGCAGAAGCCTGATACTCAAGTGACCACCAGCTCTTGAAATTTCCTTTTTGGTACCTGGTTCAACCTGATGGCTTAAACAATATTCCAATCCTGTCTCCCCTCACAGGTGGCTCAGACAAAGATCTCTGGAAGAGTAGGAATTATTTGCCCCTTCCACCAGCAAGTTTGATAGAACACTGTTTCCCAACCATCCTCCACTCCTGTTGTATGAACTACCCATATTAGAACTGGGTTGAACTAGACAATAAGAATCGGTAAGAACACCTACCTCTGTACAGCAAGGGGGGGGGCCTTTGAGCTTTCATAAGTGCAAGCTGGGCATCTGTTGCTTCTAAATGCTGGTATAGGAAGACCATCAAGCTTCCTCTTTTTGACAATAGCTCTCCTTGGATCTGTTTGTGTTTGGGTGTCCCTCATGGTAATTTGTGTGCCTCGAATTGAACTTCTTAGTGCCAATTGCCTTTTTGACAGAACGGGGGTGGTCTATGATATACCTCTAGATTGTGATGAAGATACGCCCAATGAGCTCAGAGAGGAAATTGGGGGGAGACAAAGTCAAGGAAGAAGAGCTGGGCTCCTCAACAAGTAAATTGGCTGCATTAGTACCAACATTCAAGGAAAACTTCCTTTCTGTAAGACCAATCTCTGTGCTAGTGACCACTACTGCTTTTTCCAGCATTTTATCAATTGAGGTGACTTTGGGTGAAAAATACAAAGCAGAGGACATGCTGACCACTTTCTTTTCCCCATCTTGGTTTGTATGTAACAGGCTCTATGGTCATGTAGTGGTGCCCAAAAGATAGGCGTGCAGTAAACTTGTTAAAAACGTATCTTTCAAAAAGACTGTTTGAGAAGACAGGGCCCAGCTCAGACTCCTCTTGCCTCTGGTGGGCACAGACAGGCATATTCTCTGCCTATGCCCAGGACATACAGAGGTGTGCCCTGCCCCACGGGGGGCTGGATGTGCTTTGAGAACACAGTCACAGGCCGCCCCTTTAGGCATCCGGCGGTATCTTGGAGGATGTAGTCCCAACCCAGGAGCAGTCCTCCACCACAAACCTGGTGGCAGCAGCTGTGTAAGATTGTTTAATAGGATGTGGGTCCCCCAAATCGACTGTTCAACAGGATCTTTCGAAAAATCTGTTTTAATATGCATTTATGACAAGGGTGTTTTTTCATGATACCTCCTGTTCAAAAAACAGTTACACTACTAGTAAAACTGATAAAAATGGCAGTGTTTAGATTTTCTTGTTGAAGGGTTTGCAAATGATAGAACTCATTGAGGAGTTGTTTTAAGAAATGTAGGGTTGTGACAAATACTTTGTGTGTGTATTGTTAGTAATTCCTTTAGTAAGATATCAGATGCATTATTGAACATTAGGGCTCACATTACAAATTAGGTAAAATAGGTGAGATATTTATTACATGTGGTAAATACCATTCACCGGAATGATATATTTACCAATTTTGGTAAATACCTCCCATTCAAAAAATTTAAAAGAGGCATATTATGCTGATTCGAAACTTAACAGTCCAGAATCCACACGCTTTGCCTGTTTTTACAGGCCGTTTGTCCAGATATATTTTGACAAATTTGACCCTCCACAAGGTCTTGTGGAAAACGGTTTCAGTGTGATCATTTTCATACAACTTGTATTTCTAATCCCTGTGCACATATGTTTGCATAGGGATCACAATTTAGCCCTGCACTTGTAGTTAGGACTAAGGAAGCGCTACTGAGCTGTGAGGAGTTGAAAAATGGCAGTGATAAACAAGATGCCATAGCCTCAGTGGCATGGAGTCCACCATCTCTTTTTCATACATATTGGTATCTACATAGTCGAATCCTAGCTAAGAATCAACTGAGCACTGTACATTACGCAGGGGTTTGAGAGAAGATCTAAAATCATGTACATCAAATGAGGGATGACCAAATATATTTTGCACATTTTACCTTAAACATTTTTAAGCATAGGGAAATTGTGATTGGCCCAGAATGGGAAATGTCCTTAACCATGCATGGTAAACAACACGGATGTTTCCCAAAGAAGTATAACCATGCATGCCGGAACAAGAACTGCCTTTTTCTGTGCCTTAACCACACATGTGCAAACTACACATATGTATGGTAAGGCACAGAAAAAGGCAGAATGCAGGAGACGACCTGGTGATGTAAGGGGGGCTGGGTTCTGTGTAGTTTTTAAGGGCTTGGGTGGATTAAGGGCTTGGAGTGGGTGAGTGGTGGATTCAGGCTATTATTTTTATAGAGGGAGGAGTGGGGGGTTTGAGGAAGTTTAGTTTTTAGGGCTTATGTTGGGTGGGGGGACTGAGTAGTTTATTCTTAGGGGCAGGGGTGGGGTTAGGTTTTTTTTAACGCTTAGGGTGGGAGGTAGTTTATTTTTTAGGGGTGGGATTGAAGGGTCAGGTGGTTTTATTTGTAAGGGCTTATGGGAATGGGTAGTTTAGCTATTAGGTATGGGGGGTCATTTCTAGAGGTCAGGGTGGGTGAGGGGTGTCTGGGTAGTTTCATTTTTAGGGGCAGGGCAGGGGGTCAGAGTAGTTTTTTTTAGGGCTTGGGGTGGGTGGGGGGGTTGGAGAAGTTTAGCTATTAAGGGTGGGGGCAGTTTTGGATGTCAGGGCAGGGGAGTTTCAGGGTAGTTTCGTTTTTAGGGGTTTTTACTAGGCATGTTTTTAGAAACCAAATGCATTATAAAGGCATGAGTGGTAAAGGGATGCGTGGAAATGACGCAGTTGTGGATCCAACTGCGTTGTTAAGGCATGCGTTGTATTGGAATGTGTGGTTCTGTCATACCACCCAGAATCATTCAATGCTGAGTCAAGTGCCAACGCTAATATTGAAATCTAGGTCCCCAGTTTCTTTAGGTGCAACTTAGATATTAGGGACCAGAGGTAGGAAGCGTTTTGCATGGTGCAAACAGCGAATTTCGCTGTTTGCGCCATGCAAAATGCACATCGCGATGCTCATTCCCATTTTGCGAGTCGGTAACCAGGTTACCAACCCGCAAAATGGGAATGCGACTCGCAAATAGGAAGGGGTGTTCCCCTTCCTATTTGCGATTCGCATCGCAATGTAGAATTGCTTTGTGACCGCGAACCCGGTCGCAAAGCAATTCGCAGTTAGCACCCATTTCAAATGGGTGCTAACCCATTCGCAGGGGACCTCTTCCCCTTTGTGAATGGCTCTAAAATCATTTTTTCAGAGCAGGCAGTGGTCCTGTGGACCACTGCCTGCTCTGAAAAAATGAAACAAAAACGTTTCATTTTTTCGTGTCTATTGCAACTCGTTTTTCTTTACGGAAAATGGGCTGCAAGGAAAAAAAAAACTGCTTTATTAAAAAAGCAGCCACAGACATGGTGGTCTGCTGTCTCCAGCAGGCCACCATCCCTGTGAGTGCTGCGAATCGGAAGGGGGTCGCAAATTGCGACCCACCTCATTAACATTAATGAGGTGAGTCTTTGCGACCCCCTTCCGATTCGCAGATGGTGTCAGGGACACCATTCTGCGTGTGGGTTTGCGACTCGCAATTTGCGAGTCGCAAGCCCAAACTTACGTACATCTGGCCCTAAGTCGCATCGGCTTCTTTTGTTGGTGGTGATATTATGTATATACTTGTTTTGGATAATAAATAATGTTTTGGATCATTTTTCTCTGATGGTGTGATCTTTGTAGACTATAAAATATTAAATATTATTTCTAAACGAATAGCATAATTTTTGTGGAAGGGTGTATTAAGCTGTTCATTTGGGCTTAGAATCCTATTGCTTTGCTACTCTTTACCTTCTTTATGGGTGGGTCTATTGGTTAAGTGCTACAAATGTTAATATGTTCATTTATAGCCAGATCCACTGCCTCAGGATGGAATATTCTTGCATGACCTTGACAAACAGCCATTACATACTTACACTGTGTTACAGTCTTAAGCCTTTTAAAATACTCTCCCTGAGAGATCGCTTACTCTATGCTATCCAAAAGAACGCCTTAAGGACACTCAAAGAATATTTTCCCAATATTAGGTGCTCAGCATTTTACCATAAACCTCATTTCTTCAAGAGGAGACATTCTCTCCTTCTAGAAACCAGATAGTCTAATCCAGATAGAGTTTTAGTTTGCAGTCTTACAATTTACAGCAATGGCACAACTACCAATGAAAGACTAGGCTTTCACAATTTACATTGTGATAGGCCACGGGGCACAGGTGGAGGGTCGCAGATGTATAAAGGCATACTAATAATCACCCATATAACCATCCTCAAGTGCTGTTTATATTGTGGGTAGCCTTTTTTCATAAATAACCTTTAACATATGTATAATATAAATTACTGATCACCTGATTGAGCACAGAAGGCATCCAAAATTCGCTGAAAATAAAGAATTATTGGCCATAAATACACCAGTTGGCTCTAATGGTTTGAAGATACTGTTTCCTCACTAGCTTGCAATGTGGCAGACAGACATTTTTTCACAGATATGCCAAAGCACAACACTTTACATGGTTACTCTCTTTTCCATATCCAAGGACCCTGTGTGCATTTTGTGGTGGAAGGAGTTACCAGAATTCCTATTAGTCTTCTGAAGAACCTAGTGACTTTCCTTAGGCATTTTAGCTTCATGCACGTACACCAGTGATACTGTTGATGATCAGCCTCAGTGCAGTGCCTATGGTTGTAGGCTCCCTGAGCTGCAATTCAATGAAGTTCACGTGTTGTAACAGACCAAGATCACCTGTTGACGTAAAAATCCACTCTTCTTTCAAATAAGCAGCTCAGTAATTAAGAATCATACATTCTTACAAGCTTTGTTGACCTATGATATCCATGGACAATATCATTTATCTTCTAGATATCAACCTTCTAGATGATCTATTATAGTTGCACCGTCCTTGTCTGAGGTAGACCCAAAAGAAGCAACAGAAAGGAAAATTCCAAGTTCATCTTTAATCTCTGTGCATAGAAATTCATTCCAAGAGTCTTCTTGAGATGAAGAAAAACATTTAAACTGCTGACAGACCTCTCTGATGAAAGCATATAGTCCTGTAGCTACAATGTAATGAATATCATAAATTTCATGATGTGACGTGGTGTGAGTAGGTTTGGGTTCAAAGCCCTATATGCTATGGATCCTGGTTGTGGTGTGGAGGCGGCTGGCAATAGGTCAGTGCAGCTTGTGTCATGAGGTTGGAGATCACACGTGCACACCTTTTTCACCTAAGAGAGCTGTCCCGAAGAAGCTTAAAAGGGGACCAGTTGCTCCAGTCTTAATACCTCCCTCAGCTCCTGCATGGATAACAGAGCCACAGTACCAGCAGTGCTAGCAGTGCCATCATTACCTCAAATTCAAAATCAATAACTTGATAAAGAGGCAATTCAGAGATACCCAGAGCTAATAAATTAGTGGTATTAGTGAGGCCAGTAAATCCAGCAAATCCAGTGAACCTAGCTAACTCAGCTGAGGCATTTTCATACTTCAGCTTCATCGGCACGATCATTGTGTGCGCCACTGTGGATTCATGACTAATGCAAACATGCACTAATTTCTACTACAAGGCAAGGTATCCATAAGTAAAACAGTATGTAGCAATTAACGTAACTACAAGTGAAAAAGTAAGCAAGCTAAAAGTTGAAAGCCAAAAAAAATAAAAGTTAAAAGCCAAAAAAAGCAGAGTAGTCCAGGACAACGCAGTACAGAACAAAGAGTGAAGTGTGGTGTACAGATTTACACATGAAGTGAAGTGCACATACAAGTTTACAAAGACTCTGTCTGCAAGCCCTGTGGTGCTTTTGTCAGTGCAAGTAAGACCTACCATTCAGACATGAAAGACTCGGCAGGAGGCTTCAGCAATTTGTGCTGAAACTCTCTCATAAAGACTTTGAGGCTCACAGACACACTGCTGCCAACAGAAGGGCTCAGACTGCTCGTAAGACTCAGAGTAAAGCGGTCATTGAGGAACCAGGTTGTAAAGTGGAACAGGGACAGAGACTTATGACTAGACAATGCAAGTTCAACACTGAGGGCCTCATTATGACCCTGGCGGGCGGCGGAGGCCGCCCGCCAGGATGCCGCCCTCCATAATACCGCTCCGCGGTCAGAAGACCGCGGAGGGTATTATGAGTTTTTCCCTGGGCTGGCGGGCGGTCTCCAAAAGACCGCCCGCCAGCCCAGGGAAGAACTCCCTTCCCACGAGGATGCCGGCTCGTAATCGAGCCGGCGGAGTGGGAAGGTGCGACGGGTGCTACTGCACCCGTCGCGTATTTCACTGTCTGGTACGCAGACAGTGAAATACTAGCGGGGCCCTCTTACGGGGGTCCCTGCAGTGCCCATGCCATTGGCATGGGCACTGCAGGGGCCCCCAGGGGCCCCACGACAATCCCTACCGCCATCCTGTTCCTGGCGGGCGAGCCGCCAGGAACAGGATAGCGGTAGGGATTGTCAGAATCCCCTTGGCGGCGCAGCGAGCTGCGCCGCATTGGAGGATTCTTACGGGCAGTGGAAAACCGGCGGGAGACCGCCGGTTTTCCCGTTCTGACCGCGGCCAAAGCGCCGCGGTCAGAATGCCCAAGGGAGCACCGCCGGCCTGTCGGCGGTGCTCCCGCCCCCGTTGGCCCTGGCGGTTCTCTACCGCCAGGGTCATAATGAGGCCCTGAGTCCCTCTGCAGCCTGGAAAAAAGGCAGAGTCTCCGGGCCAAGCTAGCCTGGTCACAACCATCACTCTTGTACATAAGTATTTTACAAGAATGAAGGCTGGCACAGGTGAATCAGGAGAGAAGGTGAAGTTGATAGAAACCACAGTGGAAAATAAGACCCACCTACAGTGCTCCTGAAACTGACATCATCAAAGTATGCCTACTGGGCTGTTAGAGGTCATAGAGATCTCTTCCACAATGAAAATTGGTGACACAAGTGGTAAAAGCATGACACATGAGTTGACATGGACAATACAGGGGCAAGGCTTAAACTAGTCTATCGCTCCAAATGTAGCTAATGTGATCACTAAACTAAATTAAACAAAAAAAGGCAGGAGGTAATAACTAAGGCACTTGTACACCTGCGAGTTAACAAGCATTTTGATGTTTTATATGACCCTACGCACATAATAGATGCAAGGTCTGAACAGAACTGCTTTACTTCTAAAGATAAAACTAGGAAGGCATTATGGCAACAACCTTTTGCTCCATTTTTAGTGGATTTAGAGTCCAATGCCTCAGCGACAGAGGCAGACCTTAAGGGGCAACAAGGGCTACATTGCTAGGGGACCACTCCCCAAGTTCTACTTCCATCTATGGAGATGGCCTTGAGTATATTATAAACAACGTAAACTCCTCTTTGCTGGCTTCAGTCAAGGCGCTTGTGTGGCAATCTCACAAATTAGAAATTCAAGTTGATTTCTTGCATACGTTAGCACAGAGTGTGCTGACAATTGACAAGAAGCTGGACATGTTCAATGCCAAGCTACATCTCTGGACAAATAAATACAGTAGTGTGGAGCAGTGCTTGATTTGTAAATAAAAATGTGCTGGTGCCCTGAGACCTCCTCTTAAACCAGCAGCCTCTTCAATTAAATGTGCAAGCACAGAGGCCCTCATTACAACCATGGCGTTTGGTGTTAAAGCGGCGGTAATACCGTCAACAGGCCGGCGGAAAACAAAATGGAATCACGACCATGGCAGAACCGCCAACACAGACAGCCACATTAACACTCCGATCGCCATGGCGGTAGAAACAAACACCGAGGCGGTAACCGCCAACAGACAGATGGAAGACAATGTACAGCCCACTGTATTACAACAGGCCTATCTGCCACCTTTTCCGAGGCAGTACGAATGCCATCAAAAGCATGGCGGAAACAGTCTTTGGAACGGAAACCACTCACCTCTCGACACCCAACGAGGAACCAGTACACCATGGAGCTCGAACTTCAGGTGATACCAATGTTGGTTTACCTCCTCTTCTACCAGGATCAGCAAAGACGACGGTGATGACCACGGTGAGTACTGCACCTAGCACACAGGGGAGGGGGGAGGAAAGAGAGAGTGACACACACAGACGCAACACGCAACACCCCCACCCGCACCCTCACCCACAACAACATACACACAAATACATGCATAAACATTACATATACACCCCGTCACCCCATGAAAGAACGCAAGCACAAAATGAAATCATCGAAAATTCAGATATGGAAACAGCTCTGTAACAGATCATTATATACAAATATGTACAGCAACTACAAAAGTTTGGATAGTGTTCCAATCATTGTCCGTGGACCAGTTTTCCCAAAATGCATGGGCGAAGCCCACACATGATACCTGACTCTAAACGGAGAGAACACCACTGGGGCATCAGCTCGAAAATAAACAGGCACCTTAGGGGGAAGGGGAGGGGGGGCACCTCAGCCGGTTGAAGGGACAACACCATTGCTCCACGAGGGGGCTTCATGCCCACTGATTGGTCCTGGGGAGTGCAAAGCCACAGTCTCTCAAGTCTCTCAAGTGGGTGGTTTGCCCACTGATTGGTCCTGGGGAGTGCAAAGCCACAGTCTCTCAAGTCTCTCAAGTGGGTGGTTTGCCCACTGATTGGTCCTGGGGAGTGCAAAGCCACAGTCTCTCAAGTGGGTGGCTTGTCCACTGATTGGTCCTGGGGTGTTCAAAGCCACAGTCTCTCAAGTCGGTGACATGTTCCACTGGTTCTAGAGGGGGCTTTGTGCCCAGAGTGCTTCATCCTGCCAAGGACTGGGGCAGTGGATGCTTTTCTCCACTGGTTCTGGAGGGGGCTTGGTGCCCAGAGTGCTTCATCCTGCCAAGGACTGGGGCAGTGGATGCTTTTCTCCACTGGTTCTGGAGGGGGCTTTGTGCCCAGAGTGCTTCATCCTGCCAAGGTCTGGGCTAGTGGATGCTTTTCTCCACTGGTTCTGGAGGGGGCTTTGTGCCCAGAGTGCTTCATTCTGCCGAGGACTGGGGTAGTAGATGCTTTTCTCCAATGGTTCTGGAGGGGGCTTTGTGCCCAGAGTGCTTCATCCTGCCAAGGACTGGCGTAGTGGATGCTTTTCTCCACTGGTTCTAGAGGGGGCTTGGTGCCCAGAGTGCTGCACATGCAGTGTGGCAGGTCCCATTCCCTCACCTGGGTGTGTGTGCCATGAGATTGCCTGGGGACAGGTAGCATGATACTCCATGGAGTCAGCGACACACTCCACTGTGCTGCGACTTTGCCTGCCACCTGCTGGTACTAACAGTGCTAGGTGTGGTGCCTCATGTATGCTGTGCAGGGTCCAGGACATCTCCTGCAGCCTCGAATGGCTGTCCACTGGGAATGTTTGCCATGTCGGCTGTCATGGCACTGTCTGTGCACGTTGCGGGGCTGGTGGCGGTGGTGGCGGCGGTGTCTGTGGCGGAGATGCTGCCAGTGGTGCATGTGTCAGCACCTGTGGAGGGAGACACCAGGACGTCTCCTGCAGCCTCGGATGGCTGCCCACTGGGTATGATGCTGGGGACTCTTGCTGAGGCAGCAGACATGCAGGTGGCGGTGCAGGTGGCAGTGTCCACTGCCGTAGAGTTGCTGTTCTGTTTGCCAGAAGGGGTGACACAAGTCCCTCAGCCGGAGGGTCCGTGCCCTGTGCTGACTTCCCCTTAGCCTTGTGTCCCTTCCCCACCTTGGATGTCGCTGCTGGTCCCTTGGCACTGTCCCCTTTTGGCTTGGAGAAGGCCTTGCTGGGTGGTTGGAGCGGCTTTTCCCTATGGCATGTGGGCCCCTTCTTCACCTTGGCAGGTGACGGAATGGGCTGATCCTTGGCCTCGCTAGGTGGCACACTGGCAGCCCTGATGGGTGCCACCCGGGATGTTACAGGACTTGCTGGGACCACAGTGCTGGAGGATTTGGTGGCTGAGCTGCTAGGCTGGGACCTGGACATCCTGGCCCTAGGGGAAGGAAGGGGGGAGGTGTAGGGAAGAGGTCAATGTTAGCCAGGAAAAGATTTGTAGACACACTGGGACGGGAAGATGGAGTGTGTTTGGGAGTGGAGGAAGAGGTAGTGGTTGTAGGAGGTGTACATCTGCTGAATTTGGGTGAAAGAGGCATAATATGCTGATTCGAAACTTAACAGTCCAGAATCCACACGCTTTGCCTGTTTTTACAGGCCGTTTGTCCAGATATATTTTGACAAATTCAACCATCCACAAGGTCTTGTGGAAAACGGTTTCAGTGTGATAATTTTCATACAACTTGTATTTCTAATCCCTGTGCAAACAGATGTTTGCATAGGGATCACAATTTAGCCCTGCACTTGCAGTTAGGACTAAGGAAGCGCTACTGAGCTGTGAGGAGTTGAAAAATGGCAGTGATAAACAAGATGCCATAGCCTCAGTGGCATGGAGTTCACCATCTCTTTTTCATACATATTGGTATCTACATAGTCGAATCCTAGCTAAGAATCAACTGAGCACTGTACATTACGCAGGGGTTTGAGAGAAGATCTAAAATCATGTACATCAAATGAGGGATGACCAAATATATTTTGCACATTTTACCTTAAACATTTTTAAGCATAGGGAAATTGTGATTGGCCCAGAATGGGAAATGTCCTTAACCATGCATGGTAAACAACACGGACGTTTCCCAAAGAAGTATAACCACGCATGCCGGAACAAGAACTGCCTTTTTCTGTGCCTTAACCACACATGTGCAAACTACACATATGTATGGTAAGGCACAGAAAAAGGCAGAAAGCAGGAGACGACCTGGTGATGTAAGGGGGGCTGGGTACTGTGTAGTTTTTAAGGGCTTGGGTGGATTAAGGGCTTGGAGTGGGTGAGTGGTGGATTCAGGCTATTATTTTTATAGAGGGAGGAGTGGGGGGTTTGAGGAAGTTTAGTTTTTAGGGCTTATGGTGGGTTGGGGAACTGAGTAGTTTATTCTTAGGGGCAGGGGTGGGGTTAGGTTTTTTTTAACGCTTAGGGTGGGAGGTAGTTTATTTTTTAGGGGTGGGATTGAAGGGTCAGGTGGTTTTATTTGTAAGGGCTTGTGGGATGGGGTAGTTTAGCTATTAGGTATGGGGGATCATTTCTAGAGGTCAGGGTGGGTGAGTGGTGTCTGGGTAGTTTCATTTTTAGGGGCAGGGCAGGGGGTCAGAGTAGTTTTTTTTAGGGCTTGGGGTGGGTGGAGGGGTTGGAGAACCGTCTTCTTGCTCCAGCGAAACAGGTCCTCCCATCTTTTACTGCAGTGGGTGCTCCGTCTATGGTAGACTCCCAGTGTCCGCACTTCCTTGGCGATGGCACACCAAATCCCCTTCTTCTGGTGGGCGCTGACCTAGAGGAATAGTGAAGTAAGAATGGATGTTACTCCCCCATCCGGTTCTTCTTACTCATTGCCCACAAACCTCCCACCCTGGCCCAGAAAAACATACACTTACCATCCTCACATGGTGGCCTGTGCCCCCCTGTCTCTTCCATCCACGACACTCAATAGATTCATGTGCCATCCACCATGTACACTGTTTACTCACCTGTTTGTCTAGAGGACCGTAGAGTAGCGTGTACTGGGGGAGGACCCCATCCACCAGTTTGTCCAACTCCCCTGCAGTGAAGGCAGGGGCCCTTTCCCCAGACACTGTAGCCATTGTCGCTTCCTGACTCAGGTCACAGCAGCACTTGCAGTGTAGGTCCTCTCCTGTTGAAGGTTAGGTAAAAAGTGAGTGAACGGATACCGTCACCGCGGGCGTACATCGTCATTGGCTCCTGGAACCCATAGGGCCCAATGATAACGAATGCTGAATTGCGCCGTGGCCGTGGACCGCCTACCGCGATGCTGCACAACGACAGCGCAGTTACCTAATTTCCCCTTGTCCCTCCTTACAGGTCAGGCAGCTGCCATTTCAGGTGGCCACATGGCAGGTCAACTAACTGCGTCACAGCACTTTTGGCCAGGAATACAGACAGACAAAGCCACACACCGATTATATCATGATTGTGCTAAACAGCCTTGTGAAACCTATGTGGTGTATGACCCTCTGCTCACCCTTCTCCTCCATAGTGTACGTCCGCTGGGGCAGGTGATGAGATGTCGTCATCCTCCGGTATACAGATCCCTGGTGGACCTGTGGACAATGGAAGACAGACACATCATTATCACCTACAGACTTGATTGTGCCACAATCCAGGAACTGTGTGCCCAGATGGAGCCAGACCTGATGTCAGCTATCCCCCATCCCACAGGAATCCCCCCTCTAGTGCAGGTCCTGTCAGTACTCCATGGCATCAGGGATGTCACAGCCAATGTTCTCTAACGTGTTGTCTAGAGTGTTGTCTGCCCTGCTGAAACACATGCACAGCTACATCGTGTTCCCTCAGGTGGAGGATTTGCCCACAGTGAAAGGTGACTTCTATGCCCTGGGACATATCCCCAACATCATTGGTGCCATTTATGGGATACATGTGGCATTTGTCCCCCCCCCGCAGGAATGAACAGGTGTACAGAAACCGCAAAAGCTACCATTCTATGAATGTGCAGATGGTGTGTTTGGCAAACCACTACCTCTCCCATGTGAATGACAAGTATCCTGGCTCAGCGCATGATGTTTACATTTTGAGGAATAGCAGAATCCCTTATGTGATGGGACACCTGCAGAGGCACCGGGTGTGGCTAATAGGTAAGCCCAACGTCCCAATACAGTTGACATAGGTGTCTGGGTATGGGAGAGTCCCTAAGGGTTGGAGAATGTCTAATAGTTGTCCCTCAATATTCGCAGGTGACTCTGGTTACCCCAACCTGTCATGGCTACTGACCCCAGTGAGGAATCCCAGGACAAGGGCAGAGGAACGCTACAATGAGGCTCATGGGTGAACTAGGAGGATAATAGAGCGTACCTTGGGCCTCCTGAAGGCCAGATTCCGGTGCCTCCATTGACAGGTGGCTCCCTGTACTACTCACCGAAGAAGGTGTGCCAGATAATCGTGGCATGCTGTATGTTGCACAACCTGGCTTTGCGACTCCATGTGCCTTTTCTGCAGGAGGATGGGCCTGCTGCTGGTCTTGTGGCAGCTGTGGAGCCTGTGGACAGTGAAGAAGAGGAGGCAGAAGAAGAAGATACAGACAACTGAAACAACATCTTCATGCCATACTTCCAGTGAGAAACAGGTAAGAGGATGGCACTGCTTCTCAAATATCATACTACAGTAGGACATTGCATAAATCTGACTTTTTACCTCTGTGTATGGACCCTGACATGTCACTTTGCCTTTCCATTTCACAGATCTGGGTCCCACTTTGTGCCCTCTGCTATGTTTACTGCTGCCCAACAACTGTGTAACATTGGTATGTGAACATGAACATTGACATTGCTATATTTCTGAGAGGTTGCAATTACACATTTGTGAAAGTACAGACTGACTCCAGATTGATTTGTGATTCAAGGGTGTTTATTTCTGTGCAAATAAGTGGAGGTGGTGTGCAATGGGCTGGGTTGATGGTGGAGGAATGTCTATGGTGGAGTCCAGTCTCTTGGTCTCACAGTTGCATTTTCCAAGGGGGTATAGGAAGTGGAGTAATGGCAGTTCAAAGTTGTCAGGATGACAAAGTGGGACAAAAAGGTAACAATCAGGAGAGTATTATTTCCTGGCGGGGTCTTGGCAATGTTCTCTGTCTTGTTCCTGGATCTCAGGGACCATTTGCGGGCTGGTTCTCCTTCTGCAGGGGGTGGGGTGCTGGTGGCCTGTTGGGCATGTGGTGGGACCTCCTGTCCACTAGCGCAGGCGGAAGTGGAGGGCTGTTCATCGTTCAGGCTAGTGTCAGGGGCCCGTTTGTGTGCCACTGAGTCCCTCATTGTGTTGGCCAGGTCTGCCAGCACCCCTGCAATGGTGACCAGGGTGGTGTTGATGGACTTCAAGTCCTCCCTGATCCCCAGGTAGTGTTCCTTCTGCAGCCACTGGGTCTCCTGAAACTTGGCCAGTACCGTGCCATCGTCTCCTGGGAATGATGGTATGCTCCCATGATGTTGGAGAGTGCCTCGTGGAGAGTGGGTTCCCTGGGCCTGTCCTCCCCCTGTCATACAGCAGTCCTCCCAGTTTCCCTGTTGTCCTGTGCCTATGTCCCCTGAACCGTGTGTCCCTGATTGTCTTGGGTTGGTGGGTTTGCCTGGGTTCCCTGTAGTGGTGGACACACTGCTGATTGATGTGTCCTGGGCACAGAGGGAGGGGACAGCTAGGTGGGTGCTGTGGTGGTGTTTCCTGAGGGGGGAGGCTCTGTGGAGGATTGAGCAGTGGCAGGGGAACCGACTGTCCAGAGTTCCCTGATGGGCCGGGCTAGTCATCTTGATCCAGGCGTGCAGAGCTGTTGTCGTCACTGTGGGCCTCTTATGTGTGGGGACTGGATATGTGTTGCACCTCCTGTCCGGTGACATTGGGTATGGGTCCTTTTGGGGTGTAAATGCATAGGTATTGTATCTGTGTGTGTCATCTTGTGCAATGGGTGAGTTACCCTCTACTCATGTGCTTGCATTATTGTGTTTGCCTTTGTGTGATTAGTGATTTTGGGGACTGGGTGAGTATCTGTACTGGACATGCTTTGGTGATGGGGATCCATGCATAGGTGTTGCATGCAGGGCTTGGTATTGGGATGGGTGGGTTGTGATGGTGGGGCATATGTTAGGTGTTGGGGTGATGGGGGTGAGGGTGAGGGTGGGGGTATGTAATGGCATGCAGGTGGGGCAGGGGATGTAGTAGTAAAGATATGACTTACCAGGGTCCAGTCCTCCTGCTACTCCTGCCACGCCCTCAGGATGCAGTATTGCCAAGACTTGCTCCTCCCATGTTGTTAATTGTGGGGGAGGAGGTAGGGGTCCACCACCAGTCCTCTGTACTGCTACCTGGTGTCTTGATACCACGGAATGCACCTTCCCCGTAGGTGGTTCCACCTCTTCCTGATGTCATCCCGTGTTCTTGGATGCTGTCCCACTGCGTTGACCCTGTCGACGATTCTCTGCCATAGCTCCATCTTCCTAGCAATGGAGGTGTGCTGCACCTGTGATCCGAATAGCTGTGGCTCTACCCAGATGATTTCCTCCACCATGACCCTGAGCTCCTCCTCAGAAAACCTGGGGTATCTTTGAGGAGCCATGATGTGGTGTGAGTAATGTGTGAGGTGATGTTTGTTGTGCTGTGTGATGTGTTGTGTTGGGGTTTGTTGTTTGAGGTGTGTGGATGTTGTATGAGTGATTGTGTGTGCTTGTGGATGCTGGTGTTGTGTTTGCTATTCTCTCTCTCTGCTTCTTCACAAAAATGTCATTGTAAGGGGTTTTGGGTAATATGGGTGTTTGTTTTAAAGTGTTGTGAGTGTTTGGGTGTGGTGTGTGTATGTGTATCAGGTGTGTGTATTTAGAATTGTCCAATGTGGTTGTGTTTTGTAAATGTGTGTCTATTTTGAGCGCGGCGTTGATTTGTGGTTCGTGATAGTGTGGGCGTATTCTTGTTGACGTGACATTGTAGGTTTTGCTATTGCCAGTTTATCACTGACCTTTGGTGTGGCGGACTAGTGTTGGTGTCTGTTTTGTGGCGGATTACCAGATGTGGGTCATAATCCCTCTAGCGGATTTCCGCCATGTCCACAGTATGTTGGCGGCCTTCAGCACGGCGGTAAGCGAGATTTACCGCCAGGGTTGTAATGAGGGCCAGAATCATGAAGCCATCTCAGGCCTCTTTAATCCATTTACAACCACTCCCTGCCCCTTCACCTCACTCTTGCAGCTTTCTGTTTTCTCCCTTTGTGATGCTTTTTTGTTTTTCTCTTCCTCTGTGTTTCCCATATGTGTCTTTTGCTCTTAGCAAATGTTTGAGACAAATAAATAATTGGCCACCATCAAAAATAAGTGCTGGTGCCCCGCACGGAAACCACTGGTTCAAATGAATCACTTGTGTGAAGGCTTCAACAAGTAATGTAAGTGATGCTATCATTGAAAAGTTATTTATGCTGCCTGAATATTATCAACCCTAATTAATCAATGCAAAGAAATGAGATCGAGTAATATACAATGCAGGAAAACATCCAATTTGGGTGAATTGGATATAAGAGGCAATAGCAAAATATTGGAACACGGAGGATCAACTGTCAACTTTTTTCCAATGGTTCTGTAGGGGGCTTGGTGCTCAGAGTGCGTCATCCTGCCAAGGACTGGCGTAGTGGATGCTTTTCTCCACTGGTTCTAGAAGGGGCTTGGTGCCCAGAGTGCTGCACATGCAGTGTGGCAGGTCCCATTCCCTCACCTGGGTGTGTGTGCCATGAGATTGCCTGGGGACAGGTAGCATGATACTCCATGGAGTCAGAGACACACTCCACTGTGCTGCGACTTTGCCTGCCACCTGCTGCTACTAACAGTGCTAGGTGTGGTGCCTCATATATGCTGTGCAGGGTCCAGGACGTCTCCTGCAGCCTCGGATGGCTGTCCACTGGGAATGTTTGCCATGTCGGCTGTCATGGCACAGTCTGTGCACGTTGCGGGCTGGTGGCGGTGGTTGCCGCAGTGTCTGTGGCGGAGATGCTGCCAGTGGTGCATGTGTCAGCACCTGTGGAGGGAGACACCAGGACGTCTCCTGCAGCCTCGGATGGCTGCCCACTGGGTATGATGCTGGGGACTCTTGCTGAGGCAGCAGACGTGCAGGTGGCGGTGCAGGTGGCAGTGTCCACTGCCGTAGAGTTGCTGTTCTGTTTGCCAGAAGGGGTGACACAAGTCCCTCAGCCGGAAGGTCCGTGCCCTGTGCTGACTTCCCCTTAGCCTTGTGTCCCTTCCCCACCTTGGATGTCGCTGCTGGTCCCTTGGCACTGTCCCCTTTTGGCTTGGAGAAGGCCTTGCTGGGTGGTTGGAGCGGCTTTTCCCTATGGCATGTGGGCCCCTTCTTCACCTTGGCAGGTGACGGAATGGGCTGATCCTTGGCCTCGCTAGGTGGCACACTGGCAGCCCTGATGGGTGCCACCCGGGATGTTACAGGACTTGCTGGGACCACAGTGCTGGAGGATTTGGTGGCTGAGCTGCTGGGCTGGGACCTGGACATCCTGGCCCTAGGGGAAGGACGGGGGGGAGGTGTAGGGAAGAGGTCAATGTTAGCCAGGAAAAGATTTTTAGACACACTGGGACAGGAAGATGGAGTGTGTTTGGGAGTGGAGGAAGAGGTAGTGGTTGTAGGAGGTGTACATCTGCTGAATTTGGGTGAAGGTGCATGGGCCGGAGGCTGTTGTGAGGTGGATGGCTGTTGAGTGGGTGTGTGCCTGCGTTTGTGTAATTTGGGAGGAGGGCTCACAGACACACTGGGAGAGGACACTGGGGATGTGTGCATGGTAGTGGGGGTGGTGAGTACACGTGAGCGGTGTATGGTGATGGGCGGGCTGGTGATGGAGGTAGTGACTGACGATGTAGTGCATGCAGGTGTGAGTGGAGACGAGACTGTGAAGGGGTAGGAGAATGTGGAGGAGGGGGGACATAGTGGAGGCAGTGGATGTTGGTGTGTCTGCATGGGTCTGATGCTTGTGTGAGTGCCTGTGGGATGTGTGGTGCTTATGTTTGCCACATCCACTCTTGTGTGTTGATGAGTGTACATGCTAGTCTGATGGTGTGCTTGGGATAGGCTGAGGTAGAGGGGAATGGGTCTGGGTAGTGGATGTTGGAGGGGGAGGCTGGACACAGGGACAATGGCTGCCATCAGTGCTGAGGCCAGAGCCTGAAATGCTCTCTGTTGGGCTGCCACGCCAGAATGAATGCCCTCCAGGTATGCATTTGTTTGCTGCAAATGCCTCTCAACACCCAGTATGGCATTCAAAATGGTTGATTGCCCAACAGTGAGGGATCTCAGGAGGTCAATAGCCTCCTCACTGACGGCAACAGGACTGACTGGGGCAGGGCCTGAGGTGCCTGGGGCGAAGGAGATGCCCATCCACCTGGGTGAGCGGGCACGGGAAACTCGATGAGGGCCTGCTGGGAGGGCGGCGGCTGTACCTGTTGTTGCGGTGGGCACAGAGGTGCCCGCCACCGCAAGGGAGCTCCCATCAGAGGAGGAATCGCTGTTGCTGGTGTCTGCTCCTGTCCCTGTTGTGGAGTTCCCCTCGCCCTCCGTCCCACTGGTGCCTTCAGACTCCATAAATTCACCATCGTGGGCCATGTGGGTTGCGGCTCCCTCCGTCTACGGTACCAATGCTCCTCTGCCAGATGATGCTAATGCACACAAGGACAGGGTGACAAAACAAAAAGGGGGGTGAAAGACAGAAGAGACACATGGTCAGTGCCTGCAACACCGCTACCGTTGGCGGACACAACACAAAGGGAGCAGCCCTATGCACTAGCCCATGCACTAACAGTGCAGGGGAAAAGCACATGCCCATGGGGGACTCTGCCTTGACCCATTTGATGCACACCTGGAACCCACAGGAGCCTGACTGGGTACAGAGGGCCACTACCACTTTTGGTGTTGGAGTGGCACAGAGCCTGCAAAACAATGGATCTACCTTGGCGCATCTGCCCTGGCCTAGGGGAACCCACAGCCCACTTACCCCACCCATAAACTTCATTAAGTGCGCAGAGTCAGCTGAATGAGACTGTACTAACCCCCTTGTGGCTGCTGTGATGCCTTCAAGTGCCCA
This sequence comes from Pleurodeles waltl, assembly GCF_031143425.1. Classification (NCBI taxonomy): domain Eukaryota; kingdom Metazoa; phylum Chordata; class Amphibia; order Caudata; family Salamandridae; genus Pleurodeles; species Pleurodeles waltl. The sequence goes on along the minus strand of NC_090438.1, from coordinate 235,976,589 downwards.
TCCAACTCAGAATATGCCACCGCCAGGATCCGGTACATCATGGGGGTCATGGGGCGACGGGCACCCCTTTCACGTTGGGAGGCCATCCCCAGCTGGGCCTCCGCCGTCTTCTTGCTCCAGCGAAACAGGTCCTCCCATCTTTTACGGCAGTGGGTGCTCCGTCTATGGTAGACTCCCAGGGTCCGCACTTCCTTGGCGATGGCACACCAAATCCCCTTCTTCTGGTTGGCGCTGACCTAGAGGAATAGTGAAGTAAGAATGGATGTTACTCCCCCATCCGGTTCTTCTTACTCATTGCCCACAAACCTCCCACCCTGGCCCAGAAAAACATACACTTACCATCCTCACATGTTGGCCTGTGCCCCCCTGTCTCTTCCATCCACGACACTCAATACATTCATGTGCCATCCACTATGTACACTGTTTACTCACCTGTTTGTCTGGAGGACCGTAGAGTAGCGTGTACTGGGGGAGGACCCCATCCACCAGTTTGTCCAGCTCCCCTGCATTGAAGGCAGGGGCCCTTTCCCCAGACACTGTAGCCATTGTCGCTTCCTGACTCAGGTCACAGCAGCACTTGCAGTGTAGGTCCTCTCCTGTTGAAGGTTAGGTAAAAAGTGAGTGAACAGACAAAAAAAGGAGGTCACGTCCACGGCGGTGCATACCGTCACCGCGGGCGTACATCGTCATTGGCTCCTGGAACCCATAAGGCCCAATGATAACCAATGCTGAATTGAGCCGTGGCCTTGGACCGCCTACCGCGACGCTGCACAACGACAGCGCAGTTACCTCATTTCCCCTTGTCCCTCCTTACAGGTCAGGCAGCTGCCATTTCAGGTGGCCACATGGCAGGTCAACTAACTGCATCACAGCACTTTTGGCCAGGAATACAGACAGACAAAGCCACACACCGATTATATCACGATTGTGCTAAACAGCCTTGTGAAACCTATGTGGTGTATGACCCTCTGCTCAACCTTCTCCTCCATAGTGTACGTCCGCTTGGGCAGGTGATGAGATGTCGTCATCCTCCGGTATACAGATCCCTGGTGGACCTGTGGACAATGGAAGACAGACACATCATTATCACCTACAGACTTAATTGTGCCACAATCCAGGAACTGTGTGCCCAGATGGAGCCAGACCTGATGTCAGCTATCCCCCATCCCACAGGAATCCCCCCTCTAGTGCAGGTCCTGTCAGTACTCCATGGCATCAGGGATGTCACAGCCAATGTTCTCTAACGTGTTGTCTAGAGTGTTGTCTGCCCTGCTGAAACACATGCACAGCTACATCGTGTTCCCTCAGGTGGAGGATTTGCCCACAGTGAAAGGTGACTTCTATGCCCTGGGACATATCCCCAACATCATTGGTGCCATTGATGGGATACATGTGGCATTTGTCCCCCCCCCGCAGGAATGAACAGGTGTACAGAAACCGCAAAAGCTACCATTCTATGAATGTGCAGATGGTGTGTTTGGCAGACCACTACATCTCCCATGTGAATGACAAGTATCCTGGCTCAGTGCATGATGCTTACATTTTGAGGAATAGCAGAATCCCTTATGTGATGGGACACCTGCAGAGGCACCGGGTGTGGCTAATAGGTAAGCCCAACGTCCCAATACAGTTGACATAGGTGTCTGGGTATGGGAGAGTCCCTAAGGGTTGGAGGATGTCTAATAGTTGTCCCTCAATATTCGCAGGTGACTCTGGTTACCCCAACCTGTCATGGCTACTGACCCCAGTGAGGAATCCCAGGACAAGGGCAGAGGAACGCTACAATGAGGCACATGGGTGAACTAGGAGGATAATAGAGCGTACCTTGGGCCTCCTGAAGGCCACATTCCGGTGCCTTCATTGACAGGTGGCTCCCTGTACTACTCATCGAAGAAGGTGTGCCAGATAATCGTGGCATGCTGTATGTTGCACAACCTGGCTTTGCGACGCCAGGTGCCTTCTCTGCAGGAGGATGGGCCTGCTGCTGGTCTTGTGGCAGCTGTGGAGCCTGTGGACAGTGAAGAAGAGGAGGCAGAAGAAGAAGATACAGACAACCGAAACAACATCTTCATGCAATACTTCCAGTGAGACACAGGTAAGAGGATGGCACTGCTTCTCACATATCATACTACAGTAGGACATTGCATAAATATGACTTTTTACCTCTGTGTATGGACCCTGACATGTCACTTTGCCTTTCCATTTCACAGATCTGGGTCCCACTTTGTGCACTCTGCTATGTTTACTGCTGCCCAACAACTGTGTAACATTGGTATGTGAACATGAACATTGACATTGATATATTTCTGAGAGGTTGCAATTACACATTTGTGAAAGTACAGACTGACTCCAGATTGATTTGTGATTCAAGGGTGTTTATTTCTGTGCAAATAAGTGGAGGTGGTGTGCAATGGGCTGGGGTGATGGTGGAGGAATGTCTATGGCAGAGTCCAGTCTCTTGGTCTCACAGGTGCATCGTCCAAGGGGGTATAGGAAGTGGAGTAATGGCAGTTCAAAGTTGTCAGGATGACAAAGTGGGACAAAGAGGTAACAATCAGGAGAGTATTATTTCCTGGCGGGGGTCTTGGGAATGTTCTCTGTCTTGTTCCTGGATCTCAGGGACCATTTGCGGGCTGGTTCTCCTTCTGCAGGGGGTGGGGTGCTGGTGGCCTGTTGGTCCTGTGGTGGGACCTCCTGTCCACTAGCGCAGGCGGAAGTGGAGGGCTGTTCATCGTTCAGGCTAGTGTCAGGGGCCCGTTTGTGTGCCACTGAGTCCCTCATTGTGTTGGCCAGGGTGGTGTTGATGGACTTCAAGTCCTCCCTGATCCCCAGGTAGTGTTCCTTCTGCAGCCGCTGGGTCTCCTGAAACTTGGCCAGTACCGTGCCATCGTCTCCTGGGAATGATGGTATGCTCCCATGATGTTGGAGAGTGCCTCGTGGAGAGTGGGTTCCCTGGGCCTGTCCTCCCCCTGTCATACAGCAGTCCTCCCAGTTTCCCCTTTGTCCTGTGCCTATGTCCCCTGAACCGTGTGTCCCTGATTGTCTTGGGTTGGTGGGTTTGCCTGGGTTCCCTGTAGTGGTGGACACACTGATGATTGACGTGTCCTGGGGACAGAGGGAGGGGACAGCTAGGTGGGTGCTGTGGTGGGGTTTCCTGAGGGGGGAGGCTCTGTGGAGGATTGTGACAGTGGCAGGGGAACCGACTGTCCAGAGTTCACAGATGGGCCGGGCTAGTCATCTTGATCCAGGCGTGCAGAGCTGTTGTCGTCACTGTGGGCCTCTTATGTGGGGGGACTGGATATGTCTGGCACCTCCTGTCCGGTGACATTGGGTATGGGTCCTGTTGGGGTGTAAATGCATAGTTATTGTATCTGTGTGTGTCATCTTGTGCAATGGGTGAGTTACCCTCTACTCATGTGCTTGCATTATTGTGTTTGCCTTTGTGTGATTAGTGATTTTGGGGACTGGGTGAGTATCTGTACTGGACATGCTTTGGTGATGGGGATCCATGCATAGGTGTTGCATGCAGGGCTTGGTATTGGGATGGGTGGGTTGTGATGGTGGGGCATATGTTAGGTGTTGGGGTGATGGGGGTGAGGGTGAGGGTGGGGGTATGTGATGGCATGCAGGTGGGGCAGGGGATGTAGTAGTAAAGATATGACTTACCAGAGTCCAGTCCTCCTGCTACTCCTGCCACGCCCTCAGGATGCAGTATTGCCAAGACTTGCTCCTCCCATGTTTTTAATTGTGGGGGAGGGGGCGGGGGTCCACCACCAGTCCTCTGTACTGCTACCTGGTGTCTTGATACCACGGAACGCACCTTCCCCGTAGGTCGTTCCACCTCTTCCTGATGTCATCCCGTGTTCTTGGATGCTGTCCCACTGCGTTGACCCTGTCGACGATTCTCCGCCATAGCTCCATCTTCCTAGCAATGGAGGTGTGCTGCACCTGTGATCCGAATAGCTGTGGCTCTACCCAGATGATTTCCTCCACCATGACCCTGAGCTCCTCCTCAGAAAACCTGGGGTATCTTTGAGGAGCCATGATGTGGTGTGAGTAATGTGTGAGGTGATGTTTGTTGTGCTGTGTGATGTGTTGTGTTGGGGTTTGTTGTTTGAGGTGTGTGGATGTTGTATGAGTGATGGTGTTGTGTGCTTGTAGATGCTGGTGTTGTGTTTGCTATTCTCTCTCTAAGCTTCTTCACAAAAATGTCATTGTAAGGGGTTTTGGGTAATATGGGTGTTTGTTTTAAAGTGTTGTGAGTGTTTGGGTGTGGTGTGTGTATGTGTATCAGGTGTGTGTATTTAGAATTGTCCAATGTGGTTGTGTTTTGTAAATGTGTGTCTATTTTGAGCGCGGCATTGATTTGTGGGTCGTGATAGTGTGGGCGTATTCTTGTTGACGTGACGTTGTAGGTTTTGCTATTGCCAGTTTATCACTGACCTTTGGTGTGTCGGACTAGTGTGGGTGTCAGTTTTGTGGCGGATTACGAGATGTGGGTCATAATCCCTCTAGCGGATTTCCGCCATGGCCACAGTATGTTGGCGGCCTTCAGCACGGCGGTAAGCGAGATTTACCGCCAGGGTTGTAATGAGGGCCAGAATCCTGAAGCCATCTCAGGCCTCTATAATCCATTTACAACCACTCCCTGCCCCTTCACCTCACTCTTGCAGCTTTCTGTTTTCTCCCTTTGTGACGCTTTTTTGTTTTTCTCTTCCTCCGTGTTTCCCATATGTGTCTTTTGGTCTTAGCAAATGCTTGAGACAAATAAATAATTGGCCACCATCAAAAATAAGTGCTGGTGCCCCACACGGAAACCACTGGTTCAAATGAATCACTAGTGTGAAGGCTTCAACAAGTAATGTAAGTGATGCTATCATTGAGAAGTTATTTATGCTGCCTGAATTATTATCAACCCTAATTAATCAATGCAAAGAAATGAGCTCGAGTAATATACAATGCAGGAAAACATCCAATCTGGGTGAATTGGATATAAGAGGCAATAGCGAAATATTGGAACCCGGAGGATCAACTGTCAACTTTTCTCCAATGGTTCTGTAGGGGGCTTGGTGCTCAGAGTGCTTCATCCTGCCAAGGACTGGCGTAGTGGATGCTTTTCTCCACTGGTTCTAGAGGGGGCTTGGTGCCCAGAGTGCTGCACATGCAGTGTGGCAGGTCCCATTCCCTCACCTGGGTGTGTGTGCCATGAGATTGCCTGGGGACAGGTAGCATGATACTCCATGGAGTCAGAGACACACTCCACTGTGCTGCGACTTTGCCTGCCACCTGCTGGTACTAACAGTGCTAGGTGTGGTGCCTCATGTATGCTGTGCAGGGTCCAGGACGTCTCCTGCAGCCTCGGATGGCTGTCCACTGGGAATGTTTGCCATGTCGGCTGTCATGGCACTGTCTGTGCACGTTGCGGGGCTGGTGGCGGTGGTTGCGGCGGTGTCTGTGGCGGAGATGCTGCCAGTGGTGCATGTGTCAGCACCTGTGGAGGGAGACACCAGGACGTCTCCTGCAGCCTCGGATGGCTGCCCACTGGGTATGATGCTGGGGACTCTTGCTGAGGCACCAGATGTGCGGGTGGCGGTGCAGGTGGCAGTGTCCACTGCCGTAGAGTTGCTGTTCTGTTTGCCAGAAGGGGTGACACAAGTCCCTCAGCCGGAGGGTCCGTGCCCTGTGCTGACTTCCCCTTAGCCTTGTGTCCCTTCCCCACCTTGGATGTCGCTGCTGGTCCCTTGGCACTGTCCCCTTTTGGCTTGGAGAAGGCCTTGCTGGGTGGTTGGAGCGGCTTTTCCCTATGGCATGTGGGCCCCTTCTTCACCTTGGCAGGTGACGGAATGGGCTGATCCTTGGCCTCGCTAGGTGGCACACTGGCAGCCCTGATGGGTGCCACCCGGGATGTTACAGGACTTGCTGGGACCACAGTGCTGGAGGATTTGGTGGCTGAGCTGCTGGGCTGGGACCTGGACATCCTGGCCCTAGGGGAAGGACGGGGGGGAGGTGTAGGGAAGAGGTCAATGTTAGCCAGGAAAAGATTTTTAGACACACTGGGACGGGAAGATGGAGTGTGTTTGGGAGTGGAGGAAGAGGTAGTGGTTGTAGGAGGTGTACATCTGCTGAATTTGGGTGAAGGTGCATGGGCCGGAGGCTGTTGTGTGGTGGATGGCTGTTGAGTGGGTGTGTGCCTGCGTTTGTGTAATTTGGGAGGAGGGCTCACAGACACACTGGGAGAGGACACTGGGGATGTGTGCATGGTAGTGGGGGTGGTGAGTACACGTGAGCGGTGTATGGTGATGGGCGGGCTGGTGATGGAGGTAGTGACTGACGATGTAGTGCATGCAGGTGTGAGTGTAGACGAGACTGTGAAGGGGTAGGAGGATGTGGAGGAGGGGGGACATAGTGGAGGCAGTGGATGTTGGTGTGTCTGCATGAGTCTGATGCTTGTGTGAGTGCCTGTGGGATGTGTGGTGCTTATGTTTGCCACGCCCACTCTTGTGTGTTGATGAGTGTACATGATAGTCTGATGGTGTGCTTGGGATAGGCTGAGGTAGAGGGGATTGGGTCTGGGTAGTGGATGTTGGAGGGGGGAGGCTGGACACAGGGACAATGGCTGCCATCAGTGCTGAGGCCAGAGCCTGAAATGCTCTCTGTTGGGCTGCCACGCCAGAATGAATGCCCTCCAGGTATGCATTTGTTTGCTGCAAATGCCTCTCAACACCCAGGATGGCATTCAAAATGGTTGATTGCCCAACAGTGAGGGATCTCAGGAGGTCAATAGCCTCCTCACTGACGGCAACAGGACTGACTGGGGAAGGGCCTGAGGTGCCTGGGGCGAAGGAGATGCCCATCCACCTGGGTGAGCGGGCACGGGAAACTCGATGAGGGGCTGCTGGGAGGGCGGTGCTGGTGGGGGGTGGCGGCTGTACCTGTTGTTGCGGTGGGCACAGAGGTGCCCGCCACCGCAAGGGAGCTCCCATCAGTGGAGGAATCGCTGTTGCTGGTGTCTGCTCCTGTCCCCGTCGTGGAGATCCCCTCGACCTCCGTCCCACTGGTGCCTTCAGACTCCATAAATTCACCATTGTGGGCCATGTGGGTTGCGGCTCCCTCCGTCTACGGTACCAATGCTCCTCTGCCAGATGATGCTAATGCACACAAGGACAGGGTGACAAAACAAAAAGGGGGGTGAAAGACAGAAGAGACACATGGTCAATGCCTGCAACACCGCTACCGTTGACGGACACAACACAAAGGGAGCAGCCCTATGCACTAGGCCATGCACTAACAGTGCAGGGGAAAAGCACATGCCCATGGGGGACTCTGCCTTGACCCATTTGATGCACACCTGGAACCCACAGGAGCCTGACTGGGTATAGAGGGCCACCACCACTTTTGGTGTTGGAGTGGCACTGAGCCTGCAAAACAATGGATCTACCTTGGCACATCTGCCCTGGCCTAGGGGAACCCACAGCCCACTTACCCCACCCATAAACTTCATTAAGTGCGCAGAGTCAGCTGAATGAGACTGTACTAACCCCCTTGTGGCTGCTGTGATGCCTTCAAGTGCCCATCCAACTCAGGATATGCCACCGCCAGGATCTGGTACATCATGGGGGTCATGGGGCGACGGGCACCCCTTCCACGTTGGGAGGCCATCCCCAGCTGGGCCTGCACCGTCTTCTTGCTCCAGCGAAACAGGTCCTCCCATCTTTTACGGCAGTGGGTGCTCCGTCTATGGTAGACTCCCAGGGTCCGCACTTCCTTGGCAATGGCACACCAAATCCCCTTCTTCTGGTGGGCGCTGACCTAGAGGAATAGTGAAGTAAGAATGGATGTTACTCCCCCATCCGGTTCTTCTTACTCATTGCCCACAAACCTCCCACCCTGGCCCAGAAAAGCATACACTTCCCATCCTCACATGCTGGCCTGTGCCCCCCTGTCTCTTCCATCCACGACACTCAATACATTCATGTGCCATCCACCATGTACACTGTTTACTCACCTGTTTGTCTGGAGGACCGTAGAGTAGCGTGTACTGGGGGAGGACCCCATCCATCAGTTTGTCCAACTCCCCTGCAGTGAAGGCAGGGGCCCTTTCCCCAGACACTGTAGCCATTGTCGCTTCCTGACTCAGGTCACAGCAGCACTTGCAGTCCAAGGGGGTATAGGAAGTGGAGTAATGGCAGTTCAAAGTTGTCAGGATGACAAAGTGGGACAAAAAGGTAACAATCAGGAGAGTATTATTTCCTGGCGGGGGTCTTGGCAATGTTCTCTGTCTTGTTCCTGGATCTTAGGGACCATTTGCGGGCTGGTTCTCCTTCTGCAGGGGGTAGGGTGGGGTGCTGGTGGCCTGTTGGTCATGTGGTGGGACCTCCTGTCCACTAGCGCAGGCGGAAGTGGAGGGCTGTTCATCGTTCAGGCTAGTGTCAGGGGCCCGTTTGTGTGCCACTGAGTCCCTCATTGTGTTGGCCAGGTCTGCCAGCACCCCTGCAATGGTGACCAGGGTGGTGTTGATGGACTTCAAGTCCTACCTGATCCCCAGGTAGTGTTCCTTCTGCAGCCACTGGGTCTCCTGACACTTGTCCAGTACCATGCCATCGTCTCCTGGGAATGATGGTTTGCTCCCATGATGTTGGAGAGTGCCTCGTGGAGAGTGGGTTCTCTGGGCCTGTCCTCCCCCTGTCATACAGCAGTCCTCCCAGTTTCCCTGTTGTCCTGTGCCTATGTCCCCTGAACCGTGTGTCCCTGATTGTCTTGGGTTGGTGGGTTTGCCTGGGTTCCCTGTAGTGGTGGACACACTGCTGATTGATGTGTCCTGGGGACAGAGGGAGGGGACAGCTAGGTGGATGCTGTGGTGGTGTTTCCTGAGGGGGGAGGCTCTGTTGAGGATTGTGACAGTGGCAGGGGAACCGGCTGTCCAGAGTTCCCTGATGGGCCGGGCTAGTCATCTTGATCCAGGCGTGCAGAGCTGTTGTCGTCACTGTGGGCCTCTTATGTGGGGGGACTGGATATGTCTGGCACCTCCTGTCCGGTGACATTGGGTATGGGTCCTGTTGGGGTGTAAATGCATAGTTATTGTATCTGTGTGTGTCATCTTGTGCAATGGGTGAGTTACCCTCTACTCATGTGCTTGCATTATTGTGTTTGCCTTTGTGTGATTAGTGATTTTGGGGACTGGGTGAGTATCTGTACTGGACATGCTTTGGTGATGGGGATCCATGCATAGGTGTTGCATGCAGGGCTTGGTATTGGGATGGGTGGGTTGTGATGGTGGGGCATATGTTAGGTGTTGGGGTGATGGGGGTGAGGGTGAGGGTGGGGGTATGTGATGGCATACAGGTGGGGCAGGGGATGTAGTAGTAAAGATATGACTTACCAGAGTCCAGTCCTCCTGCTACTCCTGCCACGCCCTCAGGATGCAGTATTGCCAAGACTTGCTCCTCCAATGTTGTTAATTGTGGGGGAGGAGGTGGGGGTCCACCACCAGTCCTCTGTACTGCTACCTGGTGTCTTGATACCACGGGACGCACCTTCCCCGTAGGTCGTTCCACCTCTTCCTGATGTCATCCCGTGTTCTTGGATGCTGTCCCACTGCGTTGACCCTGTCGACGATTCTCTGCCATAGCTCCATCTTCCTAGCAATGGAGGTGTGCTGCACCTGTGATCCGAATAGCTGTGGCTCTACCCAGATGATTTCCTCCACCATGACCCTGAGCTCCTCCTCAGAAAACCTGGGGTATCTTTGAGGAGCCATGATGTGGTGTGAGTAATGTGTGAGGTGATGTTTGTTGTGCTGTGTGATGTGTTGTGTTGGGGTTTGTTGTTTGAGGTGTGTGGATGTTGTATGAGTGATTGTGTGTGCTTGTGGATGCTGGTGTTGTGTTTGCTATTCTCTCTCTCTGCTTCTTCACAAAAATGTCATTGTAAGGGGTTTTGGGTAATACAGGTGTTTGTTTTAAAGTGTTGTGAGTGTTTGGGTGTGGTGTGTGTATGTGTATCAGGTGTGTGTATTTAGAATTGTCCAATGTGGTTGTGTTTTGTAAATGTGTGTCTATTCTGAGCGCGGCGTTGATTTGTGGGTCGTGATCGTGTGGGCGTATTCTTGTTGACGTGACATTGTAGGTTTTGCTATTGCCAGTTTATCACTGACCTTTGGTGTGGCGGACTAGTGTGGGTGTCTGTTTTGTGGCGGATTACGAGATGTGGGTCATAATCCCTCTAGTGGATTTCCGCCATGGCCACAGTATGTTGGCGGCCTTCAGCACGGCGGTAAGCGAGATTTACCGCCAGGGTTGTAATGAGGGCCAGAATCCTGAAGCCATCTCAAGCCTCTTTAATCCATTTACAACTACTCCCTGCCCCTTCACCTCACTCTTGCAGCTTTCTGTTTTCTCCCTTTGTGACGCGTTTTTGTTTTTCTCTTCCTCCGTGTTTCCCATATGTGTCTTTTGCTCTTAGCAAATGCTTGAGACAAATAAATAATTGGCCACCATCAAAAATAAGTGCTGGTGCCCTGCACGGAAACCACTGGTTCAAATGAATCACTTGTGTGAAGGCTTCAACAAGTAATGTAAGTGATGCTATCATTGAAAAGTAATTTATGCTGCCTGAATTATTGTCAACCCTGATTAATCAATGCAAAGAAATGAGCTCGAGTAATATACAATGCAGGAAAACATCCAATCTGGGTGAATTGGATATAAGAGGCAATAGCGAAATATTGGAACCCAGAGGATCAGCTGTCCCCACAGTGCAACTTCACAGGCCCATTGGCCCCAGAAGACAAAATATGGCCAATAACAATAACACTTGCCTCAATGTATCCATTAAAGCTGTGTCACTAATCAGGATAAAGAGCAAAAAGAACTGGTAGCTGGTGCAGAAAGAAAACAGCTCTCCAGGTGACAAAAGAAAAAAATGCGAAAGTCACTGAAAAATTGTTAAAGAAAAAATAAGTTGATTTATAGTATGCAAAATAAGAAATGGACCACATTGACTGTATTAAGTACTTCAGGGAATTACTTAAGTCTGGAAAGGACAATAGCTTAAAAGATCTGGGGAATTATCCTGTCTTTCAAACATAACAAAGAACCTCAAAACACCCATCTGAAGCTAAAAATGATCCAATAGTAATAAGCCTGTTAAGACAATTCAGACTGTACAGGTCACCAGAAGACATCAGACATGGGACCCATGAATATAAAAGAGCAGATGGAGACCTTTTACCTGGTATGGAACAGGAAGAAAAGGAGGAAAAGTGGGCGACATCCTTACCTGCATCATTGATGTTCACTTCTGAATTTGAATTGAGAGGACAATGTGACACACTATATCGATGAAACACCTTACTTCTCTTAAAGTGCATACACTTTCCTATCTTACATTGGAACATTTAAATCACTGCAATTTAAGAACTACCCCTCGGTCAGTCAAAGGGATTCCACACAGCATAAAAGGGCAGGTACAACTGATGTTCAAAACATTGTTGTAGGAAAATAGCAACTATATAGGACTGGGGTATACTCATAACCAACTTTGTAACGGAAAATATCCCCACATTTAACACAAAGATTACATCATTTATGACAATGAAAATATCCAAAAAGTGTTTGAGAGGCACCAAATCAACTACTCCAGCTCTGGGGAAAAACATCATAGTATGGGAAAGATCCAGAACAAAGTGTCTGGAGCCACACCTGTGTTCTTCATGCAAGTGGAACGATGCTTGCCTGAACAACACAGGCCTTTTTCTGTGCCTGAACAAAGCACATGCGTGTTTAAGGAAGAGAAAAAATAAGATCCATCTGGTGAGGATGCGGTCAGGTAAGTGGGGCTTGAGCAGCGTTGGTTTTTAGTTTTAAGGGGCGGGGCGGGGGTTAAAGGAGTTGGGGCCGATTATTTTTTTAAATTTTTTTAAGTTGTGGCGGTGGGGGGTCGGTACTATGTTTTTAGAGTGGGGTGGGGGGTTGGGGTAATTTTGTATTAAGGAGGGTGGGATTTTAGGGGCAGGGGTCGGGGTAATTTTGGGTTTAGGTTTTTTTTAGGAGTGGGGTGGAGGTCAGAGTAACTTTGTATTTGGGGGTTGGAGTAATTATGTTTTTAGGGCAGGTGAGGGGGTGGGTTTTTAGGGATGGGGTAATTTTGTATTTAGGGCAGGTGGGGGGTCCAGTTTTTATGAGTGGGTGGGTCGGGCTAATTTTGTATTCAGGGTGGGTGGCGGTCAGGGTTTTAGGGGCAGGGGTTAGGGGTAATTTAGTATTCAGGGCAGGTGGGGGTTGGGTTGTTAGAGGCGGGGTCAGGGTAGTTTTGTTTTTACGGGTTGGGTAGTTGTTTATTTGGGGTGGGAGTCGATTTTAGGGCTCAGGGTGGGTTGGAAATATTGGGGTCGTTTTTAAGGAGGGGGTCGGGTACCTCTGTTTTCAAGGGTGGGGGTTGGGGGGTCGGGGTAATTTTGTGCTTAGGGTAAGTGGGGGGTTGGGTTTGTAGGGGTGGGGTGGGGGTAGGGGTAATTTTCTCTTCAGGGCAGGTGGAGGGTTGGGTTTTTAGGGGCGGGTGGGTTTTGGGGTCATTTTGTATTTAGGGCGGGGCAGTTTATTAGGGGTAGGCGTTGGGGATCATTTTGTATTTAGGGCAGGGGTATTTAGGGGTGGGGGTTGGGGTAATTTTGTATTTAGGGATGGTGGCGGTCAGGGTTTTAGGGGCAGGGGTTTGAGGTTGGGGTAATTTTGTATTCAGGGCAGGTGGGGGGGTTGAGTTTTTAGAGGCGGGGTCAGGATAGTTTTGTTTTTAGGGGTTGGGTAGTTTGTTTTTTGGGGTGGGAATCGATTTTAGGGCTCAGGATGATGGGGAGTATTGGGGTAGCTTTTAAGTGGGGGCTCGGGTTACCTCTGTTTTTAGGGGTGGGGGTTGAGGGGTCAGGGTAATGTTGTGCTGAGGGTGGGTGGGGTGGGATTAGGGGTAATTTTCTCTTCAGGGCAGGTGGGGGGGTTGGGTTTTTAGGGGCGGTGGGTTTTGGGGTCATTTTGTATTTAGGGCGGGCAGTTTATTAGGGGTGGGGGTGAGGAGTTCCGGGTAATTTTGTATTTAGGGCAGAGGTATTGAGGGGTGGGGGATGGGGTAATTTTGTATTAAGGGAGGGTGGCGGTCAGGGTTTTAGGGGCAGGGGTGGGGTGTTGGGGTAATTTTGTATTCAGGGCAGGTGGGGGGGTTGGGTTTTTAGAGGCGGAGTCAGGGTAGTTTTGTTTTTAGGGGTTGGGTAGATTTTGTTTTGGGGTGGGAGTCGATTTTAGGGCTCAAGGTGGGTGGGGAGTATTGGGGTAGTTTTTAAGGTGGGGGTACCTCTGTTTTTAAGGGTGGGGGTTGGGGGGGTCGGGGTGATTTTGTTTTTAGGTATTGGGTTGTTTTATTTTTGGGGGTGGGGGGTCGGTTTTAGGGCTCAGGGTGGATGTGGGTATCAGGGTAGTTTTCAAAGGTGGGGGGTCGGGGTACTTCTGTTTTTAGGGGTAGGGTGAGGGGAGTCATGGTAATTTTTTTTTAGGGGTTGGGTTGATTTATTTTTGATGGTGGGGATTGGTTTTAGGGCTCAGAGTGGGTGGGGGTACCGGGGTAGTTTTTAAGGGTTGAGGATAGGGGTACTTCGGTTTTAGGGTGGGGGGGCTGGATGCGACAACCACAAATGCTGTTTCCACACATGGCTTTACTAGGCATGTCTTTACAATGAAAAATCGTTGTAAAGGCATGCATGGTAAAGGCATGTGTGGAAACAACGCAGTCGTTGTTCTGACTGCATTGTCTGCATGCATGGTTGCCGCAGCGTTGTTCCATCAGACAACCTCATGGTACTGTTGACAAGGGATTCCACAGTAAGACACTGTACAGCAGGATCATCAGTCTTCACACATAGGGAGTTAACAGATTGGGCCTGGTTACCAACAGCCCTACTACCAAAGGGATTGAGGAACTCCTAGCATTGTGGGGCCAAGGGGAAAGGCTTCAAGAGCCATGATTAGGATGATAAATTTGGAATGTGGCTGGCCTTAATTCGGTACTGACAAATAATTCCCACATGGGATTTCTTCAAACTGATGGTTGACAATGCCTAACTCCATTTCTAGTTTCCAAGCAATCCATAAAGTGGCATATAAGAAAAATCTTTTTGGAAGAATAATGGGTGGTCTTTCTGTATTTGTGAATTTAGAACTACAAGTACAAATAAAGAAATGGAGCAACAGCACACATGGCGTGCAGATCCTTAGCATAAATAGCATAGTAAGAGATGGAATCTCCACCTCAATCATAGTGGTAAATCTCTATGTTAACCCACAATGAGATCTGAAAGTAGCCATTGACATGAAGCTCACTAATCTGATAAAAAAAATTCCTCTACCAACATCTGGGGCATGAGTGCCTCATGGCTGGAGACTTTAATACTTGTGATATGGGTCATTCTGAGGTAAGCAGAATGGACCATTACCAAACATCTTGGAAGCCTGCATGAGCAAAATGAGTTGGGATCTGCTGAACAAACACATTCTGTGGATGTCAAAACAATGCTCACCTTCAAAAACATCTCTTCATTAGACTATGGGGGTCATTACAACATTGGTGGTAAAAGCCACTTACCGCCATGCAGAAGACCGCCAACACACCGCCGTGGCCGCGGAATTCCGCCACAGCTATTATGACCCACATCTCGGAATCCGACAAAATTCAGACACCCACACAAGTCTGCCACACCAAAGGTCAGTGATAAAGTGGCGAAAACAAAACCTCCACTGTCATGCCAACAGAAAAACACCCACACTATCACGACACACGAATCCACACAGCGGTCTTTCAACTGCGGTATTCCATTGGCGGTACACACCGCCGCGCTCAAAATACACACACATCTCCAAAACACCACCACATTGGACAATTTGAAATACACACACCTGATACACATATACACACCACTCCCACATACCCAATACAATATAAAACACACACCGACATCACCCACAAACCCCTACGACAACAATTCACGACCGAAGGCCAGAGAGAGACACCACCATCAACAAACTAGCATCCACAGGCACACAACACCATCACCCACACAACTACCACGCACAAAACACCACACACCACTACATATCACTACACTTATCACCACACACAGCTCCCCATACATCACCTACACCACCCCAGGGCAGGGCAAAGAAAGCCCAGGTTCTCGGAGGAGGAGCTCAGGGTCATGGTGGAGGAAATCATCCGGGTAGAGCCACAGCTATTTGGATCCCGGGTACAGCACACCTCAATTGCAAGCAAGATGGAGCTATGGCGAAGAATAGTCGACAGGGTAAACGCAGTGGGACAACACCCAAGAAATCGGGAGGACATCAGGAAGAGGTGGAACGACCTACGGGGGAAGGTGCGTTCCGTGGTCTCAAGACACCACCAGGCGGTTTAGCAGACTGGTGGCGGACCCCCACCTCCCCACCCACAACTAACAACATGGGAGGAGCAGGTCTTGGCAATTCTGCATCCTGAGGGCCTCAAAGGAGTCGGTGGAGGAATGGACTCTGGTAAGTCAAATCTTAACTATTACATCCCCCACCCTACCTGCATGCTATCACATACCCCCACCCTCGCCCCCACCCCTATCACTCCAACTCCTCACAAATGTACCAATATCACAAACCACACATCCCAACACCAAGCCCTGCATGCAACAACAACGCATGTACACCCATCACTAAAGCATGCCCACTGCACATACCCATACACCCCCCTAAACCATCATCACACAAGCTCCCACACAGGAATGTCAGCACTGGGGTACACGGTCACCCACCCATTGCACACCATGACACACACAGATGCAATAATCATGCCTTTCCACCCCTGCAGGACCACTACCCAACGTCACCAGACAGAAGGGTCCACACATGTCCACTCCACCCACAGAAGAGGCCCACAGTGATGACAGCACCTTTGTCCACCTGGATCTAGATGACCAGCCCGGACCATCGGGGGCCTCGGGACAGTCGGTTCCCCTCACACAGGCACAGGCCACCACAGACCTTCCCCCCTCAGGAAACACCAGCACAGCACCCACCCAGCGAGCCCATACCTCCGTCCCCAGGACACGTCAATCAGCTGTGTGTCCACCACTACAGGGAACAAAGGATAACCCACCACCCCAACATCAACAGGGACCTGGGGGCAGTGGTAGTGGGCACACGGTCCAGGGGACGGAGGCTCAGGAACACAGGGGAACTGGGAGGGCTGCTGTGCGACAGGGGGCGGACAGGCCAAGGGAACCCACTCTCCACGAGGCCCTCTCCTCCATCATGGGAGCCTACCACTACTCCCAGGAGATGATGGCAACGGTACTGGCCAAGTTTTAGGAGACCCAGTGGATGCAGGAGGAACAGTATTTGGGGTTCAGGGAGTAACTCAGAACCATCAGCTCCGCCCTGGGCACCATCGTAGGGGTGCTGAAGGAAGTACTCAACACCAGGAGGGACACTGTAGCACTACAAGGGGCCCCTGACACTAGCATGGATGATGAACTGCCCACCACCTCCGCCGGCGCTAGTGGACAGGAGGCACCGCCACAGGACCACCACACCAGCACCCCACCCCATGCAGACGGAGAACCACCCCGCAAACGGTCCCTGAGATCCAGGAACAAGACAGAGCACGATGCCAAGACCCCCGCCAAGAAATGAGACCACCCTGATTGTCATCCCATTGTCCCACTTTGTCACCCTGTCCCAGCTCCACTTCCTATGCCCATATGGGCAATGCACCTGTGAGACTAATAGACTGGACTCTGCCATGGACACTCCTTCGCCATCACCCCTCACCATTTAACTTCCCCCTCCAATATTTTGTATTTAAATAAACACACCTAAAGCACCAAGAGATCTGGAGTCTGTCTGTGATTTACAAATGGTGTATTTGCAATTACAGTGACAAAATGTTCATGAAATAGTACTATCAACATACCTATGTGACACAGCTCTAGTCCATGAGGAATCTAAGCAGATGAGACACGTTGGGACCCACACCTGTGAAACCGTAATGGAAAGTGACAACTCAGTGACCATACACTGGGTGAAAACGACAGACAGGATAGAGGTAGAAGTGTAAAAGTACATGTAGTAGGCAGGAATGTATTCTCAAATGTATTTCACTGGAAATATTGCTGGATCACTGAGTCCCTGTTCTGCATGTCTTCTTCCTCTGCTTCCTCCTCATCACTGTCCACAGGTTCCACAGCTGCCACAACACCGCCATCTGGACCATCCTCCTGCAGAAAAGGCACCTGTCGTCGCAAAGCCAAGTTGTGAAGCATACAGCAGGCCACGATGATCTGACACACCTTCTTTGATGAGTATGATAGGGATCCACCTGTCATATGCAGACACCTGAACCTGGCCTTCAGGAGGCCGAAGGTCCACCCGATCACCCTCCTAGTTCGCCCATGGGCCTCATTGTAGCATTCCTCTGCCCTTGTCCTGAGATTCCTCACTGGGGTCAGTAGCCATGACAGGTTGGGGTAACCAGATTCACCTAATAGCCACACACAGTGCCTCTGGAGTTCACCCATCATTTTGTATTTAGGGCGGGGGTATTTAGGGGTGGGGGTTGGGGTAATTTAGTATTTAAGGATGGTGGCGGTCAGGGTTTTAGGGGCAGGGGTGGGAGGTTGGGGTAATTTTGTATTCAGGGCAGGTGGGGGGGTTGAGTTTTTAGAGGCGGGGTCAGGGTAATTTTGTTTTTAGGGGTTAGGTAGTTTGTTTTTTGGGGTGGGAGTCGATTTTAGGGCTCAGGATGATGGGGAGTATTGGGGTAGTTTTTAAGTGGGGGGTCGGGGTACCTCTGTTTTTAGGGGTGGGGGTTGAGGGGTCGGGGTAATGTTGGGCTGAGGGTGGGTGGGGGGTTGGGTTTTTAGGGGTGGGGTGGGGGTAGGGGTAATTTTCTCCTCAGGGCAGGTGGGGGGTTGGGTTTTTAGGGGCGGGTGGGTTTTGGGGTCATTTTGTATTTAGGGTGGGGCAGTTTATTAGGGGTGGGGGTGAGGAGTTCCGGGTCATTTTGTATTTAGGGCAGTGGTATTGAGGGGTGGGGGATGGGGTAATTTTGTATCTAGGGAGGGTGGCGGTCAGGGTTTTAGGGGCAGGGGTGGGGTGTTGGGGTAATTTTGTATTCAGGGCAGGTGGGGGGGTTGGGTTTTTAGAGGCGGGGTCAGGGTAGTATTGTTTTTAGGGGTTGGGTAGATTTTGTTTCGGGGTGGGAGTCGATTTTAGGGCTCAAGGTGGGTGGGGAGTATTGGGGTAGTTTTTAAGGTGGGTGTGAGAAAACAGGGCTGATTGCAGAGGCCCCATAACTTTTTGCCCCCATTTTCCTCTTTTTGCTGGTGTTTTCCTGACTTTGATGGTGCCCTGGGTACTGCTAACCAGTCCCAGGGCCTGTGCTCTGTGTAAAATGGATATGCAAATTAGGCTAATTATAATTGGCTAAGTTAACCTACCTATAAGTCCCTAGTATATGGTAGGGCATGTAGGTTTAGGGACTACAGCATAGGTGGTGCACACCTAGGTGCACTGTTGAGGTGCCCAGTGTCATTTTAAAAGCAAGCCTGCCTTGCTGGCTGCTTTTAAAATAAAGTTATATGCAAATTCGACTTTGGAATTAAAGGTACTTCCAAAGTCTTAAACTACCTTATTTTTACATATAAGTCACCCCTAAGGTGTGCCCTATGTGCCCCTAGGGCTGGGTGCCATGTAACTATAAGCAGGGACTTTATAAAAATAGATTTATAAGCCCTGGTGAGGTAAAAACAGCCAAATTCGTTTTTCCCTCATTGAAGTAAATGGCCTTCATAGGCTAGAATGGGCAGACTTTATTTTAAATTTTAAAGTCTCCTTAAATGTTACATACCAAGAATTTGGTATCAAATTAATTGTTGTAATAAATCCCACAACTTCCAGTTGTTGGATTTAATATAACTTGTTCAGGTAAAAAGTTTAGACTTTACCTAAAAAGTTGCCAATTTCAGCTCTGCATTGTTTTTGCTGCTGTGCTCTGATTGGCCAGCCTGCAGCAGCTTCTGCCAGGCTGCCTTGATGAGGTGTGAAGTGGCCTGGCTTCACACAAAGGAATGTGCTTGGGGGAGAGAATCTCCCCTCAGCAGATGGTGAGGCAGGAAGGGGGAGGGCTGCCAAACTGGTCTTCAAAGGCAGAGAAGGACATCTGGAGCACCCAGCAACACCCCCACATCCTGCAACCCCAGACAGCTAGGTGCCCCCTTGATTAGATTAGGAGAGGGCAGGAGAGGGGTGTGTTTATGATTTTTAGCCACACCAGTGGGTGGGCTCAGCCAGATGTAACCTCCAAAAATCAGATTCAGCCATGTTGGATTTTTAGAGACTGTTGCCTTTTGGGATGGATTTTTGCCACACTTCCCAGGAAGTGGTCATCACAGGGGGACGACCCTGTACCTGATTGGAGGACCAGGACCCCCCTGCTTTTCACCCAGGAGCAAGGATAAAACTGGCAGACCTGCCCCCACACCTCAGATCCCCTCCAGAATTCAACAAGAAAGGAACTAAAGAAGAAGAAGGACTGCCCTGCTGGACCCCTGGCCTGCACCTGGACCCTGCACTCAGAAGGACTGCACCAGCTGCACACTTGGGCTTCACCACAAGAAGGACTTTGCCTGGCTTCAACTGGTTCAAGGAGGGACTCCCTGTTTGCTACATGTGAAAAATTGCTAAACCAGAGTCCCCTGCACCAACTCCTGAAGAAAGCGACCAGCTGACCACTGTCCAGTGGCCAAAAAGGATTTTGCGCCAGGTGCATTCTGGGAGTTGAAGTCCGCACCCCCCAAGAACCATCACAGAACTTCTGGACCCTTGGGGTGAGCTGTGGACCCCAAAAGAACCTTAAAAGAACATCTGGGTGAAGCCCCAGAAGTTTGGAAAAGATTTGAGAATTTTTGGAAAAAAGCTCCAGAGAGGGACCGACCCGCCGCAGAAATTCTAGCCGGCTTGCCTCAACCGCGACCCGGCCTGACTTCGTGGTTCGTCCCGGCAAAGAAAAACATCCAAAAAAGAGACTAAGTCCGAAGGTAAAAAGTTGACCGGGACCTCCCAGCCATCGTATCCGAGAAGGGCTCCATGGACGTCGGATCAAGATCCAGGTTTACCCCGGTCGAAGGATTTTCATCTCGAAAAAACGACTAAGTCCGAAGGTAAAAGTCTCCACCGAGGAAACCCACATCGCGTATCCGGACAAGGGCTCCAGGAGGTCGGATTCAACTGGCAGGTTCGTCCCGGTGAAGAAAAACTTCAAAATAAAGACTAAGTCAGAAGGTAACTTTTTAACCGAGGCCTCCCGCGACCTGTAGCCGAGCAGGGCTCCATCGCGGTCGGCCTGAAAGTTTGACTTTGCCCCGGTCGAGGTGCAACCAGATGACCCGATTGGCGCTTTTTTGTTTCTAAGCGCTAGAAAAGTAATAATTCTTTAAAAATTCATATCTTCGGTTCCCCTGAACCAATTTTAATCGTTTTTGTGTCATTTTAAAGATAAAAATATAAACTATTTTTATAAATTGGTTTTGGATTTTTAAACTGTTTCCTGTGTTTTATTTCATTACTGTTTTGTGATATTTGAATGCTTTACACTTTGTCTCCTAAGTTAAGCCTTGACGCTCGTTGCCAAGCTACCAAGGGTTGAGCTGGGATTAATTTACTGAGACCTAACTCTACCAAGGTGGAGGTTATTGGCTTGTTGCTAGGTGTAGGTACCTACCTGCCCTACCAATAACCCATCGGGGTACCTCTGTTTTTAAGGGTGGGGGTTGGGGGGGTCGGGTGATTTTCTTTTTAGGGATTGGGTTGTTTTAGTTTTGGGGTGGGGGTCGGTTTTAGGGCTCAGGGTGGATGTGGGTATCAGGGTAGTTTTCAAAGGTGGGGGGTCGGGGTACTTCTGTTTTTAGGGGTAGGGTGAGGGGAGTCATGGTAATTTTTTTTTAGGGGTTGGGTTGATTTATTTTTGATGGTGGGTATTGGTTTTAGGGCTCAGAGTGGCTGGGGGTACCGGGGTAGTTTTTAAGGGTTGAGGGTCGGGGTACTTCGGTTTTAGGGTGGGGGGGCTGGATGCGACAACCACGAATGCTGTTTCCACACATGGCTTTACTAGGCATGTCTTTACAATGAAAAATCGTTGTAAAGGCATGCATGGTAAAGGCATATGTGGAAACAACGCAGTCGTTGTTCTGACTGCATTGTTGAGGCATGCATGGTTGCCGCATGCGTGGTTCCATCAGACAACCTCATGGTACTGTTGACAAGGGATTCCACAGTAAGACACTGTACAGCAGGATCATCAATCTTCACACATAGGGAGTTAACAGATTGGGCCTGGTTACCAACAGCCCTACTACCAAAGGGATTGAGGAACTCCTAGCATTGTGGGGCCAAGGGAAAAGGCTTCAAGAGCCATGATTAGGATGATAAATTTGGAATGTGGCTGGCCTTACTTCGGTACTGACAAATAATTCCCACATGGGATTTCTTCAAACTGATGGTTGACAATGCCTAACTACATTTCTAGTTTCCAAGCAATCCATAAAGTGGCATATAAGAAAAATCTTTTTGGAAGAATAATGGGTGGTCTTTCCGTATTTGTGAATTTAGAACTACAAGTACAAATAAAGAAATGGAGCAACAGCACACATGGCGTGCAGATCCTTAGCATAAATAGCATAGTAAGAGATGGAATCTCCACCTCAATCATAGTGGTAAATCTCTATGTTAACCCACAATGAGATCTGAAAGTAGCCATTGACACGAAGCTCACTAATCTGATAAAAAAAATCCTCTTCCAACATCTGGGACATGAGTGCCTCATGGCTGGAGACTTTAATACTTGTGATATGGGTCATTCTGAGGTAAGCAGAAGGGACCATTACCAAACATCTTGGAAGCCTGCATGAGCAAAATGAGTTGGGATCTGCTGAACAAACACATTCTGTAGATGTCAAAACAATGCTCACCTTCAAAAACATCTCTTCATAAGACTATGGGGGTCATTACAACATTGGTGGTAAAAGCCGTTTATCGCCGTGCAGAAGACCGCCAACACACCGCCGCGGCCGCGGAATTCTGCCACAGCTCTTATGACCCACATCTCGGAATCCAACAAAATGCAGACACCCACACAAGTCCGCCACACCAAAGGTCACTGATAAACTGGCGAAAAAAAAACCTCCACTGTCACGCCAACAAAAAAACGCCCACACTATCACAACACACGAATCCACGCGGCGGTCTTTCAACCGCGGTATTCCATTGGCGGTACACACCGCCACGCTCAAAATACACACACATCTCCAAAACACCACCACATTGAACACTTTGAAATACACACACCTGATACACATGCACACACCTCACCCGCACACCCAATACAATATAAAACACACACCCACATCACCCACAAACCTCTACGACAACAATTAACGACTGAAGGCCAGAGAGACACCACCATCAACAAACTAGCATCCACAGGCACACAACACCATCACCCACACAACTTCCATGCACAAAACACCACACACCAGTACATATCACCACACTTATACCAAAACGCACCACCCCATACATCACCTACACCACCCCATGGCATGGCAAAGACAGCCTAGGTTCTCGTAGGAGGAGCTCAGGGTCATGGTGGAGGAAATCATCCGGGTTGAGCCACAGCTATTTGGATCCCAGGTGCAGCACACCTCAATTGCAAGGAAGATGGAGCTATGGCGAAGAATAGTCGACAGGGTCAACGCAGTGGGACAACACCCAAGAAATCGGGAGGACATCAGGAAGAGGTGGAACGACCTACGGGGGAAGGTGCGTTCCGTGGTCTCAAGACACCACCAGGTGGTTCAGCGGACTGGTGGCGGACCCCCACCTCCCCACCCACAACTAACAACATGGGAGGAGCAGGTCTTGGCGATTCTGCATCCTGAGGGCCTCACAGGAGTCGGTGGAGGAATGGACTCTTGTAAGTCAAATCTTAACTATTACATCCCCCACCCTACCTGCATGCTATCACATACCCCCACCCTCGCCCCCACCCCTATCACTCCAACTCCTCACAAATGTACCAATATCACAAACCACACATCCCAACACCAAGCCCTGCATGCAAAAACAACGCATGGACACCCATCACTAAAGCATGCCCACTGCACATACCCATACACCCCCCTAAACCATCATCACACAAGCTCCCACACAGGAATGCCAGCACTGGGGTACACGGTCACCCACCCATTGCACAACAAGACACACACAGATGCAATAATCATGCCTTTCCACCCCTGCAGGACCACTACCCAACGTCACCAGACAGGTGGGTCCAGACATGTCCACTCCACCCACAGAAGAGGCCCACAGTGATGACAGCACCTTTGTCCACCTGGATCTAGATGACCAGCCCGGACCATCAGGGGCCTCTGGAAAGTCAGTTCCCCTCACACAGGCACAGGCCACCACAGACCTTCCCCCCTCAGGAAACACCAGCACAGCACCCACCCAGCGAGCCCATAACTCCGTCCCCAGGACACGTCAATCAGCTGTGTGTCCACCACTACAGGGAACAAAGGATAACCCACCACCCCAACATCAACAGGGACCTGGGGGCAGTGGTAGTGGGCACACGGTCCAGGGGACGGAGGCTCAGGAACACAGGGGAACTGGGAGGGCTGCTGTGCGACAGGGGGCGGACAGGCCAAGGGAACCCACTCTCCACGAGGCCCTCTCCTCCATCATGGGAGCCTACCACCACTCCCAGGAGACGATGGCAATGGTACTGGTCAAGTTTCAGGAGACCCAGCGGATGCAGGAGGAACAGTATTTGGGGTTCAGGGAGTAACTCAGAACCATCAGCTCCGCCCTGGGCACCATCGTAGGGGTGCTGAAGGATGTACTCAACACCAGGAGGGACACTGTGGTACTACAAGGGGCCCCTGACACTAGCATGGACGATGAACTGCCCACCATCTCCGCCGGCGCTAGTGGACAGGAGGCACCGCCACAGGACCACCACACCAGCACCCCACCCCCTGCAGGTGGAGAACCACCCCGCAAACGGTCCCTGAGATCCAGGAACAAGACAGAGCACGTTGCCAAGACCCCCGCCAAGAAATGAGACCACCCTGATCCAATATTTTGTATTTAAATAAACACACCTAAAGCACCAAGAGATCTGGAGTCTGTCTGTGATTTAGAAATAGTGTATTTGCAATTACAGTGACAAAATGTTCATGAAATAGTAATGTCAACATACCTATGTGACACAGCTCTAGTCCATGAGGAATCTAAGCAGATGAGACACATTGGGACCCATACCTGTGAAACCGTAAGGGAAAGTGACAACTCAGTGACCATACACTGGGTGAAAACGACAGCCAGGATAGAGGTAGAAGTGCAAAAGTACATGTAGTAGGCAGGAATTTATTCTCACCTGTGTTTCACTGGAAATATTGCTGGATCACTGAGTCCCTGTTCTGCATGTCTTCTTCCTCTGCTTCCTCCTCATCACTGTCCACAGGCTCCACAGCTGCCACAACACCGCCATCTGGACCATCCTACTGCAGAAAAGGCACCTGTCGTCGCAAAGCCAAGTTGTGAAGCATACAGCAGGCCACGATGATCTGGCACACCTTCTTTGGTGAGTAGAATAGGGATCCACCTGTCATATGCAGACACCTGAACCTGGCCTTCAGGAGGTCGAAGGTCCGCTCGATCACCCTCCTAGTTCGCCCATGGGCCTCATTGTAGCATTCCTCTGCCCTTGTCCTGGGATTCCTCACTGGGGTCAGTAGCCATGACAGGTTGGGGTAACCAGAGTCACCTAATAGCCACACACGGTGCCTCTGGAGTTGACCCATCACATA
This sequence comes from Pleurodeles waltl, assembly GCF_031143425.1. Taxonomy (NCBI): domain Eukaryota; kingdom Metazoa; phylum Chordata; class Amphibia; order Caudata; family Salamandridae; genus Pleurodeles; species Pleurodeles waltl. The sequence continues at coordinate 235,951,640 of NC_090438.1, read as the reverse complement.
AGGGATGCTGCTATTCTACAGGATGTAGGCGTCATGCACTGAGAGAGGGAACATGGCATTCACATGGGATATGTACTGGTCTGCCAAACATACCATCTGTACATTCATGGAATGATAACACTTCTGGTTCCTGTACACCTGTTCACTCCTGCCACATGGGTCCCATCAATGGCACCTATCATGTTGGGGATATGTCTAAGGGCATAGATGTCACCTTTCACTGTAGGCAAATCCTCCACCTGAGGGAAAACGATGTAGCTCCACATATGTTTCAGCAGGGCAGACAACACTCTGGACAATACGTTGGAAAACATAGGCTGGGACATCCCTGATGCCATGGCCACAGTTGTTTGAAAAGACCCACTTGCAAGGAAATGGAGCACTGACAGCACCTGCACTTGAGAGGGGATTCCTGTGGGATGGTGGATTGCTGACATCAGGTCAGGCTCCATCTGTGTACACAGTTCCTGGATTGTGGCACGGTCAAACCTGTAGGTGATAATCAAAGTTCTTTCCTCCATTGTCGACAGGTCCACCAGCGGTCGGTACACTGGAGGATTCCGCCATCTCCTCACTTGTCCCAGCGGACAGTGCCTATGAAGGGCAACAGCGAGCACAGAGTCAAACAACTCAGAGATATGTACCCACAGTCTAAACAGAACACCATTCATACACAAAATGTGGCCTGTCTGTGTGTTGAGACTAGGCCTAGGTATGTGTGACGCAGTTGGTAATTAGGCCATGTGGGCCCCTGAAATGGCGGCTGCCTGACCTATAAAGTGGGACAATGGGATGTGAGGTAACTGCGCTGGCGTTGTACACCGTCGCAGTAGGCGGTTGAAGACTGTGGCGCAATGCTGCATTGGTTAACATTGGACCCTATGGGTCCCAGGAGCCAATGACGATGTACGTCGGCGGTGATGGTACGCACCGCCGCGGACGTGACCGCCATTTTCTATCTGTTGAATCACTCGACACCTGATCTTCCACAGGAGAGGACCTACACTGCAAGTGCTGCTGTGACCTCGGTCTGGAAGAGACAATGGCTCGTGCGTCTGGGGAAAGGGCCCCTGCATTCACATCGGAGGAGTAGGAAAAGCTCGTCGATGGGATCCGCCCCCAGTACCCGCTACTCTACGGTCCACCAGAGCAACAGGTAAGTACACAGGGAGCATGTTGTGTGGGCTATGCCTGTGTGGATAGGGCTGGTTGTAAGAAGGAAGATGGCAGAGTTCTGCATGCATGAAAGAAGGTGGGTGCATGTGCCACATGGCAAGGGTAGGGATGGGGGCACTCACTTTGACGGCGCAGTTGGTAATTACTTCTCTTCTTCCCCTGTACATTTCATGTAGGTCAGCGCCCACCAGAAGAAGGATATTTGGCGTGCCATCGCCAAGGATGTCCGGACCCTGGGGGTCCACCACAGACGGAGCACCCACTGCCAGAAAAGATGGGAGGACATTCGCCGCTGGAGCAAGAAGACGGCGGAGGCTCAGCTGGAGATGGCCTCCCAACGTGGGAGGGGTGCCTGTCGAACCATGAACCTCCTGATGTTCAGGATCCTGGCGGTGGCCTACCCGGAGTTGGATGGGCGCTTGAGGGCATCACAGCAGACACAAGGGGGTGAGTACACTCTCATTCAGCTGACTTTGCATGCAATGGAGGTGTCTGGGTGGGGGAGGCGGGCTGTGGGTTTCCCTAGACCAGGGCGAGTTCCGTAGGCTAGGCCCCTCCGTAAGGCATGGCCCTGTGGCCCCCCACCCCACCTATGTAGAGTGCCAAGTACAGCTATTCATGCACCTGTGTCATCTATATGTGCAGATGTCGTCCATAGCCTTGTAGGCCATTTCCCATGAATTGCACTGTAGAGCCCAAGAGCAGGGGGCTTCAGTGTCTGTCTTGTCCGCCAATGGTAGCAGTAATCCATGCACTCAACATGTCTTTCTTCTGTTCCCCCCCCCTTTTTTGTGGTCTCCCTGTTCATGTGTGTGCATTAGCATCATCAGGCGGAGAAGCAGTGGCACCGGAGAACGAGGGAGCTGCATCCCACATGGCCATGGAGGGCCACACTACGGAATCAGAATGCACCAGTGGGAGAGAGGGCGAGGGGAGCACCACGGCGGGGACAGGAGCTGAAACCAGCGACACGGACTCGTCCTCCGATGGGAGCTCCCTTGTGGTGGTGGCAACCTCTGTGTCCCCCGCATCTACAGGTACAGCCGCCACCCCCCCTATCAGCACAGCCCTCCCAGCAGCCCCTCAGCCTTCACCCCGTGCCCGCTCACCCAGGAGGGTGGGCATCACCTTCGCCCCAGGCACCTCAGCCCCTGCCCCTGTCACCCCTGCTGCCCTCAGTGAGGAGGCCATTGACCTCCTCAGGTCCCTCACTGTTGGGCAGTCTACCATTTTAAATGCCATCCGGGGTGTAGAAAGGCAGTTGCAACAAACCAATGCATTCCTGGAGGGCATTCATTATGGTGAGGCGGCCCTTCACCGAGCCTTTCAAACTCTGGCCTTAGCACTGATGGCAGCCATTGTCCCTGTGTCTAGCCTCTCCCCTCCAACTTCCTCCACCCAGACCCAATCCCCTGTACCCCTGCCAATCCCAAGCACACCATCAGACCAGCCTGCACACACCTCACCACATAAGGGAAGCTCTGGCAAACATAAGCACCACACATCCCACAGGCACTCACGCAAGCATCACACACATACAGACACACCAACATCCACTGCCTCCAGTGTGTGCCCCTCCTCGTCGTCTCCCTCCTCCCTCCCAGTCTCGTCTACACTCACACCTGGATGCACTACCTCTACAGCCACTACGTCCCGTACCAGCACACCCACCACAACACCCCGCTCACGTGCAGTCACCACCCCCACTACCATACACACGTCCCCTGTGTCCTCTCCCAGTGTGTCTGTGACGCAGGCACCCACCCACCCAACAGACATCCACCTCACGACAGCCTCCAGCACATGCACCTGCACCCAAAGCCACAAAACGTACACCTCCTACAACCACCACCTCTTCCTCCACTCCAAAAACCCCCTCCAGTTACCCGTCCCAGTGTGTCCAAACAACTTTTCCTGTCCAGCCTAAACCTATTCCCCCCCGTCCAACTCATAGGTCCCGAACTTGCACCTCAGCCACAACATCTCCGGGACCAGTGGTGCCTGTGGTCACAGGTATGTGGAGTGTACCAGCCACCAGGACAGCCAGTGTGGCACGGAGCCACAGCACAGCCAGTCCCCCCCTGTGAAGCACCAGCAGTTGGCCAGTGCCCGGAGGGAGAGGGGGAAGACCCCAGCCACCCAAGCCGCTCCTGGGGTCCCGGTGGGAGTGTGGACTCAGCTGTATCTCCTCCCAAGGTGGAGAAGGGCCACAAGAAACCCAGCAAGTCTGGGAGGAGCAGCACGGAGGAGAAGACCGCCATCATCCCCACTGCCCAGGAGGGCCCCGCCAGCCCCATCCTCGCTGCCCAGGAGGCCTGCGCCAGCCCCATCCTCGCTGCACAGGAGGGCCCCGCCAGCCACAGCCCAGCTGCCCAGGAGGCCACCGCCAGCCCCATCCTCGCTGCACAGGAGGCCACCGCCAGCCCCATCCTCGCTGCACTGGAGGCCACCGCCAGCCCCATCCTCGCTGCACAGGAGACCGCCGCCAGCCCCATCTTCGCTGCCCAGGAGGGCCCTGCCAGCCACAGCCCAGCTGCCCAGGAGGGCCCCGCCAGCCACAGCCCAGCTGCCCAGGAGGGCCCCACCAGCCACAGCCCAGCTGCCCAATGAAGGACCGCCAGCTCCAGCCCAGCTGGACAATGAAGGACCGCAAACTTAAGCACCGCTGAACAGGGCACCGCCAATTCAAGCACCGCTGAACAGGGCACCGCTAACTCAAGCACCCCTGAACAGGGCGCCGCCAACTCAAGCACCGCTGAACAAGGCACCGCCAACTCAAGCACCGCTAGCCCATGAGCGGCAGGGGCACCCACATGCATCCACTCCGTCTGTCCTTGGCAGGATGAAGCACTCTGGGCACCAGTCCCCCTCCAGAAATAGTGGAGACATGCATCCACTCCGTCTGTCCTTGGCAGGATGAAGCACTCTGGGCACCAGTCCCCCTCCAGAACCAGTGGAGACATGCATCCACTACCTCTGTCCTTGGCAGGATGAAGCACTCTGGGCACCAGTCCCCCTCCAGAACCAGTGGAGAAAGGCATCTACCTGAGAGACTGTGGCTTTGCACTCCCCAGGATGAAACAGTGGGCAAACCACCCACTGTAGTGACTTGAGAGACTGTGGCTTTGCACTCCCCAGGATTGAACAGTGGGCAAACCACCCACTGTATGGACTTGAGAGACTGTGGCTTTGCACTCCCCAGGATACATCATTGGGCATGGAGCCCCCTCGTGGATCTGGCGTCGTGCACTCATCTGGCTGAGGTGCCCCCCCTTCCCCCTGAGGTGCCTGTTGTATTTCTATCTGATGCCCCTGCAGTGTTCTCTCTGTTTTGATCTGGTATCATGTGTGGGCCTCGCCCATGCATTTTGGGCCCAGTGGTCCACGGACTATAAATGGTGCAATACCTGGACTACTATTCTTGGTGTATATTTTGTAAATAGTGTTTATATGCATATTTTTGCGTACTGCATTTTAATATATTCCATTGGTTACACTCATTTCCTTTTGTCTTTGCATTCTTCTGGAGGGGTTGGGGGGTGTTACTATAATGTATAGATATGTATTAGTGTGTGAGTTGTAGTGGGTGAGGGTGGGGGTGGGGGTGTTGCGTGTGTGTGTTCCTGTTTTTTGCCTCCCCCCTCCCCTGTGTCGTAGGTGCAGTACTCACCGTGGTCTTCGCCGCTGGTACAGGAGCAGTATCGCGGGTGGGATTTGGAGTTCCGGGTCCATGGTGTCGTCGTTCCTCGTGGAGTGTGTAGAGGTGAGCGTTTTCCCTTCGAAATTCCTGTTTCCGCCGTGTTTTTATCCACGGTAAATCCGCTGTGGAAAAGGTGGCGGATTGGTAGGTTGTGATACTGTGGGCGGTACTTTGTCTTCTGCCTGTCTGTTGGCGGTGACCGCCAAACTGTTTGTCTGTTCCGCCGTGGCGGTCGGAGTGTTAAAGTGGCTGTCTTTGTTGGCGGTTTCCGCTACGGTCGTAATTCCAATTGTTTTGCCGCCAGCCTGTTGGCGGTCTTACCGCCGCTTTAACACCGGCCGCCAGGGTTGTAATGACCACCTATATCTTCCTCAGTAAGAAGCTCCAAAATAGGCGTGTAAGCTACAAAGTCCAAAACAGAACCGAAAGTGATCATCACCTAATATCCATTGTGGTTAAAGTGAGTGCGATGCTGCATGGGGAATACAATCATGCAGGCCAAATACTGCCAACTAATAATGGTACATCTATAAAAAGAATTAAATGGGGTGTTGTATGCCGGGCCAGATACTCAAGGTGGAAACTTGTATGCACTCTTCAAACCATGGAAATTGAGATACATTGGGCAATAATCATGAACGAGCTATATGCAGCTTAAACTGCACATAAGTGTTAAAACTTCCAAAGGGCAGGCATAAGAAGCAAGCCTCTGTCATATTTTGCTAGCAAAGAACTTAAAGAAAACAAAAGGAGGTGCCACCGGACAGAGCATTTACATGGTAGACAGAAGAGCCCACGAACTGGAAGCATGCTTAAAGAAGCAAGGAAATCACAAACAAATGGCTTGGACGTTAAAACAAAAGCAAATAGTGGAGGAATTGAAACATGTGCTACATGTTAGTGCCCACCAGGACCAGGGAATTTTGGGGATACATCAATAGCCTTAAAAGCACAACATACAAGGAGAACGCCATCAGATGAATGAATGGGAGGCCTATATAACACGACTCTGTGTCGACTCAGAGAAAGCCAGGTAATCTGTCAAGAAGACACTTAAACATAACCTTGAAGGAATCTTGGATGTCAGTAAATGAAAAGGAGATAACAAGTATTTTGAAAGGCATAAAGAAGGATGGGGCCCCTAGTCCAAATGGCCCACCATGCAACATCTTTTACAAAGGCTGATTCCTACATGCATAGCCTGGTCAATGCATGTATTTCAACATCAGCCGAACCAGACTCATGGAAAGGCTCAATTATGCATCCCATACATAAAAAGGGAGACAACTCCCATCCAGAAAATAAAGGCTGATTGCCAAATTGGACGTTAACGGTAAGGTATTTGTGAAGGTGATTCTGAAAAAGCTGGAGGCCTTGATCGATGAGAACCGCATCATACCTCACTACCAGATAGGTTTCAGACCAAACTCCTCCATTGTGGACAACAGAGAAATTACATCGCTGTCTCTTTCTGCCTGCTTCATTGATTACAGCGCTATGTTTGATGGCATTGAATCAAGGTAGGTCGCTCCCCCTGCCGCTGCAGCTCCTCCAGCTCCTCCAGGTTCCTGAGTTCCTGAGACCCACCTCACAGTAAGTAACCCCCACCTCCCAACCCCTCACCCTGCCACGCGCTACTCACCCTCTCTCCTGCTCCTGCTTCTTTTCTTCTTCTCTGTTCTTCCTCCTCGCTCCACACCTGTAATCTTCTTCTGTACTCTTCTTCTCCCCGTCTTCTCTCTTCTTCTGTGTGCTTCTCTGCCTCTCCTGTCGCCTCTCTTCTACTTCATCTTCTTCTGAGGTCTTATGCCTGTCTTCTGCCTTCTGTTCTTTGAATCTTCATCTGTGATCTTCTGCTCTTCTCTGAACTTCCGCTCTTCTGAGTTCTTCTGGACTCCTGTTCTTCGGTTCTCCTGTTCTTCTGTTCTTCTGTTCTTCTGTTCTTCCGGTCTTCTGTTCTTCTGTTCTTCTGCTCTTGCGGTCTTTTGTTCTTCTGTTTTCTGTTCTTCTGTCTTCTGTTCTTCCGGTCTTCTGTTCTTCTGTTCTTCTGCTCTTCCGGTCTTCTGTTCTTCTGTCTTCTGTTCTTCTGTCTTCTGTTCTTCCGGTCTTCTGTTCTTCCGGTCTTCTGTTCTTCTGTGCTTCTGCTCTTCCGGTCTTCTGTTCTTCTGTGTTCTGTTCTTCTTTCTTCTGTTCTTCTGTCTTCTATCTTCTGTCTTCGGCTCCTCTGCCCCCTCCGTCTTCTTCTCCCCGCGCCTGCCCTCCTGCTCCTGCCTCATCCCCCTCCCTCACTCGCCTCCCCCTCTCTATCACCCCTATCTAACCCATTCGCTATCTACCTCCCTCTCTCCTCCTATCCACCTATCTCTCTATCTCTCTATCTCACTATCTAACTCCCTCACTCCCCACCTCCTCCTATCCACCTATCTCTCTATCTATCTATTTCTCTATCTATCGATTTCTCTATCTATCCATTTTCTCTATCTATTTCTCTATCTCTCCCCCCTTCCCACCACCCCCTCTATTACCTATTCTTCCTATCCTCTCACTCTACCTCTCACCTTCACCCACCTCTACAACCCCCCTCCCCTATCTTCAAAACCCAACTCCTATCTCTCTTCCTAATCTCCCAATCCTCCAAACACTCTCCCCCCTCCACCCTTAAACCCCCATCCCCCAGCTCTTCTCACTCTACCTGTCCCCCCTCGCGCTTTCCCGCCGCGACCTCCTGCTCACCCCGCCCCCCCAGCTCCCATTCGCCCCCAGCTGACCCCTCCCCCCCTTCTACCTCATATGGCGGCCACTGCGCGACAGTGGTAGCGACCCTTGACCCAAGGGTAGGTCGCTCCCCCTGCCGCTGCAGCTCCTCCAGCTCCTCCAGGTTCCTGAGTTCCTGAGACCCACCTCACAGTAAGTACCCCCCACCTCCCAACCCCTCGCCCTGCCCCGCGTTACTCACCCTCTCTCCTGCTCCTGCTTCTTTTCTTCTTTTCTTCTTCTCTGTTCTTCCTCCTCGCTCTTCGCCTGTAATCTTCTTCTGTACTCTTCTTCTCCCCGTCTTCTCTCTTCTTCTGTGTGCTTCTCTGCCTCTCCTGTCGCCTCTCTTCTTCTTCATCTTCTTCTGAGGTCTTCTGCCTGTCTTCTGCCTTCTGTTCTTCGTATCTTCATCTGTGATCTTCTGCTCTTCTCTGAACTTCCGCTCTTCTGAGTTCTTCTGGACTCCTGTTCTTCTGTTCTCCTGTTCTTCTGTTCTTCTGTTCTTCTGTTCTTCCGGTCTTCTGTTCTTCTGTTCTTCTGCTCTTCCGGTCTTCTGTTCTTCTGTCTTCTGTTCTTCTGTCTTCTGTTCTTCCGGTCTTCTGTTCTTCTGTTCTTCTGCTCTTCCGGTCTTCTGTTCTTCTGTCTTCTGTTCTTCTGTCTTCTGTTCTTCCGGTCTTCTGTTCTTCCGGTCTTCTGTTCTTCTGTTCTTCTGCTCTTCCGGTCTTCTGTTCTTCTGTGTTCTGTTCTTCTGTCTTCTGTTCTTCTGTCTTCTATCTTCTGTCTTCGGCTCCTCTGCCCCCTCCGTCTTCTTCTCCCCGCGCCTGCCCTCCTGCTCCTGCCTCATCCCCCTCCCTCACTCGCCTCCCCCTCTCTATCACCCCTATCTAACCGATTCGCTATCTACCTCCCTCTCTCCTCCTATCCACCTATCTCTCTATCTCTCTATCTCACTATCTAACTCCCTCACTCCCCACCTCCTCCTATCCACCTATCTCTCTATCTATCTATTTCTCTATCTATGGATTTCTCTATCTATCCATTTTCTCTATCTATTTCTCTATCTCTCCCCCCCTTCCCGCCACCCCCTCTATTACCTATTCTTCCTATCCTCTCACTCTACCTCTCACCCTCACCCACCTCTACAACCCCCCTCCCCTATCTTCAAAACCCAACTCCTATCTCTCTTCCTAATCTCCCAATCCTCCTAACACTCTCCCCCCTCCACCCTTAAAACCCCCTCCCCCAGCTCTTCTCACTCTACCTGTCCCCCCCTCCCTCACGCTTTCCCGCCGCGACCTCCTGCTCGCCCCGCCCCCCCAGCTCCCATTCGCCCCCAGCTGACCCCCCCCCCCTCCTACCTCATATGGCGGCCGCTGCGCGACAGTGGTAGCGACCCTTGACCCAAGGGTAGGTCGCTCCCCCTGCCGCTGCAGCTCCTCCAGCTCCTCCAGGTTCCTGAGTTCCTGAGACCCACCTCACAGTAAGTACCCCCCACCTCCCAACCCCTCGCCCTGCCCCGCGCTACTCACCCTCTCTCCTGCTCCTGCTTCTTTTCTTCTTTTCTTCTTCTCTGTTCTTCCTCCTCGCTCCTCGCCTGTAATCTTCTTCTGTACTCTTTTTCTCCCCGTCTTCTCTCTTCTTCTGTGTGCTTCTCTGCCTCTCCTGTCGCCTCTCTTCTTCTTCATCTTCTTCATCTTCTTCTGAGGTCTTCTGCCTGTCTTCTGCCTTCTGTTCTTCGTATCTTCATCTGTGATCTTCTGCTCTTCTCTGAACTTCCGCTCTTCTGAGTTCTTCTGGACTCCTGTTCTTCGGTTCTCCTGTACTTCTGTTCTTCTGTTCTTCTGTTCTTCCGGTCTTCTGTTCTTCTGTTCTTCTGCTCTTCCGGTCTTCTGTTCTTCTGTCTTCTGTTCTTCTGACTTCTGTTCTTCCGGTCTTCTGTTCTTCTGTTCTTCTGCTCTTCCGGTCTTCTGTCCTTCTGTCTTCTGTTCTTCTGTCTTCTGTTCTTCTGTCTTCTATCTTCTGTCTTCGGCTCCTTTGCCCTCTCCGTCTTCTTCTCCTAGCGCCTGCCCTCCTGCTCCTGCCTCATCCCCCTCCCTCACTCGCCTCCCCCTCTCTATCACCCCTATCTAACCCATTCGCTATCTACCTCCCTCTCTTCTCCTATCCACCTATCTCTCTATCTCTCTATCTCACTATCTAACTCCCTCGCTCCCCACCTCCTCCTATCCACCTATCGCTCTATCTATTTCTCTATCTATCGATTTCTCTATCTATCCATTTTCTCTATCTATTTCTCTATCTCTCCCCCCCTTCCCACCACCCCCTCTATTACCTATTCTTCCTATCCTCTCACTCTACCTCTCACCCTCACCCACCTCTACAACCCCCCCTCCCCTATCTTCAAAACCCAACTCCTATCTCTCTTCCTAATCTCCCAAACCTCCAAACACTCTCCCCCCTCTGCCCTTAAACCCCCCTCCCCCAGCTCTTCTCACTCTACCTGTCCCCCCCCTCCCTCGTGCTTTCCCGCCGCGACCTCCTGCTCGCCCCCACCCCCCCAGCTCCCATTCGCCCCCAGCTGACCCCTCCCCCCTCCTACCTCATATGGCGGCCACTGCGCGATTGCGCAGCGGGCGTGCCAAAGGCAAGCCCGTCTGCGCCCGTCCGCGCCTGGCCCGCGCCCAGCGCCACGACCCCTGGTCCCTAGCTCTCCCAAACCCCGCTGATCCGCTACGACCCCACGACCCTCCTCGCCCTCAACCCAGGACGCTCCAACACCTGCTTCCAAGCTCACCCCAAACGCACCCATGGACCCTTCGCCTGCAACTCCTGCAAACGCATCTTCCACCACGCAACTACCACGACCACAAGCCCACGCGCCATCAACCTCCTCAAGTGCATCCTGGTCAACGCTCGATCCGTCCACAAGCACGCCGTTGAACTCTGGGACCTCCTGGACTCCACAGCACCGGACGTCGCCTTCATCACGGAGACCTGGATGAACGCCTCCTCTGCTCCAGACATCGCCACCGCCATCCCCGAAGGCTACAAGATCTCCAGAAAAGGCCGCACCAGCCAAGTAGGAGGAGGTATCGCCATCGTCTTCAAAGACTCCATCAGCGTCACCACCTCCACCGAAGACACCCCCCTCGCCGCTGAACACCTGCATTTTCAGATTCGCACCGACCCGAGGACCACCCTCAGAGGATCCCTCGTCTACCGTCCTCCCGGACCGCGCGCCCCCTTCAGCGACGCCATCGCCGACTTCATCTCCCCGCACGCCCTCGCCTCACCGGACTACATCCTCCTAGGCGACCTCAACTTCCATCTGGAACAAAACAACGACCCCAACACCGCCACCCTGCTCGACAAACTTTTCCAACCTCGGCCTCAAACAACTGGTGAACACCGCCACCCACATCGCCGGACACACGCTTGACCCAATCTTCTCCGCCAGCAAACACGTCTTCTTCAGCCACACCTCCGCTCTGCACTGGACCAACCACAGCTGTGTCCACTTCACATTCCGACGCGAGACCCGCCACCTCCGCACTCAACCCATCCCTCGTCGACAGTGGAACAAGATCCCCGAAGAGCAACTCTTCTCAGCACTCGCCGCCAACCAACCCACCCTCACCACCGACCCCAACGACGCAGCCCTCAGCCTCACAAACTGGATCTCCAACTGCGCAGACAACCTTGCTCCCCTCAAACGCACGCATCGACAGACCAACACCAAAAAACCTCTCTGGTTCTCTGACACCCTCAAAGAATCAAAGAAAACTTGTCGCGCCCTCGAGAAGGCCTGGCGCAAGGACCACACCGCTGACAACATGACCGCCCTCAAGAACGCTACCCACGAACACCACCACCTGATCCACGCTACTAAAAAGACCTTTTTCACCGACAGACTGGACAAAAACAGCCACAACAGCAAAGAACTCTTCAGCATCGTCAAGGAGTTCTCCAACCCCAACGACAACGCCGTCACGCCCTCACAGGATTTGTGCGAATCCCTCACCACTTTCTTCCATCGCAAGATCAGCGACCTCCACAACAGCTTTGGACACCAGACCCAACATAACACCACCGAAACCTCACCCCCGGCCATTACCCTCAACAACTGGACCCACATCAACACTGAAGAAACCAAATCCATCATGAACTCTATCCACTCCGGCGCCCCTTCGGACCCCTGCCCTCACTTCATCTTTAACAAAGCCGACGACATCATCGCCCCGCACCTCCAGACCGTCATCAACTCTTCTTTTTCTTCTGCTACCTTCCCCGAATGCTGGAAACACGCCGAAGTCAACGCCCTACTAAAGAACCCTACGGCTGACCCGAGCGACCTGAAAAACGTCCGCCCCATCTCTCTTCTGCCTTTCCCAGCCAAGGTAATAGAGAAGACCGTCAACAAACAGCTGACCACCTTCCTGGAAAACAACAACCTGCTCGACCCTTCACAAACCGGATTCCGAACCAACCACAGCACGGAAACCGCCCTCATCTCAGTCACTGACGACATCAGAACCCTGATGGACAACGGTGAAACAGTCGCCCTCATTCTCCTCGACCTCTCGGCTGCCTTCAACACCGTCTGTCACCGCACCCTAATCACCCGCCTCCGCTCCACCGGGATCCAAGGCCAGGCCCTGGACTGGATCGCCTCCTTCCTCTCAAACCGTTCCCAAAGAGTTTACCTCCCTCCGTTTCGCTCAGAACCCACCGAGATCATCTGTGGCGTACCTCAAGGCTCATCGCTCAGCCTGACACTCTTCAATGTCTACATGAGCCCCCTCGTCAACATCGTTCGCAAGCACGACATCATCATCACCTCCTACGCCGACGACACCCAACTTATACTCTCCCTCACCAAGGACCCCGCCAGCGCCAAGACCAACCTACATGAGGGTATGAAGGACGTCGCAGATTGGATGAGGCTCAGCCGCCTAAAGCTGAACTCTGAAAAAATGGAAGTCCTCATCCTCGGCAACACCCCGTCCGCCTGGGATGACTCCTGGTGGCCCACGGCCCTCGGCACCGCACCGACCCCCACAGACCACGCTCGCAACCTCGGCTTCATCTTGGACCCTCTTCTCACCATGACCAAGCAAGTCAACGCCGTGTCCTCCGCCTGCTTCCTCACCCTATGCATGCTCCGCAAGATCTTCCGCTGGATCCCCGCCGACACTAGAAAAACCGTGACCCACGCCCTCGTCACAAGCCGCCTGGAATACGGCAACACCCTCTACGCCGGGACCACAGCCAAACTCCAAAACCGCCTGCAACGCATTCAAAACGCATCGGCGCGCCTCACCAATATATATGAGAACGCCATCAGATGAATGAATGGGAGGCCTATATAACACGACTCTGTGTCGACTCAGAGAAAGACAGGTAATCTGTCAAGAAGACACTTAAACATAACCTTGAAGGAATCTTGGATGTCAGTAAATGAAAAGGAGATAACAAGTATTTTGAAAGGCATAAAGAAGGATGGGGCCCCTAGTCCAAATGGCCCACCATGCAACATCTTTTACAAAGGCTGATTCCTACATGCATAGCCTGGTCAATGCATGTATTTCAACATCAGCCGAACCAGACTCATGGAAAGGCTCAATTATGCATCCCATACATAAAAAGGGAGACAACTCCCATCCAGAAAATAAAGGCTGATTGCCAAATTGGACGTTAACGGTAAGGTATTTGTGAAGGTGATTCTGAAAAAGCTGGAGGCCTTGATCGATGAGAACCGCATCATACCTCACTACCAGATAGGTTTCAGACCAAACTCCTCCATTGTGGACAACAGAGAAATTACATCGCTGTCTCTTTCTGCCTGCTTCATTGATTACAGCGCTATGTTTGATGGCATTGAATCAAGGTAGGTCGCTCCCCCTGCCGCTGCAGCTCCTCCAGCTCCTCCAGGTTCCTGAGTTCCTGAGACCCACCTCACAGTAAGTAACCCCCACCTCCCAACCCCTCACCCTGCCACGCGCTACTCACCCTCTCTCCTGCTCCTGCTTCTTTTCTTCTTCTCTGTTCTTCCTCCTCGCTCCACACCTGTAATCTTCTTCTGTACTCTTCTTCTCCCCGTCTTCTCTCTTCTTCTGTGTGCTTCTCTGCCTCTCCTGTCGCCTCTCTTCTACTTCATCTTCTTCTGAGGTCTTATGCCTGTCTTCTGCCTTCTGTTCTTTGAATCTTCATCTGTGATCTTCTGCTCTTCTCTGAACTTCCGCTCTTCTGAGTTCTTCTGGACTCCTGTTCTTCGGTTCTCCTGTTCTTCTGTTCTTCTGTTCTTCTGTTCTTCCGGTCTTCTGTTCTTCTGTTCTTCTGCTCTTGCGGTCTTTTGTTCTTCTGTTTTCTGTTCTTCTGTCTTCTGTTCTTCCGGTCTTCTGTTCTTCTGTTCTTCTGCTCTTCCGGTCTTCTGTTCTTCTGTCTTCTGTTCTTCTGTCTTCTGTTCTTCCGGTCTTCTGTTCTTCCGGTCTTCTGTTCTTCTGTGCTTCTGCTCTTCCGGTCTTCTGTTCTTCTGTGTTCTGTTCTTCTGTCTTCTGTTCTTCTGTCTTCTATCTTCTGTCTTCGGCTCCTCTGCCCCCTCTGTCTTCTTCTCCCCGCGCCTGCCCTCCTGCTCCTGCCTCATCCCCCTCCCTCACTCGCCTCCCCCTCTCTATCACCCCTATCTAACCCATTCGCTATCTACCTCCCTCTCTCCTCCTATCCACCTATCTCTCTATCTCTCTATCTCACTATCTAACTCCCTCACTCCCCACCTCCTCCTATCCACCTATCTCTCTATCTATCTATTTCTCTATCTATCGATTTCTCTATCTATCCATTTTCTCTATCTATTTCTCTATCTCTCCCCCCTTCCCACCACCCCCTCTATTACCTATTCTTCCTATCCTCTCACTCTACCTCTCACCTTCACCCACCTCTACAACCCCCCTCCCCTATCTTCAAAACCCAACTCCTATCTCTCTTCCTAATCTCCCAATCCTCCAAACACTCTCCCCCCTCCACCCTTAAACCCCCATCCCCCAGCTCTTCTCACTCTACCTGTCCCCCCTCGCGCTTTCCCGCCGCGACCTCCTGCTCACCCCGCCCCCCCAGCTCCCATTCGCCCCCAGCTGACCCCTCCCCCCCTTCTACCTCATATGGCGGCCACTGCGCGACAGTGGTAGCGACCCTTGACCCAAGGGTAGGTCGCTCCCCCTGCCGCTGCAGCTCCTCCAGCTCCTCCAGGTTCCTGAGTTCCTGAGACCCACCTCACAGTAAGTACCCCCCACCTCCCAACCCCTCGCCCTGCCCCGCGTTACTCACCCTCTCTCCTGCTCCTGCTTCTTTTCTTCTTTTCTTCTTCTCTGTTCTTCCTCCTCGCTCTTCGCCTGTAATCTTCTTCTGTACTCTTCTTCTCCCCGTCTTCTCTCTTCTTCTGTGTGCTTCTCTGCCTCTCCTGTCGCCTCTCTTCTTCTTCATCTTCTTCTGAGGTCTTCTGCCTGTCTTCTGCCTTCTGTTCTTCGTATCTTCATCTGTGATCTTCTGCTCTTCTCTGAACTTCCGCTCTTCTGAGTTCTTCTGGACTCCTGTTCTTCTGTTCTCCTGTTCTTCTGTTCTTCTGTTCTTCTGTTCTTCCGGTCTTCTGTTCTTCTGTTCTTCTGCTCTTCCGGTCTTCTGTTCTTCTGTCTTCTGTTCTTCTGTCTTCTGTTCTTCCGGTCTTCTGTTCTTCTGTTCTTCTGCTCTTCCGGTCTTCTGTTCTTCTGTCTTCTGTTCTTCTGTCTTCTGTTCTTCCGGTCTTCTGTTCTTCCGGTCTTCTGTTCTTCTGTTCTTCTGCTCTTCCGGTCTTCTGTTCTTCTGTGTTCTGTTCTTCTGTCTTCTGTTCTTCTGTCTTCTATCTTCTGTCTTCGGCTCCTCTGCCCCCTCCGTCTTCTTCTCCCCGCGCCTGCCCTCCTGCTCCTGCCTCATCCCCCTCCCTCACTCGCCTCCCCCTCTCTATCACCCCTATCTAACCGATTCGCTATCTACCTCCCTCTCTCCTCCTATCCACCTATCTCTCTATCTCTCTATCTCACTATCTAACTCCCTCACTCCCCACCTCCTCCTATCCACCTATCTCTCTATCTATCTATTTCTCTATCTATGGATTTCTCTATCTATCCATTTTCTCTATCTATTTCTCTATCTCTCCCCCCCTTCCCGCCACCCCCTCTATTACCTATTCTTCCTATCCTCTCACTCTACCTCTCACCCTCACCCACCTCTACAACCCCCCTCCCCTATCTTCAAAACCCAACTCCTATCTCTCTTCCTAATCTCCCAATCCTCCTAACACTCTCCCCCCTCCACCCTTAAAACCCCCTCCCCCAGCTCTTCTCACTCTACCTGTCCCCCCCTCCCTCACGCTTTCCCGCCGCGACCTCCTGCTCGCCCCGCCCCCCCAGCTCCCATTCGCCCCCAGCTGACCCCCCCCCCCTCCTACCTCATATGGCGGCCGCTGCGCGACAGTGGTAGCGACCCTTGACCCAAGGGTAGGTCGCTCCCCCTGCCGCTGCAGCTCCTCCAGCTCCTCCAGGTTCCTGAGTTCCTGAGACCCACCTCACAGTAAGTACCCCCCACCTCCCAACCCCTCGCCCTGCCCCGCGCTACTCACCCTCTCTCCTGCTCCTGCTTCTTTTCTTCTTTTCTTCTTCTCTGTTCTTCCTCCTCGCTCCTCGCCTGTAATCTTCTTCTGTACTCTTTTTCTCCCCGTCTTCTCTCTTCTTCTGTGTGCTTCTCTGCCTCTCCTGTCGCCTCTCTTCTTCTTCATCTTCTTCATCTTCTTCTGAGGTCTTCTGCCTGTCTTCTGCCTTCTGTTCTTCGTATCTTCATCTGTGATCTTCTGCTCTTCTCTGAACTTCCGCTCTTCTGAGTTCTTCTGGACTCCTGTTCTTCGGTTCTCCTGTACTTCTGTTCTTCTGTTCTTCCGGTCTTCTGTTCTTCTGTTCTTCTGCTCTTCCGGTCTTCTGTTCTTCTGTCTTCTGTTCTTCTGACTTCTGTTCTTCCGGTCTTCTGTTCTTCTGTTCTTCTGCTCTTCCGGTCTTCTGTCCTTCTGTCTTCTGTTCTTCTGTCTTCTGTTCTTCTGTCTTCTATCTTCTGTCTTCGGCTCCTTTGCCCTCTCCGTCTTCTTCTCCTAGCGCCTGCCCTCCTGCTCCTGCCTCATCCCCCTCCCTCACTCGCCTCCCCCTCTCTATCACCCCTATCTAACCCATTCGCTATCTACCTCCCTCTCTTCTCCTATCCACCTATCTCTCTATCTCTCTATCTCACTATCTAACTCCCTCGCTCCCCACCTCCTCCTATCCACCTATCGCTCTATCTATTTCTCTATCTATCGATTTCTCTATCTATCCATTTTCTCTATCTATTTCTCTATCTCTCCCCCCCTTCCCACCACCCCCTCTATTACCTATTCTTCCTATCCTCTCACTCTACCTCTCACCCTCACCCACCTCTACAACCCCCCTCCCCTATCTTCAAAACCCAACTCCTATCTCTCTTCCTAATCTCCCAAACCTCCAAACACTCTCCCCCCTCTGCCCTTAAACCCCCCTCCCCCAGCTCTTCTCACTCTACCTGTCCCCCCCTCCCTCGTGCTTTCCCGCCGCGACCTCCTGCTCGCCCCCACCCCCCCAGCTCCCATTCGCCCCCAGCTGACCCCTCCCCCCTCCTACCTCATATGGCGGCCACTGCGCGATTGCGCAGCGGGCGCGCCAAAGGCAAGCCCGTCTGCGCCCGTCCGCGCCTGGCCCGCGCCCAGCGCCACGACCCCTGGTCCCTAGCTCTCCCAAACCCCGCTGATCCGCTACGACCCCACGACCCTCCTCGCCCTCAACCCAGGACGCTCCAACACCTGCTTCCAAGCTCACCCCAAACGCACCCATGGACCCTTCGCCTGCAACTCCTGCAAACGCATCTTCCACCACGCAACTACCACGACCACAAGCCCACGCGCCATCAACCTCCTCAAGTGCATCCTGGTCAACGCTCGATCCGTCCACAAGCACGCCGTTGAACTCTGGGACCTCCTGGACTCCACAGCACCGGACGTCGCCTTCATCACGGAGACCTGGATGAACGCCTCCTCTGCTCCAGACATCGCCACCGCCATCCCCGAAGGCTACAAGATCTCCAGAAAAGGCCGCACCAGCCAAGTAGGAGGAGGTATCGCCATCGTCTTCAAAGACTCCATCAGCGTCACCACCTCCACCGAAGACACCCCCCTCGCCGCTGAACACCTGCATTTTCAGATTCGCACCGACCCGAGGACCACCCTCAGAGGATCCCTCGTCTACCGTCCTCCCGGACCGCGCGCCCCCTTCAGCGACGCCATCGCCGACTTCATCTCCCCGCACGCCCTCGCCTCACCGGACTACATCCTCCTAGGCGACCTCAACTTCCATCTGGAACAAAACAACGACCCCAACAACTACTACTGACTACGGCAACACCCTCTACGCCGGGACCACAGCCAAACTCCAAAACCGCCTGCAACGCATTCAAAACGCATCGGCGCGCCTCATCCTCGACGTACCCCGCAACAGCCACATCTCCGCACACCTGAGACACCTGCATTGGCTCCCAGTCAGCAAATGGATCACCTTTCGACTTCTCACCCATGCACACAAAGCCCTCCACAACAAGGGACCGGAATACCTCAACCGACGCCTCAGCTTCTACGTCCCCACCCGCCTCCTCCGTTCCTCTGGTCTCGCACTCGCTGCCGTCCCTCGCATCCGCCGCTCCACGGCGGGTGGGAGATCTTTCTCCTTCCTGGCGGCCAAGACCTGGAACTCCCTCCCCACCAGCCTCAGGACCACCCAGGACCACTCCGCTTTCCGGAGACTCCTAAAAACCTGGCTATTCGAGCAGCAGTAACCCCCCCTGTCCCCTAGCGCCTTGAGACCCGCACGGGTGAGTAGCGCGCTTTATAAATGTTAATGGTTTGATTTGATTTGATTGAATGTAACTTCCTCTGGTCAAAACTGACGAAGTGAGGAAAACTGAGAATGCTTCTTGCGGCCATTACAGACTGTATGCAAATACATGTGTCTGGACTAAGATCACCCAAAGCTAGGCTACTGAATAGATTTATACTAATAAAGTGCTAAAGCAGGGTTGTGTTTTTGCTCCTTCCCTGTTCAACTTATACACAGGAGACTTAGGGGGTAATTTTGACCCTGGCGGTCATGGACCGCCAGGGCCAACGACCGCGGAAGCACCGCCAACAGGCTGGCGGTGCTTCCATGGGCATTCTGACAGCGGCGGTACAGCCGCGGTCAGAAACGGGAAACCGGCGGTGTCCCGCCGGTTTCCCGCTGCCCCTGGGAATCCTCCACGCCGGCGCTGCAAGCAGCGCCGCCATAGGGATTCCGACCCCCTTCCCGCCAGCCTGGTTCTGGCGGTTTCCACCGCCAGAACCTGGCTGGCGGGAACAGGTGTCGTGGGGCCCCTGGGGGCCCCTGCAGTGCCCAGGCCACTGGCATGGGCACTGCAGGGGCCCCCTAACAGGGCCCCACATAGATTTTCCGTGTCTGCGTTGCAGACACTGAAAATCGCCAGGGGTGCAACTGCACCCGTCGCGCCCCTTCCACTCCGCCAGCTCCATTCGGGGCCGTCATCCTCGTGGAAGGGGGTTTCCCGCTGTGCGGGCGGGCGGCGTTCTGGCGGTCGCCCGCCAGCCCAGCGGGAAACTCAGAATGACCGCTGCGGTCTTTCGACTGCGTTACGGTGTTCTGGCGGTTCCCGCCAGGCCGGCTGCATCCCCCTTAGTCATGAAATTGTTGACAGGAAACATATACCCGCATAAGCTAGGCCTCAACAAGTTACCTATCAGCAGTACGAGGATAATCTTGTGTTACTGGACCAAACTAGAACTGGAATGAAGAGAGACTTGGATATATGACATCACTATAATGTAAAGAACTTCCTCCATGCAAACAGCGTGTAAAACATTTTGGTATTTGGCCATAGAACAAAGACATTTCTGTTGGAATGGTAAATGGGGCCACTAAGGATAACTACTGCCAGCAAATATCACTACCTAGGTGTCTGGTTGTCAGACACAAGTAAGACCACCTTGCAGGCTAATGCATTGGCCAATAGAGCAGCCAAGGCCATGTACATTCCATGCCAATTATATCATAAATTGGAAAGTCACTTTGCAGAGGGCATCCAAAGAATCATGCGGGTGAAATTATTACCAACAATAACCTATGGTCATCTGACGTTCCTTGGCGTGCTCACAGAATCATTCAAGTGATGCCATACAGTGGCATATAAGAAAATATTTGGTATCCCAAAATCAACTCAGAGCACATTGATCTGCCTAGAATTTAATCTTGTAAATATGAACATAAAATGTAAAAAAACCATCTGATTAAGTACTAGAATCATGTGTGGATCCGGATTTAATGAGAGGTGCACTGAATGATATATTTTTGGACTTAATGAGCAGCTGGGAAAAGATTTTGAGCAGTGCCAGAGCAACATTAAATATGCCTCTAGATTACACAATGGATCCATCAATAACAATGGAAAAATTAAAGAGGCTGACAAATGTGCAAGGTAAGAGCACATCGAGGGAGCGGGTTATAGAAAAAATTAGAACCATCCCGGGTGCAGAGGGCCTCTCATGCCAGCCATGTCTGGTAGCGGTTTTGGGAAGGTAAGCCCTACAGACTATTTAGCATACCTGGCTTCTAACCTTGCCCATTTGGGATTACAGGCTACAATGAAAAAACAACACTTCTGGCCATGAGCAAGCTTGTCTTTATCAATATCATTCTGAATCAGCTGCACCTCTTGTTTGCTGTTGTCCAAAGGCGAGTGCTTTGAGATCAATTATTTTGAAAAATGGGATAAAGAATTGTAAGGAAATGTTGGCATACATGTTTACTACTGCTGTCCCAATGGAAGTATCACAGATTGGCAAGTTTTTTGCCGAAGCTGGGAGATCTCTGCTCACCTCCCAGAAATTGAGGGGCTGAAGTTTGGAATATCCCTCAGCAATTAGTGAGAAAGCTAATGACTGTTGCAATCTGATGCACTTTGAGTATATTTAGTGATTTTTTTTATCACAGTTCTCGTTGCAACCTTGTATCATGCATGCTGCTCACAGACTGGTCTTGAATTAGCATGTGGTATTCTTAGGGAATAGTTCAATATCACTAGTATGCCTACCATCACATTATGATCATCCTGTGGTTCTTCAGGTTGAAATCTCCCCCCTTTGAGAACTGCTATGGTAAGGTATGGTTTGATTATCTGGTGGCATTATGTGCAAGATCTTTCTTCTGGGGGTATTTCATCATATTGTTTGGTTGCACTTGGTTATGCCAGGGCACATTTGTGCACCAAGTGCATCTGACACTTCTGACACTTCGGGACATAGTTAAGAGCCCCTAGCATTATTTTTTTATGCTAATGTGGTGTTAGAAGGCCATAAAAGCTTCACCATATTTACAAAATGGCACAATGCATGCATTGTGCCACTTTGTATGTCTTTGTGCTACATTATGCCTGACCTAGGCATAATATATGCAAAGGGGGCATACCCTCATTAGGGGGACATAGAAAATGGTGCAAGGAAATCTAATCACTTTTAAAGCCAAAGTCATTGGCAAAACAAAAAAACACTCTTTCTATGGAAAGTAGGTCCTAACTATAACAACATAACCACTGTAGGATTCTGGCCTGGTTTTTAGTGGGTACCTAAGGTACTTACACCTTATACCAGTGAAATACTTACACCTTACACCACCTTATTAGTGAAATGTAGGCAGTGTTCTAGGAGCTGAGGCTGTCTAGAGGTAGCTGTAGCAGAGCAACTTAGGCTGAACTAGGAGACATGCAAAGCTCGTGCAATATCACTATAGTCACACAGTACTTATACACAATAAAAGACAATACTCAGTGTTACCAAAAGTAAAGGTACTTTATTTTAGTGACACAAGGCCAAAAATATCTTAGAGGCAATACTCCTTCTGGAGGTAAGTATTATACACAATATATACACTAGAGTCCAAAATAAACAGTAGAAAATACAATAGAATGCAATAGGCCTAGGGGCAACACCAACCGTATGCTAAGAAAGTGGAATGCAAATCACGAATTCCCCCCTAGGCAAGTGTAGTGTGTAGAGGGGTGCTGGGAGTGTAAGAAAACACCAAGGACAAGTAAAATACCCCACCCCAGAGCCCAGGAAAGTAGGAGTTAAGTACTGCAAGTTTCATCAGGACACACTACAAGTCGTGATAAGAGATATTGCTGGAACCAAGCAAGACTGCAATCAACAAAGGGTGGATTCCAGGACCTGAAGACCTGTGAAGAGAGGAGACCAAGTTCAGAAGTCGCAGAAGATTCCAGGAAGGACAGGAGCCCCTGCCAACCTAGAAGATGGAGCAAAAGAGGATTCTCCAGTTAGAAGAAGTCTGCAGAAGAGCACCAAACAAAATGGCTACGGGTTCCTGCATGGTGCAGGAGATGTGATAACGCATCCAGCCCTTATAAATTACCTGTACCTGGACCCGCTGGAGGTCGGTGAACCTTTTAGCCGAGTTGGGCTCACCTCATCCTAGAATAGTAGGATCACTTAAATCGATAATCAATAACTATTGTAATCGATACCCAATACTCAGTTAATAGATCAAAATAACACATTAGGAATCAATACAGTCGGTATTTTGACGCACCATGACCTTTCAGTCATGAATAACCACACCAGTTTATTAAAGTTAATGAGTTTATTTCCCTATATTAACAAAGCTAACACAATATATATGAGTCTCAAAATCAAATGATATATGTATACAAACATTACTAGCTGTCCATAACGGCGGAAGAAACGCAATCTACGGAATATCTGGATTATAATACACTCGGTTATAGCAATGCAAATCACTAATATGAGTAACTGAATTTGACTAATGGCATACATCGGTCAGCATAACAAGATTTCAATTCAACATGGTGCATCAAATGAAAACCTCAACTAACCTCTAATTAGCATTGGCATGTGGGGCTTCATGCAAAACGAATTTAGTCAACACAAATCTGGAAAACTTCTATCTTGGGCCCTATAAAAATAGCAGTTGGTACCTAAAAGGAAAAACACAATGCATAATACAATTATCCTTTCATAATTACCAAATACAATCAGCATTCAAGAAAGTCTTCGTCCTTCAGGTACCGGTTCAATCAGCATGGGGCAGATTTCAAAGGGGCAAAGTAAAGGGCAAGTTTCCTTGCGGCAGCAAGGAGAATGGGGCAAAGTTACTGCATGGGCAAGACGGGGCAAATTAAAGTTAAAGTCTCTAGGGTGAGAATTCTTAAAGTCTCTTTCTCTGGAATAGAGAAAAGGGCATCAGGATGTCGTCTTAGATGGCGTCTGGCATTTAGCTTCAAAGATGGCATCAAGGAAAATGGCTGACTTCTCTTTGTCCGGTGGGTTTAAGTAAGAAACATTCCAAATTCTGCAGGGTCTTCCATTGGAGGGTTCATAGGGTGGCTTCAATTTGACCAATGAATAGTGTCTTTCTCCTAGTACTCATTTAAGCATACATTGTCCTTGGAGCCTTGGAACACAAGTTGCAACAAAGTTTGCCAATTAATTTTATCTTCAAGCCTTTATTGTCTGCACCTGCAGGAGCTGACCTTGTATCAAAGGGGATGAAACCGGCCTAGCACGAAACCTTGGAGATAAGTGTATTAGTCATCTCTACTGGAAAAATACAGAATAATGTCTTTTTGTTAATAAAAGTGAAAACCACGCAGTTAAATTTGAGACCAGGCGACTAGGCCAAAGCCTCTACTAAATTTAAGCTAAGCATAAAACAGTTTCAACAAGAAATCATAGAATACATTTGCAATTATGACGGATTACTACATTTGTCAATTCTTCATGATTAATTAAGTTCCTTTATAATAATAGCGAACTACTCAGAGGGCACAATTTCCCACGTACATTATTTTCTTTACTAAAATCACACTAAATTATACGATTTTGGTTACATGATATATGAATATATGTTGGTCCTTCTTCTTCTGCGTCATCAATCCCTCCTCTGATGACTAATTATGTCATCACATCAAATCTTCCCACAAATTTTATTCCATTAAAATTTTGTTTTAGTAATTTGGCACTTCAGTCAATTCCCTCTTTCTTTTGGTTCCCTTTGATTTTTCTCTGTATATTTCTACTATTTTGTTTTCAATTTTCTCTTCTCTTCTCCTTTTGTTTCTTGTTTTCAATATTTTAATAGCTTTCCATATTCCCCAAATACCTAATAAACAAATCAATACTATTAATATTTCTTTTACTATTTTCAGTAACAATCCGTTCCAAACGTTGCTGAGCCAATTTCCCACAGAAGCAAATCCTTTTCCAACCTTCTCCCATACTCCCGGTTCTTTCAATTCTTTCAAATCTGTACTTTAGTTAGTTAAATTTGTAAGCATTTTTCTAATTTGCCCGCTGTTGTCCGGAATATAAATACAACAGTGACGTGTACCAAGCATTTTGCAAACGCCGCCATCCTTTGCTAAAAGAATGTCTAAGGCAAGCCGATTTTGAAGAGTCATAGCTCTTTCTGCAGCAAGTTCAGCATCCATCAGGATTATAGCTCCTGAGAATTTTGTCAGCATGTTATCCACAATAGTAGACAACTTTCGCATTTTAATTGAATTCAATTTGACTCCCACTGAAGGAATCATTGCTCCAAATATATCTCCTACCACACCAGAAGCTGTCTCCCTTTTCTGAACATGATGTGATTCAGACAGCTTTGGGACTTTCTTTAAGTCATCCAGTTGATAAATCTTTGGAAATACTATTCCCAAATAACATCTCCCATACCATCTTTAGGAAGACGATAATAGGCATTATGTCCACAAATATAATATACCCCTGGAATAACTGGGTCTTGTCCATTCAGCATGAACGTCCATTTGGGTTGAAACAAAAACGTATGTTTACATTCACTCGTTCCCACAAAGACTGTGTCATAATATGATTTATGTCTATGTACACAGAACCTCCCTACGTGTAATGCATCTAAAGCTATTTTCCCTTGTGTCTTTATCGCGGCAAAAGCATAATTATCTATAGATGTCCTCTTGTGTAATTCCCTTTCTAATTTCTCCTTCCCCGCTTTCCTCCTATCGTCAGTGTGATCTAAAAAGCTTTTCTCCATCGGTGAAAGCAGGTATGTAAGGTTTTCTCTGTGAGCATAAGCCGAGTTAAAAGGTGACAATGGCTCAAAGAAACCACTCATTATCTTTATATAATAATCTCTTGCTATTTTACTCAGGTGCTCTATTATGGGAATATATGCAAATACAACATCCTGATTGGAATACAAGTAGTGAATATACTCCTGACCATAAAATCTGGTCATTATTAAACTACATGAAATTCCATACGTAAGAGGCATGCTATGATATGTCACTCCTTCCATTACTGAGGTAGGTATTTGTGTGCATACATAACAATCTTTCGCATCCATTGTCTCAACATACTCACTCAACAAGCAATAGAAAATGTTGGACGAAAGTTCCTTCTTATCATGCAAATGTCTTTCGTCTTGTTCCAGTTTCTTCAAAGGAGTTAGTTCAGTAATAGGTTTAGAAGTAGAAGCATCATTCGCCTCTCTCTCATTCTTTCCACGCATTCCAAAAACTATTGCTATAATGATTAGTATATATGCAGTTATTAGACCTATACACATGTATTTACAACACTTCATCTTATGTCCCTGTGTAGTGTAGCCTGTCATGATCTATATAGAATCAGAAAGTTGAAGACACTTTATCAAATCAGATTTGCAGATATATATAAAGCTGAACGAGTTCAATGTTTACACGGTTCTTTTTAGCAGCTTAGGTGGTCATTCCAACCCTGGCGGTCGGTGTTAAAGCAGCGGCAAAACCGCCAACAGGCTGGCGGTAAAAAAAATGCAATTCCGACCCTGGCGGAAACCGCCAACAGAGACCTCCACTTCAACACACCGCCCGCCACGGCGGGACAAACAAACAGTGCGGCGGTCACCGCCAACAGACAAGCGGGAGACAATGTACCGCCCACCCTATCACAACCCACCAATCCGCCACCTTTTCCGGGGCGGTAGCCCCGCCGATAAAAACACGGCAGAAACAGCCATTTCAAACGGAAAACGCTCACCTCCATACACCCCACGAGGAATCTGGACAGCATGGAACCCGATCTCCACATCCTCCCAGCGATTGTCTTCCTGCTCCACTACCAGGAGCACGAACGCTGGCGCAGAAGACAACGGTGAGTACTGCACCTACGACACAGGGGAGGCAAAAAATTACGGGGACACACATATGCGACACACCCTCCCTCACCCTCACCCACTACAACACACACATCAATGCATAGCAACACATCACAGTTACCCCCCCAAACTCCCCGGAAGAATGCAATGACAAAAGGAAATGATTATAAACTATGGAATATATTGTATGACTGAGTATAAAATATATCACACATCTAAAACTTTATATACATAAATTGTCAAGTCCGATATGTGTATCAGGCATTGTTCGCGGGTCACTGGGCCCAAATCACATGGGCAAAGCCCACACAGGATACCTGACTCCAACGGAGAGAACACTGCAGGGGCATCAGATAGGAAAACTACAGGCACCTCAGGAGGAAGGGAAGGGGGGGCACCTCAGCCAGATGAGTCCACGATGCCAGATCCACGAGGGGCCTCCATGGCCACTGTTCCATCCTGGGGAGCGCAAAGCCACAGTCTCTCAAGTCAATATCAGTGGGTGGGTTGCCCACTGTGCCATACTGGGGAGTGCAAAGCCACAGTCTCTCAAGTCTCTACAGTGGATGGCTTGCCCACTGTGCCATCCTGGGGAGTGCAAAGCCACAGTCTCTCAAGTCTCTACAGTGGGTGGCTTGCCCACTGTGCCATCCTGGGGAGTGCAAAGCCACAGTCTCTCAAGTCTCTACAGTGGGTGGCTTGCCTACTGTGCCATCCTGGGGAGTGCAAAGCCACAGTCTCTCAAGTCAATATCAGTCTCCACTGATACTGGAGGGGGACTTATGCCCAGAGTGCTTCGTGAAGCCCTGCCCGACACAGATGCGGGCCTGCCCCTTCCGCCAATGGGCCAGCGGTGCTTGAGACGGCGGTGCCCAGCGGAGCGGTGCCTGAGATGAAGGGGCCAGCGGAGCAGTGCTTGAGATGAAGGGCCCAGCGGAGCAGTGCTTGAGATGAAGGGCCCAGCGGAGCAGTGCTTGACATGAAGGGCCCAGCGGAGCGGTGCTTGAGATGAAGGGCCCAGCGGAGCGGTGCTTGAGATGAAGGGCCCAGCGCAGCGGTGCTTGAGATGAAGGGTGCCCAGTTCAGCGGTGCTTGAGATGAAGGGTGCCCAGTTCAGCGGTGCTTGAGACGAAGGGTGCCCAGTTCAGGGGTGCTTGAGACGGCGGTGCCCAGTTCAGCGGTGCTTGAGATGAAGGGCCCAGTTCAGCGGTGCTTGAGATGAAGGGCCCAGTTCAGCAGTGTTTGAGACGGCAGTGCCCAGTTCAGCAGTGCTTGAGACGGCGGTGCCCAGTTCAGCGGTGCTTGAGACTGCGGTGCCCAGTTCTGCGGTGCTTGAGATGAAGGGCCCAGTTCAGCGGTGCTTGAGATGAAGGGCCCAGTTCAGCGGTGCTTGAGATGAAGGGCCCAGTTCAGCGGTGCTTGAGACGGCGGTGCCCAGTTCAGCGGTGCTTTAGATGAAGGGCCCAGTTCAGCGGTGCTTGAGATGAAGGGCCCAGTTCAGCGGTGCTTGAGATGGCGGTGCCCAGTTCAGCGGTGCTTGAGATGAAGGGCCCAGCGGAGCAGTGCTTGAGATGAAGGGCCCAGCGCAGCGGTGCTTGGGATGAAGGGCCCAGTTCAGCGGTGCTTGAGACGGCGGTGCCCAGTTCAGCGGTGCTTGAGATGAAGGGCCCAGTTCAGCGGTACTTGAGATGAAGGGCTCAGTTCAGCGATGCTTGAGACGGCGGTGCCCAGTTCAGCAGTGCTTGAGATGAAGGGCCCAGCGGAGCAGTGCTTGAGATGAAGGGCCCAGCGCAGCGGTGCTTGAGATGAAGGGCCCAGTTCAGCGGTGCTTGAGATGAAGGGCCCAGTTCAGCAGTGCTTGAGACGGCGGTGCCCAGTTCAGCGGTGCTTGAGATGAAGGGCCCAGTTCAGCGGTGCTTGAGATGAAGGGCCCAGTTCAGCAGTGCTTGAGACGGCGGTGCCCAGTTCAGCGGTGCTTGAGATGAAGGGCCCAGCGCAGCGGTGCTTGAGATGAAGGGCCCAGTTCAGCAGTGCTTGAGACGAAGGGCTCAGTTCAGCGGTGCTTGAGACGGCGGTGCTCAGTTCAGCGGTGCTTGAGACGGCGGTGCCCAGTTCAGCGGTGCTTGAGACGGCGGTGCCCAGTTTAGCGGTGCTCCGGATGACTGCCCAGTTCAGCGGATCCGCCCATGGCGTGGAGGTCATTCGCCACCTGACCTGTGGCTGGCTGCGCCTTCCTGCCCACCTGGGATGGGCCTGGTGGGGCCCTCCTGGGCTGCAGTACCGGGCCTGTTGGTGTCCTCCTGCCCACCTGGGATGGGGCATGCGGGCCCTCCTGCACAGCTGGGCTGCTGGCGGTCTTGTCGGGCGTGCTGCCCTTCCCAGCCTTCCCTGTTCGCCTGTGGCCCTTCCCCACCTTTGGCGATGTGCCAGCTGGCACCACACTCCCTGCCGGAGCCATGGTAGGGATTTTGGTTCCAGGTGTTGCAGGCCTCTCGCGCCGGCCACTCACAATCTTCGCATGTTTTTGTGGGGGTAGGCTGGCCATGCATTGGCTCCCAGCTGAACTGGCTGACCTTGAGGGTGGGGGACTCCACAGTCCATGGCAGACTGTCTTCACAGGGCCCGCTTTTGTGGTGGCTGAGGTGCTGACTGGAGTCCTACTAGATGGACGGTGTGGGGGAGTTGTTGGAAAGAGGTCAAGTTTTGATAGGAAAATAAGTTTAGAAAGAGAGGGACGGGTAGGTGTAGTAGGTATGGGAGTGGAGGAAGAGGTTGTGGTTGTAGGAGTTTGAAGTCTGCTGTCTTTGGGTGCAGGTGCTTGGGCTGGAGGCTGTCGTGAGCTGGATGGCTGTTGGGTGGGTGGCTGCCTGCGTTTGTGTAGCTTGGAAGAGGGCGTAACAGACACACTGGGAGAGGACACAGGGGACGTGTGAATGGTAGTGGGGGTGGTGACTGCACGTGTGCAGGGGGTTCTGGTGTGTGTGCTGGTGATGGACGTAGTGGCTGAAGATGTTGGGACACAGAGGAGGCAGTGGGTGTTGGTATGTCTGCATGTGGATGTTGCTTGTGTGAATGCTTGTGTGATGTGTGGTGCTTATGTCTGTCTGAGCTTCCCTTGGGTGTTGAGGTGTGTGCAGGCGGGTCTGATGGTGTGTCTGGGATAGGCAGTGGTACAGGGGATTGGGTATGGGTGGAGGAAGTTGGAGGGGGGAGGCTAGAGACAGGGACAATTGCTGCTATCAGTGCTGAGGCCAGAGTGTTGAACGATCGCTGATGGGCAGCCTGACCAGAATGAATGCCCTCCAGGTATGCATTACTCTGGTGCACCTCCCTTTCTACACCCTGGATGGCATTCAAAAGGGTAGACTGCCCAACAATGAGCGTCCTCAGGAGGTCAATGACCTCCTCACTGAGGGCAGCAGGGGTGACTGGAGCAGGGCCTGAGGTGCCTGGGGCGAAGGAGATGCCCACCTTCCTGGGTGAGCGGGCACGGGGCAAATGCTGAGGGGCTGCTGGGAGGGCGGTGCTGGTGCGCTGGGTGGCGGCTGTACCTGTTGGTGCGGGGGGCACGGATGTTGTCGCCACCACAAGGGAGCTCCCTTCAGAGGACGAGTCGCTGTCACTGACATCCGCACGAGTCCCCGCTGTGGAGCTCCCCTCGCCCTCCGTCTCACTGGTGAATTCCGATTCTGTTGCCTGGCCCGCCATGGCCATGTGAGATGCAGCTCCCTCGTGCTCCGATGCCTCTTCTCCTCCGCCTGATGATGCTAATGCACAAATGAACAGGAAGACAACAAAAAAGGGGGGTGGGGAAAAATAAAGAAATGTTGAGTGCATGCATTGGCGACACCGTTGGCGGACAGGACAGACACAGAAGCCCCCTGCACTACGCTGCGCACTTGGGGTCGACTACGCAATCCGTGGGACATGGCCTACAAGCCGATGGGCGACCTCTGCTCGCATACATGACACAGGGCAATGAATAGCTGTACTTGGCACCCTACAGAGGTGGGGGGTAGGGGCACAGGGCCATGCCTTACGGAGGGGCCTAGCCTACAGATATCGCCCTGGCCTAGGGATACCCACAGCCCTCCTCCCCCACCCAGACCCCTCCACTGCGCGCAAAGTCACCAGGATTTGAGTGTACTCACCCCCTTGTGTCTGCTGTGATGTCCTCACGCGCCCATCCAAATCGGGGTAGGCCACCGCCAGAATCCGGGACATCAGGGGGGTCAAAGTACGACGGGCACCCCTCCTACGTTGGGAGGCCATCCCCAGCAGAGCCTCCGCCGTCCTCCTGCTCCAGCATCGGATGTCCTCCCATCTCTTCCGGCAGTGGGTGCCCCGTCTCTGGTGGACCACCAGGGTCCGGACGTCCTTGGCGATGGCACGCCAAATATCGATTTTCTGGTGGGCGCTGACCTATGTGACATGTACAGGGAGAGAAGAATAATCATCACCTTCTGCATGCTCGATGTGAGTGGCCCCCCATCCCCACCCTTGCCATGTGGCACATGCTCTCATCTGTCGTTTGATGCATGCCTCAATCGCTCCCCTCCCCACCATCTTTCATCCACCCCACTCAACACAGGCATTGGCCACAAAGCATGGTCCCAGTGTACTTACCTGTTGGTCTGGAGGACCGTAGAGTAGCGCATACTGGGGGAGGACCCCATCCACGAGTTTCTCCAACTCCTGAGCAGTGAAGGCAGGGGCCCTTTCCCCAGTCGCATGAGCCATTGTCTCTTCCAGACCGTGGTCACAGCAGCACTTGCAGAGTAGGTCCTCTCCTGTCGAAGTTCAGGTATCGAGTGATTAAGCAGATAGAAAATGGCGGTCACGCCCCGCGGCGGGGCGTACCGCGGCCGCCGGCGCACATCGTCATTGGCTCCTGAGACCCATAGGGTTCAATGTTAACCAATGCTGCTTTGCGCTGTGGTCTTCGACCGCCTACCGCCACGGTGTGCCACGCCAGTGCATTGACCTCACATCCCATTGTCGCACTTCACATGTCAGGCAGCCGCCATTTCAAGGGCCCACATGCCTTATTTTCTACTGCGTCACACATACCTAGGCCTTGCATCGACACTCATACAAGCCATTCAATGCATTGGGAATCGTGTTATGTGCAAGCTGTGGTTACGTACCTGTGGGTAGATTGACTCTGTGCTCGCTGTTGTCCTTCATAGGCACCGTCCGCTGGGACATGCGAGGAGATGGAGAAATCTTCCCGTGTACAGACCGCTGGTGGACCTGTCGACAATGGAAGAAAGACATGTTATACTGACATACAGGCTTGACCGAGACACTATACAGGAACTGTGTGCCCAGCTGGAGCCAGACCTGATGTCACCAATCCGCCAACCCACAGGGATCCCCCCTCTAGTGCAGGTGCTGTCAGTACTCCATTTCCTAGCAAGTGGGTCATTTCAAACAACAGTGGCCATATCATCATGGATGTCCCAGCCCATGTTTTCCAAGCTGTTGTCCAGAGTGTTGTCTGCCCTGCTCAAACACATGCGGAGCTACATCGTCTACCCTGAGGTGGGGGATTTGGCTACAGTGAAGGCTGATTTCTATGCCCGTGGACATATACCCAACATCATTGGTGCCATTGATGGGACACATGTTGCTTTGGTCCCCCCCAGCAGGAGTGAACAGGTGTACAGGAACAGGAAGAGTTATCATTCCATGAATGTCCAGATGGTGTGTTTGGCTGACCAGTACATCTCCCATGTTAATGCCAAGTTCCCTGGGTCAGTGCCTGATGCGTACATCATGCGGAATAGCAGCATCCCTTACGTGATGGGTCAACTCTAGAGGCACTGTTTGTGGCTATTAGGAGACTCTGGTTACCCCAACCAGTCATGGCTACTGACCCCAGTGAGGAATCCCAGGACAAGGGCAGAGGAACGGTACAATGAGGCCCATGGGCGAACTAGGAGGGTGATCGAGCGGACCTTCGGCCTCCTGAAGGCCAGGTTTAGGTGCCTCCATATGACTGGTGGATCCCTAATGTACTCACCAAAGAAGGTGTGCCAGATCATCGTGGCCTGCTGTATGCTTCACAACCTGGCTTTGCGACACCAGGTGCCTTTTCTGCAGGAGGATGGTCAAGATGGTGGTGTTGTAGCAGCTGTGGAGCCTGTGGAGAGTGAAGAGGAGGAAGGTGAAGAGGACGACATAGAGAACAGGAACACAGTAATACAGCAGTATTTTCAATGACACTCAGGTAAGAATCCACAACGGCATTTTACTTATACTTAACCCCTACTACCTCTCTACTGTCTGACCTTTTCCCCCAGTGTATGGTAACTGAGTTGTGTTTTCCCTTCCGATTTCAGAAATGTGGCCCCCAGTGTGTGACATCTGCTTTGTTTATGGACTACCGCTGTGTGACATTGGTATGTTGGCATCACAATGTGAATATGCCATTTGGCACAGTAATGTCTAATACATTTGTACAAAATCACAGCCAGACTCCAGATTGTTTTATGCAATAAGTGTGTTTATTACAGTGCTCTAAATTGGTGGGTGGTTGCAAATCGTTGAGGTGTGATGGTGGAGGATTGTCCATGGCAGAGTCCAGTATCACAGGTGCATTGTCCAGATGCCTGTGGAAAGTGGAGCAGGGGCAGTGTAAGGTTGGACAGGGTGTCAATGTGGGACAGTGGGATGACAATCAGGGAGGTATCATTTCCTGGCTGGGGTCTTGGCATCTTACTCTGTCTTCTTCCTGGATCTCAGGGCCTGCTTGCGGGGTGGTTCTCCTTCTACAGGGGGTGGGGTTCTGGTGGCCTGCTGGTCTTGTGTCGGGGCCTCCTGTCCACTAGCGCCAGCGGAGGTGGTAGGCAGTTCTTGGTCCATGCTAGTGTCAGGGGCCCTTTGTGGTGCAACAGTGTCCCGCAATGTGGTGACTACCTGATTCAGAGCCACTACGATGGTGCCCATGGCGGAACTGATGTTTCTTAGTTCTTCCCTGAACCCCATATACTGTTGCTCCTGCAGAAGCTGGATCTCCTGAAACCTGGCCAGGACCGTGGCCATCGTCTCCTGGGAGTGGTGGTATGCTCCCATGATGTTGGAGAGGGCCTTGTGGAGAGTGGGTTCCCTGGGCCTGTCCCCCCCCTGTCGCACAGCAGCCCTCCCAGTTGCCCTGTTTCCCTGGGCCTCTGTCCCCTGGACCGTGTGCCCACTACCCCTGCCCCCAGGCCCCTGTTGTTGTTGGGGTGGTGGGTTAACCTGGGTGCCCTGTAGTGGTGGACACACCGCTGATTGACGTGTCCTGGGGACGGAGATATGGGCCCGCTGTGTGGGTGCTGTGCTGGTGTTCCCAGAGGTGGGAAGGTCTGCTGTGGCCTGTGGCTGTCTGAGGGGAACCGACTGTCCAGAGGTCCCCGATGGGCCGGGCTGGTCATCTAGATCCAGGGAGACAGAGCTGCTGTCATCACTGTGGGCCTCTTCTGGGGGTGGAGTGGACATTTGTGGACCCTCCTGCGCGGTGACGTGGCGTTCGGGTCCTGCAGGGGTATAAACGTATGGTTATTGCTTCTGTGTGTGCCATAGCGTGCAATGGGTGGGTGCCCGTGTACCCCTGTGCTTGCATTCCTGTGTGGGGGCTTTTGTGATGGTGGTTTGGCCGGGGGAGTGGGTATGTGCAGTGGGCATGCTTAGGTGATGGGTGTCCATGCTTTGTGGTTGCATGCAGGGCTTGGTGTTGGGATGGGTGGGTTGAGAGGGTGAGACATTTGCGAGGAGTAGGTGTGATGGGGTGGGGGTGAGGGTGGGGGTATGAGTTGGCATGCTGGTGGGGTGGGGGGGATGAAGTAGTTAAGATTTGACTTACCAGAGTCCATTCCTCCACCTACTCCTGCGAGGCCCTCAGGATGCAGGATCGCCAAGACCTGCTCCTCCCATGTTGTAAATTCTGGGGGAGGAGGTGGGGCTCCGCCGCCAGTCCGCTGCACCGCGATGTTGTGCCTGGATACCATGGAACGCACCTTCCCCCGTAGGTCGTTCCACCGCTTCCTGATGTCGTCCCTATTTCTTGGGTGCTGTCCCACAGCGTTGACCCTGTCCACTATTCTGCTCCATAGCTCCATCTTCCTGGCAATGGTGGTGTGCTGCACCTGTGTCCCGAAGAGCTGTGGCTCTACCCGTACAATTTCCTCCACCATGACCCTGAGTTCAGCCTCAGAAAACCTGGGGTGTCTTTGCGGTGCCATGGGGTGGTTTGGGTGATGTGTGGGGTGGATTGTGTGGTGCTAAGTGTGGTGATGTGTATTGGTGTGTAGTTTGAAGTGCGTGGTAATAATGCTGGGTGACAGTGAATTGCGCATCAGGGTGCTCGGGTCTCTTATCTCTGTGCGTGTTCACGAATCTCTAGGAGTGGGGGTTTGTGGGTGATGTGGGTGTGTGTTTTATAATGTGTTGGGTGTGTGGGAGTGTTGTTTGTATGTGTATCAGGTGTGTATATTTCGATTTGTCCATTGTGGCTGTGTTTTGTATATGTGTGTGTATTTTGAGCGCGGCGCTGTGTACCGCCAATGGAATACCGTGTTTGAAAGACCGCCGCGAGGATTCATGTGTCGTGATAGTGTGGGCGTATTTCTGTTGGCGTGACGGTGGAGGTCTGGTCATCGCCAGTTTCTCGCTGGCCTTTGGTGTGGCGGACTTTTGTGGATGTCTGTATTTTGGCGGGTTGCCTGTTGTGGGTCAGAATAACCGTGGCGGTTTACCGCGGCCGCGGCGGTGTTATGGCGGTCTTCTGCACGGCGGTAAGCGCCTTTTACCGCCGAGGTTGGAATGACCCCCTTAGTCTCTTATCGGTTTAGCAGCTTTGTCTCAAGATCGGTTTCAAAGTCAATCAGGTTAGCAATGTCTCATCCGGTTCAAAAGTCAATCAGGTTATCAATGTCTTATTCGGTAATGTTCATGGAATTTCACTTTTCAGGTACCAAAGTGTTGTTCTGCTTCTTCGTTCTCAAGACTGAGAGATAGGAATTCGTCTGACCAATCGTTAGTGGCTATGTATGCTCACTTCGGACCGGAATATCTTCTGCTCGGTATTCTTTTCCTTTTGAATTTTGCATCTCCTTTTGATTCTCTCTCGCTGGTGCTTTCTTCCTTGGCCGGGTCTTTCTCTTCACTTGGTGTTGTTATTGCGACAGACACTTCTTTTCTTTTCTCTTTCAATTTTGGCCCTTCACTTTCGTTTAATATTTCTCTAGTCCTTAACTTCACTGGCGATATGCTTTGTCTCCGTTTCACACTGTTTTCACCTGATGGACCTGCAACCGGTTCTGGAAGAATTTGAACAGTTTCACTCTGTCCTGTCTTGTCTTCTCCCCCTAGGAGGTCAATCAGGTTATCCTTTTCTTTTCCTGTATCGTCTGCTTCTGGGAAAGCCCTCCTCTGATCAGGTTCTCCTGCTCCTTTACCTGTCTCGGGCTCTTTGTCACCTTCAGGACCTTCGTCACTTCCTGAGGCTTCTCCTTGGTCCTCCTCAAATGAATCAGTTGTTTCTTCCTCAGAAAATATCTCTCCTTCCTCTATTTCTGCTTGTTCGCTTCCAGGTTCTCTTTGTTCTGTCTCGGTGCCTGGTACTCTCTTGTCAGTCACTGGTGATTTCAGCGCTTCAACTTCCTCTTCTGTGGGGCACGTCACCCTTTTCGTGTGACTGGCGTGAATCCAGTTGGGAACTCCCGCACACTTCACAGCGGTAGTAGTTGTCAGAATCACTTGGAAAGGTCCTTTCCAATGGGGTCCCAGATACGACTTCCTCACGTGCTTCTTTATCACGACCCAGTTACCTGCTTTCAGGGCGTGTCCTGGACCTTGGATCGGTGGCAAGGTGGTTGCCTCCACCTGGTGAGAAAAAGAGCGCACCACATCAGTTATACCTTTGCAGTAGTCCAACACCATATCATCTGTAATATTCAAAAGAGCATTTGCAGGAACTGCTGGAAGCCTCATGGCACTGCCCATGAGGATCTCGTGCGGGGATAGTCCAGTCTTTCTATCAGGGGTGTTTCTCATTGACATTAACACCAAGGGCAATGCGTCAGGCCATTTTAAGTTTGTTGATGCACATATTTTTGCCATCCTCGACTTCAATGTGCCATTCATTTGCTCCACCAGTCCTCATGCTTCTGGGCGGTAGCTACAATGCAATATTTGCTCAATGTTCAGCGCAGCACACTCTAATTTTATTACTTCGTTATTGAAGTGACTTCCCCTATCTGATTCTAAGGAGATCGGGAATCCGAAACGTGGTATTAGTTCTCTCAAGAGTAGTTTTGCAACTGTAATGCTGTCATTTCTACGTGTAGGGTATGCTTCAATCCAGTCACTAAAAATACACACAATCACCAACACATACTTCAAGCCTCCATGCACAGGCATCTCAATAAAATCCATTTGCATCCTGCTGAATGGACCACCTGCTCTTCCAATGTGGCTCAAATTTACTACTGTTCCCTTCCCTGCGTTCATTTGTTGGCAAATGACGCAACAATGGTAAACTGCTTCAGCAACTTGACGAAATTTGGGATTAAACCAATCAATTTTGAATAGTCTAACCATGGCATCCCTTCCAAGATGGGCTTGTCCATGATACAATCTGGCTAACTGTGTCAAAAGACTGTTTGGCAGAACCAATCTCCCTTCACTTGAAACCCAAAAATCATCTGGTTTCTTTACGCATTGTAATTTGCTCCATGAGAGTTTCTCATCTTCACTAACATCGTTCTGTAAGGATTTCAATTCATCGATTGTATCTACAACCTTTAGAGCAAAAGCTTCACTTGGTTCAAGTTCTGGCTCATTCATCAAGTTCCATTCGTCTCTGAGCAATATACAGTTCAATGCGCAAAACCTTGCGACTTGATCTGCATATCCATTTCCCAAAGAAACATAGTCTTGTGATTTCGAGTGGCACTGGATTTTACCACTGCTACTTCTCCTGGTAACTGGATGGCATGTAACAATTCTCTTATTCTTTCACCATTTTTCACTGGTGATCCTAAAGAGGTCATGAAGCCTCTCTGTGACCACAATTGTCCAAAATCACGCACTATTCCAAATCCGTACTGGCTGTCAGTGTAAATGGTGACTTTCATTATTGCGGAAAGTTGGCAAGCTCTGGTAAGTGCTACCAATTCCGCTACTTGTGCAGAGTAAACTCCTTGGAGCCAAGATGCTTGCAGAACACCAGTTATTGTACATACAGCATATCCTGCTTTCAATATTCCTAGTGCATCTCTTAAACATGAATCATCAACAAAAATAACTTGACCGTTTTCTTCCAATCTGGTGTATTTGATATCAGGTCTTGGTTTTGTACAAAATTCAGTCACCTGAAGACAGTCGTGCTCGAAGTCTTCAGCGTTCTCAATTTCAACATTTTCACTGGGAAACAAGGTTGCTGGATTCAACGTAGTGCACCTTTTCAGCTGCACATTAGGTGATCCCAGAATTATTGTCTCGTACCTTGTAAGCCTAGCACCGGTCATGTGCTGTGTTCGGGAACGTGTCAAAAGTATCTCGACTGAGTGAGGGACCATGACTGTTAAAGGATGTCCCATCACTATTCCTTCACTCTGATTTAGGCCGATACCAACTGCTGCTACGGCACGCAAGCACCCTGGCAGTGCTGCTGCGACCGGATCCAAAGTAGCCGAAAAATATGCTACTGGTCTGTTTATGCCACCATGGGCTTGAGTCAAGACAGACAAGGAACATGCATCACGTTCATGACAAAACAATGTAAAAGGCTTTGTGTAATCAGGCATACCTAAAGCTGGAGCCCTGCACATGCATTCCTTTAATTCAATAAAAGCATCCATCTCATCTCTTTTCAGCACTATTTCATCCAGCGCATCTTTCTGGGTCAGTTTCAGTAAAGGTTTTGCTAGAGTTGAGAAATTGGGAATCCATTGGTGACAGTAGCTCACCATTCCCAAAAACTTTCTCACCTCTCTTCTCGTCTTCGGTGGACTAATTTGAAGTACGCTTGTTATTCTCTCTTTCATAATTCTTCTTGACCCTTTCTCTATTTGGTGACCCAAATATTTCACTTTCTTCTGGCAGAACCCGCCGCCCACCAAGCGGGAACCGCCAAAAGACCGTACCGCGGTCAAAAGACCGCGGCGGTCATTCTGAGTTTCCCGCTGGGCTGGCGGGCGACCGCCAGAAGGCCGCCCGCCCGCCCAGCGGGAAACCCCCTTCCACGAGGATGCCGGCTCCGACACTGCAGACACTGAAAATCTTTGTGGGGCCCTGTTGGCATGGGCACTGCAGGGGCCCCCAGGGGCCCCACGATACCTGTTCCCGCCAGCCAGGTTCTGGCGGTCAAAAACGCCAGAACCAGGCTGGCGGGAAGGGGTCGGAATCCCCATGGCGGCGCTGCCTGCAGCGCCGCCATGGAGGATTCTTCAGGCCAGGGGAAAACCGGCGGGAAACCGCCGGTTTCCCTTTTCTGACGCGGCTTTACCGCCGCGGTCAGAATTGGCCTGGATGCACCACCAGCCTGTTGGCGGTGCATCCGCGGTCCCCGGCCCTGGCGGTCTATGACCGCCAGGGTCGGAATGACCCCCTTTGTGTCTGTTCCTTCCCAAATGGTTCAATAGGGCAATGGTGTCAGCTGTACAGTCATTTTCTGTCTTAGATGCGATCAGCAAATCGTCAATGTACTGTACAAAGGTTGATTCAAATGGTAGTTCCAATGATTCCAAATCTTTCTTTAGAATCTGATTGAAAATTGATGGTGACTCCGAAAATCCTTGAGGAATTCGACACCAACTGTAGACTCTGTCCAAGAATTTGAAGCAAAAGAGAAATTGGCTGTCCTCATGAAGAGGCACAGAAAAGGATGCTTGTGACAAGTCGATGACTGAGAACCACTCAGCATCACAGGGAACTTGAAACATTATCACAGCTGGATTTGTTACTACGG
The DNA here is from genome assembly GCF_031143425.1 of Pleurodeles waltl. Taxonomy (NCBI): domain Eukaryota; kingdom Metazoa; phylum Chordata; class Amphibia; order Caudata; family Salamandridae; genus Pleurodeles; species Pleurodeles waltl. The sequence continues at coordinate 235,912,723 of NC_090438.1, read as the reverse complement.
GACAACATTTGACTATTATGTCATTTATTTTCCTCAAATCCTGAACAATTCGGACCTTTCCACTCGGTTTTATTAGTCCCATGATTGGTGAATTACATGGACTACTTAACACTTCTTTAAGTACTCCCTGTTTTACAAACTCATCAATGAGTTGGGCGACTTTCATGAGGGTGTCTTACACCATATGGTATTGTGGTGTCTGGGGAAAATTTACATTGGGTTTTACGGTCACTTTCTCTGGTTCTACTCCTTTGACCAATCCTACTTCTTTCCCTGTCATATTCCTGCTGAGTTACAGGAAACAGTTGGAAAGGAAGTGTGGGATATCTGCTTTAGTGGGCATTGGATAAAGAGTAATCAGGGGATACTCTTCATCGACAGTTTCCACTTCGTCCCCCCCTAAACTGTCCTCTTCTTCCCCATCACTGTTTGTCTGAATTTTAATTCCATCATTTGAACACATAATCGAGCATCCCAATTTACACAATAAATCTCTCCCTAATAGTGATATCGGGCTTGAATCACACACCACAAATTTATGTGACCCTTGATAGTTACCAATTCTGACTTGTACTGGTTGTTCCATTCTCACTGTGTAACGGGAATTGGTGTACTGTGTCATTTTGGTTCATTCCTTGACCCGCGACCTGTTGAGGAAGCATTACTTGTTGCTGATTAATTGGTGATAAGGGTATTTGCATTTGCTGATTAGGTAACATAGGAAACTACTGTTGCATTGGCTGCAACTGTGCCATTTGTGCACGGGGCATTTGCACCTGCTGCGGTTGTATGGGTTGTAAACCCTGCATCTGATTTACATTATTTTGAAAATTTGGATTTGGACCTCTCAATTTCGGTCCTCTCATATTCTGAAATGCATTGACCTCATTGTTTTGCTGACCTACACCTTCCTGCACCATCATTGGGCACTCCCGTTTCCAATGCCCGACGATTCCGCATGTGTGACATGGCATCACCTTCTTCATTGCCTGTATACCATTTGTAATCATAACAGTATTTAAATCAGGACCATTATTAACAAAACCTCCTCGGCCTCTGCCTCTCATTTGTGGCTGAAACATAGCATTTCCCTGCTGTTGATGCTGCAGCAACTGTTGTTGAAAACCTTGTAAACCTTGCAAACCTGTCTGAGCTGCTCTAAGCTGCATCACCATCACTTTTTCTTTCAACCTTTTCTGCTTTGTCTCAATCTCATCACTGCAGTATTTTGCATAATTCAACACTTCGTCGATCGATTTTGACTGCCAACAAATCAAATGCATTTTAATCATCTGACTGATCTCGGGTCTCAACCCTTCCACAAATCTGAACACAAAATGGAGCATGTCCTTTGCCTCAATCGTTTCCGTGCCACTGTAATTTTTAAACGCTTTCAACAATCTCTCATAATACGCATGTAATGACTCTTTAACTTCTATTGCCGTTCTTCAATCCTCTGCCAATCCACATTTTTCGACGCAACCTTTGTTTTCAAGTGCTCGATCATCTTATGGTATAAACTCATTACCATAGGTGATGGTGCTCCTGTGTCCCTGTCTCTTTCTGGTTCACTTGTTAGCCAACCTACAGCCCTCTTACAATCTTCCCACAAATCTGCCGGAACCACAATTTCAAATAAGGTGTTCAGGTCTTCCCAAAGACATTTTGCGAGTTTCACAAATCTATATGTTTGTTGATACCACTCGATCGGTTTCTCTCTTAATTTAGGGAAATCATCCGTAAAGGACTGAATATCGCACCTGTGCCCTGGTACATGTACAAGTTTTCCCCCTGCTGTTTCTCTCATTGGTAACATGGTTATCAGGTCGTCATTCTGTTGTGCTTTTTCATTCCGATCTGGGGTACTTTCTTTCTTTTTGTCTTTTTTCTTAACCCATCTACTTTCCCACTTGTCTAAACATCTCCAGACCTGCGCGCTCTGCAGTATCTCCTTAAGGTGTGTTGTCATCCCTGCAGATCTCATGTGTTCAAAATCTTTTGTCTCAATGTTTAGCCTTTAACTTCTGCTCAAGTGTTTAGTCTTACCTATATCGATCTCGTTTCTGTCTGCAATTTCTTGTAACTTCTTATGTATGCTGCTTTCTTCTCTTGTGATCCTAGGGCACATGTATCTCAGCTCTTCTTCCTTGTATGATTCTAACCTGTTAAGACCCATCGTTCCCTCTACTAATTCATCTGCTTCCATGCCCAATCTTATTTTATTCAGGTACTCTTCTCCCTTCCCGCTGGGTGTACTCTGTGGGGAGTTTAGACTGTTGAACCATTGTGTTAGCTGTTGTGCGTTCAGTCCCATCAATGTAGAACTTACATCAACTGCTACTGATGGTTGCTGTAACGTTTCAGTTTTTGAAGTTAGCGGTACTATTAGTGGTGTATTTGACTTTACCACAGTTGACGGAGCACAAATTGGAATTGGGCTAAATTCCGACAAAGACCCAGATCCATTTGGCAGTGTTCCTACCGGAGTCGTTTCTGGAGTGTTTTCTATGCATCTTCTCCCTGTCTCATTTTGTGTCATTACCCCTTGATCGCATACGTTTGGGTTTGCCTGTATATACAATGGCACTGGCGGACCTACAGTGATAGGCAGAGATATTGCATCTGGATTCTGTCTGTTCCCCAAATTCTGTGCCATGTTAGTCCCCACATTATGGTTCATCATTGCTGGCATACCTAACTGGGTCTCTGTTACTAAAGTGTACCTCGTCACTTCTTGTACCTGCTTTTGAGGCATCAAAATTTGTGTTGCTTCGACTTGAATCAATGTCGGTCTTTGATAATTCTGTCCTCCCTGGGCCACTAAATCAGAAGTCATTCCCAGATTATGCTCATCACAGTAGCGCCTTTGAACCTGCGGCTGATAATTATCGACAGGTTTCAATTTAGGCACGTCAGGATATATTCTCTGAATTTGTGGTATTTGTGGTGTAAAAGGCCTATCGGAACTGCTCTGCCTCTGTGATATTCTCAAATTCAGTGTCACATTACCTTGTATTGGTTCTGGAGGGGCAATACTAATGCTTGAGCCTTTTTCGCTTTCCACATATGGTGGCGGGCGATCGTTTAGCAATTGTATAATGAACTCCTCATCGTCTGACTCGTCTGACCTTTTCGAATTTCTGTTGTTTTCTCTATCTCTGGACTGACTCCTGTTTGTTTTATAGGTATCTTTCCTTCCTTCCGTCTCTGTTTCGTCAGTAATTGCTGGAAACAATTTCATTCCCTGCAATACGTCTGATCTCCAAACCTTTTGTGTGCTATCCCATCCAGCATCTGCTAGTGTCTTTTCTACTTTTCTCACTCTTGCCTCAAATTTCTTTTGTTGTTGGTTTCTAGCTATTAGCTCCCAAATTGCTAATGCCTCAAACTGTGCTGGTCTTGGAGGTACTTTCATGTCGTATAGCGCGAACCTTAGATTCTCCAAAACTCTTAGATTAAACGACCCATGGATAGGGAACGCTACATTTCCATGCTTCTCTGTTAATTTGCACCATCGCTTTAGCCAAAGACATGGTGCGACACCTTGTTCTTCAATCACAATGTAAGCTGGTGTTCCCTCAGGCGGTGTTTCTTCTCCTACATTTGCTTTAATATATACATCTCCCCTCAAGGCACTCTTAAATGCTTTGAAAAATTTCTTCTTTCCGTCTTTGATTTTTCTAAAATATGTAATCAATAAGTGACTTTAATTCCCGGAATACTCTTCGCTTGCCTTTCCCCCACCAATTGCGCTTCACGGACTGCGTCCAATCCGTGCGTGACCCTTCTCACCAACCAACCTATCCCAGCGTGGCTCCTAGTGACGTCACACTCACACACTGCGGCTGACAAAGTCCAGCGGCTTGTCCTCCTTCATTCAGCTTCACTCAAAACTAATTTCTGCAATATATTGCGAGCACTAACCAAAAAGAAGAAAACAAATCTGTTGGTTTACTACAGGAAGGGTAATACAATCGCTTCAGAAACCTTAGGGATTTTTCGCTAGCCTCAGCAGTTATTCCATCTTTCTCGGTTTCCCGCTTTCGCAAGCAAAATTTTACTCTCAACGGATCAATGAACTACTCTAGTGCACTTTAGAATTCGTCAAATCTCAAAGTCGAAAATTTTCTTTCATTCCTCAATATTCATACCAACTTGTTGACCACGCCCGATCAACCTATTAAACCGAACAGATTACAACATCAATCAAGTGTCTCATACACTTTTCAACATACTCCGGAGTCTCTTGACCTCGCAGGGCCCGTCTCAACATCAACAACCACGTGGACAATTTTCCTGCACAAAGCGCTACACACATGTGAAGTTCGACGACTTCCCTATTCTCACACTTTGGAGTAACACTCCTCTAAAATCTTTTAATTGGAGTTCGTAACCCCCTAAAATCCTTACAAACTTCTCAATTAATTTGCGGCAATAAACTGTGCAAGTGCAAAACTCTAACTTCTCTCATACCGTCACTAGAAACGGCGGAAACATTCTCACACCTCGATTTCCTCCATTCGCAAGCTCCGAGATTCCGGGAAAGTCATTGGGGATTTAGGGCATCATCATCTCTCCAACTTGTTTTATCAAAGAAAATTCTAACTTGACTCCGTCTATTGTTCGGATGGGGTCCCAAAGGGCGAAACCATCCTCTGCTACCATCTACTGATAACGCGTCCAGCCCATATAAATTACCTGTACCTGGACACACTGGAGGTCGGTGAACCTTTTAGCGGAGTTGGGCTCACCTCATCCTAGAATAGTCGGATCACTTAAATCGATAATCAATAACTATTGTAATCGATACCCAATACTCAGTTAATAGATCAAAATAACACATTAGGAATCAATACAGTCGGTATTTTGATGCACCATGACCTTTCAGTCATGAATACCCACACCAGTTTATTTTAAAGTTAATGAGTTTATTTCACTATATTAACAAAGCTAACACAATATATATGAATCTCAAAATCAAATTATATATGTATACGAACATTACTAGCTGTCCATAACGGCGGAAGAAACGCAATCTACGCAAAATCTGGATTATAATACACTCGGTTATAGCAATGCAAATCACTGATATGAGTAACTGAATTTGACTAATGGCATACATCGGTCAGCATGACAAGATTTCAATTCAACATGGTGCATCAAATGAATACCTCAACTAACCTCTAATTAGCATTGGCATGTAGGGCTTCATGCAAAACGAATTTAGTCAACACAAATTTGGAAAACTTCTAGCTTGGGCCCTATCAAAATAGCAGTTGGTACCTAAAAGGAAAAACACAATGCATAACACAATTATCCTTTCATAATTACCAAATACAATCAGCATTCAAGAAAGTCTTCGTCCTTCAGGTACCGGTTCAATCAGCATGGGGCAGATTTCAAAGGGGCAAAGTTAAGGGAAAGTTTCCTTGCGGCAACAAGGAGAATGGGGCAAAGTTACTGCATGGGCAAGACGGGGCAAATTAAAGATAAAGTCTCTAGGGTGAGAATTCTTAAAGTCTCTTTCTCTGGAATAGAGAAAAGGGCATCAGGATGTCATCTAAGATGGCGTCTGGCATTTAGCTTCAAAGATGGCATCAAGGAAAATGGCTGACTTCTCTTTGTCCGGTGGGTTTAAGTAAGAAACATTCCAAATTCTGCAGGGTCTTCCATTGGAGGGTTCATAGGGTGGCTTCAATTTGACCAATGAATAGTGTCTTTCTCCTAGTACTCATTTATGCATACATTGTCCTTGGAGCCTTGGAACACAAGTTGCAACAAAGTTTGCCAATTAATTTTATCTTAAAGCCTATATTGTCTGCACCTGCAGGAGCTGACCTTGTATCAAAGGGGATGAAACTGGCCTAGCATGAAACCTTGGAGATAAGTGTATTAGTCATCTCTACTAGAAAAATACAGAATAATGTCTTTTTGTTAATAAAAGTGAAAACCACGCAGTTAAATTTGAGACCTGGCGACTAGGCCAAAGCCTCTACTAAATTTAAGCTAAGCATAAAACAGTTTCAACAAGAAATCATAGAATACATTTGCAATTATGACGGATTACTACATTTGTCAATTCTTCATGATTAATTAAGCTCGTTTATTATAATGGCGAACTACTCCAAGGGCACAATTTCCCACGTACATTATTTTCTTTACTAAAATCACACTACATTATACGATTTTGGTTACATGATATATGAATATATGTTGGTCCTTCTTTTTCTGCGTCATCAGATGTCCCACCTAGAGATGTTGGATGCAGGCTGTTTGCGTCACTGGATTCGTCCAACAAGCCTTGGTTCAAGCAAGCTTGCGGTTTGCATTTAAATGGTGCTGCCTGGATCCAGAAGGGACCTGTGGGCCTAAACTCAGACTGAGGAGGCAGATGGGGCTCCCAACACTGAATAGATACCACAGATGATGAGGCAGCACCCACGTGAGTCCCAGGACACAGGGAAAAAGAAGATGTGAAATGCAGTTGGTGCAGCACAACAAAAGAAGGTCTCACGCCGCCAGAGAACAACTAAGCGAGTTGTGCTTCGCAGGATGGAGTGCTGGGGACCTGGGCTACACTGCGCATGAAGGATTCTTGGAAGAAGTGCACAGAAGCCCAAGGAGCCTGAGATAATGCAGTTCAAACCCGGAAGTCAAGCTCTTACCTCTTCCAAATTTGGACAGCTGGACCTTAGGGCAGTCTGGGTCGTGTTAGTCTACCACCTGTGTTCCAGGAGCATGCTCATTGTCAGGAGAGGAGTCCAAGAGAACCGGTCATCATTGCAGAAGGTGCCTGCAGGAGCAGGGAAGTGACTCCGTCACTCCACAGGAGATTCCTTCGGTTCTTCTGGTGCAGGGTGAAGACAGAGAGTCCTCAGAGTGTGCACACCTTGGAAACTGTTGCAAACGGCTTGCTGTAGCTGAAGTTGCAGGTCACAGGAGTCGTTCTGGATACTTTGCTACAGTTACAGCGGTTCCTGGAGCAGTCTGAGATTGATCCGATGGTTAGAAGCTGAAGCAGAGGATGCAGAGGATTCCTGGAGGAATCTTGGAAGCTGAATCTGAAGAGACCCCCACAGGAGAGACCCTAAATAGCCCTGAGAGGGGGATTGGCTACCTTCCCAGGTATGCACCTATCAGGAGGGGTATCTGACATCACCTGCTGGCACTGGCCACTCAGAGATCTCCAGATTGTCCCCACACCTTGGAAAACACGATGGCTAATGCCATGGACACACTGGATGAGCTCTGGGCACCACCCCTGTGGTGGTGATGGACAGGGGAGTGGTCACTCTCCTTTCCTTTGTCCAGTTTCATGGCAGAGCAGGGGCTGTGGGTCCCTGAACCAGTGTAGGCTGGCTTATGCAAGGAAGACACCATTTGTGCCCTTTATGACAGTCCCAGAGGCTCTGGGAGGCTACCCCTCCCAAGCCTGTAACACCTATTTCTAAAGGGAGAGGGTGCAACAGCCTCCTCCCAAAGGAAATGCATTGTTCTACCTTCCTGGGACTGAGCTGCTCAGACCCCAGGAGGGTAGAAACCTGTCTGTGAGGTGGCAGCAGCTGGAGCTGCAGTGAAAACCTCAGAGAGCTGCATCCTGGGGGTCCATGATGGAGCCCCCAGGATGCATGAGATTGGCCCCAATACCAGATTTGGAATGGGGGAAAATTCCATGATCTTAGACACCTCACATGGCCATATTCTGAGTTACCTTTGTGAAGCTACATAGAGGTATTGACCTATATGTAGTGCACGTGTGTAATGGTATATCCGCACTCACGAAGTCCAGGGAATTTTCCCTGGACAGCGTGGGGACACCTTTGCTAGTGCAAGGGTGCCATCTCACACAGTAACTTTGCACCTAGCCTTCAGTAAATGAAGGTTAAACATATAGGTGACTTATAAGTTACTTAAGTGCAGTGAAATGGCTGTGAAATAGGGTGTGCACTATTTCACTCAGGCTGCAAAGGCAGTCCTGAAGAAAAGTCTGTCAGAGCTCCTTATGGGTGACAAAAGAAATGCTGCAGGATCTCCTGGAACCAATTCTCTGGGTACCTAAGTACCATATACTAGGGACTTATGCGAGGGGTCCAGTGTGCCAATTGGAATTGGAATATGAAGTCACTATACTATAGTGACTAATTTGGAAGTAGAGAGAGCACAACCACTGGAGTTCTGGTTAGCAGAACTTCAGTGACACAGTTAAGCACTAATTACAGCACACACATTAGGCCTCAAACTATGAGCACTGGGGTACTGCCTAGCAGGATCCCAGTGAGACAGGCAAAACACACTGACAAATAGGGTTTTAACTATGAGCACTGGTGTCCTGGCTAGCAGGACCCCAGTGAGACAGTAAAAGCACACCGACACACCCACAAACAGGCCAAAAGTGGGGGTAACCATGCTAGAAAGTGACTACTTTCTCACAACTACCTACTGGCGACCATCAGTGGGTGCATATATATCCAAAACGATAATCAATATCCTCATACCTTCAGACTTTAATGCCAGAAAAACACACACACAGACACACACACATATATATATATATATATATATAGATATATCTATATATATAGATACACACACGTGTGTGTGTGTGTGTGTGCATAGTACCTACTGACAATAGTTCTGTTTAGGACCTAGTTTCCATAGGTAAAGCATTTTTTGACGTGCCTATATCTTTGGCACCCTTTGACAAATCCTCACAAATTTTTCACAAAAAAGTGTCCTATAGGTCTCGCTGCAAATGGAAAGGGGGGGTAAATAAAAGTTCATTTCCCATGATGATACCAATAGTGAATGTAGACATGATGGTAGCCAGAACCGCTGAACGGAATTACACTAAATTTGGCAGGAGTGTAGCTCTTAGTCCAGAAAGTACTCTTTTTGTTATTTGTTGTAAATTCATTCAGTAGATTTCAAGATATTAAGGACAAAGAAATTTCTGCGTGGAACCTCACCACAGATATTATAGTGAGATCAGATTGGCTGTCAGCACTTCAACCATGAAGTGCTGGCAGCCATCTTGCGACTAATATACATGATAGCAGCCCATTAAAATGTATTTGTAGGAAAGTTCCCTCTTTCTTGGCATGGTTACTCCCTTTTTCTGCCTGGTGTCAGTGTGTTTGACTGTGTTCACTGGTATCCTGCTAGCCAGGACCCCAGTGATTATGCTCTCTCTCCCAAAACTCTGTAGTTCATCCCACAATTGGCACACTGGTGCTCCATTATAAGTCCCTAGTATATGGTACCTAGGTACCCAGGGATTTTGGGTTCCAGGGGATCCCTATGGGCTGCTGCATATATTTTGCACCCATAGGGAGCCCAAGAAAAGGTTTCTGCAGGACTGCCATTTCAGCCTGTGTGAAAAGATGCAAGCACCTTTTCACTGCCACTTTTCACTGCATCAGGTCACTTATAATTCACCCCTATGGCAGTGCAAAGTACCTGTGTGTAAGGGCACCCCTTCACTAGCAGAGGTGCCCCCATGAACTCCAGGTCACTTCGTCAGTGTGGGGACGCCATTTTAGGTGTGTACTGGACATAGGTCAATACCTATGTCCAGCTACATAATGGTAACTTCGAACATAGGCATGTTTGGTATCTAACATGTTGGAATCATACCCCAATGCTTTTGCAAGCATTGGTTGTATGATCCCATGCACGTTGGGGGCTCATTAGAGGACCACCAGTATTGCCATTACAGCATTCTGAGGTTTTCCAGGCAACCCAAGCTGTTTACACCTCACAGACAGGTTTCTGTCCTCCTGTTGCTTCAGCAGCTCAATCCTAGGAAGGCAGAACAAAGGATTTCCTTTGGGAGAGGGGTGTTACACCCTCTCCCTTTCGAAATAGGTGGGTTTTGCCATCTTGGATTCAAGGTTGGCAGGGAACTCTGGGAGCACCTTGGTGACCAGTGCCAGCAGGTGACTTCAGAGCCCCCTTCTGATAGGTGGTCACCTAGCTAGGTGACCAATCCCCCTTTCAGGGCTATTTAGGGGCTCTCTCTTGGGTGGTTTCTCAGATTCAGATTGCAAGACTCCAGCAGGATTCCTCTGCAACCTCCACTTTGTCTTCTGACCAATGAAACTGAATCTGGATTCTCCAGTACCTAACAAGCTGCAACAAAGAACCAAGATGCCTCCTGTAACATTGTATACACAGCTCCCTCCAGCAACTGCAACATTTCCCCAGTCGTGCATCCTCTGGACAGCCCGTCTTCAGCTTGCATCAGATGGAAAAAGGAATCTCCCTTGACGTGAAGAAGTCACTCCCTGCTTCTGCCGGCACCAACTGCGACAACGACCGGCTGCGTGTAGCCCCTCTCCTGCTGAGCTGTGTGGATCCTGCATCATGGGTGATGGACTGAAGTGTTCCCGACGGTCCTTTCTTCCAGCTGTCCAGCTTGGGTTGAGGTAAGCCCATGCCTGCCCACGCAGGACAGTACCCCTGTGCACCTCATCCTTTGCAGATGCCAAGGCTTGTTGGCATCTTTTCCATGAGATCTTCAGGCATTCCTGAAGCTTCAGACCTCAGTACTCCATCGCACAGCTCCCTGAGTGGTTCTCTGGTGGCATGGGAGCCCTCTTCGTAGTGTTGCATGGACCTCTTCCTTGACTTTCATGTCCCTGTCCTGTGGGTGCTGCCTGGTCTTCTGTGGGCTCTCTGTGTTGCTGAGGGCCCCCTCTGACTTCCTCTCCTTGGTAGAGTCCACCTGGTCCTTGCTAGTCCCTGGCAGCTCACCTTTCTGCAAACCACAAGATTTGCATGTGCCAAGGCTTGTTGGCGGAATCCAAAGACGCAAACCAACTGCAATCTTTGTTCCAGAGTGGGACATCACCTACATCCTCTAGGAACTCGACTTCCTCTTCTTGGGTGCAGTGCTGACTCTCCTTCTTCACCGTTGACTCACCTCTTGCACCTTCAGTCTGGTAGGTAGGGGTTCCTGCCTTTCCTGGACTCTGTTGTGCTTCTTGGACTTGGTCCCCTTCTTCCCCAGGTCCTCTTGTCCAGGAATCACCTGTTGGTGTCTTACAGTCTCTTCTGGGTTTTGGATTCTTTTTCTTTTCTTCTAAGTTGGTATTCTGGGGAATTTACAGTGATTTACTCCTGCTTTCCTGGTTGCTGGGGGGGGTTGTGCTACTTACCTTTGGGCTTTCCTAGAACTCCCAGCTCCCCTCTACACACTTCACTTAACTAGGTGGGGGGCTGACTTTCGCATTCCATATTTTTTGTAAATGGTTTGTGCTCCCCCAGGACTATTTCTCTCTATTGTGATTTTCACTATTTGCACTGTTTTCTAACTGGTTTATGCCTATTTCTGCATACTAGTGTATATAATTTGTCTATTACTTACCTCCTTTGGGAGTATAGCCTCTATGGTATTTTTGGTATTTGTGTCACCAAAATAAAGTACCTTCATTTTTGTAACACTGAGGGGGTAATTACAACCTCGGCGGTCTGGCGGTATGGCTGGCTCCCTATTTTGACATTTCCACAGGGCCAGCGGACGGTAACAGAGTTACCGTCCGCTGGCCCAGTGGAAAAGTCACATCAACATTGCCGCCGGCTCGTAATTGAGCCGGCGGCAATGCTGATGTGCAGCGGGTGCAGTAGCACCCGTCACACATTTCAGTGCCTGAAATTTGGGCAGTGAAATGCGCAGCGGGGCTCTGCCTGGGGGCCCCTGCACTGCCCATGCCAAGTGCATGGGCAGTGCAGGGGCCCCCAGGGGCCCCATGAGTCCCCTTACCGCCAGCCTCTTCCTGGTGGTGCAAACCACCAGAAACAGGCTGGCGGTAGGGGAGTCATAATCCCCAGGGCAGCGCTGCTTGCAGCGCTGCCCTGGCGGATTATCACCGCCGGGGCTAAATTGGCGGTATACCGCCGGTCCCGGAGGTGCGACAGCGGCACTACCGCTGCGGTCCAAATACGCCGGGAGGCACCGCCAGCCTGTTGGCGGTGCTCCCGTCGTTTTGGCCCTGGCGGTCAAATACCACCAGGGTCATAATGACCCCCTGAGTGTTTTCTTTCATGTGTGTAAGTACAAAGTGTGACTTCTGTGGTATTGTATGAGCTTAGCATGTCTCCTAGATAAGCTTTGGCTGCTCATCCACAGCTACCCCTAGAGAGCATGCCTTCTAGACACTGACTACACTGCACTAATAAGGGATACCAGGACCTGGTATAAGGTGTAATTACTATAGGTACCCACCACATACCAGGCCAGCCTCCTACAGTATTGTAACAAATGCCAGGTCTTCGGGGTTACTAAGAAGAGAACATGTAAAGGGTGGTAACAGAATTTAGTTAAAATATAAATCATTTGTTGCTCAGGTGATTTCACCTTGTGAAGAAAACTTCTGATGGGATTTCATGAATCCTGCTTGAGTGTGGATGGTAGCCACACAGAGGGAGATTAGGTTCTGTGTCTCTTAGAGGTGTTGGCGTTGTCATTCTCTGCTGCTGGTCCAGGTTGTTATCCTCTCTGGGGAGGAGAGGGGGAACACATGCAGGTACTGGGGTGGTGGGATCAGGCTCCTCCTGTGGCAGGACCTCCCTGTTTGTGGCTGGCAGAGTTGTAGTTTGCCCAGATGTTGAGGGACCACAGACAGGGGCAGATGGACTTGGAAAAGCCCTGCGCATTAGCTGGTGGATGTCATACATAACCCCAGTCAAGGAGCCCAAATTGGAATTGATGGTCTAGAGCTTCAGATTGTTCTCCATCAGCACCTGCTTCAGGCCCCGGACCTCAGTTAGGACCTGGCCCATCACGGCTTGGAACTCAAGGCATGATCCCAAGATTTGGTCAAGGGTGGTCTGGCTCACCAAAACCCCAGTTGCTTTACTTGGCTGGCCTACATATTTCCTCGCATGACCCCTACCTCCACTGGCCTGTGCCTTTGCGGTGTGCCCCAAAACACTGACACCTGAGCAAGGATTGGTGGGCACAGGATGTGTTTGCTGGTGTGCGCTGGCTCTTGGTGCACAAGTAGTGGAGAAGTCCTGCTGAGATGGCATTGCAGCAGTAGTGGGAGCTGTTGATGTGGACTGGGTCTGATTTACTGGAGCAGTATGGCCAGATATACCAGGTGGGCCAGCTTTCTCCTCATCATCTGGACTTGCAGCATTGGAGTACTCATTGAAGACTTGCTCCTGGGCTGGGGTGGAGGTCTACTGGTTGCCAGATGGTGGTGCACTGGTCTGGGTGGTTGGTCCTGTAAATGATACCGATGACATGTGAATCAGATATTGTTTATGCATTTCATGTGCCTTTATTTACATGAGGGATAACCTAAAACCTAGAAAGGCCTTTGTGTGATTTTTACTGTTTAACCAATGCAGCCTGATTTACACAAATGGAAACTCCAGCTCTGACCTTGTAGAAATGTCCTGAAATGAAAAGCGCAAATTCAGATTTGTGGGTTAAATGTGCCAGACATTGGGGCCAACACAGTGATGGGTACATTGGAGTCCTGGACCCTTCCAAGGCCTAGCAGGCTGTAAGACATTGGATACATATTGGTCCATGACACACATGATACTGCAATTGAACATCATACCAACAGTGAAATTGTACTTGTGTGGGGATACTAATTCTGTTCTGCATGCTGTAGGAAAGTACCATCTTGCCTGGCATGTTACCCTCATTTTTACTGTATATATGTTTGTTTTTGCCTGTGTCACTGGGATCCTACTAGCCAGGACCCCAGTGCTCATAAAGTGTGCCCTGTATGTGTTCCCTGTGTGGTGCCTAACTGTATCACTGAGGCTCTGCTAACCAGAACCTCAGTGTTTATGCTCTCTCTGCCTTTAAAACTGTCACTGCAGGCTAGTGACTAATTTTAACAATTCTAATTGGCACAATGGAACACCCTTATAATTCCCTAGTATATGGTACCTGGGTACCAGGGTATTAGGGTTCCAGGAGATCCCTATGGGCTGCACCATTTCTTTCACCACCCATAGGGAGCTTAGATAATTCTTACACAGGACTGCCACTGCAGCCTGAGTGAAACAACGTCCACGTTACTTCACAGCCATTTTACACAGCACTTAAGTAACTTATAAGTCACCTATATGTCTAACCCTCACTTAGTGAAGGTTCAGTACAAAGTTACTTAGTGTGAGGGCACCCTGGCACTAGCCAAGGTGCCCCCACATTGTTCAGGGCAATTTCCCCAGACTTTGTGAGTGCGGGGATACCATTACACATGTGCACTACATATAGGTCAATACCTATATGTAGCGTCACCATGGTAACTCCGAACATGACCATGTAACATGTCTAGGATCATGGAATTGTCACCCCAATACCATTCTGGTACTAGGGGGACAATTCCATGCATCCCCGGGTCTCCAGCATAGAGCCCGGATACTGCCAAACTAACTTTCCGGGGTTTTCTCTGCAGCTACCACTGCTGCCAACCCTCAAACAGGTTTCTGCCCCACTGGGGCCTGGGCAGCCCAGTCCCAGGAAGGCAGAACAAAGGATTTCCTCTGAGAGAGGGTGTCACATCCTCTCCCTTTGGAAATAGGTGTGAAGAGCTTGAGAGGAGTAGCCTCTCCTGGCCTCTGGAAATGCTTTAAAGGGCACAGATGGTGCCCTCCTTGCATAAGCCAGTCTACACCGGTTCAGGGATCCCCCCAGCCCTGCTCTGGCGCAAAAGTGGACAAAGGAAAGGGGAGTGACTACTCCCCTGACCAGCACCTCCCAGGGAAGGTGCCCAGAGCTCCTCCAGTGTGTCCCAGACCTCTGCTATCTTGAATGCAGAGGTGTGAGGGCACAATGGAGGCCTCTGAGTGGCCAGTGCTAGCAGGTGACGTCAGAGACTCCTCCTGATAGGTGCTTACCTGAATAGGTGGCCAATCCTCCTCTGAGGGCTATTTAGGGTTTCTCCTGTGGGCTTTTTCTCAGATAACGACTTACAAGAATTCACCAGAGTTCTTCTGCATCTCCCTCTTTGACTTCTGCCAAGGATCGACCACTGACTGCTCCAGGATGCCTGCAAAACTGCAACAAAGTAGCAAGAAGACTACCAGCAACATTGTAGCACCTAATCCTGCCAGCTTTCTGGACTGCTTCCTGGTGGATCATGATTTGAGGGTTGTCTGCCTTCACCCTGCACTGGAAGCAACGAAGAAATCTCCAGTGGGTCGACGGAATCTTCCCCCTGCCCCAGCAGGCACCAAACTTCAGCGTCACCGGTACTCTGGAACCCCTTTCATCCTGATGAGCGTGGCCCCTGAAACACAGGTGGTGGACCCAAGTGACCCAGACTGTCCAGTGGTCCAACTGTCCAAATTTGGAGTAGGTTAGTCCTTGCCTTCCCTCTCCAGCCAGTAATGCTGTGCACCTTGTGAACTGCAGCTGTTAGGGCTTCTGTGCACTTTTGCAAGGAATCCTTTGTGCACAGCCTAGCCCAGGTCCCCAGCACTCTGTCCTGCATTGCTCAACTCACTGAGTTGACCTCCGGCTTCGTGAGACCCTCTTTTGTAGTGTTGAGGTGACCACCGTGCTCAGTTTTTTTGAACCTGTGTTCAAGTACTTCTGCAGGTGCTGCCTTCTTATGCATGGGTTCTGTGTGTTACTGAGGGCCCCCTCTGTCTCTTCTTCCAAGTGGCGACCTCCTGGTCCTTCCTGGGCCCGGGTAGCACCCTTTTTCTTCAACTGTGACCTTTGCAGCTAGCAAGGTTTCTTTGCAGTCCTTTTCCAAACAAACAATGCTGCGTCCTCCAGCTCTACGTGGGACATCTTGTACATAAAGGAGAAGTCCCTGGCACCTTTCATTGTTGCAGAATCTTCCGCTTCTTCTACCCAGAGGCAGCCATTTTGCACCTTCATCCGGGGTTTGGTGGGCTTCTGCCCCCCTGGACACTTTTGTGACTCTAGGACTTGGTCCCCTTCCTTTACAGGTCCTCAGGTCCAGGAATCTGTCTTCAGTGCTTTGCAGTCTGTTGTGGTCTTTGCAGAATCTTCTATCACGAGTTTAGTGTGTTTCTGGGGAAGTAGTATCACTTTACTCCTACTTTTCAGGGTCTTGGGGCGGGGTATCTTGGACACCCTTAGTGTTTTCTTACACTCCCAGCGACCCTCTACACATTACACTAGCCTAGGGGTGCATTTGTGGTTCGCATTCCACTTTTCTTAGTATATGGTTTGTGTCGCCCCCTGGGCCTATTGCATCCTATTGCATTCCACAGTTTTTGCACTACTTTCTAACTGTTTTACTTACCTGATTTTGGTTTGTGTGTATATTTTGTGTATTTTACTTACCTCCTAAGGGAGTATATCCTCTGAGATATTTTTGGCACATTGTCAATAAAATAAAGTACCCTTATTTTTATTAAATCTGAGTATTGTGATTCTTATGATATAGTACCTATATGATATAAGTGGTATAGTAGGAGCTTTGCATGTCTCCTAGTTCAGCCTAAGCTGCTCTGCTATAGCTACCTCTATCAGCCTAAGCTGCTAGAGCACTACTAATCTCCTAATAAGGGATAACTGGACCTAGCACGAGTGGTAAGTACCATCAGGTACCCACTATAAGCCAGGCCAGCCTCCTTCATTGGTGGTGCAGCCGTGGGATAAGTACTTGTAACTGCTTTACCATTTTGTCATTGGTGCTTTTCATAAGAAAAACATATTTCAAATACTTAAAAATATACACAGTTAACCTAAACAGTCTAACTCTCTTTCTAAAAACGTTCTAAAAAGTTTCTAAAAAGTTTCGAAAAGTTTGAAAAAGTTTTTCTCTTTTCTTTAAAAGTTTCCAAACTTTTTTCCCTCTATCCTAAACTCTTTCTTGCAACTATGTATGTAGTAGAGGCCACTCCCAAAGTTGTCTAGGCAACTTATGGCAGTCTAAATTTGAAAAGTTTGAGGCGTCTCTGCATAGAAAGACGTTTAAGCATTGGTAACAACCCTACCAAAGATCTTCTCCTTAGCATTCTCCTAGAAAGTGACCAGAACCAGTCTGACCCATCCCAGGAACAGGAGGCAGAATAGGAGGGAGGGTTCCTCCAAAGACCTGTCAGCTAACAGGCCATCTAGTGAAACTGGTAGTGGGAGGGGGTCACACATCAGTAGGGCACCTTTCACTCCAAAAGGCCAGGTAACTAGAGTTCAGGTAGTTAGAGACAGGTCCACTTCTGCCAATCACCACAATACCTCTGTGTCTCACAATTCCCAAGCCTCCCACCCTGAGGATAACACCATAGACAGGGAACTCAGAAAGCTGAGGTTGGGAGATGCCAGACTGAAGCTGAGACGGCAGCAGTTCGCCTTAGACAGGGAGTCTCTAGATGTAGAGAGGGAAAGACAGAAGTTGAGTTTAGTTCCCCATGGTGGCAGCAGCAGTGTTCTTGATAGTAATCATGTAAGAGAACAAGATTCAAGAAACCTGCACAAGATTGTCCCCCCTTACAAGGAGGGGGATGACATAAACAAGTGGTTTGCTGCACTTGAGAGGGCTTGTATGGTACAGTTGGTCCCTCAAAGGTAGTAGCCTGCTATCTTGTGGCTATCTTCCACTGGTGAGGGTAGGGATAGGCTCCTTACTGTCAGAGAAAGTGATGCCAACAACTACAAAGTTTTGAAAGATGCACTCTTAGATGGATTTGGCTTAACCACTGAACAATTCAGGATAATGTTCAGATATACCAGAAAAGAGTCCTCTCAAGACTGGACAGACTTTTTAGACTGTTCAGTAAAGGCTTTGGAGGGATGGTTACATGGCAGTAAGGTGACTGACTGTGAAAGCCTACATAATCTTATTTTGAGAGAGCATATTTTGAATAATATAATTGTGTGTCTAACTTGTTGCATCAGTACTTGGTAGACTTCAGATCTGAACTCTCCCCAAGAATTGGGAAAGAAGGCAGACAAATGGGTCAGAACATGAGTGAGCAGAAGATCTCATACAGGTGGTGACAAGGATGGCAAGAAGAAGGATGGGAAGTCTTCTGACAAGGATGGGGACCAAGAGCATTCTGAGTCTTCATCAGGCCCACAAAAATCCTCTGGGGGAGGTGGGTCCAAATCCTCTTCTTACAATCAAAAGAAGCTATGGTGTTATTTATGTAAGAGTAAAGTCCATTGGGCAAGTGATTCCACTTGTCCAAAGAAAAACACCAAGGCTCCCACCACTACAACCCCAACTGCGTCCTCTAGTGCCCCTAGTGATAGCAGTGGTTGTGGGAAGTCTACTACAAATATCCAATTAAAGGGTGTAGCTGGGCTCACCATTGGTAATGTAGTTGGGGTTGGTCTTGTTAGGGAGATCACAGAGGCTGTTTTAGTCTCTGATATTGGTATTGACTTTGCCACCTTGGTTGCTTGTCCCCTTTACCCTATTAGTGCCCATTGAAAATCCTTCAGTGCCAAGCCATTTAATGACTTTTTGGAGTGCTTTGATTTCACGTGCTGCAGTATGTCTAATTATGAATATAATGTTGGGAAACTATATATTTTTGTTTTCAGTACTTTCTGTACTGTCAATTTAAATATAAAACATGCATTTATAAAACACCCTGAAGTCACATTGAACAATTCAAGATGGCCGACAGATGACTGTGAAAATGACACGTGTAAATGACCGCGTTGGTAGGGTAATAAAAAAAGTAGTATTTTCCAAAAACATTTGCACAGAAATATTTATTATTAAGTTTGCTCACCAGGTAAAAAGGCAGAGTTTGATTTTCTTTTACATTCTGTGTGTTTTTTATGGCTATTTGTCATACTATGACATTGATATAAGGCACATACATTTTTTATGCATTTCAATTGTTGTGCACAATCTAAAGTTATCAGTCTAGTACAATTTTTGCACAGGAGTAAAATGGGTGTTTCAGAGAGTGTTGTTAGTAAAGATATGAAAATACAACTTTTTTGCTGCTTTTGAGACCACGTTACGGACTACAAAATGGCCAACATGCTATTTTGTCTGTTGATGTCTTTCATATAATCATCTCAATCTTATTATTGTAGATATGTTCAACATCTCAAAATCAATTTTCTGACTTTTATGTCCAGCAGTGATATGTATTTTGTTCTTAGGTGATGTATCATTTCATGTATAGTCTCTTGAAAGACCCAGTTCTTAACTTTTGACCCTAAATGGTAGCTTTCAAAAGTGTGTAAAGGATGTATCTTTGTAACAGTAAAATTGTATTTCCAAAGTGAGTTGTCATTATAATGGTCGATGTCTGAACTCACAAGCCAACTAGTCAAATTGGGTGAGAAGTAAAAAAAAACTGACCTTTAACCTCCAAATGCACTTTTTTAAAGTTTTTTTTAGTTAATGTTTTGTTTTCTTGCATCAATTTCTACAAGTGTATTATTGTTGGACTTAGCATGATAAGTACTTTTTTTTCCCTTGTTCAAACTGGTGGAAAGGTCATAAAATGTGTTCTTTCACCTCTAATTACACTTTTTCTAAGAGTGTGAAGGTGATCATTAAATTATGGTTAGATCATTTGTTACAAGTGTTGCATCATTTGAATTGTCAAAATACATACTTGCAATTTCCTTAGCTTAATTAGTGGGGGGTTCATGTGATTTGACCTTTGACGTCTAATTATACTTGTGTGTTTTATGGTCATTAATCAATTACCGTTAGATCATTTGTTGTAACTGAAGCATCATTGGAAGTGTCATGATAGGTGCTTACATTCTCCTTAGTTAAAGTCTTGGAGGGATCATGCTATTTGAACTTTGACCTATAAGTGGACATTTTATAAGTCTTTAAAGGTCATTATTCAATTTCTGTTGTACCATTTCTCTTAAGTGTATTATTATTTATGTTGTCCTGTTGTAATTTAGTAGCGATTAGATTAAGCATTAGCAGAAGACATCTTGTATTTACTACTATTGTGAACATTTCGCGGAATCCATTTTGTATTCATGGCAGCCATTATCTCTGCCACATGCTGCCATGTGCTCGCCATGTGCTCTGTCCTACCTTCCTGTTAACTACTCTTGCAAATCTGTCTAGTGACAAGTTATATTTGGCATCTCCCACTTTCGCACATGCCCAGTAAGATCTGCAGCTGTTAGTAATTAGTAACAGACAGTAATGTGTCAACTAGTCCTTGAAAACTGTTAGCCCCTCCTACCTGTTGACTGTGCATTTCCATATGACCTTATATCTATATAAGTCTTGCTTCTATAACTGTACCACCTTCTTTTTAGCCCCTGCATGGGTATAAAAGGACCATGCTCTCTTAGTTCAGTGTGCTACTTCCAACATTACCGAAGGGTGCTGTTTGAACTGTAGTACCACCTCTTGAGGTTTAATAAACGTTGTCTCTTATTTCAGTTTCTGTGCCAACTTCTTCCTATATGGTCTGAGGACTTTGTGCTGAGAAGGGCGAACCCCTTGCACTAGTAGGCCTTGCTGAGGCTTACTTTGACAAATTGGCGCACGAACAGGGACTCATCGGCGACTCGGACGCCCGTCAGATTGGTCGCGACGAAGGATTGGGATCTCGCTGCGGACGATCAATTCCTGAGGAGACCCGAGTCTTGGCAACCACAGCGTTTTTCCCTTCTTTCTGATTTTACCATCCAGGTGGCACCGGTCCTCGACCGAGATCCTTTTTGTTCATTCGTCGTGCAGTGACCATTTGGTCGATTTTAGAACTTGGCATTTGGAACCTGGACGCCCTGTGATTGGTAAGAGCCGTTTTACAGCACTTGCTGTGGGTTTTGATGCCTTTGTTTCACCACTTACTGTGGCTCTCGTGTTTTGGGTGACTAGTCCATTTGTGTCCTTTGAATTGATATATAAATTGCAATTTATGTAGGCAGGTAATGAGGAGAATTTTCTCCAATTTAACTTTGATTTGAACGGCACCTTAAGTACTACTTTGATTATAATACTGCATATTCTGCACTATTTTTGGCATGCCTGTCTTTAGAGCACTTCGTAGGATGTGTTGCTTTTGTAATAGTACCAATTTGTCGATAAATATGTCGCAAATCTGTTACCAGGAATAGCTAGTCGTCTAAAAGCTAGTGAAAGTTCATGGACTACCTGTACTCTGGTTTCTCTTTTGACTATGGTTCAATATTATGAACGTCATGAATTAGAAGCAAAAGGTAGCGAGGATAAAAAGATTAAAGAATTAAAGACGAAGGTTATGTTGGCTCAAGCTTATGGTCCGCCTTTTAGAGGTAGTGATAGAGGTGGACGTGGATCTTATGGTTCTTCTTACACTCGTTCGAATTTGTCTGTTGATCAGTGTGCGTATTGTAAGAAATTTGGGCATTGGGCTGCTGATTGTCCAGCACTACGTGTTCAGCAGTGTTCATGTGGTCAGGGACAAATGAGAAATCGCTCAGGATTTTCAGGGCCTAGAAGAAGCACGAATAATCATGCTAGGTTTGATGCTAATGTGCGAAGACAAGAGTCACAGGCATGGTGGTCTGCTGTCTCCAAAATACAAAATCCCTGTGAGTGCAGCAAGTCGCAAGGACGGTCACAAATTGCGACGCACCTCATTAATATTAATGAGGTGGGCCTTCGCGACCCCCTTGCGAGTCGCAGATGGTGTCAGGGACACCTTCCCTCATCCTGAATTGCGACTGGCAAATTGTGAGTCTCTCTGACTCGCAAGTTGCAAGTCACAATTCAGGAATTTTGTACATCTGGCCCTAAGTGAACTAGCTGGAAGAAGTAACAAGGCAATGGTCCATTGGGTACAAATCAATGCACCAGCAAATGCCTCTTTCATTCAGAGGCAAGTCATGACCACATTTGATACCCTCAGAATATGACAAAGGGTGTGCTGCACCTTTATGATTAGGATTCATCAAACACTGACCTTGGGAGGTCACTAATCAATGAGACCTATCCCCATAGCTCATACATGATGAGATGCAAAGTCTAGATGACAAAATCATGGAAGATGAAATAGAGACAGTGACAAAGAACTTGCCCCACAGTATAGTCACATGGATCAGTGGATACCCTGCAGAAAATTAGAAAGTAAACAAAGATCTGCTAGTTTCTTCACTGTATAAGCCCTTAAAGGAGTCACAGGGAAATCACACCCTGATGAAGAAAGAAACTAGGAGAAGAAGCTGGCGATTTCACTCCACATGGAGAAAAACATTTCCTGTGTTCAATGGGAATAGCTGTTCTAAACCATGGAAAAAGCAGGAATAGGAATACAAATCATGCTGTGACTTAAATGGGTATACAAACACCATCTCTTAAGTATATGTGCAAAGGCTATATATACATCCTCAGCATTCAACATCAATTGGGGATTTAGAAAAGAGTGCCCTCTTTCTCTCTTGCTATTTATACTTAAGCTAGAATCCTTGACAATGCTACCTGAGAATCTAATGACAAACAAATTATCCCAATGCGGGGGGTCATACAAGGCACTATTCTATGCAGACAATATACTAGTGACTACAACAAATCTTGCTGGTGTTCCAATTGCCACAATTACTATACATACTCCATAACTGCTCTGTGAACATGCCATGTTGAATAACCTTCAGACCACAGATGAGGGATACAGTGGACATAGTGGCCGCCTGCAGCACAGACAGACCTTGTATGTCACTTTGACCTGTACAAATAGATGACTTATTAATGGGCACAACAGACTGCAACAGCATTAGCCACAGCAGTGGTGTACAAAACGTAGCCCTACCCATCAAGTCTTGGTTGCATAAAATGTACAATGTTGTCTCTAATGAACATGTGATTTATAGCCTGAATCACCACATAGATAAAATCCAGGTTACATGGGTTATTTTTGTGGGTAATCTCTGCCTACTCAAAAGATTAACCTACAACCTGTCCCTAGACTAAAGATGTGTGTTTGATGGTTGCCGAATTTCCTGGTCCACCTAGAAGGGGAAAAAGAGAGAGAGTGTGCCTACAACCTGTCCCTGAACTAAACACTCTTGGTATAGACAGCAGAAACAAAATGAGGTACAGGTTGCCTTGTACCAACTGTAGAAAGTGGTGCTGTTGGTCTCCTGACAGCAAACGCACCTCAGAGAGGGCATTGGAGGAAGGCAAACTCCAAAGAGTTAACCTATAAGCTGTCCTTAGGCTAAAGATGTGTAGTTGATGGCTGCTGAAGTTCTGGATCCACCTAGAAGGGGAAACAGAGAGAGAGTGTGCCTACAACCTGTCCCTGAACTTAACATTCTTGGTATAGACAGCATAAACAGAGATGCAGGTTGCCTTGTACCAACTGTACAAAGTGGTGCTGTGGGTTTTCTGCCAGCAAACGCACCTCAGTGAGGGCATTGGAGGAAGACAAACTGCAAAGAATCAACCCACAAACTGTCCCTAAGTTACTTCTATGGGTAAATTACCAAGTCTATTGTTCCACCTGTAAAGAAATGTATGCATGTAAGCTGACCCTAGGCCGATCAAGTTGAAAAATTCAAGAATAGATCCGGATTCCCAGAAAATATATCAAGATACATTTTGTGGGCTTCCCAGGAAGTCCATAGATTTGGCATACCTTCTAGTCACCGACTTACCTTAATGACACCTCTTTGACAACAAACAACAGTCTTGCCTGCAGGGCAATATGTTTGTTCATGTGCTTCTTCACTTCGCCTCCAGCATTATCATCACAGTACGGTTTCCAACATTTAAAAAAAAAACATTTTAACAATTAAGTGCTAGTAGTCAAAATCTACCATTGTCTTCACAACTATAGTAGATGCTGTCTTACAATTATCACTGCAGTTACAGAAAGCTTTGTAAATAAAGCTATATCTGAATGTGCTGTTGAGGTGGCAATACTTGGGGCCTGATGTATGAAATGTTAGCACCGCCTTTATGTCATTTTGTGACGCAAAAGCAGTGCAAACTTACAAAATATAACTATGTTTTGTAAGTTTTTGCCACTTTTGCGTAAAAAAATGATGCAAAGGAGGGGATAACTTTTCATAAATCAGACCCTTAGAATCATAGATGTTGATATTTATACTATAGCAACAGAATTGTTATAGATGTTAAGTATCTATTCTCCCTCCAGGCTGGTTCCAAATATGAAAAGCATTTGTGGCCTCTCTAAAACCTCAAAATGTGGTTTGTATGACTATGCCCATGTCTATGTTTATAAATGTGTGGTTGGTTAAGTTAAATAAGAAACTAATCCCTCACCACCACAGATGACATCTGCATGATACTAGACAGAGGAGACATTGCAACACTCATACTTCTGGACCCCCACCATATCCTCATCCAACATCTACAAGAGGTTAAAATCCAGGGCCCCTCTCAATTCAGGATTTTCTCCTTCCAGGTAGGCAGGGTCCAAGCAGAAGGTCTAGACTGCTACTCGTTGCATGCCCGTAACCTCATCTGTGGAGTGTCACAAGACTTGTCTCTAGGCCTGACCCTTAAAAAAAGTGTTTTGAATGTTAACTTTAAAGGTAGTGCAAGTGTCTCTTGTTTGCTGTAAAATATCAAGTGTACAGATTTAAACTGTAGAGCTGCTGTGGCTTAAATGTCACTTAGAAAAGAGAAAGGAAACCCTTTCACTATAACAAGTGAGGGAGTAGTCATAAGAAGCCTACAGTCCTTAAGAAACTCCACAACATGTGTGAGTTAGTGTTGAAACAGGAATGTTGTCTGCCTGGTATACTTGTGTGACTCCCTGTCTTGAGTGCCTAACTGCATGTCTATTTAGTATCATGACTTTTTATTTTGTCCTTGGCATCCATTACAAATGACTCGGAGGATACTCCTTCTTCTACCTCGCTGCTAAAACCTGGAACAACCTTCCCCTCCATATATGCACATCTCCCTCACTGGAAACCTTCCGAAAGCAGCTCAAGTCCTGGCTCTTTGACCACCAACTCCCGCCGGACCAGAATTGCAACACCTCCGCAGCGTCCGGAGACCCACTGGGTTAGCAAGTCCGCAGTCTACAAGAACATCCTGATTGATTGACTGAAAAGGCATACCAAGCGTGCCCTCTGTGCTGGCTTTAGGGCACTGCATCCAGTGCCACAGCTCTGGGCGCCAAGCTAAAGGGGCCCTTTGTTTTGAAATATCATATGGGTTTGAAAATACCTGCTGCAGAGTTTGTTGTGTTTTTCTTCAATCTTTAGGAAACAATAAAAACGTCAAGATAACTCTGTTGGTTAATGTACATGCTGGAGAGTGATTGGAGTTTTGTCTAGTAGCAGTTTTGATTCATTATAAAGTTATACAAATGGTTATTGTCCCTGCTGTAAAGAACGTGTACCATGCAAATAAAAAAATTGTATTTTATGTAGACAGCTCAGTGAGTTACTTCTATTGTCACCAAAATCCTTTTGTTACTGTGCAGTTCTTAAGTTTCAACCATAAACTAGCACAGTGAGCTCTGAACTGTCATCAAAGGGTTGCATGCAAATTGCAAGGTATAGGTTAGAACATTATGGGGGTCATTGGCCGGGGTTGGCGGGAGCACCGCCAACAGGCTGGCGGTGCCCCGCAGGGAATTCTGACCGCGGCGGTTTGGCCGCGGTCAGAACAGGAAAACCGGCGGTCTCCCGCCGGTTTTCCGCTGCCCTGGGAATCCCCCATGGTGGCGCAGCTTGCTGCGCTGCCATGGGGGATTCCGACCCCCTCACCGCCATCCTGTTCCTGGCGGGCGGGATGGCGGTGAGGGGTGTCGTGGGGCCCCTGGGGGCCCCTGCAGTGCCCATGCCAATGGCATGGGCACTGTAGGGGCCCCCGTAAGAGGGCCCCACTTTGTATTTCAGTGTCTGCTTTGCAGACACTGAAATACGCGACGGGTGCCACTGCACCCGTCGCACATCCTCCACTCCGCCGGCTCCATTCGGAGCCGGCATCCTCATGGAGGGGTGTTTCCCACTGGGCTGGCGGGCGGCCTTTTGGCGGTCGCCCGCCAGCCCAGTGGGAAACCCAGAATACCCGCGGCGGTCTTTTGACCGCGCAGCGGTATTCTGGCAGTTCCCTCCAGGCGGGCGGCTCCCGCCGCCCGCCGGGGTCGGAATGACCCCCTATGTTTTTCCCCAGTCTTTCGTTATCCTAGTGTTGCTAAGAAGGGTTTGTTATGGATAGAAATAATGATTTGTAAAGTCACCCCCAACTACTGTGTTACATTTTAAAGCACAAGCTTGTGCTTCTCCAGACCAAGCACACTTAAAATGCTCTGGATACCAGTACGAACGTCATGAAACTCCCACACCTTGTAGTCCACATTGTCTTAAGTGACATTTTCAATACACTGATTTACACAAGTATGATTCATTGTCTCAGAGTGTGTGTGTGTGATGTAAGGTGCTTTGACACTACCTTGGTATGAGTAGCACTATTAAACAAAGGAACTACATGAGAGAGAGTGGCTATGGAGAGATGAGGGGCATGGCTGGAAGGTGGTAATGACGGAATCTGTGGAGAAGGAGGTCAGTGGGGGCACTAACTAAGACTGTTGTACTGGGCGAAAACATCTCTAAATCCAGCCCTGTGTGCCCTCAATACTCACAGTGGAATACTGTGCCTGTCATGAATATAGCGCATAAAGCATTGGTGGCATTATACTGTGTTTAAGAAAATAAACAGTGTGACCAGAACTTTTCATATGTGTCACTAGGGTTGAGGCCACTGGCTAACCTGTGTAAAGTTCTGCTTTTATGCGCATGTTCAGACATTTGAACCAGAAAAAAGTGCAAGTGAAACCTTCAGCTCTCATATAACTACATTTGAAGAATGAACACCAACAGCTTAAGTAATCTTTAGTGTTCAAAAATAAATATTTCCGGTCAAGGTGAGCTCAACTAGCATGTCTGCTTTCCCCAAGAAATAAAAATGTGAAAGCACAGTAAGCTGAAACTTTTTTATTTTTTTCACAGTTCAAACTTATCAAACACTGACCTCCCAGAATGATTTTTTTCAGATGCATCCCAGTGCTGCATTGTTGTATACACATAGGGAAATCTGGCTTCCTCTGTCCATATGCCTCCCCTGTCCAGTATACCAAAACATAAGACTCCGTCCCTAACTCTTGATAGGCATGACTTTAAATTCAGAGAGAATGGTACAATACCTAGCCTTCATTGGAGGAGCTGAGGGTCAGAGTGTGTGCAGACCTCCGTTAGGTTCATGATTAGGTCAAGCCACCTGCTGTACTGTCTCTGGGGCTGTCAGCAGCCCAGAGCAGGCTTTGTTCATCAACAGCTGTTGTCAAAATACTACTCTTAGTGTTTCCACAGCTCTCAACTAATCCCCTTTCCATCCTGCCCAACAATTACGTCTCTGCAACTCTCACCCTCAATCTCTCAAGATCTTCTATTTCTCATACTGCATTCCCTCTGCCCTCATCCCTTGTGTCAAACCCCTCCTCAATCTCACATGCACATTAGCCACAATCGCCAGGAAAATTCTCTCTATCATCCCCTCAATGCTCCATCTTCAGCTCAATCCCCTTTCACCTGGAGCTCTCATGGCATCTACTAAGCTCAAAAAGTGATCACCCCGTAGTTTATTCTTCTGAAGCTCTATCTCTACCACTTCTTTCAGCTGTCTACTCCTACTACAGCCCATTACCAGTCGACTAGATCTTGTTTAGACACTTTTAATGCAGCTGTCCTCACTGTGTCACTTGTCCTATAACTGTACTCTCCAGCAATTTATGGGTCAGCCGGCTTTTAGACTCTAGTTCTGCACTTACCTTGCCAAAGCTTCTCTATGACCTTCAGTACACTGTGGAACTGCAGTAGGTTTTCTTCCTCTTGATCTACACAGCTGCAGCACCGCCATGCTCTGTAAATGTTAGTGTAAAAGATGGTGGACCTCAGCTCAATAAGTACATTTTAGGAAACTACCCCAAAATAATACATTTTCAGACATCAGTGAAACTGTAGATGCATTCTGAAAGTTATTTTCCATTGCAGATTCAAAACATTTGTCTGTGGAAGACAGTCAAAGAAGAATGCAAGGTGCACCTTCCAAGTAATAATTTTGGAATGAGAAAGCAATATGGAAAAAATAAATTTAATCTGTCAGGAAACTGATTTTAGTCAACTCTTGCCAGACCTTCTACGAAAGTGTGAATACGAGAAGTGGGATCTTTGTATGTGTTTTTTTTTAAACAAGGATGAGCTCCCTTGCCTAGACTTACCATTTCAGTTTACCCAGGCTCAGGAAATTTTACAGACACACACCAACAGTTTGGACACATTGAAAATGCCCACTAACTCCCTCACAATCCCACAAAAGACTCTCAGAAAGCCATTTGACACTCTCCCAACTTGCTCAGACATTCACTGTCTACCCACAAATTCTAGCATTCTGCACACGCAAGTTCATTCCACCCCTTGAATTGCAACCCCCTCAATCCAGGCACTGTATATAACTTCTGCAGCCATAAAGCACCCTAGAAAGTTATGTTACACACACCAGGCAGACCAATAATGCCCTGAAAAGCTCAAACAAATAACGCTCATAAGCCTCCACTCCAGATCCCCTCAAGACTCTGACACTCAAAATGCATCAAAGGCACTGGAACTTTCCTGGTCACCCCTAAACACCCCCATAATGTACCCAAACAACCTCCTAATGCCACTCAAGAATTCACAGTGAGCCTATACATCCTCAAAGCACCCAAGAAACCCTCAGCATGCACCAAATCACCATCAATGTATCCTCAGGCACTCTACCAACACAACCAGACATCCTCAAAACTTTGCCAAACATTCAATCTGCTGCAACTTGCAACATTCCAAGGACTTAAAATTCCCTCCAAACACTGACAATCACACCCACCAGCTAATGTGAAAACATTCACACCACACACCCTAAACAGCTAATTGTGCCCTAATCACCCTGAGGACAATAAGATCCCAGACACCTCCTCACTATACAGTGTACTCCCTCTTCAAAACCAAAACTGACACACAGCCACAGTTACCTATTCATACACTCATAGACACCATCATAAATCTTTTCCCAATTTCAGCTGGCACATGCCAAACAAATGCCGAAGAAGGGGCCAGAGTGCACGAAATTGACAGACGGGCATGGGACTGGGGGATATTGCTGGCTGCCCTGTACAGCCAACCGTAGTGCTGCTGTGCCCACCCCCCTAGAGCAACCACACAAGATGTAGAAGCTGCAGGTGCAGCTGAGACTATAGGAGGGCATGTAGCAGCAACCGCAATTTCAGTTGGTGGATGTGGGGACGGGGGGCCGCTGCCACCTGTGCAAGAGTAGAGGGAGACTATTGCTCTGGAATGCTGGGAAAATACCCACATTACTCTGACCCGCCACCCCCATATTAGCACTATAGACGGGTCTAATGGGACTCTGCCCTACTGGGAGGGACAAAGGCAATGGCCCTGCTGACTCAACCTCTTCTGTGGACTCGATTTGTGCCTGGGGACTGGGTTCGCTCCTCAGTGTATGAAGGGCATCCTTGTAGAGTGCTGGTACTTTTCTCTGACACTTAGGGAGAGGCATTGTAGGCTGCTGATCCTTGTCCGGGCCTTCTGACACCATCGTAAGGGACCAATCAAGGCTATGAGCTTTTGCTGCTTTCCAGAGCTCACTAAAAGAGTGAAGTTCTTCCCGCGTGATCGGACTATTAATGTTTCAGCATGAGTGTTTCAGAGCCATACTGAGCAAAAGAAAGGAAAGACAGGTGAGGCGTGACGTGCCAAGACCAAAAAACTCAAGATGACCAACCTAACCAACTGACTTGAGGTACCATACAGGCTTTGCTGTGTGCTCTAGCATGACTGCTGCCTGCCCTGTCCTAAAAACTACCCTGACCTCCTGCCCCAACCCTGTACCCTAAAACCTACCCTGTCCTGTCCTAAAAGCTACTCTGACCCCTCGCTCTCGCCCTGACCTCTAAACCTAACCCGCCCTGTCCTAAAAACTACCTCAGCACCCTGCCCCTGCCCTGAACCCGGAAATCTACCTTGCCCTGTCCTAAAAACGACCCCAACCCCCCACCTGTAGGAGGCTGGCCTGGCTTATAGTGGGTACCTTGTGGTACTTACACCTTTTGCCAGATCCAGTTATCCCTTATTAGTAGAATAGAGGTGTTCTAGTAGCTTAGGCTGATAGAGGTAGCTATGGCAAAGCAGCTTAGGCTGAACTAGGAGACATGCAAAGCTCCCACTATACCACTTATATCATATAGCACAATATCATAAGAAAACACAATACTCAGAGTTACTAAAAATAAAGGTAATTTATTTTATTGACAATATGCCAAAAGTATCTCAGAGGATACCCTCACTAAGGAGGTAATTAATATACACAAATTATGTATACACAAACCCAAAACAGGTAAGTAACAGTAAGAAAAGTAGTGCAAACAATGTAGAATCACAATAGGATGCAATAGGTAGACATAAGCCCAGGGGCAACACAAGCCATATACTCCAAAAGTGGAATGAGAATCACGAATGGACCCCAGGCCTGTGGGAAGTTGTAGAGGGTCACTGGGACTGTAAGAAAACAGTAAGGGTGTCCAAAATACCCCACCCCAAGACCCTGAAAAGTAAGCGTAAAGTTACCCTACTAAACCAGAAAGACACAATAGTCGTGATAGGGGATTCTGCAAGAACCACAAGCACCAGCAAAACACTGAAGATGGACTCCTGGACCTGAGGACCTATAAAAGAAGGGGACCAAGTCCAAGAGTCACGAAAGTGTCAAGGGGGGGCAGGAGCCCACTAAACCCCAGATGAAGGTACAAAAGGGCTGCCTCTGGGTGGAAGAAGCCAAAGATTCTGCAACAACGAAAAGGGCTAGGAACTTCTCCTTTGGAAGGAGGATGTCCTACGGTGTGCTGGAGGATGCAGAAGTGTTTCCATGCAGAAATACCACAAACAAGCCTTGATAGCTGCAAGAGTCACGGTTGAGGATTTTGGGTGCTGCTGGGGACCAGGAAGGGCCAGGATGTCGCCCCTTGGAAGAGGCAACAGAGGGGGCACTCAGCAGCTCAAAGAGCCCCAACAGAAGCAGGCATCACCTGCAGAAGCACCAGAACAGGCACTTAGAAAATCTGAGAACAGCAGTTGACTGAGAGTCACAAAGGAGGATCCCACGACGTCGGAGTCCAACTCAGCGAGTTGGGCAATGCAGGACGGAGTGCTGGGGACCCAGGCTAGGCTGTGCACAAAGGAAGTCCTGGAAAAGTGCACAGAAGCCGGAGCAACTGCAAATCCCGCAGTAGACAGGTTTGCTGTCTGGTGTGGGGAGGCAAGGACTTACCTCCACCAAATGTGGACAGAAGGGCCACTGGACTGTGGGAGAGACTTGGACCCAGCTCCGGTGTTCCAGGGACCACGCTCGTCAGGATGAGAGGGGACCCAGAGGACCGGTGATGCAGTAATTTGGTGCCTGCGTTGGCAGGGGGAAGATTCCGTCGACCCACGGGAGATTTCTCGTTGGCTTCCAGTGCAGTGTGAAGGCAGACAGCCCTCAGAGCATGCACCAGCAGGAAACAGTCGAGAAAGCCGGCAGGATGAGGCGCTACAATGTTGCTGGTAGTCGTCTTGCTACTTTGTTGCGGTTTTGCAGGCGTCCTGGAGCAGTCAGCGGTCGATCTTTGGCAGAAGTCGAAGAGGGAAGTGCAGAGGAACTCTGGTGAGCTCTTGCATTTGTTATCTGAGGAATAGCCCAGAGGAGAGACCCTAAATAGCCAAAAAAGGAGGTTTGGCTACTAAGAAAGGAGGCTTGGATACTGAAAGAGGTAGGCACCTATCAGGAGGGGTCTCTGACGTCACCTGCTGGCACTGGCCACTCAGAGCTGTCCATTGTGCCCCAACACCTCTGAACCCAAGATGGCAGAGGTCTGGGACACACTGGAGGAGCTCTGGGCACCTCCCCTGGGAGGTGCAGGTCATGGGAGTGGTCACTCCCCTTTCCTTTGTCCAGTTTCGCGCCAGAGCAGGGCTGGGGGATCCCTGAACCGGTGTAGACTGGCTTATGCAGAGATTGGCACCATCTGTGCCCATCAAAGCATTTCCAGAGGCTGGAGGAGGCTACTCCTCCCCAGCCCTTCACACCTATTTCCAAAGGGAGAGGGTGTAACACCCTCTCTCAGAGGAAATCCTTTGTTCTGCCTTCCTGGGACCAGGCTGCCCAGGCCCCAGGGTGGCAGAATCCTGTCTGAGGGGTTGGCAGCAGCTGCAGTGAAGACCCCGGAAAGGCAGGTTGGTAGTACCCGGGTTCTGTGCTAGAGACCCGGGGATGCATGGAATTGTCCCCCCAATACCAGAATGGTATTGGGGTGACAATTCCATGATCCTAGACATGTTACATGGCCATGTTCGGAGTTTCCATGGTGACGCCACATATAGGTATTGACCTATATGTAGTGCACATGTGTAATGGTGTCCCCGCACTCACAAAGTCCGGGGAATTTGCCCTGAACAATGTGGGGGCACCTTGGCTAGTGCCAGGGTGCCCACACACTGAGGGCCAGATGTAGCATGCATTTTGCATGGTGCAAACTGCGAAAAGGTTTACAAGGAGGCCGACCCCCCCAGACAAGATCCCTGGTGTCTAGGGGCGTTTCCTGGCCATGGATCACAGCCGCGCTGCGATCCATGGCCAGGAAATGGTGCCAGGGAGCCATCGATGGAAAGGGGAGAGACTCCCCTTTCCATCTATGCCTCCCTGGCATCTGGGGAGGCCGTGTTGGCCTTTTTTTCCCCACCGGAGTAGGAAGAGGACACTTACCTGCTCCTCTGCTGCTCCAGTGGGGAAAAATGTGACATCAGCGTGCCTTGCGGAGCACTGATGTCACAAAGGGGTGGGAGGAGGGTGGGGGGGAGACGCAGAAGATGTTCCACGTCTCCAACGGTAAAAAAAACAAAAATGCACCAGAGGATTTTTAACCCCCTCCGTGGTGTCGGCCACTGGTCGTGACCCGCACCAGGAAGGTGTTGCGGGCGTCGGCCAGTGGCCGATGCCCGCACTTATCGGGTTAAGGAGACAATAATATCTCATCTGTAAGTGCTCATCTGCTTTATTCCAAATACGTTGCAAAGTCAATGCTGCTTCCAAACAAAAATGTCTACACGTTTCGGCTGACGCCTTCTCCTGGACATTTTCACCCCACACAAAGGCCTCCACAAATACACATCTTAGACCCTCTTCTATTTTAAGTATTGACTGGTGCAGACTAACAGGGTGGCCATCATATAACATAAAAATTGTGCAATTACTGCTTCTCATATCTACTGTTTAGTTGTTGCCTATCAACATTCACTTAGTGAGAAGCAACGCAATTGTATCATACAAATAAAATTGCTAATTTGTGTGCATAATTTAGTCACTGTATCATTATATAAAAAATCCCCCCAGAACCATAATGTACAGATATCAACACATCACGGGCAGTACTGGAGCCTATTAGTAGCAATGTTAAATTAATAGATATAATTCCCTACATTAAAATCAATTATACATTGTTAGACCTGACAGCCTTAGGGTAGTCACCCCTAACTTTTTGCCTGCCTCCCTCCTCGTTTTTGGATACTGTTTTTGCTGGTTTTTAGACTCTGCGCACTTTACCACTGCTAACCAGTGATAAAGTGTATATGCTCTCTCTCTGTAAACATGGTAACTTTGGGTCATACCTGATTGAACTATTTAATCTACTTATAAGTCCCCAGTCATGTGCACTCCAGGTGCCTAGGGCATATAGATTAAATGCTACTAGTGGACCCGCAGCACGGATTGTGCCAC
Source organism: Pleurodeles waltl (assembly GCF_031143425.1). NCBI lineage: Eukaryota > Metazoa > Chordata > Amphibia > Caudata > Salamandridae > Pleurodeles > Pleurodeles waltl. Next base: position 235,879,004 of record NC_090438.1, on the reverse strand, counting down.
CCACTTAAGTAGCCCCTTTTCCTTGTCCCAGGCCTACCATTGCTAGGCCTGTGTGTGCAGTTTCACTGCCACCTCGACTTGGCATTTAAAAGTACTTGCCAAAGCCTAGAACTCCCCTTTTTCTGCATATAAGTCACCCTTAATGTGTGCCCTGGGTATCCCCCAGAGCAGGGTGCTGTGTAGGTAAAAGACAGGACATGTACCTGTGTAGTTATATGTCCTGGTAGTGTAAAACTCCTAAATTCGTTTTTGCACTACTGGGAGACCTGCTCCCTTCATAGGCTAACATTGGGGCTGCCCTCATACACTGTTGAAGTGGCAGCTGCTGATCTGAAAGGAGCAGGGAGGTCATATTTAGTATGGCCAGAATGGTAATACAAAATCCTACTGACTGGTGAAGTCGGATTTAATATTACTATTCTAGAAATGCCACTTTTAGAAAGTGAGCATTTCTTTGCACTTAAATCCTTCTGTGCCTTACAATCCACGTCTGGCTAGGTTTAGTTGACAGCTCCTTGTGCATTCACTCAGACACACCCCAAACACAGGGTACTCAGCCTCACTTGCATACATCTGCATTTTGAATGGGTCTTCCTGGGCTGGGAGGGTGGAGGGCCTGCCCTCACACAAAGGACTGCCACACCCCCTACTGGGACCCTGGCAGACAGGACTGAACTGAAAGGGGACCTGGTGCACTTCTTAGCCACTCTTTGAAGTCTCCCCCACTTCAAAGGCACATTTGGGTATAAAACAGGGCCTCTGCCCTACCTCATCAGACACTTGCTGGAGAAGAAACCGGAACCAGAAACTACATCCTGCCAAGAAGAACTGCCTGGCTGCTCAAAGGACTCACCTGTCTGCTTTCTACAAAGGACTGCTGTCTTGCTGTTGCCCTGCTGCCTTGCTGAACTCTTGTCTGGCTGTGAAAGTGCTCTCCAAGGGCTTGGATAGAGCTTGCCTCCTGTTCCTTGAAGTCTCAGGACCAAAAAGACTTCTTCCTTTCACTTGGACGCTCCGTGCGCCGAAACTTTCGACGCACAGCTTGTTTCGCGGCGAGAAAAACGCCGCACACCGACGCTGATCGACGCGACGCCCTCGGGGCGATCGAGACTTCGACGCACAACCTCGCAAGGACAAAGCCGCTCGACTTCCCAGGAGAAATCGACGCGACGCCCACCGTGAGTGCGAAACTTTGACGCACGGCCTCGCAAGGACAACGCCGCCCGACTTCCAAGGAGAAATCGACGCGACGCCTGCCGTGAGACCAAACTTTCGACGCACGGCCTCGCAAGGACAACGCCGCCCGACTTCCAAGGAGAAATCGATGCGACGCCTACCGTGAGATCGAAACTTCGACGCGCAGCCCCGCAGAACGACACGCAGCCGGAAAACAAGCAGGAGAATCCACGCACAGACCCGGGACATCTGGTAATCCCCGCGATCCACAAAAAGAGACTGTCTGCGCGCCGGAAAACGACGCCCGACTTCCCCGCGTGGAAAAGACCGACGCAAGTCTGTGTGTGCTGAGGAGAAATCGACGCACACACCCCTTTTTCCACGCATCTCTTCTCCTGTGGCCCTCTGAGGAGATTTTCCACCAGAAACCAGGTACTTTGTGCTTGAAAGACACTGTATTGCATTCTAAAGACTTAAGACACTCTATATCACTTCCCTGTGATATTTCTACAATTTTCCATTGCAACTTTATTCTTTTTGACATACAATTATCCTGATAAATATTATATATTTTTCTAAACACTGTGTGGTGTATTTTTGTGGTGCTATATGGTGGTATTGTATGATTTATTGCACAAATACTTTACACATTGCCTTCTAAGTTAAGCCTGACTGCTCGTGCCAAGCTACCAGAGGGTGGGCACAGGATAATCTTGGATAGTGTGTGACTTACCCTGACTAGAGTGAGGGCTTTTGCTTGGACAGGAAGTAACCTGACTGCCAACCAAAAACCCCATTTCTAACATTGGTGATCAGCGGTGAGGATAGGACTTGTATTTGTGCAGTGACATACAGTAGCTAAGTATTTCACTACATACCCACAGTTGAAGGTCAACTTGGTTTTTATCTCTTTTTTTGAAAATCCGTTTTTTCCTGACAATTTTCAAAAACTAAATCCTCACTCAACATGTCTCTGACTGGGTCTCAGACAGGGGACTTTGACCTAGTCCAGTTGGATACATACACGGTCAAACAACTAAGAGGATTCTGCAGGGCATTAAGGGTACCCACCCAAGGGGCCTCCAGAAAGGAGGACTTTCAAGTGGCGCTGAGGGCCTGGGCAGAAGCCCATTTAGAGGATGATGAGGAAGAGGAGCCAGAAAATGGCCCCTCAGAAGGATTTCCACTATCTATGGATGGTGTTACCACTGCAATTGTGCACCCTTCCAGACCAGGGAGCAGTGTCTCCATGCAAAGCCTGACCGCAGAGGAAAGGAGAGAAGAAAGGGAGTTCCAATTGCAAATGGCAAAACTGAAAATTGAGGCACAACAGGAGGAGAAGAGGGCAGAAACAGAAGCCAAACAAGCTGAGGCTGAAAGAGCAGCCAAACAGATTGAAGCTGAAAGAACAGCCAAACAAGTGGAAGCTGAAAGAGCGTTGGCTGAAAAGAAACTATTGTTGGCTCATGAACTGAGTCTCAAGGAGCTGGAGATCAAGGCAAGACAGTCTGAATCCAGCAATAATGGTGGCAGCATACAGACAGGACCTGCTGGAGAAAAGAAGGTTCGTATACCCAAAAATGTGGTGCCCAGTTTTGTGGTGGGAGATGACATAGATAAATGGTTAGCTGCTTATGAAGTTGCACTAAGGGCTCATGAGGTTCCTGAAGGGCAATGGGGGGTAGCTATGTGGGGTTATGTGCCGCCATTGGGGAGGGACACACTTCTCACATTGGATCCACCGGATCAAAACACATACCCACTCCAGAAAGCCACTTTACTTGCCAAGTTTGGGCTGACCCCTGAGGGATACCGTCAGAGGTTCAGGGACAGCACCAAACAAACCACACAAACATGGGTAGATTTCTTTGATTTCTCTAGTAAGGCACTGAATGGATGGGTGCGGGGCAACAAAGTAGCAGATTATAAAGGTTTATATGACTTGATCCTGAGAGAGCATATGCTTAATGTTACTTATACCGATTTGCGCCAGCACCTAGTGGATAGTAAGCTGACTGATCCCAGGAAGCTTGCTGAGGAGGCGGACCTCTGGGTTAGCACCAGAGTGTGCAAAAAGGTACCTGGGGGGGACTCCCACAAAGGTGGTCAGGGTTCCCAACAGAAGAAAGAGGGGGGAGATAAACTTACAGATAAGGAACTCTCTAAAGGCCCCCAAAAGAATTCCCAGGGAGGGGGTGGCAACCCTTCCTTTTCCAAATTTGGGAAGAAACCAGGGACATTTGACAGGTCAGGAAAATCTAGCCCCAAATGCATGGAGTGTTACCAATATGGTCACTACAAAGGCGATCCACAGTGCCCCAAGAGGGCACCGTCCACTACCGGACAGGCGCCTGGGTTGACTAGTGTAGCACTCGGGGGGGAGATGGACCCCACTAGCTTTGGGGAGCAGGTAGAGATTTCCCTAGTGTCCCTGGGAGAAGGAGAAATGATGTCCAAGGTCCACATGCCTAAAAATACTTCCAAGTACCGGCAGTGGGTCCTCATTGATGGGCAGAAGGTGGAGGCTCTGCGTGACACAGGAGCCAGTATGACTACTATCAAGAGTCAGCTGGTGTCCACAGAGCAGATAATCCCGAATACATTCCACCAGGTCATAGTCGCTGACAACCGCGAGAGTCACCTACCGGTGGCTCGGGTTCCCTTTGAGTGGGGGGGGGTCTCTGGTACTCTGAAAGTAGCTGTGAGTCCTGCCATGCCTGTAGATTGTCTGTTAGGCAATGATCTAGAGCATACTGCTTGGAAAGAAGTAGAGCTCAGATCTCACCTGGAGATGTTAGGGTTACCTGAGTGGGTCTGCATGACCACCCGGTCCATGGCTGACCGAGAGGGAAGTCAAGGGCATCTGGAGCCTGGAACGATGGCCCAGGGAGCTGCCAAGAGGAGGGACGAGGGGCGCGGGAAACCGGTCCCAGAAGTTCCCACAGTGGCTGACGGGGCTCCTGAGGAGGAGACTCCCGAGCCAACTGGGGAAGACATTGCCACCCTAGGTGACTTACCGGAGCTTGCTGGCTGGCAAGTTGAGGGTGGACCCACCAGGGAGGAATTCTGCCAGGCGCAGAAAGAGTGTCCCACTCTAGAAGGGTTGAGGAAACAAGCCTTAAACCAGGCAGCAGGTGACGCCTCTGGCAATCACCACCTATATTGGGAGAATGATCTCCTCTACAGTGAGCCTAGGGTTCCGGTCTTTGGGGCAGCCCGTGTGCTGGTGGTCCCCCAATGTTACCGAGCCTTCCTACTGGGTCTGGCTCACGACATTCCCCTGGCAGGACATTTGGGACAAGACAAGACCTTCAACAGGCTTGTCAACCACTTTCACTGGCCCAAAATGAGGACACACTCAGACAAATTCTGCAGGGCTTGTCCTACCTGCCAGGCTAGTGGTAAAGCAGGAAAGAGGGTTAAAATCCCCCTGATTCCACTTCCTGTCGTTGGCACCCCCTTTGAAAGGGTGGGCGTCGACATTGTTGGCCCCTTGGACCCCAAAACTGCCTTAGGCAACAGGTTTATCCTGGTTTTGGTGGACCATGCCACCCGGTACCCAGAGGCAATCCCTCTGAGGACCGTAACTGCATCGGTGGTAGCCAGAACCCTGATGGGGATATTTACCCGTGTGGGATTCCCCAAGGAGATAGTGTCTGACAGAGGCACTAACTTCATGTCCGCGTACATGAAGCATCTGTGGGATGCGTGTGGTGTAACCTACAAGTTCACCACACCCTATCACCCCCAGTCTAATGGGCTTGTGGAGAGATTCAACAAGACCCTGAAAGGCATGATTGGTGGCCTCCCTGAGGCCATGAGGCGTAAATGGGACGTCCTCTTACCATGCCTTCTCTTTGCTTACAGAGAGGTCCCCCAGAGGGGGGTAGGGTTCAGTCCCTTTGAGCTTCTCTATGGGTACCCCGTCAGGGGACCCTTAAGCATGGTCAAGGAGGGATTGGAGAACGCTCCAAAGACACCCCCTCAGGACGTGGTCAGCTACATGTTGGCCCTCCGCAATCAGATGACCCGCTTCTGGAAAGAGGCCCAAAGTAACCTGGAGGCCAGTCAAGAGGTGATGAAACAATGGTATGACCAGAAGGCCACTCTGGTAGAGTTTCAACCTGGAGACAAAGTGTGGGTAATGGAGCCAGTAGAGCCCAGAGCTCTCCAGGACCGCTGGTCTGGCCCATTTGAAATAAAGGAGCGGAAAGGGGAGGCCACTTACCTAGTGGACCTCCAAACCCCTAGGAACCCCCTAAGGGTGCTCCACGTGAACCGACTAAAAGCTCATTTTGAGAGGTCGGAGATCAACATGCTTCTGGTCACAGATGAAGGAATGGAAGAGGAGAGTGAACCTCTCCCTGACCTCCTCTCTGCCCAAGAAGGTGATGGGTCCGTAAGCGGGGTCATTCTGTCTGACTCCCTGACTCTAAACCAGAAAGGAGACTGCTATGAGCTGTTGGAGCAGTTCTCCCCCCTCTTCTCCCTTACTCCGGGACTGACCCACCTCTGTGTTCATGATATTGACACCGGTGACAGTCTCCCTGTGAAAAACAAAATTTACAGGTTGTCAGATAAGGTGAAGGCCAGCATCAAGGAGGAGGTCTCCAAGATGTTGACGCTAGGGGTTATTGAGAAGTCCAGTAGTCCCTGGGCCAGCCCAGTGGTGTTGGTCCCCAAGGCTACTGCCCCAGGCGCGAAGCCAGAACTCCGGTTCTGCGTGGACTACCGGGGTCTCAACTCAGTCACACGGACTGATGCTCACCCCATCCCCCGAGCTGATGAGCTCGTGGACAGGCTAGGCGCTGCCAAGTTCCTGAGTACGTTTGATCTTACTTCAGGGTACTGGCAGATCGCCCTGACTGAGGGGGCTAAGGAAAGGTCCGCCTTTTCCACCCCTGACGGCCATTACCAGTTCCGGGTGATGCCGTTTGGATTGAAAAATGCCCCCGCTACCTTCCAACGGTTGGTTAACGGGGTCCTGGCTGGCAAGGATGCCTTCTGTGCAGCCTACCTGGATGACATAGCTGTCTACAGTTCCAGCTGGGAGGAACACCTGCTCCACCTCAAGGAGGTGCTTCAGGCCCTGCAACAGGCAGGCCTGACCATCAAGGCTAGTAAGTGCCAGATTGGGCAGGGTTCCGTGGTGTACTTGGGACACCTAGTAGGTGGTGGCAAGGTGCAGCCACTCCAGGCCAAGATCGAAACTATCAAGGCCTGGCAACCACCTCGAACCCAGACTGAGGTGAGGGCCTTTTTAGGCCTCACCGGCTACTACCGCAGGTTTGTCAAGGGCTATGGTACCATTGTGTCCCCCTTGACACAACTCACGTCCAAGAAGCAACCTAGGTTGGTGAATTGGACAGAGGCTTGTCAGAAAGCCTTTGACGCCCTAAAGGAAGCCATGTGCACGGCCCCCGTGCTCAAGGCCCCTGACTACTCCCAGGAATTTATCGTGCAGACAGACGCTTCAGAGCATGGCATAGGGGCAGTCCTAGCACAGCTAAATGAGGAGGGCCAAGATCAACCGGTAGTCTTTATTAGCAGAAGGCTATTACCACGGGAACAGAGGTGGAGTGCTATTGAAAGAGAAGCTTTTGCTGTGGTCTGGGCACTGAAGAAGCTGAGGCCCTACCTGTTTGGGACTCACTTCCTAGTTCAGACAGACCACAGGCCCCTCAGATGGCTCATGCAGATGAGGGGTGAGAATCCAAAACTTCTGAGGTGGTCCATTTCCCTACAGGGGATGGACTTTACGGTGGAACATCGCCCAGGGGTTGACCACGCCAATGCTGATGGTCTCTCCAGGTACTTCCGCCTTAGCGATGAGAGCTCCCAGGAGGTCGGGTAGCTCTCCCCACTTTCAGCTGGGGGGGACACATGTTAGACCTGACAGCCTTAGGGTAGTCACCCCTAACTTTTTGCCTGCCTCCCTCCTCGTTTTTGGATACTGTTTTTGCTGGTTTTTAGACTCTGCGCACTTTACCACTGCTAACCAGTGATAAAGTGTATATGCTCTCTCTCTGTAAACATGGTAACTTTGGGTCATACCTGATTGAACTATTTAATCTACTTATAAGTCCCCAGTCATGTGCACTCCAGGTGCCTAGGGCATATAGATTAAATGCTACTAGTGGACCCGCAGCACGGATTGTGCCACCCACTTAAGTAGCCCCTTTTCCTTGTCCCAGGCCTACCATTGCTAGGCCTGTGTGTGCAGTTTCACTGCCACCTCGACTTGGCATTTAAAAGTACTTGCCAAAGCCTAGAACTCCCCTTTTTCTGCATATAAGTCACCCTTAATGTGTGCCCTGGGTATCCCCCAGAGCAGGGTGCTGTGTAGGTAAAAGACAGGACATGTACCTGTGTAGTTATATGTCCTGGTAGTGTAAAACTCCTAAATTCGTTTTTGCACTACTGGGAGACCTGCTCCCTTCATAGGCTAACATTGGGGCTGCCCTCATACACTGTTGAAGTGGCAGCTGCTGATCTGAAAGGAGCAGGGAGGTCATATTTAGTATGGCCAGAATGGTAATACAAAATCCTACTGACTGGTGAAGTCGGATTTAATATTACTATTCTAGAAATGCCACTTTTAGAAAGTGAGCATTTCTTTGCACTTAAATCCTTCTGTGCCTTACAATCCACGTCTGGCTAGGTTTAGTTGACAGCTCCTTGTGCATTCACTCAGACACACCCCAAACACAGGGTACTCAGCCTCACTTGCATACATCTGCATTTTGAATGGGTCTTCCTGGGCTGGGAGGGTGGAGGGCCTGCCCTCACACAAAGGACTGCCACACCCCCTACTGGGACCCTGGCAGACAGGACTGAACTGAAAGGGGACCTGGTGCACTTCTTAGCCACTCTTTGAAGTCTCCCCCACTTCAAAGGCACATTTGGGTATAAAACAGGGCCTCTGCCCTACCTCATCAGACACTTGCTGGAGAAGAAACCGGAACCAGAAACTACATCCTGCCAAGAAGAACTGCCTGGCTGCTCAAAGGACTCACCTGTCTGCTTTCTACAAAGGACTGCTGTCTTGCTGTTGCCCTGCTGCCTTGCTGAACTCTTGTCTGGCTGTGAAAGTGCTCTCCAAGGGCTTGGATAGAGCTTGCCTCCTGTTCCTTGAAGTCTCAGGACCAAAAAGACTTCTTCCTTTCACTTGGACGCTCCGTGCGCCGAAACTTTCGACGCACAGCTTGTTTCGCGGCGAGAAAAACACCGCACACCGACGCTGATCGACGCGACGCCCTCGGGGCGATCGAGACTTCGACGCACAACCTCGCAAGGACAAAGCCGCTCGACTTCCCAGGAGAAATCGACGCGACGCCCACCGTGAGTGCGAAACTTTGACGCACGGCCTCGCAAGGACAACGCCGCCCGACTTCCAAGGAGAAATCGACGCAACGCCTGCCGTGAGACCAAACTTTCGACGCACGGCCTCGCAAGGACAACGCCGCCCGACTTCCAAGGAGAAATCGACGCGACGCCTACCGTGAGATCGAAACTTCGACGCGCAGCCCCGCAGAACGACGCGCAGCCGGAAAACAAGCAGGAGAATCCACGCACAGACCCGGGACATCTGGTAATCCCCGCGATCCACAAAAAGAGACTGTCTGCGCGCCGGAAAACGACGCCCGACTTCCCCGCGTGGAAAAGACCGACGCAAGTCTGTGTGTGCTGAGGAGAAATCGACGCACACACCCCTTTTTCCACGCATCTCTTCTCCTGTGGCCCTCTGAGGAGATTTTCCACCAGAAACCAGGTACTTTGTGCTTGAAAGACACTGTATTGCATTCTAAAGACTTAAGACACTCTATATCACTTCCCTGTGATATTTCTACAATTTTCCATTGCAACTTTATTCTTTTTGACATACAATTATCCTGATAAATATTATATATTTTTCTAAACACTGTGTGGTGTATTTTTGTGGTGCTATATGGTGGTATTGTATGATTTATTGCACAAATACTTTACACATTGCCTTCTAAGTTAAGCCTGACTGCTCGTGCCAAGCTACCAGAGGGTGGGCACAGGATAATCTTGGATAGTGTGTGACTTACCCTGACTAGAGTGAGGGCTTTTGCTTGGACAGGAAGTAACCTGACTGCCAACCAAAAACCCCATTTCTAACATACATTTTCATCTTTTTGATGTTATTCACCATAAAATAAAGTGACTTGTGCATTATGTGCCATTGAAAATATAAAATGGCACATATAGCAATATATAGATGTACACATTCATATATGGAAATTTGTCCATAAATAATTTGTTGTTTCTCTGGAGTATGTATTCACATGATCTTTTACAATAAACCTACTTAATAAAGTAAAAAACTGAGCATCAACTGTCTATTCTGTATATTGGATACCCATATGATCAAAGTGCAATAACAATTACAACATGCACTCCTAAAGTTATAAAATTTGTTAGACGGTCATAGGGGTGTCGTATATCAGCTCAAGTCTGTAAATATTTGGTCAATTTTAAAATGCGTCTATTACCCCAATATCTCATAAAAAATACGCCTCATAAATTCTACTACAACTGAACAATTATCCTGCCCTATTGTCTATCCTACAGCCAAATAATCTAATACTTCATTCTAACAATAACCACAGGCCACCTTCTATGGTCGACATCAGTGGATTCAACTGAATGAATCAGTGAACCCCTGTGGTAATATAAAATTGTAACCGTACTACGTACAGTGCCCAGTGCACAAGTGCTAAAAGATCTATGAGATAATAAGTATTATAAAAACCAAAAATGTAAAGAATTAAATTAAAAAGGAAATCATTGTAATTTCAGCAATCAAGATGTATACTGTCAGCTTGTCTTAGTAAATGTCAATTTTCAAAGCTATATCAAAACAACATCAATATTCGTGGCCCATTATAATAAATATTTCAGATCTCAACAAAAAATATATAGGAAGAAGTGAACATCACAGCAGTTCAGCATATTCCAATACTCATATTGATTATGTTCTATCTTTTCATCATAAATGTACATAAAGTTCTGCATCAAGATCATGTCCCCATGGATTTTCTGAACCAAGCAATAAAATCATCATGGATTCCATTTGTCTTAACTTCAATGTCCTATCACCTGATCTAGGGCCTAATTTGATGGATTTGATCCCATAGAAAGTTAAAGTGCTACTATCTCCTCCATGTGTATCCCAGAAATGTTTGGCCAAAGGGTAGGATCTGTCATGATTCTTGATTGCTCTAAAATGTTGTACAAACCTGATCTTAAGTTTGTGAATGGTGCTGCCCACATATTTCTTCTGGCAGCCACATTCAATAACATAAACTACATATTCAGTTTCACAAGTGTTACAGTCTCTGATCACACATTTTCTACCATTAAATGTTTGATAACTCTGCACATTTTCTGCATATTTGCACGCCTTACAATGGCCACATTTCCAAAAGCCTAAACTCTTTTTGGTCAGTCACAGCCTAGTGCTTTTACTATAATTTGTGCCATATAGGCTCCTGATGAAATGGTCTCCCAATGAGTAAGTTCTACAATAGTTGATTTGAGGATGTTGACCAGTCATCCCTTTTGTATGTGGATCTTGTTGTAAAACAATCCAATTGTGTTACAGAATGTTCCTAAGTGCCACATGTTGATGACTGAATTCAAGAAACAGTCTAGGAGGAGATCTATTCATTTTAGAATTGTCATTGATGAATTGGTTCTTGAAGTGCAATTCTTCTCTGGTTTTTTTTTGGACTCTATTCTGTGTATTAATGAGAATATGATAAGGATATCCACTCCTCAAAACTCTTTGTGTCATTGCTATAATTTCCATTCTAAAACCAATATATATATTGGCAGCCAGCACTGGGTAGTTATAGTTAGGATTGTTTCTGTACTGGAAATGCTTTTTTTGAGTTGCTAATAACTTTGGCGCCATTTGGCAAATCTTGACGAAAGGTTCCCGAAAAAAGGATATTCACTTTAGCTTCCCCCTGGAAAGTGATCTGTCAAACTAGGGCTAGGAAAAGAGCATTAAAAAAGCAAATTTCCCTATGAATTTTCCATAGACTTCCTTAGGCAGGGTTACCGAAAATAAACAGCTGAACAAAATTACACCAAGTTTGGCAGGAAGCTAGAACTAAGTCCTTATATTGTACTTTTTGTGATTTGGTGTAAATGTGTTCAATAGTTTTTTTTTTAAAATAAAGGCTTAAAAATATTTGTGTATCTGGACTGTTGGGTCTGTGAGAGGATCACAAGAGGTTGCGAGAGACTTGGAGGCGCGTCAGTTTCAGAATATAGTGTTCTGATTGGCCCAGGGAGATTTTTTCCACTTGGGCAATTCCTTCCAGCAGGGCATTTTACTTCAGTAATCTGCACAGGTCCACAAATGATCTGAGCCACCCAGTCCTAATTATTTCCTCACAGTCCCTGCTTCTCCTTCTGAAGCTCTTCCTCTTTACCTTACTGTAAAGGAGGTGTTTTTTAGCTACTGATGGACTTGAGTTGCATAACTTGTTTTAGGTCAGTTTTAGCTCATACAGCACAAGTTGCATTTTTAACATGTTACTTTTTCACTTAAGGTTTAACAAATCTGATTTCACTCTTAGATTAGACTTTAAAATTTAAATAGGAAATAGCTTTGAATCATTTTTTCAAGTATTTTACCATTTGAAGAAAGGAATTACAAGTTTTTAATCCCAACGTGGCCTGTTAAGGAAAAGTCCAGCGAGGCCTACGAAGCTTTGGTATTTTTATTCCTGTGAAAAAACACTAACTCAAGCATGTTGAGCGCCCTGTTTTTACATATTAGCACCCTATTCTGTGGGATTTTAAGTCACATTTTGAGGGTGAAATGGCTATATAAAAATAGGCTTTTCATACACGCCAAAGGGTCTTTTTGTTACTGTTAGACCTGGCATCCTTGGCGTGGTCTCCCCTGTATTTTTTGCCTTTGTTTCCCATGTTTTACTATGTGCTGGACTCTGTTTTGCTATTTTTGGTACTCTGGGTACATTACCACTGCTGACCAGTGCTAAAGTACAAGTGCTCCAGTATAAAATATGCATGCAATTGGCTTTCCATGATTGGCATATTTGATTTACTAGTAATTCCCTAGTAAAGTGCACTAGAGGTGCCCTGAAAATCAAATGCTACTAGTGGGCCTGTAGCACTGATTGTGCCAACCACATAAGTAGTCCTGTAAACATGGATCAGACCTGCCACTGCAGTGTCTATGTGTGCAGTTTTAACCTGCCAATTCGACTTAGCAAGTATACACACTTGCCAGGCCTGACCCTTCCCTTTTTATTACATGTAAGGTACCCCTAAGGTAGGCCCTAAGGTAGGCCCTAGGTAGCCCCATGGGCAGGGTGCAGTATATGCTAAAGGTGGGGCATGCACTGATGTGTTTTACATGTCCTAACAGTGAAATACTGCCAAATTTGTTTTTTATTGTTGCATAGGTTAACATGGGGCTGCCATTAACTAACTTTAAATTGCAGAATCCCTTTGGGAGCAGATGGGAATATGGAGTTTGGTATCTCAGAACTCACAGTTTAAAAATACATCCTGTGGTAAAGTTGTTTTTTGAATTGTCAGTTTGAAAATGCCACTTTTAGAAAGTGGGCATTTTCTTGCTTTTACCATTCTGTGACTCTGCCTGTTGGTGTATTCCCTGTCTAAGTCAGTTTGACAGTCGGGCTGTTTGTGAATCCCCTCTAGACAGTGACACAAAGGGTGCTGGGGTGTAGCCTGCATATCCTGATGAGCCATCTGTGCTAGAGTGGAGGGAGGAGTGGTCACTTAGACCTGAATGGGCTGTGCCTGCCCTCCCACAATGCATTCTCCAAACCCCTGGTGTGTGTCTGGGGCATGGCCTGGGCAAGGCAGGATCTTGTGAACAACAGTGACTTTGCTTTGGACTTTGCCTACTTTAAAGGCAGAAAGGAGTATAAGTAGTGGACCCAAAACCCCAGATTTTAGTTTTCTTTAAGATTACTTCTGAATTCAAGAGGAACCTCTGCCACGGAGAAGGGCTGAAAAGCTGGAGGAGGAGTACTGCCCCTTTGCCTGTGACTGTGCTTTTCTGGGTTGGCCTGCAGTCTGCCTGAGAGAGTACAAAGACTGGACTTTGTAGTATACTCCTGCTAGTGAAGGATCTCCAAGGGCTTGGATTGAGCTTGTCTCCTGTTTTGAAATCTCAGGGCCGATCAAATACTTCCTCTGCCAAAACCATGCACAGAACACCGTGCGGGGAAAATGTAATTGCACCACCTGCAACGCGCCTGAAAAACAATGCACCATCCACCTTGCAGCAAAAAACGACACCCCACCTGCATCGCGGCTGGGAGATTGATGCATTGCAGCTGGATAAAACGACACAACACCCGCTTGTGGCGGCTGATAACAACGCAAACCCCATGCAGGACAGTCTTCCGACACTGTGCAACTGGATTTCTCACACATCATCGCTGGGTGTCAAAAGTCAACACAAGCCTGATCGGCTCCGAGAAGCCCATCCGGAAATCGAAGCATAGCTCTCTTGCGGGAGAGAAAAACCACACAGCACCTAACCAACCGGACAAGAAATTGATGCACAGTCTCACTTGCGAGTGAAAAATCGACACATCGTTGACTTTTCGATGCACGCTCGCCTGTGCGGCCTTATTCCCAATGCAACCCATGTACTTTGTGAAACAACAATGTTCCCATTGTTTTCTTTGGAGTAAGACTCCTATTCTTTTGAAAATTCATATCTTGACTCATGTATGTTGGATTTTTGTCCTTTTGGTCTTGTTTGATTTACATAAATATTACTTATTTTTCTAAACTGTTGTGGTGTCCATTTTGTAGGGTTTGCACTGTATTACTGAGTGTGTTGGTACGAATACTTTACACATTGCCTTTGAGATAAGCCTGACTGCTTGTGCCAAGCTACCAAGGGCGTGAGCAGGGGTTATCTTAAGTGTGTATCTGTGAGGGTCCCTGCTTGGACAGAGAGCGAAATGCCTGCCAACCAGAGACCCCATTTCTAACACTTACCATGTGTCCGTGCAGTGCTTCAAACTAAAGCCCAAGAAAAACACAGCGATGTTTCTGGAAAGCATATATTGTTTTCATATAGGATATTGTAAGTACACACTATAGACCTAAAAGACAATTAACTCTCACGCCTTAGGTGCAGTGTCTTCACCATGTATATTGGTCTTACAGGAAGGTAAAATATACCAATTGGATGAAAGCAACTTTCCCACTTTTTTTTTCTGTGCTGCTGTGGAAGTATGCCCTTTTATCCAGAAAGGTAAATTGACATATAAATTAACAGAGAAAACCAAACCCAAGTTACCTTCGTTAAAAATGTCTATATCTAGTCTAACCTTTACCGATGCATGAATCGCTGATACTAAAACAGGTTTCATTATTACCTTTCACTTGCACACACACAAAAAAAAAAACTGTTTTAAGTGTTTGAGTTCAGAGAGTGTGGCAATGTGGCAATATGCTTGTGTCCTCCCTGAACCATTAATCATACAAATTATATAGTGCACGTCTTGCAAATTAGAAAAATGACAAATTTGAGAGTGTCAGTAGCCTCTGCTCTCCAGTGATCATTTTAATACTGCAGCTGAAATAGAGTGATATTACTTTGGTCAGGTGGCAGATGGGAGCATTTCGTTAGTGGCAGTCACTGTATGAGCTGAAACGATTTATTACGTCCGGTGTTTGTTTACGCTCTGCTTGTAATTATACGTTTATCTACTTAAATTAGCAAGTGAGAGGTCGCAAAAAGTAGTCATATTTATCTAGTCTTTGTGTAGTAGCAATAAAAGCAGGCTAATATTACGTACTGGAAAATAGAAAAATAATACTATACTAGTGACAGCACGATAATTTCAGGGTGCTAGGTCCGTGCGAGAGACAGGTTAAGATACATTTGCTTCTGATCACAGGAGTGTTATCCATATTAACAATGCCCCATGGCGCACCCCCGAGAAAGGGCAGAAATGAGCCGTATCTTCAAGAAACGGTGCATTTTTGTCCTCTCCCCTTGCACTGACACACAAATTAACGCCATACGCCAGTGGAGGCCCCCTTGCACTCTGGTTCAGGGGTGTCTGCGTTGTAGGGATGATTGTTTTTGTGGCGGAAGCGGCCCCTTCCTGCACAAAACAATTAATTGGAGGTGTTTTCCTTTTTCTATCTGCATCCCACATAGAAAGAGGAAAATACGGGGAGAAATAAAAATATTTCTCTCCTTGGCGTCACTCTTATGCCACTGCCACCCCTGGCGTAGGCTTTTGACACATTCCCAGGTTTATGAAACCAAAAATCAATGGATGTTGGGAACACCCATGCAACACCCATGGAAACAACTCCCTGATACAAAGTAAGGCAATGCAGAGTGGCTTTGCGTGGCCTTGTACATATGGGTGAGGAGCCTGCACTGCCGGTGCGTCACTAAATGAAACTCACCGGTGGCGCAGACTGCTTATCAATATGGGCCCAAGGCCCATATTTATGGGCCTTGTGGCGCAGGGCAGCGCAGCAAGACACCTTGCTGCACTGCCCTGTGTCACAGAGAAAGGGCAAGAATGCAGCATGTTTATCCAACATGGCGCATCCCTGTCCTTTTTCTCTGTGCTGGCACACTTTTGGCACCTTCACACCAATGCAGGAATGCTTTTATGCAGGAAGAGGTACCTTCCTACACAAAAAAATAATCCCAAGGGTTTTTTTCCTCTTTGCTGAGGAGAAAGAAAAACATTTCTCCCTGTATGGCTTTTATAAACCTTCAATTTAAAATCATTAAAACAATTCACATTGCAGTCAGAGATTAATCATTATTATGCCAATGCATCCTTTATCATATGAGATCTATTTCAGTACACACTGAAAAGTAATACAGGTATGAGCTTTCTAGGTGCTTTACATTTCAAAATTATTAAGCTCTTGGGCCGAATATACCAGGGGGCATCTTTATGAGAAGGTGATGTAGTGCAGCACAGCAAGTCACCTTCCTGCGCTGCGTCACAGGGAAAGGGCAGGAATACGTCATATTTAAGGCAATAAGACTCATTCCTTCCCTTTCCCCTGTGCTGGTGCCCTTTTGGCTGCCTAGTGGCAACACAGGCACTGTTGCACCATGGTGAAAGATTGCCTGATTTGCATGCAGTATTGTTTATGTGCAGAAAGGGACACCTTTCTACACAAAAACAATCTGAGAAGAATATACCTCTTTCTGTGCAGAATGCAATACACATAGAAAGAGGAAGTAATGGGAGAAATAAAGATATTTTTCTCATTATGCCTCAACCGAGGAGGTGTATCTTTTTTGTACACTCCCAGGTCTGACAGTTTTGGTAAATCTGGAAATGCGTCAAAAACCATGGGAGCTGCATGGGAGCACATACACTGTACCCGTTGAATGCCTTCTCAGACATTTTAAGGCAACACAGTGATTTGTGCTGTGTTGCCTTGCTCCAGATTTATGGAGACACTCAGGGCTCTGCAAAGCAGTCTTGAATGGCTTCATAAATCCATTGTTAGGTTTGGATCACTCTCGCACTATGTTGAGTGGTGCAAGAGGGACGCAACCTAACTCCTAAATATGCCCCATAGCATTGATATTGAATAGCTGTTGTCAGGAATAAGGCTGTGCGTGGCCCAGGTCCCGCCCGAAACTCTGCTGCATGTATTTGCAGCGCTTCATGCGCACCACTTGTCATCCCTTCCTGTTCTAAAAGTGGCCTTCAGCATCGCCTGCCCTGTGGTAAAGCTCATGTAGCTGCAGGGTCAGGACATTGGTGGTCAAGATGCACTTATCAGTGCTATTCTATGAAGGGACTACAATTCCCAGGTTTTTAGAGGCAGCGGCCATCTTGGGGTGTGGCAGGCCCATAAAGCCCAGCCACACCCAAGGACCTTGCTCACCATTTTGAAGACTTCGATGCAGTCAGACCTCGTGGGAGTTCCTATGAAGAAGAGCAGATTTCCTGCATGGCAGATTGACAGCAAGTCAGAGTATCATTGTTTCCATGGTGAATTCAGATACGAGTAGGTCTTACTCGTAGCGGTAAGGTCTTGATGAGCCCAATCTTGAAGGAAGCGGTTACTTCCAAAAGCACTGCCCCCCTTAGCACAACAAGCAAATGTTTTCAGTTCTAAGAGTAAAGCGGCCTTGACGCGACAATCAAAGCGATTCGGATCACAGGAGTAAAGCGTCCCTTAGCACAATGATCAAAGCGTTTCAGTCCACATGAGTAAAGCACCCTTGGCACGACAATCAAATCGTTTCAGTTCACATGAGTGAAGCGCCCTTGGCACGATAATCAAAGCGTATCAGTCCACATGAGTAAAGCGCCCTTGGCACGACAACCTAAGCGTTTCAGTTCACATGAGTAAAGCGTCCTTGGCACGACAATCAAAGCGCTTCAGTCCACATGAGTAAAGCGCCCGTGGCACGACAATCAAGCGTTTCAGTCCACATAAGTAAAGCACCCTTGGCACGACAATCAAAGTGTTTCAGGCCACATGAGTAAAGCAGTCTTGGCACAAGGATCAAAACGCTTTATTCCACATAAGTAAAAGCGCCCGCATAGCACAACAAGCAAAGCGCTTCAAGGTACAAGAGTAAAGCGCCCTTGGTACGACAATCAAAGCGTTTCAGGCTACATGAGTAAAGCGATCTGGTTATGAGTATCAAAACGCTTCAGGCCACATGAGTGAAGCGCCCCTTGGCATAACGAGCGTAGCGCTTCAGACAAAGCAAGTAAAAGCGCTCTCTGGCATAATAAAAAAGGAGCTTCGTGTATGATGATCAAAGCTCTTCATGAACAACAAGCAAGGCGCTTATGTCCAAAGAACAAAACGCTTCAAGTAAATGTGAAAACGTTTCAGAGATAAGCAAATTATAGTTTCATTGATTTTAGGGAAACATAATATGTGAGATACATATTTAAGTCTTTGAGAATTTCTAGGCTTAGATCAAATGTTTATCTTATGAATGCATAATTGTTACATGATTGATATTTAGAGTATGACCATATTCCAATGCTCTTGCCATCTCAAGGTTTAGAGGTTGCAGTTTGTTCTTGTTCCATGATTCAAAGAAGGGGCTACACCCAATTCACAAAGGGTCTCAATCTGATATCACGGAGACGCCTTTATTCAAGAGTCTATTGGTGAGTTATAATGTTATGAATGAATGTATGCATATTTGTTCTAACCGTTTCTTTTCAGATCTCTCTCCCTGCAGTTCCCTACCCTAATTCCCTTCCCCCTCTTGGCTTCATCATAACTCTGTGCTATAATAGCCTTCTGAGTTGGTGACAACTGGTGGTGGGCCTTTTGTTCAGCAGCGTGCAGATCCCGAGGAAAGGGCACTGAGACAACTGTATTATGTGTATGATAGACAGTTACAGGGGTGTGCTTACGAATTACAACTAGGTCATTAACATCCAGATTTAACAAGGTTTTGTATCAAGGTTCTGTTCCATTTTTGATGCTGCCCGAGGCATAATCTATTGTGGTATCTACTAAGCCCTGCAAAGCCTAATTTACATGGCTTTATAGAAACAACTGATACAAGGCAGGGAATAGTGGTACCCTGTGTTACCTCGCATCAGGGAGGGGTTATATGGGTGGAGCATGGGTGTTCCCTTGCATCTACAAATATATTCTGATGTGAACCCAAGTTACTAAAGTCAGTAAACATATATTTGTGCCAGAATGTTGCACCTACCCAGTGCTGGTGTAATAAGGAGAAATATATTTTTCTCCTATTCTGCAGCACATGGATACAGATGAATAAGCCTCTAAAAATAGTTTTGTGTAGGAATGAGTCCCTTCCTTAATGCAAGCATCTTTGTGTTGTGGCGCAACAGTGCCTACATTAGCATTAAGCATCTCAAAGTGTGCCAGTGCTACAAGAGAGGAAACATATGTCATATCTTTGTAGATAAAGATCTTTTCTACTCTCTCTGTTTGACCAACATAGTGCAGCAACTATCATTGCTGTTGTGTGCTGTGTCAAAGATTAGTAAATCTGGGTCTACTTTTATGGAGTGTCCATCTTACTATTTTGATACCTTGTGTTACTATCTGTCCTATTTTGAGCCTTATTTTATCCTAGAAGGGACCCAGAAATAATGTGGTCTGTGACTTGGAGAAATAGTCACGGAAAAGACATCAATTTTGCATTGCACCAGGTTTTCCAGCAAGTCTTTGTGTCGTGTTCCTGTAATCATCTATACAATTGCATCCCTTCTTTTGGCTAAGATTAATGCCATAGTTACACATTGCCTATTTACTTTGAGTATATGTGCCTTGCCAATTAGTACTAGTGAGTACTAGTGTTTTAAGTATGTGAATTTATGTCATAACACAAATAAATTCAAGTGCAATATTCCAGTATTGTTTAACTGCCCTACAGTCTCTGTCCAGAAGCAGGAAGTCATTCAGTTCCCAGCACGTTCTGCAGTGAAAGCTTATTCCAGCCTGAAATTTTGATATTTTCAGTGAGGGGTGTAATAGTAATGGGTTATGAATTTCCATTGAATCATGATGTGCCCTTTATTCAATGGGGCCACCAACAATATTACTAGTTTGTCCTAGATCCCATTCCCATGTATTTTTTGTTGCAGATAAGGCTGTCTATGAGTGGTTGCCATATCATAACGGAGTGCAAAATGCTTTGTATTTTTCTCAGTAATTTTGGTGAGTGCTTTGGATTCTACTGGCATTTGACGAAATGGGTGCCTTATTAATCTATCCATCTGGTGAATTCTAATGTATAGCAGTGTCAACTGTGGAACACTTTCATGTCACCATTTTTTTTAAATCTAGTGTCATGACTTGACCACCTGGCTAGGGTTCCCCCATACTGGTCATATCAAGATTGGGCAAGATATAATTTGAGTCATCCTTTAATATTGGGTGAAAAGACGGGTTATGAATACTGGGGGTAATTGGGAATACAATTGCTCCCTTCCAGCTGCATGGGTCAGGCGTCCTCAGGCTTTACATGTTGTGTTGACTGTGTGGAGGTCTGATTTCTTAACACTTGGGGGCATATTTACAAGCCCCATGCGCCACCAGTGCTTCATTTTTGTGAAACACCAGTGGCAGATAGTGCAGACCCATATCTAAAAGGCCATGCAAAGCCTGTTTGTGTGGCTTTTCATGGCCTTCTAGATATGGTGTGAGGTAAAGCAGCACAAGTCAATGCATTGCCTTACAATGCGTCAGGAAGGCTACCATGGGCATTGCAGTAGTTGTTCCCACGCAACACCCATGGGTTTTTGACACATTCCCAGAGTTACATGATTTTGTTAACCTGGGAATGTGTCAAATGTGTATACCTCCCTAGGGCAGGCGCACTAAGAAATATCTTTATTTCTCCTTGTTATTTCCTATTTCTACACATGGAAAAAGGAAACTGCCTCTCTGGATTGTTTTTGTACAAGATGGTGCTCCTGCTGACAAAACAATCCTTTTGACAATGCAGACACCCTTGCACCATGGTGCAAGGGTGCCTGCATTGGTGCTAGGCAGCAATCTGTTCACTAATGCAGGGGGAAAGGACAGAAATGCACTGTATCTTGTAAATACAGTGCATTTCTGTCCTTTCAAATTGGCGTAGGGCAGCGCAGCAGAAAGGCTTGTGGCACTGCCTTACGTCAATTCCTTTTAAATATGCCCCTTGTTTTCATACATAAGGCCGCTGACAAGAGGTGTG
The DNA here is from genome assembly GCF_031143425.1 of Pleurodeles waltl. NCBI lineage: Eukaryota > Metazoa > Chordata > Amphibia > Caudata > Salamandridae > Pleurodeles > Pleurodeles waltl. The sequence goes on along the minus strand of NC_090438.1, from coordinate 235,858,087 downwards.
TTCTTTTCTCTATCTTAAATGTATGTTTTCTAGATCTAGGTGTAACTTGCAAACAGTGTATTGTGCTTGTGCCTCCAGGTAGTATTTCACTAAGTTGGGTACTATAAGGCTGCCCTCAATCAAGGGTCTCATTAGTACCTCTCAGCAATAGATTCATTTACGTACCATCATTTTTATTATTGCAAAAAACACCATTAAGGGCCAGAAAATGTGCACGTTTTTCTTATCTGAGACAGCATGTTGTGTAAGGAACAGTTTTCTGGTTACCTACTGTGTTTAAACAGTGTGATGCTGCTGCTTCCCGAGCAGCTGGGAATAGGTTCCCTTATACCAGAGAGTCCTCATACGTCTTCAACAACTTGGGGGCTAGTAGTTCTGAGTATTTTTTGTACGCGTCTGTAATTCATCCATCTGGGCCAGGATCTTTCCCACATGTCAGACTCTTAACCGTCTTTTTTGGATCAAGCCTAAAACGCTCTGTCCCTGGTGTAATCTCTCATTGCTTTTTACCACACCCATGTCAAGCCCATCATTTTGGTTGGTTCATGGGCTTGTCTTTTAAAGTTAGCTTGATTTAATTAGTGAAAGGCCTGCATACGTCATGCCTTTTCCGGTGATTAGCCTGCATTGAGCGCACAGGCCAACTACTCAAAACATACGAGGTTCCATGTTTTCCATATGGTTTCTGCACTACTTTTTCTCTTTATTACATAGGTAGCGCGATCTCGCTGGGCAGTAGTAGAGAGCTTTGCATGACATCAACTCTTTTACATGGATATTTGCACTTTTGCCGGTTATATGGATAGTTGCATTTTTGCTGATACATTTCACTGCGAGGAAACTTCTGTTTCCTTTTGTTTGTTCCCTTTGCACTCATGGCGGCTGTCAGCTTGCTTATATGAAACTGTTTAACTTTTCAGTTTATGTGGCAAGAAAAATCCAGTTAGGCGTTTACAAAGATTATAGCTTTAACTCAAGCAAACACGAGACCCATTGCATTGCAAATGCTTGTTTATTTCTTCTGTTGAGATTTGCCTGCTTTCTGCTTCCCTAAATTCTTCATTCATCAATGTTAGTGTTATTGTGTCCTCGTATGTAATTGATGGTGGTTTTAGGGGACGCTGATATAATATTGTATGAACTCCAAATCTGTCAGGTGAATGGGTTAGAATTTGCCCATTAGAGTCCCATAGTGCAGCTTTATTTCTTCTATACTCTAGATACTTTCAGTACCAGTACTATTGTTATTCCAGGTCAGTCGTCTTCACCATAGCTTACTGCACTACCATATTTTCCATAACACATCAGTTTTTGTTGCATTGTTGCTTTAATTCCACTTAAAGCATCCCTTAATTCCCTGAGTGCATCTTCTTATGTGTGCTGATGAATTAGGTCTCCAATGTGGCCAAATTCCTTTCTAATGTATCTATTTGCTTTTTATAGATGTTGACACTTCTGTTTCTTTTGCTATGCGTATACCTTGAATATATGTTTAAAAGACTCCCCAGAGTCTTTCAACACCCTGGACAGATCCTTCATTGAAGTTGATGTGTTTGTGTACAGCTTGCCATATTTCTGTTTTGAACACTGTGGCCCTCAGTATGAGTTTGACAGTCTGGGGCCGCCAGAGTGGAGGTGGCGGTCGCACTGCCACAGGCCCAGCAATGTTTGCGGTATTTCTGCGTGGAGAAGTTCCTAGCCCTTTTCGTTGTTGCAGAATCTTCGGCTTCTTCCACCCGGAGGCAGCCCTTTTGCACCTTCATCCGGGGTTTTCTGGACTCCTGCCTCCCCTGGACACTATTGCAACTCTTGGACTTGGTTCCCTTCCTTTTCAGGTCCTCAGGTCCAGGAATCCGTCTTCAGTGTTTTGCTGATGCTTGTGGTTCTTGCAGAATCCCCTATCACGAGTATTGTGTCTTTCTGGGGCAGTAGGGTAACTTTACTCCTACTTTCTAGGGTCTTGGGGTGGGGTATCTTGGACACCCTGACTGTTTTCTTACAGTCCCAGCAACACTCTGCAAGCTCCCATAAGTCTGGTGTCCATTCGTGATTCGCATTCCACTTTTGGAGTATATGGTTTGTGTTGCCCCTAGACCTATGTTCACCTATTGCATCCTACTGTGATTCTACATTGTTTGCACTACTTTTCTTACTCTTACTTACCTGTTTTGGGTTTGTGTACATATAATTTGTGTATATTACTTACCTCGTAAGTGAGGGTATTCTCTGAGATACTTTTGGCATATTGTCACTAAAATAAAGTACCTTTATTTTTAGTAACTCTGAGTATTGTGTTTTCTTATGATATTGTGCTATAAGATATAAGTGGTATAGTATGAGCTTTGCATGTCTCCTAGTTCAGCCTAATCCTCTTTGCCATAGCTACCTTCTATCAGCCTAAGCTGCTAGAAACATCTCTATTCTACTAATAAGGGATAACTGTACCTGGCACAGGGTGTAAGTACCACAAGGTACCCACTATAAGCCAGGCCAGACTCCTACAATTATGCAAGGAGGGCATCATCTGTGCCCTTCAAAGCATTTCCAGAGACTCTGGGAGGCTACCCCTCCTATGCCTGTAACACCTATTTTTAAAGGGAGAGGGTGTAACACCTGTAGGAGGCTGACCTGGTTTGTAGTGGGTACCTTGAGTGCTTACACCTTATACCAGGACTAGTTATCCCTTATTAGTGAAATGTAGTAGTGTTCTAGCAGCTTGGGCTGATAGAGGTAGCCATAGCAGAGCAGCTTAGGCTGAACTAGGAGACATGCATGCAAAGCTCATGCAATACCACTCATAGTTACACAGTACTTGTACACAAGTAAAGACAATACTAAGTGTTACCAAAAATAAAGGTATTTTTTGGGGTGACACAGTACCAAAAATATCTTAAAGACAATACCCCTTCTGGAGGTAAGTATCATACAAAATATATACAATAGACACCAAAATTAGACAAGTAAATAGTCATAGAACAATGCAAACAGGAGAAAATCCTATAGAATGCAATGGGAGAAAATAGGTGTTGGGGCAACACAAACATATACTCAAAAAGTGAAATGTGAATCACACATTTCCCCCGGACAAGTGTAGTGTGTGCAGAATCGCTGGGAGAGTAAGAATACATTAAAGGTAAGTAAATTACCCCACCCTAGAGCCCAAAAAAGCGGGAGTAAAGTACTGCAAGTTTCCTTAGGACACACTGCACCTCGTTTTTGGGATTTTATAGCAGCCAACCAAGTCTGCAAAGAACAACTGCTGGATTATTGGACTTGAAGACCTGCAAAGGAAAGGTACCAAGTCCAAAAGTTGAAAGAAGTTCCAGGAAGGACAGGAGCCCCTGCCAACCCAGAAGAGGGTGCAAAAGAAGAGTCCCCGGTTAGTCAAAGACTACAGAAATGCACCGTAGGAAGATGCCAGTGGGTTCCTGCATGATACAAAAGATGTACCGCAGTGTGACTATCATTGCAGATGAGATTTTGTGTTGGAAGGCACCAACAAGCCTTGACTACGGCAAAAGTGTGTTTTTCATCAAAATGTCGCTGGATGGACCGAGGAGGAACCCGGGGACCTCAACTCTGTGTGAGGAGGAAGAGGAGGCTCTCAGCACTTTAGAGAGCCCTCAGGATGCCAGCCAGCACACCCAGAAGCCGCAGTATCCGGGTTCAAAGGAGGTGCATAATGCAGTTAACCCCGCAAACGGTCCCTGAGATCCAGGTACAAGACAGAGGACAATGCCAAGACCCCCGCCAGGAAATGAGACCCCCCTGAATGTCACCGTTCTGTCCCACTATGTCACCCTGTCCATCCTTGAACTGTCATTGCTCCACTTCCTATGCCCCTTTGGACAATGCACCTGTGAAACAAATAGACTGGACTCTGCCATGGGCATTCCTCCACCATCCCCCTAGCCCATTTTGCAACCCCCTCCACTTATTTGCACAGGAATAAACACACTTCAATCACAAAACAATCTGGAGTCAGTCTGTGCTTTCACAAATCTGTAATTGCAATAACTATGGAATATAGCAATGTCAATTTACTTGTTCACATACCAATGTAACACAGCTGTAAACCAGCAGTAAACATAGCAGAGGGCACAAAGTGGGGCCCAAATCTGTGAAATGGAAAGTCAAAGTGACAAGTCAGGGTCCATACACTAAATGAAAATGACACACTTATGCTAGTTCCAACAATAGAAAGAGATGTGGGAAGCTGTGGCATCTTCTTACCTGTGCCTCACTGGAAGTATTGCCTGATGATGTTGTTTCGGTTGTTGATATCCTCTTCTTCTCCCTCCTCTCCTTCACTGTCCACAGGCTCCACAGGTTCCACAAGACCAGCATCTGCCCCATCCTCCTGCAGAAAAGGCACCTGGCGTCGCAAAGCCAGGTTGTGCAGCATATAGCAGGCCACGATTATCTGGCACACCTTCTTCGGTGAGTAGTAGAGGGATCCACCTGTCAGATGGAGGCACCAGAATCTGGCCTTCAGGAGGCCGAAGGTGCGCTCAATCACCCTCCTAGTTCACCCATGTGCCTCATTGTAGCATTCCTCTGCCCTCTTCCTGGGATTCCTCACTTGGGTCAGTAACCATGACAGGTTGGGGTAACCAGAGTCACCTGCAAATATTGAGGGACAACTGTTAGACACACACTAACCCTTAGGGACAACCCCATACCCAGACACCTATGTCAACTGTAGTGGGACCTTGACGTCACCGATTAGCCACACATGGTGCCTCTGTAGTTGGCCCATCACATAAGGGATGCTGCTATTCCTCAAAATGTAAGCGTCTTGCACAGAGCCAGGATACTTGGCATTGACATGGGAGATGTACTGGTCTGCACATTCATCGAATGGTAGCTCTTCCGGTTTCTGTAACCTGTTCATTTCTGCGGGGGGGACAAACGCCAAATGTGTCCCATCAATGGCACCAATGATATTGGGGGTATGTCCCAGGCCATAGAAGTCACCTTTCACTGTGGGCAGATCCTCCACCTGAGGGAAAACGATGTAGCTGCGCATGTGTTTCAGCAGGGCAGATAACACTCTGGACAACACGTTAGAGAACATTGGATGGGACATCCCAGATGCCATGGCCACTGTTGTTTGAAAAGACCCAATGGCCAGGAAATGGAGTGCTGACAGGACCTGCACTAGAGGGGGGATTCCTGTGGGATGGCAGACAGTTGACATCAGGTCCGGCTCCAACTGGACACACAGTTCATGGATTGTTGCACGATCAAGTCTGTATGTGACCAGGATGTGTCTCTCTTCCATTGTCGACAGGTCCACCAGGGGTCTGTACACCGGAGGATGCCACCATCTCATCACCTGTGGATGTGTGGTGCTTATGTTTGCCTGAGCCACTCTTGTGTGTTGATGAGTGTGCATGCTGGTCTGATGCTGTGCTTGGAAATAGGCTGAGGTACAGGGGATTGGGTCTGGGTGGAGGAAGTTGGAGGGGGGAGGCTGAACACAGGGACAATGGCTGCCATCAGTGCTGAGACCAGAGCCTGAAATGCTCTCTGTTGAGCTGCCTGCCCAGAATGAATGCCCTCCAGGTATGCATTTGTTTGTTGCAAATGCCTCTCAACACCCTGGATGGCATTCACAATGGTAGATTGCCCAAAAGTGAGGGATCTCAGGAATAGCCTCCTCACTGAGGGCAGCAGGGCTGACTGGGGCAGGGCCTGAGATGCCTGGGGTGAAGGAGATGCCCACCCTCCTTGGTGAGCGGGTGCAGGACACACGCTGAGGGGCTGCTGGGAGGGCGGTGCTGATAGGGGGGGTGGCGGCTGTACCTGTTGATGCGGTGGGCACAGAGGTGCCCGCCACTGCAAGGGAGCTCCCATCAGAGGAGGAGTCACTGTCACTGCTGTCTGCTCCTGTCCTCGCCGTGGAGCTCCCCTCGCCCTCCGTCCCAATGGTGTCTTCAGACTCTGTTGTTTCGCCCTCCAGGGCCAAGTGAGTTGCAGCTCCCTCCTGCTCCGGTGCCAATGCTCCTCCACCTGATGATGCTATTGCACACAAGAACAGGGAGACCACAAAAAATGGGGGTAAGACAGAAGAAAGACATGTTCAGTGCATGCAACACCACTACCGTTGGCGGACACAACACACATGGAGCAGCCCTTGCACTACGCCATGCACTAACAGTTCCTAGAAATTCCACCTGACCATGGGGTACGAGGCCTAACATCAATTGCTGCACACCTGGAAGTCACGGGAGCCTGACTAGATGTAGATGGCTCTTACCACTGTTGGGGTTGGGGGGCCACATAGCCTGCCTCACAGAAGACCTTGCCTAAAAACTTTGCCCTGGCCTAGGGGAACCCACTGCCCACCTCTCCCACCCAGACACCTCATAATGTGTGCAGAGTCAGCTGAATAAGAGTGTACTTACCCCCTTGTGGCTGCTGTGATGCCCTCAAGCGCCCATCCAACTCCAGATACGCCACCGCCCGGATCCGGAACATCAGGGGGGTCATGGTGCGACAGGCACCCCTTCCACGTTGGGAGGCCATCCCCAGGTGGGCCTCCGCCATCTTCTTGCTCCAGCGGCGCAGATCCTCCCATCTTTTACGGCAGTGGGTGCTCTGTCTGTGGTAGACCCCCACGGTCCGAATGTCCTTGGCGATGGAACGCCAAATACCCTTCTTTTGGTGGGCCCTGACCTAGAGGAATGGTACAGGGGGAAATGGAAATTACTTACCCATCCGGACCTTCATACTCATTGCCCCCCAGTTCCCACCCTTGCCCTGACGCACATGCACTCCCCATCTGCACATGCAGGCCTCAGCTCCCCCCATGTATCTTCCATCCACACCACTCAAAACAGGCATTGCCCATGCAGCATGTTCACAGTGTACTCACCTGTTTGTCTGGAGGACGATACAGTTGCTTGTACTGGGGGACGACCCCATCCAACTCCTCCGAAGTGAAGGCAGGGGCCCTTTCCCCAGACAGATGAGCCATCGTCGCTTCCAGACTGAGGTCACAGCAGCACTTGCAGTGTAGGTCCTCTCCTGTTGAAGGGCAGGTATCAAGTGAGTGAACAGACAGAAAATGGCGGTTACGTCCGCCGTGGTGCGAACCCTCACCGCTGGCAGACATCGTTATTGGCTCCTGTGACCCATAGGGCCAAATGTTAACCAATGCTGAATTGCGCCGCAGTCTTCGACCGCCCACCGCGACAGTGTAGAATGCCAGAGCAATTACCTCATATCCCCTTGTCCCACCTTACAGGTCAGGCAGCCGCCATTTCAGGAGGCCGCATGGGATGGATGTTAACTGCTTCACACCTATCTAGGCCAGGAATATAGACAGCTGCCGGCACATTGCGGATTAATTACGTTTCTGAAAATAAAACATTGTGATACCTCAGTGTTGAATGACTCTCAGAAGGGGGCTGCAACCCACTTGGCCCTGGAGGGCGCTCATACAAGCACTATCCCCATGCAGACACAGCAACATCCACAGCCTCCACTTTGTCCCCCTCCTCCATGTCCTCCTCCTCCCTCCCAGTCTCGTCTCCACTCACACCTGCATGCACTACATCCTCAGCCACTGCCTCCATTACCAGCACGCCCATCACCACACACCGCTCACGTGCACTCACCACCCCCACTACCATGCACACATCCCCAGTGTCCTCTCCCAGTGTGTGTGAGCCCTCTTTCCAAAGTACACAAACGCAGGCACACATCCACTCAACAGCCATCCACCTCACAACAGCCTCCGGCCCATGAACTTTCACCCAAATTCAGCAGACGTACACCTCCTACAACCACTACCTCTACATCCACTCTGAAACCCCCCCATCTTACCGTCCCAGTGTGTCTAAGAAACTCTTCCTGGCTAACATTGACCTCTTCCCTACACCTCCACCCCATCCTTCCCCGAGGGCCAGGCTTTCCAGGCCCAGCACCTCAGCCACCAAATCCCCAGGCACAGTGGTGCCAGCAACTGCGGGGTCATCGAGTGCGCCACCATCAGGGGTGCCAAGTACCGAGGGCGAGGACATTCCACCACCTGCCAAGGTGAAAAAGGTGCCCACATCCCAGAGGGAGAAGCCTAAAGTACCAGCCACCAAGGGTTCTCCAAAAACCAAAGAGGATAGTGGCAAGACAACTGCGGCACCATCAACGCTGGGGTGGGGAGGGCCAAAAGCTGAAGAGCAGGTCAGGAGATGGCATGGTGGCACCGACTGAGGGACCAGTGTCACACTTTCTGTTCAGGACCATGCCAATCTGTACGGCGGCGAACACCGCTACCTGCCCCGCCACCACAACCTCCACCTGCACCGTCACCTGCACCACCCGAGGCACGTCTACAGCCTCAGCAACAGTCCCCAGCATTTTTCCCAGTGGGCAGCCGTCCGAGGCTGCAGGAAACGTCCTGCTGTGTCCCTCTGCGGGTGCTGACCCGTGCACCACCGCAAGCACCACTGCGACAGACACTGCCGCAAGCACCGCCACCGGCCCCGCGGCATCCTTGGACACAGGCACCACCGCTGACATGGCTACCATCCCCAGTGGTCAGACGTCTGAGGCTGGAGGAGAGTTCCTGAACCGTGGGCAGCTTCCATGAGGCATTTCTTCCATCACTGTTTGCACCTGCAGGTGGAAGGCGCAGCCGCAGCATTGTGGGGCATGTCCCTGCCTCATGGCGCATCATGCTACCTGAACCTCGCCAATCTCGTGCCACGCAAACCCAGGTGAGGGAATTGTACCAGCCACACTGCACGTGGAGATTGACATCCACTACCTCTGTCCTTAGCAGGATGAAGCACTCTGGGCACCAGGCCCCCTCCAGAACCAGTGGAGAATGACATCCACTTGAGAGACTGTGGCTTTGTACTCCCCAGGATGCAGCAGTGGGCAAACAACCCACTTGAGAGACTGTGGCTTTGCACTCCCCATGATGCAGCAGTGGGCAAACCACCCACTGGAAAGACTTGAGAGACTGTGGCTTTGCACTCCCCAGGATGCCGCAGTGGGCAAACCACCCACTGGAGAGATTTGAGAGACTGTGGCTTTGTACTCCCCAGGATACATCAATGGGCATGGTGCCCCCTCGTGCAGCAGTGGCGTTGTGCGTTCACCAGGCTGAGGTGCCTCCCCTCCCCCTCCCCCTGAGGTGCCTGTATATTTTCGATCTGATTCCCCTGCAATGTTCTCTCCGTTTTGAGTCCGGTATCATGTGAGGGCCTCGCCCATGCATTTTAGGCCCAGTGGTCCACAGACAATGATTAGTACACTATCCGGACTTGTGTAGTTGGTGTACATATTTGTATATACTGAATTTTGACTTTTGAATACTGGATTTTTCTTGATTACAATGGTTACAATCATTTCCTTTTGTCCTTGCGTTCTTCCAGGGGGCGGTGTATATGTAATGTTGCTGCATGTATTTGTGTGTCTGTTGTTGTGTGTGGTGGTGAGGGTGGGGGTGTTGCGTGTGTGTGTCACTCTGTTTCCTCCCACCCTCCCCCTGTGTTGTAGGTGCAGTACTCACTGTGGTCGCCGCCGCCGCCGTTCATACTCATCATAGAAGAGGAGGTAAACCAGCATGGGCAGTACGTGGAGTTCGGGCTCCATGGCGTCCTGGTTCCTCGTTGGGTGTCGAGAGGTGAGTGTTTTCCCTTCTGTGTACTGTTTCCGCCATGCTTTTGATAGCGTTGGTTCCGCCCCAGAAAAGGTGGCGGATAGGCCTCTTGTAATAGGGTGGTACCTTGTCTCCCGCCTGTCTGTTGGTGGTGACCACCGCGCTGTTTGTTTCTACAGCTGTGGCGGTCGGAGTGTTAAAGTGGCTGTCTATGTTGGCGGTTTCCGCCATGGTTGTTATCCCATTTTTTTTTTGCCAGCCTTTTTGCGGTATTACCCCCACTTTAACACTGATCGCGAGGGTTGTAATGAGGGCTTGAGTCTTCTAGAGTGTTGGGTTTCAAGTCTAAAAGAAGATAGCCGTGAGGTTTCCTAAGACAGGAATGGTATGGATAGTTTTGCATCAGAAAAGACTCTAGACAGGTTAGAGTCTTTTTTTTTTTTTACTCTAAACTGCCTAATGTCATTTTTTTGTGCAAAACCCCTTTCTTCCATGCCCCAAAAAGAAAAAATCAGGGCCTTAGTTTGGCTTTCTTTAATTCCCTTTTAAGAGCTTACAGTTTCTAGCACTACTAGCCCACTTCTGGTTCTTACAAGCCCAGCTGTTTTTCTGTAACTGACCGCAGCCTATTTGAACAATAGTCGATGTATTTACGAGCTGGGTCCTTGCCACTTCACTTACTATGGGCTGGGTTTTTGCAGGTCGTTCTGGGGCAACCATGCTCTGGACACTAGACGTTGAGGTTTTAAAAACCCCTATGTTTGTGATGCTTTCTCCTAACTTTAAGTTGTGAGGACTAACGGGGGTCGTTTAATATGTTGCGATTTTGAGCACTTGTAAGACTCGTAGAGCTTTAGTGAGTATATCCTGAGTCCTCTTTTTATATTTAGACCTGTGGATACTAGTTTTAATAAATGCGGGTCTTACAGTCCTTAGGCTACTCTGCACGCCTAATCACGCCTGTATATTTCATATGTCTGCAGCGATTGATTCACACACTTGGACTACATCCCTCCTACACAACACCAACCTCTGGGTTAAAGCCCTCAGACTGGCTCTGGAGGACGTGGTATTGTGATCCCCCTTCCTGAATTTTAAAGTTTTCAGGCATAGTCTGAATTTTAGCTGTCTAACAGATTGGTTTATTTCTTTTATATATGTGTCCAGGACTCTACTGCGGTCCAAAGTGCCATCTTCTGGGTCATTACTTGAGGCGTTAGATGTGTGGTTTATATTTCCCTGAGCCATACCTGCTGCAGTTTCTTTGTTAACAGCAATACCATTTTTCTGAACGGACGGACCAGGATGGGTCAAATAAAGCAGGGCCCCAATGCGAGCATTAGGGTGTTTCAGGGGACTGTTCCTCACTAGACGGTGTTCCAGAACTTAGGCCTAAATTTATGCTTTTTTAGTGCCGTATTTGCGTCATTTTTTGACGCAAAAGTGGCGCAAACTTACAAAATACAATTGTATTTTGTAAGTTTGCGCCGCTTTTGCGTTAAAAAGTGGCGCAAATGCGCGATAAAAAAGTATAAATACGGGCCTTAGAGTCTGTGACCCGCTACCGCCAGTATTACTATCAGGGTATGTTGAAGAGAGAGAATACTGGGGAACGTTTACACTAGTTGGGGGACTGATGGGATCATACGCTCCCAGAGGTGTGATTGGGGACATTAGCTATGGGGAACTTAAAGGGTGATTGTAATAGCTTAGGGACACGGATGCGTGGGATGCGCAGGGGCTAGGATCAGGTGATTGCTGACCTGAAGATTGCTGCCCCTCTGGATCTAAGCTAGAAGTGCCCAGAGAAGCCCTATACAGGCAGCATAAGGGTCATCTACAGGGTGATTATTTTCAAGCCTTGGCCCACATTTATACTTTTTTTGTGCCGCATTTGTGTCGTTTTTTGACGAAAAATGGGCACAAACTTACAAAATACAATTGTATTTCGAAGGTTTCTGCTGCTTTTGCGTCAAAAAATGGTGCAAATGAGATGCTAAAAAGGTATAAATCTGGGCCCTAGAGTCCAAAATAGTTATAGGAGTTTTTGGGACCTCTTCGTTGGGAACTGCCTTTACATTACCCTTTTCAGCCTTAAAGTACTTAGGGGCATATTTATACTCCGTTTGCGCCGAATTAGCGATGCAAATTCGGCGCAAAACTAACGCCATATTTATACTTTGGCGTTAGACGCGTCTAGCGCCAAAGTATGAGTAAAGAGCGTCATTTTTTTGCGTGAACGCCTTCCTTGCGTTAATGAGATGCAAGGAAGGCGTTCCCGTCTAAAAAAATGACGGCGACGCAAATGCGTCGTATTTATACTCCCGGGCAAAAATCACGCCCGGGAGTGGTCGGGTCAAAAAACCCCGCATTTGCGCCACTTTTTAACGCCTGGGTCAGGGTAGGCGTTAAGGGGCCTGTGGGCTCAAAATGAGCCCACAGGTGCCCTCCCATGCCCCCAGGGACCCCCCCTGCCACCCTTGCCCACCCCAGGAGGACACCCAAGGCTGGAGGGACCCACCCCAGGGACATTCAGGTAAGTTCAGGTAAGTATAAAAAAAAAATGTTAATATTTTTTTTTTGGCATAGGGGGGCCTGATTTGTGCCCCCCTACATGCCACAATGCCCAATGACCATGCCCAGGGGACATACGTCCCCTGGGCATGGCCATTGGGCAAGGGGACATGACTCCTGTCTTTACTAAGACAGGAGTCATGTAAATGGCGTCTGGGCGTCGTTAAAAATGGCGCAAATCGGGTTAAGACGATTTTTTAGCGTCAACCTGACTTGCGCCATTTTATGACGCCCTAACGCCATTTTTCCCAACGCCGGCGCTGCCTGGTGTACGTGTTTTTTTTCCACGCACACCAGGCAGCGCCGGTCTGCTTGCGCCGGCTAACGCCATTCCATAAATACGGCGCCCGCATGGTGCTTCAGAATGGCGTTAGCCGGCGCAAAATTTTTTGACGCTAAACTGCGTTAGCGCAGTTTAGCGTCAAAAAGTATAAATACGGGCCTTAGACCTCTGTGGACTACGGGGCCCTGTCAGAGGTGTTACTGTGTTTTTAACTGAGAGATCTAGAGGATCCGTTTCTAGCTCAGGGACAGGTTGCTTCTTCTTACAACTCTTTAAAGAAAGACAGTTTATTTTAGGCTTGTTGCACTGTTTGGGATTCCCCTCAGCTGTTTTAAACAGTAGTTGACGTTGTATGTCTGCGGGTGTAACAGCTTCATCATCTGTGTGTCCCAAACTTTGCAGAAAGGTACTTTCAGTAGAAGAGGTCGTTGTACTGGTGGCGGTGCTTATTTGTAAAGTGGTGCAGTGTTTAAGGGCTGTACCTGGTCTATGACGATTATCTGTAGACCCTGGTCTTTGTTTGTCCTGATGCCCTGCACAGATCTTCGCGGCTGTTGGCGACTTTGTGTTTTGTAAGACTCACGTGATGTCCTTTAAATGTGACTCTGACTGCTTGCTCTTACGGCGGACACCTTCTGAGATCTTTTGTGACAGTTTTGCGATGTGAAAGATAAACAAAAAAATAAGGTAACACTAGAAATGCTATATCCTAGAGGGAGAAAAAAAAATAGGGTGAGAAAGATAGAAAGAGAGAGAAAGATAGAAAGAGATGTTAGGATTCTTTAGGCTCTGCATTTTTTCAAATAAACCTGATGTGCTCTCACATTTGAGGCGTTTCTTTATATGTGTTCCATGTTTAGGGGCTGTAGACTTCCTTTTCTGGACAGCCTTTTTACGCTGTCTTCCAGCTTTTCTGCTGATGACGTGCTGCTTGTGCACGTCCCCAGGGGCTCTGCATAGAAGAGGGGAAAAAAAAGTCATACTTACAATATAAACCCGGGATGATTAAAGTTCTCTGAGGCATCAGATAATTGTATTTACCTGTAAGAGCTGTATCTTGTTGCACTGAAGACTTTCTATCTTGAGCCTCTAGAATCCGCTGTTGTAGGAGGCTGGCCTGGCTTATAGTGGGTACCTTGTGGTACTTACACCTTGTGGCAGGTCCAGTTATCCCTTATTAGTAGATTAGAGGTGTTCTAGCAGCTTAGGCTGATAGAGGTAGCTGTAGCAGAGCAGCTTAGGCGAACTAGGAGACATGCAAAGCTCCTACTATACCACTTATATCACTTAGCACTATATCATAAGAAAACACAATACTCAGAGTTACTAAAAATAAAGGTACTTTATGTTAGTGGCAATATGCCAAAAGTATCTCAGAGGATATACTCCCTTAGGAGGTAAGTAATATACACAAAATACACACAGAAACCAAAATCAGGTAAGTAACAGTTAGAAAAGTAGTGCAAACAGTGTAGAACACAATAGAATGCAATAGGGAAAAATAGGCCTGGGGCAACACAAACCATGTACTCCAAAAGTGGAATACGAACCACGAATGGACCACAAATGGACCCCAGGCCTAGTGTAGTGTTTAGAGGGTAGCTGGGAGTGTAAGAAAAAACTAAGGGTGTCTAAGATACCCAACCCAAGACCCAGAAAAGTATGAGTAAAGTTACCCTACTTCCCCAGAAAGACGGTAAAGTCAAGATAGGGGATTCTTCAAGGACAAAAACTGACTGCAAAGCACTGAAGATGGATTCCTGGACCTGAGGACCTGCAAAGGAAGGGGACCAAGTCCAAGAGTCACGCAAGTGTCCAGGGGGGCAGGAGCCCACTAAACACCAGATGAAGGTGCAAAAGAGTTGCCTCTGGGTGGAAGAAGCTGAAGATTCTGCAACAACAGAAGGGGCCAGGAACTTCTCCTTTGGTCAGAAGATGTCCCACGGCATGCTGGAGGATGCAGAGTTGTTTCCACACAGAAAGAATGCAAACAACCCTTGCTAGCTGCAAGAGTCGCGGTTGAGGATTTTGGGTGCTGCCAGGGCCCAGGAAGGACCAGGAGGTAGCCCCTTGGAGGAGAAGACAGAGGGGGCACTCAGCAACATGAAGAGCCCATGCAGAAGCAGGCAGCACCCACAGAAGCACCTGAACAGGCGCTCAGAAGATCTGAGGACAGCGGTCGACTCAGCACAACAAAAGGGAGTCCCACGAAGTAGGAGTCCAACTCAGTGAGTTGGGCAATGCAGGATGGAGTGCTGGGGACCTGGGCTAGGCTGTGCATGAAGGAAGTCTTGCAAAAGTGCACAGAAGCCCTAGAAGCTGCAGTTCATGCAGTGCACAGGATTAATGTCTGGCGTGGGGAGGCAAGGACTTACCTCCACCAATTTTGGACATAAGGGCCACTGGACTGTCCAAAACACTTGGACCCAGCTTCTGTGTTCCAGAGACCACGCTCATCAGGATGAGAGAGGACCCAGAGGACCGGTGATGCAGAAGTTTGGTGCCTGCGTTGGCAGGGGGAAGATTCCGTCGACCCACAGGAGATTTCTTCTTGGCTTCCAGTGCAGGGTGAAGGCAGACAGCCCTCAGAGCATGCACCACCAGAAAACAGTCGAGAAAGGGGGCAGGATGAGGCACTACAGTGTTGCTGGTAGTCTTCTTGCTACTTTGTTGCAGTTTTGCAGGCGTCCTGGAGCAGTCAGCGGTCGATCTTTGGCAGAAGTCGACGAGGGAAGTGCAGAGGAACTCTGGTGAGCTCTTGCATTCGTTATCTCATGGGATACCCACACGAGAGACCCTAAATAGCTCACTGAGAAGGATTGGCTACAGAGAAAGGTAAGCGTCACCTGCTGGCACTGGCCACTCAGAGCTGTCCATTGTGCCCTCACACCCCTGCATCCAAGATGGCAGAGGTCTGGGGCACACTGGAGGAGCTCTGGGCACCTCCCCTGGAAGGTGCTGATCAGGGGAGTGGTCACTCCCCTTTCCTTTGTCCAGTTTCGCGCCAGAGAAGGGCTTAGGGGATCCCTGAACCGGTTTAGACTGGCTTGTGCAAGGAGGGCACCATCTGTGCCCTTCAAAGCATTTCCAGAGGCCAGGAGAGGCTACTCCTCCCAGGCCCTTCACACCTATTTCCAAAGGGAGAGGGTGTAACACCCTCTCTCAGAGGAAATCCTTTGTTCTGCCTTCCTGGGACTGGGCTGCCTAGGCCCCAGGGGGGCAAAAACCTGTCTGAGGGTTGGCAGCAGCGCTAGCTGCTGTGAAAACCCCAGAAATTAGTTTGGCAGTACCCGAGCTCTATGCTGGAGACCTGGGGATGTATGGAATTGTCCCCCCAATACCAGAATGGAATTGGGGTGACAATTCCATGATCCTAGACATGTTACATGGCCATGTTCGGAGTTACCATTGTGACGCTACATATAGGTGTTGACCTATATGTAGTTCACACGTGTAATGGTGTCCCCGCACTCACAAAGTCCAGGGAATTTGCCATGAACAATGTGGGGGCACCTTGGCTAGTGCCAGGTTGCCCACACACTAAGTAACTTTGCACCTAACCTTCACCAAGTGAGGGTTAGACATATAGGTGACTTATAAGTTACTTAAGTGCAGTGTAAAATGGCTGTGAAATAACGTGGACGTTATTTCACTCAGGCTGCAGTGGCACTCCTGTGTAAGAATTGTCTGAGCTCCCTATGGGTGGCAAAAGAAATGCTGCAGCCCTTAGGGATCTCCTGAAACCCCAATACCCTGGGTACATAGGTAGCATATACTAGGGAATTATAAGGGTGTTCCAGTGTGCCAATGAGAATTGGTAAAATTAGTCACTAGCCTGCAGTGACAATTTTGAAAGCAGAGCGAGAATAAGCACTGAGGTTCTGATTAGCAGAGCCTCAGCGATACAGTTAGGCACTACACAGGGAACACATACAGGGCATACTTTATAAGCACTGGGGTCCTGGTTAGCAGGATCCCAGTGACACAGGCAAAATTCAAACATACATACAGTAAAAATGGGGGTAACATGCCAGGCAAGATGGTACTTTCCTACAGCCGTAGAGCTTTGAAAGCTGTCTGTACTTCAGCGTCCTGTCTGTACTTCAGTGTCATATCCTGTATAAAGGAGGAAAAGAATAAGAAAACATTATTAGCAATAGAGCAAAATCGGTAAAAAGACTAGGTCGTTGATGCGGTTCTCTAACTAAAACTATAATAGCTATACCTGGCTGAATGCTTCCATTTCCGTGTGGGTTGACGTTTGGTCTTGGGGGTCCTACATACAAAAAGAGTCATACTTGATTTTAGACTGCTATTCATTTTTATGGTTCTGTTATAACACATTCATAAAT
This sequence comes from Pleurodeles waltl, assembly GCF_031143425.1. Classification (NCBI taxonomy): domain Eukaryota; kingdom Metazoa; phylum Chordata; class Amphibia; order Caudata; family Salamandridae; genus Pleurodeles; species Pleurodeles waltl. The sequence continues at coordinate 235,841,265 of NC_090438.1, read as the reverse complement.
ACACCCTAAGACAGTAGAAGTTTTTACTCGAATAATTACATACACATTTAAGCAAGCTCAACTACATCTGAAGGTACAATACACAAAGCCATTCGTTCATATTCCTCAAAAACCATACACTGTTTATTTAAACATCTACAGGGTGGCACTGCTGCACAACATAAGATCTAGGAATCTGTCCATAAAGAATTATTTATATCGACCCAGGGCCTCCACAGCCTTATTTTCCTCATATTACAATTCCGCCTCCAGCCCTTATACCGTCATATAAATACAGTAAATATTAAAAATGTATAAATACATGAACAATAGAATGGAAGCCGAATCCTAGGATCCACCTCATGTTTTCGCCCTGGCTCCCCAATGCTCTGCATCATGTGTGGGGCAGAGCTCACTCTAAACTCCAGCCTAGAGGGTGGAGCAGAGAGGAAGAGCCAGCTCCACCACCCTAGATACAGCCTTTTTTTTAAATTGCAGGCTGTGGAGGGAGAATGTGCTCAACATTTCCCCCAGGCCAACAGGACCCCTCAACCTGAGGTAAGTGAATAGGGGTTTGTGGGGCTTGAGCCTGTTGCTCAATGCAGCCCACCATTCATAAGTTGTGTAGTTGGGCTGGGGCTACAGGGCAGAGAACACACACACACATTGTGTTCTGTGTCCTCTGCCACCCCTAATTAACTGTTTAATTAAATTAAAAAGGGCCCCCACCAGTTTGGTATTTTGTAGGGCCTGAGGGCCCAAGCACATGAGGTTAGGGCCCTCAGGCCTATACCTTGTGCCATGCACACCATATAGTGGAAGGAGGTCGTGCACCTCACGCTATGCACCCTTTAACCCTAAGGGTGCTGGAGGGTGTCTCATGCGAGGTGCGAGGCCTCCTGCCACTAACTTAACAGGCCTGCTCTCAGGGGGGCCACAGGCTCATGTCACACAGTTCCTAAGAGCAGGCCTATTATGTTAATGGCAGAGATCGGTGAGCCACAAAACACTCGGCGATCTCTGCCACTAACTTACCAGACTTGTTCTCTAAGCCGCGTGTGGCATGAGCCTGCGGTTCCTGAGAGCAGGTCTGTTATGTTAAAGGAAGAGATCGTCAAACGTTTCGGCGGTCTCTGCCATTAACATAACAGATCTGTTCTCAGAGGCTGTGTGGCCTCTGAGAACAGGTTTGTTATACTGATAACGGAGGTCGCCGAGCCGCAAATCTCTTGGTGACCCTCATTATTAACTTAACAAACCGGCTCTCAGAGGCCATGCGGTTTCTGAGAGGCGGCTTGTTAGGTTAATAACAGAGTTCACCGAGCCGCACTAGCTCTGTGACCCGCACAGCATTCGGCTCCTAAGAGCAGGTATTGTTAGTTAATAACAAAGGGTGGCGAGCCTCATGTGCTTGCAGCCCAGTGGTTAATTTGTAAATGAAAATGTGTTGGTGCCCAAAGAAGGCCTCTTAAACACATGACTGCTACACTTAAATGTAGGAACCCGGAATACAGAGGCAGCATAATCCTGAAGCCATCTCTGGGCTGTTGAATACATTTAAAACCGCTCCCTGACCCTCCAGCTCACTCTGCAGTTTGCTGCTTTCTCCCATTGTGGTGCTTTTTTGTTTTTCTCTTCCACCATCTTTCGCAAATGTATCTTTTACGTACAGCAAATACTTGAGCCAAAAGAATAAGCACCAGCCCTCAAACAATAAGTGCAGATGCTCAGCACCAGTAACAACTAGCAAAAATTGAGCAATGCTGCCACCCTCCATCACGTAACTTTGCATGAGTGCTCTCAGGGGGCCCCGGGACCATGGCCTGTGGCCCCGTGCAACAGTATTTTTGGCACCCCCTACCCCACCAAAAAAAACAATGTACCTTCACATCTCACCACAGTCCTTCTTGCACATACATTAATATCATTTTTAAAAGTGTTTGTTAAGGCTGCCTTTACCTATCCACTCAGCTATCCACATATAGGGGGTGATTCTAACCCTGGCGGTCGGTGATAAAGCGGCGGCCAACCCGCAAACAGGCTGGCGGTCCAAAAAATTGAATTCTGACCCTGGCGGGAACCGCCAACGCAGCCCGCCACTTTAACACTCCGACCGACACGGCGGGACAGACAAACAGCACGGCGGTCACCGCCAACAGGCAGGCGGCAGACAATGTACCGCCCACCCTATCACAACTCACCAATCCGCCACCTTTTCCGGGGCGGGAGCACCGCCGATAAAAACACGGCGGAAACAGACTACGAACGGGAAAACGCTCACCTCTACGCACTCCACGAGGAAGGAGGACAGCATGGAACCCGAATTAAACATCCTACCTGCTCTCGTCTACCTGCTCATCTACCACGAGTACGAACGCCGGCGCAGACGACAACGGTGAGTACCGCACCTACGACACAGGGGAGGGGGGACGAGAAAATGTTACGGGCACACACATATGCGACGCCCCCCCCCCCCCCAATATGTACACACCAATGCAGAGCAACAAGTCACAGTGACACCACCCAAACCCCCATAAAAAATGCAATTACATAATCAAATTGGGAATAAAAATTTATGTACAAAATAGGCTCTGAGAAATATTGGTCAACTATCAAAAATATTTACATTTCAAAAAGTCCATATACACAGCAGTGGATAACCGAAGCAATTAGTCTTGCAAATGTTACGAATTTCGATTTGTCCGTGGGCCAAAGTTTTGCGACACAAGGGCAAAGCCCACACAGGAGACCTGAGTCCTTTGGAGAGAACACTGCAGGGGCATCTGATGACAAAACTACAGGCACCTCAGGGGGAAGGGAAGGGGGGGGCACCACAGCCACATGAGTCCACGACGCCAGATCCACGAAGGGGCCACCATGCCCACTGTGCCATCCTGGGGAGTGCAAAGCCACAGTCTCTCAATGTCTCTACAGTGGGTGGGTTGCCCACTGTGCCATCCTGGGGAGTGCAAAGCCACAGTCTCTCAATGTCTCTACAGTGGGTGGGTTGCCCACTGGACCATCCTGGGGAGTGCAAAGCCACAGTCTCTCAATGTCTCTACAGTGGGTGGGGTGCCCACTGTACCATCCTGGGGAGTGCAAAGCCACAGTCCAACAGGTGGATACATTTCTCCACTGGTCAAGGAGGATGCATGGTGTGCACAGTGAACCGTGAACAGTGCTTGCAGGAAGGGCCCAGCGGAGCGGTGCTTGACAGGAAGGGCCCAGCGGAGCGGTGCTTGACAGGAAGGGCCCAGCGGAGCGGTGCTTGACAGGAAGGGCACAGCGGAGCGGTGCTTGAGACGGCGGGGCCCAGCGGAGCGGTGCTTGAGACGGCGGGGCCCAGCGGAGCGGTGCTTGACAGGAAGGGCCCAGCGGAGCGGTGCTTGACAGGAAGGGCACAGCGGAGCGGTGCTTGAGACGGCGGGGCCCAGCGGAGCGGTGCTTGAGACGGCGGGGCCCAGCGGAGCGGTGCTTGACAGGAAGGGCCCAGCGGAGCGGTGCTTGACAGGAAGGGCACAGCGGAGCGGTGCTTGAGACGGCGGGGCCCAGCGGAGCGGTGCTTGAGACGGCGGGGCCCAGCTGAGCGGTGCTTGACAGGAAGGGCCCAGCGGAGCGGTGCTTGACAGGAAGGGCACAGCGGAGCGGTGCTTGAGACGGCGGGGCCCAGCGGAGCGGTGCTTGAGGCGGCGGGGCCCAGCGGAGCGGTGCTTGAGACGGCGGGGCCCAGCGGAGCGGTGCTCTTCTGCACGGCGGGGCCCTGTTCAGCGGTGCTCTTCTGCACGGCGGGGCCCTGTTCAGCGGTGACTGTCTTCACGGCGGGGCCCTGTTCAGCGGTGCTCTTCTGCACGGCGGGGCCCTGTTCAGCAGTGCTCTTCTGCACGGCGGGGCCCTGTTCAGTGGTGACTGTCTTCACGGCGGGGCCCTGTTCAGCGGTGACTGTCTTCACGGCGGGGCCCTGTTCAGCGGTGCTCTTCTGCATGGCGGGGCCCTGTTCAGCGGTGCTCTTCTGCACGGCGGGGCCCTGTTCAGCGGTGCTCTTCTGCACGGCGGGGCCCTGTTCAGCGGTGACTGTCTTCACGGCGGGGCCCTGTTCAGCGGTGACTGTCTTCACGGCGGGGCCCTGTTCAGCGGTGACTGTCTTCACGGCGGGGCCCTGTTCAGCGGTGCTCTTCTGCACGGCGGGGCCCTGTTCAGCGGTGCTCTTCTGCACGGCGGGGCCCTGTTCAGCGGTGACTGTCTTCACGGCGGGGCCCTGTTCAGCGGTGCTCTTCTGCACGGCGGGGCCCTGTTCAGCAGTGCTCTTCTGCACGGCGGGCCCTGTTCAGTGGTGACTGTCTTCACGGCGGGGCCCTGTTCAGCGGTGACTGTCTTCACGGCGGGGCCCTGTTCAGCGGTGCTCTTCTGCATGGCGGGGCCCTGTTCAGCGGTGCTCTTCTGCACGGCGGGGCCCTGTTCAGCGGTGCTCTTCTGCACGGCGGGGCCCTGTTCAGCGGTGACTGTCTTCACGGCGGGGCCCTGTTCAGCGGTGACTGTCTTCACGGCGGGGCCCTGTTCAGCGGTGACTGTCTTCACGGCGGGGCCCTGTTCAGCGGTGCTCTTCTGCACGGCGGGGCCCTGTTCAGCGGTGCTCTTCTGCACGGCGGGGCCCTGTTCAGCGGTGACTGTCTTCACAGCGGGGCCCTGTTCAGCGGTGACTGTCTTCACGGCGGGGCCCTGTTCAGCGGTGCTCTTCTGCACGGCGGGGCCCTGTTCAGCGGTGACTGTCTTCACGGCGGGGCCCTGTTCAGCGGTGACTGTCTTCACGGCGGGGCCCTGTTCAGCGGTGACTGTCTTCACGGCGGGGCCCTGTTCAGCGGTGCTCTTCTGCACGGCGGGGCCCTGTTCAGCGGTGCTCTTCTGCACGGCGGGGCCCTGTTCAGCGGTGACTGTCTTCACGGCGGGGCCCTGTTCAGCAGTGCTCTTCTGCACGGCGGGGCCCTGTTCAGCGGTGACTGTCTTCACGGCCGGGCCCTGTTCAGCGGTGACTGTCTTCACGGCGGGGCCCTGTTCAGCGGTGACTGTCTTCACGGCGGGGCCCTGTTCAGCGGTGCTCTTCCAGTAAGTCTAGGGAGCCAGACCTGGCCTGGACTCCCTGCTCACTCGCCCTCCGACCGTGCAGTGGCAGGCCCCTTCGGGGACGGAGTCCTGGGCCCTTTGTTCTCGTCCCTTGCAGCCGGGATGGGGCTTGTGGGGCCCTCCTGCTCCGCGCTGCTGCTGGCTGACCTCTCCGCCCTGCTGCCCTTTCGCTCCTTAGATGGGGCTCTCGGGCCCTTCCCTCCCCTGGCTGTTGTGGCAGGTGAAGTGGCCGAAGTGAGCTCCTTGGGGGCAGCCGTGTCGGTCCTCTCACGGCGGCCCTTTAGTTTCCGGGTCCTCTTGCCTGGGGGGGGCTGGATGTGTCCTTGCTGCTGAGTGAAGTGTCACTGCCGCCAAAGGGTGGACTCCAGAACCCATGCACCACTGTGACACTCGAAGCAGGGCTGGTGGTGGCTGAGGTGCTCTTGGGACTCTTAGCAGATGGAGGGGGTGGGTCAGGGGAGGGAAAGAGGTTAAGATTAGAGAGGTAATATTTCTTAGGACCAAGGTAAAGGGTAGGAGTAGTGGTGATGGAAGTGGAGGAAGAGGATGTGGTTGTAGGAGAGTCAGGTGTGCTGTCTTTGGGTGCAGGTGACTGAGACGTAGGCTGTCGTGAGGTGGTTGGCTGTTGTTTGGGTGTCTGCCTGCGTTTATGTGTCTTGGAAGAGGGGGTGACAGACACAGTGGGAGAGGACACAGGGGACGTGTAAATGGCAGTGGGGGTGGTGACTGCACGTGCGCGGACTGGACTGGAGGGTGTGCTGGTGATGGAAGCACTGGCTGATGGTGGTGTGCATGCATGTGTGAGTGTAGACGTCACAGGGAGGGAGGAGGGAGACGAGGAGGAGAGGGACACAGAGGTGGTAGTGACTGTTGGAATGTCTGCATCTGGGTGTTGCTTGGGTGAGTGTTTGTGGGATCTGTGGTGCTTGTGTCTGGATGAGCTGCTCTTGGGTGTTGAGGTGTGTGCAGGCTGGTCTGATGGTGTGGATGGGATAGGCTGAGGAACAGGAGACAGAGAAAGGGTGGAGGCAGTTAGAAGAGGGAGGCTGGAAACAGGGACAATGGCTGCCGTCAGTGCTGAGGCCAGAGCATTGAACGATCGTTGATGGGCAGCCTGACCCGAATGAATGCCCTCCAGGTAGGCATTGCTCCGATGCACCTCCCTTTCTACCCCCTGGATGGCATTCAAAAGGGTAGTCTGCTCAACAATGATGGTCTGAAGGAGGTCAATGACCTCCTCACTGAGGGCAGCAGGGGTGACAGGGGCAGGGGCTGAGGTGCCTGGGGCGAAGGAGATGCCCGCCTTCCTGGGCGAGCGGGCACGGAGCGAAGGCTGAGGGGCTGCTGGGAGGGCGGTGCTGGTGCGCTGGGTGGCGGCTGTACCTGTAGAGGCGGGGGGCCCGGATGTTGCCGCCACCGCTAGGGAGCTCCCAACCGAGGACGTGTCCGTGTCGCTGGTGTCTTCACCGGTCCCCGTGGTGGTGCTCCCCTCGCCCTCCGGATCACTGGTGCCCTCGGTGTCTGTTCCAGTGCCCACCGGGGCCTTGTGACTTGCAGCTCCCTCGTGCTCCGATGCCAAATCTCCTCCGCCTGAGGATGCTAATGCACACATGCACATGAAGAGAAAGAAAAAGGGTGGGGGGAGAAATAAAAACAGGTTGAGTGCATGCCTTGTCAACACCGTTGGCGGAGAGGACAGACTCAGGTGCCTCATGCACTAAGCCGCGCAATCGGGGTACACTACTCAGTACTTCTGACTCGGCCAACAGGTCTAGGGACAACAAACGCGCACATGTGTGATGCAGGACCATGGTTAGCTGTACTTGGCACCCTACAGAGGTGGGGGGCGGGGGCACAGGGCCATGTCTAAGGGAGGGGACTACACTACAGAAAGCGCCCTGGCCTACTGTCACCCACAGCCCTCCTCCCCCACCCAGACGCCTCAACTGCGCGTCAAGATAGCAGAATGTGCAGATACTCACCCCCTTGTGTCTGCTGTGATGTCCTCAAGCGCCCATCCAAATCAGGGTAGGCCACTGCCAGGATCCAGGACATCAGGGGGGTCAGGGTACGACTGGCACCCCTCCTAGGTCGGGAGGCCATCCCCAGCAGTGACTCGGCGGTCTTTCTAGTTCCGCGGCGGATGTCCTCCCACCTCTTGCGGCAGTGGGTGCCCCGTCTGGTGTAGACCCCCAGGGCCCGGACTTCCTTGGCAATGGCACGCCAAATGTCGATTTTCTGATGGGCGCTGACCTGTTTGACATGTACAGGGTGGGAAAGAAAAAACGTTATTTTTCTGCTTGTTAGATGTGAATGCCCCCACCTCCCCAACCTTGCCATGTGGCACATTCTCTCATCTGCCGTGCCTTGCACTCCTCATTTTCTCCCCACCCCACCAACTTACATCCACCCCACTCCACACAGGCATAACCCATTCAATGTGCACTCAGTGTACTTACCTGTTGGTCTGGAGGACCGTAGAGTAGCGCATACTGGGGGAGGACCCCATCCACAAGTTTCTCCAACTCTTCAGAAGTGAAGGCAGGGGCCCTTTCCCAAGTCGCAGCAGCCATTGTATCTTCCAGACCGAGGTCACAGCAGCACTTGCAGTATAGGTCCTCTCCTGTGGATGATCAGGTCTCGAGTGATTAAGGAGATAGAAAATGGCGGTCACGCCCGCGGCGGTGCGTACCGCGGCGGTGCGTACCGCGACCGCCGGCGCACATCGTCATTGGCTCATGAAACCCATAGGGTTCAATGTTAACCAATGCGCCTTCGTACAGCGGTCTTCGACCGCCTACCGCCACGGTGTGCCACGCTAGCGCAGTGACCTCACATCCCATTGTCCCACTTCACAGGTCAGGCAGCCACCATTCCAAGGGCCCACATGGCATAATTTCAACTGCGTCACAGAGGCCTAGGCCTTGCATTGCCACTCATACAAGCCTTTCACTGCATTTCGATTCAATTACTGTGCAAGCTGTGGTTACGTACCTGTGGGTTGCTTGACTCTGTGCTCCATGTTGTCCTTCCTAGGCACCGTCCGCTGGGACTTGAGATGAGAAGGATGAATCCTCGCGTGTACCGACCGCTGGTGGACCTGTCGACAATGGAAGAACGCCATATAATACTACGCTACAGACTTGACCGAGCCACTATACATGAACTGTGTGCCCAGCTGGAGCCAGCCCTGATGTCCCCCATCCGCCAACCCACAGGGATCCCCCCTCTAGTGCAGGTTCTGTCAGTCCTCCATTTTTTGGCAAGTGGGTCATTCCAGACAACAGTGGCCATGTCATCTGGAATGTCTCAGCCTATGTTTTCAAAGATTTTGTCCAGAGTTTTGTCTGCCCTGATGAAATACATGCAGAGATACATTGTTTTCCCTGAGGAGGGTGATTTGCCCACTGTGAAGGGTGATTTCTATGCCCTTGGACATATTCCCAACATCATTGGTGCCATTGATGGGACCCATGTGGCTTTAGTACCCCCAAAAGACGATGAGCAGGTGTACAGAAACAGGAAAAATTACCATTCTATGAATGTGCAAGTGGTCTGTTTGGCTGACCAGTACATCTCCCATGTAAATGCCAAATTCCCAGGGTCAGTGCATGACGCGTATGTGATGCGTAATAGCAGCATCCCCTATGTAATGGAACAGCTACAGAGACACCGTGTGTGGCTAATTGGTGACTCTGGTTACCCCAACCTGCCTTGGCTATTGACCCCAGTGAGGAATCCCCGGACCAGGGCTGAGGAAAGGTACAATGAGGCCCATGGGCGAACGAGGAGGATAATAGAAAGGCCTTTCGGGGTCCTGAAGGCCAGGTTTAGGTGTCTGCATATGACTGGTGGATCCCTAAAGTACTCACCAAAGAAGGTGTGCCAGATCATCGTGGCCTGCTGCATGCTTCACAACCTGGCTTTGCGACGTCAGGTGCCTTTCCTGCAGGAGGATGGTCCAGATGGTGGTGTTGTAGCAGCTGTGGAGCCTGTGGAGAGTGAAGAGGAGGAAGACGACGGGGACGACACAGACAACAGGGACACAGTCATCCAACAGTATTTTCAGTAGCAGACAGGTAAGAATCACCCACACAATTTAACATTTCCTTAAAGCGTCCTGCATCTCTACTTTCTGCATTTACCCCCAGTTTTTTTTAAACTTATTTTTGCTTTTCCCTTCCCTTTTCAGTGCTGTTTGACCCACTGCGTGACTTCTGATTGTTTAGCCCATGGACAAAAGCGTATTGACATTGGTATGTTGTCATCACAAATTGTCTGACCATCATTGTACAGTATTGTGTAAAACATTTGTAAATAATACAGGCTGACTCCTGAATATTTTAAGTGCAATGAGTGTTTATTTGTGTTGCTAGATTTTGATGCATGATATTAGTACGGTGATGGGAGGGGGTGGGGTAATGTCCATGGCAGAGTCCAGTTCTCAGTTTCACAGGTGCCTTGTCCATAGGCCTGTGGAAGGATGGAGCAGGGGCAGTTCAAGGTTGGACAGGGTGACAATGTGGGACAGTGGGATGACATCAGGGGGTATCCTTTGCTGGCGGGGGTCTTGGCATCCTACTCTGTCTTCCTGTGAGATCTCAGGTTTCGCTTGCGGGGTGGTTGTTCTTCAGCAGGAGGTGGGCTTTGGGTGGCCTGACGTTGTGGTGGGGCCTCCTGTCTACTAGCGCCTGCGGAGGTGGTGGGCTGTTCCTGGTCCTGGCTAGTGACAGGGGCCTTTTGGGGTGCCACATGGTCCCGCAATGTGGTTTCAATCCGGGTTAAGACCTGGACTATGCTCCCCATAGCGGTACCGATGGACGTGAGTTCATTGCTGAACCCCATGTACCGTTCCTCCTGCTGTGCCTGGATCTCGCTGAACCTGGCCAGTACCGTCACCATCGTCTCTTGGGAGTGGTGGTATGCTCCCATGATGGTGGTGAGGGCCTCTTGGAGAGTGGGTTCCCTGGGCCTCTCCTCCCCCCCTGTCGCACAGCAGCCCTCCCAGTTGCCCTGTTTCCCCGGGCCTCTGTCCCCTGGACGGTGTGCCCACTACCACTGCCCCCAGGTCCCTGTTGTTGTTGGGGTGTTGGGTCAGCCTGGGTGCCCTGTAGTGGTGGACACACCGCTGATTGAAGCGTCCTGGAGACTGAGGCATGGGCCCGCTGGGTGGGAGCTGTGCTGGTGTTCCCAGAGGGGGTTGGGTCTGGTGTGGCCTGTGTCTGTGTGTGGGGAACCGACTGTCCAGAGGTCCCCGATGGTCCGGGCTGGTCGTCAGGGTCGAGGTCGACAGAGCTGCTGTCCTCACTGGGGGCCTGTTCTGGGGCTGGGATGGACAGATCTGGACCCTCCGTGGCGGTGTGTTGGCGTTCGGGACCTGCAGGGGTAAAAGAGTATTGTTATAGTTTTTGTGTGTGCCATGGCGTGCATTTTGTGTGTGCCCTTGTCCCCCAGTGCTGGCATTCCCTTGTGGGAGGGGTTGTGAGGGTGGTTGGGGGTGGGGGGGATGGGTATGTGCAGTGGTCATGCATTGGTGATGGCTGTCTATGGTTTGTGTTGTCATTCAGGGGTTGGTGTTGTTTAGGGTGGGTTGTGCTGGTGGGACAATGGCAGGGAGGATGTGTGCTGGGGGGTTTGTGATTGGGGGTGAGGGTGGGGTTGTGGGTTGGCATGCTGGTGATTGGGGGGGGGGTGTTAAGTAGTTGAGATTGTACTTACCAGAGTCCATTCCTCCGTGTACTCCAGCGAGGCCGTGAGGATGCAGGATGTTTACTACCTCTTGCTCCCATTCTGTAAATTGGGGTGGAGTGGGTGGGGGTCCGCCGCCAGTCTTCTGCACAGCGATGTTGTTCCTTGATACCATGGAGCGCACCTTCCCCCGTAGGTCGTTCCATCGCTTTCTGATGTCGTCCCGATTTCTGGGATGCTGTCCCACAGCGTTGACCCTGTCTACAATCCTTTGCCATAGCTCAGCCTTCCTTGCTATAGTGGTGTGTTGCACCTGTGTGCCGAAGAGCTGGGGCTCTACCCTAATTATTTCCTCCACCATGACCCTGAGTTCTTGGTCCGAGAACCTGGGGTGTCTTTGGGGTGCCATGGGGTGGTGTGGATGAGGTGTGGGGTGGTGTTTGTGGTGGTGTGCGTGGTGGTGTGTGCATAGTTGTGGTGTGGGTGATGATGTTGGGTTCCTGTGTGTGTTGTGCTTAGCGTTCCCTGTGCTCTCTCTCAGTCTCTCTGGCCTTCTCTCAGTAATTGTGGTCGTAAGGGTTTGTGGGTGATGTGGGTGTGTGTTTTATATTTTAATGGGTGTGTGGGAGTGTTGTTTGTATGTGTATCAGGTGTGTGTAATTGTCCAATGTGGCTGTGTTTTGTAAGGGTGTGTGTATTTTGACCGCGGCGGTGTGTACTGCCAATGGAATACCGCGGTTGAAAGACCGCCGCGTGGATTTGTGGGTCAGAATGGCATGGGCGTGTTTGTGTTGGCGTGGCGGTGGAGGTTTGGTCTTCTCCAGTTTATCGCTGCCCGCTGCTGTGACGGCCTTCCGTGGATGTCGAGTTTTTGGCGGGTTGACAGTTGGAGGTCAGAATGACCGTGGCGGTTTACCGCGGCCGCGGCGGTAGTATGGCGGTCTTCTGACCGGCGGTAAGGGCCTTTTACCGCCGAGGTCAGAATGGCCACCATAGTTCTGTTCCTTGCAGCAGACGTATTAACCCTCAGTGCTATGTTATGAAGAGTCAAAACTACAGCTCTGCAGTAGGCACATTAATTATAAGAGGTATCTTGACAATTTGTATTATTTCCAGAAGGCTGCATGCACAAGGGACTTTTCAGCATGTGCTTTTAAATAGTAAGTTTCCTCAGTTAACCCCTCACATCGCCCCCATAGGAAACCCCTGTCCTTGGGGTGTCTCCAGTGTGCTCAAAACACAGGACCCACCCTACCCCCCACCTTTAAGGTAATGGCCATCTGGGGGTAGATGCATATAGTTCTGTGCGCCCACCCTCTGTGAGCCTAGCCTCTTGGGGTGCTGAGGGTGCAAGGGTTCCTGATGGGCACCCCTAGCCCATTTTATCATAATTAAAAGACATTTTGATACCCCAAAAATAGAATATAATAATAATAATAAATTAAAAGAAAACATGTATTTAGATAGTAGTATTCAAAGTACATGGCACATATGCTCTGTGTGTCCTAGGGAAAGGGGATAGAGACAACAGCTAGTTGGAATAACATTACAATAAAGATACAAATAGTTCATAGTTCTTTACCTTCAGTAGAAACTGGTTTGCATTACCAGTTTTCGCTCTGCCCTTCATCTCTTGTGACATGCCTGTGTGTATGAAACCTATGGGGGGCTTTTATACTTGCTACGCCCGGCTAATTATGCATAGGCATTATGAAGGGGTAGGCTCTGAAATATACTATATTTTAAGGTTATGTTAGAATTTCATAACACTTCACCTGGGGGCTACCTCTTTCTACGTGGACATCTGCTAAGCATGTACGGGTCATTCTGACCTGCAAAAAACATAGATTGAAAGTTAATTGCTTTACAGAAGCAGTAATAAGAAGGTCTGATAAGATAGTAGGGGTGGTGGGCACCAACTCCTCTAGAAACTATGTAATGACCTGAACACCCCCGACTTGACATGCAAGGCCTCACTTATCTTCCCCTAACACAGAACTACCCTCCTTTGGTAACTATGACTTGTGTTTTTAAAGATTGTGCTCTATGTCCATAAACACCATGATTGGCCCTTTCTGTGGGCTTCAAGATTTTTTTTCTCAAAAAGGTCACCATCGTACATTTCCTCTAGGTTATGCAAGATTTGGGGAGGGTGGTTGGAAGCTCTGCACCGCAGGTCCCTCTGAGGAGCCACAATTGCAGCCCAACCAGCCTGACGGCATGAACATGCCCAGACTTGTCCTCTTAGGCGCAGAAACACAGCACACACCTCCACGGCCGCCATTTTACACAACACATACACCTAGACACTAGGTACAAAAACAGGGCACGTGACTAACACGTCATTACACCGTGTCCCAACACATGTGACTCACTTACACCTACGTCAATTCCAGGGCGGGCTCCCAGAGGTCGCCAGAAGTCCTGGTAATGGATGTGACATCATTTCTCAGGTGGGACAACAGTCACTTTTTGAATGATGAGGAAAAGTATCCCTGATTATTACTAACAACAAAATAAACTGTTTCACCAGGATTTGTATTATTCATTTCCTCAAAGGGAGGCCAGTTATATGCATGAATCCAGCGGTTGCTAAGTCAGTAAGGACTGAATTCAAGGAAAAAAATATATTTCTACAATAAAATAAATTGTGGGAGCCCAGTGAATGGTTTGTTTATGGCACCAAGTGTAGGCCTTTGGTCCAGAAGGAGGCAGCCCTTCAAACGCTCTGTAGTCTATTGTTAAAAGGAGTGAAAGATGTCTGGACAATGGGAAAGAGTTCTCTCATGAATGCCTTTTTACTGTGCTAGGATGATGTGCACTCGAAGAATTTTTAGAAAACAGTTTCGCTCAAATGTCGATTTTTCCATCACTTTCCTATAACTAATACTTATCACTGGAGGTGCAGGTTTTGCAATAACATAGAGTTTTAAATATGTAGGCTTCTAATCATTTTTGTACATATGGGGAAGAAGGTATAAGTCACAAAACACTTTGGGGTAGTGGCATTCATTCTGAGAAAATCAATACCGTAGTTCCAAGAAAATACATAGTTGGATGATTAAAAACATCTACCCCCTTTACCATGGCAAAATCTCTAGATTTTAATGAAAGGCTTTTTTTTTTTACTTCAATTCAAAACTTGGCTGTCCACCTGTCATTTGTGTTTTAAAACTATGGATCTCATTACAACCCTGGTGGACGGTGGAGAAGTGGCAGTAATACTGCCAACAGGCCGGCGGAAAAAAAAAATGTAATTATGACCATGACGGTTACCGCCATGGTCATCTGCCACTTCTCCATTCCGACCGCCAGGGCGGTGACGACCGCTGGGCTGGTGACTTCGGTCTCCAGCCATCGGCCGTCACCAGAACGCCGGCGGTATCACGACCCTGCAGACCGCCATGGATTTCGGGTGGTTTGGAACCGCCATGAAATCCATGGCGGTAGGCACTATCAGTGCCAGGGAATTCCTTCCCTGGCACTGATAGGGGTCTCCCCCAACCCCCTCCCACCCACCAAAGGTGGCAGGACCCCCCTCCCCACTCCAACTTTGGAACACACCCCCACCCTACACACATACAGACACCACCAATACACATACCTGCACTCTTACCAACACACATACCAACAGACACACACACAGTCATACACGCACACATCACATACATACAGACATACACGCACACATACTCACAGACATACAAACAGACAGACGCGCACACATTTTCAAACACACAACACCCCCGCATGCATACACGCACTCACACACCCCCTCTACATACTCACACGCACACCCCCATGCATGCACACAACCCACAACACCCCCCTCCCCTAATGGACGATCAACTTACCTGGTCCGTTGATCCTCCGGGAGGGGACGGGATGCCCTGCCACCAGCTCCCCGTCACCAGAACACCACCACACCAAATCATGGGATGTGATTTGGTAGGCGGTGTTCTGATGACAGGCGGTGGAGGTGGAGCAACCTCCACTTCTCCGCCGACCGCCAGTATGGCTGCTGGCGGCTCTCTGTCCGAAAAAGGACGGAGGGTTGCCAGCAGTCATAATTTGCCGAGTGGAAAACGACCTGCACTGGCGGTCTTCAGCAAGGCAGTCCTACGGCGGTATGTGAAAAAGACCGCTGAGGTCGTAATGACCCCCCTATGTGCTCTATACTTTTTGCCTATCCACCTCTCACCTGTTTGTTATTGATGGACCATCTCTAGTGTATCAAGCCGGCAGAGGCAACATACTTTTAATGTATAGCTAAGTCTGAGATTTGTCTTCAGTATTTGCTGTAGAAAACATATATTTTTGTTGCCCTTAGCACCGCTGAATATGTTTTTGTTGAATTAATCAATATAATGAATGCACGTATAACTCTATTCTTTTTATGCTTATGTGCTGTGCTGTCTCTTGGTTATAATTTCATGTTTGCAGCTAGTGACGTCCTAAAGTTCTTGAAAGCCTTTCTTTTTCCATTGATTGCTTTTGATGCGCTAAAGTATTGTGCAGCGTATGTATCACAGACCTAAACACAATGGACGAAACTGCTGTAGTTTGCTAATAATAAGCAGAAATCTTAAATGGTTTCATGAAAGCTGCGAAATGCATAACAAGAGACTACAAGTAACAGCTTCAAAATAAATGACACGTATTTTTTGTATAATCACCTCTCACACAGTGAATGCCCTGCTGGAGACGAGTAGACCTGGGCCCTCCGCCCAGTGGTATACCCTAAAATTACCCTGAAGCAATCTCGACAGACATATTGTCCTGTAAATCGGGATCCCTGCCCTCGTCTATTTTGCACAACATTGTTGACATAGTTAACACAGTAATTAATACAATTTTGAAAACCTCACTAAACAATGCACCTTTCTGGAAATAGGTTGCAGATAAACCTCTGAAAAAAACCCTTACCTGATCCTACAACATTGCCCAATTTCCGTCCCATCTCTCTTCTCCCCTTTTTGAGTAAGATTCTTGAAAAATTGGTCAACAATCAATTAGTAACCTTCCTTGAAGATACCAACAGTCTTCATCGCTGGCAGTCCAGTTCTGCTCGGGACACTCCCCCTAGTCTGCTCTATTGGAAGTAGCTGATACTTTCAAACTAATTATGGATGCAGGAAACAATGCAGTTATGTTCTTACTAGACTTATCTACTGCTGTTGATGCAATCTCTAGTGACATCCTGCTCCAATAGATCAAAGACTGCATGATCTCTCATCAGGTGTTGGCCTGGATAAAATCTTTCGTAGAAAACTGTAGACAATTTGACCTGTTGGGTCCCTTCTCGTCCCCAGAAAAGATTGTGACATTAGGGGTTTCACGGGACCCATCGTTTAGCCCTCCATTATATAATATCTACATGTCTCCTCTGATCCTTCTGAACTCGGCCTTTGGTATTGAGACCACCTCTTATGTGGAAGATATGCAGGTGATGGACATGACAGAAGTAGGTTTACAAAAGAAACTGGATGTCTTTCATGATTATTATACCAGGAAAAAGCTAATTGTTTCCCTTGACAAAACAAAGATAAAGATTTTTCACAAAGAAAAGGGAGGGTTTAGGTAGTTCCTGGGTGGGATTAAAGTGGATGTGGTTGAAAAGTATAAATACTTTGGCATGCAGTTTGAATTGCTAAAAGCTACAGCATTGACTTATGTATGGAGCTTAAAGTAATTTAAATGGTCCACCCACAATTACAATATGGCGTGGCAGTTCTAACCTTTGGTGGCCTACTGGACTGGAACTATGAAGAGGAAAAATTAGTGTAAGGACTTCTTCAGCTATGATTCAAGCTATAAGGGTGGAGAGTTGGCTTACTGCTTGGAGCTATTTAGGGTACGTTGCTACACTAAAGTTTTGGCTGAGATTATCAAGAGAAGAGACACCTAAAATATCATACCTCTGTAAAGAAGAGGTTGAAAATAGTGAGCTGAAATAGGATAACTAAGCAAGACAAGTGTTGAATGAAATTTGTAATAGTCAGTCAATAAAGCAAGATCAGTGGAAGAAGGGGCCAAAGATCTCCAAATAGGAGTTACAAGCACTTGCATATAACTGTGCTAGAGAGTAGGACCTGCGATATTTGAGAAAATTTAGGGTTGGGATACGTGGCCTTTCCATTTTCTTTGCAAGGCGCTTTTATTTTTAGTCTTAATACTGATGTCTAATTATTGTGGGGCAAATTACTTTCATATGTTTATCCAAACTTCTTCACATGTCCATGCGCAAAGTCAAAGGTTCTTTGCACTTCAGTTGGACGGTTGGTTAAAAGCAAGGTAAGCTCGGTACTGCTTGAGGATGCAATACTGAGGGAAATACAAAGAGGGAGGCACAGAGGGAGAGAAGAAGAAGGAGCGAGAGAAAGACACATAAAGGGCAGATTACTTAAGCATCATGTGCAAGATTTTGAACTAAATTCTGTTGTACTTTGTAAAAGTCTAACTTTAATTTCCACTATGCCCGTGTCAAAGACATGTCACCAATCAGCAAGATGAAAGACAGGTTAGGCTGTGGCGATATTTGAATGTCAAACTTATAGCTTACATAAAGTCTCTACATTATGTGCATAAACACACCGAGCTATCCTGCCCTTCTGCAGCCATGCAAAAAATATGCAAGCTTCCATTGGACAGCTGTCCCCAGGCTGATCTACCTAATTTTATACTGCTTGATTGCTTTAGTTAATATTTTGTTTGTTGCTAGCATTAAACAACGAACCCACTAAAAGTTCAATAAATTAAAATAAGGTTGAAACGGTAATTTTTATAAAGCATATTCACACAACACTTTATCACGGCTGCATACTATCAATAAACAAATAACTATAATAAAAAGAATGTAAGATGCTTAAACAAAACATTGGATGGGTAAATTGTCCGAATATTTTTGAGATGTCATATTTATCTATTCTTTAAATTGTGCTATTAATTAAATGTTAAAATAGCCTTTCACGTTTAAGCTCACATCATATTTGTCTTAAACCAGCAGTTGTTGCAAGAAGGAAGTCAGAATTTAGACGTTTCTTAAACATTTTACATTTGTGTGGTTGGGATATAATATCTTAATTTTTTAATGCCACTTAAAGATACTCTTGCACTAACATCCTCTTCTGCCTGTGCTTCCAGCTAGAGCCCTACTGTGTGAATAAAAAAGGAAGACACGCTGACCTCTATGGCCCGAGTTCTAATACAGAGCTTGCAAGCCCAGAATACATGGACATTATCTGCTGAATATATATAATTTTCCAATGACCTCTTATTTTCTCTAAAGCTTTTATATGAGCGCCTAGGCATGTTAGAATATCATAATGCCCCAGAACGTGGCACACAGATTTGCTTCATTTGTGCAATATGCGACATGGTTGACACATTTTTTTTAATATTTATTTTTTTATAAAACATACATGAATAAAAACGGTATAACCTTTTGGTAATATAAACAGAAATACAACCATTTCAATGAATGATTTAAACCCTCTCTCGGTGTATTGCAGCTTAGAGAAAATTGCCATCCCTTTTACTTCACAATTAGAGTCTCGGATAAGCATACTGTTCTTTCCTTTGGCTTTCCTTAGGCGCCAATCACATTTAGAATTCGAAACAACTCAGCTGATTTACACTCATACGTTGGGAAATGAAGTATGTCTCTTCACAGATGACATGCTTTTACTATAATTGGAAAGGCTCCGAGATTGATGTGGAAACGCAGCACTCGTTTTGTATTGGAAGTGCATTTTGAAAGATGTGAAGTCAGTGCTCCCGTTAAACATGAAAGGTGCTAAGCTAACACAACATCAGCCCACATCTTCACTGCCCCTAGGTGATGATCAAAAATGTTGGCACTTAATTTACTGGCAAGGCATGGAGGGTTGTTCTGGGAGCCATTTGGTAGCCCAAATAGATTTACAGACAGATGTGAAAAATGACTTAATGCACACATCATTTTGAAGGCAAACAATGATTTGCTGCAAACCGTACTGCACATACAAGATTCGGGAAATCTGCGAACGTGCATATTCATTACACTAATACATGAGAAACCAAAGTTGTTCTGTACTCCTAATATTCAATTTGAGGACGACATAGGATAGAAACAATTACGGACTAAGACCAATCATGTCTGCAATCATCTAGATGCGAGTGTTGTCAGTCAAGCCGAATGAGTATTATTTCCAAAATAAGCTTATAATGTCAGTTAAACATTACAACGTATGCTTACTTTTGAATGTTCTCATTGTATGTGCTTGCTGTAGTTGTGACAGTAAATAATAACAGGAAAGCTCTCCATCCAAATAGAAGAGGCCACAGAACGTAAAGTGGCTGAGTTTGTGGGCTGCACTACATTTAAGAAAGCCGCAGTGTAATATGAGATTTTTAGATATCACGATGTTATGCAGCCAGCCAAACAGGCTGACCCATCAAAGGAAGCTGGGCGCCCCCCCCCCCCCTCTAGGGGTACCGAACGTAGCCATGGCAGCAAAAGGGGCTGCGCGATGAAATCAGTTCAGTGCACCGCAGGAGTATGTGCACTCTGCCCAGCTCACTCCAGTTTAATATGGATAGTGACTCACTTCCTGAACCTTACATTTACAAATCATTCATTTAGGTGAGCTAGTCCAATTAGTTAAATGCAAGGAACACAAGACTACAACCAGAATTATTAGAATATGGAACAAATTCCAGGTCTGGAAACAATGGGTCAGATTTACAAGGCCCTACCGCCCCTGAGCACCACACCAGCACCATTTTTTCTACACTAATTTGGCATTAAGGAAGCCATTCTCCTTTGCCACATTTACAAAGTGGTGCAATGCTAGTATTGCGGCATTTTGTAACACCTTGTGCCACGTTATATCTGTGCCAAGTATAATGTATGCAAGTTCCCACTCATGGAGGCTGCAACAAATGGCACAGTGAAATCTACAAAATTTACCTGCACATTTTTTCCATAATTTTTAAAGTCTGCTCAGGGCAGGTGTTAAAGTGATGGATCCATAGTAGCCTATGGGCCTCCTTAGTGCTTTGCTGCACTAGAGTCATATTTGTGGTGGTAATCTAGCAGAGCACCACGTGGGTATCATAAATTATGACGCTGTGGAAACGAGCACCATAGTGCACAGTGTTGTAAATATGGCACAACCATGGTGTCATTAGGTGGGGCAGAGGCGGTGCAAGAAAAGTGGTGCATTGGGACTGATGCTCCACTTTCCTGTAGATCTGGCCTAGTGTCCATAATTACCTGGAGGGAGGTCGCCACCATATGTAGGTGCAGGATGGGTTCCAGGGGCAAAAGAACTGTGGTTTTGCAGGAAAAGATGAGGAATTATCTGGATTAATCGATTGAGACCACTGATAAAGTGGATATAGCTACATTCATGGAAGAGTCCCGGTGCTGGAAGGAGAACCAAAGTCATCATTTAGAAACATCAGCATTACCGTCAGCTAGCAGCTGGGCTCCAGGTCTTTCTCATTCTCAACGCCCTGCTCACCACACAGGGCAAGCACTTCCTTCAAGTTCCTTTATGTTATTCAGTAAGAAGCACTGGGTTAGCACCTGCTGATTGGTTGATATGCTGTCCTTGGGATCCTCCTCTGACAACAGCTAATCTCAGAAACAAAAGATACTCTGGTGAAGGAAATTGTCTTTCTTACTTTCTCCACTGCTTGCAATGGCTTGATCAGGAGATACTTTTTTGATACAAATTGAAGGTGGGAAAATGTTTCCTTTCCCTGCATGGCTGCATGACTTAGTTTGTCTTTTAATGATGTAGGATGGCACATAAATAGTCATTGCAGGGAGAATAGCAACAAAATATTTACCAGTTTTAAGATAAAACCTAAAAAGTACTCAAAGCAGTGGGAGTTTTTTTTTAAATTAGTGAATACTTACTTACTTATTGCCCATTATGCCGGCTGGCATGTAGGGAAGCAAAGAAGGACCTCCACTTATTTCTGCCTCGGACAATATTCTATACGGTGCCTCAGCTGTGGTTCAGGGTCTTTATTTCTGTTTCCACATTTGTTCTTAGGCCTCCATCTCTTCAATTTGCTACTAATGAAGAACCATATGGTGTTTTACTGCGCACTCAGTAATCACATTCAGAAGGAGAGGAAAATGATCTGTTGGACTGGATGTCTGAAAGTACTCATCAGAACATTTAAAAGCCACATCCTACTGAGGTCTTAAGAGCAGAGGCAATGTAGGTTGGTAAAGCCTTGTTAAAACTGAGGTTTCTGGTTGTCAGGGAGTGCACTCTGTACATTGTAGGAACTACCACTCTAGTCAGGGTAAGCTAGATACACACATAAAGATAACTTGTGCTCACCCAATGTTAGCTTGGCACAGAGCAGTTAGGCTTATCTAAAGAGACAATGTGTAAAAGAATTTGTGCAAAGCACACTCACAATGATACAATGAATACACCACAAAAAGTACTTCACACAGGGTTAGAAAAATGTCATTCCGACTGCAATGGAGGGCATGTTGGCACCAGGATCCACATAGGACTCACTGAAACAGTACCTTCGATAGAAGAAGCATCAGCATTGACGACTTGATGAGTGGAGCAGAGGAGGAGATGTGTTGCTGTTGATTAAAGAGATGTAGATCATGTGTTAGTTCCAAGCTGCACAGCATCAAAGAGTTGTCAAAGATCACGCAGTTATGGGCCTCTAGGCAATGTGTAGTCATCAAACCACTGGGCTGGAGACAATGCATTCCGTAAGAAGCAATGAATCGGTGCTGAGCCGCTCCAAGTGAAAGATGCATTGGAGTCCAAGAAAGATGCGTCATGTACCCAGCACTGTGGTGTCTGAGGACTGGGCAGCAGCGGTGATGTGTTGGTGTCAAGTTGAAATGTGCTGAGTCCAATTGGCGCAATGTCATCAATGAGATGTGTTTTTTTGGGTTGCAGCACAGGTCTCACTTCCAAGGGCCCATGACTGGATTGGCACCACTTGGCAGAGCAGGACTCACAGCAGACGGAATCCAGGTGATGGATGCAGGTTGCAGGCAGTCGTTGATGTCTCTGAGACCACAGAAGAAGTGGGAGCAAGCCAAGAAGCCCTTTGAATCACTTTTGGTTCAGATAAGAGGGGTAAACTCATTATCCATAGCATGGCAGAGATCCTCACGGTAACTCATCAAAGTAGAAAATAGTCATTCCTGCGCAGCAGTCCAACAGAATGGTGCTCCTTGTAGCACTGCACTCCTTACTCCTGGCTGAGTCCTTCACAGGTCCAGTAGTGAACTGATTTGGTAGGGTGAGAGACCCAGTTCTTATACCCAAATGTGCTTTTGAAGGGGGGGTGACATCAAAGAAGGGTCTTCAAAGAGCCCAGAGGTCCTTTCTTCCTTTCTTCCTAGCCTTGGCTCCAGACTATCAGTAGGGGATACTCAACACTTTGTGTGTGGACAGGCACTCCCTAATAAGGTCAGACACACCTAACCCTATTGTGTTTGTGGCTGTCTAGAGTGAATGCATAAAGTATAGCTGTCACGTACTCTAGATGTGTATTGGTGACATGCTGCAGGCACACAGAGCAGTAAGAGCAGATAAATGCCTACTATCTAACATGGTAATGCTAAATCTGACTATTACAGTAAAGAGGATTTAGCATTACCATTCCAATAATATGAAACATGACACCACTACTCTTTTATGATCAGAAATTACAGCCTTTAAGTTTTTTAAGGAATTTGCAATGCAGGCCAATGCGAAGTGTGTGCCTCACAGTACTGAAAAGTGACTTTGGGAGTTTGTCACTACCAGAAGATGTAAACTTTCATATGACGATTCACTCCATGTGCTCTCATGCACATCACCAGGGAGAAAATTGTGGGACTTTCCAATGCTCTGATAAGCTTTCAGACTTTCCCCTCCATGCATATCCTGACATCTGCCCATGTAGACGCTATCTGCAAATTATCATTCATTCCCAATACATGCCTGGTTTTGTGGAAGCATGTCTGCTCAGTCTTGGAACTCAATTACCTAAAATACCCTGCTCACTGCTTGGTCTGCAGCTCTGCAGGCCATGTATGGGTGGAGGAATTCAGCATACCTGTAACTGGCTGTGGATAGACTGCTCACACCTGATGCATGTGATTGTTGTGAGCCCTTTCAAGCCTCAACTCCCTTTAGCCCAGTGCTGGTCATTATAGTTGTTTTCCAGTGAGACCAACACTTGTTGTCTGAAACGTTTGAGCCATAGTTATTCCTTGTTCCTGTTCCAGAGCCTCATTTATTCTTCCCTTGTTTCCTGATCTTTTGTTATTCTTATTTCCTGAGTCCCTAAGCCATAATTATTCCTGTTTCTGAGCTGTAGCTATTCTTGTTCCTGAGCTGTAGCAGGTCCTTGTCCCTGAACCAGCACTCCCCACAGTGCTACCTTGACATCTGAGCCTTAGCAAATACTTGTTCCTGAACTAGCTGTCCCTGAAGTGATAATTGACTCCTGAGCTTCAGACATTCCTTTAACCCTTTCTGCTTGCACTGTTTCCTTGTTTCCTTGATTCCTGCTTCAGCACCCCATGTTCTCCCTTGAAGCCTTGCCTTCCTTTCCATTTCCTTGTTCTAGGTCCTAGCTGGTTGTTTTCCTTATGTCTTGCTTCTAGGTTCCTTTTATGTTTGTTACTTGTTTCTTCCTGTTAAGGGCTCCTCCTTGATAGGTCCTTGTCAATTGTGGTTGTATTTAGTTCTATAACCTTGTTAGATTGCAGGATCTGTGAGCCCAGCTGATAACCTAGGTGATGTTTCTTGCCCACTGTGAGTATTGTCTTTCAGTTACTTTTAAAACATCACCATAGTCCACAGACCATGCCTTTGCAGGAACAGCTGAAATATGGGTATTAGCAGTCAGCATCTTTAACAGCAACCGTGGGTGAAGAACTTACTAAGCTTCCGTCCTACTATGTGGAGCTCCCAGGTACTTTACTACATATTCCCTTTATTGCTTATTCAGTTTTATGTTATATAGTTTTATACATATATATATATATATATATATATATATATATATATATATATATTGTGCACATTCCTCCTGGGCTATCAGTTAGTCTGGATGTCACATTGCCCCTTGAATGCCTGTTCTTTCTGAGCATTACCTCGCTTATTCCTTTGAATAGAGATTCCCTGTTGAGCCCCGCTCTCCTCTGGCTCTCTGTGTGATCTTGAGCAGCTCTGTGGCACTATGGTCCATCCTTTGTCTTTCCTACGACCAGTCTAGCCAACTCCCGAGACAGTTACTGATAGAATGACCAACCCACATTTACAAGGTTTACTGGGAGGTTTCTTGCATTCAGTTAGTTACCATTCTTTCTGTGTTTGAATTTTTGTCTGTAAAAGTGTTTTGGTTGTGTGTCGCAACAAGAGGTCTAAGAAATAAAACCACCAGTGCTTCATTTATGCTTGTCCACAGCAGTTCCCCTGTGCCTGACAATGAAAGGCTTTAGAGTTTAATTTATTTGAGCATGTTAAATTGAGTCCTGAAACAAAGAATCTTCTTATGAGAAATGGACATTAAAGATTTAATATTTTACTCATTGGCTCTCCAACCCCTTTTTACCAGATTCTCACTAACTCTTCTGTTTTGATCCAGATTCAGGGACTGTGTCAACATTGCAGAAGGAGAATGATACCTTACTCAGCTGAACAAGAGAACTGATTTTCGCATATTTGCTGAAAGTGGCTGCAAAATACAATATTCAACCACACAACATCCAAAGAAAGATCAGATGCATTTCATAACCTCTGTTTACCATTTCAATAATATAACCAAGTTTGACGACCCAGTAAAGATGACATTCCCCGATGCTTAAGAGACAATGTTTAAAACTACTCAAGCTAAACAATGATCATTTGTTTCAAAAGAGAGAAAAGTTTAAACAAAATCCAAGCTTTAGTGCTGTTGTGAAGTTGTGAAGTTGCCAAACCCACCACTGTCATTGTAGGAAAATATCTACAATATTCATAGGACATAATTAAATCTAAGATTCTGGAATTATAACAAGAAAATAAAATGTTTCAGACCCTGTTGAAAAAAACATAACCAGAGTTCAAATGTGAATCTAAGATTCCTGTAGAAGACTACTTTTCTGCATCTACATTAGACTCTTTCCAAATGGAGAACAAAACTTTGAACTCTCTCTTTGGTCCCCTCAGAGCAGGTCTAGTGGTTGTGTGAATAATACTGTGGGTCATCACCTAGATTGCACTCAGAATAGCCATGTTGCTTTGTCACAAAGTGCAGTTAATGAAAGACTTTGACTTCTGAATTTTATAACTTTTCTGAGGTTTTGTCTTCTAGTGCCAAATTATGTTCAGGGACTGCATCTGAGATGTGTCCTTCCTCTTTTAAGGAAGCCCAAATGCCAGGCAAATTTCTAAACATCTCTTTTCTTTCTCTTCCTCCTGGTAAAGGCAGTTCTACCCCAGAGGTATCACATGTACAGGCTAAACTAGTACACTATTTAATCCCTGATGTAGCAATATCCTGTGATTCCTACCAGGCTCTTGATCTAACTGTTGCGACTGAGGCCAACCTCCTCACTGAAAAGGGATAAAATCCTGATCCTTTGTTTGCTCTCTCACCTTCAAGCACACCACAAATTGAAAGGTCAGGTAATAACAGTACTCTATACTCTGACATGATGCATCTGTACCACCTTATAGTGCAGAAGAAAATGAAAAGATCTCCCCTGATCAAGTAATCTCTGACTTCTTACCTCTGACTAAGAGATGTGATCTGCCACATGGTAAAGAAAGTCTGGTCATCAGAGACTCTAATATAAGCATTATTCTTATCAATCCTGAAGAAAGAACTACTTTATTTTGTAATGTGCCAAGTAATTGTGAAGATTTCACTACTGACAACAGGGAAACTACCGTTCATTAACTACTACCATTCCCAGAGCTAAATATCTATCACCTATGTGCCTCTTTGCCTTCAGTTTGTCTCCAGAGTCATGAGCCAGTCTGCTGCCTGCAGAGTCTCCAGAGTCCTCACCTGGCCTGCTACATTCAGAGCC
This sequence comes from Pleurodeles waltl, assembly GCF_031143425.1. Lineage (NCBI taxonomy): Eukaryota > Metazoa > Chordata > Amphibia > Caudata > Salamandridae > Pleurodeles > Pleurodeles waltl. The sequence continues at coordinate 235,815,431 of NC_090438.1, read as the reverse complement.
AGCGTGCTCTGCCTGCCTGCTGCCCTCAGAGCCAGAGTCCTCAGCAGGCCTGCTGTCTTCAGAACACAAATCCTCAGCTGGCTTGCTGCCTTCAGAGCCAGAGTCCTCAGCAGGCCTGAAGCCTTCAGAGCTAGAGTCAACAGCAAGCCTGCTGCCTTCAGACCTAGAGTCCTCAGCTGGCCTGCTGCCGCTGCCTTCAGGGCCTGAGGCCTCAGCCGGCTTGCTGCCTTCAGAGCTAGAGTCTTCAGCTGACCTGCTGACTTCAGAACCAGAGTCCTCAGTCGGCCTACTGTCTTCAGACCCAGAGTCTCAGCGGACCTGTCTCCTGAACTTCAGCCTGCAGCCTGCCTGCCATATGAGTCAGAGCCAGCAGCCTGTCTGGCATCTGTGCCTGAGCCTGCAGCCTGCCTACCGTATGTCTCTGGACTGTCTGCCTTCAGAGCCTGAACCCTCATCTCACCTACATGCAGAGCCAGAGCCTCCAATGAGCCTGCTTACAGATCCATAGCCTCCAAAGAGCCTGCTTACAGAGTCAGAGCCACCAGCCCATCTGCCTTCACAGCCTCCAGCCTATCTGCCTTCAGAGCCTCGAGCCTGTCTGCCTTCAGAACCTGAGTCTCCAGTTTGCCTGCCTTCTGATCCTGAGCTTCCAACCTCTCTGTCTTCTGACCCCAAAATTTCAGTTTGTCTGCCTATAGAGCAAGGGTGTTTAGCTTGCCTGTTTTCTGACTGTGTGCTTCCAGTCTGCCAGCCTTTAGAGGTTTTATTTTGTATAATTTTAGAGACTGAGGGCTTTATTTACGAGGCCGTAGTGACACAGTGCACCACTGGTGCTTCAGTTTTTTTTTTTAACGCTACAGTGGCACAGTGTGCTGGCCCATATTTGCATGGCTTTTCATGGCCTTGAAAATATGGACCCCTTTCACGCATTACACTGCATGAAAGGGGCGTCCCATGGCTGCTGCTGTGGGTGTTCCAATGCAACACCCATTGAACATGACAGAATCTGACACATTCCCAGATTTACAAGTCTGGGTGTGCGTCAGGTTCCTTTTCCACTTCAGGGGTGGCGTTAAAGTGGCAGAATGTGTAGAAATAACATTATTTTTCCCTGTTTTTTCCTTCTTCTATATGTGCTGCATTATGCAGCACACACGGAATGTGGAAAACACCATTATTGATTGTTTATGTGCAGGAAGTTGCCCCTTCCTGCACATAAATAATCATCCTTGAAATGCAGGCACCCTTGCACCATGGTGCAACGGTGCCTTCATTGGCGCTAGGCAACAGTTTGTGTGCCAGTGTAGAGGAAAGTGCAGGGATGCGTCATATTTCTGTAAATATGATGCATCCCTGTACTTGCAAAATGATGCAGTTAGGCACAGCAAGCTAGTTTGCAGTGCCACACTGCATCATTTTATTGTAAATGGGGGCCCTGAGTTTCCAGCCTCAGAAACAAAAATCTCAGCATGTAAACCTCCAGGGTGTGGCTCTCCTTCATATCTGCTTCCTGCGTCTCCTGCAACTGAGTCTGCTATATGTTTTCCTCCAGGTGAAACCCTTCAAGTCTGCTTCCTGTTATCTCATTTGTCTTCCATCAGCTTGCCTTTGGCTTCTGCTAATCTGCTATCTACTGTTCCTATAGTCAATCTACCCTCATATTCAGAGTCCTACTCCAACTTGCCATCTGAACTTCAAGCACCTTTGATTCAGTCTCCTAAGCCCCTGTTACTGGGTTTGAACTCTTCAAGTCTATATTCAATTGTGCCTTTCGCATCAGGATGCTTCCCTCATCAAAGTACTGCCTATAATACTGCTACTAATTTACTGCCTACTATTCTCCCCTACAGAACATCACATTTTTTCAGCCGTCCACTTGTACCTTGCACTTTAATTTTGATGGAAATTGACTTGTTACATATGAACAAAGACTCTAAATCCAGCCTCAAATCCTGGGAGCCGGTCATGGGAGGGGGTATATTGTCATGATTCGCTCCCAGCGCTCCAGTGCCCATCACCAGAGGGCCAAATTGTGGGACTTTCCAATGCTCTACTAAGCTTCCAGAACCTTCCCTTGCATGAGAATCCTGGGTGTTATTTGAAAATTACTATACATACCCACCCATGGCGGGTTTTATGGAAGCCAGTATGGTCATGCTTAGAGCTCCATTACCTAGAATCCCCTGCTCACTGCTCAATCTCCAGCCCTGCAGGCCAAGGATGGGTGGAGGAGTTCAGCACACCTGCGGCTGGCTGCTGGTAGCCTGCTCATACATGATGCATGTGATTACAGTGGGCCCTTTTAATTCTCAGCTCCATTCAGCCCAGTGTTGGTCATTGTAGCTCTTCTCCTGTGACACCGACCCTTGTTTACTGTAGTTTCTGAGCCATAGTTACTCCTTGTTCCTTTTCCAAAGCCTTAGTTTTCCTCCCTTGTTTCCTGAGCCTGTATTATTCTTATTTCCTAAGTTCCTGAGCCATAGTTATTCCTTGGTCCTGTTTCTGAGCTGTAGCTATCATTTTCCTGTTCCTGGCCTGTAGCAAGTCCTTGTTCCTGAACTAGCACTCCCCACAGTGCTACCTTGACTACCTATCCTTAGAAAACCCTTGTTCCTGAACTAGCACTTTCTGCAGTGTTATTTAACTCCTGAGCTTCATCTATTCCTTGTTCCTTGAACTATTTCTGCTTGCAGTGTTGCCTTGTTTTCTTGATTCCTACTCCAGCATTCCTTGTGGTCCCTTGAAGCTTCTTCTTCTGTATTTTACTCTCCCCAGTCCTTGCCTTTCTTTCCATTTCCTTGTCCCAAATCCTAGTTGGTTGTTTTCCTGTTGTCTTACTTCTCCTTTTATTGTGTGTTTGTTACTTGCTTTCTGCCAAGAGTGCCTTCATTTTTCCTTCCTTCCTGTTAAGCAATCCTCCTCACTAGCTCCTTGTCTATTGTGGGTCTATTTAGTTCTTCATCCTTGCTGCTACTGCCTTGCATGTTCCTGACGGATTGCCATGATCCTTGGGCTCAGCTGACAGCCTAGGCGGTGCTTCTTGTTCACTGTGAGTATTATCTTTCAGCTACTTTTATAACACCACCGTAGGCGTCAGCTCCACAGACCCTGCCTTTTCATGTATATTCAATATACATATGGGTATTAGCACTCATAATTTGTAACAGCAACTGTGGGTGAGTAACTTACTGAGTTTCTGTCCTATTGTGTTACTTATGCCTAAGGTCAACAAAAAGAATCAGCAGCAATATAAGACAAGCAGGCAAAACTATTGGGAGAAGGCCACTTTAATGCTGACACTTCTAGCCAACCTTAAAAAGGTGTGTACTCAAGCAGTAATCAAAACTGGGTGTTAATGCGGATGGAAAGTCAAGCTGCTCTGAGGCCCTTGATTAGGTTTTATAACACGCATAATTATTTCAGAATGAACCAAGAACGGAAGGAAGCACAGTGAGCCGAACCAAGCACATCGCACATTGCGAGCGCGAGGAGGAAGCAGATTGGACCGTGCTGGACGCCGCGGTCCGATCCGATCCGATCCGCACAACCCTGAACAGCCCCACGAAGGGCCACACAGCCTCCACAACCCCCACTGCCCCTAGCTTCCCCTCCCTCAGAGCAGAGCAATGCAGGAAGCAGGAGGAAGGAAGAATGAGGGTGAAGGCAAGTGAAGGTGGAGCAGGTGAGGCACAGCTCGTGTGCGGCCAACATAGGCATCTGCCGCTAAGAGAGAGCCCTGGCTCTCCACGGAAGTGGCCCAGCTAGGTCTGGGTGCGGCTTGTGGGGAGGCCAGAGTCCCACTCGACAGCCACACTCTTCTGGGGGCATCACACAGGCACCCCAGCCTCAGGCCATAGAGTAAAGCCAGGACCAGGACACAGGAACCAGCAGGAGCCAACTGGCCACTTCCAAGACCCCACCAGGATGGACCAGGGCCAACCAGGGCTACGGCAGGACCACAGCAGGCCAATCAGCAGGGCTCAACAGGATCCTTAGGCTCAGACGGCCCATCAGCAGCCCACCAGCGGCCCATCAGCAGCCCAGCAGCCCAGAGAGGGGGCACTCCAGGAATCAAGGTACGTGCGCCGCCACACCACCAGATACCATCTCCCCAATCAACAGCGAAATTATCAGCCACAACCAACAGGCACCTAGAGTGGGTGGGAACAGCAAATGACTATGAGAACACACAGCTCCCTCCTCCTGAGTGCCCACAACAGGATCCAAAAACCTAATGAAAAAAGAGAAAACAGCGCCCCTCAAGCAGGGTGGGGGAAAGATGAAGAGAGCTAGGAGGGATTGAACCGCAATAGAGGCCGACCACTAGAAGGCCAAGTGCGTCAAGCACTCAATCTTCCATTTTACTCATGACAATTCACTCGAGCACACCATCAAACCTCAAAAGTGGGAACCCCCTGCATCTCCTATCATAGTGATAAAAGGCAGGGGTGGGTGCGGAACACCCAGAAACCACAATCCCAATAAAAACAGCACAGATGGCTACAGGAAAAACCGGGTCCAGCATCACCAGCACCAGCCTCAGCAAAACATTCAAACCCTCCTGCTGGGAGGCCACACTTACACAGGAAGAATTAGAGGAGGTCTTCAACAAAGAACAAGAACAGTGTTCAACAAAGAAGAGGAACAGTGTGCAGAGGAAAGGGGAGAGTATGCCCTCCTCGCACACAAAGAAAAAAGCATCAAACATCCCAGCACTATAGAGAAACAGGCACTTGAAACAGCACAAACCCACAACCACAGCCACACGGACACGAAAGACGCCCTGCGGACCGGTTGGGAAGCCATAAACAACACACTGACGTCCATAACCAATGCAATGATCTTTAATACTGACAAATTAGATAGTCAAATCAAAATTCTGAAAAATTTGGCAACTAACACAATGACAATAGACAATATGCTGGACAAGTTAAACACATCCATTCGAAGAGCACAGTCCCATATGGAGGCAGACAAGGGCACGGTAAATCAGACATACCAGTGTCACTGTACCCCAATTTTAGATAAACTCCAAGAACTGCCATCAGTCATGTCCATATTAGTGACAGATCTAAAGCAGGAATTGCTCCAGCGGGGAAACATCAAGCAGCTCCCACAGTGCCTGCAAGGCACAAACAATCCCTAAAAAATAACATCCATCCATTCCACCCAGGAAGCAGCAAATCCTGCAAGCCTAGCAAGTCCAGCACAGGCTTAAGGATCTTCAGTCGAAGGCTCAAACAAGGAACACACAGCCATGAATGGCACCTTTATCCCTGTTCTTTCCAGGAAAACCAAAAAAAGCCTCAGGACTTTGCACAATAAAAAGGTGATGGAGCCGGACGTAAATACTCACACCACTCCGGCTAAGGCAATTGCAGTCCACCAGGAGGAAACTCCAGGGCAAACCAAAAGCAATACACAGCCGCCCAACTAGTTGACTCAAAGTCAACCAACAGTCCAGTGGCTGCCCCTACGGCCCTGGAACAATCCTACAAATCTGCAAGAAGAAGGAAAAACAAGACAAACTAGACACAAGATCATGGGGGCACTCAGCCCCAAAAGCACATTAGGAGACTCAAACGGATTAGAATCCAATCACACAGGACCCAAACCTTGACACAATCGTAACCCCAGAAGCAACCACACAGCTTCCAGCAATGGAGAAGATGGACGGTTCTGGAACTAATCATAGATCCATCCCCAGCTCAACAACACACCGAAAAAGAACAAGTGAACAAGAACACAGAAATAGCCAACTCTACTCAGACCAACGCAAGGCACTTACACAGGTATCCTTCCCTGGAAGGAACCCAGAGGGCACCAGCAAGCGGATCGGTGATCCCAACCACGAGGGGTCTACACACTGGACTCCAAAATCAATAATGTCCTTCCCAGACCCTCCATACCACCAGCAACACACAAATATCACAAATCAAGTGATAGCTGAATCATAAGAAAAGGCAACTATAGATGCTGCAGTTATATCAGCCCTGCACACCACAAACGCCGTGAAATCAACAATTAAGGTGACACCCCCAAATGTTGGGGGCATTAACTTACTTTTTGCTCTTCCTACAAGTCTCAGGGCCCTTGGGACATCCTTAATTGAGGCAATCTTCTGAGAATCTGCAGCACAATCCAAGGACTAGAAACAATAAGTAGTAAAGATCTGCAATACGTAGCCTTCATAACACCAAAAAAAGGGGATACTAGTGAAAGTACCAAAGTCTGCTTTAACAGCACAGAGATAGCACAGTTAGTACGGTCCAAATCAGAGACATTTGAAGAATGGGGCATTGAACTAAATGAAGCTTGTAAAGCAAAATACCCCTCCTTTCTAATTCTGCAAGAAGAGACAGTAAAAGGGTCAACTTCAGGACCACTATCTCCCGAACAGCGAATCAGCAATCTGTTTTGCAACATGCTAAAGGGGCATCCCCTACATTCACAGAGAGCCCAAGAGAGATCACTATATCCATCACCCAGGGCATCTCACAGATAAGGCATTGTCAGGAAGGCGGACTGCAAGATGAGGGATGCTCCTTGTACAGATCCACTTATCGATACTGGCGGAACCCTGCAGCATAATGATAGATTTGGAAGTTGCTCTACCAAAACTCTCGCAATTGGACCAACGCTGTCCAAAAGCAAGTTGTGGGTCACAAATATAATATCCTGGAACATTGCAAGGGCTAGCAAAATCAAGCAAGACCCAAATTTGAAAGCCTATGTGAACAACTTCGAAATCATCTGCCTGCAGGAATCCTGGAAAGTAAAAGAAAATCCGTTAGCTGGATTTGAAGAATTCCTAAGCCAGGCAGTTAGACCTAAACCAAAAGGCACCCAAAAGGTGTCCTCTCAATCCACATAACCACATGCAAAGCTTTCCCTGGCAAGATTGTAGACCTAAAGTCAGCTCATATGTTAACCATTATTATCAAAAACTGGATGTTGGAACAAACACAGACGTCCATAATAATACTAACATTTTACATTAACCCTAGCATGACGCGTAATAAGCACTTGCTAGACACAACAGAGAAAGCTCTAAAACTAGCTCTAAAAACGGCATTTGGAAATGCCCCTTGGATCATTACTGGTGATTTTAACCTTATTATGGCCAATCATGGCAAAAGAAGCTCTCGGACGGTGCCCTGGACCAGCGTCTGGGCATCTCACCTCAAGAATCGCTCTTCAAGGACAAGGACAAATGTGATCACCCGCTGGTCAGACTCCTAGAGGTACTAGGGCAAAGGGCCCTAAATGGCAGATTCCCTAAAGACATCCCAATTAATCCAAGTCACATCGCCAATAAGTTCTCTTCCACCCTAGACTACACTTTTGTCTCAACGGACATCTTCAAGTACTTCCAGGATTTCAGCATAGAGGTGAGATGCGAAAGTGACCACCACCTACAAACAATGAAATAGTGAACAATAACACTCTCGCTGCTCCACTACCAAGGATTGTTGAACAAGAACCAGGAAGCCACCTACATTGCATAAGATGGTCCAACAAGTGCATAGAGAAATATGAAGCATGGAAAGCCAACTTAACGTCGGATCAAATGGAACAGGTGGACATAATTTCAAAATGGGAGGCCACATTAACATCATTGAGGAACCAACTGGAGCCTAAACAACCATTCAAGGCCGGCCCATTACTGAGCAGAAATGGCTGGTTCACGCAGACATTAAGACAAGAAAGACAACAGCTTAACAAAATTGCCAGACGCCTAAAGAATCAACCACCAGGCAACAGCTACCAGAGTACCTTTCAGACACTAAGCAAGGGCTACAAGAAGGCAATATGGGAAGCAAAGCCAGCTCACATTGATCAGGAATGGATCAGAATTGTGGAAGCCAATAAAGAAAAGAACAGGTACTCGCTGTGGTCTATAGTCAATAAGCTGGAGCACAGGACAGCTGGGACCCAAAGTAACACGGTCCAGGAGGGAAAGTGGATAGAACACATCTCCAACCTCTACTGCAGCCCTAACACAGTGGAGCCATCTTCCACCGCAAGAAGCAAGGCAAAGCCATTATCTTTCAAAATACAAAACATCGAGGAACAATTACGGTGCTGCAGACAGAGTGGGGCTCCTGGGCCAAACGGTCTCCCAGCAGGAATACTAAAACACAACCCTGCCCTTTGAACCAGCCTGCTCTGGAACCTTTATAATGCCAGCTGCACAGAAAACAAAATTCTGGATTCCTGGAAAGGGGCAATTTTCCACCCAATCTATAAGAAGGGCCACTACGGGAACCCAGACAGCTATTGACTAATATCACTGCTTGACATCAATGCAAGAATATTTGCGGGCCTCCTGCTTGAGGATCTCAAAGAATGGGCGAGCAAATTCAATTTATTACCTCTGAATCAAACCGGCTTCCGGCTATCGGTAAGCACTTCTGACAACCTGATAACGCTAGTCATGCTCACTGAAAAATATACAAACAAAAAAATGGCCCTTTACACCTGCTTTGTGGACTTGTCCAGAGCCTTTGATTCAGTGGACCAGAACAGGCTGTTGGGGAAACTAGCAAACCTTAAAATCCCACTAGAGCTGCTAAAAGGAATACAGCTTCTGTACTCAGAAAATTGGGCAAGGGTGAAAGTTGGAAAGAACGGAAGAGTGTCATGTCTGACAGAATTCAGATAGACAGAGATGTTAAGCAGGGCTGTGTCCTTGTTCCAATGCTTTTCAACCTTTATCTGGTAGAACTGTGCACACAGCTAAACATCATTGGCTCCCATCCTCCCAAACTGTGTAACCATCCCCTAACAGCATTACTATATGCAGACAACATTGTCTTACTGAATCTCTCAGGTTCAGGACTCCAAAAAGTGCTAAACTCCTTCAATCAGTATTCTATGACTAATGAGTTGGTGGTAAACATGAAGAAAACCAAGGTATTCATTTTTGGCAAACAGATAATCAAGAAAAGTAAATGGTTCTGTGTGCTTGCATCAGTCCTTGCCCTGGTCTCAAAACTACAAACCCCAATCTGGTTTCCACTACTTACAGTGATAAAAGCAAAATTCCTGCCAGCCCTAACATATGGTTTGGAAATATTTCCAATCAAACTGAACGACTTCATGAACATTGCACAAAGCAAGGTGTTTTGCCTTCTCTTCTGCCTCCCACACAGCTCCTCGCCAGCTCAGATTACACATGATGTGGAATTTGGATTACAAGATCACACATTAGTTCAAGACGGAGCATTACTCAAATATGCATCCATGCTAAGACTGGCCCAACCAAACACTCTAAAGGCACTGATTTGGGAGGAAATCAGCATAAACTAGGCGGCATTCCCAAATCCTTGGATGAATAGAATCACTCTCGCCATAAAGCACCTGCAGGCAGAGGAGTTATGGCAAAAGTCTTTACCCCATAAAAATTTCAAGCAACTTTTAAACAAACAAATCAAGATGCTCTCCTGGAGCAAGGACAAAGATAAGTTCAAAATTCGATCTCACGCTTAACATATATAAGGCTCCAACAGCTTAACCTTATATGGCAGAAAGATTAAAAATTTCACTAAAAACAAAGAAGCTGTACGCCATACTCGGACTGCTACCTGCATTGGAGACTGAACTAAAATGGCTCAGACCCACAAACAATAGACAATGCAGGCTTCGTGCACATCACCGGGAAGATGTCTTACACATCATGTGTATTTGCCCCGCTCTATTACCATGGAGAAAGCTACATCTGATTATTTTTTTTTTAACACCAATGGCATCAGAACATGCTGGCAGGCTATCCTGTTTAGTCTGAAAGGATTGACTCCACAACACATGGCCTGTTTTGCAAATTGTATTTTAAAAACAGAACATTCCTTAAAACATGCCACAAAAAAACAAGATGAGAAAACAAGCCCTCAACTGGCATAGAAAATGAGCACTGGCAGCCCCAGGGCTTAACTGGACTAAAAATGACAGAGAAAGCAAGAATGTATTAATTGTTTTATGGAGTCCTTAACTCCGCTTGTATGGTTGCAATGATTTTAAATTATTACACAATAAAGAATAAATTTAGAAAGTTTCAAAGAAGGGAAGGAATCCATGTTGAATGGGAACACCATTGTTGGTTAGCCCAAAATCAGCAGGAGGAGATGTAATCATAAATTCAGTGGAGCCTTATGCTTTCCTTCAGTTTGAGTTGTTGCATACAGAGATCAACCTTCAAAGATCTTATAGCTTGTTTTGCGGATAGAAGGATGGGCATTGCAAAGTTTCAAGAAAGTAGTTAGACTAAAGCTATATATATATATATATATATATATATATATATATATATATATATACACATATATATATATATAACTATATATAAAAAATATATCTGTCTTTTCATAGCTCCTATTTTTCTAGCAGCGATTAACCACACGTGGTTTGTTATTTCTTATTAGTTATCGTGCGTTTATGACCCAGGTCAATCATAATAAATTAGCACAAAATAAACACAAAGAAAGAAAAAGTACATAGAAGTTGGCATAGTTACATTCAGCATTTTTTCTGAAGCTCTCCCAGATACAAGTTAAAAGAAGCATGGAATTTTGCAGATGTGTTCAAATGTGCTAAGAAAAGCAAAAAATAAAATCCGATTTTTTTTAATACATTACTTCGAGCGATTTCAACTATTTCATTTAAGTAGGTAAACAGTGAATAGTTGCTGTGGAAACAGAAATGTCAAGCCCTACGTTTGCTACATTTGTGGGAGTTGAATCATCCACTTTTTTTTTCTTTTTTTTTTTCTCGTGTTTGTCAAGATGAACTACACATAACAACAAATCAATTTGACAAGTTCCTACTGCTACACGCACCATACGCGCGCATTAGTTACCCAAAAAGAGATAAGTGCTGATGCTTGCCTCACAGAAGGAACTACTAAGAGTGGCTTTGATAATACGTATTTGGGGATGGTTCGTAGATTGTAGGTGGGATTAGCACAGCATGTACTTACTTCCGTGGCAAAGGCAGGTGCTGCAAAATCTCTCAAGTTTGAATAATTTGATTTCTTGATTGTAAATGCAAAGGTTAAGTGCGTGTTGTCTACATAAATCACAGTCCTGAATTGCTATTTAAATGAGTTGAATTCATCTAGTTTTCGAAAATAAGTCACAAAGAAAATGAGGGTGAAAGTTTACTATTTGATTCAATAACTTAAAACTGCCATGCTTTGTAGTGATGGACAGCCGAAGAGGTAAAATCTATTCAATAAGAATAAGTAAAACATGGGGGCCATATTTATCAAAAATTCATGCGGTGCAATGTAGCAAGCAACCTAGCTGTGCTGCATTGCATGAAAATATTTTTCAAGAACGGTGGTTCTCCTAGGAACATACATGGTTATGTGAGAAACAGCAAACCACAATTGTATTTTAATTCTAGCAGTCGAGACAAGGAAAAGGAACTCCAATTCTAGAGAAATGAGCAACAAAACATAATATAAAATAACAGAATAATAACAAGAATGCTAAATTCAGTCTAAATACCAATATATATTGTTGCAGGATTCAGATATGATCTGTGCAAAGCCCCAAACAACATTGGAGCCAAAACTGTTAGGAGGACATACATATTAACACATTATATTGTTTCCACCGTAGACAATGGTTCAGTGGCTTTTTGGTAGTACTGGACCTCTTTTCCTTTTTAGGCATGATTGATCATTCCACCCTACTATAGAGGTTAGACAGATTACAAGTGTGAGTGATTGATGTGTGGTTGAGTGGTTCAAATCCTTCCTCGTTAATCGAGTGATACAGATAAGATGTACTTACTGAATTGCGGATTCCCTCAGAGTTCCCCAATTCCAGCAGTTCGGTTCAATATCCGCAGAGAGTTGCGGCACAATCCGTTTTCAATAATGGAGGAAATATGGATTATACAATTCAAACAACTGGTACACCAGCAGATGACATCATGCATACAATCAGAGTATAGACTGAAAGCAATTACTTGGCTCTAATGCTAATAAAACCAAACTGTTGTTGGTAGGAGTCCAGGCATGGGCAGTTGAAATTGGGCACAGGCTTTAAACAAGAAGAAAGCCTTTATACCACTCATATGTCTTTAACATGCATGTCTTTACCAAGAAGAAAATAATATTTAAAGTAATTGTGTGTGTGTGTATATGAATAATTTTAACTAAAAAAAAAAAGTTGATTATGTCCCTGCCCCTTCTAAGGATATCACTGAAAACATAATATATGTACGTAGCCCTTCAGGACACTATGGAGTGCTCCTTGAAGGAGGAGAGAATAATAAATGAGTGACTATGGCCACTCATTTATTATTCACATTGTCTGTGATGTTTTTTCTAGGTTTTCCAGTCCCATTTTTTTTATAAGGGGCCATGGGAGTAGCACCAGGGCCCTGCCAACTCCCTGCAAGTGGCTGCATTTCATGGGGCCATGAGGAGCCAGCTTTTCTTTTTTTTTTATCTAAGGGGTGCCTGGTGCCTAATGTACCCCAGATCATTATTACTTTTGGCCTGGGGGGAGCCAAGGGCTCTCGTGGCCGACCAACATTTCCTTTTTTTTAAATAATAAAGTGGAATTCCTCAGTGCCCATCAGAGGAACACCACAAATATTCCTATTTTTAGGGCCACAGGGGAGCCCCAGGGCCCCTTTGGGCCATCCACATTTTCCTTAGTTTATGATAAAGTGGCATGCCACGCTGCTCACCTGGGTCCTGCCCCAACTATTCTTGTTTTTTATGTAAGTGGGGAGGCCCAGTGTCCACCCAAGGCAACCCACAGTTGGTCCCTCATTGGGGTTGCAACGTGAGCCTCAGGGCCCACACAACCCTACCAGCTCCCCTGCTTGCATTCATCAGTGGGAGCATTTTTATTTTGATCCCATGGGGTGGGATCAGTCAAACTATTTCCCTGCCTGAGAGCAAGGGTAGGGAAATGATTTGTTGTTCCACTGGGTCGAAGCAGTTTTGTGCTCCTTCCCAGTAGGAGAACTTTACATTTTCCCTGCCTGTGCGCATGGCAGGGGAAATAAATGGTGCCTGGGGGATGGAAACCCCGGGACTCTATTGTTGAGCCAAGCTCAGGGGATGGGGTCCTCAGGGCCAGTGTATGGTACAGGCTTGGGGGTCTTTGTGACCCTCTTCTCCTTAGTTGAAAGACAGCCCCAGATGATGGGCTCCCTGGGGCCTTGTGGAGGCTTGGTGGGGGTGGGCTGGTGCCCTCCACCTAAATAAATACTGCACTTTCCCCCAACTCTGGCCATGTGTGAGAGCCTGTGCTTTTCTTAAAATGTTTGCTGCAGCTTTGTGAATCCTCTGCAAATGCATGGCAAAACATGCTCATGTCTTTTCTTTTGCTTTTTTCCTAGGATTCGGTACAGAGTCCCAAGTACTAAGATGGCTGCCTCCTCTTTCTGCTTGAGATGATAGCAGCCAATTAGATCTCATGATGAGATCTGCTCCGTGGATTCTATGCAGTGGATTAGATACATTTTTTAACCTTAATGTTTCCAAATCTACAGAATGAATTTACACCAAAATACAACAATCATTTTTTTTGGACCAAGATCTAGCTTTCTGCCAAATTTGGTGCAAATCCATTAAGTGGTTTGGGATGTAGCTCTGTCTAAACTTCCTATGGAAAATGAATGGGGAAAGTGGATTTTGGGAAACTCCCCCTCCACTTGCGGGAGCACACCAAAGTTTTATATGCACAAACTAGTCATAAAGTAGCACCCTCTTGGAAGGTTTTGTGAGTTTTGCAGTGTTATGCATGAAAGGAGTCCCTATTTACAAGGCCTTGAAAAGCCATGCAAGGTGGCTTTGCATGGCCTTGTAAGTATGAGCTGGCACGCTGCGCCACTAGAGCATAAAAAAAAATGATGCTCCGGTGGTGCAGGGTGACTCTAGGGCCTTGAAAATGAGGCTTTCATTATCATAAGCAGCATTAAAATATTAGACACAATCATATAAGCATGACAATTTCTACATAACGCAGCACTGCGTGCATCAGGTACTGACCTATATACATGTGTATATTTAGCTTTAAAGGACAGGCTATATGTAATGTTTTGACCACAATATGAAGGTTGCAGGTAGTATGATATTTTGCACTTTTGTACCTTCATTATTTTAAGTGGATTGTGTCTATTTTGACAAGCGTTGCATAGACTGTACATTGTTATAACTTTTTTAATACTCTGTGGTGTATTTCTCATGAGAGTTTGTCTACAAAAAGTGTGGTACAGAGCACACTCTCTCCATAGAATAAACATTGTTTACAATATTAATTATCCTACTCATATCAACTTCATTTCTCAATGTAGGTTTGGTGACTGTGAGGGGTTTGGTACAGATAAATGCTGTCTGCAGTAGGGCATTCATTTTGGGACATATGTTGAGTATCCTGAGGAACTTGGCTTTCTCTGAACAGTGGTATACATATTGACCACTGTGTGGAATTAGGATGGTTGATTGTTAATGTGAACTAGGCTGTGAAGTGTACTGTATATGGTCAACGTTGCACATAACACATACTTGCTCCACCTATTAGAGTTGTATCTGTCATAGCATTACTAATACTTTATATTATTCTGAGCTAGTTTGTACTTACTTTCTGGCCTCTAATGATGTCCTAGTTTATAGAGTAATGTCTACAGAAGAAGCTTGAAGGGGGGGGGGTGTAGTCCCCTTCTCTGAGCCTCCAGAGGCCCCATAGAGCCCAACCTGGGACTGAATTTTTTTTATATGAGGAGGAGTGCCATGTGGCCGCATCTCTGAGCCTCAAAAGGCCCCTGGGAGCCCACTCCTGGGGCTGGAATTTTACAAATATTGGGAGGAGGGGCCATGTGACCCCTCTTCCTGAGCAGCTAAAGGCCCAAGGGAGCCCAACCCTGCCCTGTTTACTATAAGTAGGAACCCTATCCCTAGGGGCCAGCTCAGTGTCTATGTCTCTGGGAGCCTACCCCTGGGACATAGAGGCTTCCCCACCTGTGCTAGCATGGACAAGGAAACCTGTGCTTTTTCAAAACTCCTACCAAGCAGGAACAAACACCAAATCTAATTGGAAATTGCTCTAGGTCTTTGAGAACAGAATTTGGAGCTGTTTCCCTACCTGCACTAATGGGAGCAAGGAAACCAATTAAAATATTGCTCTTGCCTGAAAGGAGCAGCATTAGCATCTGCTCCCTTAGGGTGGGGGCAATGCTGGTTCAAGCTGTATATGGCCAGCGGGCTGAAGGTATGGGGAACTTGGGGCTACCCCATACTGACACCCTCCCCTTTAAAAGCAAATGACCCATATGTGAAGGGTTCCCAGGGCCTATAGAGTCTCACTGAGGGGATCATGTTGCACTCCTAGCCTCTCAACTTATATGTACAGCCCTATGAGATGGGTTCACAAGGATCTACAGAGAATTTGGGAGGGGTGCAACACAGTCCTGCTCCCTTTTAATAAAAATAGACCCTGGGAGATAGGATCCCCTCTGCCAGGCCCTGTGACAAAAGGCCTCTTTTTGGCATGTGTAGCCCCCACCTTTTGCCCCTTGCTGCCTGGGTGGTCTCTATTAGGTCCACTGCATGGCTGATGCACCCTAGTCCCCTTGTCACATCACCAGCAAAATGGCAAAGGTCTACCTGCAGCTTTACAGTGCACCTTGCCAGGCAGATAGTTGTGGTTGCAAGGCGCCCAATTGATTGACTCAGTTGGTCCAAACGGGCAGCAGTGTTGCGCTCTCTGCGACTTGCATGGGCCCTATCTGCCACCATTTCCCTGACCAAGTCAATGATGGAGCTTGTGAGGTTTGCCATGTTGTTGTTCATGACAGTGAATTGGTTGTCCACATTGGCAAAACCCTCGGAGAGGGTCTGTTGCAGTCTATGCAGGTTCCTATTTATAACCCGCATGTGTTTATTTTGCAGCCGGTGACTTCTCAGTAAGGATGCCTCCAGTCCTAAAAATTGTTCGCTGGTGACATCTTCCTCACTGGCTGACTGTGTTGGATGTTGGCGTCTCCACCCAGACCCAGCTGACCTATGTGGAGACTACCACTCATCAGTGGCCCCGGTGTCATGTTGTCTGGCTCAAGATCAATATCTGTCTCGTCAGTGGTCTCTTGTGCATGTTGGACGAATGGTGTAGTCATGCACTCCCCTGCAGTCACACTGGCTGCCTTGTCTGCTGTGTTGGTGGCAGATTCTTCTCCCTGCACAGTAGGGTTGTTGGTGGGTCCTTGTGGGAGACCTGTGGGACACAGGGGATACACTGTCAGTGCCTCACATATGCTTGGTGTATCTAAAGTTGGACTACTGTACTACATTGCCCATACGGCATTGCTCTGTAGGTTGCAATATGTGAATGGAGCAAATCTGGAGGATGCATGCTTTTGTGTACTGTTGTTGTGTGCATGGTGCATTGAGTGGTGTAAATAATTGATTTTTGGTACTTACTTTTGGATGTTCCCAGTGCAGAACAGTCCAGGTCTCCAATTCCTGTCACAGCCTCCAGCTCCAGAGTGGTCTCCACCATGCTCTGTGTGGCTGTAGGGGGTGGTACTGTTGATGGTCCTCCATCAGTTCCATGGATCTCCCTCATCCACTCTACCACCCTTTCCTTGGTCCTGGACTGGAGGTCGTACCACCTTTTGCGGATCTTATCAATGGTGCGATGGCTGACTCAGATCGAATTGATCTTACTAAGGATGTCGTGCCAGATTTTTTTCTTTTGGGTGTAAGGGACACTCATTGATGCCTTGCCAAACAAGACATCAGGGTGCAGGCGGCACTCCTCAGTTAGGACCTCCAGCTCCTTTTCAGAAAACTTAAGATTCCTCTTCCTCCTAGCAGTGGGTGTCTCCTTGTCCTGAGCTGACATGGCTGTAGTTGCTCCTCTCAGCTGGGTGTGCCTCTGCTGTTTGTGCTGGGTAGGTTTCTCCCTGTTCCATGGGGGTACTTCCTGGTTCTGATGTCATCACTCAGAACCAGGAAGTGTGTTTTCACCTATTTTATTTGCACCTGTGTGCAATTTGCGACTCCGGACCACACCCTTGTGCAATTTGCGACCTCGCAAATTGCAACCTCGCAAATTGTGAATTCGAAAATTGCGAGATCGCAAATTGCTGTGCGACTCTGCACCAAATCGTAAATTGGTTTTGCGGTTTTTGTCTGCATCCCGTTTTGCGAGTCGGAAATAGCGACTTGCCAGGAGTCGCTATTTCCGACTCGCAATTTGTTTGCTTCCTACATCTGGCCCCTGTTCTTTTCAAAATTAACCATAGAAATTCACTGAAATAACAAAGGTTAAAGTAATGTTATAGTTAGTTGAATATGTCAGTGACAACATTAAAATTGTGAACTCAAAAACCCACAGAAATACACCAGATATAGTTAGTAGCGCTATCTTTATCTTGTGCCCCGTCAGGCACTGTTTATGACTTCACTTACTACATTTCTCATGATATGTTCTATGCCATCATTTATGACATCACTAATATTAATGACATCTCAGATGACATAATTGATGACATCATCCAACCTTCCTTTGTACACATTGCTCTATAAACAGGTAAGCAATAGAGCTCTGAAAGTAGGTGCAAAATAACTTAAAAGAAAATGAGACAGTCTTAATGTATTCACAGAACCAACTACCTTAGGTGTAGAAAAAATCATTTATGTGCAATATTTACCTTATACCATACACAGGTAGCATATTTGGTATTAACCATCAACCACAGATTCATGGGAAATCCTTAATGCATATGGTGTTTATTCTGCATACAACTGTTCAGATAAAGCCATGTTATTAAAAATACTGAAAGTCTGTTGCAAAACAAATGCCCTACTAGGGACAGCTTTTATCTGTATAAACCTGACAGTCACCGTACCTACATTTAGAAATTAAATTGATATGAGTAGAGAAATGGGTACTTTAAACAGTGTTTAATCCATGGAGAATGTTTACCCTGTACCCATTGTTTGCAGTCAGTGGAAGGCTCATGAGAAATACACTACAGGGTGTTAAAAAGTATCTACCAAGAACAGTGTACACTCTATTCAACCCTTAGGGAGAAAAAAAAAACTTTTCGGTTAAATTAAGCAACGTCTCGATGTGTGAAAGATTGTACTACCTGCAGCCTTCATACAGGGGTAAAACCTTTACAGATAACCCATCTTCTGAAGCAAATTGCACACATGCATGTGACCTATTACCTGGTGCACACAGTCTTCCATGTTACATAGAAATTATCATGCTGAAACACTTCTGCCTAATACCTCAGGCTGCATGCAATACTTAGGGCCAGATTTACAAGGGCCTTCAGCCACCAGAGCGTAATTTTTTGTGACACTTTGGTGGCACTGTGCAGAGCACCACATTTACAATGTGGCGCTAAGCCCCTTTATGTGTCTTAACTCCACCTTGTAAATATGGGCCCCTCCTATGCAGTTTTCTGTGGCAAAGGGGCATGAAATGGATGTTGCTGTGGGCATTCTATTGCAACACTTATTGCTTTTGATGCTGCCCCAGACAACAAGCCTGAAGTCCGTGGCAGCGCTAAAAACCAATGCCACCTCAGGGTTGGCATTAGCATGGGACAATGAGGTGGAATACTTTTATTACTCTTCTTTTTCGCTTTTTCCATGTGTGCTGCATTCTGCAGCACACATAGAAAGACCAAAAGGCCATGAATGATTGTTTATGTGCAGGAAGGGACACATGCCTGTGCATAATCAATCATGTAAAAATAATGATTTGGGACGTCTATGTGTGCTACATTCTGCAGCACACATAGAAGTGCCAAACTGCCATTGTAGAGTCACCTTCCCGCACATGAACAATCAATACCCTCAACACAGACACACTTGCACTATGGTGCCTGCATTGGTGCTGGCAGCTAAATTTAGTGTTCCGAGAGATAGGAATTCCTCTGATGGTTTCTTGTGAATAACTTTGCCATAGTTTGACCACAAAACTTTGCAAGCCTTTTCCTTTTTCTCGATTGGCTGGTGATGCAAACTTTTGTGGTGATTAGTTAGGGTTTGCGAAGTAAAAAAGTGTGGTCCCAAAACACAGTTTCCCCCCAATACATTTTTACATAGACATTTTACACAGATGAAGCTACAAAATGGCTAATCAAATTTAGATGAAGTTTGGTAGGAATATACAATATGGGTTGGGAATGATCTTTATTATTATTTGATGTGAATTGGTTCATTAGTTTTAAAAGTATAGGGGCAAAATCATAGCAACATCTTGAGCTGCTGTACACCACTGTAATTTCTTTTTCACTTTTACATAGGTTTATGATAGTTTAGTATTCACAAAGGGTTTTACAAGTAGTATTTTTATGAGTGCAGTGTCTCTGCACATAAAAAGATAGTTTTTTTATGCATGGAAATTCAACACTCGTAAAGATACTACTCTTAAATTCCTTTGAGAATACCAAACAATCATAACTGTAAACAAATGTTAATTTACCTTTGTGAATTAGGCTCATTGGCTAATGACAGCCGTTAAAAAACAAAAACAGTCATATTATTTTCCCACCCTTAAATTAGGTACTTTACAAAAGTTTGCAGTACATGGAATGTATTTTTAATGTTTTCGATATTTTCTGAAAAGTTTGTGGTTTACTGCCATACTTTCTTGAAACATTCAAGGAAGTACTGTGGTATCTATGGACAGAAAGAATAGACATAAACACTCCCTACAATGCGCCACTTCACTTTACAACACATCAGTCCCACTCTACAACACATCACCCCACTCATGATGTGCCACTCTAGGACATGCCACTCCAGTGTACCTCACTCTAATCTATGCCCCTCCACTGTAAGACACTGTATGGCAAGCCACTCTGACTCGCAATTCCACTCTACTGTACCACACTCAACTGCCTTCTCAACAAGCAAGCATAGAAAAACTTGCTTAGGTCTGCAAACTTTGCAATCTTCACAGTAGACTACCTTATCCATTTTCTTGGTCTTATAGTACCAGTCCACAGGATATAAAAATTAGGGAAGAAGGACAGCTTAATAACCAAGCAGAAGAAAGCTTGAACTACAGATTAGTACAGACAGGAGGAAGTCAGCAACAGAAACAAGAAATATTGAAAAAAGGATAATGCAGGGAGAATAAGCATTAAATAGAACAATTAGGATTTGAAAAAAAAGTCACAGTATACAAGAAAGGAGAAAAAATTATTTTAATGGGGAGAGGTAAAAGTTAGAGAAATAAATAATAGTAACAAGAAGTCACTGGGGCCAGCAGAGCCGTCAGCCATGACTGCGGCGCTGGTGTTAGCAGTGGAACTCCCATCTGCTGAAGCCCTAGTGGTGGCACCCTTTGATGCCCTCTTCTTGCCCTTGGGTGCATATATTAAGAAGATAACAAAAATAGATTAGTGGTACAGTTAATCTCCTAGAAAATATTTTGACAGGCAAACGCAGTAACATTATTGACATTGTACTTTTCTAAATAAAATTGCCTATATTATTGAGTTGGCCTATTCCTAATTTCCAAAACCTTACCTTAGCCCTGTTCCACATTTCCTAAACTACAACTGGAAATGCTAATGCATTCAAATGAATGATTTTTGCTTTGCAAATCACAGCCCCCTTTGATGCTCTGAATCAGTCAGTTTCTATAGTTGCATACTATGCATCACTGTGTGATTGCTTGGGACTGAATGATCTACATAATAAGAAAGGCACAGAGAATGCTAATTCACTGATATTATAATTCTACCACAGTACTGCTCTCTTAGTGACAGGAGGACAGATGATTCAGCATTACTTCTTAAGTAATCAGCCTAAGTGAATGCTTATAGCAATGAGCACTCAAATTTGATCACGTAATAAATATTTGTAACATAACTTACCTCTGAGAGTGAGCAGCATGCTATTTGAAACAAAAAAAAATTGTAAGACACAACAAAGTTAGTAATAATTACTAGGCTAGTACTACTAATACTCACCAAGGCATGCAAACTGGATGCTCAGAAGGTTGACCAGGTCACCCTCCCAGTCCAGGATATTGGCCCAGCAGTGCATCAGCTACTGCTTGGTACACCAAACCCTAGTAGGTCAGCGGATGCAACAGTGCACCCTCACCCACAGCAGCCAACACTCCTGCAGGCCACATCCACTCTCAGGCCTGCTGCCAGCATGGTGGGGTGGTGGTGCTGCACAAGCAAAACAAGTGCTGCCACCTCCTTCTTACTAAAAATGGTGTGAAGATGTACCTCCTGGTGGCACTGGCACTTGAAGGGTGTATGGTTTCCTGCGCACCCTGCACCCCCTGCACTGGTGCCACCTCTCCCACTGTTAATATTGGATCAATCAATGCATATGACTACAAGACACCTTCATATCCAAACTATGCATTTTCATACACAAATGAAGTCACATTACCCCTGTTGGATTTCTCTGTCATGAACTCTCCATCAGCCCTAGCAGGTAGGCACGTGATCAGGCAGGTTCTGTGGGTCAGGCTTGAAGATTAATGACTGACAGCTCACAGGTGGGGTAACACTTAGCCAACAGTCAAAACCACAAGCTTAGATCAGATCCCATAGATAGGCAGCAATTCAAAAATTGTCCCAGGAGATTCCCCAATAAAGCACAAATCGCCAGCCAACCGCATGCATTTCCAAAGCACCATAAGGTTTGATGCTGCATCTAGTTAGGTACACTTAGCCAATCACAACACTGCACATGAGGTGAGCACGCACCCCTCAGGAAGGACATCTGAACACGTACTCACTGGCCCATATAGTGACCATGCCGTGTCGAGGCCCATCTCCATTCCCTATCTGGAAATTGTATCTATGACACCTTGTCAACTGTTTGCATATTTCACCAGGGAAAGAATGTTTTAGGTGTTTATTCCTCCCTGAATAATGGATTAAATGTGGGTTATTTCAATGTGTTATGAGAGACAGTCCTCAGACCCCCGGTGCTGTAACTGCTCTTCCAGCTGTATTGTGTAATTAAATGAGACGTTTCCTGTTTTGCTAGACGCCTCTTGCCTCTTTTTTATTTAAGGTAAATGCGCATTCGAGCCACACTTGGCCATGGAGCTGGGTGGGAATAAAAAAAAGACTGAAGGAAAGAGAATGAATAGAAAGGAAGAAATTAGAACTTTAAGGGAAAACAAAAAAGGGACAAAAAGTCACAGAAAAAAATGTAAAATGCACCAACACAAATACACTCATTAAAGAAATTGATGTAAAACAGGGGAGGCTATGTAGGATAGAGTAAGGATGGCAAAGATATAATATGAATTGGAAAAACAGGCCCAGCCCTATGCACAGAATAGGAAAATCAAAATGGCCGTAAGAGGGGTGACTGCTTGGTGACATTTATGTTTGTGTTGCAACTTGCATCAATCAGCGCAAATGGGTGGCTGAACACAACTCTGCCCGCTACCGTGAAACTCCACAAACTACTCTGACCCCTACTCAATGGGCCATCTGCTGACAGGATGGGAGCGGAGCTGAACACAGCCCCACTTTCAACTGAATGAGGTGTCCCTTCATACAAAGTACCTAATAACCCCACAATCTCAATAAAGCAAGATTGGGGGCAGGGCATGGAAATAAGATAATTCCATGCACTTTAAACCTTTCTAGAAGATTCTCCCACCTCCCAGAAGAAGGGCACCAGGGCATAAAAATAGAATCTTCAGACCAACTTTTAATTTCACTCTGGACCTGTGGAAGGACTCCCTGAGGACTGCCTGCTGCTGTGACCTCTTGTGCACTCTGCATGACTGCTACTGCACTTAGAAGGATTACTTTGCGCCTGGAGTATGCCTTGAACCCTCAGAGGCCAGCCCTGCTGTTGAGCCCTGCATCTTCATTTGAATCTACTACTTCCAGAGTGATTAAAAGGGCACTTTTACTGGCCTCCTGTTCAGAGCCACAGAGACACAAAGGCTCCCCCCATCTTGAACCCACACAGAGAGGCCAAGTCTGAGTAAGTTCTGAACCCCCAAGAGTTGTCTCACCAGCCCTGGACCCTTGGTTGTGGTGGAAAAATTGCTGGATGGCCAAATCCCAAAACTGAGGACTTTTGGCCACCAACTGCTCTGAGAACCAGGAGAAGACCGGGACCAGCCTGCCTATCCATCTGAGGTACATCGCCGGTTGGACTGACCTTGCAGCTTCTACTTCAACATAATTCTCCACAGCACCAAATCCTTTTCAGCAGTCCTTCACCAAAGCGGTATCCGTACGTGTCAAACTTTCTTTGGCTACAGCCCTCTGCCTTGTCCCACTAGAGATTTTTGACTTCCATTTTGGAGACTTAGACCCATACTTCTTATAGTGTTGCATCTCCCTTGTGCCACACAAGGGGGCGCAAGGTGGATGTAACACTAAAGTCAGATTTAACAAGCTACACAAGGCCACCTTATGTGGTCCTGCATGTGTTCCGAAGTCTGGAGTAATGCAAGTCAGTGCAAATTACTGTATTGCATTACTCTGCCACATGGAAGCATTCCATGGCTAGAGCATCCACCCATGGATTATGAAGCAATCCCAGATTTACCAATATTACCTGGTAACGGGTCTGAATGCCATGCTTTTCTAGGGGAGGTGCAAAGAGAAATGTGTTTATTTCTCCTTGATGTTTCCTCTTTCAAAGCCTAACTTTGCTGCATTCTGAAGCAAACATAGAGAGAGAAAAATGTCTCTCAGGGCCGTCTTTGTGCAGGAAGATGCCCCTTACTGCGCAAAAACAATTTTTGCTTACAGTACAGGCACTCTTGCACCATGGTGCAAGGGAGCCTGTTTGGGGCTAGGTAGCCAAAAGTGCATGAGTGCAAGGAAAATACAGAAATGTGGTGTATGATGTTAAATACAGCACAATCCTGCCATTTCCTTTTCACACAGTGCATCTCAGGGAGTGAACTTGCTGTATTGCCCTGCGTGGAAGTATAACACGATAGAAATCTTCACTGTGGCTTCATGACCATCTGATAATGATGCTCCCTCTTCGGACACCTCCTGTAGCCTTGTCCCACTGAACTTTACCTTCTCAGACACTTTTTGTGAGAATTTCTTCTGGGACTGAAGGTAAGAGCTGACTGGGACCAGTCTGTGCCCTGTATCTGAACTGCACTCCTCTATGTTTGGACATATTTTAAAACTTTGACCCAGAATTGCATGACTAGACATCTGCGGTTGATGTTTGGATATAGGAGCTAGTTTTTATTAGAAAAGTAAAAATATCTAACCCCAGTTCTACTGATTTAATTTTTTTCATTTGCCTTTATTTATTAATTTATTAAAATATCATCTATTTTCCTAAACTGTTTTTTTCTTGTGTTGGGTTTCCACTTTATTACAGTTTGCATACTGCATAAATACTTGACACTGCAGAAAAGTCTTACACATTGTTGTAGGAAAGTGCCATCTTGCCTGGCATGTTACCCCCATTTTTACTTGTGTGTCAGTTTGTTTTTGTCTGTCTCACTGGAACCCTGCTAGTCAGGACCCCAGTGCTCATAGTTGTGGCCTGAATGCGTGTTCCCTGTGTGGTGCCTAACTGTGTCACTGAGGCTCTGCTAATCAGAACCTCAGTGCTTATGCTCTCTTTGCCTTTAAAATTGTCACTGCAGGCTAGTGACCATTTTTACCAATTCTAATTGACACACTGGAACACCCTTATAATTCCCTAGTATATGGTACATAGGTACCCAGGGTATTGGGGTTCCAGGAGATCTCTATGGACTGCAGAATTTATTTTGCCACCCATAGGGAGCTCAGACAATTCTTACAAAGGACTGCCACTGCAGCCTGAGTGAAATAACGTCCACATTATTTCACAGCCATTTTACACTGCACTTAAGTAACTTATAAGTCACCTATATGTCTAACCCTCACTTGGTGAAGGTTAGGTGCAAAGTTACTAAGTGTAAGGGCACCCTGGCACTAGCCAAGATGCCTCCACAAAGTTCAGGGCAATTTCCCCGGACTTTGTGAGTGCAGGGACACCATTACACACGTGCACTACATATAGGTCAATATCTATATGTAGCTTCACAATGGTATTTTCGAATATGGCCATGTAACATATCTAAGATCATGGAATTATCCCCCAATGCCAAATCTGGTATTGGGGTGCTAATCCCATGCATCCCTAGGGCTCCAGCATGGACCCCAGGTACTGCCAAACTAGCTCTCTGAGGTTTTCACTGCAGCTACCGCTGCTGCCAACCCACAGATAGGCTCCTGCCCTCCTGACATCTAGGCAGCACAGTCCCAGGAAGGTAGAACAAAGAATTTCCTCTGGGAGAGGGTGTTACACCCTCTCCCTTTGGAAATAGGTGTTAAGGGCTGGGGAGGAGTAGCCTCCCCCAGCCTCTGCATATGCTTTGAAGGGCACAGATGCTGCCCTCCTTGCATAAGCCAGTCTACACCGGTTCAGGGATCCACCAGGCCCTGCTCTGGCGTGACACTGGACAAAGGAAAGGGGAGTGACCACTCCCCTGTCCATCAACACCCCAGGTGAGGTGCCCAGAGCTCCTCCAGTGTGTCCCAGTTCTCTGCCATCTTGAATCCAGAGGTGTGAGGGCACAATTGAGGCCTCTGAGTGGCCAGTGCCAACAGGTGACATCAGAGACCCCTCCTGATAGGTGCTTACCTGACTAGGTGGCCAGTCCTCCTCTGAGGGCTATGTAGGGCCTCTTCTGTGGGCTTCTCATCAGATAACGAATGCAAGAGCTCACCAGAGTTCCTCTGCATCTCCTTGTAGAAGGAGATGCCAAGGATCGACCGCTGACTGCTCCAGGACGCCTACAAAACCACAACAAATTAGCAATAAAACTACCAGCGACATTGTAGCGCCTAATCCTGCCGGCTTTCTTGACTATTTCCTGGTGGTGCATGCTCTGGGGGCTGTCTGCCTTCACTCTGCACTGGAAGCCAAGAAGAAATCTCCAGTGAGTCGACAGAATCTTCTCCCTGCTAACGCAGGCACCAAACTTCTGCTTCACCGGTCCTCTGGGTCCCCTCTCATCGTGACGAGCATGGTTCCTGGAACACAGGAGCTAGATCCAATTGACCCCAACAGTCCAGTGGTCCATCTGTCCAAATTTGGCGGAGGTATGTCCTTTCCTCCCCACGCCAGACAGTAATCCTGTGTGCTGCATGAACTGCAGCTGCTAGGGCTTCTGTGCACTTTTGCAAGGAATCCTTCGTTCACAGCACAGCCCAGGTCCGCAGCACACTGTCCTGCATTGCTCAACTCGCTGAGTTGACCACCAGCTTCGTGGGACCCTCCTTTGTAGTGAGGAGACGACCGCCATGCTCAGTTTTCTTGAACCCATGTTGAAGTACTTTTGCGGGTGCTGCCTTCTTGTGCATGGGGTCTCTGTTTTGCTGCGGGACCCCTCTGTCTCCTCTTCCAAGTGGCGACCGCCTGGTCCTTCCTGGGCCTTGGCAGCACCCTTTTTCTTCAACTGCAACCTTTGCAGCTAGCAAGGCTTGTTTGTGGTCATTATCCAAAACTCTGCATCCTCCAGCACGCCGTGGGACATCTTCTGTGCAAAGGAGAAGTTCCTGGCACCTTCCGTTGTTGCAGAATCTTCAGCTTCTTCCACCTGGAGGCAGCCATTTTGTACCTTCATCTGGGGTTTAGTGGGCTCCTGCCCCCCCCCGCCCGGACACTTTTGTGACTCTTGGACTTGTTCCCCTTCCTTTGCAGGTCCTCAGGTCCAGGAATCCGTCTTTAGTGCTTTGCAGTCTGTTGTGGTCTTTGCAGAATCTGCTATTATGACTTTAGTGTGTTTCTGGAGAAGAAGGGTCACTTTACTCCCACTTTTCAGGGTCTTGGGGTGGGGTATCTTGGACACCCTTAGTGTTTCTTACACTCCCAGTGACTCTCTACACACTACAGTAGGTCTGGGGTCCCTAAGTGGTTCGCATACCACTTTCTTAGTATATGGTTTGTGTTGCCCCTAGGCCTATTGCATCCTATTGTATTCTACATTGTTTGCACTACTTTTCTAACTGTTTACTTACCTGATTTTAGTTTGTGTGTATATTTTGTGTATTTTACTTACCTCCTAAGGGAGTATATCCTCTGAGATATTTTTGGCACATTGTCACTAAAATAAAGTACTTTTAGTTTTAGTAACTCTGAGTTTTTTTATTCTTATTATATAGTGCTATATGATATAAATGGTATAGTAAGAGCTTTGCATGTCTCCTAGTTCAGCCTAAGCTGCTCTGCTATAGCTACCTCTATCAGCCTAAGCTTCTAGAACACTACTAATCTACTAATAAGGGATAACTGGACCTGGCCCGAGGTGTAAGTACCATCAGGTACCCACTATAAGCCAGGCCAGCCTCCTACAATTGTCTGTAAGGTAAGCCTGACTTTTTGGTGCCACTCTACCCAGGGTTAATCCGTCAAGAAAAAGTGGCTGTTACTTGACAAGGGATCCCACCCAAGTCAACTAATCACCCACAGCCCCCATCATGCACGGATCCACTCATATTACATTGCTCATGACATGTTAATTGCAGGACATTACTATGGTTTGAGTGATGCCCCCCCCAATTGTTGTCCTATGTTTTGCTGGCTTTAGAATTCTGTGTGCTTCATGCTAAGCAGGAGGAAAGTGCTAGTGCTCCCTCTTTTAACATGTCAAAATAGGCTTAACCCTGAATGGCACAATCAACTTGCCTGTAAGTCCCTAGTTTATGGTATAGAAAGAGCACCCAGGTTCTGGAAGGTAAATGCCAATAGTGGAACGCAACACCTGTTGTGCCGTCCTGTACACTGGCTGTACAAACTTAGTTGAGCCAGAGATCTTCACATGTAAAGTACAGGGAAACATAATAATGTATATTCATTATATATATGTCTTGTTAATATAGAACAAAATAAAGAAACTGCTACAGCACTGTTATAAATTACCATATTTTGTCTGTTTCTCTGCCACATTTTTGCTTTCTGTAGCTAAACTATTGTTTGTGGGCCATGTGATTGTGCTCTCCCTTTTAAACATGATAACATTGGCAAATAACTAACTGGGACCTTTCATTTACTTGTAGTCCCTAATATATCATACAACATGTACACAGAGTGTGTGCATTAAATGCTTGTAGGGGGCTGCAGCTCTCATTGTGCCACCCATGACAGTAGAATTGTAAAACATGTCTACAGGTCAGCCACTGCAGCCTGGGTGTGCATTTTTCAAATATCATTTAAAATATCGTTTCAACTTTGCTACAATAAATCTTTTGTCAGGCATGACCTTTCCTTTTTAATACACATAAGCACCCCCCCCCCTGTTACGTTCTAAATGCCCAAAGGTCAGGGTGCATGGTATTTAAAAAGTAGGATATGTATATATAGATTTAGATGCCCTAGCAGTGAAAAAACATCCGAAGATCTTTTTAACAGTTTCACTGATGGCTCTCCCATAGGTAAACTGGATTGTATTATAACAACTTTGAATGCTTAGTTTTGGCTTGGGAGCACCTAGAAAATGATTCATGCACTTATGTTATTGGGAATTTGATACTCAAAATAATGGTAAAAGAATGAAAGTTATACTCCTACTTTGGAAATTACACTTTTAGAAAGCTGTCATTTGTCTGCCCAAGCCAAATCTGCCTTCTTGCCAGTGTCCGGTGTCACCTGACTGGTGAATGGCTCCCCTGTGATGAGATGTGGATAGTCTGAATTAAAATACACAAGATCCACTAAATAATCTGGGGATTTATGGATCATTGCTTACGGGCGGACATGAGTTTCCCTCACCCATAGGATGGCACTGGGCATACATTTGGCAACTCCATTGCCCTCCTCAAAACCCTCCTGGACCTGTGAAAAAAAAATCTAATATATCAATACCCTGCTGTCTGAAGAACCTGAAAGAAGATTGGACAATGGATACCTTGAATCAACTACAAGTGTCACTGAGCTAACCTCCTGTTTGTGCTACAGGGACACAAGAAGGTCTAGAGGCCTTTCCTGCAACTGCCCAGGTGATCAGTTATAATTGAAAATACACTGGACCCTGCTGCTGACCTCTTCTGGGGTGACTTTCAATCCCTAAGTGCAAGTGTTGTCCCAAAGATCTAGAGCCCTTTGCTGTTGTCAAAGGTCACTCCTCCTAAAACTCCCTGAAATATGTGAATTAGAAACTTTTTGTCAGCTTTTTGCTCCGAGAACTAATGGATTACTGTAAATAATTTATCATTATTTCCTATAGGTTATATTTTTAAGTCTCACCTCCATTTTCTCTGAGAGGTGTTGCAGTGTGTGTGGTTTGCCATGCATACTACTGTTATTTTTAGAATTAACTTACACTCGGAGTTTGTGAATACATTAAAGTTGTAAACTTAGTCAATAAATGTAAACTTAATCAAAAATGTGTTACCTTTGTGAATCAGGCCCTCTGTATCCAACTCATTTTGCTAATCTTCTCAGTGCTATGTTTAACCTCTTAAACACTATGGGCATTGCTGTCACTGTGAAGACTATAGGTTCTGGAATGTTAAGAAGATATAAGACTGTTTTGATGGTATTCTGGCTAATCTCTATCATTTTAAATGTATTTAGCGGTTCCTGTTTTCATTGTTTCAGATGTTGCCTTTTTTGCTCTTTGTTGGACTAGGCATCATTGGCGTGGTCTCCCCTAACTTTTTCCTTCTGTTTCCCAGGTTGTTGATGTGTGACAGACTCCATTTTTGCTGTTTTTGTTACTCCCAGCACTTTACACTGCTATCCAGTGCTAAAGTGCAAGTACTCTTATGTAAAATATATGTGTAATTGACTTTCCATGATTGGCATAGTTTATATACTAGTAAGTCCCTAGTACAGTGCACTAGAGGTGAACACGGCCCGTAATTCAAATGCTACGAGTGGGCCTGCAGCACTGGTTGTGCCAACCACATAAGTAGCCCTGTAAACATGACTCAGACCTGCCACTGCAGTGTGTGTGTGCAGTTTAAAACTGCCAATTCGACTTGGCAAGTGTACCCACTTACCAGGCCTAAACCTTCCCTTTTTATGCATATAAGGCACCCCTAAGGTAGGCCGCATGGGCAGGGTGCAGTGTATGTTAAAGGTAGGACATGTACCTATGTGTTTTACATTTCCTAACAGTCAAATACTGCCAAATTTGTTTTTCACTATTGGAAGGCCTATCTCTCTCATAGGTTAACATGGGGGCTGCCTTTAAATATCATTAAAGTGTAGATTCCCTTAGGGAGCAGATAGAAATTTGGAGTTTATGGCCTCTGAGCTCACAATTTAACAATACATCTTTTTTTTTTTTTTTTTTTAGATTCTGTGTTTGAAAATGCCAATTTTAGAAAGCAGCCATTTTCTTGCTTAAACCATTCTGTGACTCTGCCTGTTTGTGGATTCCCTGTCTGTGTCAGTTTGACAGATGGGCTGTTTGCAGCGCTCTCTAGACAGTGACACAAAGGGAGCTGGGGTGTAACCTGCATATCCTAATGAGCCATCTGTGCTAGGAGGGAGTGGGAGGAGTGGTCACTTACAACTGAAAGTGCTGTGCCGGCCCTCACACAATGTAGTCTCCAACCCTCTGGTGTGTGTCTGGGGCCTGGCCTGGGCAAGGCAGGATCTCACAAACAAAAGAGACTTTTCTTTGAAGTAGGAGTACTTCAAAGGCAGAAAGAGGTATAAGAAGAGCACCCAAACCCCCTGAAAATTAGATCACTTCTGGAATCAAGAGGAGCCTCTGCCAAGGAGAAGAACTGAAGAGCTGAGGAGAAGTGCTGCCCTGCCTGTGACTGTGCTTTGTGGAGCTGTCTTGCAGTTTCTGCTTCTGCCTGTGAAAGGGGACAAAGACTGGACTTTGTTGTGCATTCCTGCTTGTGAAGTATCTTGAAGGGCTTGAACTGAGCTTGCCTCCTGTTATTAAAGTCTCAGGGCCATCAAGACTTCCCATGCCAGCACCTGGACTCTCTGCTGAGACTCCTGCCCTGCCAAGTGCTGTACTATCCAGTTTCTGGGCCCTTGAAAGGTGAAGGTGTCAAACAAAGAATGGAACTCCACACACAGACTGCCGTGTGGGGCCATTTTTGATGCACCTTCTGTGACGCAGCTAATAAACGACATGTTGCTGGCTTTGTACCTGAAATCAACACTCCACCTTCATCACGGCTGGAAGATCGATGCAACGCAGATGGAGAAACAACGCACAACATCTGCTAATGGAGACTGACGATGCAAACCCCACACAGGGTGGTTTCTGTGATACCGTGCAACCGGATTTTCAACGCACCAGCGCTGGGTGCAGAAATCAATGCAAACCTACCCAGCCCCGAGGTGCCTGTCCAGATTGATGCATTGTTCTCTTGCGGGGGAGAAGAAACAACACACTCCGACTCGACCGGAGGAGGAAAGATGCCCGTTCTCGCTTGCGAGAGAAGAGTCAACGCATCACTGGCCTTTTTCAATACACACTCGCGCGTGCAGCTTTATTTTGGCGCTACCCAGGTACTTTTGAGCGCTAACCTCGTTCTCGCTGTTTTGTTAGGATTAAGACTTATTATTCTTTGAAAATTCATAACTTGACTTGCATACGTTGGGTTTTTGTCATTTTGGTCTTGTGTTGTTTAGATAAATATTCTTTTTTTTTCTAAACCTGTGTTGTGTCATTTTGTAGTGTTTTTCCTTAATTACTGTGTGTGTTGGTAGAAATACTTTACACATTGCTTCTGAAATTAAACCTGCCTGCTCGTGCCAAGCTACCAAGGGGGTGCGCAGGGGTTAACCAGGAGTGATACTCCTTTACCCTGACTAGAGTGAAGATCCTTGCTTGGACAGGTTGTAACCTGATTGCAAACCAAAGACCTCATTTCTAACACTCTTGTTCGCAGATGCCATCACCATGTCAAACTGAGCAACACTGCAGCTACATTCTGGGCTTACACCTGGAGTATAATTGTTTTAATGCCTGCATGAATGCTGGATTTTAATCTGTGCACCCTCAGCAAGACCCATATTCCAATGTTCTAAGGATCTTAATGCTATCGCTGGAATGTGGTTGTGCTTGGCTGGTGTCGAACTGGAACATCAACTGTTAAGCTGTGTGGATTATTCTGAGTTTACCCAGCTACTTGTCATGTTGAAGAAATGCAGTTACCAATCATCACTGCCTTTGCTTATGAAGCACCAATACTGCTGCCTCATGCCTCCTGCACAAGGTAGCAGTGAAGATTTCTACTCAAATGATTACGTTTTGATTTTCCTTGTTCTACTTTATGACCAATGTTTTAGTCACATGTAGCAACATTGTTGGCATTATCATCTATAGTCACACCATTTACAGTCTTCAGTCAACAGTCAATCCCTTAGCCCACTTCAGTCATTGGTTCCCTTCTGTGTGAGTGATGACATTCAGCCCAAGCACACTATTCAGAAAAGAGTTCACTTGCCTACAAGAGACTGGTGGGTCAATTTTTTGTTTTTCACTATTTTTGGTTGGGAGAAATGTTTTTATTTTTTATTTTGTGAGGGCCCAGCAACCCCCCAGACAACCTGGGCCCTCTCACGGCCTGCAGTGTGCTGCAGCCGCATGGGCACTGCAAGTGATGCCTATTAGGCTTTAAAACCTTTTGAAAATTGCCATATGTGTGTGCACATTTGCATGCAAGCGCGCACGAGTGTAGCTATCTTGGAATTCTTTTGACTTTTCACATTGCACTCTCTGGTGCCATGTGCACCAGAGAGTGTGGAAGCTTAGGCGCCTATCTTTAATGTTTTTTGTGAAACGATACTACAAAAAAAAAATCTAAATGGCTACCCGGGCACGTACATTTGATTGCATGTGTTTGCTATTGGTGTGTGAATGTTTGCTGCTATAATGTTTAAAAACAAATTGCAAAGGAAAGAAACATTTTTTAAGACAGAATGTCGACTGGCAACGCGAGACCTTTTGCGTTTGTCAATGCTTTTTTCAGTGTGGTCCATATGTCTGACATTGTCTTCCTGTGTTATGCTAAAAAGATCATGAAAGTGAACACGAGTACATTTAAAAATACACAGCGCGTGACTAATCTGTCAGTGGTGTCAATATCTGAGTTGAAAATGTCATTTATTAATTTATTGAAGTCATGGCCATATATTGATTTATTGCCCTGGATACAACAATCCTCCTATGAAAAAGGCTGCTCAGAACACACTTCGTGATTCTATAGAGCTAATTAGATCATTTGAAGTTTCATATGCTTTCATCTGCATACCTCGCTTTCTCTGTGAATCTTCGAAATATTGTAAATGTAATGAGGCAAAGAGTGACGCATTCTATTTAGCCTCTAGCAACACATCACAATTCAGACATATTGTTTGCATTTATTTTTCATTGCATAAACAGTTCTTTAGCAATTTGCAGCACACTTCTTATTACTTTGGCATTGCCTTCATCCTTTGAAGGGTTGGCATTGTCAGTATCGCGTTACTTTACGAAATGGTATCGCCTCTATAACACAATTCAGGAAGTTATAGTGAAGTGTTTTTCTCATTTTTGTATTGTCCTATTAGACAAAAATGCGCGAATAGGGAGAGAACTTATGAACATTCTCTTTAGCTTCCAGTTTGTTGATAAATGCATTGCATCTTTTACCATATACAGCTGGTGGTCATACACGTGTTTACCGCTCTGGAAATCATCACTGCATAACGCCACACAAGTGCAACTTACACTTTATTAGTATAACATTGAAAATATGCCTTTAAATTTAGTGACAAAATACAGTCATGGGAAACAATGAGAATAACTACACTTAAAGTAGTGAAGTCTAATAGACGAATGAGTGGTAAAAAGAAGTCCACTCTCAGTGCTAATTACGCCCTTGCCAATCTCCAAAATGAGGCTAGAATGAAAACCACCTGGAAGCAATCTTACACTTCCATTATGAAAACTACAAATAAACACCAATCAAAGCAACACAGGAAGGCATGAAGGCTGCAGGTGCACAGCTGCCTAAAAGCTTCCGAGCTTTGGAATACGGGAGAGGGAGCAGGGGCATTGTTTTGAAAAGCAGATGAGGAGTAACCACCACAGAAATTACACACACGTTCAGCTTGTCAAATTGTATCATATGAGTTCACTAACGTTAGAGACCACAGACTCAGGCCCTCATTTATACTTTTTTGCGCCGCATTAGCGTCATTTTGTGACGCAAAAGCGGCGTAAACTTACAAAATTCAATTGTATTTTGTAAATTTGCTCCGCTTTTGCGTCAAACCATGACACTAATGCGGCGCAAAAAAAGTATAGACCAGAGCCTCAATGTGTAGAATCAGAAAACTCGGTTAGTCAGTATGTCTGCAGGAACAGCTATTTCACTCTGTCATGGTTTTGGTCTAAGTTTGTAACTCGAAGAGAGAATACAGGTATTTTCAAAGAAGATTATTTTGTTTTTTTGGGCACAAACTCTGTTTAATTTGTATATTTTCAATTTTGATTGTCAGTTTTTTGGTAGTGTGAACGAAGGGAGTTATGCAGAGTTTGGCACACAAGGTAGTCTGCCATAAACCTGGTGGAGTATCCTGTGCGCTTGACTCTTCGTTCTGTTTTATTTGGACTTGAGTGATCGTCGTGTTTTCATCCGCAGAGTCCCTGCTTACTCCACTGGTGGAACACATTGGACCGATGACCCTATGGATACTGAACTGTCAGTCTTAGCTTCCTAGTCAGAAAGCTAGATACACATGTGTTTACACTTCTAAATGTAATGTTACACTTTGAAATAACTTACTACTTTTGCCTATTCGGATCCGATCAACCTGTGGTAAAATATTGGCAAAGTGAAAACGTTTACTGAAATTGAAAATATTAGTAGAACTACGGTTTTCATTAATTAATGTAAATTAATCTCATATATTTGCTGTATATGTAGAATAACAATAAATGCTACAGCAATAATGACTTAATTTTGAGTTAACTATTTATTTCAAATATATGAAACTTAATTAACATTATTTTTGCAAAGTTTAAATAAAAATACCTACCTCAAGTAGAATATATATCAGACATGATTAATTATTAAAGTGGTGTATAGAATTATTAAAATATTATAATTCTAACACAAAATATTACCTTATTTTTCATTCAAAATGTTAATAGAAATGTTGAAATAAAAGAATAAATGTTTTAGTTTTAGATATTTTTACATTAAATGAAATAAAATGTAACTGAATACCGCTTTTAATAGAAAATTATTTCTCCGTCTTTCATCTGTGCTTGATAATGGAAATAATTTTTGTGAATAGAAAAATGTGATTTAGGGTCTATTCTGTGTTTATCTTCACAGGGTATTGCACTTAAAAATCTTAAAATGGACCTTATGATATCTAAATAACTAAAATTGTATTTTGCTTTTATTGTTTTAATTGCTATATATATTCAATGAAAAGCAAAAGGTTACAGGGATGTTATGGTTAGGTTCAGAATTTACTGATACAAAACCATAGAAACTAAGCAGTTGTAGTTAGAGTTATTTCGAGTTACTATAATTCACACCCTAACTATAACTGTGAGTTATGGTTACTTGAAATAACTCTAACTGCTGAATTTCCATGGTTTTGTACTCACAAATTCAGAACCTAACTATAAAGTCCCTGTGACCTTAGTTTTTCAGTGAATTTCCATGGTTTTTTAACATAAAGTAAATTTAATTACTGTATGTTAATCCAACCACCGCTACACACAGCCTTTGGTTGTGCACAGCAGAGGTTTGCAGACCCTGTAGCCAAGCACTTATAGCGACCCTAACCTGCGCAGTGCACAGCCTTATGTGTGAGTGGGCACATTAGTTTCTGAGTGGGCCTGAAAGTGGGTGTGAGAGTATATGAGTGGGTCTGAGTGGGTGCATGATTTTCTGAGTGGATGTGTGAGTGGGCACAAGAGTCTCTGAGTACATGTATGAGTGAATAAATTAGTGTATGTATGAGTCTATGAATGTTTTTAAAAAAGGTCTTTTGCTTATTCTCGAATATCCTTGAATATTTGAGAATATTCAAAGATATCCTCGAATATTCATTATTATCACGCATGGAGAAGAAAAATCATTTAAAACCCATAATTTGACTCTCAAACACCTCTTTATCACACCCCAGAGGTCAGTGTACCTCCACCCTGACTCCTTACACCCCTTGTCATTTATGATTTCAGCCCTGGGGACCATCTCCCATAAAATAAAAAGGCAGCCACAACTTTCTAGTCAGGATGTGGCTAGCCAATTACAGCGCTCCTATTTGCATTTCGCATTTGTAAATATTCACGACCAGAGATATACAAATTTAGATGCTGCATACTTTCTCATAAACTACTGAACAGATGTACACCAAATATCCAAGAATGTAATATGCATACTGAAAGGTACCTTTCTGCCAGATTTGGTGTAATTCCGTTCAGCTGTTTGGGCTATAGTCATGTTCAAACTCCTAAGGGAATTAACATGGGAAACACATTTTGTGACCCCCATTTTCTCAGCTCCCATTTGACAGATCATTCGGAAACTTTCCCTGCACAACTAGACCCAGAGGACACTTTTTTTTAAAGCTGTTTAAAGACAGCTAAAGACAGAAATTTAACAATTATCCATAAGAACTTCTGAAATAGCCACAATTGTATCACAGTCAATATGGGCCTCATTAAAAGTGTGATGGTCGGAACACTGCAACTTTGGCGATCTGACTGCCACATTACGACCCTGGCAGTGGGACTGCCAAGGGACCCCCGTCTCCCACTGGAACATGGTTCCTGATGGCAGGACAGCGGTTGAAGTTGAACTCAGCACCGCCTGGCTGATTACAACTCCCCTTACAGCCAGCCTTTCTATAGCGGTCTGACTGTCATGGAAAGATTGGGGATAGGGGTGTGCTGGGGGCAACAGGGTTTGCCCTGCACTGCCCATGCCCATGCCTATGGCCATCCTGCCCAGCTTTGTAGACAGTGCACATTCTGAGGGTGCTGTCGGCCCCTCTGTGCTGGGGTATAGGAGGTAGAGTCTTACATCGCAGCAGTGTCCCTGCTGGATTGACTGGCACGAACACTCTATTACAATGTTCCAGCCAGTCAGCCCAGAGGGAACATTGTAATAGGATGGGGAGAGGCTGTCGGCTTGAGGGCAGTCTCCTCCCCATGGCATTGGCGGTTGGCTGGTCCAACCACCAATGTCGTAATGAGGCCTTAAGTCTGCAATATTCAACTGTTTAAGTATGTGTACAATAATGCCAGCATATCTTCAGACATAGAGCTAATTGACATGAGCATGCTATATTTGTCCAACAAAGTGTTGCAAAAACACAAGACTCTAATCAAATCTACAATAATAGACACAGGGCACTTTATATATTGTACTGTGACTCGTTTAGCTAAGAGTAAGGCCAATGCCATTTAGTGCTATAAGGGCATTAGATGTCAGGTCTGAAGAAAAATAATTGCCGGTCCCCAACAAAATGAGTGTCAGTGATCTCCACCAGCAACCACTAGGGGCATAGCTTAGACAATATGATTGGGGGGTGCTTGCTTCAGATATTGTGAAAATAATCACGTTATATTATTCAACAAGCAGAGAGCATGAGAGGAGATCAAGGGGCAGTGGAAATGGAGAGGAATGTGTATTAGTAGGTGTACTAAGTGAGAGAAAGTACCTTATTTAGTGAAATAACCAATATATTTTAAGTCTTTCCAAACAGAGAAAGGGAGCAAGTGTGTGTGTGTTTTTGTATGTGTTTGTAAAAAATCCTGGTGAAATCCATCAGACACCTTTACTAATTTGGACTATTCATAAAATCCAAGTGTACAGTTGCTCAAAAGTGTAGACTTAGACTCAGGTATTATGTTTGTACCTATCATCTTATTTAACACAGTGAACCCAGGGCCTCATTTACGAGACCCTTGTGCCACTGGAATGTCATTTTTTCAGATGTTCCAGTGGCGCTATGCCCTGCCCCATATTTACAAAGCGGCGTTAAGCCACTTTTCATGGCATAGCACCGCTTTGCAAATACAGCCCCTTACACAC
Source organism: Pleurodeles waltl (assembly GCF_031143425.1). Classification (NCBI taxonomy): domain Eukaryota; kingdom Metazoa; phylum Chordata; class Amphibia; order Caudata; family Salamandridae; genus Pleurodeles; species Pleurodeles waltl. Next base: position 235,777,415 of record NC_090438.1, on the reverse strand, counting down.
ATCACTTTGCATGAAAGGGGTGTGTAATAGGTGTTGTTGTGGGCATTCCACTGCAAACACCCATTGCATTTTGGTGGAGCCCCTGATTTACAAGGAGAATTCGTAAATCAGAGGCTATGTCACAAATTAAAGCCACCCTTTAACATGGCGCAACAAGGAGAAATCCTTATCTACTTGTTATTGCTTTTCCTATGTGTGCTGCATTCTGCAGCACGCATAGGAAGAGCAAAACACCATTAATGATTGTTTACGTGCAGGATGGTGTCCCTTCCTGCACATAAACAGTCAATAAATAATGACAATTTCCTACTCCTATTGTGCTGCATTGTGCACCGCTTTGCAAATACAGCCCCTTACACACATCACTTTGCATGAAAGGGTTGTATAATAGGTGTTGTTGTGGGCATTCCACTGCAAACACCCATTGCATTTTGGTGGAGCCCCGGATTTACAAGGAGAATTCGTAAATCAGAGACTATGTCACAAATTAACGCCACCCCTCAACATGGCGCAACAAGGAGAAATCCTTATCTCCTTGTTTTTGCTTTTCCTATGTGTGCTGCATTCTGCAGCACACATAGGACTAGCAAATCACCATTATTTATTGTTTATGTGCAGGAAGGGACCCCTTCCTGCACATAAACAATCATTTCCTGCAATGCAGGTACCCTTGCAGATACCTTTAATGCCAACACTAGGGAAAATACAGGGGTGCACCATATTGTATTAAATACGGTGCATCCCTGTGTTTCTGAAGTGAAGCAGCATGGCCCTGCCAAATTTGGTTCGCGCCACACCACTTCTTAGTAAATGAGGCCCTCAGAGTCCAGTAATTATGCAGACCTGTGCACTTCCATGCTAAATGTATGGAACCTGCTACTTCCTTCCTCCAATGCCGACGTCTGGCTTCCATTCTTAGGCCCAAGCGAAGCAGTCTGACTGGGGTGAAATAAAATCACTGTTCATACCTAAATTATATTAATCTGTACCTTGAACTCAGGGAGACATTTTTAGTTGCTAAGCAGCAGCACCGCCATTGCTCAGCTGAAATATTGCTGTTTATATCAGCCTGCCACTTTCAGCAGGATTTTAGTGATCTAGAGTGATGTTCTAGAAAAAAAATGTGAGAGCTTCTGTGTAGTTAGGAAATGCTACGTATTAGATGAGTTCATATTTGGAATGACACAGGCTCGGTAGGATAGTCAGGTAAAAGTGAGTACAGTGCATTCTACATACTCTAGCAGAGAGTACGTCCAGTGCTGTAGTATTTGAACCTAGACTTCAAAACAGTTCAATTGCTATTACACTGGTCTCAAAAAACAAGTCTTCAATCTTTTCTATTTGAAGCTAGCTTTCAAGGTCCACTCATATTCTCCTCTCCGATCATACTGGAAGCCAGGCACACCATTCATTTCTTGTATTTGAAGAGTACAGCATGTCCTCATCACAGTCCTTAAATAGCCAGTGCTATGCTGGGGAACTTTCTTGGAGGGAGTTTAAGCAATTAAACCTCTGGATGGAAGGGGTATGCAGCATCTCAAAATCCATAGGTGTGGTAGACCGGAGGGGGTGAAGGGAGGCATGCATCCAATTATGTAGAAATTAGACCTGGGGAACATGGAAATATCTCTTAAAGTCAGTTGTCATCAACACCCCACTCGTATGTCCAACCTATTATGGATTGTTTACCTGCTCAGGCTAGTCTTACCATCAATTGACACAGTTTATTGAAAACGTCATGGGTTAAGGCAAGGTGGCTATATAAAAATTAGTAAGATATATATAATAAAATCACCATCTTCATTATGGAAATTCTGCCTACTAATGAGACCAAGAGACAAATCTACCTATTTATACCATCTGAAAGTATGTTTATTGCATTCCTTAGTTACTACTAATAACTGTTGTGGGTTCTCAAAGAACATTTATTCCCAGATACCAGACTGGTTGAGTAATCCACCCTAAAGGAAGTTCTGAAGAGCATTCTTTAATGACAGCCATCAATGGAAATAGAAGGGGGTTATCCCAGTTTTACCTTAAGCCAGATAGGCAACCAAAATGTATTTTGTACATAACTGGAGGACGCATTTTGAGGGACATTCTGACATATATTAGGAGGTCATCTGCATAGGGCAACAATTTGAGCAAGTACCACCAAATCTTAATCCTCTGTGCCCATATCTCTCTCAAATAAGTGAATGCCAATGGTTCACTGACCAATATTTATAATAAAGGGGAGAGCAGGCATCTCGGCCAGGTGCCCCGTGCTGATCTTGATGGGCCTAGTTGTATGATTATTGTGAGAAAGGCATCCTTTTAGCATGTTCACCCAAATGTTTTTTGACTGATACTGGTGATAACTGACCCTGACTGTGCCCTGGGCTCTGCTAAACAGGTCCAGGGTCAGTGATCCAAATAAAACGTATATAACAAGCTGTTGCAACTACAATTGGCAATGGCAGACTCCAATAAGTCTCTAGTAGATAATAGGGCATGGGGGATTCAAACTACCTATAAGTCCCTAGTATATAATAGAGCAGGGAAGTTTAGAGGCCAGTAAGATTTCTGGCACTGGAGTGTGTACTGCTGGGTTTCCTTCTGCCATTTTTAAAGGCAGCCCTGCCTTGCAGACTGTCTTTAAAAAGTAAAATGTGTGCAAACATTTAATTTAAGGTAATTCCAAAGTGATAACATATAAGTCACCCCTGGTCTCCCATAGATGCCCCAGGGTTAGGGTGTCATTGTAGGAGGCTGGCGTGGCTTATAGTGGGTACGTGATGGTACTTACACCTTGTGCCAGGTCCAGTTATCCCTTATTAGTAGATCAGTAATGTTCTAGCAGCTTAGGCTGATGGAGGTAGCTAAAGCAGAGCAGCTTAGGCTGAACTAGGAGACATGCAAAGCTCCTACTATACCACTTATATCATATAGGTACTATATCATAAGAATCACAATACTAAAAATAAATGTACTTTATTTTAGTGACAATGTGCCAAAAAATATCTCAGAGGATATTCTCCCTTAGGAGGTAAGTAAAATACACAAAATATACACACACACCAAAATCAGGTAAGTAAACAGAAAAGTAGTGCAAACCCTGTAGAATACAATAGAATGCAATAGGCCTAGGGGCAACACAAACCATATACTAAGAAAGTGGAATGCAAACCACTTAGGAACCCCAGGCCTACTGTAGTGTGTAGAAGGTCGCTGGGAGTGTAAGAAAACACTAAGGGTGTCCAAGATACCCCACCCCAAGACCCTGAAAAGTAGGAGTAAAGTTACCCTACTTCCACAGAAACACGCTATAGTTGTGATAGGAGATTCTGCAAAGACCACCACTGACTGCAAAGCACTGAAGACGGATTCCTGGACCCGAGGACCTGTAAAGGATGGGGACCAAGTCCAAGAGTCACAAAAGTGTCCGGGGGGGCAGGAGCCACTAAACCCCAGATGAAGGTGCAAAATGGCTGCCTCCGGGTGGAAGAAGCTGAAGATTCTGCAACAACAGAAGATGCCAGGAACTTCTCCTTTGCACAGAAGATGTCCCACGGCATGCTGGAGGATGCAGAGCTGTTTCTATGCAGAAAGACCGCAAACGAGCCTTGCTAGCTGAAAAGGTCATGGTTAAAGAAAAAGGGTGCTGCCCGTGCACAGGAAGGACCAGGAGGTCACCACTTGGACGAGGAGGCAGAGGGGGCACTCAGCAACACAGAGAGGCCATGCAGAAGCAGGCAGCACCCACAAAAGTACTTGAACACGGGTTCAAGAAAACTGAGCATGATGGTCATCTCAACACTACAAAGGAGGGTCCCATGAAGCCGGTGGTCAACTCAGCGAGTTAAGCAATGCAGAACGGAGTTCTCGGGACCTGGGCTGTGCTGTGCATGAAGGATTCCTTGCAAACCTGCACAGAAACCCTAGCACCTGCAGTTCATGCAGTACACAGAATTACTGCCTGGCGTGGGGAGGCAAGGACTTACCTCCATCAAATTTGGACAGATGGACCACTGGACTGTCGGGGTCACTTGGATCCAGCTCCTGTTTTCCAGGGACCACGCTTGTCATGATGAGAGGGGATCCAGAGGACCGGTGAAGCAGAAGTTTGGTGCCTGCATTAGCAAGGGGAAGATTCTGTCGACCCACTGGAGATTTCCTCTTGGCCTCCAGTGCAGGGTGAAGGCAGGCAGCCCCCAGAGCATGCACCACCAGGAATCAGTCGGGAAAGTCGGCAGGATTAGGTGCTACAATGTCGCTGGTAGTCTTCTTGCTACTTTGTTTCAGTTTTGCAGGCGTCCTGGAGCAGTCAGCGGTCGATCCTTGGCAGAAGTCGAAGAGGGAGATGCAGAGGAACTCTGGTGAATTCTTGCATGTCGTTATCTGAAGAGAAGCCCACAGGAGAGACCCTAAATAGCCCACAGAGGAGAATTAGCCACCTAGTCAGGTAAGCACCTATCAGGAGGGGTTTCTGACATCACCTACTGGCACTGGCCGCTCAGAGGCCTCCACTGTGCCCTCACACCTCTGGATTCAAGATGGTAGACATCTGGGACACACTGGAGGAGATCTGGGCACCTCCCCTGAGGTGGTGATGGACAGGGGAGTGGTCACTCCCCTTTCCTTTGCCCAGTTTCTCACCAGAGCAGGGGCTGGAGGATCCCTGAACCGGTGTAGACTGGCTTATGCAAGGAGGGCAGCATTTCCAGAGGCTGGGGGAGGCTACTCCCCAGCCCTTAACACCTATTTTCAAAGGGAGAGGGTGTAACACCTTCTCTCAGAGGAAATTCTTTGTTCTGCCTCCCTGGGACTGGGCTGCCCAGATCCCAGGAGCGCAGAAGCCTGTCTGCGGGTTGGCAGCAGCGGTAGCTGCAGTGAAAACCCCAGAGAGCTGGTTTGGCAATACCCAGGGTCCATGCTGGAGCCCCAGGGATGCATGGGATTGGCACCCCAATACCAGATTTGGCATGGGGAGGCAATTTCATGATCTTCAACATGTTACATGGCCATATTTGGAGTTACCATTGTGAAACTACATATAGATATTGACCTATATTCAGTGCACGCATGTAATGGTGTCCCCACACTCACAAAGTCTGGGGAAATTGCCCTGAACTATGTGGGGGCACCTTGGCTAGTGCCTGGGTGCCCTCACACTTAGTAACTTTGCACCTCACCTTCACCAAGTGAGGGTTAGACATATAGGTGACTTATAAGTTACGTAAGTGCAGTGTAAAATGGCTGTGAAATAACATGGACGTTATTTCACTCAGGCTGCAGTTGCAGTCCTGTGTAAGAATTGTCTGAGCTCCCTATGGGTGGCAAAAGAAATGCTGCAGCCAATAGGGATCTCCTGGAATCCCAATACACTGGGTACCTTGGTACCATACACTAGGGAATTATAAGGGTCTTCCAGTGTGCCAATTAGAATTGGTAAAAATGGTCACTAGCCTATAGTGAAAATTTTAAAGGTAGAGAGAGCATAAGCACTGAGGTTCTGGTTAGCAGAGCCTCAATGACACAGGCACTACACCGGCATACACATACAGGCCACAAACTATGAGCACTGGGGTCCTGGCTTCAGGGTCCCAGTGAGACATATAAAACACACTGACAAATAGGGTTTTCACTGTGGGCACTGGGGTCCTAGCTAGCAGGATCCCAGCGAGACAGTAAAAACACACTGACATATACTCACAAACAGGCTAAAAGTGGGGGTAACAGTGCTAGAAAGAGGCTACCTTCTCACAGTCATGTAACTATGAGCAGGTACATCATAAAAAGATGTTGTATATGCCCTGGGGAGAGAAAAACTACGCCTTTCATTTTTCCTCATTGTAGATACTTAACTCCATAGGATAAAATAGAAGCATTTTCCATAGGCATAAGTATGACTAGGAGGGAGCTCAGTATGACAAGAAAGGACTCAAAAGAATGATAATGATAAATCCAACAACTTGCCATTGTTAAATGTACCATAACTAGTACTGAAAATAATTTATAGACTTTCTTTTCTGTATGCCAAATCCTAGCCTGCTAGTGGCCTTTCCTGATTGGTCAGCCCTAATAGGATTAGCCAGACTGTTTTGATGAGGTGATAAGTTTCCTGCACTGAGCAGAGGTTATCTGATGGGGGAGGTTGGCAGATGCTGAGGTCAGGCCAGGAAGGAGGCTGGGGAAATCAAACAGGGCTTCAAAGAGTAGCAGGGAGAAAGGAATGCCAAGCAGGCCACCCTCTCACCCTGTACCCCACAGATAGATAGCAGGCCCAGGAAAGTAATTTGCAGATGTCCAGAGGAGGAGTGTTAATGGAAATGAACCACACCAGAAGGTTGGCTTAGCCAGGTCTTGCTCCTCTGGAGGAAAATCATTCATTTTGGAATGTTAAAATGCAGCGCTTTAAGGGACAAGAAAATGTCACAATTTGGAGGAAGCTGTCAAGGTTTTAGGTGGCATCCTGCAGTTCATTGGACCAGGCTGCCCCCGCCTGTCTCGTAAGATGATTGAATAAAAGTGGCTGATCTGCATTGCAACTCAGATCTGCTGCCTGAAACCACAAGAAGGCGTAGGACTGCAAACTGAAGTACTGCTCCTGTTGCACGCTGGAACAACAGCCTTAACGATGTCATCTTGCTTCAAAAAGGACTCAGGAGTAGGCTCATTCAAAGCAACAGGTTAACAGAGCTTACCTATACCAAATATCACAAAAGTCCCCAGACTAGAGTGCATTTAGTGGACTTTTAAGGATTTGGCCAGGTGCAATGCAGGAATTGTATTCCTAAACTTCTAAGGATCATCAAAGTGCTGCCATGCACTTGAATATTTTGGCCTCTTCAAACCCTCAAGACCAACATCATGAAGAATTTCCAGATGTTTGGAGCAACTTTTGGAGAAATCTACATAAGGGGACGACTCGCCGTCATCAGTCAAGCAGACTACCTTCAATCGCCACCTGGCCAGGATTTCAAGTTCATCCCGCTGAAAGCTCTGGGGCTCCAGACTTCCAGGATTTGACTGGGGCCTCGCAAAAAAGCAGTCTGATGATTTAGGAGGCTGGCCTGGTTTGTAGTGGGTACCTAAGGTACTTACACCTTATACCAGGTCCAGTTATCCCTTATTAGTGAAACGTAGGCAGTGTATAGAAGTCAGACTCTCTAGGGGTAGCAGTAGCTGAGCAGCCAAGGCTTATCTAGGAGACATGGAAAGCTCATGTAGTACCACTGTAGTCACACAGTACTCACACACATGAAATAAAATACTAAGGTGGTCATTCTGACCTCGGCGGTAAAAGGCGCCTACCGCCGGTCAGAAATCCTCCATAATTCCGCCGCGGTCGCGGTAACCCGCCACGGTCATTCTGACCCGCAGCAGCCAAACCTCCGAAAATCCGACAGCCACAACAGACCGCCAGACCAGCGGTCGGCGGAAAAGTGGAGGTGACCAAACCTCCACCATCACGCCAACAGAAATACGCCCATGCCATTACGACCCACCAATCCACGCGGCAGTCTTTCAAACGCGGTTTTCCATTGGCGGTACACACCGCCGCGGTCAGAATACACACAAACGAACAAAACTCAGCCACATTGGACGATTTGAATTCCACACACCTGATACACATACACACACCACTCCCACACACACAATACAATATAAAACACACACCCACATCACCCACAAACCCCTACGACCAAAAATTCAGAAAGAAGCACTGAGAGACACATCAGCGATCACAGAATACCATCACACAGAGGCACACTACACCATCACCCACACAATATCCACACACAAAACAACACACACCACCACACTCAACACACTTAACTACACATACTCCACCCCACACATCATACACACCACTCCATGGCACCCCAAAGACACTCCCGCTTCTCAGACGAAGAACTCAGGGTCATGGTGGAGGAAATCGTTCGGGTAGAGCCCCAGCTCTTCGGCACACAGGTCCAATACACCAGCATTGCCCGGAGGACGGAGCTATGGCAGAGGATTGTCGACAGGGTCAACGCTGTGGGACAGCACCCCAGAAATCGGGAAGACATCATGAAGCGATGGAACGATCTACGGGGGAAGGTGCGTTCCATGGTATCCAGGCACAACATCGCCGTGCAGAAGACTGGCGGAGGACCCCCACCTCAACCCCCACAATTTACAACATGGGAGGAGGAAGTCTTGAACATCCTGCATCCTGACGGCCTCGCAGGAGTCGGCGGAGGAATGGATACTGGTAAGTTGAAGCTTCACTACTGCTTCCCCCCCACCTGCATGCCAAATCATACCCCAACCCTCACCCCCATCCTCGAACCCCACCCTCACCCCCACCCCCATCCTCACCCCCACCCTCACCCCCACCACCATCCTCACCCCCACCACCATCCTCACCCCCACACCCAGCACACCTATTCCCTGCCAATGTCTCACCATCACAACCCACACATCCCAAAACCTAGGCCTGCATGCGTCCACTAAGCATGGACACCCATCACCAAAGCATGCCCAAAGCATATACACATCCCCCCCACAAGCCACCCTCACCAAAGCCCCCACACACGAATGCCAGCACTTGGGGACACGGGAACCCACAGATACACCCATATGCCACACATTGAAACTATAACCATACCTCTATACCCCTGCAGGACCCGACCGTCAACACACCGCCACGGAGGGCCCAGAATTCTCCACACCCCCCACCCAAGAGGCCGTCAGCGATGACAGCAGCTCTGTCGACCTGGACACTGATGACCAGCCCGGACCATCGGGGACCTCTGGACAGTCGGTTCCCCTCACACAGGCACAGGCCACTACAGACCCAAACCCCTCTGGGAACACCAGCACAGCTCCCACCCAGCTGGCCCATGCCTCTGTCTCCAGGGCGCGTCAATCTGCGGTGTGTCTACCACTACAGGGCACCCAGGATAACCCACCACCCCAACAACAACAGGGACCTGGGGGCAGTGGTAGTGGGCACACCGGCCAGGGGGCAGAGGCCAAGGGAAACAGGGCAACTCGGAGGGCAGCTGTGCGACAGGGGGGGGACGGGCCCAGGGAACCCACTCTCCACGAGGCCCTCACCACCATCATGGGAGCATACAACCGCTCCCAGGAGACGATGGCGACGGTACTGGCCCGGTTCCAGGAGATCCAGGTACTGCAGGAGGAACACTATCGGGGGTACAGGGAGGACATCAGAGCCCTCACCTCCACCCTGGTTACCATGGTAGGGCTGCTGCAGGACCTCATCAACACCAGGACGGACACTCAACAACAACAAAGGGCCCCTGCCACTAGCCTGGACCAAGAACAGCCAACCACCTCCGCCGGCGCTAGTGGACAGGAGGCCCCCGCACAACAGCAGCCCACCAGACCCCCACCTCCTGCAGGAGAAGAACCACCCCGCAAGAGGGCCCTGAGATCTCGCAAGAAGACAGAGTAGGATGTCAAGACCCCCGCCAGCAAAGGATACCACCTGATGTCATCCCACTGTCCCACATTGTCACCCTGTCCATCCTTGAACTGCCCATGCTCCATCTCTCCACAGGCCTCTGGACAATGCACCTGTGTGACTGTTACTCTGGACTCTGCCATGGACATTCCTTCACCATAGCCCCCACCCACTTGAAACCACCCATCCCATTTTGAGCACTGAAATAAACACCTATTTTGCACAAAACTATCTGGAGTCTGGCTGTGATTTCAAAATATTGTAATTGACATGACAGTGCAAATATGTCCTTGTACATAGTGAAGTCAACAAACAGCTGCCACAAAGCTGTAGTCCATGGGGAAACGAAGCACAGGACTCGTAGTGGGGACCCCAGATCTGAAATAGGGAGGGAAAAGCCACAACTCAGTCATCATACACTGGGGCAAATAGACAGGCAGCAGAGATGCAGGAGAGTAGTTCACATTTACTTAATTATGTTTGAATTGTTACCTGTGTCCTATTGGAAGTACTGTTCAATGATTCTGTCCCTGTTGTCTGTTTCAGCCCCGTCGTCTTCCTCCTCGTCACTCTCCACAGGTTCCACAGCTGCCACAACACCACCGTCTCGACCATCCTCCTGCAGGAAAGGCACCTGGCGGCGCAAAGCCAGGTTGTGAAGCATGCAGCAGGCCACGATGATGTGACACACCTTCTTAGGTGAGTACATTAGGGATCCACCTGTCATATGCAGGCACCTAAACCTGGCCTTTAGGAGGCCAAAGGTGCGTTCGATCACCCTCCTAGTACGCCCATGGGCCTCATTGTACCGTTCCTCTGCCCTGGTCCGGGGATTCCTTACTGGGGTCAGTAGCCACGACAGGTTGGGGTACCCAGAGTCCCCCAATAGCCATACACGGTGTCTCTCTAGCTGTTCCATCACGTAAGGGATGCTGCTATTCCTCAGGATGTTGGCGTCATGCACTGACCCTGGGAATTTGGCATTTACATGCGAGATGTACTGGTCAGCCAAACACACCACCTGGATGTTCATGGAATGGTAACTTTTTCTGTTCCTGTACACCTGCTCCCTGTCTCTTGGGGGAACCAAAGCCACATGGGTCCCATCAATGGCACCAATGACGTTGGGAATATGTCCAAGGGCGTAGAAATCACCCTTCACTGTAGCCTATTCGCCCACCTCAGGGAAAATGATGTAGCTCCTCACGTATTTCATCAGGGCAGACAACACTCTGGATAACACCTTCGAAAACATGAGCTGAGACATCCCAGAAGCAATTCCCACTGTTGTCTGAAATGACCCACTTGCCAAGAAATGGAGTACTGACAGGACCTGCACCAGAGGGGGAATCCCTGTCGGTTGGCGGATGGGGGACATCAGGTCAGGCTCCAGCTGGGCACACAGTTCATGTATAGTGGCACGGTCAAGCCGGTAGGTCAGGATAATGTGGCGTTCTTCCATTGTCGACAGGTCCACCAGCGGTCGGTACACGCGAGGATTCATCCGTCTCCTCGCCAAACCCAGCGGACGGTGCCTAGGAAGGACAACATGGAGCACAGAGTCAAGCAACCCACAGGTACGTACTCACAGCTTGCACAGTAAACGATTCTCTATGCAGTGAATGGCGTGTCTGAGTGGCTATGCAAGGCCTAGGCCTGTGTGACGCAGTTGAAATTGAGCCATGTGGACCCTCGAAATGGCAGCTGCCTGACCTGTGAAGTGTGACAATGGGATGTGAGGTCAATGCGCTGGCGTGGCACACCGCGGCGGTCGGCGGTCGAAGACCGCGGCGAGAAGCCGCATTGGTTAACATTGAAGCCTATGGGTTTCAGGAGCCAATGGCGAAGGGCGCCGGCGGTGACGGTACGCACCGCCGCGGTACGCACCGCCGCGGGCGTGACCGCCATTTTCTATCTACTTATTCACTCGCGACTTGAACTTTCACAGGAGAGGACCTATACTGCAAGTGTTGCTGTGACCTCGGTCTGGAAGGGACAATGGCTGCTGCGCCTGGGGAAAGGGCCCCTGCCTTCACTGGAGAAGAGTTGGAGAAACTTGTGGATGGGGTCCTCCCCCAGTATGCGCTACTCTACGGTCCTCCAGACCAACAAGTGAGTTTAATTCAATATGGATTTGGGGCCACTGGCTGGCTTGGGGGCCTGGCGGGGGGCCTGGCGGGAATGGGGGGCATGTTGGGGCTGGCGGGGGGCCTGGCGGGGGGCCTGGCGGGGATGGGGGGCATGTTGGGCCTGGCGGGGGGCCTGGCGGGGGGCCTGGTGGGGATGGGGGGCATGTTGGGCCTGGCGGGGGGGCTGGCGGGGATGGGGGGCATGTTGGGCCTGGCGGGGGGCCTGGTGGGGATGGGGGGCATGTTGGGCCTGGCGGGGGGCCTGGCGGGGGCCCTGGCAGGGATGGGGGGCATGTTGGGCCTGGCGGGGGGCCTGGCGGGGGGCCTGGCGGGGATGGGGGGCGTTGGGCCACTGGCAACGAAAATGCAGACAAACTTGAACGTGGTATTTCTCCCTCCCTGTACGTGTCACATAGGTCCGCGCCCATGAGAAGATCGGGATTTGGCGTGCCATCACCAAGGAAGTCCGGACCATGGGGGTCCACCATCGACGGGCACCCACTGCCGCAAGAGGTGGGAGGACATCCGCCGCGGGACCAAGAAGACCGCTGAGTCTCTGCTGGGGATGGCCTCCCAACGTAGGCGGGGTGCCTGCCGTCAACTGACCCCCCTGATGTTCCGGATCCTGGCGGTGGCCTACCCTGATTTGGATGGGCGCGTGAGGGCAGCACAGCAGACACAAGGGGGTGAGTACAAGCATTATCTACTCTGTTGTCGCGCAGTGGAGGTGTCTGGGTGGGGGAGGAGGGCTGTGGGTCCCCCTAGGCCAGGGCGATATCTGTAGGCTGGGCACCCCCGTAAGCCCCTGTGTCCCCAGCCACCACCCTCAGTAGTGTGTCAGTACAGCCATCCCTGGGCCGTGTCATCCATGGGTGCAGTTGTCAACTCTAGGCGTGTAGGGCATGTTCCACGGAATGCGCTAGCGGACCCCAAGTGCGCAACTTAGTGCAGGGGGCATCTGTGTCTGTCATGTCCGCTAACTGTACCGGTGATCCATGTACTCAAAATCTCTTTATTTCTCTCTCCCCCCCCTTTTTGTTTGTCTTTCTGTGCTTGTGTGCATCAGCATCATCAGGCGGAGGAGAAGTGGCATCGGGGCAGGAGGGAGCTGCATCTCACATGGCCCAGGAGGGCCATGCCACAGAGTCTGACTGGACCAGTGAGACGGAGGGCGAGGGGAGCTCCACAACGGGGACGACTGGACCCTGCAGCGACACGGACACGTCCTCGGAAGGGAGCTCCCTTGCGGGGGTGGCACCATCCGTGCCCCCCGCCATTACAGGTACAGCCGCCACCCAGCGCACCATCTCCACCCTCCCAGCAGCCCCTCAGCGTTCGCCCCGTGCCCGCTCTGCCAGGAAGCCGGGCATCTCCTTCGCCCCAGGCACCTCAGGCCCTGCCCCTGTTACCCCCGCTGCCCTCAGTGAGGAGGTCATTGACCTCCTCCGAACGCTCATTGTTGGGCAGACTACCCTTTTGAATGCCATCCAGGGGGTGGAGAGGGAGGTTCATCACAGCAATGCGTACCTGGAGGGCATTCATTCGGGTCAGGCTGCCCATCAGCGATCGCTCTGGCCTCAGCACTGACGGCAGCCATTGTCCCTGTCTCCTGCCTCCCTCTACTAACTCCCTCCTCCCAGTCTCCTGTTCCTCTGCCTGTCCCACCCACACCATCAGACCAGCCTGCACACACCTCAACACCCAAGAGCAGCTCATCCAAACATAAGCACCACAGATCACGCAGACATTCACACAAGCAACATTCCGATGCAGACATGCCAACAGTCACTACCACCTCTGTGACCCCCACCTCCTCGTCTCCCTCCTCCCTCCCTGTGACGTCTACACTCACACCTTCATTCACCTCACCATCAGCCAGTGTTTCCATCACCAGCATACCCTCCACTACAGTCCGCACACGTGCAGTCACCACCCCCACTGCCATTTACACGTCCCCTGTGTCCTCTCCCACTGTGTCTGTCACCCCCTCTTCCACACCACACAAACGCAGCCACCCACCCACCCAACAGCCATCCACCTCACGACAGCCTCCCGCTCCTGCACCTGCACCCAAAGACAGCAAACTTGTCTCGCCTACAACCACATCCTCTCCCTCCACTCCCATACCCACTGTACCTACCACTCTCCATTGTCCTAAGAAAATCTATCTCTCTACTGCTACCTTCTTTCCTGACCCTGAGCCCCCCCCTCCTTCTCGTCGGGGTAAAAAGAGCACCTCAGCCACCACCAGCCCTGCAGCCCCCTTGACAAGGGTGCAGGGGTATTGGAGCCCACCAGCCCGCAGGTCTGGATCTTCGCCCAGCAACAAGGGGACAGCCAGCCCACCCCCTGGGAAGAGGAGCAGAAGGCGGCAGGGCCGCCGCCGGAGCCCGGATTCGATATCCCCCCAGGACACTAGCCAGCCACCGTCAACAGCCACAGTTCCAAAGGGAGGAAAGGGCCACAGACTCCCGACTAAGGAGGGCAAGGGCAGCAAGGCGGAGAAGTCAGGCAGCAGGCCTGCTGCCCATGGAGGACCCGTCACAGCTGCCCAGGAGGAGCCCGCAACCCCCATAGCCGCTGCCCCGGGAGGAACCGGCACAGCTGCCCCGGGAGAGCCCACCACCCCCATAGCCGCTGCCCAGGGAGGACCCAGCCCAGCTGGCCAGGAGGGCCCCACCACCCACAGCCCAGGTGGGCATTGAAGGAGCACCATCCCCGCTGCCCAGGAGGGCACCACCAGGCAATGAGCAGTTGGCCATAGAATGGCCGCCGTCTCCAGCACCGCTCCGCTGGGGACCGGCGTCTCAAGAACCGCTGAACTGGGCCCTTCAAGGCAAGAACCGCTGAACTGGGCCCCGCCGTCTCCAGCACCGCTCCGCTGGGGACCGCCGTCTCAAGAACCGCTGAACTGGGCCCTTCAAGGCAAGAACCGCTGAAATGGGCCCTTCAAGGCAAGAACCGCTGAACTGGGCCCTTCAAGGCAAGAACCGCTGAACTGGGCCCCGCCGTCTCCAGCATCGCTCCGCTGGGGACCGCCGTCTCAAGAACCGCTGAACTGGGCCCTTCAAGGAAAGAACCGCTGAACTGGGCCCCGCCGTCTCCAGCACCGCTCCGCTGGGGACCGCCGTCTCAAGAACCGCTGTACTGGGCCCTTCAAGGCAAGAACCGCTGAAATGGGCCCTTCAAGGCAAGAACCGCTGAACTGGGCCCTTCAAGGCAAGAACCGCTGAACTGGGCCCTTCAAGGCAAGAACCGCTGAACTGGGCCCCGCCGTCTCCAGCACCGCTCCGCTGGGGACCGCCGTCTCAAGAACCGCTGTACTGGGCCCTTCAAGGCAAGAACCGCTGAACTGGGCCCCGCCGTCTCCAGCACCGCTCCGCTGGGGACCGCCGTCTCAAGAACCGCTGTACTGGGCCCTTCAAGGCAAGAACCGCTGAAATGGGCCCTTCAAGGCAAGAACCGCTGAAATGGGCCCTTCAAGGCAAGAACCGCTGAACTGGGCCCTTCAAGGCAAGAACCGCTGAACTGGGCCCTTCAAGGCAAGAACCGCTGAACTGGGCCCCGCCGTCTCCAGCACCGCTCCGCTGGGGACCGCCGTCTCAAGAACCGCTGAACTGGGCCCTTCAAGGCAAGAACCGCTGAACTGGGCCCCGCCGTCTCCAGCACCGCTCCGCTGGGGACCGCCGTCTCAAGAACCGCTGAACTGGGCCCTTCAAGGCAAGAACCGCTGAAATGGGCCCTTCAAGGCAAGAACCGCTGAACTGGGCCCTTCAAGGCAAGAACCGCTGAACTGGGCCCCGCCGTCTCCAGCATCGCTCCGCTGGGGACCGCCGTCTCAAGAACCGCTGAACTGGGCCCTTCAAGGCAAGAACCGCTGAACTGGGCCCCGCCGTCTCCAGCACCGCTCCGCTGGGGACCGCCGTCTCAAGAACCGCTGTACTGGGCCCTTCAAGGCAAGAACCGCTGAAATGGGCCCTTCAAGGCAAGAACCGCTGAACTGGGCCCTTCAAGGCAAGAACCGCTGAACTGGGCCCTTCAAGGCAAGAACCGCTGAACTGGGCCCCGCCGTCTCCAGCACCGCTCCGCTGGGGACCGCCGTCTCAAGAACCGCTGTACTGGGCCCTTCAAGGCAAGAACCGCTGAACTGGGCCCCGCCGTCTCCAGCACCGCTCCGCTGGGGACCGCCGTCTCAAGAACCGCTGTACTGGGCCCTTCAAGGCAAGAACCGCTGAAATGGGCCCTTCAAGGCAAGAACCGCTGAAATGGGCCCTTCAAGGCAAGAACCGCTGAACTGGGCCCTTCAAGGCAAGAACCGCTGAACTGGGCCCTTCAAGGCAAGAACCGCTGAACTGGGCCCCGCCGTCTCCAGCACCGCTCCGCTGGGGACCGCCGTCTCAAGAACCGCTGAACTGGGCCCTTCAAGGCAAGAACCGCTGAACTGGGCCCTTCCAGGCAGGAACCGCTGGCCCTTTGGCAGACGTGGCAGGGCAGGATCTGTCTCGGGCAGGGCTGCAGGATGTCCTCTGGCCAACATGCCTCCTCCAGTGGCAGTGGAGTCTGTTATGGACTGTTTGGACTGTGGCTTTGCTCTCCCCAGGATGGCCCAGTGGGCAGGCCACCCACTGTATGGACTGTTTGGACTGTGGCTTTGCTCTCCCCAGGATGGCCCAGTGGGCAGGCCACCCACTGTATGGACTGTTTGGACTGTGGCTTTGCTCTCCCCAGGATGGCCCAGTGGGCAGGCCACCCACTGTATGGACTGTTTGGACTGTGGCTTGGCTCTCCCCAGGATGGCCCAGTGGGCAGGCCACCCACTGTATGGACTGTTTGGACTGTGGCTTTGCTCTCCCCAGGATGGGCCAGTGGTCATGGAGTCCCCTCGTGGATCTGGCGTTGTGTACTCAAGTGGCTGAGGTGCCCCCCCTTCCCTTCCCCCTGAGGTGCCTGTCCTTTTTTCTTTCTGATGCCCCTGCAGTGTTCTCTCCGTGGAGTTCTTGTCGTGGGACTGGGCCTTGCCCCTTTGCTCAGGACCCCTGTGGTCCACGGACAGTGGTTGGACTACATTTAGTAGCTGTATATATTTTGTACATAGTTTATTTATTTATTTGGATTACTGCTGTCCATTTTTCAATATATCTGCCCGTTTGAGATCTCTTCTTTTGGTCTTTGCATTATTTCGGAAGGGGGGGGTTTGTGGGTTGTGACAGTGATCTGTGGGAATGCATTGATGTGTGTGTTGTAGTGGGTGTGGGTGGGTGGTTGTGTGCCGGTAATCTTTTCCCTCCCCTGTGTCGTAGGTGCAGTACTCACCGATGTCTTCCGCGCCGCCGGGCGTGCTCCTGGTACAGGAGCAGGTATAGGAGTGCGGGGATGACCTGGGGGTTCCATACTGCCGGAATCTCGCGTGGAGTATGTGGAGGTGAGCGTTTTCCCGTTTGTAGTCTGTTTCCGCCGTGTTTTTATCGGCGGTGCTCCCGCCCCGGAAAAGGTGGCGGATTGGTGGGTCGTGATAGGGTGGGCGGTACATTGTCTGCCGCCTGGCTGTTGGCGGGGACCGCCGCGCTGTTTGTTTGTTCCGCCGTGGCGGGCGGAGTGTTAATGCGGCGGGCTGTGTTGGCGGTTCCCGCCAGGGTCAGAATTGCATATTTTGGACCGCCGGCCTGTTGGCGGGTTGGCCGCCGCTTTATCACCGACCGCCAGGGTCAGAATGAGGGCCTAAGTGTTACAAAAATAAAGGTACTTTATTTTGGTGACACAATTGCAAAAAATGCCATGGAGACTATACCCCTTTAGGAGGTCAGTAATACACAAATTATATACACTAGCATGCAAAACCATGTGTAAAAACAGTTAGAAAATAGTGAAAATCACAATATTTAGAAATGGACCTGGAGGAACACAAACCATATACTAAGAAAGTGGAAAGCGATTGTTGGTTTCCCACCTAGGCAAGTGTAGTGTGTAGAGGGGTGCTGGGAGTATTAGAAAACAGCAAAGGTAAGTAATAGAACCCACCCCAGAGCTCAGGAAAGCAGGAGTACAAC
This sequence comes from Pleurodeles waltl, assembly GCF_031143425.1. Lineage (NCBI taxonomy): Eukaryota > Metazoa > Chordata > Amphibia > Caudata > Salamandridae > Pleurodeles > Pleurodeles waltl. Next base: position 235,759,782 of record NC_090438.1, on the reverse strand, counting down.
ACAGTAACTTTCCTAGAACACATAAGAACATCAGAAAGAAGTTAATGCAAGAACCAGAGAAAACTGCAAGTCACCAACAGTGGATTTCTGGACCGGAAGACCTGTGGAAGAAGGGGACCAAGGCCAAGAAGCACAGAAGAGTCCAGGGAGAGCAGGAGCCCCTGCTAACCCACATGAAGGTGCAAAAGAAGAACCACAGGTGAAGAACAACAGTCAGTACTGCACCCAAGAAGACGGATGCAGTATCCTGGTTGGTGCAGAAGATGTCCCACACCAGATGGATGATTGCAATCTGGTTTGCGTTGCTGGATTCTGCCAACAAGCCTTGACACACTCAAAGCTCGTGGTTAGAATGGCGCTGCCCGGGACCAGGAGGGACCTGGTGAACACTACCCAAGAGGGAGAGTCAGAGCGGGCTCTCAGCAACTCAGAGAGCCCTCAGAAGACCAGGCAGCATGCACAGGAGTCTCACAGAGCAGGGACAAAGTAGGTACCAGAGGAGGCTCATGCAGCACTACAACAAAGGGTCCCACGCCACTGGAGATCCACGCAGGAAGCTGTGCGCAGCAGGATAGAGTGGTGGGGGCCAGAGCTGCACAATGCATGATAAACTTCTTGGAAGGATGCCAACAAGCCTTGGCAACGGCAAATTAAGTGGTGCATGGGGGGGTACTGGCTTGCGTAGGGAGGCAAGCTCTTACCTCCACCAAAGTTGGACTGTAGGACATCAGGACCATTGGAACCACTTCAGTCTACCACCTGTGAGGCAGGATCCAAGCAGCTCGTAAGGACAAGGGACTCACTCCAATGGTCATCGCTGCAGAGAGTTGCCTGCTGAAGCAGGGAAGTGACTCCTTCACTCAAAGGGAGATACCTGCATTCTTCTGGTACAGGCTGAAGACATGCTGTCCTAAGATGCACGACCAGAAAACAGATGCAGTTGCTGGCAGGAGCTGAAGATACAATGTTGCAGAAGTCGTCTTTGCTTCTTTGTTGCTGTTTGTAGTGTGTCTGGAGATTGCAGATGCAGTTTCTAGGGTGAGAAGGTGAAGTAAGGGAGTGGATTCCTGCTGGAGTCTTACAATCTGAATCTGAAGAACCACCCAAGAGAGAGGCCCTAAATAGCCATGTAAGGAGGATTGGTCAGCTACACAGGTAAGCACCTATCAGGGGAGGACTCTGACGTCACCTGCAGGCACTGGCCACTCAGATGCTCCCAGAGATCCCTGCCACCTTGGAACCCAAGATAGCCAAACCCAGGGACCCTCCAGGGGAGCACCACCTCTGGGGTAGTGATGGACAGGGGAGTGGTGACTCACCTTTCCTTTGTCCAGTATCACACCAGAGCAGCAACTGGGGGGTCCCTGAACTGGTGTAGACTGGATTATGTAAGGAGGGCACCACATGTGCTCTTCAAAGCTTTTCCAGTGACTTGGGGAGACTACTTCTCTCAAGCCTATAACACCTATTTCCAAAGGGAGAGGGTGTAACACCCCTCTCCCAAAGGAAATCCATTCTTCTGCCTTCCTGGGCTTGAGCTGCACAAGCAACAGGAGGGCAGAAACCTGTCTGAGAAGTGGCAGCAGCTGGGGTAGCCTGAAAAATCTCACAAGGCTGGAATGGCAATACTAGAGGTCCTCTAAGAAGCCCCAAGAGTGCATGAAATCATACATCCAGTACTTGCAAAAGCTTTGGGGTATGATTTTAACATGAAAATAGATATATTTGCACACGTAACAGTAACACAAAAACCATTCAAGTTTCAATGATGTATTCAGATCATATTGCACATCTAATATATACAGAAACAAAAATCAAATTGTTTTGCAGTCCAATCTCCAATCAAATCTTCTTCCTATATAGGTTCCACACAAATCAGTCCAAAATATTTGTATTATCTCCACAGTCCAAAAATAGTATCTACAAGTCCAAATTGAGTTTCCTATATGATTAATTTCGGAGTTATCAATTTAGTCCAGCAACTTCCTCCTTTATCCCTTAGTCAAATTGTGTTGTCTTATGTAATTTGTTCCAAAGTTACCATTCAGTCCAGCAACTTCCTCCTTTGTCCCTTTGTCAACACGTGTTTCATCCGGGGAGTACCCCTGGATTTCGTCAGGACCTCCTATAATAACATTGTGCACATAATGTTATACATTACATATATTGTATATTCCATAAACTATTCGATTAGTTGCATTGTGGTAAAATTACATGCTTGGCAGTGGAAATATATGTATATATCTATTACTTGATTGTAACAGGTTTAGCATTACTACTCCACATTTACAAATCAAAATACCATGTGTGATAAACTGTGACTAGTTATCCAAAGTGTGCATGCATATCCTTTACATCACAAGACAGACAGAAGTGTACATCTCATGCACAGGTCACCCTATTTTGTAGTGTGTTCATAGAGGATGCTCCCCAAACTTAGCCAAGTTTCTCAAGCTATATTTAAAGTAATCATACCTTCAGAGTAACCTTGATTGTTATCTATACACCATAGTATCCTTTATAGCTTATTTGTTTGTTTCTTATATCCTATTTTAAACACATGTAAAATATTATAACTCTTCAGCAAACATTTCTTTTTAAGTATAATCTAAAAAATATACATTACTGCAATGTATATATATATACCACTCACCCAGTATGCCTACATTTTCTTTATTTTCTTTTTAGTAGCTCCAATCGTTAATTATAATCTTCTTTGTATCCCTATAAAATTATATGAAGAATGCAATATTTGATAAATCCTTGTCCTTAAATCCAAAATCACCCATAATATAACCTAAAAGTTATATTCATAGTCCTAGTATTCTATTCTTACCTGATAAATATATTAACGTAAGCGAGTACGCTATTGTTTTGCCGTCCTGTTCGGCTCCAGTGTTAGAAACCGAGGCTCCGTAACCTCCAGCCATTTATACGTCTTTCCTTAAGATGGAAATGGAGGACGGACTTCAAACATTCCCATCACCGTTTCCGGGATGGTAGAATATTACGTTATTACGTTATTACGTTATTACGTTATTACGTTAATATATTTATCAGGTAAGAATAGAATACTAGGACTATGAATATAACTTTTAGGTTATATTATGTCCATTGGGGTGGTGGGCATGACTCCTGTCTTTACTAAGACAGGAGTCATGTCCATGGGGGTTTTCCATCAAAAAATGATGCTAGTCTGGTTAGAGGCATTTTTATGCCTCTGCCCATGCTAGCGTCATCATTTGATGCACAACCTCCTGCTCCCCCTACTCCTCCCCCAACCGGCTAGCATCCTTTTTGATGACGCTAGCCGGGCCTTACCACCGGCTACCATCATTCCTTAAATATTACGCCCGGCCGGCGTCTTTGAATGGCGCTAGCCAGCGGTATACTTTTTTCATACAAAACTACGTTAGCGCAGTTTTGCATGAAAACGTATAAATATGCCCCACAATGCTTCAATGTAGAATTGTCAACTTCCTCATGTATTCTGTAAATCTCAGTCTCTTAGGCGCTCCCAAGTGGGGCTTCGAGAAGAATATTTAATGCTCGATATTGGAAAGTCAATGATTCAAGAAGAGGTATATCTTGCTCAGCAGGAAGTTTAACCTCTTGTTCTGCTATTATTTCAGGAAGAACTATTGCTTACTCTGGATGCGGCTCCTGTTGTTTTCCACTTTGCTTAGTTTCCTCCTAAAAGACTGGTTTCTAGTTTACAGCTGAGACAAAAATTCGGACTCACTACTCAGTGACATGATTACAGTGGCTGCCTTGCAGAGAGACATGGCCTTGGGCTTAGATTGAGGTGGTGCCGTCATTGATGTGGAAATGCTGGATTCAAGCTGGATGGTGCAGCATTCACATAACATTTTCTGAAAAACGAGGAGGGTGGCAAGCCAGTTCTGGCAATCTGGTTCCTCTTCTCTTCCTCACTGGGCACTTTTTTGACAACATCTTTCTTTGGGGCCATCTTCAAGCACTGTCGATTGACACTTAGCTGCACAAGTGGAAGAAGAGTTCTCACATGCTGTGGTCATTTCACTTTGTGCCAGTGTTCGGTCTGGCAGTACTACGGGAGAAGTCTCTTGTGCACCTAAAATCAAACAAACAAGAAAAACATGTAGTGAAATTTGCAGTTTGAATCATTCATAGTACACATAATATAATTGAGTGAGGTTATCCCAAATAATTAAATAACAACAATAGTGTATGGATTCCAATCCACACCATAACAAAATAGTTCATTTAGGATAACAACATAAATAATGTTTGCTATGTGTGCATCAAAGGGATGTGTGTGTCTATGGCATGCAGGGGGTGCAGGGAAAATTGAATAATCCTTAAGAAATGAATGCTGCAGAGTGCCTTTGTCAGTCAGGGGGTGTGAGGAAAATAGAATAATCCTTAAAATGAAGGCTGGTGTGCAACTGTGGCAGGAAGAGGGAGTGAAGGGAAAATGGAATAATCCATAAAATAAATGTTGCTGCGTGCCTATGGAAGGCAGTGGGTGTGGGAGAAATGGAATAATCCTTTAAAAAGTAATGCTGGAGTGCACCTATGGCAGGCAGAGGATGCCGGCAAAATGCTTGTGTGTACCGTGGTAATCAGGGGGTGCAGCAAAAATTGAAAAATCCTTCAAATGAATGCTGGTGTCTACCTATGGCAGGTCAGGGTGTGGGAAAAATTGAATATTCCTTTAAAAATGAATGCAGGTGTGAGCCTATGGTAGGCAAGGTGTGCAGGGATAATGGAAAAATCCTCAAAAAGGTACTGCTGGTGTGTGCCTACAGCATGCAGGGGGTACAACAAAAACTGAATAATCCTTAAAATTAATGCTGGTGTGCACCAATGGCACACAGGGGGGAGGGGAAAATGGAATAATCCTTAAAAAAATGAACACTGGTGTGAGCAGCTAAGGCAGGAAGGAGGGTGAATGGAAATGGGAATAATATTTAAAATTAATGCTGGTGTGCACGTATGGCAGGGAAGAGGTGCAGGGAAAATGGAATAGTTCTCAAAATGAATTCTGGTGTACACCTATGGCAGGTCAGGGTGCAGAGAAAATGTTAAATCCCTTAGAAAAAAATCAATGTTGGTGTGCACCTAGGTGAGGCAGGAGGTGAGGGGAGAATGGAATAATCTTAAAAATCAATGCTGGTGTGAGTCTACAGTAGTCAGGATGTGTGGGGAAAATTAAATCATCTTCCAAAAATGAATAATGGTGTGCACCTATGGCAGGTAGAGGATGCGGGGAAAATTGAATAATTCTTTAAAAATGAATGCTGGTGTGCATCTATGGCAGTGAGGGGGTGCGGGGAAAATTGAATAGTTCTTAAAATTAATTCTGCCATGAGTCTACCGCAGGTTGGGGTGTTGGTAAATTGAAATAATCATTTAAAAACTAATGCTGGTGTGCACCTATGGCATGCAGGGGGTGAAGGGAAAATGCAATAATCCTTAAAATGAATATTGGTGTGCGCCTATGTCTGGCAGGGGAGAGGAAAAAGGAATAATCTGTAAAAATTGAATGCTGATGTGCATCTATGGCCTAAGACAAGAAAACCTATGGCACACATGGAGAGGAGGGAAAATGTAAAAAAATTACACTTTTGTGTCACTAGGGACTACGAGAAATCCAATGGTAGGCAAGACAAGAAGGTGCAATAAAAACATTGAAAGGGTGGATATATTATGAAAACACTGTTCATACATATATTTCAATAATCATAATTTTATCAGAGAAACAAAATGTAAATGGAATAAACTTCTATCAATGTCCCTAGAAAATAGCTTTGAAAACTGATAAAAAGGGACTATAAATACAATAGGTGGTTGGCCAAAAATGGCTTCTGGCCGTATGGTCAAACAACAACAGCAAGCAAGGAAGCAGTGGACAACAAAGAACTCATGCAGGCCTATGATACAAACACATTGACTGGCTAGACCAAATATCAGTCTGCCACATGGTCAAAAAACAACAACATGTGGGGAAACAATAACCATAGCAAGCAAGGAAGCATGGAGAACAAAGAACACTCATAGGCCTATGGCAAAAGCAAAAGCACATTGACAGCCTATGTAAAATGGTCACCAGCCTCATTGTCAATGAACAACAAGCACAGATACATGGACAACAAAAAACACATACAGACTATTAATGCAAACTGACTACACAAAATGCCTCCTGGCCACATGGCATGGAGAACAAAGACAAAATGGTGGCCTATGGAAAAGACACAGGCAAATAAACTAGCACAAAATGGAGGCATGGTATAAAATGAAGAAAACATTACCATTAACTCAGAAATGCCACAAATGAGAGATGTCAGCTATGAAAATGTTTACAGTATAAACGTTTTTCAGAAAAAATGTGAAATACAAAAAAGTAGCATTTCATCCAATGCCATTGCTGGCCTGAATACTCATAGATGCAACAGGTTCCACAGTAAAAGAGGTTTCATATACTCAATGACTAGTACTAGCTTGAGTCCTGTGGGCAGATTAGGCCACATGGTAAAATAGATCAATAGTACAAATTTAACAAACGTAGAGAAAATGTACTTTATTGTAAATTGTTTTTCCTTATAAAAGATATTAAATAAAAAAATTACTAGGTCCCTTCTGAAAGTCCAGGCCACCCTCCACAACTACAATAAAATGTAAAATATGATAAGAGTACACATAAAATACTGGTACATGCCCTCTATCAAACAACATCTTTATTCAAAGGTGTTTGAACTTACTTTTTGTTGTGATGTCACAACAACAAATGCATTCAAAATCCAATAATATATGCAACATCCAAATGAAAGGTGACAAGCAGCTAGACAAAGCACTGGGAGGAGCCTTCTTGCGAAGAAGAGGAAGCTGCAGTCTCTCGGACACTTCCTTCCTGTTAAAATAAAGTAAAATAAATGAAATGCTTTTTGCACAACTTGAACTGTCCTTTAAAGAAGAATCTTAACACAAAAGCCTATTTTTGAGTTGATTTACCTGCTTCTTGAATAGAAAATCTACTCAAGAAGTAAAGACACCACCATTTGTAGTTGCCAGCATCATAAAACATCATTAGAGGGCTCCATGGCAACCGGGATCCATGCTAGAGTGCAGGGAAATCTCATTGTGCTTTAAAGCTTTAAAACACTCATTAACGCAGCCTTGTGCATGATAATGCAGCCTCATACATGTCAATAAAGCCTTGCTCACGTCAATAGAAAAAGAAATCGACCATGCACTGGCCAGCAAAAATACACAGGAACTCCATGTTACACACGTAGAGTGGTGTTACCTGAATTCTGCTAACTCGATGAGAGGAATTAAATATTCCTCCTGGACCTAGAGTGTAGCTCCAGAAAAGGAGATTTGAGGAAATTGAACTAGCTAGTGCTAGGCACTGGTGGGTCTCCTCACTCTAGTGGAAGTGACTTGCAGTAGGTCTTTGCCGCTTGCTGGGGCATGTGGCGATCTGTCTTACAAATAGTTCCTCCCTCCCACTCACAAGGTATTAAAGGTGAAAAGGTGGACAGTGAACTAAATGCTCTTGTACTACTCCATAGACAAGCTAGAACAAACCCAAGTACTTTACACTTGTTCCCAGCTGAGAGTTTTGTTTACTGCTGCGTAGTATTGTCAGGCAAAAGTCAGAGAACTTTTCCAAGCCAGATAAGTGGTACAAAGGTTGCTCCCAGTGGGGCTGTCTGGTCATTTGTCTAAAAGCTATTTGGATGATGGGTTGTTTTTGGCCAGCACATTGAAAGTGGGGGAAAGGGAGCAAGAACACAAAAGAGATCTGTTGATGAAAATATGCACAAGAAGCTCACTGTTCAATAAAGTACATGCATCTAGGGCAGTTCAGGCCAAATCAATCACTGGTAAATGAAAACAGAGGGAACCTCCCTCTCATAAGCTCATCAGTTCAGCATTATTCTTAATAACTTCCTCTACTTTGGCTAATATGACTATGGGTGGCCAAGTATCTCCAGTGGATGAGTAAAAAAGTACTACATGGCAAAAAGGCAACAAAGGTGCAAATGTTTCATAATCGGGACATTATCTCCCTTTTAGGCCCACCAAACTTAGAGGAAAACAGGCAACAATGTCACTATAATCTGCAATACATTTCTATTCCAAATGATAGGATCCACATGGAAGAGGATAAAACAGCAGAAGGTAAATGATAAAAAACAATCTGAGGCGGCTGATCAGACCATTCAAATGCTCCAGATGGAGGCTCAAAGGGAATATATCTCAAAACGTGAACTGAGCAGGATGGACAGTATCTATAAATGCCATGAGATAGGCCCACTGCTTCGGTAGCAGCAAAAAATTCCCATGGCCTCTATCACTAGAAATAAACAAAGTGGCCATCAAAGCGCTTGAGAGTACACACAGAATTTTAGTGGCAAAAAGCAATCTCTGTCTGAAATATCTGAATACATGAAGGTTCATAATGCAAATTGTGATAAAGCCCTGATTGACTTGCACAAAGACATTTTGGGGGTCATTCTGACCTCGGCGGTAAAAGCCGTTTACCGCCGGTCAGAAGGCCGCCACAATACCGCTGCGGTTAGCCGCTACGGACATTCTGACCCACAACTGCAAAACCTCAAAAAATCCGACCTCCACTGCAGTCCGCCACATCAGCGGGCAGTGGTAAACTGGAGATGACCAAACCTCCACCGCCACGCCAACAGGAATACGCCCATGCCATTACGACCCGCAAATCCACGCGGCGGTCTTTCAAACGCAGTAGTCCATTGGCGGTACACACCGCCGCGGTCAAAATACACACACCTTTACAAAACTCTACCACATTGGACAATGTGAAAGGCACACACCTGAAACACATACACACACCACACCCACACACCCAATACAATATAAAAGACACACCCACATCACCCACAAACCCCTACTAACAAAAATCAGAGACGAAGGAGAGAGAGAAACATCACAGAATAGAGAGCTACATCACACAGAGGCACACTACACCATCACACACACCACATAGAAGCACAAAGCACCACACACCAACACACACATCACCACATACAACACCCCACACCTCATACACACCACCCCATGGCACCCCAAAGCCACCCACGCTTTTCGGACCAAGAACTCCGGGTCATGGTGGAGGAAATTATAAGAGTTGAACCGCAGCTCTTCGGCTCACAGGTGCAGCACACCACCATAGCCAGGAAGGCGGAGCTATGGCAGCGGATCGTGGACAGGGTCAACGCGGTGGGACAGCATCCCAGAAATAGGGACGACATCCGCAAACGCTGGAACGACCTACGGGGGAAGGTGCGCTCGATGGTCTCGCGTCACAACATCGCAGTGCAGAAGACCGGCGGAGGACCACCACCCACACCACCCGAATTCACAGCATGGGAGCAAGAGGTACTAAACATCCTGCATCCTGAGGGCCTCGCTGGAGTATCCGGAGGAATGGACTCTGGTAAGTACAAGCTCAACTACTTCACCCCCCCCAGCATGCTAACCACCACCCCCACCCTCACCCCCAACCCCCCATCACACATCCTCCCTGAGAATGTCTCTCCAGCACAACCCACCCAACACCAACCCCTGCATGCCACCACAAACTATGGACACCCATCACCTAAGCATGACCACTGCACATACCCCCCCCACAAAACACCCTCACAACACCTCCCCCAAGGGAATGCCAGCACTGGGGGACAAGGGCACCCATAAATCGCACGCAATTGCACACACAGAAACAATAACCATACTCTCTTACCCCATGCAGGACCCGAACGACAACACACCGGTCAGGAGGGACCAGAAATGTCCATCCCACCCCCGGAAGAGGCCCCTAGTGATGACAGCAGCTCTGTCGACCTGGACCCTGATGACCAGCCCGGACCATTGGGGACCTCTGGACAGTCGGTTCCCCTCAGGCAGCCACAGGCCACTGCAGACCCAACCCCCTCTGGGAACAACAGCACAGCTCCCACCCAGCGGGCCCATGCCTCTTTCTCTAGGACAGGTCAATCAGCGGTGTGTCTGCCACTACAGGGCACCCAGGGTAACCCACCACCCCAACAACAACAGGGACCTGGGGGCAGTGGTAGTGGGCACACCGTCCAGGGGACAGAGGCCGGGGGAAACCGGGCAACTCGGAGGGCTGCTGTGCGACAGGGGGGGGAGGAGAGGCCCAGGGAACCCACTCTCCAAGAGGCCCTCACCACCATCATGGCAGCCTACCACCACTCACAAGAGACGATGGCGACGGTACTGGCCAGGTTCCAGGAGATCCAGGCACAGCAGGAGGAACGCTACATGGGGTTCAGCGACCAACTAACCAACATCTCTACCGCTATGGGGAGCATAGTCCAGGCCCTCAACCGTATAGACGACACGTTTCGGGACCATGTGGCATCACACAGGGCCCCTGTCACTAGCCCGGAACAGGAACAGCCTACCACCTCCGCCGGCGCTAGTGGACAGGAGGCCCCACCACAACGACAGGCCACCAGAACCCCACCTCCTGCTGAACAACAACCACCCCGCAAGAGGAGCCTGAGATCCCAAAAATCGACAGAGTAGGATGTCAAGACCCCCGCCAGCATCAGATACCCCCTGAAGTCCTCCCACTGTCCCACATTGCCACCCTGTCAAACCTTGAACTGCCCCTGCTCCATCCTTCCACAGGCATATGGACAATGCACCTGTGAGACTGAGAACTGGACTCCGCCATGGACATTACTCCACCCCCACCCATCACCGTTTGACTAGAATGTACCATCATCTTGCACTAAAAATAAATCACTCATTGCACTGAAATCAATCAGGACTCAGCCTGTATTATTTACAAATGTATAACACATTACATATCAATTACGTTCTGTTAACTTTGTGCTGAACACAAACCGAGGTCACTTAGCATTAGTCCATGGGCTAACCAAGCAGAAGTCACGCAGTGGGTCATACAGCACTGAAAAGGGAACGGAAAATCAAACATCAGTTTTAAAGTTCTGGGGGGAAATAGACAAAGTTGAGATGCAGGAGGCTTTCAGGAAATGTAAAATGGCATGGGTGATTCTTACCTGTGAGCTACTGAAAATACTGTTCTATTACTCTGTCCCTGTTGTCTGTGTCGTCTTCTGAGTCTTCCTCCTCTTCACTCTCCGCAGGCTCCACAGCTGCTTCAACACCACCATCTGCACCATCCTCCTGCAGGAAAGGAACCTGACGTCGCAATGCCAGATTGTGAAGCATACAGCAGGCCACGATGATATGGCACACCTTCTTTGGTGAGTACATCAGGGATCCCCCTGTCATATGCAGGCACCTAAATCTGGCCTTCAGGAGGCCAAAGGTCCTTTCTATGATCCTCCTAGTTCGGCCATGGGCCTCATTGTACCGTTCCTCAGCCCTGGTCCGGGGATTCCTCACTGGGGTCAGTAGCCAAGGCAGGTTGGGGTAACCAGAGTCACCTATTAGCCACACACGTTGTCTCTGTAGCTGCTCCATCACATAGGGGATGCTGCTATTTCGCATAACATACGCGTCATGCACTGACCCAGGGAACTTGGCATTTACATGGGATATGTACTGGTCAGCCAAACAGACCACCTGGACATTCATCGAATGGTAATTTTTCCTGTTTCTGTACACCTGCTCATCGTCTTTTGGGGGCACCAAAGCCACATGGGTCCCATCAATGGCACCAATGATGTTGGGGATATGTCCAAGGGCATAGAAATCACCCTTCACTGTAGGCAAATCACCCTCCTCTGGGAAAATGATGTAGCTCCGCATGAGTTTCATCAGGGCAGACAACACTCTGGACAAAATCTTGGAAAACATAGGCTGAGACATTCCAGATGACATGGCCACTGTTGTCTGGAATGACCCACTTGCCAAAAAATGGAGGACTGACAGAAGCTGCACCAGAGGGGGAATGCCTGTGGGTTGGCGGATGGGGGACATCAGGGCTGGCTCCAGCTGGGCACACAGTTCATGTATAGTGGCACGGTCAAGTCTGTAGCGTAGTATTATATGGCGTTCTTCCATTGTCGACAGGTCCACCAGCGGACGGTACGCGCAAGGATTCATCCTTCTCCTCGGAAGTCCCAGCGGACGGTGCCTAGGAAGGACAACATGGAGCACCGAGTCAGGCAAACCACAGGTACGTTCACACAGCTTGCACAGTTAAAGAATCGCAATGCAATGAAAGGCGTGTATGTGTGGCAATGCAAGGCCTAGGCCTGTGTGACGCAGTCAAATTTAAGCCATGTGGGCCCTTGAAATGGCGGCTGCCTGACCTGTGAAGTGGGACAATGGGATGTGAGGTCAATGCGCTGGCGTGGCACACCGTGGCGGTAGACGGTCGAAGACCGCTGTACGAAGTCGAATTGGTTAACATTGAACCCTATGGGATTCAGGAGCCAATGACGATGTGCGCCGGCGGTCGCGGTACGCACCGCTGCGGTACGCACCGCCGCGGGCGTGACCGCCATTTTCTATCTGATTAATCACTCAAGACCTGATCATCCACAGGAGAGGACCTATACTGAAAGTGCTGCTGTGAACTCGGTCTGGAAGTGACAATGGCTGCTGCGACTGGGGAAAGGGCCCCTGCCTTCACGTCTGAAGAGTTGGAGAAACTTGTGGATGGGGTCCTCCCCCAGTATGCGCTACTCTACGGTCCTCCAGACCAACAGGTGAGTACACTGAGTGCTCCTTGAATGGTCTATGCCTGTGTGGAGTGGGGTGGCTGTCAGTTGGTGGGGTGGGGAGAAAATGAGGAGTGCAACGCACAACAGATGTGAGAATGGGCCACATGGCAAGGTTGGGGAGGGGGGCATTTACTCCATACATGCAGAAATGTGACGTTTTCTCTTTCCCACCCTGTACATGTCAAACAGGTGAGCGCCCATCAGAAAATCGATATTTGGCGTGCCATCGCCAAGGAAGTCCGGGCCCTGGGGGTCTACACCAGACGGGGCACCCACTGTCGGAAGAGGTGGGAGGACATCCGCCGCGGAACCCGTAAGACCGCAGAGACACTGCTGGGGATGGCCTCCCGACCTAGGAGGGGTGCCAGTCGTACCCTGACCCCCCTGATGTCCCGGATCCTGGCGGTGGCCTACCCTGAGTTGGATGGGCACTTGAGGACAGCACAGCAGACACAAGGGGGTGAGTATCAGCACATTCTGCTATCCTTACGCGCAGTTGAGGCGTCTGGGTGGGGGAGGAGGCCTGTGTGTGACAGTAGGCCAGGGCGCTTTCCGTAGTGTAGTCCCCTCCCTTAGACATGGCCCTGTGTCCCCGCCCCCCACCTCTGTAGGGTGCCAAGTGCAGCTATCCTTGGTCCTCCATCACCCATGTGCGCATCTGTTGTCCCTAGAACTGTTGGCCTAGTCAGAAGTACTGAGTAGTATACCCCAAGTTCGCGGCTTAGTGCACGAGGCACCTGTGTCTGTCCTCTCCGCCAAGGGTATTGACAAGGCATACATTCAACGTTGTTTTATTTCTCCCCCCACCCTTATTCTTTGTTTTCTTGTGCATTAGCATCATCAGGCGGAGGAGAATTGGCGTCGGAGCACGAGGGAGCTGCAGGTCACCAGGCCCCAGTGGGCACTGACACAGACACCGAGGGCACCAGTGATCCGGAGGGCGAGGGGAGCACCACAACGGGGGCCGGTGGAGACACCAGCGACATGGACACGTCCTCGTTTGGGAGCTCCCTAGCGGGGGCGGCAACATCTGTGCCCCCCGCAACAACAGGTACAGCCGCCACCCAGCGCACCAGCACCGCCCTCCCAGCAGCCCCTCGCCCAGGAAGGCGCGCGTCTCCTTCGCCCCAGGCACCTCAGCCCCTGCCTCTGTTACCCCTGCTGCCCTCAGTGCGGAGCTCATTCACCTGGTGAGGACGCTCATTGTTGGGCAGACCACCCTTTTGAATGCCATCCAGGGGGTGCAAAGGGAGGTGCAACAGAGCAATGCCTACCTGGAGGGCATTCATTCGGGTCAGGCTGCCCATCAACGAGCGTTCACTTCTCTGGCCTCAGCACTGACGGCAGCCATTGTCCCTGTCTCCAGTCTCCCTCTTCTAACTGCCTCCACCCTTTCTCTGTCTCCTGTTCCTCAGCCTGTCCCATCCACACCATCAGACCAGCCTGCACACACCTCAACACCCAAGGCCAGCTCATCCAAACATAAGCACCACAGAACACACAAGCATTCACCCAAGCAACACCCAGATGCAGACATACCAACATTCACTACCACCTCTGTGTCCCCCACCTCCTCGTCTCCCTCCTCCCTCCCTGTGATGTCTACACTCACACCTGCGTGCACACCAACATCAGCCAGTTCTTCCATCACCAGCACACCCTCCACTACAGTCCTCACACGTGCAGTCACCACCCCCACTGCCATCTACACGTCCCCTGTGTCCTCTCCCACTGTGTCTGTCACCCCCTCTTCCAAGACACATAAACGCAGGCAGCCACCCAAGCAACAGCCAACCACCTCACGACAGCCTACGTCCCAGTCACCTGCACCCAAGGACAGCACACCTGACTCTCCTACAACCACATCCTCTTCCTCCACTTCTATCACCACTACTCCTACCCTTTACCTTGGTCCAAAGAAGTATTACCTCTCCAATGTTAACCTCTTTCCCTCCCCTGACCCACCCCCTCCATCTGGGAAAAGTCCCAAAGGCACCTCAGCCACCACCAGCCCAGCTGCTAAGGTACAAGTGGTGCATGGATTATGGAGCCCACCCTTTGGCGGCAGTGACACTTCACTGAGCAGCAAGGGGACTGCCAGCCCCCCCCAGGCAAGAGGACCCGGAAAGTGAAGGGCTGCCGTGAGCGGACTGAGACGGCTGCCCCCAAGGAGGTAACTCCGGCCACTTCACCTGCCACAACAGCCAGGGGAGGCAAGGGCCCGAGAGCCCCATCTAAGGAGCGGAAGGGCAGCAGGGCGGAGAGGCCAGCCAGCAGGAGCGCGGAGCAGGAGGGCCCCACACGCCCCATCCCGCCTGCAAGGGACGACACCAAAGGGCCCAGGACTCTGTCTCCGAAGGGGCCTGACACTGCACGTTCGGAGGGCGAGTGAGCAGGTTGTCAAGGCCAGGTCTGACTCCCTACACTGACTGGAAGAGCACCGCTGAACAGGGCCCCGCCGTGCAGAAGAGCACCGCTGAACAGGGCCCGCCGTGCAGAAGAGCACCGCTGAACAGGGAACCGCCGTGCAGAAGAGCACCGCTGAACAGGGCCCGCCGTGCAGAAGAGCACCGCTGAACAGGGCCCCGCCATGAAGACAAGCACCGCTGAACAGGGCCCCGCCGTGCAGAAGAGCACCGCTGAACAGGGCCCGCCGTGCAGAAGAGCACCGCTGAACAGGGCCCCGCCGTGCAGAAGAGCACCGCTGAACAGGGCCCCGCCGTGCAGAAGAGCACCGCTGAACAGGGCCCCGCCATGAAGACAAGCACCGCTGAACAGGGCCCCGCCGTGCAGAAGAGCACCGCTGAACAGGGCCCCGCCGTGCAGAAGAGCACCGCTGAACAGGGCCCCGCCGTGCAGAAGAGCACCGCTGAACAGGGCCCCGCCATGAAGACAAGCACCGATGAACAGGGCCCCGCCGTGCAGAAGAGCACCGCTGAACAGGGCCCCGACGTGCAGAAGAGCACCGCTGAACAGGGCCCCGCCGTGCAGAAGAGCACCGCTGAACAGGGCCCCGCCATGAAGACAAGCACCGCTGAACAGGGCCCGCCGTGCAGAAGAGCACCGCTGAACAGGGCCCCGCCGTCTCAAGCACCGCTCCGCTGGGCCCTTCCTGTCAAGCACCGCTCCGCTGGGCCCCGCCGTCTCAAGCACCGCTCCGCTGGGCCCTTCCTGTCAAGCACCGCTCCGCTGGGCCCCGCCGTCTCACGCACCGCTCCGCTGGGCCCTTCCTGTCAAGCACCGCTTCGCTGGGCCCCGCCGTCTCACGCACCGCTCCGCTGGGCCCTTCCTGTCAAGCACCGCTCCGCTGGGCCCCGCCGTCTCAAGCACCGCTCCGCTGGGCCCTTCCTGTCAAGCACCGCTCCGCTGGGCCCCGCCGTCTCACGCACCGCTCCGCTGGGCCCTTCCTGTCAAGCACCGCTCCGCTGGGCCCCGCCGTCTCAAGCACCGCTCCGCTGGGCCCTTCCTGTCAAGCACCGCTCCGCTGGGCCCCGCCGTCTCAAGCACCGCTCCGCTGGGCCCTTCCTGTCAAGCACCGCTCCGCTGGGCCCCGCCGTCTCAAGCACCGCTCCGCTGGGCCCTTCCTGTCAAGCACCGCTCCGCTGGGCCCCGTCGTCTCAAGCACCGCTCTGCTGGGCCCCGCCGTCTCACGCACCGCACCGCTGGGCCCTTCCTGTCAAGCACCGCTCCGCTGGGCCCCGCCGTCTCAAGCACCGCTCCGCTGGGCCCTTCCTGTCAAGCACCGCTCCGCTGGGCCCCGCCGTCTCACGCACCGCTCCGCTAGGCCCTTCCTGTCAAGCACCTCTCCGCTGGGCCCTTCCTGTCAAGCACCGCTCCGCTGGACCCCACCGTCTCAAGCACCGCTCCGCTGGGCCCTTCCTGTCAAGCACCGCTCCGCTGGGCCCCGCCGTCTCAAGCACCGCTCCGCTGGGCCCTTCCTGTCAAGCACTGTTCACGGTTCACTGTGCCCACCATGCATCCTCCATGACCAGTGGACTCTGTTATCCACCTGATGGACTGTGGCTTTGCACTCCCCAGGATGGCACAGTGGGCAAGCCACCCACTGTAGAGACTTTGAGAGACTGTGGCTTTGCACTCCCCAGGATATGTCAGTGGGCATGGCGGCCCCTTCGTGGATCTAGCGTCGTGGACTCATGTGGCTGTGGTGCCCCCCCTTCCCTTCCCCCTGAGGTGCCTGTAGTTTTGTCACCAGATGCCCCTGCAGTGTTCTCTCCAAAGGACTCAGGTCTCCTGTGTGGGCTTTGCCCTTGTTTCGCTACACTTTGGCCCACGGACATGATGAATTCGTAAGATGTGCAGGACTACTTGCTTCAGTTATCCACTGCTGTGTAAATACTTTTTTTTAATGAAATATTTTTTGATGGTTGAATAAGACTTTTCTGAAGCTATTTTGTACATAAATATTTATTCTCAATTTGGTTATGTCATTGTATTTTTTACGGGTGTTTGGGTGGTGTCACTGTGAGTTGTTGCTCTGCATTGGTGTGTACATCTTGGGGGGGGGTCGCATATGTGTGTGCCCGTAACCTTTCGTCCTCCCCCCTCCCGTGTGTCGTAGGTGCAGTACTCACCGTTGTCGTATGCGCCGGACTTCGTACGAGTGGTAGATGAGAAGGTACACGAGAGCAGGTAGGATGTTTAATTCGGGTTCCATGCTGTCCTCCGTACTCGTGGAGTGCGTAGAGGTGAGCGTTTTCCCATTCGTAGTCTGTTTCCGCCGTGTTTTTATCTGCGGTGCTCCCGCCCCGGAAAAGGTGGCGGATTGGTGAGTTGTGATAGTGTGGGCGGTACATTGTCTGCCGCCTGGCTGTTGGCGGTGACCGCCGCGCTGTTTGTCGGTCCCGCCGTGGCGGTCGGAGTGTTAAAGTGGCAGTCTGTGTTGGCGGTTCCCGCCAGGGTCAGAATTCCATTTTTTGGACCGCCGGCCTGTTGGCGGTTTGGCCGCCGCTTTATCACCGACCGCCAGGGTTAGAATCACCCTCTTTGTCTCTTAATATCAACAATTGCGAGCCACTTCAGGCTCCTAAAATAGAGGTTCAAGGGGAATACAAATATGTCTTCCTCACAAATGTGACAGCAGAAACACCAATAGAAGGGTGGAAGAAGATTATATTTGGGATGAGGAGATCCTTAGTGCAATGGACCCATTCGATCCTCCAATCCCAGATCAATTGCAGACATCTAATTGAATGGCTGCATCTGCCTCTGGCCAAAGTTATGAGCCAAGGCAAAAGTGCCCCGGCCTGTAGCCAATCATCAAATAAAGACCAGTAAACCCTTGCCAACTACAGCAAAGCAGTCCTGATACCCACATTAATATCAACAATGGAGTGGATGCAGGAGAAAATGCACTGGTATGGTGGGCCGCTACAGACAATACACTAACAACTATGGGTCAGGCAGCCATAATGCATGCAGATAAGTTAGAAATACAAATAATCAAAATTGCAGGAAGAGTTCTAAAAGCCTTTCCCTGAACTAGTAATATTAACTCTAACAACGGCAATTTGTTGCATTTATTATAACAATCAGTTTGAGACCAAACTTGCCATATCTAGCGCCTTTGGAGACTTCATTAATAACAATAAAGTCTCCCAATTTTAGCCTATTCACTACTATGAGGGAAATTTGGGTAATTTTCATCATCATGGCTTATGAAACATATTTTATAAGGTCCCTGCTTATAGGTATATTGCACCCTACCATAGGGACACCTGGGGCTCACCTTAGGGGTGACTTATATGTAAAAATAATGTAGTTTGAAACTTTGGAAGTACTTTTAATTCCAAAAGTTGAATCAGCGTATAACTTTAATTTAAAAGCAGCAAACAACGCAGGCCTGCCTTTAAAATGACCCTGGGCACCACAGCAGTGCACCTATGGGTGGCCCACCTACGCTTGGGTCCCTAAATCTACATTCCCCACCATACTAGGGAGGTATAGGTAGGTTGTCGTAGCCAATTATAATTAGCCTAATTTGCATACTCATTTTAGACAGTGCACAGTCCCTGGGGCTGGTTAGCAGTACCCAGGGCACCATCAGAGTCAGGAAAACAACAGCAAAACTGGGGGCAAAAAGTTAGGGGGCTTATGCAGTCAGCCCAGTTATCTCACAAATCCAAATTGTTATTGGAATTATTTACATATATTCAAAGCAGTGAAAGGAAAAAAAAAAACCTCTGTAGGGTAAATTACAAAGACTATTAAAACTCTGAGGATACATCATCAAGAAGACATGTGAGTGTTAACAGAGTACTTCAATATGTACCTACTTGAAACAGCAAAACCCTAAATTTGGCAGCAGGATAAAAACATGGCATGGCATATTTTGGAGATTGCCTTGGGGGAAATTAGAAAGGATAAGGCACAGGAAAAATGTACTACTATTCTCAATTTGGTGGGCCATAGATCTTTAATCAGTAGAACTGTCTAGGACCAACCTTCAGCTTACACGTTCATAGTTCTATGCCAGGTCTCCTGCATCAGGTCTCCTGACATTGCCCTGACTTTGTCACTTTTATCTGCATTTCCACTTTTCTATTTTCTACTGTCCTCTGCTCTTCTCTTTACAGGTTTTCTTTTCTTTGCTGGCTTATCCACCTTTCTTTCTTTAGCAGATGTGGATATATCACAGTGGTCGGAGTGAGCGCCTTGGAACCTGGAGACCTGGGTTCAATCCTTGGAGTTGGTGCAACCACCTGTGATTTTGGGCAAATCACTTAGGGGGTCATTCTGACCCTGGCGGTAATTACCGCCATGGCGGAGGTTGGCGGTAGCACCGCCAACAGGCTGGCGGTGCACCGCTGGGCATTCTGACCGCGGCGGTTCAGCCGCGGCCAGAAACGGAAAGTCGGCGGTGTACCGCCGACTTTACGCTGCCCTTGAGAATCCTCCATTGGCTCCGCCGCCATGGGGATTCTGACACCCCCTACCGCCATCCTGTTCCTGGCGGGTCTTCCAGGGGGTGCCGCGGGGCCCCTGGGGGCCCCTGCAGTGCCCATGCCAATGGCATGGGCACTGCAGGGGCCCCTGTAAGAGGGCCCCACAAAGTATTTCAGTGTCTGCTATGCCACTGCACCCGTCGCACCTTCCCACTCCGCCGGCTCAATTCTGAGCCGGCGTCCTCGTGGGAAGGCTGTTTCCCACTGGGCTGGCGGGCGGCCTTTTGGCGGTCGCCCGCCAGCCCAGTGGGAAACCCAGAATGACCGCCGCGGTCTTTCGACCGCGGTACGGTCTTCTGGCGGTTCCCGCTTGGCGGGCGGCTCCCGCCGCCCGCCGCCCGCCAATATCAGAATCACCCCCTTAATCTCCCCGTGCCCACAGTCAGCACCTTGAGACCCTTATGGTTGATAAGCAGCACTATATACAAAAAACAACATTTCTGCTGCACTCCGCACTGAATTGTCTTATGACTCTCCTTTCACTTTAATCAGATTTACTTTAATTATCACTCTTTCTTTACTGTTTACAGCCTACTGCACTCTGCATTCTACTGTCTCCTTACTCTACATATCACTTTTCTTTACTTTAATCCCCTATTCTGTACTCCTTATCCTCTGTGCTCTTTTGTGTTGCCTTTCCCACTGCACTCTCCTGCCCACTTCCTGACCGAATTCCCACCTGCTTTGCGTTGGTTTTCTGGCCCATCTTCTGCCACCCAGCGCTCCTCTCTCGCCACAGGACCTACTTAATGGAGGCTTCAGTGCAACGTTATTGAGCAGGCCCTGTGGGACTCTCACATCAGGTCTCCTGACATTGCCCTTAATTTGCCACTTTTGCCTGCATTCTTGCATTGCTGTTTGCAGCTGTCCTCTGCTGTTCTCCTTATAGGTTTTCTTTTTGTGCTGGTTTATCACTCTTTCTTTCCCTACTGTCCACTGCACTGTGTACTATATTGTCTCTTCACTCGCCTTTCACTTTACTCCAATTTACTCTCGTTATCACCCTATCGTTATTGCTTACTGTCTAATGCGCTCTGCATTCTACTGTCCCATTACTCTTCTCACCAATGTTTGTCACTCTTAACCTCTTTTCTGTGCTCCTTACTGCCTGTGCTCCTTTGTGTTGCCTTTGCCACTGCACTACCCCATCCTGCTTCCTGTATGATTTCCTGCCCCCTTCCCGCTGGTTCGCTCTGTGCCACCCAGTGCCCCTCCCTCCCCACAGGACTTACTTAATGGAGGCTGCAGTGTGGCCACAGAGTAGTTGTGCTCAGCAGATGCTCCAAAGATACAGCAAAGGCAAGCCTATTTGCATCCATCTGTGTCTGGACAACGCCCAGTGCCAGGAACCCTAGCCCTCCCCCACCCAACATTACACTGCCAAGGATCTCCTGGCCATTGACCCTGGATGACGCCAACTGGAACTGCAACTGCTACACCTCATACCCTAGAGCAACCAAAGGACCCTTCAACTGCCTACACTGCTGCTTCTCCTGCAATACAAGACCACCTTTCCAAACAGAATTCCCCGACACACCTACCCCAAAGTCCACAAAGAACCCAGAACCACTCCAATGCATCCTGATCAATACCCAATCCCTCTGCAAGCACACCACAGAAATCTGGGACACCATCACAACCCTCTCACCGGACATAGACTTCACCACTGAAACCTGGGTCAGCCCCTCCTAAAACCCTGACATCGCCACAGCAACACCAGATGACTACAAAAATGATACAACACTAACAAACACGTTAAAGGCATTGCCATCATATTCAAGGCAATCATCCAATGCTTCGCCACTGACGACGACCACACAGCTCTCATGGAGAACCTCAACTTACAACAGTAAGACAACAGTAAAAGGCACCCTCACATACAGACCCCCTGGACCTTAACCGGGCTTCTGTGACACCATCTACAACCTTATCATCCCCTTTGCCATTGACTCGAATCACTACATCCTACTCAGCGACCTTAACTTCTACCTCAATGGCCCCAACAATGCTAATTCCACCACTCTCTTGGAGAACATGACCAACATTGGCCTCACCCAGCTGGCCACCAAACCCATGCCCAAAACTGGACACACTCAACACCACCTTCACCTCTAGCGACAGAGTCAACTTTAGCTATGTCACAGAGCTTCCATGGTCCAACCACAACATTGTTCACGTCACTATCTCCGGTGCACAGAATACGTCACCAATTCACGCAGCTCCACCCGCCACAGCTGGAGCAAGGTAAAATAACCACAGTGTACTCAGGCCCTCAGCACACCCCTACCCAAAGCCTCATTAGGCTGTTCAGAACTTCTCCACTTGGATCACAGAATGCACCAACAGAGTTGGCCCGATGAAGCCAGATAGAATCACCAAAACCACAAGACAAGCTAACTAGTTCAACCCAGAGCTCAGAACCACCAAGCACGACTGCTACCATCTCAAGAAATGTTTAAAATTCTACTAGAAACCACTCGGGCAGAGCCATGGACAAAGCTGCCCTCAGCAACTACCACCTGTGCATCAAGGAAGGCAAGAAAGCAGCCATCACAGCCCACATCGACACAGCAACAAACCACATGAAATAACTATTCAAAATAGTCAAGGAAT
Source organism: Pleurodeles waltl (assembly GCF_031143425.1). NCBI lineage: Eukaryota > Metazoa > Chordata > Amphibia > Caudata > Salamandridae > Pleurodeles > Pleurodeles waltl. Next base: position 235,737,500 of record NC_090438.1, on the reverse strand, counting down.
ATTCCAACCCGCCAGCCACAAAGAACACAATCCACCCTTCACAAGAACCCTGTGACACTCATGGATTATTTTCACAGCAAGATCCTCACCATCTATAACAACTTCAACCCCCAACCCACAGTTTTCAGCCTCAACAACCGTGGCCAACCAATGCATACCAGTAGAACAATCACCACATGGACCCTACTCACAATACAGACCACCTATGCCATCATTTTGTCCATTGACTCCAGAACACCCTTCAACCCTTGCCCCCTCCATTTCTTCAACCTGGAACCAATCAAATCAGCACAGATCTCACCTGCAGCCTCAACACCTCTAACACCATGGCATCCTTCCTGACAAATGGAAACATGCAGAGATCAGACCCCTCCTAAAGAAATCTTGCTCCGACCCAATCAAACTCAATATTTACCAACCGATCTCCCTGCCCCTATACCCCTCCAAAGTACTGAAGAAGACCATCAACCTGGAACATACCAACCTGCTTGACGCCTTCTAATCAGGATTCTGAGCCAACCACAGCACAGAAACAGCTCTGAGCTCTGATCGCAGCAACTGATGACATTAGTGCCCTCCTTGACAGTAGGAAGACTGCATCCTTGATCCTCCTCAACCTCTCAGCTGCGTTTGACACTGTATCCCACCACACCCTCATCAAAAGACTCAACAGCATTGGCATACAGAAGAATGAACTCAAGTGGATTGCCTCCTGTTAGAAATGTGGTCTCTGGTTGGCAGTCAATTTGCACTCTGTCTAAGCAGGAACCCTTCCTCTAGTCAGGGCAATGGAGATGCACACTCAAGTTAACCACTGCTCACTCCCTTGGCAGCTAGGCACAAGCAGTCAGGCTTATCTCAGAGGCAACGTGTAAAGTATTTGTACCAACACACACAGAAATATAGTGAAAACACACAAAAATGGGCACAACACTGGTTTAGAAAAATAGGACATATTTATCTGAATCAAACAAGACCAAAACAACCAAAATCTAACATACACAAATCAAGATATGAATTTTCAAAGTAAAAAGAGTCTTACTCCATAGAAAACAATGGAAATATTGATTTTATACAAAGTACCTGGATTGCGTCAAAAATAAAGCAGCACAGGCAAGCGAGCGTTGGAAATGTCAGTGAGGCGTCGATTACCTACTCGCAAGTGAGGCCGTGCTTCGTTTCTTCTCCAGTTGGGTAAGGGATGCATTGTTTTTTTCCCTCACAAAGAGCGATGCATTGATTTCCGGACAGGGCACCTCGGATCTGTGCAGGTTCACAATGACTTTGACACCCAGCGACGATGGGTGAGAAATCCAGTCGAACAGTGTTAGAAAACCGCTCTGTGTGGGGTTTGCGTCGTTATCAGCAGCTGCAAGAGGGTGTTGCATTGTTTCTCCAGCCTCAATGCGTCGATCTCCCAGCCGTGATGCTGGTGGAGCGCTGATTCTAACCGTGGGTGGTGCTTTGTTTTTCAGCCGCTTTGGAGGTGGTGCGTCAGAATTTCCCTGCACCATATTCTCTGCGAGGATTTCAGCCCTTGTTCTGCCATCTTCACTTCTCAAGGGCCCAGGGACTGGATAGGACACCACTTAGCAGGGCAGGTGTCTCAGCAGAGAGTCCAGTTGCTGGCAGAAGAAGTCTTTGATGGCCCTGAGAGTTTTAAATGGGAGGCAAGCTCAGTCCAAGTCCTTGGAGATTCTTCTCAAGCAGGAATGCACAACAAAGTCCACTCTTTGTCCCCTTTCACAGGTAGAAGCAGCAACTGCAGGATAGCCCAACAAAGCACAGGCAGGGGCAGCATTTCTCCTCAGCTTTTCAGCTCTTCTCCTTGGCAGGGTTCCTCTTGAATCCAGAAGTGATCTAAAGTCTGAGGTTTTAGATCCAATACGTATACCCCTTTCTGCCTCTGAAGTAAGCAAACTTTAAAGGAAAGTCTCTGTTGTTTACAGGATCCTGCCTTGCCCAGGACAGTACCCAGACATACACCAGGGAGTTGGAGACTGCATTGTGTGAGGGCAGGCACAGCCCATTCAGGTGTAAGTGGCCACTCCTCCCTCCACTCCAGCCCAGATGACTCATCAGGATATGCAGGCTACACCCCAGCCCCTTTTGTGTCACTGTCTAGAGAAGATGCACAAAGAGCCCAACTGTCAGTTTGACCCAGACAGGGAATCCACAAACAGGCAGTGTCACAGAATGGTTTAAGCACGAAAATGCCTACTTTCTAATAGTGGCATTTTCAAACACTCAATCTAAAAACCAACTTCATTAATAGAAGTATTTTTAAATTGTGAGTTCAGAGACCCCAAACTCCACCTTCCCATCTGCTCTCAAAGGGAAACTGTATTTTAAGCATATTTAAAGGTAGCCCCCATGTTAACCTATGACAGAGATAGGCCTTGCAACAGTGACAACTAAATTTGGCAGTATTTCACTAATAGGACATGTAAAACACATCAGTACATGTCCCACCTTCAACATGCCTCTGGGGCTACGTAGGGCCTACTTTAGGGATGCCTCATATGTAAAAAAAAGGGAAGGTTTAGGCCTAGCAAGTGGGTACACATTCCAAGTCAAATTGGCAGTTTAAAATTGCGCAAACCGACACTGTAGTGGCAGGTCTGAGCCATGTTCATAGGGATACTCATTTGGGTGGCACAATCAGAGCTGCAGGACCACTATTAACATTTGATTTATAGGCCCTGGGCACCTCTAGTGCACTTTACTAAGGACTTACTAGTAAATCAAATATGCCAATCATGGAAAAGCCAATTACTCATATAATTTACACAGGAGCACTTGCACTTTTGCACTGGTCAGCAGTGGTAAAGTGCTTAGGGTATCAAAAGCAGCAAAAACAGAGTCCAGCACACAGTCAAAACATAGGAAGCAGAGGCAAAAAAGACAGGGGAGACCACTCCAATGATGCCATGTCTAACACCTGCTTCCTCACAGGCTACCCACATAGGATCTGTCTGCCACACTTCACCTCCGAACCCAAGAACATCATCTGCGGCGCGTCTCAAGAATCTTCCCTTAGCCCCACTCTGTTCAACACCTATATGATCCTACTCATAGACATTGTCAGGTGCCATGGTTACAACATCATATCCTATACAAATGACACACAACTGATCCTCTAGCTAAATTAAGCCTCTCCACCCCCAGAACTAACTTCCGCAACACCATGACCAACGTAGCCAACTAGATGAGAGCCAATTGCCTTAAATGCAACTCTGACAAGATGGAAGTACTGATCTTTGGGAGAAACACATCCATATGGGACTACAGCTGGTGGCCAGCTGAACTAGGACCCGCACCCGCACCGACAGACCATGCATGCAACCTTGGTATCATCCTTAATAGAAAACTGACCATGAAGAGACAGATCAATGCAGTCACTGCCTCCTGCTTCCACACCCTCCTCATGCTTCGAATAATCTTCAAATGGATCCCAATCAGACTGTCACTTTGACCATAGTCACCAGCTGCCTCGACTACGGCAACACACTACTCCAACACCTCCACCCAACTCCTCAAAAGAAATCCAGACCATACAAAATGTGGCAGCAAGGCTCATTCTGGACCTCCTCAAGTGAACCCATATCAGCCCCACCTCAGAAACCTCCAATTACTCCCCATTCAGAAGACAGGCCAGTTCAAGATTCTCACGCATGCCTACAATGCCTTATTTGATCAAGGTCCGGTCTACATCATCCACCGACTGAACATCGATCACCCACCAGACTCCTGATCTCATCCTCAAATGGCACCCCCGTATCTGTCTCAGCAGTGGCTGATCAGTCTCCTTCGTCACTGACAAGACCTTAAATGACCTTCCCTGACATCTTTAAACAGCACCCTCTCTTGCATACTTCAGAAAAAACACAAGACCTACCTTTTCGATGGCGATATCACACCCTAGCGCCCAGGTATCCCCAGGGTGACAATGCTGCACTCTACAAGTACTGATTGGTTGATTGATTTGTTGATAACAAAATCAAGCTCTCACCTCATTTATTATGTTTGGGCCCTTACTCAGAGCTACCTTCAGGTGACCAACTTTCAAGTGCAACCTACTTTGATCAGCAGCAAAGTAAGATTACCCTGTTCTCCTTCCATGATGGCTAGTAGGTTACCACAAGTTAAAACTACTGGTAATTAGGAGGCCGTTTGTGACCTTCATAGATTAGGATGGTCTTCTATGCCAACAGCCATAACAAAAGAGGAATTAAAGAAATCACTAACAACAGGGAACAGTGAGTAGCTACTATTACCTTTGAATTTGGCCAACTTTCAGGGATACACTACTAAACCTGTGTGCTCAAAAGGCTGTTGTCACTGAAAATAGGTAATCAGTCAATCCTGAACTGAGAGCTCTCAAACAAAAAATAACTAATCTTCTGACAAAGGACGTAATTCCTCTTAATTGCAGAGGAGAAATAGAAGGCAAGGAAAATCTATAGAGCCAAGATATGGTCTGAAGACAAACAACGGATTGAACTCCATGAAGCCTTCAAATCAAAAACTTAATGGAAATTTTGGAGACTGGTCCAGAAATTATCAAATTGAATTAGGCAGAATGTGACGCCCACCATGCAAGCAACTAGGTGGGTAGATTATACATCCAATCTGTACAATTCACCAGCTGAAGGGACAAATATGGGCCTATTGACTAATGACAAAACTGGACACCACTGTGAAAACCTCATGGAATGGGAAAATAACTTTGTTAGTTTAGACAAAATCATACTAATAATTGCTTCATTCCATCTGGTAGGTGATACAGAATGTAATGGTCTTCCTACCAGTGTATTCAAATCTACAACAGATGAATGGACCTCCCTATTAAGCTCCATATTCAAAACTGTATCATGACAAATGATGTGCCGGATTGTTGGAGGGGTCCCATATGAAATCTGATCCAATCAAAAAGGCTCAACTAATCAACCCACTAACTTCAGGCTGGTCGCCCTCATTGACATTGATGGTAAATAGTTTCCCAAACCTGTGAACAAAGAACTAGATGAATGGGCAACCACAAATGTAATAATTAAATTTATTCAATAAGAGTTAGATGTGATCATTGTACTGAGGACAATTTGGTCATCCTTGTCTCCCTTATCAAGGCGGCACACATCAAAGATACTCCTCCCCTCTCTGCAGCATTCATTGATTTTACCCCAGCACTTGACAGAGTTGATGGATCAAGGGTCTGGATGAAGCTACAGAATTGGGATATTTTGGTGACACTGTTAAGAGCCTTTATGTAAAGACCTGAGTGAGTGTTGAAATTTCTGTCATTTGAGTTAAGATGCAAAAGACCTGGATGTAGAAAAGTACCATCTTGCCTGGAATGTTACCCCCATTTTCACTGTATGTATGTTGTTTTTAGCCCTTGTGTCACTGGGATCCTGCCAGGCAGGGCTCAGTGCTCATAGGATGTGCCCTTTATGTGTTCCCTGTGTGGTGTCTAACTGTATCACTAAGGCTCTGCTAATCAGAACCTCAGTGTTTATGCTCTCTCTGCTTTCTAAATTTGTCACAGCAGGCTAGTGACTAAATTTACTAATTCTCATTGGCACACTGGTACACCCATATAATTCCCTTGTATATGGTACTGAGGTACCCAGGGTATTGGGGTTCCAGGAGATCCCTATGGGCTGCAGAATTTCTTTTGCCACCCATAGGGAGCACAGACAATTCTTACACAGGCCTGCCACTGCAGCTTGAGTGAAATAACGTCCACGTTATTTCACAGCCATTTGTCACTGCACATAAGTAACTTATAAGTCACCTATATGTCTAACCTTCATTTAGTGAAGGTTGGGTGGCAAGTTACTTAGTGTGTGGGCACCCTAGCACTAGCCAAGGTGCCCCCACATCGTTCAGGGCAAATTCCCCAGACTTTGTGAGTACGGGGACACCATTACATGCGTGCACTATACATAGGTCACTACCTATGTATAGCGTCACAATGGTAACTCCGAACATGGCCATGTAACATGTCTAAGATCATTGAATTTTCACCCCACTACCATTCTGGTATTGGGGGACAATTCCATGATCCCCCGGGTCTCTAGCACAGAACCCGGGTGCTGCCAAACTGCCTTTCTGGGATTTCAACTTCAGCTTCTGCCAACCCCTCAGACAGGATTCTGCCCTCCTGGGGTCCAGGCAGCCCTGGCACAGGAAGGCAGAATGAAGGATCTCCTCTGAGAGAGGGTGTTACACCTTGTCCCTTTGGAAATAGGTGTGAAGGGCTGGGGAGGAGTAGCCTCCCCCAGCCTCTGGAAATGCGTTGATGGGCACAGATGGTGCCCATCTCTGCATAAGCCAGTCTACACCAGTTAAGGGATCCCCCAGCCCTGCTCTGGCGTGAAACTGGACAAAGGAAAGGGGAGTGACCACTCCCCTGACCAGTACCTCCCAGGGGAGGTGCCCAGAGCTCCTCATGTGTGTCCCAGACCTCTGCCATCTTGGAAACAGAGGTGTTGGGGGCACACTGGACTGCTCTGAGTGGCCAGTGCCAGCAGGTGACATCAGAGACCCCCTCTGATAGGCTCTTACGTTTCTTGGTAGCCAATCCTCCTTTCTTGGTAGCCAAACCTCCTTTTTGGCTATTTAGGGTTGACGGAAACTTCCCCCTGCTAACGCAGGCACAAAAAGACTGCGTCGCCGGTCCTTTGGGTCCCCTCTCATCCTGACGAGCGTGGTCCCTGGAACACAGGAACTCTATCCAAGTGACTCCCACAGTCCAGTGATCCTTCAGTCCAAGATTGTTAGAGGTAAGTCCTTGCCTCCCCACGCTAGACTGCAAACCTGTGTACTGCGTGACTTGCAGCTGCTCCGGCTCCTGTGCACTCTTCCAGGATTTCCTTCATGCACAGCCTAGCCTGGATCCCCAGCACGCTGTCCTTCAGTGCTCAACCCTCTGAGTTGGCCTCCGACGTCATGGGACCCTCCTTTGTAACTCTGCGTGGACTCCGGTTCACAAATCTTCTAAGTGCCTGTGCAGGAACTTCTGCGGGTGCTGCCTGCTTCTGTGGGGGCTCTCTGAGTTGCTGAGTGCGCCCTCTGTCTCCTCCTCCAAGGGGAAGATCCTGGCCCTTCCTGGTCCCCAGCAGCACCCAAAAACCTCTCCCGCGACCCTTGCAGCTAGCAAGGCTTGTTCGTGGTATTTCTGTGTGGGAGTACGTCTGCAACCTTCATCGCAACGTGGGACATCTTCCATCCAAAGGAGAAGTTTCTAGTCCTCTTCGTTGTTGCAGAACTCCAAGCTTCTTCCATCCGGAGGCAGCTTCCTTGCACCTTCATCCGGGGTTTCCTGGGCTCCTGCCCCCCCTTGACAGTATTGCGACTCTTGGACTTGGTCCCCTTGCTTTGCAGGTCCTCAGGTCCAGGAATCCACCTTCAGTGCCTTGCTGGTGTTTGTTGTTCTTGCAGAATCCCCCTATCACGACTATTGTGTCCTTTTGGGATAGCAGGTGTAGTTTCCTCCTACTTTTCAGGGTCTTGGGGTGGGGTATCTTGGACACCCTGACTGTTTTCTTACAGTCCCAGCGGCCCTCTAGAAGCTCCCATAGGTCTGGGGTCCATTTGTGATTCGCATTCCGCCTTTGGAGTATATGGTTTGTGTTGCCCCTAGACCTATGTTCACCTATTACAACCTATTGTAATTCTCGACTGTTTGCATTACTTTTCTGACTCTTCCTTACCTGTTTTGGGCTTGTGTACATATAACTTGTGTATATTACTTACCTTCTTACTGAGGCTACTCACTGAGATACTTTTGGTATATTGTCACTAAAAGTACCTTTATTTTTAGTAACTCTAGGTATTGTGTTTCTTATGATATAGTGCTATATGATATAAGTGGTATTGCAGGTACTTTGCATGTCTCCTAGTTCAGCCTAAGCTGCTTTGCCATAGCTACCTTCTATCAGCCTAAGCTGCTAGAAATGCCTCTATTCTACTAATAAGACATAACTGGACCTGGCACAGGGTGTAAGCACCTTTGGCACCCACTACAAGCCAGGCCAGCCTCCTACACTGGACTAACACAGGTCTAAAACAGGGGTGCATTTTAGCCCCTGTCTTATTTACCCTGTATTTGGCAGATATAAACAGTGCACTAGCCACAGTGAGAGCCTTCTCTCTCAAGTTTGTGGGCATTTACATTCAATCCCTTCGGTACACTGATGACATGATCTTACTCGATCATACGGCTATTGGCTTGCAACGGTCTTTGGATGCTCTATAGCTGTACTGTAAGGAAAATAATGTATCTGTCAATCTTTCTTTCTTGTACTTTAATCAGCTATATTCAAATTAAACACTCATAAAAGTGAATTGCAATAACAATATATGCATGCATTAAACCAACAAGATTATTATACAATATCAAAAAGAAACAAAGCTGTATTTGTGCTTTGTATGAGAAAACAGGAGAAGAAGGCGGGGTAAAGAAAATATCAATACTGAAGACCAAGCACTAACAATAAATATGCAATAAAAATACAAACATTTTAGATGAATGGTTGTTGAGGTAAAGTAGAACTAATTGTATGCAGAGAGTGTAACAGTTTAAAGTGGTTTACATTTTTCTGATTATCCATAGTTAGTTTGTTCCTGAACAGTATTAGCTAAGAGATTCACTGGTGACAACCAATACAAATCTCTATTAACATGTGGCAGAAACAAAGTTTCAAAAGCTCTTTCTAATCTCCGATAAAGTGTAAATTACTGAAAGGCTAACGCCAACATGTGATCCAATAATTTATTATTATGAATACTTAATTGATAACATCAGAGAGTCTTCCTAAAAAAAGTAATAAAGGGAAGATGGAGCATTGTATATTAAACATTAGTGTGAGTTGATGCCAAACTCTCTCCCAACACAATACAGTGGGTGGACATTGAAAAAGAACAAGCAACATATCCCCACTGGGATGACCACATGACCAGCAGGCAGTATCATTAGTCTTCGAGAATTTGGCTATAGAGTTAGGAGTGTGATAAGGTATGTTATTTATATGTAAAAATATTGAGTAGTGGTGGTCATTCTGGAGACTTTGTGAAGTATAGACCATATTTTATTCCAGAAGGAGATGCGCCAAACACATCCCAAATCTGCTTCCCAACTAAGTTCTGCCTTAGTTTTAACTCAAGACATAACCAGAGAAAAGAAGTATTTGTAAAGAGGGGAAGCTTTAGGAGTAGAATTTAGAATAGCATACAAAGAAGATTCAGGAAGAGAAGAAGTAGGATATATTGGCAGCGAGTGAAGGATATCCAAAAGAATATGTGATAATGATAAATGAGAAGGGAAAACGTATACAAATATTTAGGTGGACAATCAAATGATGCCTGAAATTGCAGGAAGGAGCATAGCATGGTGTTACACCATCAAATAAATCACAAACTCATATTATACCTTTTTGACTCCAAGACTTCCAATACAGTGACTTTGTTACTAATAGCAATAGGATGATTATACAATAAAGTTGTCTATAAAAAGAATATTGAGATAGAATTTGTGGTTGATGGCAGGACTTTAACAGTAAGCAAGTATGCATAAACAGTGGTGAAGATGTGATGTGGTTCTTTGAGGAAAAAGAGAGAACTTCTCTACAAGAGAAGGGAGCAAGTAGGGAATATTCAATATCAAGCCATATGAAACTAAATGAGGAAAGTAACGTGAAAAGCCTCTTAGAAGCTTGTCTCAAACAGAAAGCTTTATAAAACCCTGAAAGTTCCGAAAGTTAGTGCCAGCCTTCTTCAGTTGTGTCAAGGAGAGTCTGGATTTTTTACTATACTATAGAAATGTTGAACATACAAAATGCATTATTTTAAATAGGTATATATATATATCGGGATCATAGACAAGGTATAAAGCAGAATAGGTATAAACATAATTTCAATGGAATCGTGACGGCCCACCAAGATAAGAACAATTGTCCAGTCTATTAAAAGCCTTCCGTCAGGTTTGTTGCAACAGACTTCTTAATCGAGTTCTTGAACCAAATACCCACATATATCTTAGAATTATTTCAATGAAAACCAGTAGAATCAAAAGAATGTTTAAGACAGAATTTGATAATAGGCAAAATCTAAGTTTTTATAATTAAATTTTAGATCCTGACATAAAAAAGAGAATTCAGACATTTTGCGAAGCGAAGATGGAATGGGGTATGATTGGGGTTAGAAAGAAAAAGAAGAATATTGTCTGCATAAGTAGGGAGTTTCAAGCGCTTATCTCCATATTTTAATCTTATGAGAGAGAATTCTGGAGAGGAAGAGTTCAAGAGCTAAAACAAATTAGAGGTGAAATAAAGGATATCCTTGTCAAACTCATATTTTTAATTCACAGTATGGAGAAATTCTTCTGTTAACCAAGAAAGAAACCTTTGGAGAGGTATAAAGAATTGAAATAAACAATATCCATGCCAAGTAAGGGTTTTAAGCAAAAAACTTCAATCAATCCTATCATATGCCTTTTCCATATCTATAGCAACAACTGCCAAGAGATACAATAAAAAAGTAGCCTTGTTCAATATGTTAAAGAATAATCTAGAGTTATCAGAGACAAGCCTACTTCTAGAAAAAAACAGATTGTTTCTTACCTATCAATTTGGATAAAAATGGTTTGAGTCGCAGAGCCAGTAATTTGTCGAAGATTTTCTAATCTACATTTATAAGAGAGAAGGGTTGATGGTTCTACCACTGCATTGGTTCACAAACTTCCTTATGAATAAGACATGTGAATACTTCTAGAAAAGTGCCTCCAGCTGTACTAGTGCTATTGAAGAATGTTAAAACTTGCAACACTTTAAGAGGCAGTATAATAAAAACTATGTAGGTAAAACTCCACCGTAAAACCCTGCTCCTGGAGTTTTGTCTTTTTTAAGAGATTGAAGGGCATTGAGCATTTCGGGGAGGGATATATCATTCTCAAGAAGGGCAAAATTAAGATTTTCATGATTGGGAGGAATGGTGTCTTTCAAATAAGCCTCAATAAAACAAGTATTTGGAGAAGATTCTGGATTATATAGAGTTAGGTAGAACTTTATAATTTCCATCAAAAATATCATGGTCTTCAATCACCCGCCTTTTCCTAGAGGAATCTATAGACTCGATATCAGAATATTGTTTCCAGACCTTCAAGTAATTAGCCAAAAGCTTTCTCACTTTATTACGTCCTCCATAGTAGCAAGCATTACTACTGAGTACAATGGATGAACTTCGAAATCAGGGACGGCCAGCCCGCCCTCTGCAAGCCGTCTTTGTAGTACAGCGAGTGCCAGTTGCTGTCTACCAGTCTCCCATAAAAAGCCGACCACCATTGAGTTTAGCTCCTTGAAGAAAACTCTCTGGATCAACAACGAAAGGGTGGAGAAGAAGTATAGTAATCAGGGTAAGGCTATCATTTTCAGTATTGCCTATTCTGTGATCCCTTCTAGCAGATCAAGCCGGTTATGATAAACGTGGACTCCTAAGTAGGCCAAGCATCTTGGTTCCCAGGTCAGATCGTCAAGGTCTGGGAGGCTGCTCTGCCTTCCAGTACAGAAAATAGGCTAGATTTTCCCCAGTTAACTCTAAGCCCAGACATAGTCCCAAACATCTCCAAAAGGTGTTGTGCCCTGTGCAGTGCATCTCCTACATTTCCTAAAAAGAGAAGATCGTTGGCACAGAGTTCAATGTAATGAGTGTGGCCCGCCACTTCGAGTCCTCTGTAGGCATTTCCCTTCCTAGCTATACAGGCTAATGGCTGAATAGCAAGAGCGAAAAGCAAGGGGGAGAGTGATCATCCTTGCCTGGTCCCGCTCTGTACCTTATAGCTCTCTGATATAGTGGCAACTGTGTGAACCCTGGCCATCAGATCAGCATAGAGAAGTCGGGTCGATGCAACAAATTGGTCACCAAGGCCGAATTTACGAAGCACCTCATGTAGAAATTGCCAATCCAGGCTACCAAAAACGTTTTCAAAATCAATAGCGAAGATCATAACCTCCTGCTTCTCATAAGCATCAATATTGTATGTTAGTGGCTGTGTGGTGCCCAGGGATAAACCCGGCTTGGTCTGAATGAACTAAGGGCCAGATGTACGAAAGAAGCAAATTGCGACTTGCAATTTGCGAGTCTGTGCGACTCGCAAATTGCAAGTCGCAATTTGCTATGTAGAAAGGTGTCTCAGACACCTTCTGCAACTCGCAATGGGGTCGCAAAGACCCACCGCATTAATATTAATGAGGTGGGTCGCAGTTTGCGACCCCATTGCGAGTATGGGCACTCACGGGGATGGTGGCCTGCTGGAGACAGCAGACCACCATGTCCGTGACTGCTTTTTAATAAAGCAGTTTTTTTTTTCCATCTGCAGCCCATTTTCCTTAAAGGAAACCTTTAGTTTCGTTTTTTTTCAGAGCAGGCAGTGGTCCATTGGACCACTGCCTGCTCTGAAAAAATATTTTTGTTTCCATTCACAAAGGGGAAGGGGTCCCATGGGGACCCCTTCCCGTTTGCGACTGGGTTACCATCCACTTCAAGTGGATGGTAACTGCGATTTCATTGAGGAAGGGAACACCCCTTCCTATTTGCGAGTTGGAAATGCATTTTGCAAATCGGATCCGACTCGCAAAATGCATTTCTGCATCGTGGAGAGGCTTTTGCGCCTCACAAATGGCGTTTTTCGCCGTTTGCAAGGCGCAAATCCTTTCCTACATGTGGCCCTTAATGTGGTATATGCCCTAAGAGGTGCGTAGCTAATATTTTACTTAATATCTTATAATCGACTGACAACATTGATAGAGGCCGATAAGATGTTATAAGGGCTACTCAGGCCGATGCAGGAAGTGTGCCACATTTCCTGGCCTCCTCATACATCTCAGCCAGCCTTGGGCCGAGTTTGGTTATATATGTTGAATAAAACTCAACCAGAAGCCCATCTGGTCCCGGGGTTTTATTTTGTGCCATGCTAGTGACAGCATCTTACACTTCTGCAAGCGTAATTGCTGCACCCAATTCTGTCGCCTCCTATTCTGATAGCTGGGAGGACAAGAGGTGATAAGAAATCTTTAATGTCCCCCTCAGTCAGCCGTACTTTGCTTGTGTAGAGATCAGCATAATAATTATAGAATTCCCTGTTGATAGTAGTCTGAGTATTCATGCTGTTACCTTTGGGATTTGTCATTTCTACTATAATCGAGCCGCTGTGTGCCAGGCTCGCCAACCATGCCAGTAGGGGACTAGCACGGATCCCTTCTGAGTGTGTACATGTTGTATAGGCTTTATAATCATAATAACAAAGTCTCTCGATTGGTACTATTGTGTTTTCCCGGGTGGTGAGAAGTGCTGTCTGCAGGTCTGAATCCTCTGGGCTCCCTTGTTCAAGTAAGCAAAGCTCTTATTCTGCTTGTGCTATTCCGTGAAGCAGCGGCCGGTGTTGCCCTTTGGCTGCCGAGATGCATCGTCCTCTGATCACTGCCTTAAATGCATCCCATTCTATCAGTTTTTAGTGTGTTGAGCCCTCATTTTTCTCAAATGTAATAATTTATAGAAGTGCCCATGGTGTCTTTGAAAGCCTGATCTTCCAACCGTGCAGGTTGGAGCCGCCACATGGGTATAGGTATCGGGATGCGGGACCATCCCAGCACCAGTAGAAGGGGGTTAGGATCTGAAATTGTTTGATTCAAATATTCGGTCAGATCTGTTGTCTCATGTACATCTGGGGAGCACAGGAATGTGTCTAGTCGTACGTGAAGGTCATACATTGATGAATAAAAGGAGTAGTCTCTGTGCTCTGGGTGGTGATCTCGCCAGGAGTCAATCAGGCCCCACTTCCTCTGCCAGTTTTGGTACAGATTAGCCATCCGAATGTTCGGGGAGGATGAAAGCGGGGAATGCAATCTATCTAATGTTGTATCTGCGATACAGTTAACGCCCCCTCCTAACAGTACGGAACCCGTGAAATGCACTGCTAGTCGCTCGGAGAGGGATGTCAGTGTTAGAACCATATATGCTTCCTAGTAATATTTCACGCCCATCCAATTTGCCCATGGCTGTGGTATAGCGCCCCATAGGGTCTATGATGGATACACTAATGTCCGGGTAAAGGCAGAGATAGAGGGCATGTTTCAAGATGGCTTGCGTATTAAGATGCACTTTGGTTGTTGATGTTGGTCCTTTGTTTATTTTAATCACTAGATGTAAGTTTTACATTTCTAATGAATCATTTGAATGGGATAGCCGTGAGCAAGGCGGTGAACACTGAAACGCGTTGGGTTGGTTTCATGGTGCTAGCATTCATGAGATTATAGAGATTATGAAGATTGAATAAATGCCACAATGCTTAATGTTGCAGAGTTTGTGTACTTCCTAGAGAACGGCGAGGAGTGTTTATAAATATATATATATTAGTCATGTTTGTTTGTTTTTAGAAAATTGCAGACAATTTGCTCTATACATAAGAAGTGGTGATCGCCGAGAAGTATAATCGGAGTTGCCCTGATGAAGGTGGTTTCATAACGGAAGTTACACCGAAACATGTGTTGGCATGGCATATCTAAGCCTCTTCAAATCACCACTATTGACTCCTTGGGCAAAACATATGTATTGGTACACAAATTGAAAAAAATGGATTATTAAGTGACTGTAAGGGTCATCTGATCCCTTTAAATAAATTTACTAACCTGATTGAAATCCTTGAAGGAATATATTGAATTGCAATGTACTAGGCACTGGACCTTGATATGTTTGTATAATTGATTTCAATGACAGTATGTGTGAGTCTTGCTATGATTGGGTGAGAATAGTTTTTTTAAATATGAATGATTAGTATATTTTTTCTGTAGAGGGGGGTGGGGGTGATCGCCTTTATTCATCACTTAATGTATATTTTTCTGTTCTGTATCTAGATTTGTAGAAATCGTTGAAATGTATAAACTATAGAATGCAATCATGTGTATTTGGAAAATAATGAAAGGAGATTATTGTTTGTAAAAAAGGAATTATATATACAGACTCGAGAGGCATCTTTTGAAGTTTTAAGAAAGTAATACATTTATTTGTGCACAGGTTAAATATTGAGTAGCCCTTTGTTCATGTTTAATTGTATTCTTCCCTGGATGGGGTACCATAGAGTTTCAGGGACCCTCTGGCATTTAATTTTTAAAGGTCACAAACCTTAAACATCACACATGTGCAGTGCACTTTGCTACATGCAGCCACATCAAGGGCATAGAAATGCACAATGTGGCTCAAAACTCTAGGCCTACCCGTCATGTCCTTCCTTGCTACTGATGTCGTACATGCTAAATGACATGCTATGACGCATGAAGGAATGTGTCTGCCAATAAACAATGGTAACACACTCTATGTGGCACAATATGAAATGTACCTCCATTGTAAATGGCTTATTCCACACACAGCTTGCCAGGCACATATATGTGAGGGAATACAAACATCATCCCACCAACGCAGGTAGATCAGGCATAAAACAGCAGCTTACAAATGTTTTCCAAAAGAGAAAGGGACACATGCTGACATGTAGGCAAAATGAATATTGGAAACAGTGGTGGCACATAAATCATGTCTATGGATATTCCCCACGTACCAAGTGAAACTATTGACCTATAGCTGCACCCAAAACACAGTGTAGGCTCTGTCACATTTGTGGTGGCCATCTTCACATTACAGACCGCAGTGAGTCACCAGCACCCACCATACACTGAACACAACGAGCCTCTGGGTAGCAGATGCCAATATACTAATTTACCCAGACACATGGCTGAGGACAGTGATCCATCACTTACTTACCTTTGGCCTGTAACATAGAGGAGAAGTGGTCTGTTGCATAGAATATAAACACACCACAAAAATAAACAGTACTTGATTGATCACTGTACACAGTCATATGTCGTCCTTGGAGAGCAGGTGGTTTGTGGATTGTACACAGTTGTGTCCTAAGTCCCTGGGACAATAGACAAGGCACATCAATATACAACAAATTACATGTCTACACAAACAATCACTCATCTACTGTGTGGCACATGGCTCATCCCTAACTGTCAGGGGGAAATGTAAGAACCTAACACATTCACTTGGCAATGTGACAGGCAGAAATATGCCCTGTACTCACCCCCTTGTAGCTGCTGTGCTGCTCTCAAGCGGCCATCAAGTTCTGGATAGGCCACCACAAGAATTTGGGCCACTGGGGGGGGAGTCATGGTCCAAAAGGCACCTCATCCAGGTAAGGAGGACATCCCGAGCTGGACCTCAATGATTTTCCTGGCCCAACATCTCAGGTCCTCTGACCTTTTCATGCAGTGGGCGGTCCACCAGCTGTGGACCATGAGAGTCCACACCTTCCAGGAGTTGGCTCTCCATAGTGCCTTCTTTTGATGGGCAACGATCTGCAAGTGTCACGTAGGCTCTCATTATTCTGAGACTATTGGATTTTGAGCGGCAGAATCGCCCACGGTGTGGGAGACTGAGTCCAACCCACTGCGAGCGACACCTGTCGCTCCAATCCGGGTTTTGCTCCGGCTAACTAGTAGTGCCTCATCTCTACCAAAGGATAGTGATAATTGGGCAGCCGAGCGCATGACATACTAGGCTTCTCAGGGAAGTCGTGGTCACTCAGGTCGCATCCGGTTCTCTCATTTACAACTTAGTCTCATATATAAATGACAAACAGAAGCAGTATATGTTTCAATAATGAGTTTAATAAAACAACTGCATCTTAGCTAGCAAAGCGTGAGCTGCAATAACCAGGATGACACAACATGACACTATTAAAATTGTGACTAGAAGAGTGAAGCACAAAAACAACGCTATCATATTGTCACTATGATCAATGGACTATTTCCTATCTAGGTTGTAATTTGAGCACAGCATGTTAAGCTCTAATTCTGCCTTTCAGGTTCCCCCGGGAAGACATCAACCCCCATACCTGAGCAAAGGCCTGTGGTCTGCGTTAGCATCTGTAGCGAAGCATTCAGCAATCAGCATACCGTCGTGGTTCCCTGGCTGGAATCTCCCTCTAACGTGTAAAGGACAAGGAAGTGTTTATATAATAACAGAGCTGATGTTCGGAGAAAATGTCCCTACGTAAGGATGTGTATTTTCTACAAATGACGGAGACTAAACTTCTACCACGTTCACCCGCAATGTACCGAGCTGCAGCCTTGAATGAAGCACAGAGTGATCAAGAAAATAATAATAAAGCGAAGCTGAATAAAATATATCTAGGTTAAAGTGCACAGCGGCCTAGTGTGTTAAAACAACGTGCATAGAGCTCTAACTTAAATGTCTACACAACACAAGAATACAAAAAACATATCAAAAGATCAGGATCACAAATTTCATCACAAATGGTTGAGTCACATACATGCCAGTAACATCAAGCTAGGACTTTTCTATTTGTCAATATTTTCCAAGTGTGACACACGCAAGCCAAGAAGTACAATGACATGACTACACACATATATATTTCCATCTGCAGCCTAACCCATTACACTGTTCATGGCCTACAATGACTAAGCAAGCATAGTGACATCAGATAGCCCATGCTCTAGCAGCCTGTACTGTGATGTGAGCCACTATGAAACATTGCACACCCATGTGGCTTCTGAAGGGTAAATGCCTTAGGCATAAATAGACCAACACATTAACACTCTGTGAGAATGACTCACTGCATGCAGTCCTACAGGCAACTGCCATAGTACGAACTCAAACATTACACATGAGTAACAATGAAGGGGATGGCATGCCGGGTACAGAAAGAGTATTCCCTGTCCATGTGTGGACTTGTGGAATAACAAGTGCAGGCTCATGCCACTTCATAGTATGGGGTTCTGCGCTATGTACCTGTACCACAGAACACTCCTTTGGACATATGCGTCCATCCTACAGAGATGGCATCCATCAAACAAACGCATGCATTGTGCAGTTTCTACTATGTGACCAAGCCACTGACTCACATATCATGGCCTCCCAGGAATCAAAACACTGTTTGCATTGTCAGACTGTTGATTATGCAATGAGCCTGTACAGGGCAAATATGACCTGTGGGAAGATGACAACAGAGCTATGAGAGTAATGGACCTGGCAAAATTGTAAGACACACACTTACAATGATGCTAAGTACACATATGGACTTGTTTAATGACATCTCTCTGTACACATTCCTAATCTAGTCAAAGGAATGAGGCATTCAGGCCCAGTTTTGCTTCCAGAGCCTCACATTGGCCATATGAAAGGATCTGCTGGGGCACAGGGAGTGTGCACAGTGCCACAGTTGCATAGCCACAGTGACTCTCCAACATCCTAGACTAGGTCCTATACTGGGAGATGCATGTGACAGGCCCTGGTCTCTGCAGGCTGAGCTGACAGAACTTACATGGCACTCCATTTCCATCACTTCTATGCATGACAGCACATTATGGTGGTCATTCCAACCCTGGCAGTCGGTGTTAAAGTGGCGGTAAAACCGCCAACAGGCCGGCGGTAAAAAAAATGGAATCACGACTGTGGCGGAAACCGTCAACATAGACAGCCACTTTAACACTCCGACCGCCACGGCGGTACAAACAAACACTGTGGCGGTAACCACCAACAGACAGGCGGAGGACAATGAACCGCCCACATTATTACAACCCACCAATCCACCACCTTTTCCGGGGCGGATTCACCGCGAACAATAACACGGTGGAAACAGGACTTCGAAGGGAAAACGCTCTCCTCTACACACCCCACGAGGAACCAGGATGCCATGGAACCGGAACTTCAGATACTCCCAGCCTTTATCTTCCTGCTCCTCTACCAGAAGCACGAACGCCGGCAGCGAAGACCACGGTGAGTATTGCACCTACAACACAGGGGAGGGCAAAAACAGTGACACACACACGCAATACGCAACACCCCTGCCCCCACCCTCACCCTCACCCACTGCAACACACACAAATACATATTGATACATTGCATTAACAACCTCCAACCCACCGAAAGAATGGAAGGACAAAAGGAAATGAGTCCAATAATTGTGATATATTCAATTACATCAAAAATATTTACATATATATAAATTTATACTATATACAATTATATACACCAAGAACACAAGTCCAAGGGATTCCACCATCAAAGTCCGTGGATCACTGGGCCCAAAAGGCATGGGCGAGGCCCACACTCAATACCCCAACAAGATGGAGAGAACACTGCAGGGGCATCAGATAGAAATAAAACAGGCACCTCAGGGGGAAGAAAAGGGGGGGCACCTCAGCCGGATGAGAGCACGACACTAGATCCATGAGGGGGCTCCATTCCCACTGTTCAATCCTGGGAAGTGCAAAGCCACAGTCTCTCATGTCTCTACAGTGGGTGGGTTGCCCACTGTTCAATCCTGGGGAGTGCAAAGCCACAGTCTCTCAAGTCTCTACAGTGGGTGGGTTGCCCACCGTTCAATCCTGGGGAGTGAAAAGCCACAGTCTCTCATGTCTCTACAGTGGGTGGGTTGCCCACTGTTCAATCCTGGGGAGTGCAAAGCCACAGTCTCTCATGTGGATGCCTTTCTCCACTGGTTCTGGAGGGGGCTTGGTGCCCAGACTGCTTCATCCTGCCAAGGACAGAGGTAGTGGATGTGACTCTCCACTGGTTCTGGAGGGGGCTTGGTGCCCAGACTGCTTCATCGTGCCAAGGACAGAGGTAGTGGATGTAACTCTCCACTGGTTCTGGAGTGGGCTTGGTGCCCAGAGTGCTTCATCCTGCCAAGGACAGAGGTAGTGGATGTAACTCTCCACTGGTTCTGGAGGGGGCTTGGGACCCAGAGTGCTTCATCCTGCCAAGGACTGAGGTAGTGGATGTGATACTCCACTGGTTCTGGAGGGGGCTTGGTGCCCAGAGTGCTTTATCGTGCCAAGGACTGAGGTAGTGGATGTGATACTCCACTGGTTCTGGAGGGGGCTTGGTGCCCAGAGTGCTTCATCCTGCCAAGGACAGAGGTAGTGGATATAACTCTCCACTGGTTCTGGAGGGGGCTTGATGCTGAGAGTGCTTCATCCTGCCAAGGACAGAGGTAGTGGATGTAACTCTCCACTGGTTCTGGAGGGGGCTTGGTGCCCAGAGTGCTTCATCCTGCCCATGGTGGCCTCAGTAGCATAGTAATCATTGGCGCTCACTGTCCTGCGGTGGTGCTGGCGGTCTTGTCCTGGACAGCGGGGCTGCTGCTGGCGGTCCTGTCTTGGGCAGAGGGGCTGCTGCTGGCGGTCCTGTTGTGGACAGCAGGGCTGCTGCTGGCAGTCCTGTCTTGGGCAGCGGGGCTGCTGGCGATCTTGTCCTTGGCAGCGGGGCTGCTGCTGGCGTTCCTGTCTTGGGCAGCGGGGCTGCTGGTGGTCCTGTTCTGGGCAGCAAGCCTGCTGCTGGTGGTCTTGTCCTGGGCAGAAGGGCTGCTGCTGTCCTGTTGTGGGCAGCGGGGCTGCTGCTGGCAGTCCTGTCTGGGGCAGCGGGTCTGCTGCTGGCGGTCCTGTCTTGGGCAGCGGCGCTTCTGGCGGTCTTGTCCTGGGCAGCAGGGCTGCTGCTGGTGGTCTTGTCTTGGGCAGCGGGGCTGCTGGCCGTCTTGTCTGCCGTGCTGATCTTCTCAGACTTGCCGGTTTTAATGTGCCCCTTCCCCACCTTGGATGGGTTCGCAGCTGTCTCCACACTCCCAACTTTACCCCTGGAAGCGGCTTTGGTGGCTGATTTCTTTCCCCTCTCCCTCCGGGCACTGGCCAACTTTTTAAGCTTGACAGGTGGGGGACTGTCCGTGCTCTGGCTCCCTGCCACACTGGCTGCCTTGCTGCCTGGTGCACTCCATAATCCGGTGACTACTGGCACTACTGGTCCCGCTGATGTAGTGGCTGAGGTGCTAGGTTGGGACCTGGAGAGTTGGGCCCTAGGAGACTGAAGGGGTGGGGCAGGTGAGGGAAAGAGGTCAAGGCTGGCCAGGAAAAGTTTCTTAGGAACACTGGGACGGGTAGGTGGAGGGGGTTTGGGAGTGGAGGAAGAGGTAGTGGTTGTAGGAGGTGTACATTTGCTGACTTTGGATGAAGGTGCATGGGCTGGAGGCTGTCATGAGGTGGATGGCTGTTGGGTGGGTGTGTGGCTGCGATTGCGTACCTTGGGAGGTGGCCTCACAGACACAGTGGGAGAGGATACAGTGGATGTGTGAATGGTAGTGGGGGTGGTGACTGCACGTGAGCGGGGTGTGGTGGGTGTGCTGGTGATGGACGTAGTGGCTGAGGATGTAGTGCATGCAGGTGTGAGTGGAGATGAGACAGGGAGGGAGGAGGGAGACGAGGAGGAGGGGGACACAGTGGAGGCAGTGGATGTTGGTGTGTCTGCATGTTTCTGATGCTTGCGTGAGTGCCTGTGGGATGTGTGGTGCTTATGTTTGCCAGAGCTTCCCTTGTGTGTTGAGGTGTGTGCATGCTGGTCTGATGGTGTGCTTGGGATAGGCTGAGGTACAGGGGTGTGGGTCTGGGTGGAGGAAGTTGGAGGGGGGAGGCTAGAGACAGGGACAATGACTGCCATCAGTGCTGAGGCCAGAGTCTGAAAAGCTTGCTGAAGGGCTGCCTGACCAGAGTGAATGCCCTCTAGTAATGCATTGGTTTGTTGCAACTGCCTCTCTACACCCTGGATGGCATTCAAAATAGTAGACTGCCCAACAGTGAGGGACCTGAGGAGGTCAATGGCCTCCTCACAGAGGGCAGCAGGGGTGACTGGGGAAGGGGCTGAGGTGCCTGGGGCGAAGGTGATGCCCACCCTCCTGGGTAAGCGGGCACAGGGCAAACGCTGAGGGGCTGCTGGGAGGGCGATGCTGGTAGGGGGGGTGGCGGCTGTACCTGTAGATGCGAGGGGCACAGATGGGGCCGCCACCGCAAGGGAGCTCCCATCAGAGGAGGAGTGCGTATCGCTGGTGTAAGCTCCTGTCCCCGCCGTGGTGCTCCCCTCGCCCTCCGTCCCACTGGTGACTTCAGACTCCATAGTGTCGCCCTCCAGGGCCATGTGGGATGCAGCTCCCTCCTGCTCCGGTGCCACTGCTCCTCCGCCTGATGATGCTAATGCACACAAGAACAGGGAGACCACACAAAGGGGGGGGGAGACAGAAGAAAGATATGTTCAGTGCATGCAATACCGCTACCGTTCGCAGACACAACAGAAACAGAAGCCCCCTGCACTACGCCGGGCACTTGGAGTCCACTATTCAATCCCTGGGACATGGCTTACAAGGCTATGGATGATTTCTGCACACATGGATGTCACAGGAGCCTGACTAGGTGTAGTTGGCACTGTACACAGGTGGGGTGGGGTGCCACAGGGCCTGCCTGAAGAAGGAACCTTGCCTACTAAACTCGCCCTGGCCTAGGGGAACCCACAGCCCACCTCCCCCACCCAGACACCTACAATGTGCGCTGAATCAGCAGAATGAGAGTGCACTCACCCCCTAGTTGCTACTGTGATGCCCTCAAGCGCCCATCCAACTCCGGGTACGCCACCGCCAGGATCCTGAACATCAGGGGGGTCATGGTGCGACGGGCACCCCTCCCACGTTGGGAGGCCATCCCCAGCTGGGCTTCCGCCGTCTTCTTGCTCCAGCGCCGAATGTCCTCCCATCTTTTCCGGCAGTGGGTGCTCCGTCTGTAGTAGACCCCCAGGGTCCGGGCTTCCTTGGCGACTGCACGCCAAATATCCTTCTTCTGGTGGGTGCTGACCTACAGGAATTCTACAGGGGAAAAAGAGAAGTAATTACCAACTGCACCGTCACAGTAATTGGCCCGCATCCCTACCCTTGCCATGACGCACATGCACTCAACGTCGTTTAATGCACGCCTCATTATCACCCCCCTATCTTTCATCCACCCCACTCCACACAGCCATTGCCCATACAGCATGCTCACAGTGTACTTACCTGTTTGTCTGGAGGACCGTAGAGTAGCGTGTACTGGGGGAGGACGCCATCCACAAGTTTCTCCAACTCCTCCGTGCTGAAGGCAGCTGCCCTTTCCCCAGACACACGAGCCATTGTCTCGTCCAGACTGAGGTCACAGCAGCACTTGCAGTGTAGGTCCTCTCCTGTCGAAGATCAGGTATCAAGTCATTGAACAGAGAGAAAATGGCAGTCACGTCCGCGGCGGTGCGTACCGTCACCGCCGGCGTACATCGTCATTGGCTCCTGGGACCCATAGGGTCCAATGTTAACCAATGCAGAATTGTGCCGTGGTCTTCAACCGCCTACCCCGACTGTGTATAACACCAGTGCAGTTACCTCATATCCCCTTGTCCCACCTTACAGGTCAGGCAGCCGCCATTTCAGGGGGCCACATGGCATTATTTTTGACTGCGTCACACATACCTAAACTTGCCTAAACACTCATACAGGCAAATATCGATGTATTAATATTTTCAGAGTGAGCTGTGTTTACGTACCTCAGAGTTGGTTGACTCTCTGCTCGCTGTTCTCCATAGGCACCGTCCGCTGGGGCATGTGAGGAGATGGCGGCGTCCTCCGGTGTACCGACCGTTGGTGGACCTGTCGACAATGGAGGAAAGACATGTGATCATCACATACAGGCTTGACCGTGCCACAATCCACGAACTGTGTACCCAGTTGGAGCCAGACCTGATGTCAGCTATCTGCCATCCCACAGGAATCCCCCCTCAAGTGCAGGTCCTGTCAGTACTCCATTTCCTAGCAAGTGGGTATTTTCAAACAACAGTGGCATAGCATCAGGGATGTCCCAGCCTATGTTTTCCAACGTGTTGTCCAGAATGTTGTCTGCCCTGCTGAAACACATGCGGAGCTACATCGTTTTCCCTCAGGTGGAGGATTTGCCTACAGTGAAAGGTGACTTCTATGCCCTGGCACATATCCCCAACATCATAGGTGCCATTGATGGGACACATGTTGCCTCGGTCCCCCCCACGCAGGAGTGAACAGGTGTACAGAAACCGGAAGAGTTACAATTCCATGAATGTGCAGGTGGTGTGTTTGGCAGACCAGTACATCTTCTTCTGGTGGGTGCTGACCTACAGGAATTCTACAGGGGAAAAAGAGAAGTAATTACCAACTGCACCGTCACAGTAATTGGCCCGCATCCCTACCCTTGCCATGACGCACATGCACTCAACGTCGTTTAATGCACGCCTCATTATCACCCCCCTATCTTTCATCCACCCCACTCCACACAGCCATTGCCCATACAGCATGCTCACAGTGTACTTACCTGTTTGTCTGGAGGACCGTAGAGTAGCGTGTACTGGGGGAGGACGCCATCCACGAGTTTCTCCAACTCCTCCGTGCTGAAGGCAGCTGCCCTTTCCCCAGACACACGAGCCATTGTCTCGTCCAGACTGAGGTCACAGCAGCACTTGCAGTGTAGGTCCTCTCCTGTCGAAGATCAGGTATCAAGTCATTGAACAGAGAGAAAATGGCAGTCACGTCCGCGGCGGTGCGTACCGTCACCGCCGGCGTACATCGTCATTGGCTCCTGGGACCCATAGGGTCCAATGTTAACCAATGCAGAATTGTGCCGTGGTCTTCAACCGCCTACCCCGACTGTGTATAACACCAGTGCAGTTACCTCATATCCCCTTGTCCCACCTTACAGGTCAGGCAGCCGCCATTTCAGGGGGCCACATGGCATTATTTTTGACTGCGTCACACATACCTAAACTTGCCTAAACACTCATACAGGCAAATATCGATGTATTAATATTTTCAGAGTGAGCTGTGTTTACGTACCTCAGAGTTGGTTGACTCTCTGCTCGCTGTTCTCCATAGGCACCGTCCGCTGGGGCATGTGAGGAGATGGCGGCATCCTCCGGTGTACCGACCGTTGGTGGACCTGTCGACAATGGAGGAAAGACATGTGATCATCACATACAGGCTTGACCGTGCCACAATCCACGAACTGTGTACCCAGTTGGAGCCAGACCTGATGTCAGCTATCTGCCATCCCACAGGAATCCCCCCTCAAGTGCAGGTCCTGTCAGTACTCCATTTCCTAGCAAGTGGGTATTTTCAAACAACAGTGGCATAGCATCAGGGATGTCCCAGCCTATGTTTTCCAACGTGTTGTCCAGAATGTTGTCTGCCCTGCTGAAACACATGCGGAGCTACATCGTTTTCCCTCAGGTGGAGGATTTGCCTACAGTGAAAGGTGACTTCTATGCCCTGGCACATATCCCCAACATCATAGGTGCCATTGATGGGACACATGTTGCCTCGGTCCCCCCCACGCAGGAGTGAACAGGTGTACAGAAACCGGAAGAGTTACAATTCCATGAATGTGCAGGTGGTGTGTTTGGCAGACCAGTACATCTCCCATGTTAATGCAAAATTCCCTGGCTCAGTGCATGACGCTTACATCCTGCTGAATAGCAGCATCCCTAATGTGATGGGGCAACTACAGAGGCACCGGGTGTGGCTATTAGGTGAGCACATGGTCCCCATACAGTGGGAATAGTTGTCTGGGTCTGTGGATGTTCCTATGAGTTAGTGTGCGTCTAACAGTTGTCCCTCGCCATTTGCAGGTGACTCTAGTTACCCCAACCTGTCATGGCTACTGACCCCAGTGAGGAATCCCACGACAAGGGCAGAGGAACGCTACAATGAGGCCCATGGGCGAACAAGGAGGATTATAGAGCGGACCTTCGGCCTCCTGAAGGCCAGGTTCCGGTGCCTCCACATGACAGGTGGTTCCCTATTCTACTCACCAAAGAAGGTGTGCCAGAACATCGTGGCCTGCTGTATGCTTCACAACTTGGCTTTGCGACGACAGGTGCCTTTTCTGCGGGAGGATGGTCCAGATGGAGGTGTTGTGGCAGCTGTGGAGCCTGTGGACTGAAGATGAGGAAGCAGAAGAAGAGGACAGCGACAACAGGAACACGGCGATCCTGCAATACTTCCAGTGAGACCCAGGTAAGAAGACAACACTGCCTCCTACATTTAATTTAAATCTACTACCTCTCTACTGTCTGTCATTTTCACCCAGTGTATGGTCACTGAGTTTTCACTTTCCCTTACGATTTCACAGATGTGGGTTCCACTGTGTGACATCTGCTTTGTTTCCTCATGGACTAGAGCTGTGTGACATAGGTATGTTGACATTACATTTGAAAGAGCATTTTGCCACTGTAATTGCTAATACACTATTTCGAAATCACAGACAAACTCCAGATTGTTTTGTGCTTTAAGGGTGTTTATTTAAGTGCTCAATATTGGAGGGGGTTGTAAAATGGTGAGGGGTGATGGTGGAGGAATGTCCATGGCAGAGTTCAGTCTATTAGTCTCACAGGTGCATAGTCCAAAGGGGCATAGGAAGTGGAGCTGGGGCAGTTTAAGGATGGACAGGGTGACAAGGAGGGACAAATGGATGACAATCAGGGCGTCTCATTTGTTGGCGGGGGTCTTGGCAACGTTCTCTGTCTTTGTCCTGGATCTCAGGGATGTTTGCGGGGTGGTTCTCCCTCTGCAGGGGGTGGGGTGCTGGTGTGGTGGTCCTGTGGTGGTGCCTCCTGTCCACTAGCGCCGGCGGAGGTGGTGGGCAGTTCATCGTCCAGGCTAGTGTCAGGGGCCCCTTGTTGTGCCACAGTGTCCCTCCTGGTGTTGACGAGTTCCTTTAGCACCCCGACAATGGTGCCCAGGGTGGAATTGATGGATTTGTGTTCCTCCCTGAAGCCCAAATACTGTTCCTCCTGCAGCCGCTGGGCCTCCTGAAACTTGGCCAGTACCATTGCCATCGTCTCCTGGGAATGGTGGTGGGCTCCCATGATGTTGGAGAGGGCCTTGTGGAGAGTGAGTTCCCTGGGCCTGTCCTCCCCCTGTCGCACAGCAGCCATCCCAGTTCCCCTGTGTTCCTGGGCCTCCGTCCCCTGAACTGTGTGCCCACTGCCACTGCCCCCAGGTCCCTGGTGTTGTTGGGATGGTGAGTTAGCCTGGTTCCCCTTTAGTGGTGGACACACTGCTGCTTGACGTGTCCTGGGGACAGAGGTATGGGCCTGCTGGGTGAGTGCTGTGCTGGTGTTTCCAGAGGGGGGAAGGTCTGTAGTGGCTTGTGCCAGTGTGAGGGGAACCGACTGTCCCGAGGCCCCAGATGGGCCGGGCTGGTCATCTAGATCCAGTTGGACAGAGCTGCTGTCATCACTGTGGGCCTTTTCTGTGGGTGGAGTGGACATATCTTGACCCTCCTGTCCGGTGACGTTGTGTAGGGGTCTTGCAGGGGTGTAAAAGTATTGCATCTGTGTGTGCCATGGTGTGCAATGGGTGGGTGACCCTGTACCACAGTGCTTGCATTCCTGTGTAGAACCTTCTGTGATAATGGTTTAGGGGGGTGCAGTGGCCATGGTTGGTGATGGGTGTCTATGCTTTGGTGTTGCATGCAGGGCTTGGGTTTGGGATGTGTGGTTTGTGATATTGGGACATCTGTGAGGAGTTGGAGTGATGGGGGTGAGGGCGAGGGTGGGGGTATGTGATGGCATGCAGGTAGGGTGGGGGATGAAGTAGTAAAGATTTGTCTTACCAGAGTCCATTCCACCAGCTACTACCTGCGAGGCCCTCAGGGTGCAGTATAGCCAAGACCTGCTCCTCCCATGATGTTAGTTGTGGGGGAGGAGGTGGGGGTCCGCTGTCAGTCCTCTGTACCGCGATGTGGTGTCTTGAGACCACGGAACGCACCTTCCCCGTAGGTCGTTCCACCTCTTCCTGATGTCATCCCTATTTATTGGGTGCTGTCCCACTGCGTTGACCCTGTCCACGATTCTTCGCCATAGCTCCATCTTCCTAGCTATGGAGGTTTGCTGCACCTGTGATCCGAATAGCTGTGGCTCTACCCGGATGATTTCCTCCACCATGACCCTGATCTCCTCCTCAGAGAACCTGGGGTGTCTTTGCGGTGCCATGGGGTGGTGTGGGTGATGTGTGGGGTGGTGTGTGTTGTGATGTGTGGGGTGATATTTAGAGGTGTGTTGTGTGAGGTGCGTGGATGTTATGTGGGTGATGGTGTTGAGTGCCTGTGGATGCAAGTTTGTAGATGGTGGTGTCTCTCTCTGGCCTTCAGTCACAATTGTGGTCGTAGGGATTTGTGGGTGATGTGGGTGTGTGTTTTATATTGTATTGGGCGTGTGGGAGTGGTGTGTGTATGTGTATCAGGTGTGTGTATTTTGAATTGTCCAATGTAGTAGTGTTTTGTAAGTGTGTGTGTATTTTGAGTGCAGCGGTGTGTTCCGCCAATGGAATACCGCGGTTGAAAGTCCGCCACGTAGATTCGTGGGTCGTGATAGTGTGGGCGTATTCCTGTTGGCATGATGGTGGAGGTTTTTTTTATCGCCAGTTTATCACTGACCTTTGGAGTGGTGGTCTTGTGTAGGTGTCTAGATTTTGGCGGATTCCGGGCTTTGGATCATAATGACCGTGGCGGAATTCCGCGGCCGCGGCGGTGTGTTGGCGGTCTTCTGCACGGCGGTAAGCGGCTTTTACTGCCAATGTTGTATTGACCCCCTATGTAGCCAACAGCAATATGTTATGTGGTGTGTGTAGCAACCTGAGGTACACAGTGTGTCATGATATGCCTACCAAACAACAATTTAGTAAGGGCAGATGTAGTTTGAAATATCTCTGCCACTATACACATTGCTCACATGACTCAACTTACTCATACAACATGCAGATACAGTTCATGCTGTCATGCACATACATTTTGTCTGACATTTACAACAATCCTGAGGAAAGAGATGGCAGTGGATTGCAGTAATGTCTCCTCACCTAGTTATGTGCATCCAGGATGATCTAGGACTCCAAAAACCTCACACAACTCAATGTGACTGAACCCAACATATGGCACTGGCTACCAATACCTGCACATTGCCCCTTCCATTGAGGCCACACAGACTGGAACAACAGGCATATGAGTAGTCAGGCTGGCACAAATGGGCATATTTTAGCCTGTGAGGAGGGAAAGGATGGTGAAGCACAAAGAAAACTGTGCACTTGAGGAACTTACCTGCTACTATGGTGAGCCATGGAGCGGTTCATACAGGCGTAGGACCTCATTCATTAGCCTCTCCAGCTCCTCTGGAGAGAAGGCAGGGGGCCTGTCACCTGCTGAACGTGGCATGATTGCTCCCAGAGGTGGAACACAGCAGCTCAGGTCATGGAGGTCTTGCTGACAGCAGTGTCAGGAGTCAAGTGAGTGAATCTGCAGAACATGGCAGTCATGCCGCCATGTACATGGTCAACACCTCCAGCAGACGCAACATTGGCCTGTGGCTGCCACTGGCAACAACAACAGCCTATTGCTGTGTCTGCCACAGTTGCAACCCCCTACCGCCATGACAACTTCTGCCGGCGGTCGTGGGCGGTTCCTAATATCCAGTGGAGTAGGTCAGGCCGCTGCCTTTTGGGCAGCCTGAAATGCTGTATTGGGCTATATAAACTGCGTCACACCTGCAAAAATGTGTTTTTACCTCACAAACATCCTCATCCTGTCTTGTCATGAAGGTCCTACTATTCACACACCATTGTACTATGTTGCAGGGCACAGATGGCATTTAACAGTGGGGCACAGTCCACCACTGCCAAGGATCCTTTTGGCGGTAGGAATATCCAGTAACATTTCAAGGAGCAATTGTGTGGCACATCTTCAAGTTTGGTTCATATACATGCTATGACCACATGTGTGGACAACCATGCTGACCACATGTGTCCCTTGTGTTATTTGCAGCTGTAATGTGTACTGGTTGCCATGTCTATCCATTCAGAAATGCCTTGTCACATGATGTCATTGATATGCATCATTGCATCATGTATGTTGTTGTGGACATAATGACTAATGTTATAAATTATGTCTTGTCATAGAAAAATATCGACGGAGAGGGAGGATGCAACAACCTCCTGTCTACCCCCCACTTCCAGACCTTCAGACCATGGAAAAGCACCACATCATCCTGCTGTACCATCTGAATAGATAAACAATCCTGGATTTATTTCATCATTTGGATCCAGATCTGATGCCAGCTATTAGTTATCCAAACAGGATACCACCCATTGTACAAGTCATGTCAGTATTGCACTTCCTATCCACAGGGTCCTTCCAACACACAGTGGCCTATCAGCTGGCATGTACCTATATTTAGTCTGGTGTTGAAGGATGTCCTCTCAGCAAAGTTGAAACAACTAGACAGCAACATTCAGTTTGCCCATCGTGAGGATTTAGGTCATGAAAAGGCTGACTTTTGGCCAATGATGCACACATGTATGCTTGGTCCCACGGCAGGCCGATAAGCAAGTATACTGCAACAGAAAGAACTTCCATTCTATCAGCGTGCAAGTTGTCTGTTTGGCGGATCTCTAAATTTCACAGGTCTGTGCCTTTAATTCAGGTTTAGCCCGTGATTTCTTCATAATGCAGAAAAGCACCATACCTTAGCTGATGTCACAACTGTATCAAGAGAGGGTCTTCCTGATTGTGTGTGTGCAATGACTGGTGCTACATTCATGAACTGAGTGACTCAATGTTGCACATATGCTCCATTACTTAACAGGAGACTCCACACATCAAAACAGTTCTTGGTTGTTGACACCCATAAGGAATCCAACTGGTCTGCTTAAATGAGGCCAATGGAAGAACAAGGCAGGCAGTGGAGTGGGCTTTTGGGAACCTGAGAGACAAATTTAAGGGCCTCATTCTGACCCTGGCGGACGGCGGAGGCCGTCCGCCAGGGTACTGCCGCTGAATGACCGCACTGTGGTCAAAAGACCGCGGCGGCCATTCAGACATTTCCTCTGGCCCGGCGGGCGCTCTCCAAAGGAGCGCCCGCCGGCCCAGAGGAAATGCCCCTGCAACGAGGACGCCGGCTCAGAATTGAGCCGGCGTAGTTGCAGGGGTGCGACGGGTGCAGTTGCACCCGTCGCGTATTTCAGTGTCTGCTTAGCAGACACTGAAATACTTTTCGGGGCCCTCTTACGGGGGCCCCGCGGCACCCCCTACCGCCATCCTGTTCCTGGCGGGCGAACCGCCAGGAACAGGATGGCGGTAGGGGGTGTCAGAATCCCCCATGGCGGCGCAGCAAGCTGCGCCGCCATGGGGGATTCTAAGGGCAGCGGTAAACCGGCGGGAGACCGCCGGTTTGCCTCTTCTGACCGCGGCCGAACCGCCGCGGTCAGAATGCCAGAATGACCCCCTAAGTGTCTTAATCGGATTGGTGGGGCCCTCCTCTACTCACCCAGAAAAATGTGTCAAATCACTCTGGCAGCTGCCTGCTCCACAACATTGCCCTGCAGAGGAATATCCCATACATCCAGGAGGAGGTGGAGCCTACAGTGCCACCGTGTGAGACTCCTGAAATGCCAAGTGAGGATGACAGTAGTGAAGAGGAAAGAGCTGACTTGTGAGAAGATCTCATCAACTGCTACTTTTCATGCATGTAAGTATGTCATGTGTTGTAATGACTGTGATTTGTACAATGTACTGAAGATCTGAGAATGTGTGGAGTTGTGTGTTTTGGCAACAACTATGGAGCTGATACTCTGCAATATTCAGCCAAAGGGTGCTTGAAGAGTTAACCTTTGACATATCCCCACCTTGATGAAGCAGCTTTGTTTGTGTTAGTCTCATTGCAGTGTAATTTATTTTCCAGGTGCTTGCTATGTGATTTGTGTGATAGGTATGTTGTCAGCCTATACTTGTTTTGTCTTGTACAGGTTCCTTCACCATGGCATCCTCATGTGGGTATTTCAGAGTTTTTACATTGGCAGGCATGTGATGCTGTTCTGACATACAAAGTGGAAATGGATTGTCCCAGGTAATGTAGGTCACAGATTGGGGTATATGAGACCTGTGCCAAGGCAGATTACATAGTGTTTGGGTGGAAGGTCAGAAGTGCACATTGGACTTGTTTTGTGTGCTTTGTTGGGCCAATTGCATCATATGTGTCATCATGTGGGCATTAAATTTGCAGTCATCAGTTGTGAGCAAGGCATTCACCATTCACATTGGCTAAACATTCTTCTTGTATGACCTGCAAATAGCTGTAGATGATTTTATCACTGCAGGCCACAGTGCATGTGCCAGCACACTGACATATGTTTGTGTCATACCACCAATTGCATGGCCATTGGATAATGATGGGCCTGTGATCAGGGACTGTCATACTGCTCTCTGATGTACCTTGATTTATGTGATGGTGGATTACTCTGAGTCTGGTATGTGATAAGGCTCAAGCTGGCAACACCATCCACTTTTCTATTTGCCTGTTCTACAGAACAATATCTGACAAGGCCCTTCCTTCCATGGTATGTGGGCTGTACCTTGGTATGTGTACCTTGACTCAATATGAGTCAGCCATTCTTGGCTATAACGGTCCAGACATTACAACAGTCTATGTGCTGTACAGTGCAATAACATGTTTGGTACTTGTACAGTGTCTTGCTAAGCATTACTACCAACACACACAAACACATTGCTACACATGTGTGGTCAGACACGTGTAGCAATGTGTTTGTGTGTGTTGGTAGTAATATTTAGCCGGACACTTCTTGTAACATATACCTTGTTGCATTAGTATCTACTGTCGTCCTCATTTGCTTCACCTGATCTTACAACTCTACAAAGAAAAATGTGGAACAGAAGCAAGCAGACAATGGCCCTCATTCTGACCTTGGCGGGCGGCGGAGGCCGCCCGCCAAAGTCCCGCCGTCAGGTTACCGTTCCGCGGTCGAAAGACCGCAGCGGTAATTCTGACTTTCCCGCTGGGCTGGCGGGCGGTCGCCTTCAGGCCGCCCGCCAGCCCAGCGGGAAAGAGGCTTCCACGATGAAGCCGGCTCGGAATCGAGCCGGCGGAGTGGAAGCTGTGCGACGGGTGCAGTTGCACCCGTCGCGTATTTCACTGTCTGCGCAGCAGACAGTGAAATACATTTAGGGGCTCTCTTACGGGGGCCCCTGCAATGCCCATGCCAGTGGCATGGGCACTGCAGGGGCCCCCAGGGGCCCCGCGACCCCCCCTACCGCCATCCGGATCCCGGCGGTCGGACCGCCGGGATCTGGATGGCGGTAGGGGGGGTCGGAATCCCCTCGGCGGCGCAGCAAGCTGCGCCGCCTTGGAGGATTCAATGGGGCGGCGGTACACTGGCGGGAGACCGCCAGTGTTGCCGGTCCGACCGCGGCTTTACCGCCGCGGTCGGAATCCCCATTGGAGCACCGCCGGCCTGTCGGCGGTGCTCCCGCGGTCCTCCGCCCTGGCGGTCTTTGACCGCCAGGGTCAGAATGAGGGCCAATGTCTTTGTAATAGGTAGATTTTTAGAAAATGGATGCAAAAAAGTAAAATTTGGTGGAACAAAAAAGTGAAGGGGTCAGTCATGGTGAATGAATTAATGGAGTAGATGCCACACCACTGGAAGTCCAAAGTCCAGGATACTCTTTCCATTGGGATTGGAAGGTGGTTGAAGAACAGTCAACAGAGTGGATATGTGGCATACATAGGAGGTCATTTTGAAAGAGGTCAGTTGCTGGCAGTTGTGGGTGTCTTGCAATATGAACCTTTTTGGATTCCTCATAGGATGTCTCTGCTTGCATGGGAGGGTGGAATCTGCTGCCACAGAGGCATCGATGTCTGGGGTGGGTTCCTCCCCTAACTGGGCCTCCCTTCGAGTGGCTGGTACCGATGAAGGGCCTGGTGTAGATTTGCCAAATGAAGGGGTAGAGTATTGTTGTCAATCCCCGCTCATGGTGCTGTTAATGTCCCACAGCATGCCTGTTAGAGAGGCCATGTTGGTATTGTGAGCCTCCTAATGTTCTTGCATTTCCTGATAGAAGTACCTCTGCAACTCCTTCAGGCCCATCATGCCTTGGGGCTCCTATTAGACCCCCAAGACATGGCTGATTGTGTCCTAGCCAGGAGCAGCCCCAGTGGCCTTACCCCCCTGGTCCACTGATGCAGGCAGACCCAGGAGTTTGTAGTATATATAGTATATGTGAGAGGAGTCATCATGTGGTTACTGCAGTGCTAATGTGTCTGCTGGAAAATACCATTCTGGTAATGCATCTTGAGGCCTTTGGGATCATTGGTTTGCAAACTGGGTAAGACTGGGTAAGATATCTTGCATGTCCTCAATAGTTTAATCTTGGGTTAGCAGGGCAAGATGTAGCTTAGTAGCCAGACACATCTCAAAGTTGGGCATTATCTGTATCCTGGTCACTTCTAGATGAGTAAACCTCAAAACTGACTTAGCAGGCAAGGGTGTTTGATCAAGGGACCACTGATGAGGTGTTATGAGCTGGGGAAACAGTGCCTCTTGGGCATTACAGTCATGTCACTGTCTGTCCTGCACACTTTTGACATTTCCATCCTCCCTGGTGTGTAGAGTTCATTTGGAAGTTCTATACTACATGGATTTGGGCAAGTGAAACTGGTTTTGTTGTTGGAGTTATGAAAACAGGGCCAATTGGGATTTGCATTCTGGTCACTCCCTCTACTTCCTGCCAGTTTTCATGGGTTATCCTCCCAGGTGAGTAAACTTCAATGGGGGTTTCACAGACATGGCTATTTGGGCCTATGGACCCTGGGCTTGTGTCTGGAGTGAGAGTTACAGAGCCTCCTGGCCTTGGCAGTCAGGTCACTCCCTCTACTACACACACTTTACAAATGGTATCCTCACCTTACATTGTGATTTGCCAAACTGGACTCTTTGATCGAATGTACACTGTTCTGGTGTTTGGAGTCAGAGAAACAGTGCCTCCTGTGAGTTACAGACAGGTAATTCTATCTACTTCACACACTTGACCAATGTCATCCCCAACAGGGTGAGTAAACTTCATATATGAGTTGACAAAGAGGGGCCTTTGGATAGGGAAACACTGTGCTGGTGTTTGGGGTTATGGAAACAGTGCTTCCTGAGATTCACACTCCTGTCACTCTCTCTACTACACACACTACATATATATGTCATCCCCCAAGTGAGTAAACTGCATTTGGGATTTTCTAAACAATGGTATTTGGAGAGGAGGACACTGTGCTGGTGGTTGGGGTAGCAGTATCAGAGCCTGATAGGAGTTGCATCCATGTCAGTGTCAGAACACGGCTGGTGTGCGATCTAGGGTTCGCCCCAGCTAAGTTACCTGTGCGCTCACTGTTACCATTGTGTGCCAAACCATCTTGTGCGAAAGCTCACAAGGCCGCCTGCAAAGCTAACTGGTGGTCTCGGTGTTCGTTTTCTTATTAAACAGTGCTATTACCCCATGAGATATGGTATTGTATTATATGGCATGTCTTGAATGTTAAACAGATGTTTGTTCCTCCATATAGCTGTTTGCTAGCATTTTGCTGCTTCATTGTAGTAGTCTGAAAGAGACTACAATTCCCAGCAGGCTGTACAGCCACCATCTTGGGCGTGGCACCTAGTATAAATCTGGTCCCGCCCAGCAAAGGATGCTCACTATTACTCTGGGGCTCCCTGGTAGCAGTCCGGTTTGCTCTCATCTTGGTGAAGACATTCCTAAGGGTATTTTCCTCAACCCACTCAGGCAGCTGTCATCACAGCTTTAGTGCAGAGTCTCTCCGGTTATCAGCTGCAGTCATCTCGCTCTAATATTCTTGTGAGCCTCTAGCAGAGTGTATTTCCAGAGCAGGCCCTGCTTTGAAGGAAGGATTATACTTTCTAAGAAAGTGTATCTGGGTTGGTTGTAGCTTTTTTAGTTATTTGAGTTTTGTGTCCTGAAGTCCGTGTTGATGTATTACAGGGTCATTCTGAGTTCAGCATCTTCCAGGCAGAATGTTTTCATACAATTAAAAGTGCACTGAATTATTTTTAAAATATTATTTATCCTGCAACTAACTCTGAAGTCAAGAGCTTTATAAACATGATAAATAGGATTACAAGTTGACAAGTTATATTGCTGACTTACGATCTTCATGATGCAAGCATAGCGCAAGTGGGTGAATGTTGTGGCATATACATATTACATTAAAGAAGATATCATTAGACAACCAATTGCATGTTTATTAGGGAAAGGCTGACAGAAACCACTGCTGAAAGTCCTTGTGCCTTTTCATTTTCTCAATCATCTTTCCATACTGTAACTCAAAATTCTAAGTATTCAGAAACCCTCACGCCAGACTGCAGTTCAAGTCTGTCCAGAATTGTTAACGTGCTTTGTTTTGTTTTCCTGTGACCTTTTTGTTTTCTCAGATCTCCTTCCCTGCTGATCCCATCCCACAACCTTCCCCTCATCAGATCACTCCAAAAATCTGCGCTATAAGAGCATTCAGATTTGGAGGTATCTGGAGGTGGGCCCTGTTGAGCTTCATACAGACCCCGTGGAAATATAGCCCTGACAGTCAGTCCCTTTACTACACACACCATCCATATGTTCTCCCCCAGGTGAGTAAACTTAATTTGAGATTTGACAAACAAGGGTATTTGGAGAAGGAAACACTGGGCTGGTGTTTGGCCTTGGAGTTACAGTGCCTATTAGGCTTTGCAGTCATGTTACTCTCTGTACTTCCCAACATTTGAGAAATGTTATTCTTCAGGTGACTGAAGGGCATTAGAAAGATGACAAACAGGGGTATATGGGCAAGGGTATACTGTGGTGATGTTTTGTTTTGGAGAAACACGGGCTATTGGGCTTGACAGTCATGTCACTCTCTCTACTTCCCATTAGTTAGCTCATGGTATCCTTCCAGGTGAGTACACTTGTTCACTAACAGGAGTATTTGGAGAAAAGGACACTGTGCTGATGGTTGGAGTTATTAAAACAGTGCCTCCTGGGGGTTGCAGTTATGTCAGTCCCTGCACTACACACTCTATGTAAATGATAACCCCCTAGGTGAGTACGCTACATTTGGGAGTTAACAAACAAGGGTATTTAGAGAAGGAAATGCTGGGCTGGTGGTTTGAGTAACAGTAACAGTGCCTCCTGGAAGTTATAGTCATGTACCTCCCTGAACTACACACACTATACAAATGTTACCCCCCTCCCCAAGGTGAGTACACTTCAATTGGGAGTTCACAAACAGGCATCCTTGGACAAATTAACACTGGGCTGGTGAGTGGAGTAACAGTGAAAGTGGCAAAAGGTGAGCTATGAGCATGTATGTGTCAAAGCCCAGCTCACCTGAGTTCTTGTTCAGTTCTGATGGAGGTTGAAGACAATCCGACCCCACCCTGAAACTGCTTGTTCCAGCACACTAGTTTTTAAAACAGTGCACTAAGAACAGAAGCTCAAGGGAAGGGGGGAAGTGGATAAAATAAAAAAGAGAGACAACACCGTTCTTGCGTTTCCACTGTTGAAGTGCTGCACAAATCTGCGGCCCTTTCTGACTTCTGTAAAAACTGGTGCCTAATGAAACATAAACAAAGAACAGATAAGTGCAACCTATTCCTAAATGGGTTCCTGACTATCCCTTTATTTATTAGAAATTCTCTTCTAAAAGTACCTCTTGGATCCTGGTCTCTAGTTTCCAGGTTTGGAATGTGTTACTGCTCTGGGATGTGTTTTCTATTACTGTAAAGATTCTAAAACATTAAACAAATACCATTATCAGAATTACCAATATCAAACATTCATCATAAAATAACTAAAGCCTAAATTCCCAATAGCAGACTCACTTTTCCCATATTTCCAGAATCTTTTATAAAACCAATACTGTACTTTTACATCAAAATACAGCATGTAATTTGTGCAAGTCCTTGATTTACTGTTTGCCTTGCTGTTAATGGTTTCCACTGTTCGATTCTTAAAAGTTCCATGAGAAAAAACAATGTTTGCTTCACAAAGTTCTGCAAAATATTCTTGTAACAAAGAGTTTGAATCACAATGTTCGTGGAAGATATTTCGTTTCAAATTGTCTATACACGAATCCAGAAATTGTTGTCAAAGTTCTTTCAGGTAATAAAAGGTTTTGCACTTACTTGTTGCTGGCAAGAGATGCTGATCAGTCTAACCTTGTCTTCT
Organism: Pleurodeles waltl; assembly: GCF_031143425.1. Classification (NCBI taxonomy): domain Eukaryota; kingdom Metazoa; phylum Chordata; class Amphibia; order Caudata; family Salamandridae; genus Pleurodeles; species Pleurodeles waltl. The sequence goes on along the minus strand of NC_090438.1, from coordinate 235,699,518 downwards.
TTCTCTTTTGCAGGTTACTCATAGGAGAGAGGCTGAAGCAAGGAGGAACCGGAAACCGGAAGAAGGAAGAGCCAGAAGCTGCGCCCATTGAAGTCAATGAAAGTCTGTAAAGAGCAGGAGTGCCAGCGCCGAGGGATCTGTTCTCAGGTAAGCGGGAGGTAGACGAGCACAAGCACTGGGTGAGGCTCGGGGGATGCCTTTTATAGACAGGGCTGGGTGTGGTTTGAAGGGCTGGGTGTGGTCCTCACATGCTGCACATGTTCTTGGAAGGTGTGCAGAGCTGGGTGTGGTTTGAAGAGCTGGGTGTGGTCCTCACATGCTGCACATGTTCTTGAAAGGTGTGCAGAGTTTCAGTTATTATGCAAATGAGTTGGATTAAAACATGGCCTAGGGAGGAGTGTTTTAAAGAAGCCTTGGTAAAAGCAAGGCCCAATGTGTAAACAAAACAGCACATTAAACAACATACACAGAAGCCTGGGGGGGGGGGAAGGTGAGATAACAAGAAAGGGTTTCAATAGTAAGTTTAAAAGGGAGCTATTACAGAACCCACTAGTGCAGTGAGAGGGGACATGCTCTTTGCTGTGTACAAACCCTAACAGTTGCCCCCCTCAAAGGCCCTCCTACAGGACGGGGTTTTCCTGGATTTTTTAAATAAAACCGTCTAATCAGCTGTGGGGCATGTACATATGATGCTGGTTCCCATGAATTCTCAGATTCATCATATCCTTTCCATTCTACTAAATAAAACAGACGTCCACTAATTATTTTTGAGTCTTTTATGCTTTTCACTTCATATTCCAGATTTCCCTTAATTGGTATGGGTGGAGGTGGTGGTTCAGGTCGGGTTTTTGAGTTGTACGGCTTAAGCAAGGACACATGGAATGTAGTATGTACTGGATATTCTTTTGGTAAATCTAATTTTACTGTTACCGGGTTTACTATGGCAGTATACTAAAGGGTCCAATGAAACGTGGTTGCAGCTTTCGGGATCCCTCTATGTTTAGGTTCTTTGTGGAGAGCCATACCTTGTCACCAATTTTATACATTGGGGCCTCAGTCCTGTGTTTGTCTGCTTGTCTTTTCATGCTTTCCTTGTACTTTAATAAATGTTTCCTGGCTTTGTCTTGTATGTCACCTAACCTCGTTAGTCTATCCGTTACTGTAGGCAACAGGGAATCTTCTAACAAAATGGGTATAGCTCTTGGATGATACCCCTGCAAGAAATAGAATGGTGAGCAAAGTAGAGCTGAATGCTCAGTATTATTATAAACAAACTCTGCTACAGGGAGAGCTTCCAACCATTCACTAGAATAATCAGCCAATAAACAACGTAGCGTTTGAAGTAAGGTTTGGTTCAGTCGTTCAGTCTGTCCATCTGTCTCTGGGTGGAAAGCAGTGGATAAGGCCACATCTATTTTCAGTTTTTCACATAATTTTTTCCAAAATCTGGAGTTGAACTGGCTCCCTCGGTCTGACACCACTTTGCTTGGCAAACCATGTAAACGCACAATTTCCCTTATAAAAATATCGGCATATCCTGCCGCCGTGGGTAATTTCCGTAATGGTACAAAATGTGCCATTTTAGATAAAAAATCCACTATAACCAACACTGTTGTGAAGGATTTTACAGGTGGTAAACCTACAATAAAGTCTACGCTCACAGTGTGCCAAGGTTGTTTGGGTGTTGGCATTGGTATTAACAAGCCGTCAGGAGTCTTATGAGAAGATTTATGTCTTGCACAAATTGGACAGGTAGTGACAAATTGCTTAATGTCCTTTCTTATAGTGTCCAACCAAAAGTGTTTTTGCACATTTTCCAGGGTTTTTACCCAACCAGGATGACCTGCCAACGGTGAGGCGTGATGCCAAGTTATCACCTGTGTTTGTAATTCAGAGGTGGGCACTAACAGCATGTTGTCGTGATACAATAAACCTCGTTGTATTGTGTTATGGGAATCCTTTAACCAATCCTGAGGTGCTATTTGCATGTGTGCATTATATAGATCTGTGATGAAATCCTTCTGTTGTACTGGTGCCAACAACTTTTGGGGAGGAATAATGGGTTCTCCTATTTTATCTTGTTTCATGTCTGAGGTATGTCCGTATCTAGATAACACATCAGATTGAATTTGTTGTGCACCTGGTCTATAGGTTATAACAAAGTCAAATGTGCTAAAAAAAAATAACCAGCGCATCTGACGTGGTGTTAGTGCTTTAAGTGATCCAAAAAACTGTAGGTTCTTATGGTCAGAAAAGATTGTAACTGGGTACTTGGCTCCCATTAAATGGTGCCTCCATTCTGAAAAGGCTACTTTGATAGCTAGTAGTTCCCTTTCAGCCACAGTGTAATTTTGTTCAGCTGGCAATAACTTTTTGGAATAGAAGGCTATAGGATGTAACTGGCCATCTACTGCATCTCGTTGAGAGAAAACTCCTCCTAAAGCTACTTGTGAAGCATCTGCTTCAACAAAAAAGGGCAAGTCAGGATCAGGATGTTTCAGAATTGGGGCTGAAGTGAACTTTTGTTTTAGGAGTTGAAAGGCGTGTGCCGCCTCATCAGTCCAAAGAAATCGTTGCCCTTTCCGCAACAAGGTAGTTATTAGGGCCGCAATGTCTGCAAAATGTACAATAAACCTCCTATAAAAATTGGCGAAACCCAGAAATTTCTGAATATCTTTTACAGAGGATGGTTCTGGCCAATCAGCAATAGCACTGATTTTCTTTACATCCATAGTTATTCCTTGAGGTGACAGGCAGTATCCTAAAAAGTCCACCTTGTTGACATTAAAAGTACACTTTTCTAACTTAGCAAAAAGATGATTTTCTTTTAACTTTGATAATACTGCACGAACATGTTGGGTATGTTCTTCTGAGTTCTTAGAGTAAATGAGGATGTCGTCTATGTATACTATGACACAAACGTCCAGGAATTCGTGTAGGACCTCATTTATAAAGAACTGAAAGGCCGCGGGGCCTTACATAACCGAAAGGGCATTACTGTGTACTCAAATAAACCAAACTTTGTCTTGAAAGCTGTCTTCCACTCATCCCCCTCTTTTACTCGGACCAGGTGGTAAGCTCCCCGCAGATCTAGTTTAGTGTATACAGTAGAATGTCTTAATTGATCCAACAACACAGGTATTAGAGGAAGAGGATATTTATTCTTTATTGTAGCCTTATTTAGTCCTCTATAATCGATACACGCGCGCAGGGATTTATCCGGCTTCGGGATAAAAAAGAGTGGGGATGACACCGGAGATGTGGAATGACGGATGAACCCAGACTGTAGTAGGTCATCTAGGTAGGTTCTTAAGTATTTGGTTTCTTCGTCAGTCAAAGCATATACTCTGTTATTAGGTAAAGGGGCCCCTGGGATAAGATCTATACGACAGTCATAAGACTGATGTGGGGGCAGCACACTAGCCTTTACTGGATCAAAGACGTCTTTAAAGTCAGAATATTCAGGAGGGAGACTTGGTTCATCTTGTGTAACACTAGCACAATGTAATACTGTGCTCTGTTCTGTACCTGCTTCTTGATAGCAATTGGTTCTACAGAAAGAGGAATCCAAAGTAACAGTTCTATTCACCCAATCAATTTTTGGGTTATGAGTTGTTAACCAGGGTACCCCGAGAATCAAACCAAAATTAGGAGTATCTATCAGATCAAAGCTAATCACCTCTGTGTGCCCGTTCTGACAGACCATAACAAGTGGACTTGTTTGTTTTGTGATTAATCCAGAGGTCAATTCTGACCCATCCACTGCACATACTGCTTCTGGACAAGGCTTTAGGCACATAGGAAGTCCTAAGATTTCAGCTAACTTATTATCCACAAAATTTCCTGTCGCTCCTGAGTCCAGTAGGACAGGGAGAGAATGCCTCACTTGGGTAGTAACAATTAAAACGACCTGAATTATGAAATGTCTAGGTATGTGCGGTACCCTGAAGGCTGCAGCATTAGAGGTTTGATTAAGATGTTTTCTCGAACAAGTAACCTCTCCCCTTGTGGAGCTTAATCGTTTCCCGATTCAGTTGAGGAGGTGGAGGAAACAGCACCCTTTCGTGGAGTTTTAGGCTTTACTGGACATTCTCTGGCAAAGTGACCTGCCCTGCCACAATATAAACATAATTGAAATTTTCTCCTTCTTTCTTTTTCCTCTGATGTGAGTGGACCTCTGAGTGTCCCTATTTGCATAGGCTCTGGTTCAGGGAGTTTATTATCTGTGTCTTTCTTCTTGTGTCTAATAAAAGTTAACCGTGATTCCAGTTTGTATTTATCTCCCTTTCTTTCTCCTAGTCTATGTTCTAATTTCACAACTAAATCTACAAAGTCTGAATAGTCTTTTGGCAAATCAACGATATGAGCCAGCGCGTCTTTTAACTCGTCTCTCAAACCTTTATAAAAAAGGGAGACACGCTTTTCTTCTGGCCACTGTGTCTCGGTGAGTAAACGATTAAAACTAGTGAGATAGGTCAATAAATCCTTGTTACCTTGTTTAAGATTTAAAAGCTCATTATCACTTGCCTGCATGAAAGTGTGTTTTGCAAAAAGGCTGGTCATGGTACGTTTAAATTGATTCCAATTATGGAGGATGGGATCATCTCTATCCACAAAAGGAATTGACCAATTGGCTGCTGTGCCACCCAAACAAGACAAGACGAATGCCACTTTCGTATCATCAGTAGGGAACTGTTGTGGCTTACAAATGAAGTGTAATTGACATTGATTGATAAAAACATGGAATTTGTTACTATCTCCATGAAAACGTTCAGGTGCTGCTAAGGGCACAACATTAGGAACATTAACAGTAACCTCAACTGGGGAAGGCAAAGTTGTATGTTTTGATGGCGCCCCTGTCTCTGAGGAGGTTTTAAACAAAGGCGTAGAAGCTGTGTTCCACTGAGATCCCCTAAGTTTATACCTGCTTAAATCCTGTTTTAAAGAGGTATTCTCCATCTTTAATCTCTCTATTTCCTCTTGCATATGTTGCAAGATGCCAGACACTGATTCATTATGAGCCAAGTCCTCATTTAGGGCCTGCGCCATATCCGTGACGTCAATGCCCTCTATTTCTTCCCCGGTATTCATCGTCCACCAGAACTGAAAATTTTTAAGGCTTGTGCTTCTATCAAAGCCCAGCTCACCTGAGTTCTTGTTCAGTTCTGATGGAGGTTGAAGACAATCCGACCCCACCCTGAGACTGCTTGTTCCAGCACACTAGTTTTTAAAACAGTGCACTAAGAACAGAAGCTCAAGGGAAGGGGGGAAGTGGATAAAATAAAAAAGAGAGACAACACCGTTCTTGCGTTTCCACTGTTGAAGTGCTGCACAAATCTGCGGCCCTTTCTGACTTCTGTAGAAACTGGTGCCTAATGAAACATAAACAAAGAACAGATAAGTGCAACCTATTCCTAAATGGGTTCCTGACTATCCCTTTATTTATTAGAAATTCTCTTCTAAAAGTACCTCTTGGATCCTGGTCTCTAGTTTCCAGGTTTGGAATGTGTTACTGCTCTGGGATGTGTTTTCTATTACTGTAAAGCTTCTAAAACATTAAACAAATACAGTTATCAGAATTACCAATATCAAACATTCATCATAATATAACTAAAGCCTAAATTCCCAATAGCAGACTCACTTTTCCCATATTTCCAGAATCTTTTATAAAACAAATACTGTACTTTTACATCAAAATACAGCATGTAATTTGTGCAAGTCCTTGATTTACTGTTTGCCTTGCTGTTAATGGTTTCCACTGTTCGATTCTTAAAAGTTCCATGAGAAAAAACGATGTTTGCTTCACAAAGTTCTGCAAAATATTCTTGTAATAAAGAGTTTGAATCACAATGTTCGTGGAAGGTATTTCGTTTCAAATTGTCTATACACGAATCCAGAAATTGTTGTCAAAGTTCTTTCAGGTAATAAAAGGTTTTGCACTTACTTGTTGCTGGCAAGAGATACTGATCAGTCTAACCTTGTCTTCTTTCTCTTTTGCAGGTTACTCATAGGAGAGAGGCTGAAGCAAGGAGGAACCGGAAACAGGAAGAAGGAAGAGCCAGAAGCTGCGCCCATTGAAGTCAATGAAAGTCTGTAAAGAGCAGGAGTGCCAGCGCCGAGGGATCTGTTCTCAGGTAAGCGGGAGGTAGACGAGCACAAGCACTGGGTGAGGCTCGGGGGATGCCTTTTATAGACAGGGCTGGGTGTGGTTTGAAGGGCTGGGTGTGGTCCTCACATGCTGCACATGTTCTTGGAAGGTGTGCAGAGCTGGGTGTGGTTTGAAGAGCTGGGTGTGGTCCTCACATGCTGCACATGTTCTTGAAAGGTGTGCAGAGTTTCAGTTATTATGCAAATGAGTTGGATTAAAACATGGCCTAGGGAGGAGTGTTTTAAAGAAGCCTTGGTAAAAGCAAGGCCCAATGTGTAAACAAAACAGCACATTAAACAACATACACAGAAGCCTAGGGGGGGGGGGGAGGTGAGATAACAAGAAAGGCTTTCAATAGTAAGTTTAAAAGGGAGCTATTACAGAACCCACTAGTGCAGTGAGAGGGGACATGCTCTTTACTGTGTACAAACCCTAACAGTATGGTACAGTATTTTGGTGACATTGTTTGTGTTGTGACTTACCAGAGTCCACATCCCCAGGTATTCTTGTCAAGCCCGCAGGATGCAGGATGGCCATGACCTTCTCCTCCCAGGGAAAGAGATGTAATGGGGCACTGGGAGAACCCCCACTGGTATTCTTGGTCTGCAGCTGGTGCCAGGAGACCAGGGAAAGGACCTTGCCCCTGGGGCTGTTCTACCTCTTACTAATGTCCTTCTTTGTTTGCAGGTTGATACCTACAGCATTCGCTCTGTTGACTGTCCTGTCCCACATTTCCATTTTCCTACTGAGAGGAGTGTGCTAGACTTGCTCTCCAAACAATTGTGGCTCTACTCTCATGATTTCATCAACCACGACCCTCAACTTATTTTCAGAAAAACGGGGATTTTTGAACGTGACATTTTGCAGCACATATAGAAGTGCCAAATCAGCATTGGAGATTGTTTTTGTGCAGGAAGTACACTTTCCTGCATATAAACAATCATTCCCTTCAACAGACACCATTGCACTTTGATGCAAAGATGCCTGCATTGACGCTGGCAGCTAAATTTTGTCTCAGCACAGCGCTATGCAGTTCCTTTTAAATCTGGCCCGTAATGTCCTACTGGCTGTATAGCAATGTAAAATACAACAACAATACATGTTTGAGCGATGCAAATGCACAGCTCTCAGGTAGGTTTGTGAAGTGTCTCAGGGTTGCTAATGATATAATAAATATGAGCTCTGTTGGAGGATAAAGCTGCAAAATCCTTTTACGTCTTAATATTAGGCCAAGAATATTTTAAGTAGCTTCCGAGGCTCAACGCTATTGCATAGTTCATTTTATAAACCTGTAGTGCCAAAACAGCTGCTAACTGTTTATTGCACTGTACTATCTTGTCTTAAGGAGTGTTCCCCGGAAAGGAAGATTTTAACAACAAATGCATTTTAACTAGTGGCTATTTATCACTTAGTTTTTGAATTGCTGAGCAGCAAAAGGTTGCACAGAGGACGTAGCACAAGATCCCTGAATATGTCACCACTACCTTGCCGACCCAGCAATTATACGATTTGTATGAAACACCAAAAGTAAAATGCACTTTAGTCAGTTGTATTTTAACTGCTGTGTTGAAAAGTTTGAGCAGTTAGATCATTATTTCATTTTTTTTTGTCAAAGTGTTGCCTATATTGAGATTTACTAAGGGGCATATTTATGGCTTTGTGCTGCAGGGCAGCACAGAAATTTGGCTTTTTGCGATGTCCTGTGTCACAGGAAAAGAGCAGGCATGCGTCGGAAACCATGCCATACAGCGCATTCCTGTTTTCCCCCTGTGCTGGTGCCATTTCGGCAGCCATCATGGTGCAAATGTGCCTATGTTGCTTGCAGGATTATTTTGGAACACCTTAGGAAAGAGGAAAAACATAAGAAGAAATAAAGATATTTCTCCCTGTTGCACCTCCCCCAGGGAGGTGTAAAATTGTACCCCAAGATTTCCAAGGATTGGTAAATCTGGGGATGCATCAACAACCATAGGTTTTGCATGATAACATCCACAACAAAGCCCATGAAACGCCTCCTTAGCACAGAGTAAGGCAATGCAGGGATATGTGCTGCCTTGCCTTACTCCATATTTATGAGGACATTCAAAGTCACTCAAAGTGGCTTTGCATGGTCTTAACATAAGAGTTTGTGGTTTGTACTGCTGTTGCATCCCAAAAAGGGACGCAACAGTAGCTAAGGGTCTCATAAATATGCCCCTTAATGGATAACACACTTTAGCCAGTTGTACTTAAACTGCGGTGGTAGAATGGTCAAGCCTTTAGATCACTATTTCATTTTTTCCAAAATGTTGTTTATTTTGTGATTTTATAATTGAGCAAAGTGTTTCAATTATAATACACTTCACTGTACACAAGCCATCATCTATGCAGTTTTAGGGACTTCTAAAAATATTCTATTGCGGTAGCTTATGGCGCTCAGAACAGCTTAGCTGTATGGAGTGAATTAGACAACCTGGATATATGTTTTGAAAAAATTTTATGGTTTTAAATAACTGGAAATCATTTTAAAAAACTTAGCCTGAATCTAAATCTAATTGTTATGTTAAAGATCCTTTTAAAGAGATGGTTCGCTTTAGGAAGGGTCAATACGGATACATTCAAACAGAATGCAATAGATGCTGGATCAGGCAGGAATATAATCTAAACCAAGATTCCCACACTGAGGCAGGCGCTATACAGTTGAATATTGATCTGTGGATATTGATATATGTTGACTGCTAAATAAGCTGTGTGCCACTGTGCTAGGCCATCAATCCACATAACACTGGCGAACAATTTATGGGTGTATGAGTGTCCTTTGCATTGTCTGTTTATTAAATGGCATTCTCACCAGGCCCACTTTAGTCCATTTCCCACTCTCTCTTGAAATAAACCTGAACTTGGAGCCAGTTGGTGATGACCAAGGAAAGAATATGGTGGTGAAGTGTTTCCTGATTCTGCATTTTACTGGCAGGGATTTTGATATGCTTTCTCTCATCACTCATACCACTACCACTGATAAGGACTACAGCCTTGTTATGGTTGCCCTCACTTTCAAATGTGGGCCTCAGGTGAATGCTGATTACAAGCAATGTGTACTGTTCCAAGGAAAGCAAGAATGAAGGGATCCAGGTGACATAAGGTGCTATTAATGGAGCTGGCCCACATGGCAGCACTGGCCAACTCTGAAAATGAGGTGCAGGCTTCGGTGATTCAAGGACTCGATTCTGATGAGACGTGCCATATTTTTGGCCAATTCTGCCCAAAATCACCTTAGTACAATCGAACAAAGGAAACCATACAAGAATGTATCAAATGGCAATTGCATTGCAGTACTCCTATTGTGGCAGCAAAATAATCCGATCAGCACCGAACTGTTACAGTTATAGGAATCTTTTTGTCGTTTGGAATTTTGTTGTCCATCAGTAGTGCTGAACCGTCTCTTTCTTCCATCAAGCATTTCCCTTTTGGGCTGGAGACTTTAGAGGCCATTTTTGAAAGCGCGCGGCTCCTGCTCGTACCTCTACTGCTTCCTAAAGTCCCTCCAGGCTATTTGCAGCTGGCACAGTTTGTGCTTTAGGATAAATAGAGAAAAAAGCTAGAGAAAAGATAGAGATGACAGATGAGAGAGGAGGAAAGGAGTGGACTTGTCTGAATATTTTTGTCAGGGTTTTTTTTGGTTCCAGTCCTGCCCTGCTCATCTGTTTTTCTTGCATGTTTACCTTGATTTTATTCAAGGAACTAAGCCTGAACTATGACTAACTTTCTCCTAGTGTAACAGTGTAAATAAGTATCTACGTCTGAACACACAATTATTTGGGAGGTTTGCCCAAGGCTAGGAGTCCAACTTGAGACCTGTAATTAAATCCCAGGTGAAACAAATTATTTTGTGGCGTGTTGAATGTAAGCTTGTGAATCACCCGGAGAATGCCTTGTCTGTAAAAGGAAACCTGTGAGGATAGTCGCAATGCAAGCATGCTGTGTAGCTGAGGCTAATTGCCTCATACAGTATTTGCTAGACAAGGGTCCTTAGATAAAGGAAAAAAAAATCCAATGTAAATGCTGTAGCTTCCTCATCATTACTTTAGGCGAAGTACAATAAATCCAAGTGCCCTTCCAGACAGAAACGTGTCAAATTAAGGTGCTGTCAGGAGCAAGAGAGGCAATGAGAAAACGGCGCGTCAAGTGTATTTACAGCATGTTTTTAAGTCTTTCGCACAAGTTGTCTCAGGCACTACTCTACAGTACTGTAATGCCTAGGAGCAACAAGAGTCGACTGAAAAGTACGGAATGGTACACATTATGTGCGACATATTTTTCTTCGTAAATTCTTGCAACAACTTCTTACAAACATTATAAAACATTATAAAATAATATTTAAATTAATTTCATGATATTTACACTGTAGATAAATGAAATAAGCCAATACAAGTTCTTCAATAAGAGCAAGAAAAAACAACACATATCATTCTCAAGGTTAGCAATATAACAAAATTACAATTGCCCTGATTTATTTCCCCAAAATAACAGTTCAAATATTACGTGTAAGTATTTTATTAACTTAATAATTGTAAGAAATCAGGGTATTAGATGCAAAGTATGTGTCTTTCACAAGTCATAAAAGAATTTCCTTTTGCTGTGAACCAAGGGCCTAACAAGCCTAACAATACAGAATCGATAAGTTCAATGAATTCTGAATCACATTCTGGCAATTGGTATTCATTATATATCACAATGTTCCTTCTTCAATTTGTGATTCAGTATGATTTACATTCGCAATGTATTGATTCCCAAATACCTAACTGGTAAATTGCGAATGCATTTGCCCATTGTGAAAGCGCATTCAGGTACTACTTGATTACATTGTGTTAGAAAATGGGTTATTGGTAAGGGCAGGTAAGTACCTACACTTAGCAATAGGCTACCAACCTGCACTTAGGTCCAGTTAGGTCTCAGTAAATTAAACCTAGCTCAACCATTGGTAGCTTGGCAACGAGCAACAAGGCTTAACTTAGGAGACAGAGTGTAAAGCATTGAAATATCACAAAGCAGTAAGTAAATAAAAAACAGGAAACAGTTTAAAAATCCAAAATCAACTTATAAAAATTGATAATATTTTTACATTTAAAATGACACAAAAACAAATAAAATCGGATAAGGGGAACCGGAGATATGAATTTTTAAATAATTAATGTTTTCTAGCGCATAGAAGCAAAAAGCGCCGATCTGGTCATCTGGATGGAGCCCGGCTAGGCTACAGCCCGTGGGAGGCCTCAGTCAAAACTTTACCTGGACCTCCTCGGAACTCTTCCTCGTATACGCGTCGCAGGAGCCCTCGGTGGAGAGTTTTACCTTCGGACGTAGTCGTTTTTTCGAGGTGAAAATCCTTCGACCGGGGCAAACCTGGATCTTGATCCGATGTCCTTGGAGCCCTCCTCGGATACACTGGCTGGGAGGTCCCGGTCAACTTCCTATGTTCGGAATTAGTCTCTTTTTTGGAGATTTTCTTCACCGGAATGAACCAGCAAGTCAGGCCGGGTCATGGTTGAGGCAAGCCTGCTAGGGTTGCCACGGCGTGTCGGTCCCTCTATAGAGCTTTTTTCCAAAAGTTTTCCAAAGTTCTCCAAACTTCTGGCTCTTCTTCCAGATGTTCTTTTAAGGTTCTTTTGGGGTCCACAGCTCACCCTAAGGTTCCAGAAGCTCTGAGATGTACCTTGGGGAGTGTGGACTACAACTCCCAGAATGCACCTGGTGCAAACTTCTTTTTGGCCACTGGACAGTGGTCAGCTGGTTGGTTTCCTCAGGAGTTGATGCAGGGGACTCTGGTTAGCAAGTTTTCACCTGTAGTAAACAGGGAGTCCCTCCTTGAACCAGTTGAAGCCAGGCAAAGTCCTTCTTGTGGTGAAGCCCAAGTGTGCAGCTGGTGCAGTCTTTCAGAGTGCAGGGTCCAGGTGCAGGCCAGGTGTCCAGAAGGGCAGTCCTTCTTCTCCTGCAGTTCTTCCTTGTTGGAATCTGATGGGGATCTGAGGTGTGGGTGCCAGTCTGCCAGTTTTAACCCTGCTCCTGGGTGAAAAACAGGGGGGTCCTGGTTATTCAATCAGGTGCAGGGTCCTTGCCCCTTTGATGACCACTTCCTGGGAAGTGTGGCAAAAATCAATCCCAGGGAGCAACATTCCTAAAAAATCCATCATTGCTGAAGGTTTTGTAGGTTACATCTGGCTGAGTCCACCCACTGGTGTGGCTAAAACTCCTAAACACACCCCTCTCCTGCCCTCTCCTAATCTAATCAAGGGGGCACCTAATTGTCTGGGTTTGCCGGATGTGAGGGTGTTGCTGGGTTGCTCCAAATGTCCTTCTCTGCCTTTGACGACCTGTTTGGCAGCCTTCCCCCTTCCTGCCTCGCCATCTGCTGAGGGGAGATCTCCTCCCCCAGGCACATCTCTTTGTGTGGAGCCAGGCCACTTCACACCTCATCAAGGCAGCCTGGCCAGGCTGCCAGAGGCTGGCTAATTAGAGCACAGCAGCAAAAACACTGCAGGGCTGAAGTTGGCAGCTTTTCAGGTAAAATTTTAAACAAGTTATATTAAATCCAACAACTGGAAGTTGTGGGATTTATTATAACAATTAATGTGATACCAAACTTCTGATATCTGTTACATAAGGGGACTTTTAAAATTAAAATAAAGTCTCCCCATTCTACCCTATGGAGGCCATTCACTACAATGAGGGAAAAATTAATTTGTCTGTTTTTACCTCACCAGGGCGTATAAAACGATTTGTATAAGGTCCCTGCTTCTAGTTACATGGCACCAAGCCCTAGGGGCACACAGGGCACACCTTATGGGTGACATACGTAAAAATAAGGTAGTTTAAGACTTTGGAGCTACTTTTAATTACAAAGTCGAATTTGCATGTAACTTTAATTTAAAAGCAGCCAGTCAGACAGGCCTGCCTTTAAAATTACACTGGGCACCTCAGCAGTGCACCTATGGGGGCACTACCTATGCTGCGATCCCTAAACCTCCATGCTCTACCATATGCTAGAGACGTATAGGCAGGTTAACTTTGCAGATTATAATTAGCCTAATTTCCATATCCACTTTACACACAACACTGGCCCTGGGACTGGTAAGCAGTACCCAGGTCACAGCCAAGAGTCAGTAACCACCGGTACCTGTCTAAAACGTTTGAGGGTGACCAGGTGTAGGAAGGTAGCCTCTTTCTAGCCTTGTTATCCTCACTTTTGGCCTGTTTGTTAGTATATGTCAGGGTGTTTTTACTGTCTCACTGGGATCCTGCTAGCCAGGGCCCGGTGCTTATAGTGAAAATCCTATGTTGTCAGTGTGTTTGATATTTGTCACTGGGATCCTGCTAGCCAGGACCACAGTGCTCATAAGTTTGTGGCCTATATGTGTTCCCTGTGTGGTGCCTAACTGTATCACTGAGGTTCTGCTAACCAGAACCTCAGTGTTTATGCTCTCTCTGCTTTCACAATTGTCACTGCAGGCTAGTGACTATCTTCACCAATTCTCATTGGCACACTGGAACACCCTTATAATTCCCTTGTATGTGGTACCTAGGTACCCGGGGTATTCGGGTTCCAGGAGATCCCTATGGGCTGCAGCATTTCTTTTGCCACCCATAGGGAGCTCAGACAATTCTTACACAGTACTGCCACTGCAGCCTGAGTGAAATAACGTCCACGTCATTTCACAGCCATTTTTCACTGCACATAAGTAACTTATAAGTCACCTATATGACTAACCCTCACTGGTGAAGGTTAGGTGCCAAGTTACTTAGTGTGTGGGCACCCTGGCACTAGCCAAGGTGCCCCCACATTGTTCAGGGCAAATTCCACGAACTTTGTGAGTGTGGAGACACCATTACACGCGTGCACTGCACATAGGTCACTACCTATGTGTAGCGTCACAATGGTAACTCCGAACATGGCCATGTAACATGTTTAAGATCATGGAATTGTCACCCCAATACCATTCTGGTATTGGGGTGACAATTCCATGATCTCCCCGGTCTCTAGCACAGAACCCGGGTACTACCAAACTGCCTTTCTGGGGTCTCCAATGCAGGTGCTGCTGTTGCCAACCCCTCAGACAGGTTTCTGCCCTCCTGGGGTCTGGGAAGCCCAGTCCCAGGAAGGCAGAACAAAGGATTTCCTCTGAGAGAGGGTGTTAAAGAATCTCCCTGTGGAAATAGGTGTGAAGGGCTGGGGAGGAGGGGCCTCCTCCAGCCTCTGGAAATGCTTTGATGGGCACAGATGGTGCCCATCTCTGCATAAGCCAGTCTACACTGGTTCAGGGATCCCCCAGCCCTGCTCTGGCATGAAACTGGACAAAGGAAAGGGGAGTGACCACTCCCCTGACCTGCACCTCCCAGGGGAGGTGCCCAGAGCTCCCCCAGTGTGTCCCAGACCTCTGCCATCTTGGATTCAGAGCTGTTGGGGCACAATGGACTGCTCTGAGTGGCCAGTGCCAGCAGGTAACGTCAGAGACCACTCCTGATAGGTGCTTACCTCTCTTGGTAGCCAAACCTCCTTTCTTGGTAGCCAAACCTACTTTTCTGGCTACTTAGTGTCTCTCCTCTGGGCTATTCCTCAGATAACGAATGCAAGAGCTCACCAGAGTTCCTCTGAACTTCCCTCTTCGACTTCTGCCAAGGATCGACCGCTGACTGCTTTAAGACACCTGCAAAACCGCAACAAAGTAGCACGGCGACTACCAGCAACATTGTAGCGCCTCATCCGCCGGCTTTCTCGACCATTTCCTGGTGGTGCATGCTCTGAGGGCTGTCTGACTTCACCCAGCACTGAAAGCCAAGAAGAAATCTCCCATGGGTCGACGGAATATTCCCCCTGCCAACGCAGGCACCAAACGTCTGCATCACCGGTCCTCTGGGTCCCCTCTCATCCGGTCCCCCCTCATCCTGACGAGCGTGGTCCCTGGAACACAGGAGCTGGGTCCAAGTGTCTCCCACAGTTCAGTGGCCCTTCTGTCCAAATTTGGTGGAGGTAAGTCCTTACCTCCCCAAGCCAGACAGCAAACCTGTTTACTGCTTGATTTGCAGCTGCTCCAGCTTATGTGCACTTCTCAAAGGATTCCTTTGTGCACAGCCTAGCCTGGGTCCCCAGCACTCTGTCCTGCAGTGCTCAACCCGCTGAGTTGGACTCCAACATTGTGGGACCCTCCTTTTGTGACTCTGATTTCACAGATCTTCTAAGTGCCTATTCCGGTACTTCTGCGGGTGCTGCCTGCTTCTGCAGGGGCTCTTGAAGTTGGTGAGCGCCCCCCCCCCCCCGTCACCTCCTCCAACGGGTGACATCCTGGTCCTTCCTGGTCCCCAGCAGCACCCTAAAGCCTCCAACACGACCCTTGCAGCTAGCAAAGCTTGTTTGCAGTATTTCTGCCTGGAAACACTTATGCAACACCCAGCACACCGTGGGACATCTTCCATCCAAATGAGAAGTTCTAGCCCTTTTCGTTGTTGCAGAATCTTTGGCTTCTTCCACCCGGAGGCAGCCCTTTTGCACCTTCATCCGGGGTTTCCTGGGCTCCTGCCCCCCCCCCCCAGACACTATTGTGACTCTTGGACTTGGTCCCCTTCCTTTAAAGGTCCTCAGGTCCAGGAATCCGTTTTCAGTGTTTTGCTGGTGCTTGTGGTTCTTGCACAACCCCCTATCACGACTAATCTGTCTTTCTGGGGTAGTAGGGTAACTTTTCTCCTACTTTTCAGGGACTTGGGGTGGGGTATTTTGGACACCCTTACTGTTTCCTTACAGTCCCAGCGACCCTCTACAATCTCCCATAGGTCTGGGGTCCATTCGTGATTCGCATTCCACTTTTGGAGTATATTGTTTGTGTTGCCCTTAGACCTATGTTTACCTATTGCATCCTATTGTGATTCTGCATTGTTTGCACTACTTTTCTTACTGTTACTTACCTGTTTTGGGTTTGTGTACATATAACTTGTGTATATTACTTACCTCCTATGGGAGGGTATTCTCTGAAATACTTTTGGCATATTGTCACTAAAATAAAGTACCTTTATTTTTAGTAACTCTGAGTATTGTGTTTTCTTATGATATTGTGCTATATGATATAAGTGGTATAGTAGGAGCTTTTTATGTCTGCTAGTTCAACCTAAGGTGCTTTGCCATAGCTACCTTCTATCAGCCTAAGCTGCTAGAAACACCTCTATTCTACTAATAAGGGTCCACTGGACCTGGCACAGGGTGTAAGTACCACAAGGTACCCACTATAAGCCAGGCCAGCCTCCTACACCAGGAGGGCAAAAAGGAGGACTTTCCTACACATTGCAATGAGGGAGAGCTTTAACATATGATGTGGGGGTCTGTGCAACCCAATGATAAACAATGTGCCAAGAACAAACTACAAAGGGATGTTTAGATTTTATTTCACCTGTTTTCATTGTCAAGAGAGGAGGTTGAGGAAGATGGTGGTGAAAGAAAGCTAATGCTCAAATTTTGGGAGAAGGAATTGAAGGTGTTCATTGAAGAGTGTTTTACTTACAATGATGAGCTTTTTGGGAAGACCTTATTCACTGTTCCTGACTTCCATATAGAAAACAATTTGGTAAGGGATCAAGGAGATAATTAACTTGGTGGGAGGGAAGTAATAAACTATCAAGGAGACACACAAACTGTGGTATGATCTGCATTTGTGTATCAAAGAAAAGCTAGCAAAATGCCTGTTGAAAGCATGAGGAAAAGTTGGAGGACCCTCAACTCAGCCACCACCCTCAGCTTGTAAGGACCTTGCTGAGTCACCTTTAGAGCCAAAACACATTGCTGGCCTCTTGGGCATTGCTATATCAATGCCACTCTCCTCATATAAAGGTAATTGCTCAACTAAAAATACTAAATTGAAACCTTCTAGATAGAAATCACTAACAATGTTAGTTGGATAGCAATGACAATTCCACTACATATGAATACTCACATTTTACTTTCAGCTGCATTATTGGGGAGGTAGTGTATACATTTTAATGAACTTAAACAAATACATTCTGGCATTCAGGTAATTGATATAGACATTTAAGAATGTCAAATAAAATAATTTAATAGTATAAGTAATAGCTAAAACAAAGTTGAAAATACTGTGTTTTAACAAAAATAACTTTTGCTTTAAAGTTCAGCATACCATCAAAGAGAGAGAAATTGTCCAAATAAGAGACACCTCATGACAGTCCATCAGACATGGAGAAAGCCAGTGATCCCCAAACAACTACAACACCACTTGTGTCATCACAAAGAAAACAACCAGTCTCCCCACTGTCAGATTTTCCCGAAGACTGAGAGGATCCTACAATATCCAAGGCTGCACATCAATTTGCTGTAAGGGACAGACATATGTAGAGGAGGCATCTTCAGTGGTGTTGCAGTCCTTTTAGACAAATACTTTCTGGTCATGTTACAAGTTACAACTTCTGATAGGGGAGAAACATAGGATTTGTTTGGTGAGTTAGAGGCCTCCATGTTGAAAGTACAGTGCCTACAAAATAAAAACAAAAAACCATAAGCAAATAGTGGGCATGAAGTAAAACATTTCGAATATCAAAAATGGCTTAGATAACCTCACAGACATGGTTGAGAAGGGCCAACATGTTATTGTTCATACATTTGAGTAGTTGGCTGGGTCTGTTACCTTTTAAGTACAGTTTTACAGTAAAAAGAAATGATACATCTAGCCACTGACATGCTCAACATTTGACACTAAAGATGGCTTCACCAGGTCTGTTAATCAGCTGACACATGCTACTGGTACTTTCTGAAGGCACACAATAGATATGCAGGAAGATACGGGGCACTATAGCATGGATTGCGTGTGGCCTTGTGCAAGTAACCTGTGCTTTGGAGAATACACAACTTTCAGAAATCTCAACTACATATGAATTAGGGGGCTTGAAAGTGGAACAGAGTTAAAGCCTCAACAGCTTCTTTGTATCAGAAGGCGTGAGGGTGCATTGCACTCACAGACAAGCTAGAGATACTGATATTTCGCAATTCTTAATGTTATAATCACAGGAGAGTGAATTGCTGCCAAACAGCGAAGAAAGCATTAGTAGTATTTGCTTCCATTTATCTGATTTTGTGTAACCTTTGTTAAAAAAAAAAACAGTATTTTAGAACAATGTAAAGTTTGAAACACATTGTTACCTTTTTGTAGAGAAAACAAATACACTTTCATTACTAAGAAGGCTGAAAAAAACATATATTTTGCTTCCTATATTAGCAAAACTATTGGCTTATGTTTTGTTCTAACTGATTTGTTACAACTTAAGTAATAGAAAGTTCTGTTTGTACAACATGCTCTGTCATCCTCCCTTCCTTCGGTAGGAAAGAACCCTGTTTTTGCCATGTTACCTCCAATTTGTGCCTGATGTCAGTGTGTTTAATTGTGTCACTAGAGTCCTGCTAACCAGGACACCAGTGCTCATGCTCTCTCTGCTCTCAATGTTGTCACTGCATACTGGTAACCCAGTATTTCATCCCAAATTGGCATACTGTTTCCCCCTTATAAGTTCCTAGTATATGGTACTTAGGTATCCAGGGCATTGAGGTTCCAGGGGATACCTATGGGCTGCAACATTACTTTTGCCAGGCTTCTACATGGGCTCCCTATGCCATTTCAGCCTGCGTGAAAAGGTGCATGCACCCTATAACAGCCATTTTCACTGCACCAGGTAACTTATAAGTCACCTATATTGCAGGCCTTCTCACCCTAAAGGCTGGGTGCAAAGTACCTGTGTGTGAGGGCAACCCTGCATTAGCAGAGGTGCCCACGTCACCCAGGACCATTTTCACAGACTTCGTGAGTGTGGGGACACCATTTTACGTGTGCACTGGACATAGGTCAATACCTATGTCCAGCTTCACAATGGTAAATCTGAATATGGCCATGTAAGGTGTCTAACATCTGGGAATTGTAGCCCAATACTGAATCTAGTATTGGTTGCAGTATTCCTTGGTCACAGGGGGTCCACATTGGACACCCAATACTGCAATACCAACCTTCTGAGGTTTTCAAGGCAGCCCCAGCTGCTGCCACCTCACAGACAGGTTTCTGCCCTCCTGTTGATTGATCAGCTCAAGCCCATGAAGGCAGAACAAAGGATTTCCTTTGGGAGAGGGGTGTTACACCCTCTCCTTTTGTAAATAGGTTTCACAGGCATGGGAAGGGTAGCCTCCCAAAGCCTCTGAAAATGCTTTGAAGGGCACAGATAGTGCCTGTTAGAAATGGGATCTTTGGTTGGCTGTCAGGTTACCCCCGTCCAAGCAAGGACCCTCACTTTAGTAAAGGTAATGAAGAATCACCCTCAGCTAACCCGTACTCACCTCATTGGTAGCTTGGCACGAACAGGAAGGCTTAACTTCAGAGTGCTATGTGTAAAGTATTTGTACCAACACTCACAGTAACTTAATGAAAAAACTACAAAATGACAGAACACAGCTTTAGGAAAATAGAAAATGTTTATCTCAATAAAACAAGATAAAAACGACAAAAATCCAACATACACAAGTCAAGTTATTAATGAAAAAGCAAAAGGAATCCTAAATCCTTCAGAAAACAGGTAAAACACTGTTAGCATTGAAAAGTACCTGGGTAGCGTAAAAATAACACGCAGGTGTGAGTGTGCCTCAAAAAAGGTACGCAAAAAAGGTACGCAAGCGAGACCATGCGTTGTTTCTCCTTCTCTGGTCAGATCGACGTGCGTTGTTTTTCCTCACCGCAGGGGAGCGATGCGTCGATCCGGGCAGCACTCGGGTCCAGGCAGGCATTGCGTAATTTGTCTGCGTCCAGGAAGGTTTGCCTCGAACATTCTGCTGCACGATGTCACCAAAACCGCGCAATGTGGGTTGCGACGTTAACAGCCCCGTCAGCTGGTGTTGCTCGTTGTTCTTACAGCTCCGTGCGTTGATTTTCCAGCCACAATGCTGGCGGAGTGTCGATTTCTGCTGCAAATCTGGCGGCACGTCATTTTTTAGCCGTATCTCTGAAGGTGTGTTGAATTTTTCATTGCACAGCCGTCTGTGCGTGGATTTTCAGTCTTGGTCTGCCATCTTCACCTTCCAAGGCCCCAGGAACTGGATAGGGTATCACTTGGCAGGGCAGGTGTCTCAGCAGAGAGTCCAGGTGCTTGCAGGAGAAGTCTTTGATGGCCCTGTGACTTCAACAACAGGAGGCAAGCTCAGCACAAGCCCTTGGAGATTTCTTTTCAAGCAGGAAGGCACACAAAGTCCAGTCTTTGTCCCCTTGCACAGGCAGAAGCAGCAACTGCAGGATAGCTCCACAAAGCACAGTCTCAGGCAGGGCAGCACTTCTCCTCAGCGCTTCATCTCTTCTCCAGGCAGAGGTTCCTCTTGATGTCCAGAAGTGATCTCAAGTCTGTGGTTTTCAGTGCTCTTCTTATTCTCATTTTGGCCTTTGAAGTAGTCTTACTTCAAAGGAAAGTCTATCTTGTTTGTGAAATCCTGCCTTGCCCAGGCCAGGCCCCAGACACATACCAGGGGGTTGGAGAATGCATTGTGTGAGGGCAGGTACAGCCCTTTCAGGTGTGAGTGACCACTCCTCCCCTCCCTCCTAGCACAGATGGCTCATCAGGATATGCAGGCTACACCCCAGCTCCCTTTGTGTCACTGTCTAGAGAGAGGTGCTAACAGCCCAACTGTTAAACTGACCCAGACAGGGAATCCGCAAATCGGCAGAGTCACAGAATGGTTTAAGCAAGAAAATGCCCACTTTCTAAAAGTGGCATTTTCAAACACACAATCTTAAAACCAACTTTACTAAAATATGTATTTTCAAATTGTGAGCTCAGAGACCCCAAACTCCACATGTTATCTGCTCCCAAAGGGAATCTGCACTTTAATAATTTTTAATGGCCGCCCCCATGTTAACCTATGAGAGAGTTGGGCCTTGCAAAAGTGAAAAACAAATTTGGCCGTATTTCACTGTCAGGACATATATAACACATTAGTACATGTCCTACCTTAAACATACACTGCACCCTGCCCATGGGGATACCTAGGGCCTACCTTAGGGGTGTCTTACGTGTTGGAAAAGGGAAGGTTTAGTCCTGGATAGTGGGTACACCTGCCAAGTCAAATTGGCAGTTAAAATCTGCACACACAGACATTGCCATGGCAGGTCTGAGCCATGTTTACAGGGCTACTAATGTGGGTGGCACAGCCATTGCTGCAGGCCCTACTAGTAGCATTTGATTTACATGCCCTGGGCACCTCTAGTGCACAGTACTAGGGACTTATCGGTAAATCAAATATGCCAATCATGGAAAGCAAATTACCTACACATTTTATACAAGATCACTTGCATTTTAGCAATGGATAGCAGTGGTAAAGTGCCCAGAGTAACAAAAACAGCAAAAACAGAGTCCAGCACACATCAACAACCTGGGAAACAAAGGCAAAAAGTTAAGGGAGACCACGCCAAGGATGAAAAGTCTAACACATGTCCCCCAGCTCAAAATGGGGAGCAACTACCCAACCTCATGGGAGTTCTCTTCACTAAGGTGGAAGAATCTGGACAGACCATCAGCACTGGCATGTTATGTACCAGGGGGGTGTTCCACCGTAAAGTCCATCCCCTGTAGAGAAATGGACCACCTCAACAGTTTTATTCTCACCCCTCATCTGCATTAACCATCTGGGAATCTCTCCTTGGCCCCTTCAGTCAAGGCAATCTGCCAGTACCCAGAAATTAAATAAAACGTGCTGAGGTATTTGGCAGTTCTCAACCGATCTATGAGCTCATCGGCTCAGGGGATGGGGTGCGTGTCAATTTTAGTTACCGCATTAAGACCCCGGTAGTCCACGCACAACCGGAGTTCTGGGGTGGCACCAGGAGAAGCACTCTTTGGGACCAAAACCACAGGGCTGGCACAAGGACTGCTGGAATGCTCAATAACCCCTAGGGTTAACATCTTGGATACCTGTAGGAAGGAAGCCTCATTCTAGCATTGTTACCCCCACTTTTGGCCTGTTTGTGAGCATATGTCAGGGTGTTTTTACCGTCTCACTGGGACCCTATGTTGTCAGTATGTTTGATATGTGTCACTGGGATCCTGCTAGCCAGGACCCCAGTGCTCATAAGTTTATGGCCTATACGTGTTCCCTGTGTGGTGCCTAACTGTATCACTGAGGCTCTGCTAGCCAGAACCTCAGTGTTTATGCTATCTCTACTTTTCACAATTGTCACTGCAGGCTATTGACTATCTTCACCAATTCTCATTGGCACACTGGAACACACTTATAAATCCCTTGTATATGGTACCTAGGTACCCAGGGTTTTGGGGTTCCAGGAGATCCCTATGGGCTGCAGCATTTCTTTTGCCACCGATAGGGAGCTCAGACAATTCTTACACAGGACTGCCACTGCAGCCTGAGTGAAATAACGTCCACGTTATTTCACAGCCATTTTCACTGCACATAAGTAACTTATAATTCACCTATATGTCTAACCCTCACTTGGTGAAGGTTAGGTACCAAGTTACTTAGTGTGTGGGTACCCTGGCACTAGCCAAGGTGCCCCCACATTGTTCAGGGCCAATTCCCGGGACTTTGTGAGTGCGTGGACACCATTACACATGTGCACTACATAAAGGTCACTACCTATGTGTAGCATCGCAATGGTAACTCCGAACATGGCCATGTAACATGTCTAGGATCATGGAATTGTCACCCCAATACTATTCTGGTATTGGGGGGACAATTCCATGCATCCCTGGGTCTCTAGCACAGAACCCGGGTACTGCCAAACTGCCTCTCTGGGGTTATCACTGCAGCTAATGCCAACCCCTCAGACAGGCTTCCGCCCCCTGGGGTCTGGGCAGCCCAGTCCCAGGTAGGCAGAATAAAGGATTTCCTCTGAGAGAGGGTGTTATACCCTCTCCCTTTGGAAATTGGTGTGAAGGTCTGGCGAGGAGTAGCCTCCCCAGCCTCTGGAAATGCTTTGATGGGCACAGATGGTGCCCCTCTCTGCATAAGCCTGTCTACACCAGTTCAGGGATCCCCCAGCCCTGCTGTGGTGTGAAACTGCACAAAGGAAAGGGGAGTGACCACTCCCCTGACCTGCACCTCCCAGGGGAGGTGCCCAGAGCTCCTCTAGTGTGTTCCAGACGTCTGCCATCTGGATTCAGAGGTGTAGGGGGCACAATGGACTGCTCTGACTGGCCAGTGCCAGCAGGTGACGTCAGAGACCCCTCCTGATAGGAGCTTACCTCTTTCAGTAGCCAAGCCTCCTTTCGCAGTACCAAACCTATTTTTCTGGCTATTTAGGGTCTCTCCTCTGAGATATTCCTCAGATAACAATGCAAGAGCTCACCAGAGTTCCTCTGCTCTTCCCTCTTCGACTTCTGCCAAGGATCGACCGCTGACTGCTGCAGGACGCCTGCAAAACCACAACAAAGTAGCAAGACAACTACCAGCAACACTGTAGCGCCTCATCCTGCTGACTTTCTCGACCGTTTCCTGGTGGTGCATGCTCTGAGGGCTGTCTGCCTTCACCCTGCACTGGAAGCCAAGAAGAAATCTCCTGTGGGTCGACAGAATCTTTCCCCTGCCAATGCAGGCACCAAACTTCTGCATCACCGGTCCTCTGGGTCCCCTCTCATCCTGACGAGAGTGGTCCCTGGAACACAGGAACTGGGTCCAAGTGTCTCCCACAGTCCAGTGGCCCTTCTTTCCAAATTTGGTGGAGGTAAGTCCTTGCCTCCCCACGCCAGACAGCAAACCTGTGTACTGTGTGATTTGCAGCTGCTCTGGCTTCTGTGCACTTCTCCAATGATTCCTTTGTGCACAGCCTTGCCTGAGTCCCCATCACTCCGTCCTGCAGTGCTCAACCCGCTGAGTTGGACTTCAACATCGTAGGACCCTCCTTTTGTGACTCTGAGTTCAAAGATATTCTATGCCTTTTCTGGTACTTCTGCGGGTGCTACCTGCTTCTGCAGGTGCTTTCTGAGTTTCTGAGTGCCCCCTCTGACTTGTCCTCCAAGGGGCGACATCCTGGTCCTTCCTGGTCCCCAGCATCACCCAAAAACCTCCACTGCAACCCTTGCAGCTAGCAAGGCTTCTTTGTGGTATTTCTGTCTGGAAACACTTCTGCAACATCCAGCACCCCGTGGGACATCTTCCATCCAAAGGATAAGTTCCTAGCCCTTTTCATTGTTGCAGAATCCTTGGCTTCTTTCACCCGGAGGCAGCCCTTTTGCACCTTGATCAGGGGTTTCCTGGGCTCCAGCGTCCCCTGGAGACTATTGCGACTCTTGGACTTGGTCCCCTTCCTTTACAGGTCCTCAGGTCCAGGAAACCGTCTTCAGTGTTTTGCTGGTGCTTGTGGTTCGTGCAGAATCCCCTATCACGACTATTCTGTCTTTCTGGGGTAGTAGGGTAACTTTACTCCTACTTTTCAGGGTCTTGGGGTGGGGTATTTTGGACACCCTTACTGTTTTCTTACAGTCCCAGCAACCCTCTACGATCTCCCATAGGTCTGGGGTCCATTCGTGATTCATATTCCACTTTTGGAGGATATGGTTTGTGTTGCCACTAGACCTATGTTTACCTATTGCATCCTATTGTGATTCTACATTGTTTGCACTAATTTTCTTACTGTTACTTACCTGTTTTGGGTTTGTGTACATATAACTTGTGTATATTACTTACCTCTTACGTGAGGGTATTCTCTGAGATACTTTTGACATATTGTCATAAAAATAAAGTATCTTTATTTTTAGTAACTCTGAGTATTGTGTTTTCTTATGATATTGTGCTATATGGTATAAGTGGTATAGAAGGAGCTATGCATGTCTCCTAGTTCAGCCTAAGCTGCTTTGCCATAGCTATCTTCTATCAGCCTAAGCTGCTAGATACACCTCTATTCTACTAATAAGGGATAACTGGACCTGGCACAGGGTGTAAGTACCACAAGGTACCCACAATATGCAGGGCCAGCCTCCTACAATACCTCATCTTTGATGCTTACCCTGACCTTGTCAGTCACTCTATAAACCTATTGTTTAATGGGTGTACTGTTCCCAATGTCCACATCATGTGTGCACAACTGTGTGACCCCTGGGATCAAGGAAAACAGGGAGGCGAACTGTCCTGATCACAGTCCATCTGCTACTCTGCAGTCAGGGAGGGGGAGAGGTTCACTCCTTCCACAGACCCTTCTTTTTCTCCTGCAGACAGGCTGTCAGGAAGAAGCTCACTCTCCTCCTCCACCCCATCATCTGTCGCTAGGAGCATGGACAACTCTGTCCACTCGAAAGTGTGGCTTGAGCCGGTTAACATGTAGGACCCTTAAAGGGTTCCTGGGAGTCTGCAAATTCACCAGGTAGGTGACCTCACTATTGCGCTCCACCACCTCAAATGGTCCAGTACACTTATCCTGGAGCACCCTAGGCTCCACTGGTGCTATCACTCACACTTTTTGTTCAGGTTGGAACTCAACCAGGGTGGCATTCTGGTCATACCTGCTTTTCATGTCCTCCTGGCTTGCTTTTAGGTTCTCCTGTGCGAGACTCCTGAAGCGGGCGGTCTAGTTTCTCAAAGCCAGCATGTAACTAAATACATCTTGGGGAGGTTAACTAGGAGCTTTTTTCAAAGCTTCCTTGACCAGACTTAAAGGTCCCCTCACAGGGTGGTCATAAATCAGCTCAAAAGGACTAAAGCCAAGTCTCTTTTGAGGCACCTCCCTGTAAGCGAACAGAAGGCATGGCAAGAAGACGTCCCACTTCCGTCTCAAGGGCTCTGACAGGCCCATAATCATGACTTTCAAGGTGCGGTTGAATCTCTCAACCAGAACTTACACTGGGAGTGTTAAGGTGTGGTGAACTTATACGTTAACCCACACACCTTCCACAGAGACTTCATATAAGTAGATATGAAGTTGGTACCCCTATCGGACACCACCTCCTTGGGGAACCCCATCTGTGTAAAAACTCCAGTCAAAGCATGGCTCACCACAGGGTCAGTGATTGATCTTAAAGAATGGCTTCTGGGTACCGGGTGGCATGGTCACCAAGACCAGGACAAACCTGTTGCCATAGCTGTCTTGGGATCCAGAGGCCCACAATGTCTATACCAACCCTTTCAAAGGGGTTACTGACAACAGCAAAAGGTTGGAGGGAAACCTTACATTTCTGCTCACTCTTGCCACTTGCCTGACAAGTTAGGCAAGACCTACAATGAGCGTTGATTTCTCACCCGCAAGCGAGACCATGCGTAATTTCTCCTTCTCTGGTGAGGTTGTCATGCGTCATTTTTCCTCCCTGCAGGGGAGCGATGCATCGATCCGGGCAGCACTCGGGTCGGGGCAGACATTGCATCATTTTTCCGCACCCAGCAAGGTTTGCATCGAAAATCCTTCTGCACGATATCACCAAAACCACGCAATGTGAGTTGCGTTGTTAACAGCCTCCGTCAGCAGGTGTTGCGTGTTGTTCTTCCAGCTCCGTGCATCAATTTGCCAGCCGCGATGCTGGTGGAGTGTCAATTTCTGCTGCGAAGCCGGCGGCGCATCATTTTTCAGCCACGTCTCAGAAGGTGCGTTGAATTTTTCATTGCATGGATTTTCAGTCTTGGTCTGCCAGCTTCACCTTCCAAGGCCCCAGGAACTGGATAGGGTACCCCTTGGCAGGGCAGGTGTCTCAGCAGAGAGTCCAGGTGCTGGCAGGAGAAGTCTTTGATGGCCCTGTGACTTCAACAGTAGGGAAGCTCAGGACAAGCCCTTGGAGATTTCCTCACAAGCTGGAAGGCACACAAAGTCCAGTCTTTGTCCCCTTGCACAGACAGAAGCAGCAACTGCCAGATAGTTCCACAAAGCACAGTCTCAGGCAGGGCAGCACTTCTCCTCAGCTCTTCAGCTCGTCTCCAGGTAGAGGTTCCTCTTGATGTCCAGAAGTGATCTCAAGTCTGTGGTTTTCGGTGCTCTTCTCATACCCATTTTGGCCTTTGAAGTAGTCTTACTTCAAAGGAAAGTCTCTCTTGTTTGTGAAATCCTGCCTTGCCCAGGCCAGGCCCCAGACACATACCAGGGAGTTGGAGACTGCATTGTGTGAGGGCAGGCACAGCCCTTTCAGGTGTAAGTGACCACTCCTCTGCTCCCTCCTAGCACAGATGGCTCACCCCAGCTCCCTTTGTTTCACTGTCTGGAGAGAGGTGCAAACTGCCCAACTGTCAAACTGACCCAGACAGGTGAATCAACAAACAGACAGTCATAGAATGGTTTAAGCAAGAAAATGCCCACTTTCTAATAGTGGCATTTTCAAACACAAAATCTTAAAACCAACATTACAAAAAGATGTATTTTAAAAATGTGAGCTCAGAGATCCCAAACTCCACATGTCTATCTGCTCCCAAAGGGAATCTATGCTTTAATCATTTTTAAAGGCAGCCCCCATGTTAACCTATGCGAGAGATAGGCCTTGCAACAGTGAAAAACTAATTTGGCATTATTTCACTGTCAGGACATATAAAACACATCAGTATACATCCTACCTTAAAAATACACTGCACCCTGTCCATTGGGCTACCTAGGGGCTACCTTAGGGGTATCTCACATGTAAGAAAAGGGACGGTTTAGGCCTGGCAAGTGGGTACACCTGCCAAGTCCAATTGGCAGTTAAAATCTGCACACACAGACACTGCAGAGGCAGGACTGAGCCGTGTTTACAGGGCTACTAATGTGGGTGGCACAACCAGTGCTGCAGGCGCACTAGTAGCATTTGATTTACAGGCACTGACTGGGCACCTCTAATGCACTGTACTATGGACTTACCAGAATATCAAATATGCCAATCATGGAACGCCAATTACATACACATTTTATAAAGGAGCACTTGCACTTTAACACTGGATAGCAGTGGTAAACTGCCCAGAGTAACAAAAACAGCACACATTAACAACCTGGGAAACTGAGGAAAAAAGTTAGGGAAGACCACGCCAAGGATGAAAAGTCTAACAGTGCCCTCCTTGCATAATCCAGTCAACACCAGTTCAGGGACCCTCAGTCCCTACTCTGCTGTGAACCTGGACAACGGAAAGGAGAGTGACGGTGGTGCGCAGACCTCCTCCAGAGTGTCCCTGGGTTTTACCATCTTGGATTTCAAGGTGGTGGGGCACTCTGAGAGCATTTGAGTGGCAAGTGCCAGCAGGTGACATCAGGGCCATCCCCTGATAGGTGCTTATCTGTGTAGCTAGCCAATCCCCCTTGCTGGGCTATTTAGAGTCTCTGCTCTGGGTGTTTCCTCAGTTTCGGATTTCAAGCCTCCAGCAGCAATCTTCTGCATACTTTACTTCACCTTCTACTGACAAACCTGTATCTGGACCCTCCAGATCCTCTACAAACTGCAACAAAGAAGCAAAGACGACTTCTGCAACACTGTATCTTCAGCTCCTGCCAGCAACTGCAACTGTTTCCAGGTTGTGCATCGTCAAACTGTCACGTAGGCTCTCATTATCTTTATGAGACTACTGGATTTTGAGCCACAAGATCGTCCATGATGTGGAGGACTGAGTGTAGCCCACAGTAGATGAAGCTTGTCACTCCAAATCTGTGTTTTGCTCCGGCTAACTAGCAGTGCCTCATCTTTCCCAAATGGTAGAGACAATTGGGCAGCTGAGCGCATGACATCTCAGTACTTCTCAGGGAAGTCGTGGTCACTCAGGTCACAACCGGTTCTCTCATACACAGTGCGGTCTCATACATAAATGACAATAGAGGCAGTATAAGTTTTAAGCATTGGTTTAATAAACCCACTGCATTTTGGATAACAAAGCGTGAGCCGCAATAACCAGAACTACACAACACAATAATATTAAAATAGTAACGATGAGAGTGAAGCACAAGAATAAGGCTATCATAGTGCTGCTAGATTATTCTCTCTCTAAGTTATATTTCGAGCACAGCATGGTAAGCTCTAAGCCTGCCTTTCAGGTTCCCCTGGGAGGACATCAACCCTCATACCTCAGCAAAGGCCTGTAATCTGCATCAGCATCTGCTACGGGCCGTTCAGCATACAGTTGTGGCTCCCAGGCTGGAATCTCCCTCTTGACATGTACTAGGACTAGAAAGTATTTTTATAACTAACACGCAGATGTTCTAAGAAAATGTCTCTAAGTAAGGATGTGTATTTTCTACGAATGCTGGAGACTAAACTTCTACCACGTTTACCGGCAATGTACCAGACTGTAGCCTTGACTGAAGCACATGGCGATCAAGAATGCATTATTTGAAAACACAGTGCTGAACTAAGTTAGACAGTGTGATAGAAGAAATTAAAACAAGACAGTAAAAACTGGTTATTGTAAAATAACAGTGCAAAGCTCAATAAAATATATTTAGGGCAAAGTGCACCGCAGCCTAGTATGCTAAACTAACGTGCATGGAGCCATAGTTAAAATGGCTACACTACAAAACGACTGCCCTTCTTCAGCCTGCACCTGAAGAACGAAGGAATCTCTCTTGAAGTGAAGGAGTCACTTCCTTGCTTCAGCAGGAATCCATCTGTAGTAACGACTAGTGGTGTGGGTCTCCTCTCCTGATGAAGTACATGGATCCAGCAACACAGGTGGTGGACTGAAATTGTGCCAATGGTCCTAAGGTCCAGTTGTCCAACTTTGGTGGAGGTAAGAGCTTTCTTACCCAAGCAAGACAGTACCCCTGTGCACCGCATGAATTGCAGTTGCCAAGGCTTGTTGCAAACTTCCATAAAGTTCTTTGTATACAGCACAGCTCCAGGCCCCAGCACTCCTTCCTGTGACACACAGCTTCCTGAGTGGTTCTCCAGCGGCGTGGGATCCCTTTGTGTCATGCTGCATCGGCCTCCATTTGCACCTTCCTTGCCCTTGTGCTGTGGGTCTCCTGTGCATGCTGCCTGGTCTTCTGAGGGCTCTCTGAGCTGCTGAGAGCCCCCTCTGTCTAACCCTCCTGGGTAGAGTCCACCTGGTCCCTCCTGGTCCCAGGCAGCACCATTTGAGTTGCTTGTGCCAAGGCCTGTTTGCGAAATCCGGTGATCCGGTGATGCAAATCAGACTGCCATAATCCATCTGGCGTGGGACATCATCTGCACGAACCAGGAACCCGCATCCATCTTCTTGGGTGCAGTACTGACTGTTGTTCTTCACCCTTGGTTCTTCTTTTGCACCTTCATCTGGGTTAGCAGGGGCTCCTGTTCTCCCTTGACTCTTCAGTGCTTCTTTGACTTGGTCTTCTTCTTCCACAGGCCTTCGGGTCCAGGAATCCATTGCTGGTGTCTTGCAGTCTCCTCTGGTTCTTGCGTATTCTATCACGATTTCTTGTGTGTTCTAAGAGACTTACTGTGATTTACTCCTGTTTTCCTGGGCTCTGGGGTGGGTTCTATTACTTACCTTTGGTGTTTTCATACACTCCACTGCCCCTCTACACACTACACTTGCCTAGGTGGGAAACCGACTTTCACATTCAACTATTTTAGTATATGGTTTCTGTTCCCCCAAGGCCCATTTCAACCGATGGAGATTTTCACTACTTGCCCTGTTTTCTAACTGTTTTTACAGCTATTACTGTATTTTAGTGTATATAGGGTATATATTACTTACCTGCTAAGGGAGTATAGTCTCTAAAGTATTTTTGGTATTTGTGTCACCAAAATAAAGTACCTTCATTTTTGTAACACTGAATATTTTCTTTCATGTGTGTAAGTACTGTGTGACTACAGTGGTATTGTATTAGCTTTGCATGTCTCCTAGATAAGTCTTAGCTGCTCCACTACAGCTACCACTAGATAACTTGGCTTCTAGACACTGACTACAATTCACTAATAAGGGGTAACTGGACCTGGTATAAGGTGTAAGTACCTGTGGAATAAGTACTTGCAATTGCCTTATCACTCTCTCACTAGTGCTTTCCACAGGAAAGTGTACTCTATACCTACAGCTATACATACCTATATCTAGTACAGGATCTAGGGCCAGATGTAGGAAGCTGTTTGCATGGTGCAAACGGCCTAACGCGATGCACATTCACAAATTGCGAGTCGGTACCGACTCGCAATTTGTGAATGCGACTCGCAAATAGGAAGGGGTGTTCCCTTCCTATTTGCGACTCGCATCGCAATTCAGAATTGCTTTGTGACTGCGAATGCGGTCGCAAAGCAACTCGCAATTATCACCAGTGTCACACTGGTGGTAACTCATTCGCAAAAGGGAAGGGGTCCCCATGGGACCCCTTCCCCTTTGTGAATGTTCCCCAGAATGTTTTTTCAGAGCAGGCAGTGGTCCAATGGACCACTGCCTACACTGAAAAAATGAAACCAAATGGTTTCGGTATTTTTTTCATTTTGCAACTCGTTTTCCTTTAAGGAAAACGGGCTGCAAAATGAAAAAAAAACTGCTTTATTGAAAAATCAGTCACATACATTGAGGTCTGCTGACTTCAGCAGGCCACCATCCCTGTGAGTGAAGGGACTCGCTATAGGGTCGCAAAATGTGACCCACCTCATTAATATTGATGAGGTGGGTCTTTGCGACCCCATAGCGAGTCGCAAACGGTGTCTGGGACACCGTTCTGCATCCGAGATTGCGACTCGGAAATTGCGAGTCAGACAGACTCGCAATTTCCGAGTCGCAATCTCGGAGTTTGCTACATGTGGCCCTTAGTCTCTTATTTTCTTTTCTAAGAGAGTAGGGTTTAGATAGAGTAGGTCTTTTCTTTCCTCTCACTCTACTCTAACACTCAATACAAATGGTCTTCCTCTGAGGCCACCACTGGAGTCATGTGAATTCCCTATGAGAACATGACTTTCAAAGGACTAAGAGGG
This sequence comes from Pleurodeles waltl, assembly GCF_031143425.1. Classification (NCBI taxonomy): domain Eukaryota; kingdom Metazoa; phylum Chordata; class Amphibia; order Caudata; family Salamandridae; genus Pleurodeles; species Pleurodeles waltl. The sequence goes on along the minus strand of NC_090438.1, from coordinate 235,667,540 downwards.
CTTTGCTCAGAGAGAAACTTAGAGGTAGGCAAGAAGAATGTCCTTTTGGGTCTCCTTCTCCAGGATAACCAGGAGCAGTATGGTAACCAGGAGGAGGAGGGGTAGGGAGATTCTAACTCTTTAGTCTCAGGGAATCAGCCTGAAGATTCAGGGGTAGGCTCTTCACAAAATTTTTCCTGTAGCAAACCATCTAGTATAGCTGGCAGTGAGAGGGGTATTCACTCTGGGAAGGCTCCCTTTACAAGTAGAGGTCAGGTCACTAGGTTTACCAAGGCTAGGGAAAGATCTACCTCTGCCCTTTCTCATGTCACCTCAGTTTCTGAGGGGTCCCACAGTTCCACCTCAGGTGATGACTCCATAGATAGGGAGGTCAGAAAGCTGTGGTTGGAGGAGGCCAGACTGAGGCTGAAGCAGCAACAGCCAGCCCTAGATAGGGAGGCCTGAGCTGTGTAAAGAGAAAGGCAGGGGTTGGGGTTAGTTCCACAGGATGGCAGCAGCAGAAGTTTCAGGAATTATGGTGTTAGGAACAATACTTTTGAATCCAGAAACTTGCACAAAATTGTTCCCCCCTAACAAGGAGGGGGATGGCATCTACAAGTAGTTTTCTGCACTTGAGAGGGGCTGTAAAGTAAAGAGGGTCCCTCAGATGGAGTGGGCTGCCATTCGGTGGTTGTCCTTTTCTGGCGAGGGGGGGGATAGACTTCTCACTGTCAGGGAGCAAGATTCAGATAAATACAATGTTTTGAAGACAACACTTTTGGATGGACTTGGCTTAACCACTGACCAATATAGAATTAATTTCAGAGAGACCACAACAGAGTATTCACAAGATTGGATAGACTTTGTGGACTGTTCTGTGAAGGCTTTGGAAGGTTGGTTACATGGGAGGAAAGTGTCTGACTATGAGGGTCTTTATAATCTGATTACGAGAGAGCATATTCTGAAACATTGTGTGTCTGACTTATTGCACCAGTACTTGGTAGACTCAGGTCTGACTTCTCCCCAAGAATTGGGAAAAAAGGGAGACAAATGGGTCAGAACAAGGGTGAGCAGAAAAGCTCATAAAGGGGGTGACAAGGACAAGAAGAAGGATGGCAAGTCATATGAAAAAGGGGGGACAAAGATAAAAAGTCAGAGTCTTCATCAGGCCCCCAAAAATCCTCTTCCAACCAACAGAAAAAGCCTTGATGTTACATGTGTAAAAACAAAGGCCATTGGACAAGTGACCCCACTTGTCCCAAGAAAAACACCAATGCTCCCACCACCACAACCCCCACTGCTTCCACTAGTGCCCCTAGTAATAGCAGCGGTGGTGGGAAAAATACTAAAAATAACCAGTCCAAGGAAGTAGCATGGCTCATTTTGGATAATGTAGTGGGGGTTGGTTTAATTAGGGAAACCACTGAGGGTATTTTACTCCCAGATGGCGGCATTGACCTTGCCACCCTTGTTGCTTGACCCCTTAAGATGGATAAGTATAAGCAACAACCCCTAATAAATGGTGTTCAGGTTGAGATCTACAAGGACACAGGTGCCAGTGTAACAATGGTGATAGAAAAGCTGGTAGCCCATGAGCAACAATGACTTGGTCAACAGTACCAAGTGACTGACGCCCATAATAACACTGTTAGCCACCCCATGGCTGTTGTGAATCTCAACTGGGGTGGTTTCTGGTCCAAAGAAAGTTGAGGTACTCCACTGATCTATCTAGAGTGTCTACTGGGCAATGATCTGGAGATTTTAGCTTGGGCTGAAGTGGAAATGAAGGCTCATGCAGCAATGCTGGGCATTCCTGGGCACATCTTTGCTCTCACCAAGGCTCAGGCCAAGAAGCAAAGGGGACAGGGAAACTTGGATCCTGAAACAATGGACCAAGTGCTCCCAAAAACTAGGGGTATAAAGGGTAAACCTTTATCTCATATCTCTCCCTCTTCTGAAGATTCCCCTTTTGACAAGGAGGAGTCAACTACCTACGCAGAACCTACACCAGAGGATCTCTAAGCTGACACAGCTGAGCTTTTGGATGTAGGGGGCCCTGCGAGTGTGAGTGTGGCACAGCAGACCTGACCCACTTCAGATGGTTTGAGACAACAAGCTGTCAAACAAGAAGCAGGGATGCCAGTGACTCTCACAAAGTGTATTGGGAAAACAATCTCCTTTATACAGAGACAAGTGACCCAAAACCTGGTGCTACCAGGAGACTGGTCATTCCTTTGCAGTATAGATAATGTATTCCAACACTGGCATAGGACATTGCCCTTGCTGGACATTTAAGGCAAAGCAAGACTTGGGACAGAGTGGTCCCTCACTTTCACTGGCCTCATATGTCTGAAGCCACAAAAGAGTTCTGTCACTCTTGTGTCACTTGCCAGGGCAGTGTTAAGACAGGTGATACCCCAAAGGCCCCCTTGATCCCACTGCCTATGGTTTAGGTGCCATTAGAAAGGGTAGGGGTTGATATAGTTGGCCACATTGACCCTCCTACTGCTTCTGGCAATAGGTTGATCTTGATGGTAGTGGACCATGCCACCAGATATCCAGAAGCACTGGATCCTGAGGGCCACTACAGCTCCTGCAGTGGCAAAGGCCCTCCTGGGAATGTTTTTCAGGGTGGGACTTCCAAAAGAGGTAGTATTAGACAGGGGTAGTAACTTCATGTCTGCATACTTAAAAGCAATGTGGAAAGAGTGTGCTGTAACTTATAAATTCACCACACCTTATCCATTCTCAGACAAATGGATTGTTGAGAGGTTTAATAAAACTCTCAAAGGTATGATCATGGGACTATTGGAAAACTCAGAATGTGATGGGATGCCCTATTGTCATGCCTCATTTTTGCCTACAGGGAAGTACCCCAGAAAGGAGTGGGCTACAGCCCATTTTAACTACTTTTTGGTCATCCTGTTAGGGGTCCACTTGCACTTGTGAAGGAGGGGCGGTAACAACCCTTAAAGAACCCCAAACAAGATATAGGCCCTCATTATGAACACGGCAGTCCGTACCACACTGCCAGCGGTGGCGGTAAAAAACACAAACAGAGGAGCGGTCCAGACCGCCAAATAATGAACCAATCGAAACACAGGCATCCAGAAAACCACCCGCTGCCAGTAGAGGAGTGCCACCGATGACAGCAGAGTCCGCCCACAGGCCGACAGAAAGGCCAAACCCGCCCATTAAATAATGAACCATTATTCAGCCACCAGCTCCGGGGCAGGAACCACGGCCATGCAAGTCCAGGCGGAAATGAACCAAATCCAATGAAACACTCATCGGAGGCCCACACAACGCAATGAAGTAGACATGGATAGAGAGCTGCAGATCGTGCCAGCCCTGCTCCTTGCCATATACCTCCATGACCGATACCGCCGGTGAAGATGACGACGGTAAGTACCGCAACCTACGAAACAAGGGAGGAAAGGGCACAGTTACATACCCACCCACTCCACCCACCCTGAAATGCCCCCAACCTTCCCAGCAGCACAACCCATACACCCCACAGCAAGAGGTACTTACCCGACACAAGGCAAATCCAGCTTGACCACAGTGCATACAAATGCCCCACACCCACAAACAATGAAGCGATAGACCAGGGTTCAACAGTGTGCCGCCAAAACACAAGCCACACAGAATTATTTATTAAAGCTCACAGAGCCAACTACTTCCAACTAGGCCAATGGCCAGTCTGTAGCGCAACAAGTGCCATGGGCCACAATGGACCAACCTAACTCCCAAAAGTGCATGGTACTCCACCTAATGGGGCAACAAAGGGGCATCCAGGCACCTCATGGAACAGGGGTAGGGAGTGATGGGGGTGGGGATTTGCTATGGGGGTAGGGTTTGGACTTTCGCTTGGAAGGTGGAGAGGGTATGGGTTTATCCTTTGAAGGTTGGGGGTGTTGTTTTGAGCGGGTGGAGCCAGATGGACTTAGCTCTGCACGGGGCTTCTTCTTCTCTGGGGAAGAGGCACAGGAATGTGAGGGGCGGACAGGGGTGGGCTGTGAAGTGGAAGGAGTGGAAAGGGCAAGGAGGTGTGCACTCTTAGGCACAAGCCGGGGTGGGCCAGTGGGTTGGAAGAGGTCAGCACCGGAGAGGAAAAGTTTCTTCAGAGCAATTGGGGTGGTCCTGGATGAGGGCGTGGGAGTGGAGGCAGAGGGTGTGGACGTATGTGGGGTAGGGGTGCGTGTACTGGGTGCAGGTGACTGGATAGTATGCTGAGGTGTGGTGGATGTGTATAGGGTGGGAGTCTTGGTGCGTTTTTTGTTTTTGGAGGAGGGGGTGGACACAGTGGGAGAAGACAGGCTGCCAGTGTGGATGTATGTTGTGTGGGTGTCTGCAAGTCTGGTGAGTGTGCTGCATGTGTCAACTACAGTAGTTGTGGTGAGTGCAGGTGTGGTGTCTGGGGTCCATGTATGGATGTCTGCTATTGCGGTGAGTGCAGTAAGAGGAGCAGCAACAGTGACTGAAAGTACAGTGCATGAGGGTGTGCATGTAAAGTGGACAGACAGGAAGGCGGAAGAGGTGGGCACACTGGGGGAAGTGGATGTTGTTGTGTGTGAATGTTTATATTGGCTGTGTGAATGCTTTTGGAGGAAGGTGTGGTGCTTGTGTTTTGAAGTGTGCTTCTTGTGTGTTGATGTGCTTGACTGCGTATCAGATTGTGTGCTTTGGTCGAGTGAAGGGAGTGGGGTGCTGGAAGAGGTAGAGGAGGTTGGAGGGGGTACGGAATGGCCTGGGAAACTGGCTGCCATCCAAGAGGAGGCCTGAGTCTGAAAAGATCTCTGTAGGGCAGACACAGCACCGTGAATGCCTTCCAGATAGGCATTGGTCTGCTGCACCTCTGATACTAGCCCTTGGATGGCATCGACAATGGTTGTCTGCCCTACAGAGATGGTTCTCAAGAGGTCAATAGCCTCCTCTGTGAGGGCAGCAGGGCTGAATGGGGCAGGGGAGGAGGTGCCTTGGGCGAAGGAGACGCCCACCTTTCTGGGTGAGCGGGAACGGGCAACTCAGTGGGGAGCAGAAGGGAGGGTGGTGATGGAATGGGGGTGGCGGAAGATGTCACAGTCCGCCACTACCGGGGAGCCCCCATCGGAAGAGGTATCGGAGTCACTACCTCCAGTGGTAGTTACCTCCCCTGTGGTACTCCCCTCGCCCTCCCACCCACTGGTCCCCTTGGCATCGGATGTCTCTTCCTCCGAGGATCCGTGGGCCACTGCTTCCCCACTTGCCGCTGCCTCAGCTCCCTCACCATATGTTGCTGATGTACCAAAAAAACACAAGAGAACAGGGATTGGGAGACAAAACAGGAGAGATACTTGTAAATAGCTGAATGGAGGTACATAGTAGCCAGACAAGAAGAAGACACCCCCAACAGGCAGCACCGTTCACTTTGCCCATGGCCATGCCCCTGACTACTGACCAGAACCCTGCTCTGCACCCATCCCCTGAACTACCTAAGGCCTGACATGTGGGAGACCTGACAAAGACACCCCTACACCCTACGGGGACCATCATTTAGATAGACAACAGTCAGAGTCCCTGCCTCTAAGCAGCATGAACCCTAATGCACACACAGACATCCTTCCAGACTTAATTTTGTGACATGAGCACTCACCCCCTTGTGACTGCTGTGCAGCCTTCAAGTAGTCATCCAGGGCTGGGTATGCCACCTCCAAGATACGTTGCATGAGGGTGCTGTATGTCCTGACCAGCTAACTCAGAGAGGGGACAAGAGTGATGGAGATGATGAGGAAGGGGAAGATGTCAATTCCAGGACCCAACTGATACAACTCTACTTCTAGTAACTATGTGGGACTTAGGGCTGACATTGGGGTTTGTGACACACAATGTCAGTGTGCTTTGTCATATAGGGGGAGTTTAATTCTTATATGTGAAACAGGGTCCAGGTCTGCATGGTACAGATTTCAATTTAGTGCATTTACTTTGGGGCCACATTTAGGCACACATGAGTCCTTTCATGCAACGATTTGACAATAAAGTGGTTATCAGCCAGTTGCATCCATACCTCACTTTGTTCACATTTTATGACAGGGGACAGTGTTACAGGTGTGATATATGTTTTATTGGTGGCAGGTGGTGAATAGTGCTATTTACAGTGATTCCAAGTGGTCATTGGTGGGTGTCCTCGATGCCAACATGGTGGCAGCCTTGTTGGTAGTATTGATGGGTCCATCAATTCTTACATTAGTTCATATTGCCTCCTAGCAAAGTGTGGTGGTTGATTGAGTAGGATGGTTGCTGTGCAGATTGTTGCTGAGTTACTTCTTCAAGGGGGCCTTGTTCTTTGCTGGGGTTCCAGTGCCATATCTTGGCCTGAGGGTCCGTTTGGGCGCCTGCTGTTGATCTTGAGGGGATGACATGGTTAGCCCTTGGGTTTCCTGTGAGGGTAGTTCCTGAGATGTTTCTGATGATGGTGTAATTGCCAGGTCTGTGTCCGGTGCTGTAGTGGGGGCCTCCTGTCCTATGTGGGTCTCAGACTGGGTTTGTACCAGCTGCAGCAGTGCTCCTGCCATCCTGGCCATTGTGGTGTTGTGCTGTTTCCACTGCTCCATGGCCTGTTGGTGGTGTTCCTGCTGCATTCTCTGACTGTGCTCCAGGGTGGATACTATCTGTGCCAACCTGTCATGGGTATGCTGGAAGGTCCTCAATACCTCAGATATCACGTCCTGGGCTGCTGTATCCATCCTGTGGCCTCCCCCCTGGCCCATTGAGGCCCTTGCACTTGCCCTAGCCCTCTGTGCCTGTGTCCCCTGCACAGGTTTGGCAGTACCACCTGTACTGGGGCCCTCGCCTCTTGCATGTTGGGAGTGGGAGACTGCGTCCTCTGTACCTGTGTTCCACCAGTTTGCAGCCTGGATACACTGGTGTGGGGACGCTTGCCCTGGGCTGCTGTTCTTGACTGGGTGGTAGTGGTGTCAGTGGTATCCTGGGTGGGGCTGCTGCATGGTGACAGTCCAGGACTGTGTGAGGGGCCTGCCTGCTCATCAGTGTCCAGGGATCCTTCACCAGTGTCCTGTGAGCATTACAGGTATGGTCTATATGGGGTAAATGTTGATGACTAACCGAATCCATTCTTCCAGTGAGTCCAGTGAGTCCCTCAGGGTGGAGGATGGCCAGTACCTTTTCCTCCCAGTCGATGTATTCGGGTGGTGTTGGTGGCGGTCCTCCCCCAGTCTTCTGGACTGCAATATGGTACCTTGATGCCATGCCCCTGACCTTCCCCCGCAGGTCGTTCCATCTCGTCCGGATGTCGTCCCTGGTGTGTGGATGGTATCCCACTGCATTGACCCTGTTGATGGGTGTTTGCTGCACCTCGGCCTGAATATTTGTGGCTCCACCTTCAGGATCTCGTCCACCATGGTCCTAGACTCTCTTTTTGTGAAGTATGGATATTTGGGGGGTGACAAGGTGAGTGTGGTGATTGGTGTCGGGGCTGGAAATGCGGTGAGGGTGCTCTTCTGTGGGTCAGTGTGCGCCTCGTATATTGTGGCATTCGGTGTCTGCTTCTGGCGTTCTCTGTCTTCTTTGGCCTAGTTTCGTTGCAAAGGATTGTGGGGTGTGTCTAGGAGTGTTTTATAGGGTTATGAATGTGTCAGGTGTGTGGGTTTCAAGCTTTTTTAATGTGTGCACTTCTTGCTGTTAAGTCCACTTGCCGCCCATGGCGGTCGGCACTGTCAATCGTCGTCCGGCCTCCACTGTCCGCCAAGGTGATTTGTGCAACATTATTTGGAGGGCGGGATGTGGGTGTGCTCGGCAGGGGCGGAGTGGAGAGGTACAGCATTTCCGCCGACAAGGTCATGGCGGTAACTGGTAGTCCAGTGATTTTTGGCGTGGTTGGAATTTTCGTTCATTATATGGTGGGTGTCCATTCACCGCCTATGGCGGTCGTCTGTTCACTGCCGCAGTGGTGGTCTGCGGTGTTTACTGCCTTGTTCATAATAACCGCCATAGTGGACTACGTACTTGGCCTAAGATCTAGAATGGCTGAGTGTATGAAAAAAGTCACCAATCACCTGTGGGTACTAGAGCCTGTGGCACCAAGAGCACTCCAGGACAAATGGAGTGGCCCACATCTGATAGTGGAAAAAAGGGTGAGGTCACATATTTAGTGGAGCTAGGCACTCCCAGAAGTCCTCTAATAGTACTTCATGTGAACTGCCTGAAACCCTACTTTGATAGGGCAGACTTAACCCTACTCATGGCCACTTATGAGGGACAGGAAGGAAGAAGAGAGTGACTCCCTCCCTGATCTCTTCTCCAACACTGCAATTGATGGCTCAATGGAAAGGGTTGTTCTTCCAGATCGCCTTTCAAAAGAGCAAAAGGAGGATCACAGGAACCTCCTAGGAAAGTTTTCTGGGCTGTTCTCTCTGACACCTGGTCAAACCACTTGGTGTGAACACACCATAGATACTGGAGACAGTTTACCTATCAAAAGTAAGATTTACAGACAACCTGACCATGTCAGGGACTGCATTAATTCAGAAGTTCAAAAAATGTTGGACTTAGGAGTAACCGAGCACTCAGATAGACCCTGGGCCAGCCCAGTGGTACTAGTACCAAAGCCTCATTCTCAGAAGGGTAAAAAGAAGATAAGATTTTGTGTTTATTATAGAGGGCTCAATACAGCCACAAAGACTGATGCTCACCCTATACCCAGGGCAGATGAGCTTGTAGATACACTGCATCTGCCAATTATCTAAGCACGTTTGACTTGACTGCAGGGTATTGGCAGATCAAGCTATCAGAAGAGGCTAAACCAAAAACTGTATTCTCTACCATTGGATGGCAATATCAATTTAAAGTTATGCCCTTTGGCTTGAAGAAAGCACCTGCCACTTTCCAGAGGCTGGTGAATCAGTTGTCCAAGGTCTGGAAGCTTTCAGTGCAGCATATCTTGATGATATTGCTGTATTCACCTTCACCTGGGATAACCACCTGTTCCACCTATGGAAAGTTGCAAAAGGCAAGCCTCACTATCAAGGCTTCAAAGCGCCAGAGAGGACAGGGGAAGTTGGTTTATCTGGGACACCTAGTTGGTGGGGAACAGATTGAACCACTGCAGGGGAAGATTCAGACTATTTCAAACTGGTCTCACCCTACTGCACAGACCCAGGTCAGAGCCTTTCTTGGTATCACTGGGTACTACAGGAGGTTCTTTAAGAATTATGGCTCCATTGTTGCCCCGCCTAATGACCTCACTTCCAAAAAGATGTCTAAGAAGGTATTGTGGACATCTAGCTGTCAGAAACCGTTTGAGGAGCTTAAGCAGGCTATGTGTACTGTACCTGTCCTAAAAAGCCCAAACTATTCAAAAAAGTGTATTTTCCAGACAGATGCTTCATACATAGGGGTTAGGGCAGTGCTATCACCCCTCATTTCAGAGGACTAGGATCAACCTGTTGTTTTGATTAGTAGAAGGTTGACCCCTAAAGAAAAGCATTGGTCAGCCATAGAGAGGGAGGCCTTTGCTGTGGTAGGTGCACTGAAGAAGCTGACACCGCACTTATTTGAGACTCACTTCATAGTTCAGACAGACCACAAACCTCTCTTATAGTTAAAGTAAATGAAAGGTGAAAATCATGAATTGTTGAGGTGGTCCATTTCCCTACAGGGGAGGGACTTTACAGTGGAACACAGACCTGGGAGTAACCACTCCAAAGCAGATGGACTCTCCAGATATTTCCACTTAGATACTGAAGATTCATTTGGGCAAGGTTAGCCTTATTGTCCTTCAGTGGGGGGGGGGACTGTGTAGGAAAGAACCCTCTTTTTGGTATCTTACACCCCAATTTCTGCCTGATGTCAGTGTGTTTGACTGTGTCACTGGAGTCCTGCCAACCAGGACCTCAGTGCTTATGCTCTCTCTCCTACTTGTTGTCACTGCATACTGGTTACCCAGTACTTAATCCCAAATTGGCATACTGGTCACGCCTTATAAGTCCCTAGTATATGGTACTTAGGTACCCAGGGCATTGGGGTTCCAGGGGATCCCTATGGGCTGCAGCATTATGTTTGCCACCTATAGGGAGCCCATGCAAAGGCTTCTGCAGGACTGCCATTGCAGCCTGCGTGAAAAGGTGCATGCACCCTTTTACAGCCATTTTCACTAGACCAGGTCACTTATAAGTCACCTAAATGTCAGGCCTTCTCACCTTGAAGGCTGGGTGCAAAGTACCTGTGTGTGAGGACACCCCTGCACTAGCAGAGCTGCCCCACATCACCCTGGACCATTTTCACAGACTTCGTGAGGGCGGGGACACCATTTTACGCGTGCACTGGACATGGGTCAATACCTATGTTCAGCTTCAGAATGGCAACTCTGAATAAGGCCATGAAAGGTGTCTAAAATCTAGGAATTGTACACCAATACTCAATCTAGTATTGGTTGCACAATTCCATGCACTATGTGGGCTCCACAGTGGTTCCCCAGCACTGCCATACCAGCCTTCTGAGGTTTTCTGGGCAGCTCCAGCAGATGCCACCTCACAAACAGGTTTATGCCTTCCTGTTGCTTGAGCAGCTCAAGCCCAAGAAGGCAGAGCAAAGGATTTCCTTTGGGAGAGGGGTGTTACACCCGCTCCCTTTGGAAATAGGTGTTACAGGCATGAGAGTGGTAGCCTCCCAGAGCCTCTGAAAATGCTTTGAAGGGCACAGATGGTGCCCTCCTTGCATAATCCAGTATACACCGGTTCAGGGACGCCTTGTCCATGCTCTGGCGTGAAATTGGACAAAGGAAAGGGTGACTACTCTCCTGTCCATCACCACCCCAGTGGTGATAACCAGATCTCCTCCAGAGTGTCCCTGGGTTTTGCCATCTTGGATTCCAAGGTGGTGCGGCAATCTGGGAGCATCTGAATGGCCAGTGCGAGCAGGTGAAGTCATAGCCCTCCCATTATAGGTGCTTACCTGTGTAGGTAGCCAGTCTCCCTTTCAGGGCTATTTAGGGTCTCTCCTCTGGTTGTTTCCTCAGATTTGGGTTCCAAGACTCCAGCAGGAATCCTCTGCATACGTTACTTCATCTTCTACAGACAAAACTGCATCTGGACCCTCCATGAGCTCTGCAAACTGCAACAAAGAAGCAAAGATGACTTCTGAAACATTTTATCTTCTGCTCCTGCCAGCAACTGCAACTGTTTCCAGGTCATGCATCCTCTGAGGACTGCCTGTCTTTAGGCTCCACCAGGAGAACAAAGGGATCTCCCTTGAAATGAAGGAGTCACTTCCCTGCTTCAGCAGGCACCCCTCTACAGCGATGACCGGTGGCGTGGATCCAACAACACAGGTGGTAGACTGAAGTTGTCCTGATGTTCCTATGGACCAGATGTCCAACTTTGTTTGAGGTAAGAGCTTGCCTCCCCACGAAAGACAGTATACCATACACATCATGATTTTCAGTTGGCAATGCTTGTGTGCAACCTTCCACAAACTTGTTCGTGTAAAGCACAGCTCTGTCCCCCAGCACTCATTCCTGCAATGCACAGCTTCCTGAGTAGTTCTCCGGTGGCATGAGATCCCTTTGTATCATGCTCCATTGGCCTCTATTTGCACCTTCCTTGTCCCTGTGCTGTGGGACTACCCTGCACGCTGCCTGGTCTTCTGAGGGCTCCCTTAGTTGCTGAGAGCCCCCTCTGTCACCCCTCCTGGGTCAGAGGCTACCAGGTCCCTCCTGGTCCCCGGCAGTGCCATTTTCTGCTAACCACAAGCTTTGTGTGTACTAAGGCTTGTTGGTGGAATCCAGTGAAGCAAACCAGACTACAATCATCCATGTAGCGTGGGACATCATCTGCATCAAGCAGGAACCCGCATCCATCTTCTTGGGTGCAATACTGACTGTTCTTCTCCACCAGTGGTTCTTCTTTTGCACCTTCATCCGGGTTAGCAGGGGCTCCTGTTCTCCTTGGACTCTTCAGTGCTTCTTGGACTTGGTACACTTCTTCCACAGGTCTTCAGGTCCAGGAATCCATTGCTGGGGTCTTGCAATCTCTTCTGGTTCTTGCATTATCTTCTATCACAACTTCTTGTGTGTTCTAGGAAACTTACTGTGATTTACTCCTGTTTTTCTGGGCTCTGGGTTGGGTTCTATTACTTACCTTTGGTGTTTTCTTACACTCCCAGCACCCCTCTACACACTACACTTGCCTAGGTGGGAAACCGACTTTCACATTCCACTATTATAGTATATGGTTTGTGTTCCCCCAGGCCCATTGCAACCTATTGTGATTTTCACAATTTTGCACTGTTTCCTGTTTTTATAGCCTTTGGCATTCATGTCACTAATCTGAAAAGTCCCTTTATTTTTGTAACACTGAGTATTTTCTTTCATGTGTGTAAGTACTGTGTGACTACAGTGGTATTGCATGAGCTTTGCATGTCTCCTGGATAAGTCTTGGCTGCTCAGCTACAGCTACCCCTAGACAGCCTGGCTTCTAGACACTGATTACATTTCACTAATAAGGGATAACTGGACCTGGTATAAGGTGTAAGTGCCTTTGGCACCCACTACAAACCAGCCTAGCATCCTACACCTCCAACTCTGCAACTCAAGATGCATCTTGTAGTAGAATTGGTCATTGATTTGCCTCCTCAGTATTTGATCCAAATCTGGTTCCACAGTTGTGAGTCTCTTTTGTGTTGATATACTATATAGCATACCACACTTTACTATGATCTTGCACCATTTCTCAAGGCTATATTGAAGCACACCAACACTCTTGTGAAGACTATAGAGAATTGAGAAACACACAGGCCCATATTTATACTTTTTGACGCAAAACTGCGCTAACGCAGTTTTGCGTTGAAAAAATTAGCGCCGGCTAACGCCATTCTGAAGCGCCATGCGGGCGCCATATTTATTGAATGACGTTAGCCGGCGTTAGCCGCCGGCGCCGTCTGGTGTGCGTTAAAAAAAACGACGTACACCAGGCAGCGCCGGCGTAGGGGGAAATGGAGCTTGGGCGTCAAGAAATGGGGCAAGTCAGGTTGAGGCAATTTTTGCGCCTCAACCCGACTTGCGCCATTTATTTTTCACTCCCAACCCCCATAGAAATGACTCCTGTCTTAGCAAAGACAGGAGTCATGCCCCCTTGCCCAATGGCCATGCCCAGGGGACTTCTGTCCCCTGGGCATGGTCATTAGGCATAGTGGCATGTAGGGGGGCACAAATCAGGCCCCCCTATGCCACAATTTTTTTTTATAAAAAACACTTACCTGAACTTACCTTAATGTCCCTGGGATGGGTCCCTCCAGCCTTGGGTGTCCTCCTGGGGTGGGCATGGGTGACAGGGGGGGTCCTTGGGGGCATGGGGGGCACCTCTGGGCTCCTTCAGAGCCCACAGGTCCCTTAACGCCTGCCTTTTGCAGGCGCTAAAAAACGGCGCAAAAGCGGCCGTACGTCATTTTTTTTGACCCGCCCACTCCTGGGCGTGATTTTTGCCCGGGAGTATAAATCCCACGCACATGCCTCGGAGTCGATTTTTTAGACGGGAACGCCTACCTTGTATATAATTATTGCAAAGTAGGTGTCCACGCTAAAAAATGACGCTAACTCCATGGACTTTGGCGCTAGACGCGTCTAACGCCAAAGTATAAATATGGAGTTAGTTTTGCGTCGAAATTGCGTAAAAAAAAACGACGCAATTTCGGCGCAAACGGAGTATAAATATGCCCCACAGTATGTCCAATACCTACAGATCCAATTTTGTCATATATATAAATTTGAGTTGTAGAACTGACACATCGAGTCAAAGTGGTAAATTCAAAAGCTGTTTAATGGTGCACATTTGAGCAGAGAGCCACAGAAAGCGAGCACGTGTTTTGCCCTCAAGGGTGTATCTACCTGGGGCTTTTTTCTTGGCTGAAAAGATAACGTTGCAGTCAGTTTTAGAAGGAACAAATGGGAAAGAAAGCCTTGATCCCATATATTTCCTGTGGTGTCCATTGATAGGGAGAAGTCCCTAGATATACCCAGTGCGTCTGGTGCAAAATAAGCAGAGGAGAAATTTGGGAGACGAGATTCAGGCCCACATTATGACATTGATGATAAGTCCAGCTTACTGCCGCCAAGATACTGCGATCGCGGTGGTATAACACTACCCATATTTTGACCCACACATAGCAATCTGTCATTATACGGCCACACACACAAGACTGTCAGCCCAAAGGTCAGTGATAAACTGGCAGTGGAAAAACCGTTATGCCAACAGAACTACGCCCACAGCATTATGACCCACGAATCACCGCGGCAGACATTCAACAGCGGTAAACCATTTGCGGTAAATACCACAGCGCTCAAAATACACACACACATACAAGACAACACTACATTGGTCAATTTGAATAACACACACCTGACACGGATACACACACTACACCCACACACCCACAACACTATAAAACACACACATTACCCATATCCCTTCACGACTAACAAAAATTGCCACTAGAGAGAGATACAGCAAGAGCACCCACACAACCAGAGTCACAGAACACCATTACCCATACGCCATCCACACACCTCACAGCACACACCCTCACACACACCACTCACACTACACCCATGGCACCACAAATACACCCCAGGTTCTCAGAGGAGGAGCTAAGGGTCATGGTGGAGGAAATTATCTGGGGAGAGCCAATGCTATTTCCGAATACAGCTGCAGCAGACATCCATCGCTAGGAAGATGGAGCTACAGTAGAAAATCGTGGACAGGGTCAACGCCGTGGGACAGCACCCAAGAACAAAGGATGACATCAGGAAGAGGTGGAACGACCTACGGGAGAAGGTACGTTCCGTGGCAGCAAGACACCAGATAGCAGCACAGAGGACTGGCAGTGGACCCCCACTTCCTCCCCCAAAACTAACAACAATGGAGGAGCAAGTCTTGGCAATCATGCATCCTGAGGAATGGCAGGAGTAGCAGGAGGACTGGACTCTGATAAGTCAAATCTCTATTACTATCACCCCCCTACCTGCATGCCATCACATACCCCCACCCCTACCTTAACCCCCATCATCTCACCACCTCACACCCACCCCACCATCTCACCCCACCCATCCCAATATCAAGCACTGCATGCATAACCAATGCATGGACATCACTCACAGCCCTGCAAGGACACCCATCACTAAAGCATGCACATTAGAGCGAAGAACCTAGCCCACAAAGGCAAAGCTGACAGGGCAATCACAATCATAAAGGACAACACACCCATGCACAACATGTCACACGCAGAAACAATAACACTGCATTTACATCCCCAAATGTCCCACACCCAAAACCACTGGGGAGGAGGTGCCAGCAATATCTAGTCCCCCACAGAAGAAGCCCACAGTGATGACAGCAGCTTTGCTCACCTGGATCTGGATGAACTACCTGGCCCATCAGAGATCTCTGGACAGTCGGTTACCCAAGCACAGTCCCATACCACCACAGAGCCTCTCCCCTCAGGAAACATCACCACAGCACCCACCCAGCTGGCCCATATCTCTGTCCCCAGGACACATCAATCAACAGTGTGTCCACCACTACAGGGACCGCAGACAACCCCACAAACACAGGACGATCATGGACCTGGAGTCAGTGGCAGTGGGCACACGGTTCAGGGGACAGAGGCACAGGACAACAGGGAAGCTGGGAGGACTGCTGTGCGACAGGAGGAGGACAGGCCCAGGGAACCGACTCTCCAGGAGGCACTCACCAACATCCTGGGAGTACACCACCATTCCCAGGAGACGATGTGCCAGATACTGGCCAAGTTGCAGGAGACCCAGCTGCTGCAGGAGGGACAATACCTAGGGATCAGGGAGGGCCTGAGGGACATCCACACCATCCTTGTCACCATTGCAGGGGTGCTGGCAGACATGGCCAACACCATGAGGGAGGCAGTGGCACACCAATAGGCCCCTGACACTAGCCACACCGATGAACAGCCCTCCACCTCAGCTGATGCTAGTGAACAGGAGGCCCCACCACAGGGACAGGCCACCAGCACCCCATTCCCTGCAGAAGGAGAACCACCAGGCAAACGGTCCCTGTGATCCTGGCAGAAGCCAGAGACTATTGCCAAGACCCCCGCCAGGAAATAAGACTCTCCTGATTGTCACCCTTGTGTCCCACTCTGTCACCCTGTCCACCTTGAACTGCCATTGCACCACTTCCTATGCACCCTTGGACAATGTACCTATGATACAAATAGACTGGACTCTATCCTGGACTGTCCTTCACCACCCCTTCAACCTATAGCAATACCCCATCCACTTATTAGCACATTAAGAAACATATTGAGTCTGTCAAGCAATTGAACTATGTATTTGTTTCACAATCTGTAGACATTGCAATACAACTGTACAGCCATGTATACTTAGGTATGACCTGTATTTTGCTGCAATCAATACACCAGGAGCCAGAGAGGGGCACCGATATCTATAAATAGACATGGCAAAGGGTACAGTAAGTGGCCATAATAGTGGGAACATCAGCCTAGCAGTGAAAACTTACAACACAAAACTGCAATGGTAATTGAAGTTACAGTGTCTTACCTGTGTGTCACTGGAAGTACTGTCGAATTATTGCTGTTCTGTTGTCCACATCCTCATCCTCTGCCTCATCTTCGTCACTGTCCACAGACTCCACTGCTGCCACACGCCCGTCTCCAGCCTCATCCTCCTGTAGAAAAGGCACCTGGCGTCTCAAGGCAAGGCTATACAACATACAGCATGCCATGATGATCTGGCACACCTTCTTGGGTAAGTAGCACAGGGAACCACCTGTTAGATGGAGGCACCAAAACCTGGCCTTCAGGAGGCCAAACGTTAGCTCTATAATTCTTCTTGTTCGCCCATGTGCCTCATCGTAACATTCCTCTGCCCGTGTCCTGGCATTCCTAACCGGGGTCAGTAGCCATGAGAGGTTGGGGTAACCAGAGTCAAATATTGAGGGATACCAGTTAGCCAGACACTAACCCTTAGGTCCTACCCCACACCCAAATACCAACATCCACTGGAGGGGAACCACAGGCTCACCTATTAGCCACACCTGGTACCTCTGGAGTTGAGCCATCGCATATGGGATGCTGCTATTCCTCAGGATAAAGGCATCATGCACAGACCTAGGATACGTTGCATTGACATAGGAGATGTACTGGTCCACCAGGCACACTATCTGCACATTCATAGAGTGAAAGCTCTTTCGATTTCTGAAAACTTTTTCATTTCTCCGGGGGGGGCAGAGGGGGACAAAGGCAATATGTGTACCATCTATTTCCCCCATTATGTTGGGGATATGTCCGATTGCATATAAATCAGCTTTCACTGTGGCCAAATCCTCCACCTGGGGGAAAACAAGGTTGTTGCGCATGTGCTTCATCAGGTCAGCACGTTTGAGAACATTGGCTGTGACATTCCTGCTGCCAATCCCACTGTCACTTGGAAAGAGCCAGTTGCCTAGAAATGGAGCACAAATAGGGCTTGCACGAGAGGGGGATCCCAGTGGGGTGACGGATAGCTGAGATCAGGTCTGGCTCCAATTGGGCACACTGCTCTTGGATTGTAAATATCAAGTCTGTAGGTGAGGATAATGTGCCTGTCCTCCATTGTTGCCAAGTCCACCAGGGGCCTGTACACGAGGGGATGCCTTCATCTCCTATTCATCCACAGCGGTTGTAATCTAAGGGGCAAAACAATAAGCATCTGGTCAATTTTCAACATTTATTAAACGTACAGTGCATTGCATGTTGTGACAGAAACAATAAGTTGATGTGCCTATGTGTGCTGTGATGCAGTTAGGTGCCATGGCCTGCCCCCCTGAAATGGCTGCCACCTGTCCTGTGTGGATGGACAGGTGAAAATGAGGTAATTCCACTGAAGTTGTGCGCCGTCGAGTACCGCCGTGCAACTCCTCATTGGTTAATATTGGGCCCTATGGGTTACAGTAGCCAAAGGTGATGTACGCCAGCGGTGACGGTACACGGATGTGACCGCCATTTTCTATCTGTTCACTCACTTGCTACATGACCTTCAACAGGAGAGGACCTACACAGCAAGTGCCACTGTGACCTGTGTCTGGAACCGACAATGGCTCGTGTCACAGGGGAAAGGGCCCCTGCCTTCACCTCTGCAGAGTTGGAGAGACTAGTGGATGGGGTCCTATCCCAGTACCAAATGCTGTATGGGCCTCCAGACCAACAGGTGAGTACACTGTGAGCACGATGCATATGGCATGAATGCATGGAGTGCTGTATGTGAGGGCCTTGTGTAAGCAGGGGGTGGTTGAGGGGTCCTGGGCAGCGTGCTGCATCTATGGTGGGCAATGTCTGTGCGTAAGGGGATGGGATGGGTATGGTGGGCCATGAGGGTAACAGGCCAGACAGTATGACTGATACCTTTTTTCTATGTTTATTTCTCTGCAGGTCAGCGCCCATCAGAAAAAGGGTAAATGGCGTACTGTTAGACCTGACATGCCTTAGGGTGGTCACCCCTAACTTTTTGCCTGCCTCCCTCCACTTTTTGGACTCTGTTTTGCTGGCGTTTAGACTCTGTGCACTTTACCACTGCTAACCAGTGCTAAAGTGCATATGCTCTCTCCCTTGTTAAACATGGTAACCTTGAATCATACCTGATTGGACTATTTAATTTACTTATAAGTCCCTAGTAATGTGCACTATATGTGCCTAGGACCTGTAGATTAAATCCTACTAGTGGGCCTGCAGCACTGGTTGTGCCACCCACTTAAGTAGCCCCCTTAACCTTGTCCCAGGCCTGCCATTGCAAGGCCTGTGTGTGCAGTTTCACTGCCACTTCGACTTGGCATTTAAAAGTACTTGCCAAGCCTAGAACTCCCCTTTTTCCACATATAAGTCACCCCTAAGGTGTGCCCTAGGTAACCCCTAGAGCAGGGTGCTGTGTGGGTAAAAGGCAGGACATGTACCTGTGCAGTTATATGTCCTGGTAGTGTAAAACTCCTAAATTTGTTTTTACACTACTGTGAGGCCTGCTCCCTTCATAGGCTAACTTTGGGGCTGCCCTCATACATTGTTGAAGTGGCAGTTGCTGATCTGAAAGGAGCAGGAAGGTCATATTTAGTATGGCCAGAATGGTAATACAAAATCCTGCTGACTGGTGAAGTCGGATTTAATATTACTATTCTAGAAATGCCACTTTTAGAAAGTGAGCATTTCTTTGCACTTAAATCTTTCTGTACCTTACAATCAACGTCTGGCTGGGCTTGGTTGACAGCTCCTTGTGCATTCACTCAGACACACCCCAAACATAGGGTACTCAGCCTCACTTGCATACATCTGCATTTTGAATGGGTCTTCCTGGGCGGGGAGGGTGGAGGGCCTGCTCTCACACAAAGGACTGCAACACCCCCTACTGGGACCCTGGCAGACAGAATTGAACTGAAAGGGGACCTGGTGCACTTCTTAGCCACTCTTTGAAGTCTCCCCCACTTCAAAGGCACATTTGGGTATAAAACAGGGCCTCTGCCCTACCTCATCAGACACTTGCTGGAGAAGAAACCTGAACCAGAAACTACATCCTGCCAAGAAGAACTGCCTGGCTGCTCAAAGGACTCACCTGTCTGCTTTCTACAAAGGACTGCTGCCTTGCTGTTGGCCTGCTGCCTAGCTGAACTCTTGTCTGGCTGTAAACGTGCTCTCCAAGGGCTTGTATAGAGCTTGCCTCCTGTTCCCTGAAGTCTCAGGACCAAAAAGACTTCTCTTTTTCACTTGGACGCTTCCTGGGGCGAAATTTTCGACGCACAGCATGTTCCGCGGCGAGAAAAACGCCACACACCGATGCTGATCGACGCAACGCCTTCAGGACGACCGGAACTTCGCCGCACGGCCTCGCAAGGACAACACCGCCCGACCTCCAGAGGAGAAATCGACGCAACGCCTGCCGTGAGAGCGAAACTTCGACCCACAGCCCCGCAGAACGACGCGCAGCCAGAAAACAAGCAGGAGAATCCACGCACAGACCCGGGACATCTGGTAATCCCCACGACCCACAGAAAGAGACTGTCCGCACACCGGAAAATGATACACGACTTCCCCGCGTGAAAAATAAGTCTGTGTGTGCTGGGGAGAAATCGACGCACACACAATTTTTCCACGTATCTCTTCTTCTGCGGCCCTTTGCAGAGATTTTTCACTCCAAACCAGGTACTTTGTGCTTGAAAGAGACTTTCTTTGTTTTTTTAAAGACTTAAGACACTTCATATCACTTTTCAGTGATATCTTTACAAATTCATATTGAATCTTTATTCGTTTTGACCTACAATTATCCTGATAAATATTATATATTTTTCTAAACACTGTGTGGTATATTTTTGTGGTGCTATATGGTGGTATTGTATGATTTATTGCATAAATACTTTACACATTGCCTTCTAAGTTAAGCCTGACTGCTCGTACCAAGCTACCAGAGGGTGGGCACCGGCTAATTTTGGATTGTGTGTGACTTACCCTGACTAGAGTGAGGGTTCTTGCTTGGACAGAGGATAAACTGACTGCCAACCAAAAACCCCATTTCTAACACATACCATCGGCAAGGACGTGCGGACCCTGGGGGTCTACGGCAGGCGGAGCACCCACTGTCACAAACAGTGGGAGGACCTGACGCTGAGCAAGGAAGACGGCAGAGGCCCAGCTGGGTATGACTCCCAATGAGGAAGGGGTGCCCGTCGAACCCTGACCCCCCTGATGTTCCGCAATCTGGTGGTGGCCTATCCGGAGCTGGATGGGCGCTTGAGGGCATCACAGCAGCCACAAGGGGGTGAGTGCATTTCCCAGTATTCTACTTACGCCACCTCCAAACAAGCTAGTGGGCATCCACTACTGGGCAGGGCTCTGTGGGTCTCAGGTATGCTGCAGCTGGCGTTAGGTATTACTGTTCATGGCCTGGTGACTAGCATTGCGACGGATAGTGCATTGCCTAGTGCGTAGGGCTGTCCCCTGTGTGTTGTGTATGCCAACAGTGGTGTCGTTGCTGCCATTGACCAAGTATATCCCCTGTCTCTTTCCCCCCTTTTTGTTTTGTCATACTGTCCTTTTGTTCATTAGCATCATCTCGTGGAGGAGCAGAGTCACAGGTGATGTTGGGAGCTGCATCCCACAGGGCCCAGGAGGCTGAATCCACTGATGGTAAGGGCACCAGTGGGATGGAGGGCGAGGGGAGCACCACGGCAGAGACAGGAGGGGACAGTTCTGAATGTAATACTGTAGGAAAGTACCATCTTGCCTGGCATGTTACCCCCATTTTTACTGTGTGTATGCTTGTTTTTGCCTGTGTCACTGGGATCCTACTAGCCAGGACCCCAGTGCTCATAAAGTATGCCCTGTATGTGTTCCCTGTGTGGTGCCTAACTGTATCACTGAGGCTCTGCTAACCAGAACCTCAGTGTTTATGCTCTCTCTGCTTTTGAAATTGTCACTTCAGGCTAGTGACTAATTTTACCAATTCTGATTGGCACACTGGAACACCCTTATAATTCACAAGTATATGGTACTTAGGTACCCAGGGTATTGGGGTTCCAGGAGATCCCGATGGGCTGCAGCATTTCTTTTGCCACCCATAGGGAGCGCAGAGAGTAGCCTCTCCTGGCCTCTGGAAATGCTTTGAAGGGCACAGATGGTGCCCTCCTTGCATAAGCCAGTCTACACCAGTTCAGGGATCCCCCCCAGCCCTGCTCTGGCGTGAAACTGGACAAAGAAAAGGGGAGTGACCACCCCACGACCAGCACCTCCCAGGGGAGGTGCCCATAGCTCCTCCAGTGTGTCCCAGACCTCTGCCATCTTGGATTCAGAGGTGTGAGGGCACAATGGACAGCTCTGAGTGGCCAGTGCCAGCAGGTGATGTCAGAGACCCCTCCTGATAGGTGCTTACCTTTCTCTGTAGCCAATCCTCCTCTGAGGGCTATTTAGGGTCTCTCCTGTGGGTATCTCACCAGATAACGAATGCAAGAGCTGACCAGAGTTCCTCTGCACTTCCCTCTTCGACTTCTGCCAAGGATTGACTGCTGACTGATCCAGGACGCCTGCAAAACCGCAACAAAGTAGCAAGAAGACTATCAGCAACATTGTAGCGCCTTATCCTACCGGCTTTCTCGACTGTTTCCTGGTGGTGCATGCTCTGAGGGCTGTCTGCATTCACCCTGCACTGGAAGCCAAGAAGAAATCTCCTGTGGGTCGACAGAATCTTCCCCCTGCCAACGCAGGCACTAAACTTCTGCATCGCCAGTCCTCTGGGTCCCCTCTCATCTTGACTAGTGTGGTCCCTCGAACACAGGAGGTGGGTCCAAGTGTCCCCGACAGTCCAGTGGCTCTTCTGTCCAAATTTGGTGGAGGTAAGTCCTTGCATCCCCACACCAGACAGTAATCCTGTGTCCTGCGTGAACTGCAGCTGCTCGGGCTTCTGTACACTTTTGCAAGACTTCCCAGGTCCCCAGCACTCCGACCTGCATTGCTCAACTCGCTCTCCTTGAGTTTGACTCTGACGTCATGGGACCCTCTTTTGTTGTTCTGAGTCGACCGTTGTCCTCAGATCTTCTAAGTGCCTGTTCAGGTGCTTCTGCGGGTGCTGCTTGCTTCTGCATGGGCTCTCTGTGTTGCTGAGTGTGCCCTCTGTCTCCTCCTCCGAGGGACAACCTCCTGGTCCTTCCTGGGCCCTGGCAGCACCCAAAATCCTCAACCGCGACTCTTGCAGCTAGCAAGACTTGTATGTGGCCTTTCTGCGTGAAAGCAACTCTGCATTCTCCAGCACACCATGGGACATCTTCTGACCAAAGGAGAAGTTTCTGGCACCTTCTATTGTTGCAGAATCTTTGGCTTCTTCCACCCGGAGGCAGCCATTTTGCACCTTCATCCGGGGTCTAGTGTGCTCCTGTTCCCCCTGGATACTTGCGTGACTTTTGGACTTGGTTCCCTTCCTTTACAGGTCCTCAGGTCCAGGAATCTGTCTTCAGTGCTTTGCAGTCAGTTGTTGTCCTTGCAGAATCCCCTATCTCGACTTTTCTGTCTCTCTGTGATAGTAGGGTAACTTTACTCCTACTTTTCAGGGTCTTGGGGTGGAGTATCTTGGACACCCTTAGTGTTTTCTTAAACTCCCAGCGACCCTCTACACACCGCACTAGGCCTGGGGTCCATTCGTGGTTTGCATTCCACTTTTGGAGTATATGGTTTGTGTTGCCCCTAGGCCTATTTCTCCCTATTACATTCTATTTGGTGTTCTACATTGTTTGCACTACTTTTCTAACTGTTACCTGATTTTGGTTTGTGTGTGTATATTTTGTGTATATTACTTACCTCCTAAGGGAGTGTATCCCCTGAGATACTTCTGGCATATTGTCACTAAAATAAAGTACCTTTATTTTTAGTAACTCTGAGTAATGTGTTTTCTTATGATATAGTACTAAGTGATATAAGTGGTATAGTAGGAGATTTGCATGTCTCCTAGTTCAGCCTAAGCTGCTCTGCTATAGCTACCTCTATCAG
This sequence comes from Pleurodeles waltl, assembly GCF_031143425.1. Taxonomy (NCBI): domain Eukaryota; kingdom Metazoa; phylum Chordata; class Amphibia; order Caudata; family Salamandridae; genus Pleurodeles; species Pleurodeles waltl. Next base: position 235,644,026 of record NC_090438.1, on the reverse strand, counting down.
CCTAAGCTGCTAGAACACTTCTAATCTACTAATAAGGGATAACTGGACCTGGCACAAGGTGTAAGTACCACAAGGTACCCACTATAAGCCAAGCCAGCCTCCTACATTGCGTGACTCTTGGACCTGGTCCCCTTCCTTTACAGGTCCTCAGATCCACGAATCCATCTTCAGTGCTTTGCAGTCAGTTGTTGTCCTTGCAGAATCCCCTATCTCAACTTTACTGTCTTTCTTTGGTAGTAGGGTATCTTTATTCCTACTTTTCAGGGTCTTGGGGTGGGGTATCTTGGACACCCTTAGTGTTTTCTTACACTCCCAGCGACCCTCTACACACTACACTAGGCTTGGGGTCCATTCGTGGTTCGCATTCCACTTTTGGAGTATATGGTTTGTGTTGCCCCTAGGCCTATTTTCTCCTATTGCATTCTATTGTGTTCTACAGTGTTTGCACTACTTTTCTAACTGTTTACTTACCTGATTTGGTTTGTCTGTGTATATATTGTGTATAATACTTACCTCCAGAAGGAGTATTGTCTCTAAGATATTTTTGGTACTGTGTTACCCAAATAAATACCTTTATTTTTGGTAACACTGAGAATTGTCTTTAATTGTGTACAAGTACTGTGTAACTATGAGTGGTATTGCATGAGCTTTGCATGTCTCCTAATTCAGCCTAAGCTGCTCTGCTATAGCTACCTCTATCAGCCTAAGCTGATAGAACACCTCTAATCTACTAATAAGGGATAACTGGATCTGGCACAAAGTGTAAGCACCACATGGTACCCCCTATAAGCCAGGCCAGCCTCCTACAAATACCTCCTCCGATGGAAGCTCCCTAGTGGTGGCGGACAGGTCTGTGGCTACCCCAACTACAGGTACAACCGCCAACCCCCATAGCAGCACCGCCCTCCCAGCAGCCCCTCAGCGAGTTGCCTGTGCCCGCTCACTCAGGAGGGTGGGCATCTCCTTCACCCCAGACACCTCAGGCCCTGCCCCAGTTAGCCCTGCTGCCCTGAGCGAGGAGGCTATTGACCTCCTGCGATCCATCTCTGTTGGGCAGTCAACCACAGTGAATGCCATCCAAGGCCTGGCCGGGCATTTGCAACATATAAATGCATTACTGGAGGGTATTCACTCTGGCATGGAAGCCCAACAGAGATTATTCCAGGCTCTGGCCTCCTCATTGATGGCAGCCATTGTTCCTGTCTCTAGCCTCCCCTCTCCAACTTCCTCTGCCCAGTCCCATGCCCCTCAACCCCAACCTATCCCAAGCACACATTCAGACCAGCATGCACCCAAGACAACACACAGGAGTGGCTCAGGCAAACACAAGCACCATACATCATCCCACAGGCACTCACACAAACACCATCCAGATGCTGACATAACAACATCCACTGCCTCCACTATGTCCCCCTCCTCCTCCTCGTCCACCTCCCTACCAGTAGTGTCTCCACTCACAACTGCATGCACCACATCCACACCCACTGCCTCCATCACCATCACACCTATCAGTACACACCCCTCACTTGCAGTCACCATCCCACATCCATGCACACGTCCCCTGTGTCCTCTCCCACTGTGTCTGTGCCCCCTCCTCCCAAAGTACACAAACGCAAGCACTCAGACACCGAACAGCCATCCACCTCACAACAGCATCCAGACCATCAACCTGCACCCAAACACAGCAGACAGACACCTCCTACAACTATTCCCTCTTCCTCCACTCCCAAACCTTCACCCTCTTCCCTCCCCAGTGTCCCTAAGAAGCTTTTCCTCTCTGCCGTTGACCTCTTCCCTACCCCCCGTCCTTCACGTCAGGCCAGGGTGGGCAGAACCCGAGACAGCACCTCATCCACCTAGTCCACGACCACTGTAGTTTTGGCAGCTACTGCAGGTGTGTGAAGCTCCAAGGAGACACCCATCAGCAATGGCAGTGTGCCTGCCCCAGCTTCCAAGTGCAAGGGCAAGGAGGCACCACCAGATGGCAAGGACAAGGGTAAGGAGGCACCACCACATGGCAATGGTGAGGAGGCACCACTACATGGCAAGAGCAAGGGCAAAGGGCCTGCCCCTGCAGGCAGGAGGGACAGGAGGCCTGGTGCTGTGACAGAATATGAGCCCACAAAACCAACCATGGCGCTTCATCCATTGGAGGCTTCAGGGGAAGGCCTGAAGCCTCCCCCCACCACTGGCAGCACTGACACCAGCACCAACGCCAGCACCACCACCTGCACCGCCATCAGCACCGCCACCTGCACTGCCATCAGCATCACCACCTGAACCGCCACCAGCACCACTGCCAGCAGCAGCAGCGCAAGTGGGCAGCCGTCCGAGGCTGCAGGGGACGGTCAGGAGCCTCCCCCCACCACTGGCAGCGCCGACACCAGCACCACTGCCAGAACCACCACCTGCACCGCCATCAGCACCGCCAACTGCACCGTCACCAGCACTGTCACTAGCACCACTGCCAGCAGCAGCAGCCCCAGTGGGCAGCCGTCCGAGGCTGGAGGGGACGGGCAGGAACCGTCCCGCACCACTGGCATCCCTGACACCAGCCCAGGTGGGCAGCCGTCCGAGGCTGTAGGGGATGAGCAGGAGCCTATTCCACCGCTGGCATTCCTGACACCAGCCCCACCACTGCCCCCACTGAGCAGCCATCACCGCAGGTGGGCAGTGTGTAGTCCTGCCTCCATGGACTGTAGAGCGCCCTGGAACCTGCAAATCCTGTGGGTGTGACACCCAGGTGAGAGACCGTGACCTTGCACTCCCAAAGATCTGCATCACAGGGCACAAGGCCCCTCCAGAACCAGTGGAAGAAGGCATCCACTCACCGCATCCTTGCCAGGATGAAGCACACTGGGCATAAGGCCCCCTCCAGAACCAGTTGAAGAAGGCATCCGCTCACCGCATACTTGCCAGGATGATGCACACTGGGCACATGGCCCCCTCCAGAACCAGTGGAAGAAGGCATCCACTCACCGCATCCTTGCTAGGATGAAGCACACTGGGCACAAGTCCCCCTCCAGAACCAGTGGGCAAACCACCCACTAGAGAGACTGTGGCTTTGCACTCCCCAGGACCAAGCAGTGGGAAACCACCCACTAGAGAGACTCTGGCATTGCACTCCCCAGGACCAAGCAGTGGGCAAAACACCCACTAGAGAGACTGTGGCCTTGCACTCCCCAGGACCAAGCAGTGGGCAAACCACCCACTAGATGGACTGTGGCTTTGCACTCCCCAGGACAAAGCAGTGGGCATGTTGCCCCCTCCAGGACAAGTGGTGTTGTACCTTCTTCCGGCAGAGGTCCCCCCCATTCCCCATCCCCCTGACGTGCCTGTATATTTTTGATCTGATGCCCCAGCAGTGTTCCCTCCATGTTGATGCAGGAGTAAGATGGGGCTTTGGCCTATGTGATGAGGCCCTGTGGCCCACGGACATTATGGACTGGGCAGTGTCCCTCCATTTGTATATCTGTAAATACTGTTTTAAATTTAGAAGACGTTTTACTGGATTTTGATCTTATTACACTCATTTTAATCACTTCCTTTTGTCCTTGTATTATTCCTGAGGGGTAGGGGGTGAATATGTAAGGTTACTGCATCTGTTCGTATGTATGGTGTTGGGGGTGGGGGTGTTGCATGTGTGTGTCACTCTTCTTTTTCCTCCCCACTCCCCTGTGTGCTAGGTGGCAGTACTCACCGGGACCGTCGTCACCAGCCTTGGTATTCCTGGTGTAGGAGGAGGTAGACCAGCATGGGGAAGATCTGCAGTTCGGGCTCCATGGCGTCGTGGTTGTTCCCTGAGTCTCCAGAGGTGAGTCCTTCGACTTCTGTGTTCTGTTTCCACCGTGCATTTGTTTTCGTTGGTACCGCCCCAGAAAAGGTGGCGGATAGGCTTCTTGTAATACAGTGGGCGGAACCTTGTCTTCCGCCTGGCTGTTGGCAGTTACTGCCACAGTGCTTGTTGCTACCACCATGGCGGTTGGTGTGTTAAAGTGGCTGTCTGTGTTGGCGGTTTCCGCCGTGGCCATAATTCCATTTTTTTTTACTGCCAGCTTTTTGGCGGTATTAACTGCGCTTTGGCACTCACCACCAGGGTTGTAATGAGGGCCTAAATCTATCACAGCTTGTGAAAAGAATATAGAGGAATCCCAAGGCAAATAGTTGTGTCCAGATTTTCTTCAGGTATTATAGATGAATCATACAGGTTAAAAACACACACGATTAATAGAATAGGTGCTGGCACAGTATAATTGTAGTCCAACTTGATAACATCTCTTATTATGGGTGCATTACTGCATGCTATTATGTTACTCCATTACTGCATGCTGTTATGATACTACGACACCTTAGGGTGGTAAAAAGTTGAAAACATATTAGACCTATCAGTAATCACAAAAAATAATCAATTTTTAATCAATTTTTTTTATGGCATTCACAATGGTGGTCTGACCCACATAGATGGACCTCAGGAGGTCAACAGCCTCCTCAGTGAGGGCAGCAGGGCTGACTGGGGCAGGGGCAGAGGTGCCTGTGGTGAAGGAGACACCAGCCCTCTTAGGTGATCAGACACGGGCAACTAGGTGGGAAGCTACAGGGAGGGTGGTGCTAGTAAGGGTGGTGGTGGACAAAGATGGTGCTGGGGTGGACCAACATTGGTCCGCCACTGCCAGGGAGTGTCCCCTGGAGGAGGATTCCTAGGATGATCATGATGATCCGGTCTCCCCGTTACACTCCCTTTGTCCTCCATCCCACTAGGTCCTCAGCCTTGCTGGATGCAGCCTCATGGGTCCTATGGGCTGCCGCTTCCCCACTCACCAGTGCCCCTTCTCAGATGATGCTGATGCACACAAAAGGAGAGAAAGACAGAGGATGGAATAGAAAGATAGGTAGGGAAACGGTCAAAACCTAAATCGCATTAACACATATGTACATGTACATATCACATATTACATCATGTTAGGGCATGCTATTGCAATTGCACTCCAAGTTTGCCAATACCTATTTGATCTGCAAAGCTGTAATGGACATTTAACATCAGATGTGCACACAAGTAGGAATATGGACATGAAGAGCCAGTGACACCGCATTACACCAGGGTTTTGGCAGGTGAATATGTAATTTCACATGGATTCACAAAGTTGTCACTTCAGTGACCTCCCTGGACACTTACCACATCTAGTACCATCCCATTGCTGTAAGGCCAAGTCCACACACAGATATCTACAAGAGCTGCACTTGCTGTACCATCTGCCCCAATCTAAGATCATTTATCAGTACCCCTCTGTTGTGTCTCTACACATCCCTAAACACTAAAGGTGACATATGATTGCAAAGTCACATATTGGGCGAATAATCATGTCCCATTGAGGCCATTATTGTGGTGGAAATGTGAAGGCAGACCCACTTGCAGTCAATGGCAACAACAATAGCTAACCAATACAACCACTGTTCCAGAAGAAGACCAATACAGATGGATTTGCCTTTACAGCACTGATACACTGATGGCGATGGTTCGAGCTGCTCAGACACAATGCATAGGTAGTCAAAGCAGCCCAGACAAAGTAAGTTTGGCAGGGTACTCTACAGACAGCATTGTCTTGTCACACATAAATAATGGATGCCCTGGCAGGGTCACTGATACCCATTGTAGTTATGTGTCTACAATTGTCCACATTCACAATATGGTAGAATCAAATCACCCAATCCCACTTAAGCCCTATCAAGTGTGAGATAACAGTCACTACTCACCCCCTTGTGGCTGCTGTGATGCCCTCAAGTTCTCATCTACCTCAGGGTAGGCCACTGCCAAAATGTGGGCCACTAGGAGAGCCATGGTCCAACGGGCACCCCTCCTGCTTTGGGAAATCATCCCCAGCTGGGCCTTTGCAATCTTCAGGGGGCAAAGCGTCTCAGGTCCTCCCACCGCTTTTTGTAAAGGATGCTCCATCTGCTACGGACCCCTAGGAGTCCTGGGCGCTGACCTGGATGCGTGACACGGACAAGAAGACAATGTGATTAGGAGTGGCAGAACATCGACAGCGGTGGAATACAAACACCAGATGCACCACATCGCCATCCACATCCATCCAAATCGGTCACACTCCACATATCCATGCCCCTAGCACACATGCACTTTGCGGCCGGTAAGCCTTCGCCACTCACTACAACACACACACAAATCGCACACTACAATGGCCTGGGGTTCACCTTCTCCTCTTTTGCCCCATGCAGGAGTAGGGCACCTTACACCAGTTTCTCCAGATCTTTTTGGGTGTAGCCGGGGGCCTATCTCATGCAGGACACGGCATGATGGCTCCCAGAGGCAGTACACAGCAGCTCACGTAGTGGAGGTGTTGCTTGCAGGAATGTCAGGAGTTAAGTGAGCTAGGCGGAAGAAAATGGCAGTCATGGATGCCACATACAGGATCGTCACCGCCGGCTGTGATCCGCATTGGCCCCAGTCCCCCATAGGCAGCAATGTTAGACAGTGAGAAGTTGCACAGCGGGTATGGCTGCCTACAACCATAACTGCATACACTGGCAGACTTGCATTACTTCCAACTGTCCTGTGATGTAGGAAAGGTGGCTGCCATTTTAATTCCTGGTAATGAGTTCCCAAAAAATGAAAGTGCATCATGAGAATGAAATGTCCATAATTCTGCACAGGCCTGTGTATTTACTTCATTTATGGGAACATACATGTGACATACAACACAGATGTCATCTGAAGTGCATTTGCCCCTACATGCTGCCCCGTAGGCAGTGTTGCATCCTAGATCACTGTCATATCTACATACATGGTCCATGCAGGACACATATGTACACACGACATGGAACATAACACATGTTTTGGGTGGCACAAACAATGTAAAGGGCCATCAATGGGCAGCACGCATGGCACTAATGGCAGTCCTGCATACACAATGAAATAATTGTCACCCGTTCAGGCATGTCTGCATTGTTTAGTGTGTGCCACAAGAAATTGAATTGCTAACATGGTGGAGTGTTTATCACATGCAACATTTGCTCCTCTACATTCTAGATACCATGTAATGAGGATAAGGAGAAGTACACCTATGTACCGTCCATTAGTTGACCAGGCCACCTTGGAAGAAAGACAGATCGTGCAGACTTATCTTCTGAATCATGTCACCATCATAGAGCTCTGTACTCTGTTGGTACCTGTTCTACTTCCTGCCATCCTTAAACCCTATGCCATCCCTACCATGGTCTTAGTATTGTCAGTGCTGCACTTCCTTGCCACAGGGTCCTTTTAGGTCACAGTGGGCTTGGCTGCAGGGATGTCACAGCCCAAGATCAGAATCATGTTGTGGGATGTACTGTCAGCTTTCGTAAAACACCTGGACAGTTACATCAGGTTCCCCCAAACTGTGGATTTGCTCACTGTGAAGGATGACTTCTATGAGGTGGGATACATCCCTCACGTGATTGGTGCAATTGATGGTACCCATATTGTTTTGGCTCCTCCAAGGGTCAACGAACAGGTCTATCATACCCAGAAAAACTTTCACTCCATGAACATGCAGGTGGTGTGTTTGGCGAACCAGTACATCTCCAAAGTGATTGCCAAGTTACCGGAATCTGTCCACGACACCTACATTTTGAGGAACAGCAATGTCCCACACATGATGGTATATCTACGAAGAGAGAGGGCGTGGCTCATTGGTGGGTATCAGTGTGGATATGTGTCTCTGTTGTTGCACCTGTCAACACTACCTTCACTGTGGCTGTCCTTGTTTTCCAATTGGTCCTGCCTTTATTCATATATGAGACTCAGGATACACAGCTGAGTTTCTGTCAGAAACATTGTCAGTGGCCTAAATACTGACATTTGTACCATATGCTGGTTGCTAGTTTGACTTTTACTGAGGACAGTCCTGTAGTGTGCTTTGTGTCATGTCATCTCCTGTCCAGAAGTGAGTCAAGCTATGGGTTCTGTACAGCATGTCCTTTCATACTCTAACTGTTGCCTGAGCCATTCATGGCAAGTTGGGTCTGCTAACAGTTGGAGCTTTTATGTTATGCCCCTTCCAGATGTCATCTACAGGTTTTTGGTTATGTCGTTCTTGTGTTTCTTGATGTAGAGTTGTAATGTTTTTTGATGTTTCCTTGCCAAACCACAAGGGGCACTGCTACAAATAACTGCATATGTGCACAGAGTGGCACCAGGGCTTGAATCCTGATTTGTGTCCCTGTATTGTCCTTTTCACAGAGTGTATAACTGGATCGACTCTGGTGTGTGGCTAGACTGTTAACTCTCCTTGAGAAGTCTAATGTGACATCTCTGGTGTCCTATGTTCGCTGACGTGGATGCCTCCCTGTTTTGTGATTTGCACTGGCTTTAGGTGTTAAGACACATGACATTTCAGTCTGCTCACATTTCCACAACATACAATCTAGACACAAATGCATATACTGTGCTCTACAGTGTTTATTGTGCACATATCTTCATATAGTTGATGAGTGGGATCATATTTGATGTTTCCATGGGAGTAGATGGCCTAGCAGTAGGTAGTACAGGTCCTGTGTCCAAAGGTCATTGTGAAAGGTGAGAGATGACATTGAACAGTCAACAGGGTGTGTCCGTGGTACGCAATGGAGGATGTTCCAGAGAGGTTCACTTCATGGTAGTAGTATTGGTCTTGGCATCTGCTCCAGCAGAGATGCCTGGATGGACAAGCACATTTGCGGGGAGGTACCTCAGCTACAGAGGGAGGGGTGTCAGTGGCCTGTGGGTCCATGGCAGGGCCGCCATTCCCCTGGCTGCCTCTGACGTAGATGGCTCCAATAAGGGGTTGCCAGTGGAAGGGGCCTGCTCGTAGGTGGAGATGGGACACAGGATGTTGGGAAGGTCCCTGAGCACCCATGCAATGGTGGCCATGGAGGCACTGACTGCCTGCCACTGCTCCATGGCCTCCTGATGGTATTCCATCTGCAGCCTTTGGTTTTCCCCCAAGATGGTGAGAATGTGACCCATCTTGTCATGGGATTGTTGGTATGGTCCCAGTACTTGGGAGATGGCCACCTGGTCAGTCGGGTCAATTGGCTGCCCCGTCCTCTGGGCCACAGGTGCCCTTCCACACTCTCTACCCCCATGTGCCTGTGCCACAGGCACAATGTCACCACTCACAGCATCACCAAGACCCTCATTGTCTTAATTTGTCGGTTAGACTCTGGTTCCTATACTGTGGGGCACACAACTGTTTGACCAGTCCTTGTGACACAGGTCTGGGGATGAGGGGTTGGCTGTGCTGTAATTGATACAACATGGGGGGGTTGGATGTGGGCAGGGTGAGACTGGGAGTGGTTGACTGACTAGATGAGCCCGATGGGCCAGGTAAGTCCTCACTGTCAAGGCATCCTGAGGCATACATGTCACTGGGCCTTTATCCTGGGGAGGGCTGGCAGTCTCTGGCATCGTCTCCCTGGTGCCAGTGCCTGAGGTACCTGTTAAAGGAGTTGAAGATTGTTATTTGGTGAAGTTGTGATTGGTTGTTTGTTTGTCTGATGCATACAGTGGCTTAACATGATTCCTAGTCATGGCAATGACCGATGCAACACTGAAGTAATTGTTTGCAGATAGTGTATTGTGAGCAAGATGACATGTTACATTAAATGTTGTGACATGGAGATTGCATTGATGTCATTGCCATGAGTTGGTCCTCATTCTAAGCATCCAGTTGGTGTGGGGGCTGTAATGGTTGTACATGCAGGAGTTGTACTGTATAGTGCTGTTAGCAGGTATTGATGTGGGTGAACAGGTGCTTTGTAGGAGTTGTAGTGATTGTTCTTGGCAGTGCTATCCGTGCACTTGAGTGGGAAGGGGTGGGCATTGTGGCAGTGTGATGGTGTGCCATGCAGGGGATGGGTATTAGAGGATTGGGTGTGAGGTGGATTGGTAGATGGGGTGACATGGGGATGATAGGGTAGTGAGGGGTATGCTGCATTAGTGTATTTAATGACAGGGGAGTGATTGTTACTTACCAGACTCCAGTCCTCTGGATATTCCAGTCAACCCCTCAGGATGCATGAATACCAAGATCTTCTCCTCTCATGATGCGAAATCTGGGGAGGGTGGTATGGGCCTCCCGCCAGTCTTGTGAACCTCCTATCAGATGTTGTGATGCTATGGAAAGCACCTTCCCCCTAAGGTCGGTTCACCTCTTCCTGATATTCTCCATTGCCCACTGGATGGTTGCGTGGATGGTTGCCCACTGAGTTGACCCTATCGACAATTATCTGCAATGTTAGACCTGACACCCTTAGGGTGGTCATCCCCCAACTTTTTGCCTGCCCCCCTCCACTTTTCTGACACTGTTTTTGCTGGTTGTAGGGCTCTGCACACTTTACATCTGCTAACCAGTGTTAAAGTGCATATGCTGTCTCCCTTAAACATGGTAACAATGGTTCATTCTAAATTGTCATATTTGTTTTACATTGTAGGTTACTAGTAAAGTGCACTACATGTGCCCAGGGCCTGTAAATTGAATGCCACTTGTGGACCTGTAGCACTGGTTGTGCCGCCCACATAAGTAGCCCCTTAACATGTCTCAGGCCTGATATTGCGAGGCCTGTGTGTGCAGTTTCACTGCCACATCGACTTGGCATTTAAAGGTACTTGCCAAGCCTTAAACTCCCCTTTTTCTACATATAAGTAACCCCTTAGGTAGGCCCTAGGTAACCCATGGGGCAGAATACTATGTAGGTAAAAGGCAGGACACATACATGTGTGTTTTATATGTCCTGGTAGTGGAAAACACCTAAATTCATTTTCTACTACTGTGAAGCCTTCTTCTTTGATAGGATAGCATAAGGGCTACCCTCATATACTGTTTGAGTGGTAGATTATGATCAGAAAGGGGTAACCACGTCATATTTAGCATGACCAGAATGGTAATAGAAAATCATGCTTATTGGTGAGGATGGATTTTATATTACTATTTTAGAAATGCCACTTTTAGAAAGTGAGCATTTCTCTGCACTTAAAATCTATCTATGCCTTATAGTCTGTCTCCAATCCACGCCTGGGCTAGTTGACAGCTCTCTTGTGCATTTCACCCAGACAACCACAAACACAGGATACTCAGTCTCACCTGCACTCATCTGCATAATGAATGGGTCTTCCTGGGCTGGGAGGGTAGAGGGCCTGACACTTACATTACAAAGGTTAGGGGCCTGCCCTTACACAATGGACTGCCAAACCCCCTGCTGGGATCCTGGCAGATAGACCTGTACTGAAAGGTGACATTGTACACTTCAAAATCACTCTTTGAAGTCTCCACCACTTCAAAGGCATTTTTGGCTACATAAACTGGGTCTCTGACCCACCAGTTGAGACTCTTCTGGACCTGAACCTGCAACCTGTCAAGAGGAAATGCCTGGCTGCTCAAAGGGCTCATGTGGACTGGTTTGCAGAGAAGGGCTGCTGCCCGGCATTTGCACTGCTGCCCTATGATTTTGCTGAGCAGTGCTCTTCAAGGGCTTGGATTGACTTGCCACCTGTTTTCTGAAATCTCAGGGCCAAAAAGACTACATCTGTTCAAGGAACTCCTTGTGTGCCAAAAATCGAAGCACAGCCTGCCGAAAACAATGCACAGCCTCCATTGCAATGAGAAAATTACTGCACAACCGGAACAACACAGCGCATCTTCCAGAGTGAAGAGTTGATGCAGCGCCGCCCTTGCGCCCTGAAATTAGATGCACAGCCTACTGGATTGACGCACAGCTGAACCAGAATGACGCAGCCCTACTTCCAAAGTGAAGAATTGATGCATCACTTGCTGTGCGGCAGAATATTTTATGCATCGCCTACCAGATTGACACACCACGTGTGACTTCATCCTGCACACCCAGGATTTCCACGCATCATCCCTGGACGTCAAAAAAGATCCCCACATCACAGTGAGGAACCAAGACTACATGCCGGAAATCAAAGCAAATCCCCTTGCAGTGTGGAAAGAAATTACGCAACGTCTGTGCCACGTCGGAAAATCTCCTCCTCTGCGGTCTCCATGCTTGTTATTTTTTACGCAAACCAGTGTCAGGAATAAGGCCAGGCGCGGTCCAGGTCTCGCCCAAAATTCCACTGCGCAACTCTGTGGCACTTTATGCGCACCACTGGTCATCCCTGCTTGTTCCAAGAATGGCCATCAGCATCACTTGCCCTGTGGTAAAGCTCACGTAGCTGCAGGTTCAGGGCATTAGTGGTCAAGATGCACTTATCAGTTTTATACTATGAAAGGACTACATTTCCCATGTTTTAAGAGGCAGCGGCCATCTTGGGATGTGGCAGGCCTATAAAGCCCAGCCACAGCCAAGCACGTTGCTCACTATTTTGAAGACTTTGATGCAGCCATACCTCATGGAGGTTTCTCTGGAAAAGTCCAGAGTTTCTGAATCGCAGAGTATCGTCTAACCAGAGTCCATGGTGCATCTAAAAACAAGTAGGTCGCACTCGTAGTGGTAAGTCCTTGCTGAATCCAAGTTTGGAGGAAGTTAATACTTACAAGAGGTAATGCGGTTTGTGCGCACGTGATCCATGGTTTTTCCGTTCACAGATGTAAAGCGCTCTTTTGGCTCAGTGATTCAAAGCGATTCAGTTCACAAAGATAACGCGTTTAATGCACATGTAATTCATGGTGTTTCCGTTCACAGATGTAAAGCGCTCTTTTGGCTCAGTGATTCAAAGTGATTCAGTTCACAGAAATAAGGTGCTTAGTGCACGTGTAATTCATGGTGGTTCCGTTCACAGATATAAAGCGCTTTTTGGCTCAGTGATTCAAAGCGATTTAGTTCACAGAGAAAACGCGCATAGTGCACAAGTAATTCATGGTGTTTCTGTTCACAGATGTAAAGCGCTCTTTTGGCTCAGTGATTCAAAGCAATTCAGTTCACAGAGATTACGCGCTTAGTGCACATGTAATTCATGGTGTTTCCGTTCACAGATATAAAGCGATCTTTTGGCTTAATGATTCACATCGATCCAGTTCACAGAAATAACGTGCTTAGTGCACATGTAATTCATGGTGTTTCCGTTCACAGATGTAAAGCGCTCTTTTGGCCCAGTGATTCAAAGCGATTGAGGTCATAGAGATAACACGCTTAGTGCACATGTAATTCATTGTGTTTCTGTTCACAGATGTAAAGCTCTCTTTTGGCTCAGTGATTCAAAGCGATTCAGTTCACAGAAATAAGGTGCTTAGTGCACATGTAATTCATGGTGTTTCCGTTCACAGATGTAAAGCGCTCTTTTGGCTCAGTGATTCAAAGTGATTCAGTTCACAGAAATAAGGTGCTTAGTGCACGTGTAATTCATGGTGGTTCCGTTCACAGATATAAAGCGCTCTTTTGGCTCAGTGATTCAAAGCGATTTAGTTCACAGAGATAACGCGCTTAGTGCACATGTAATTCATGGTGTTTCTATTCACAGATGTAAAGCGCTCTTTTGGCTCAGTGATTCAAAGCGATTCAGTTCACAGAGATTACGTGCTTAGTGCACATGTAATTCATGGTGTTTCCGTTCACAGATATAAAGCGATCTTTTGGCTTAATGATTCACATCGATCCAGTTCACAGAAATAACGTGCTTAGTGCACATGTAATTCATGGTGTTTCCGTTCACAGATGTAAAGCGCTCTTTTGGCCCAGTGATTCAAAGCGATTCAGTTCACAGAGATAACACGCTTAGTGCACATGTAATTCATGGTGTTTCTGTTCACAGATGTAAAGCTCTCTTTTGGCTCAGTGATTCAAAGCGATTCAGTTCAGAGAAATAAGGTGCTTAGTGCACATGTAATTCATGGTGTTTCCGTTCACAGATGTAAAGCGCTCTTTTGCTCAGTGATTCAAAGCGATTCAGTTCACAGACATAACGTGCATAGTGCACAAGTAATTCATGGTGTTTCCGTTCACAGATGTAAAGCGCTCTTTTGGCTCAGTGATTCAAAGCGATTCAGTTCACAGAGATTACGTGCTTAGTGCACATGTAATTCATGGTGCTTCTATTCACAGATGTAAAGCGCTCTTCTGGCTCAGTGATTCAAGGCGATTCAGTTCACAGAGATAACGCGCTTAGTGCACATGGAATTCCTGGTGTTTCCGTTCACAGATGTAAAGTGCTTTTTTGGCTCAGTGATTCAAAGCGTTTCAGTTCACAGAGATAACGCCCTTAGGGGGTGATTCTAACCCTGGCGGTCGGTGATAAAGCGGCGGCCAACCCGCCAACAGGCCGGCGGTCAAAAAAATGCAATTCTGACCCTGGCGGGAACCGCCAACACAGCCCGCCGCATTAACACTCCGACCGCCACGGCGGAACAAACAAACAGCGCGGCGGTCACCGCCAACAGCCAGGCGGCAGACAATGTACCGCCCACCCTATCACGACCCACCAATCCGCCACCTTTTCCGGGGCGGGAGCACCGCCGATAAAAACACGGCGGAAACAGACATTTCCAATGGAAAACGCTCACCTCGAGACACTCCACGTGGAATCCGGACAGCATGGAACCCGAATTGAACATCATACCTGCTCTCGTCTACCTGCTCATCTACCACGAGTAAGAACTCCGGCGCAGACGTCAACGGTGAGTACTGCACCTAAGACACACGGGAGGGGGGAGGAAGAAAGGTTACGGGCATACACATATGCGACCCCCCACCCCCCCCATAATGTACACACCAATGCAGAGCAGGAAGTCACAGTGACACCACACAAAGACCCTTTAAAAATACAATGACACAACCAAATTTGGAATACATTTTCATTTACAAAAAAAGCACCTGGAAATAATTGAGCAACCGTGAAAAATATTTACAAAAACCAAAAAGATATACACATCAGTGTATCACTGAAGTAACAAGTCCTGCACATCCTACGAATCTAACATGTACGTGGGCCAAGGTTCTGCAAAACAAGGGCAAAGCCCACACACGAGACCTGAGTCCTTTGGAGAGAACACTGCAGGGGCATCCGATGTCAAAACTACAGGCACCTCAGGGGGAAGGGAAGGGGGGGCCACCACAGCCACATGAGTCCACGACGCCAGATCCACGAGGAGCCACCATGCCCACTGTACCAACCTGGGGAGTGCAAAGCCACAGTCTCTCAAGTCTCTGCAGTGGGTGGGTTGCCCACTGTACCATCCTGGGGAGTGCAAAGCCACAGTCTCTCAAGTCTCTGCAGTGGGTGGGTTGCCCACTGTACCATCCTGGGGAGTGCAAAGCCACAGTCTCTCAAGTCTCTGCAGTGGGTGGGTTGCCCACTGGACCATCCTGGGGAGTGCAAAGCCACAGTCTCTCAATGTCTCTACAGTGGGTGGGTTGCCCACTGTACCATCCTGGGGAGTGCAAAGCCACAGTCTCTCAGGTGGATTACAGAGTCCACTGGTCAAGGAGGAGGCATGGTGGGCACAGTGAACCATAAACAGTGCCTGAGACGGCGGGACCCAGCGGATCGGTGCTTGACAGGAAGGGCCCAGCGGAGCGGTGCTTGAGACGGCGGGGCCCAGCGGAGCGGTGCTTGACAGGAAGGGCCCAGCGGAGCGGTGCTTGAGACGGCGGGGCCCAGCGGAGCGGTGCTTGACAGGAAGGGCCCAGCGGAGCAGTGCTTGAGACGGCGGGGCCCAGCGGAGCGGTGCTTGACAGGAAGGGCCCAGCGGAGCGGTGCTTGAGACGGCGGGGCCCAGCGGAGCGGTGCTTGACAGGAAGGGCCCAGCAGAGCGGTGCTTGACAGGAAGGGCCCAGCGGAGCGGTGCTTGAGACGGCGGGGCCCAGCGGAGCGGTGCTTGACAGGAAGGGCCCAGCGGAGCGGTGCTTGAGACGGCGGGGCCCAGCGGAGCGGTGCTTGACAGGAAGGGCCCAGCGGAGCGGTGCTTGACAGGAAGGGCCCAGCGGAGCGGTGCTTGAGATGGCGGGGCCCAGCGGAGCAGTGCTTGACAGGAAGGGCCCAGCGGAGCGGTGCTTGAGACGGCGGGGCCCAGCGGAGCGGTGCTTGAGACGGCGGGGCCCTGTTCAGCGGTACCTGTCTTCACGGCGGGGCCCTCTTCAGCGGTGCTCTTCTGCACGGTGGGGCCCTCTTCAGCGGTACCTGTCTTCACGGCGGGGCCCTGTTCAGCGGTACCTGTCTTCACGGCGGGGCCCTCTTCAGCGGTACCTGTCTTCACGGCGGGGCCCTCTTCAGCGGTACCTGTCTTCACGGCGGGGCCCTCTTCAGCAGTACCTGTCTTCACGGCGGGGCCCTCTTCAGCGGTGCTCTTCTGCACAGCGGGGCCCTCTTCAGCGGTACCTGTCTTCACGGCGGGGCCCTGTTCAGCGGTACCTGTCTTCACGGCGGGGCCCTCTTCAGCGGTACCTGTCTTCACGGCGGGGCCCTCTTCAGCGGTGCTCTTCTGCACGGCGGGGCCCTCTTCAGCGGTACCTGTCTTCACGGCGGGGCCCTCTTCAGCGGTGCTCTTCTGCACGGCGGGGCCCTCTTCAGCGGTACCCGTCTTCACGGCGGGGCCCTGTTCAGCGGTGCTCTTCTGCACGGCGGGGCCCTGTTCAGCGGTACCTGTCTTCACGGCGGGGCCCTCTTCAGCGGTACCTGTCTTCACGCCGGGGCCCTCTTCAGCGGTGCTCTTCTGCACGGCGGGGCCCTCTTCAGCGGTACCTGTCTTCACGGCGGGGCCCTGTTCAGCGGTGCTCTTCTGCACGGGGGGCCCTGTTCAGCGGTACCTGTCTTCACAGCGGGGCCCTCTTCAGCGGTACCTGTCTTCACGGCGGGGCCCTCTTCAGCGGTACCTGTCTTCACGGCGGGGCCCTCTTCAGCGGTGCTCTTCTGCACGGCGGGGCCCTCTTCAGCGGTACCTGTCTTCACGGCGGGGCCCTCTTCAGCGGTGCTCTTCTGCACGGCGGGGCCCTCTTCAGCGGTACCCGTCTTCACGGCGTGGCCCTGTTCAGCGGTGCTCTTCTGCACGGCGGGGCCCTGTTCAGCGGTACCTGTCTTCACGGCGGGGCCCTCTTCAGCGGTACCTGTCTTCACGGCGGGGCCCTCTTCAGCGGTGCTCTTCTGCACGGCGGGGCCCTCTTCAGCGGTACCTGTCTTCACGGCGGGGCCCTGTTCAGCGGTGCTCTTCTGCACGGCGGGGCCCTCTTCAGCGGTGCTCTTCTGCACGGCGGGGCCCTCTTCAGTGGTACCTGTCTTCACGGCGGGCCCTGTTCAGCAGTACCTGTCTTCACGGCGGGGCCCTCTTCAGCGGTACCTGTCTTCACGGCGGGGCCCTCTTCAGCGGTGCTCTTGCAGTATGTCAAGGGAGTCATACCTGGCCTGGACACCCTGCTCAGTCGCCCTCCGACCGTGCTGTGTCAGGCCCCTTCGGGGAGTGAGTCCTGGGCCCTTTGGTGTCGTCCCTTGCAGCCGGGATGGGGCTTGTGGGGCCCTCCTGCTCCGCGCTCCTGGTGGTTGTCCTCTCCGTCCTGCTGTCCTTCCGCTCCTTAGATGGGGCTCTCGGGCCCTTGCCTCCCCTGGCTGCTGTGGCCAGTGAAGTGGCCGGAGTCACCTCCTTGGGGGCAGCCGTCTCTGTCCGCTCACGGCGGCCCTTCAATTTCCGGGTCCTCTTGCCTGGGGGGGGCTGGCTGTCCCCTTGCGGCTCACCGAAGTGTTACTGCTGCCAAAGGGTGGACTCCACATGCCATGCACCACTTGCACTGTAGTAGTTGGGCTGGTGGTGGCTGAGGTGCCCTTGGGACTTTTCCCAGTTAGAGGGGGTGGGTCGGGGGAGGGAAAGAGGTCAAAAGTGGAGAGGTAATTTTTCTTGGGACCAAGGTAAGGGGTAGGAGTAGTGGTGAGAGAAGTGGAGGAAGAGGATGTGGTTGTATGAGAGCCAGGTGTGCTGTCCTTGGGTGCAGGTGACTGGGACGTAGGCTGTGGTGAGGTGGTTGGCTGTTGTTTGGGTGTCTGCCTGCGTTTATGTGTCTTGGAAGAGGGGGTGACAGACAGTGGGAGAGGACACAGGGGACGTGTAAATGCCAGTGGGGGTGGTGACTGCAGGTGTGCGGACTGTAGTGGAGGGTTTGCTGGTGGTGGAAGAACTGGCTGATGTTGGGGTGCATGCAGGTGTGAGTGTAGACGTCACAGGGAGGGAGGAGGGAGACGAGGAGGACGGGGACACAGAGGTGGTAGTGACTGTTGATATGTCTGCATCTGTGTGTTGCTTGGGTGAATGCTTGTGTTTTCTGTGGTGCTTATGTTTGGATGAGCTGGCCTTGGGTGTTGAGGTGTGTGCAGGCTGGTCTGATGGTGTGGATGGGATAGGTTGAGGTACAGGAGACAGAGAAAGGGTGGAGGCAGATAGAAGAGGGAGACTGGAGACAGGGACAATGGCTGCCGTCAGTGCTGAGGCCAGAGCAGTGAACGCTTGTTGATGGGCAGCCTGACCCGAATGAATGCCCTCCAGGTAGGCATTGCTCCGATGCACCTCCCTTTCCACCCCCTGGATGGCATTCAGAAGGGTAGTCTGCCCAACAATGAGCGTCCTCACCAGGTCAATGAGCTCCGCACTGAGGGCAGCAGGGGTAACAGAGGCAGGGGCTGAGGTGCCTGGGGCGAAGGAGACGCACGCCTTCCTGGCCGAGCGGCCACGGAGCGAAGACTGAGGGGCTGCTGGGAGGGCGGTGCTGGTGCGCTGGGTGGCGGCTGTACCTGTTGTTGCGGGGGGCACAGATGGTGCCGCCCCCGCTAGGGAGCTCCCAAACGAGGACGTGTCCGTGTCGCTGGTGTCTCCACCGGCCCCCGTTGTGGTGCTCCCCTCGCCCTCCGGATCACTGGTGCCCTCGGTGTCTGTGTCAGTGCCCACCGGGGCCTGGTGACCTGCAGCTCCCTCCTGCTCCGACGCCAAATCTCCTCCGCCTGATGATGCTAAAACACAAGAAGACAAAGATTTAGGGTGGGGGGAGAAATTAAACAAAGTTGAGTGCATGCCTTAGCAATACCCTTTGCGGAGAGGACAGACACAGGTGCCTCGTGCACTAAGTCGCGAACTTGGGGTACACTACTCAGTACTTCTGACTAGGCAAACAGGTCTAGGGACAACACACGCACACATGGGTGATGCAGGAGCATGGGTAGCTGCACTTGGCACCCTACAGAGGTGGGGGGCGGGGGCACAGGGCCATGCCTAAGGGAGCGGACTACACTACAGAGAGCGCCCGGGCCTAATGTCACCCACAGCCCTCCTCCCCCACCCAGACGCCTCCAATGCGCATACAGATAGGAGAATGTGCAGATACTCACCCCCTTGTGTCTGCTGTGCTGTCCTCAAGCGCCCATCCAAATTAGGGTAGGCCACCGCCAGGATTCGGGACATCAGGGGGGTCATGGTGCGACTGGCACCCCTCCTAGGTCGGGAGGCCATCCCCAGCAGTGTTTCTGCGGTCTTCCTCGTTTCCGCGGCGGATGTCCTCCCACCTCTTGCGGCAGTGGGTGCCCCGTCTGTTGTGGACCCCCAAGTTCCGGACTTCCTCGGCGATGGCACGCCAAATATCGATTTTCTGGTGGGCGCTCATCTGTT
The DNA here is from genome assembly GCF_031143425.1 of Pleurodeles waltl. NCBI lineage: Eukaryota > Metazoa > Chordata > Amphibia > Caudata > Salamandridae > Pleurodeles > Pleurodeles waltl. The sequence goes on along the minus strand of NC_090438.1, from coordinate 235,624,458 downwards.
TGACATGTACAGGGTGGGAAAGAGAAACCGTCACATATCTGCATGTTTGGAGTACATGCCCCCCCCTCCCCAACCTTGTCATGGTTCCCATTCTCTCATCTGTCGTGCGTTGCACTCCCCATTCCCTCCACACCCCACCAACTTACATCCCCCCCCTCCACACAGGCATAACCCATTCAATGTGCACTGAGTGTACTCACCTGTTGGTCTGGAGGACCGTAGAGTTGCGCATACTGGGGGAGGACCCGGTCCACGAGCTTCTCCAACTCTTCTGAACTGAAGGCGGGGGCCCTTTCACCAGTAGCAGCAGCCATTGTCACTTCCAGACCGAGTTCACAGCAGCACTTGCAGTATAGGTCCTCTCCTGTGGATGATCAGGTCTCGAATGATTGAGCAGATAGAAAATGGCGGTCACGCCCGCGGCGGTGCGTACTGCGGCGGTGCGTCCCGCGACCGCCGGCGCACATCGTCATTGGCTCCTTAAACCCATAGGCTTCAATGTTAACCAATGCGTCTTCGCACAGCGGTCTTCGACCGCCTACCGCCACGGTGTGCCCCGCCAGCGCAGTGACCTCACATCCCATTGTCCCACTTCACAGGTCAGGCATCGGCCATTTCAAGGGCCCACATGGCTTAATTTCTAATGCGTCACACAGGCCTAGGCCTTGCAATGGCACACATACAAACATATCAAACCATAAATTTACCTGTACTGTGCAAGCTGTGTTGTACGCACCTGTGAGTGGATTGACTCTGTACTCCATATTCTCCTTCCTAGGCACCGTCCGCTGAGACTAGCGATGAGAAGGAGGAATCCTCGCGTGTACTGGCCGCTGGTGGACCTGTCGACAATGGAAGAACGCCATATAATACTACGATACCGACTTGACCGTGCCTCCATCCATGAACTGTGTGCCCAGCTGGAGCCAGCCCTGATGTCCCCCATCCGCCAACCCACAGGAATTCCCCCTCTGGTGCAGGTTCTGTCAGTCCTCCATTTCTTTGCAACTGGCTCATTCCAGACAACAGTGGCCATGTCATCTGGGATGTCTCAGCCTATGTTTTCCAAGATCTTATCCAGAGTGTTGTCTGCCCTGATGAAACTCATGCGGAGCTACATCATTTTCCCAGAGGAGGGTGATTTGCCTACAGTGAAAGCTGATTTCTATGCCCTTGGGCACATCCCCAACATCATTGGTGCAATTGATGGGACCCATGTGGCTTTAGTCCCCCCAAATGACGATGAACAGGTGTACAGGAACAGGAAGAATTACCATTCAATGAATATCCAGGTGGTCTGTTTGGCTGACCAGTACATCTCCCATGTAAATGCCAAGTTCCCAGGGTCAGTGCATGACGCGTATGTTATGGCAAATAGCAGCATTCCCTATGTGATGGAACAGCTACAGAGACAACGTGTGTGGCTAATAGGTGACTCTGGTTACCCCAACCTTCCGTGGCTACTGACCCCAGTGAGGAATCCCCGGACAAGGGCAGAGGAACGGTACAATGAGGCCCATGGGCGTACTAGGAGGGTGATTGAGCGAACCTTTGGGCTCCTGAAGGCCAGGTTTAGGTGCCTGCATATGACAGGTGGATCCCTAATGTACTCACCAAAGAAGGTGTGCCATATCATCGTGGCGTGCTGTATGCTCCACAACCTGGCTTTGCGACGCCAGGTGCCTTTCCTGCAGGAGGATGGTCCAGATGGTGGTGTTGTAGAAGCCGTGGAGCCTGTAGAGAGTGAAGAGGAGGAAGACTCTGAGGACAACACAGACAATAGGGACAGAGTGATACAACAGTATTTCCAGTAACACCCAGGTAAGATTCACCCACGCCATTTCACAATTGCTTATAGCCTCCTGCATCTGTACTTTCTGTAGTTCCCCACAGATGTTTTTCATTAATTTTTGCCTTTCCCTTCCCTTCTCAGTGCTGTCTGACTCAGTACCTGACTTCTGCTTGGTTCGCCCATGAAATACAGCGTATTGACATTGGTATGTTGTCATGACTAATTGACAGAACAGAAATTGAACCGTAATATGTAATACATTTGTTAATAATACAGCATGACTCAAAACAGATTTGTGTGCAAAATGTGATTTATTTACAGTGCTAGATATCGGTACATGTGATTCTAAGGGTGATGGGTGGGGGTGGAGGAATATCCATGGCAGAGTCCAGTTCTCAGTCTCACAGGTGCATTGTTCTTTTGCCTGTGGAAGGATGGAGCATAGGCAGTTCATGGTTTGACAGGGTGGCAATGTGGGACAGTGGGAAGACTTGAGGGGGTATGTCCTGCTGGCGGGGGTCTTGACATCCTACTCTGTCTTTTTTTTTGGTCTCAGGCTCCTCTTACGGGGTGGTTGTTCTTCAGCAGGAGGTGGGGTTCTGGGGGGCTGTCGAGGTGTTGGGACCTCCTGTCCACTAGCGCCGGCGGAGGTGGTAGGCTGTTCCTGGTCCGGCCTAGTGACAGGGGCCCTGTGTGGTGCACCATGGTCCCGCAACGCGTCCTCTATCTTGTGGAGGGCCAGGACGATGGTCCCCATTGCGGTCCTGATGATTCTCAGCTCCTCCCTGAACCCCATGTAGCATTCCTCCTGCTGTGCCTGGATCTCAGTGAACCTGGCCAGTACCGTCGCCATCGTTTCTTGGGAGTGGTGGTATGCCCCCATGATGGTGGTGAGGGCCTCTTGGAGAGTGGGTTCCCTGGGCCTCTACTCCTCCCCCTGTGGCACAGCAGCCCTCCGAGCTGCCCGGTTTCCCCCGGCCTCTGTCCCCTGGCCGGTGTGCCCGCTACCACTGCCCCCAGGTCCCTGTTGTTGTTGGGGTGTTGGGTTAGCCTGGGTGCCCTGTAGTGGCGGACACACCGCTGATTGAGCTGTCCTAGAGACAGAGGCATGGGCCCACTGGGTGGGAGCTGTGCTGGTGTTGGCAGAGGGGGTCGGGTCTGGTGTGGCCTGTGGCTGCCTGAGGGGAACCGACTGCCCAGAGGTCCCCGATGGTCCGGGCTGGTCATCAGGTTCACTGTCGACAGAGCTGCTATCCTCAGTGTGGGCCTGTTCCGGTGGTGGGATGGACACTTCTGGACCCTCCTGGCTGGTGTGTTGTCGTTCGGGTCCTGCATGGGGTAAGAGAGTTTGGTTATTGTTTCTGTGTGTGCAATAGCGTGCGTGTTATGGGTGCCCTTGTCCCCCAGTGCAGGCATTCCCTTGAGGGAGGTGTTGTGAGGTTAGTTAGGGGGGGGGGTTAGTGCAGTGGTCATGCTTAGGTGATGGGTGCCCATGATTTGTGTTGGCATGCAGGAGTTGGTGTTGGGATGGGTGGGTTGTGCTGGTGAGACATTGTCAGGGAGGATGTGTGCTGGGGGGTTGGGGGTGAGGGTGGGGGTGTGGGTTGGCATGCTGGTGGGGTGGGGGGGATCTAGTAGTTGAGATTGGACTTACCAGAGTCCATTCCTCCGGCTACTCCTGCGAGGCCCTGAGGATGCAGGATGTTCAAGACGTCTTGCTCCCACGATGTGAATTCGGGAGGGGTGGGTGGGGGTCCGCCGCCAGTCTTCTGGACTGCGATGTTGTGCCTGGAGACCATCGATCGGACCTTCCCCCGTAGGTCGTTCCATCTTTTGCATATGTCCTCCCTATTCCTGGGATGCTGTCCCACCGCGTTGACCCTGTCCACGATCCGCTGCCATAGCTCCGCCTTCCTAGCTATACTGGTGTGCTGCACCTGCGAGCCGAAGAGCTGGGGTTCCACTCTTAGGATTTCCTCCACCATGACCCGGAGTTCTTGGTCCGAAAAGCGTGGGTGCCTTTGGGGTGCCATGGGGTGGTGTGGGTGTGGTGTGGGGTGGTGTATGTGATGATAAGTATGTTGGTGAGTGGTGCTTTGTGCTACTATGTGGTGTGTGTGATGGTGTAGTGTGCCTCAGTGTGTCTTGCTTTGGATTGTCTGCTGTGTCTCTCTCTCCTTCTCTCAGTAATTATGGTCGCAGGGGTTTGTGGGTGATGTGGGTGTGTGTTTTATAGTTGGTTGATTGTGTGGGAGTGGTGTGTGTATGTGTATCAGGTGTGTGTATTTCAAATTGTCCAATGTGGCTGTGTTTTGGTGATGTGTGTGTATTCTGACCGCGGCGGTGTGTACCGCCAATGGAATACCGCATTTGAATGACCGCCGTGTGGATTCGTGGGTCGTAATGGCATGGGCGTATTTCTGTTGGCGTGACGGTGGAGGTTTGGTCATCTCCAGTTTATCGCTGCCCGCTGATGTGGCGGCCTGCAGTGGAGGACGGAATTTTTGAGGTTTGGCCGTTGTGGGTCAGAATGACCGTGGCGGTTGACCGCGGCCGCGGCGGTGTTATGGCGGTCTTCTGACCGGCGGTAAGGGCCTTTTACCGCCGAGGTCAGAATGACCCCCTTAGTGCACATGTAATTCATAGTGCTTTCCGTTCACAAATGTAAAACGCCTTTTTGGCTTGGTAATTCAGAGCGTTTCAGTTCACAGAGAAAACGTGTTATGTGCACAAGTAATTCAAGGTGTTTCAGTTCCCAGATAAAAAGCTCTTCCTGGTGTTCTTAAGTAAGACGCTTTAGGTTTTGATTAGTAAAACCTTTTTGTCAGTTGTTATTATGAATGTGAAAGTATTTTGGAGATAAAAACTAATCAAAGATTTCATTGATCTTTGAATAACTTAAGATATGAAAAAACATTTAAGTCTTTGAGATTTTCTAAGTCATGATCAAAGGCTTATGATGTGAATACATAAATGTTACAGGATTGATATTCTGTGTAAAAACATAGTTCAATGTTCTTGCCATCTCTTGAATCTGAGGTCGTGTTTTTACAAGGGGCTTTGCCCCCATTTCAGAAGAGGTCTCCACCTGATATCTCGGAGACACATTTAGGTGGTCATTACAACCCTGGTGGTCGGTGTTAAAGCGGCGGTAAGACCGCCAACAGGCCGACGGTAAAGACATTGGAATTATGACCGTGGCGGAAACCGCCAACAAAGACAGCCACTTTAACACTTCAACTGCCACGGCAGTACACACAAACAGCTTGGCAGTCACCGCCAACAGACAGGCGGAAGACAAAGTACCGCCCACAAGTATCACAACCTACCAATTTGCCACCTTTTCCGGGGCGGATTCACCACAGATAAAAACACGCAGAAACAAGACTTCGCAGGGAAAACGCTCACCTCTACACACCCCACCGGGAATCCGGACGCCATGGAACCAGAGCTGCACATCCTGCCAGCCCTCATCTTCTTGCTCCTCTACCAGGAGCACGAACGCCGGCGGCGAAGACCACGGTGAGTACTGCACCTACGACACAGGGGAGGGGGGAGGGAAAAAACAAGGACACACACATGCAACACCCCCACCCTCACCCACTACAACACACACACTAATGCACATCAATACATCACAGTTACACCACCCAAACCCCCCGGAAGAATGCAAAGACAATAGGAAATGAGTGTAACCATTTTAATATATTAAAAGCAAGTAGGCAGAAATATATATATACACCATGTACAAAACATATACCAAGCATAGTAGTCCAGGTAGTGCTCTAATAAAATCAGTGGAGCACTGGGACCACACGGTATGGACGAGGCCCACAAAAGATTTCCGACCATGACGGAGAGGACACTGCAGGGGCATCAGAGAGCAACTAAGCAGGCACCTCAGGGGGAGGGTAAGGGGGGGCACCTCAGCCGCTTGAGTGCATGACACCAAATCCACGAGGGGGCCATATGCCCACTGTTCCATCCTGGGGAGTGCAAAGCCACAGTCTCTCAAGTCTCTAAGGTGGGTGGTTTGCCCACTGTTCAATCCTGGGGAGTACAAAGCCACAGTCTCTCAAGTGGATGACAGTTTCCACTGGTTCTGGAGGGGGCATGGTGCCCAGAGTGCTACATCCTGCTAAGGACAGAGGTAGTGGATGACAGTCTCCACTGGTTCTGGAGGAGGCTCTGTGCCCAGAGTGCATCATTCACCCCGTGATGGACTCAGTTGCGTCAGTGCCCTTGCTGCTCATGGGCCAGCAGTGCTTCAGACAGCAGTGCCCTGTTCAGCTGTGCTTGAGATGGTGGTGCCCTGTTCAGCGGGGCTTGAGATGGCAGTGCCCTATGCATCGGTGCTTGAGACGGCGGTGCCCTGTTCAGCGGTGCTTGAGACGGCCGTGCCCTGTTCAGCGGTGTTTGAGATGGCGGTGCCCTGTGCAGCGGTGCTTGAGACGGCGGTGCCCTGTTTAGCGGTGCTTGAGATGGCAGCGCACTGTGCAGCGGTGCTTGAGACGGCGGCGCCCTATGCAGCTGTGCTTGAGACGGCGGTGCCCTGTTCAGCGGTGCTTGAGATGGCGGTGCCCTGTTCAGTGCTGCTTGAGGTGGCGGTCTCCATTGCAAGGACTCAGCTGCTGGCGGTCCTTCATGGCCCAGCGGAGCTTTTGCTGGCGGTCTTTCATGGTCCAGCGGGGATTGTGCTGGTGGTGGCCTCCTGGGCAGGTGGGCTGGTGCTGGCGGGCCCCTCCTGGGCAGGTGGGCTTGTGCTGGCGGTCCGGTCCTGGGCAGCTGGGCTTGTGCTGGCGGTCCGGTCCTGGGCAGCTGGGCTTGTGCTGGCGGTCCTGTCCTGGGCAGGTGTGCTTGTGCTGGTGGGCCTGTCTTGGGCAGGTGGGCTTGTGCTGGTGGGCCTGTCCTGGGCAGCTGGGCTGGTGCTGGCGGTCCGGTTCTGGGCAGCTGGGGTTGTGCTGGCGGCCCTGTCCTGGGCAGCTGGGCTTGTGCTGGCGGTCCTGTCCTGGGCAGGTGGGCTTGTGCTGGCGGGCCTGTCCTGGGCAGGTGGTGTGCTGGCGGGCCTGTCCTGGGCAGCTGGGCTGGTGCTGGCGGGCCTGTCCTGGGCAGCTGGGCTGGTGCTGGCGATCTGGTCCTGGGCAGCTGGGCTTGTGCTGGCGGGCCTGTCTTTGGCAGCTGGACTGGTGCTGGAGGTGGCCTCCTGGGCAGCGGGGATGATGGCTGTGCTGCTCTTCCCATACTTGCCGGGTTTCCTGTGGCCCTTCCCCACCTTGGATGGTGTCACAGCTGAATTCACACTCCCACCGGGACCCCTGGGAGCGGCTTTGGTGGCTAAATTCTTCATCCTCTCCCGCCGGGCACTGGCCAACTTCTGATGCTTCACAGGTGGGGGACTGTCTGTGCTGTGGCTCCGTGCCACACTGGCTGCCCTGGTGGTCGGTGCACTCCAGATTCCGGTGACTACAGGCACCACTGGTCCCGGAGATGTTGTGGCTGACGTGCTAGTTCAGGACCTAGGAGATGGACGGGGTGGGGGAGGTGTAGGAAAGAGTTCAAGGTTGGACAGGAAAAGTTTTTGGGACACACTGGGACGGGTAGCTGGAGGGAGTTTGGGAGTGGAGGAAGAGGTGGTGGTTGTAGGAGGTGTTCGTTTGGTGACTTTGGGTGAAGTTGCATGCGCTGGAGGCTGTCGTGAGGTGGATGGCTGTTGGGTGGGTGTGTGCCTGCGTTTGTGCTTCTTGGGAGGGGGTGTCACAGACACACTGGGAGAGGACACAGGGGACGTGTGAATGGTAGTGAGGGTGGTGACTGCACGTGAGCGGGGTGTGGTGGTGTGTGTGCTGGTGATGGTAGTAGTGGCTGTAGAGGTAGTGCATGCAGGTGTGAGTGTAGATGAGACTGGGAGGTAGGAAGGAGACGAGGAGGAGGGGGACACAGTGGAGGCAGTGGATGTCAGTGTGTCTGCATGTGTCTGATGCTTGCGTGAGTGCCTGTGGGATGTGTGGTGCTTATTTTTGCCTGAGCTTCCCTTGTGTGTTGACGTGTGTGCATACTGGTCTGTAGATGTGCTTGGGATAGGCTGAGGTACAGGGGATTGGGTCGGGGTGGAGGAAGTTGGAGGGGGGAGGCTAGACACAGGGACAATGGCTGCCATCAGTGCTGAGGCCAGAGTCAGAAAAGCTCGCTGAAGGGCTGCCTGACCAGAAAGAATGCCCTCCAGGAATGCATTTGTTTGTTGCAACTGCCTTTCTACACCCTGGATGGCATTCAAAATGGTAGACTGCCCAACAGTGAGGGACCTGAGGAGGTCAATGGCCTCCTCACTGAGGGCAGCAGGGGTGACTGTGGCAGGGCCTGAGGTGCCTGGGGCAAAGGTGATGCCCACCCTCCTGGGTGAGCGGGCATGGGGCAAAGGCTGAGGGGCTGCTGGGAGGGCGGTGCTGGAAGGGGGGAGCTCCCATCAGAGGAGGAGTCAGTGTCACTGGTGTCAGCTCCTGTCCCCGCCGTGGAACTCCCCTCGCCCTTTGTCCCACTGGTGAAGTCCGAGTTTGTAGTGTGGCCCTCCATGGCCATGTGTGATGCAGCCCCCTGGTGCTCCGGTGCCACTGCTCCTCTGCCTGATGATGCTAATGCACACAAGAACAGGGAGACCACAGAAAGGGGGGAGACGACAGAAGAATGACATGTTGAGTGCATCCATTACCGCTACTGTTGGCGGACTCGACAGACATAGAAGCCACCTGCACTACGCCGCGCTCTTGGGCTCCACTGTTCAATTCCTGGGAAATGGCCTACAAGGCTATGGATGACATCTGCACACATAGATGATACAGGGGCACAACTAGGTGTACTTGGCACTCTACAGAGGTGGGGTGGGGTGAAACATGGCGTGCCTTACGGAGGGGCCTTGCCTACGGAACTCGCCCTGGCCTAGGGGAACCCCCAGCCCACCTCCCCCACCCAGACACCTCCACTGCATGCAATGTCAGCAGAATGAGAGTGTACTCACCCCTTGTGGCTGTTGTGATGCCCTCAAGCGCCCATCCAACTCCGTGTAGGCCACCGCCAGGATGCTGAACATCAGGGGGGTCATGGTGCGACGGGCACCCCTCCCACGTTGGGAGGCCATCCCCAGCTGAGCCTCCGCTGTCTTCTTGCTCCAGGGGCAAATGTCCTCCCATCTTTTCCGGCAGTGGGTGCTCCGTCTGTGGTAGACCCCCCGGGTCCGGACGTCCTTGGTGATGGCACGCCAAATATCTTTTTTCTGGTGGGCGCTGACGTACATGAAATGTACATGGGGAAGAGTAAGTAATTACCAACTGGACCGTGAAACTGATTGGCCCCCATCCCTACCCTTGCCATGTGGCACATGCATTCACTGTCTTCCATGCACGCAGCACTCTCCCCCCTTCCTACTTGCATCCAGCCCTCTCCACACAGACATAGCCCATACAACATGCTCCCTGTGTACTTATCTGTTTGTCTGGAGGACCGTAGAGTAGCGTGTACTGAAGAAGGACCCCATCCACGAGTTTCTCCAACTCCTCCGATGTGAAGGCAGGGGCCCTTTCCCAGACACTCAAGCCATTGTCTCTTCCAGACCGAGGTCACAGCAGCACTTGCAGTGTAAGTCCTCTCCTGTCGAAGATCAGGTATCGAGTGATTGAACAGATAGAAAATGGCAGTCACGTCCGCAGCGGTGCGTACCGTCACCACCGGCGTACATTGTCATTGGCTCCTGGGACCCATAGGGTCCAATGTTAACCAATGCAGCATTGCTCTGCGGTCCTCGACAGCCTACCGCGACGGTGTACAACGCCAGCGCAGTTACCTCATATCCCATTGTCCCACTTTAGAGGTCAGGCAGCCGCCATTTCAGGGGCCCACATGGCTTCATTTTCAACTGCGTCACACATACCTAGGCCTAGACTCAACACACATACAGGCCACCTTTTGTGTATGAATGGTGTTCTGGGTAAACTGTGGGTACGTACCTCTGGGTTGTTTGACTCTGTGCTCGCTGTTGTCCTTCATAGGCAACGTCCCCTGGGACATGTGAGGAGATGGCGGCATCCTCTGGTGTACCGACCGTTGGTGGACCTGTCGACAATGGAGGAGCGAAATGTGATTATCACGTACAGGCTTGACCGTGCCACAATCCAGGAACTGTGTACCCAGTTGGAGCCAAACCTGATGTCAGCAATCCGCCATTCCACAGGAATCCCCCCACAAGTGCAGGTGCTGTCAGTGCTCCATTTCCTTGCAAGTGGGTCTTTTCAAACAACAGTGGCCATAGCATCAGGGATGTCCAAGCCTATGTTTTCCAACATATAGTCCAGAGTGTTGTCTGCCCTTCTGAAACACATGCAGAGCTACATCGTATTTCCTCAGGTGGAGGATTTGCCTACAGTGAAAGGTGATTTCTATGCCCTGGGACACATCTCCAACACCATAGGTTCCATTGATGGGACACATGCAGCTTTGGCCCCCCCGCAGAAGTGAACATGTGTACAGAAACCGGGAGAGTTATCATTCAATGAATGTACAGATCATGGGGGTCATTCCGAGCAACCGCCGCCCGCCAAACTTCCCCCGTCGAAAGACCGCTCCGCAGTCAAAAGACCGCGGGGGCCATTTTGACTTTCCCGCTGGGCCGGCGGGCGACCGCCAAAGGAGCGCCCGCCGGCCCAGCGGGAAAGGCCCTGCAACATTGAAGACGGCTCCGAATGGAGCCGGTGGTGTTGCAGGGGTGCGACGGGTGCAGTTGCACCCATCGCGATTTTCATTGTCTGCAAAGCAGACAGTGAAAATCATGCTGGGGCCCTGTTAGGGGGCCCACAACACCCGTTCCCGCCATCCTGTTTCTGGCGGTGAAAACCGCCAGAAACAGGCTGGCGGGAAGGGCGTCGGAATCCCCATGGCGGCGCTGCAAGCAGCACAGCCATGGAGGATTCTCCCAGCCGGGGGAAATCCGGCGGGAAACCGCCGGACCCAGCTGGGCGACCGCGGCTGTAGCAAAGGAAGCACCGCCAGCCTGTTGGCGGTGCTTCCGTGGTCGTCGGGTCGGAATGACCCCCTATGTGTTTGGAAGACCAGTACATCTCCCATGTGAATGCCATGTTCCCTGGCTCAGTGCATGACGCCTACATCCTGCGGAATAGCAGCATCCCTTATGTGATGGGTCAACTCCAGAGGCACCGTGTGTGGCTATTAGGTGAGCACCTGAAAGCAAGACAGTGGGAATGGTTGTCTAGGTCTGGGGATATCCCTCGAGGTTAGTGCATGTCTAACAGTTGTCCCTCACCATTTGCAGGTGACTCTGGTTACCCCAACCTGTCATGGCTACTGACCCCAGTGAGGAATCCCAGGACAAGGGCAGAGGAACGCTACAATGAGGCCCATGGGTGAACTAGGAGGGTGATTGAGCGGACCTTCGGACTCCTGAAGGCCAGGTTCCGGTGACGCCATATGACAGGTGGATCCCTATTCTACTCACCAAAGAAGGTGTACCAGATCATCGTGGCCTGCTTTTCTGCAGGAGGATGGTCCAGATGGCGGTGTTGTGGCAGCTGTGGAACTTGTGGACAGTGAAGATGAGGAAGCAGAGGAAGAAGACATAAACAACAGGGACTCAGTGATCCAGCAATATTTCCAGTGAGACACAGGTAAGAGTACAGACCTGCCTACGACATGTACTTTAACACTACTGCCTCTCTACTGTCTGTCGTTTTCACCCAGTGTATGGTCACTGAGTTGTCACTTTCCCTTACGATTTCACAGATGTGGGTCCCACTGTGTGACATCTGCTTAGATTCCTCACAGACTAGAGTTGTGTGACATAGGTATGTTGACGTTACAATTGAAAGAGCATTTTGTCAATGTAATTGCTAATACACTATTTCGAAATCACAGACAGACTCCAGATTGTTTTGTGCTTTAAGTGTGTTTATTTAAGTGCTCAATATTGGTCCATGCTAGTGTCAGGGGCCCCTTGTAGTGCCACAGTATCCCTCCTGGTGTTCACTAGTTCCTTCAGCACCCCTATGATGGAGCCCAGGGTGGAGCTGATGGTTCTGAGTTCCTCCCTGAAGCCTATATACTGTTCCTTCTGCAGGCGCTGGGTCTCCTGAAACCTGTCCAGTACCATTGCCATTGTCTCCTGGGAGTGGTGGTAGTCTCCCATGATGGAGGAGAGGGCCTCGTGGAGAGTGGGTTCCCTTGTCCTGTCCGCCCCCTGTCGCACAGCAGCCCTCCCAGTTCCCCTGTGTTCCTGGGCCTCCGTCCCCTGGACCGTGTGCCCACTGCCACTGCCCCCAGGTCCCTGTTGTTGTTGGGGTGGTGGGTTAGCCTGGGTTCCCTGTAGAGGTGGACACACAGCTGATTGAAGTGTCCTGGGGATGGAGGTATGGGCCCGCTGGCTGGGTGCTGTGCTGGTGTTTCCAGAGGGGGGAAGGTCTGTGGTGGCCTGTGAGTGGGTGAGGGGAACCGACTGTCCAGAGGTCCCAGATGGGCCGGGCTGGTCATCTAGATCCAGTTGGACAGAGCTGCTGTCATCACTGTGGGCCTCTTCTGTTGGTGGTGTGGACATGTGTGGACCCTCCTGTCTGGTGACGTTGGGTAGGGGTCCTGCAGGGGTATAAAAGGATGGTTATTACACCTGTTTGTGGCATGGTGTGCAATGGGTGGGTGACCGTGTACCCCAGTGCTTGCATTCCTGTATGGGACCTTGTGTGATGATGGTTTAGGGGGTTGTATGGGTATGTGCAGTGGGCATGCTTTAGTGATGGGTGTCCATGCTTTGTTGTTGCATGCAGGGCTTGGTGTTGGGATGGGTGGTTTGTGATGTTGGGACATATGTGAGGAGTTGGAGTGCTGGGGGTGAGGGTGGGGGTATTTGTTGGCATGCAGGTAGGGTGGGGGATGTAATAGTTAAGATTTGACTTACCAGAGTCCATTGCTCCACCTACTCCTGCGAGGCCCTCAGGATGCAGAATCGCCAAGACCTGCTCCTCCCATGTTGTTGGTTGTGGGTGAGGAGGTGGGAGTCCGCCGCCAGTCTGCTGAACCGCCAGGTGGTGTCTTGAGACCACGGAACGCACCTTCCCCTGTAGGTCGTTCCACCTCTTCCTGATGTCCTCCTGATTTCTTGGGTGCTGTCCCACTGCGTTGACCCTGTCCACTATTCTTCGCCATAACTCCATCTTCCTTGCAATGGAGGTGTGCTGCACCTGTGATCCGAAAAGCTGTGGCTCTACCCAGACGATTTCCTCCACCATGACCCTGAGCTACTCCTCTGAGAACCTGGGGTGTCTTTGCCGTGCCATGGGGTGGTGTAGGTGATGTATGGGGTGGAGTGTGTGGTGATAAGTGTGCTGATATGAAGTGGTGTGTTGTGTGAGGTGCAAGTAAGTTCTGTGGGTGATGGTGTTGTGTGCCTGTGGATGCTGTTGTTCTTGTTGGTGCTGTCTCTCTCTGGTCTTCTTTCTGAATTTTTGGTTGTAGGGGTTTGTGGGTGATGTATGTGTGTGTTTTATATTGTAATGGGTGTGTAGGAGTGGTGTGTATATGTGCATCAGGTGTGTGTATTTTGAATTGTCCAATGTGGCTGTGTTTTGTAAGTGTGTGTGTATTTTGAGTGCAACGATGTGTACCATCAATGGAATACCGCATTTGAAAGACCTCCGCCTGGATTTGTGCGTCGTGATAGTGTGGGCGTATTTCTGTTGGCGTGACGGTGGAGGTTTTGTTTTTGCCAGTTCATCACTGACCGTTGGTGTGGCGGACTTGTGTGAGTGTCTGAATTTTGTCGGATTCCGAATTGTGGGTCATAATAGCTGTGGCGGAATTCCGCGGCTGCGGCGGTGTGTTGGCGGTCTTCTGCATGGCGGTAAGCGGCTTTTACCACCAATGTTGTAATGACCACCATAGATTTGTAAAGAATTAATGTTTTCTACTGCATAGAAACAAAAAGCGACAACCTGGTCATCTGGTCACACCTCGACCGGGTCAAAGTCAAAGTTTGAGGCTGAAGGCGATGGAGCCCTGCTCGGCTGCAGTAAGTGGGAGGCCTCGGTCAAAAGTTCATTTTCAAACATAGACATTTTCTTTAAGATTTTCTTCAGCGGGACAAAGTCAACAATTCGATTAACCTTCCTGGATCCCCGTTCAGATACACATAGCAGGAGACCTTAGTGAAGATTTCTACGTTCAGACTTAAATGATTTTTTAGGACAAAAATCTTCGTCCTGGCCAAACCTGAATCTTGTTCCAATGTTCCTGGAGCCTTCCTCGTATTCGCTGCATGGGAAATTCCAGTCAACTTTTTACCTTTAGACTTAGTCACTTTTTTGGAGCTTTTTCTCTCCGACATCAGATGACCCTCCACAGCAATCCAATTTCTAGTCAAAGTCATCGGATTGCCTTTCCAGGAGCTCCCAGTAAAATCCTGGAAGTCTGGGACTCCAAGCTGTTCAGGGGGACAAACCTGCAAGTCAGGCCAGGTCGCGGTCGACATAAGCCGGCTTGACTCTCGGCGGCAGGCCAGTCCCTTTATGGAGCTTTTTTCCAAATGTTCTACAAACTTCTCCAAACTTCTGGATCTTCTTCCAGAAGGTCTTTGAAGGTCCTTGAGGAGTTCACAGCTCACCCCATGGCCCCAGAAGCCCTGAGTTGCTCCTTGAGTGTTAGGACTCCAACTCCCGGAATGCACCTGGCTCAAACTCCAAAACGACCACTGGACAGTGGTCAGCTGGTCAGTTTCTTCAGGATTTGATTCAGGGGACTCTAGTTAGCTATTTTTTACCTGTAACAAGCAGGGACTCCCTTCTTCAACCAGTTGAAGCCAGGCAAAGTGTTTTTTTGTGGTAAATCCCAAGTGTGCATCTTATGCAGTCCTTCAGAGTACAGTGTCCTGGGGTCTAGCAGGGCAGTCCTTCTTCTTCTGATGTTCTTCTTTGTTGGGATCTGAGGTGTGGATACAGCTCTGTCATATTTATCCTTGTTCCTGAAGTGGGAAGCAGGGGGTTGAATGTCCTATCACAGGCAGGCTCCTTCTTCCTTTGATGACCACACTGGGAAGTGAGGCAAACATCAATCCCAGAGAGCAACATTCTTCGAAAATCCAGCATTGGTGAAACTGATTTTTGGAGGTTAGATCTGGCTGAGCCCACCCACTGGTGTGGCTAAAACTCCTAAACACCCCTCTTCTGCCCTCTTCTAATCTAATCAAGAGGGCACCTAATTGTCTGGGGATGCAGGGTTCTGTGCTCCTCCAAATGTGTTTCCCTGCCTTTGAAGACCAGTTTGACTGTGCTCCTCATCCTGTTTTACCATCTGTTGAGGCAGATCTCCTCACCCAGGCACCTCCTTTGTGTTCAGCCCAGGCCACTTCACACTTCATCCAGACAGCCTGGCCAGGCTGCAAGAGGCTGACCAATCAGAGAAGGACACTACAGAGCTGGAGTTGGCAACTTTCAGGTAGAGTTTTAAAACTATTTACCTGAACTCTTAACAATAAATCCAACAATGACAAGTTGTGGGAGTTATTCTAACAATTAATTTGATACCAAACTCAAGGTATCTGGCACTTATAGGTACTTTGGTAATTAAAATAAATTCTCCCCATTTTAGCCTATGGAGCCCATTTACTACAGTTAGAGAAAAACACATTTCACTATTTTACCTCACCAGGGCTTATGAAATAATTTTATAAGGTCCCTGCTTATTGTTACATGGTACCCAACCCTAGGGATACACAGAGCACAACTTCTGGGTGATTTATATGTAGAAATGAGGTAGTTTAAGACTTTGGATGTATTTTTTATTCCAAAGTCATATTTGCATATAACTTTAGTTTAAAAACAGCCAGCAAGGCAGGTCTGCCTTTGGAATGACACTGGGCACCTCAGGTTCACTACCTATGCTGGTGTCCTTACACCTACATGCCCTACCACATACTAGGGACTTATAGGTAGGTTGATACTGCCAATTATAATTAGCCTAATTTGCATATCCTCCTTACACAAAGCACTGGCCCTGGGACTGGTAAGCAGGACCCAGAGCTCAGCCAAGTGTGACTAACCACCAGTATCTTTCCAAAAAGTTTGGGGGTGACCGGGGCAAAAAGAAGGACTTTCCTACAGAACACAATTATCAGTGTTACTTGCCTTTGTTTTCTCTTCTGTTGGTATCTTGTTGGCGTCGACTATGTCTGTATGTGGACACAGGTGTGGACCATTATCTATTTTTTTAAATCAACACTTCTTCTAGGTGTATTTGATATTAGGATTTAGGACACTGTTTGTGGTTACAGTGCCTTTTTAGAATTTCCATTACTCATTGTGGACTTACTTGTAGTGTTGTGGTTTCTTTTCATTCATACATTATTATAGTGCACTATTTCAGATACACTGTTATGCTTTGTGGTAGTGGGGCATAATACACCATTCAGGGCAACCCATATATATTATCCTCATACTTCCTCAACTACCCGGTAACTTTTGGATACCTCAAGGAAGTGCAATCAGCAATATCACTACTACCCCTCTTTGAATATAGTAGAATTCCATATATATAATTATAATAAAAGTGTATTTGATATGTATATGATATATGTATATAGGCATTGTATATTATTAAGGAGGAAGGCTGCTTGGACCCCTCTCCGTTGGACTTTCTTTGCCCCGGGGACCACCACCTCCCCAGGGCTTTACTTAAGAAAGGAGGGGGGCTGTGCAGAGCCCCCTCCTGGGGCTTTAATAAGCACCAGGGCCCCCCACCTCCTGGGGCTAAATGTTGATGTAGGGGCCGCGCAGACCCCCTGCCCGTTCTCGGAGCCACCACCTCTTTGGGGACAGATGGATTATTTAAAGAGGGAGGGTGGCTGCGCAGCCCTTGCTGGCCATTTATGGCCCTGGGGACCACCACTCCACACAGTCAGCTCCTGCTAGCTCCTGGAGTTACATTTCACACAACAATGGTGCTCCCATCCTGAGAGTGAGTCTGAGATGAGAGACCAAAGATCATATGGGTATGGATTCTCACCTCCCTGTTCAGAAGAAGCCACATTATGAGCAGTGTGAGGGGCTGGCACTGCTGTGGAGCAGGACGGCAGGCTTCACACAAGACCCTTTTCACTGTCACACAATTTATCACACCTTAAATCCACACAGGCGCCTAGACAAAACATATTTGCAACTAGGGCTTCAGTATAATTTGTGACACTAGTGGATGGTTTTCCTTTCACAGATCAAGTGATCTCAACCGATACGGAAGACCCCAGAAGTCACTAAAGAATGAACTGTCTTAGTAACATGGGAGCTCATATGATAATGTGTGACATGTACATATACACTAAAACTGTCTCTCTTTTAACGCCTGCCTATCCCAAAACTGTGTGATCCTGGGCAAATGAATGTCCACTCCCTAAATATTCTGCAGGACACGATGGTTGCTGATGCAAGCCACCTACCTGTGCCTCTGTTGACTGCACATGGCTGAAGTCTAAGCATGGTGCAGGGTTGGGTTGTTATAGGGGGTAGGCCCTGTGGTCAATTTCCCTCCATGCTCCATGAGGGATTGAGTAAGGAAATAGAATTTTAAAAGAATAATAGAAAGTCACTTAGGAAACCAAAGGTTACTGGGACGTTATAGTTCGTGCACTAAGGTAACTATAACTTGCTCCCTCAGCATGCACTGCTAATTACCCCAGTTATTCCATCACTCATTATATTTTCTTTAAAAACATTTATAATATCATTGCAACATTTTATGGAAAAGTATTGAATAGAAAAGTGTATGGCGGGGTATGAGTTAAAGTTACCCTATGGCACTAGTTATAGCTACTTGAAATAACTCTAACTATAAAGCTGAATTTCTATGGTTTTGTATGTTTGAAATGTGACCCTAACAATAATATAATATACATCTATATATAGAAATCAGGAATAATGTGAGTCCAAGATGAAAAAAATGCACCCTCATTCAGAATTCAGTGGTAACAAGACTTACTCCAAACACAGCTGCATTTCGGCCGTAACCGCAGCCTTGATCACTAACAGGTTGCAGGTGTACACTGTGAATGAAAGACATGAATACTCTTAATTTTCTGTTTGTTCACTTCATGTAACCTGTCACTTGTCACTAAACAAGTTAATGCTCTTTAACCCACAGAAAGCAATAGGACCAGCCGCCAGGGATCCCCACACGCCATCTGAAGAGCAAACAGCTTTACCTCATAGTGGTTCGCAAATGATGGTAAGCTCTCCTCCGGTTTCTTCTTCTTGTGGGTAGGATGTGCACATGCAGTGTGTACCCACTCTTCTGTCATGGGTGGTGTAGGAGGCTGGCCTGGCTTATAGTGGGTACCTGATGGTACTTACACCTTGTGCTAGGTCCAGTTATCCCTTATTAGTAGATTAGTAGTGTTCTCGCTGCTTAGGCTGATGGAGGTAGCTACAGCAGAGCAGCTTAGGCTGAACTAGGATACATGCAAAGCTCCTACTATGCCACTTACATCACATAGCTTACATCATAAGAAAAACAATAATCCGAGTTACTAAAAATAAACGTACTTTATTTTAGTGACAATGTGTCAGAAATATCTCAGATGATATACTCCCTTAGGACGTAAGTAAAATACACACAATATACACACAAACCAAAATCAGGTAAGTAAACAGTTAGAAAAGTAGTGCAAACACTGTAGAATACAATAGGATGCAATAGGCCTAAGGGAAACACAAACCATATACTCTAAAAGTGGAATGCAAACCACTAATTGACCCCAGGCCTAGTGTAATGTGTATAGGGTCACTGGGAGTGTGAGAAAACACTAAGGATGTCCAAGATACTCCACCCCAAGACCCTGGAAAGTAGGAGCAAAGTTACCCTACTACCCCAGAAACACACTAAAGTCGTGATAGGAGATTCTGCAAAGGCAACAACTGACTGCAAAGCACTGAAGACAGATTCCTGGACCTGAGGACCTGTAAAGGAAGGGGACCAAGTCCAAGAGTCACAAAAGTGTCCAGGGGGGGCAGGAGCCCACTGAACCATGGATGAAGGTGCAAAAATGGCTGCCTCCTGGGCGGAAGAAGCTGAAGATGTCAGGAACTTCTCCTTTGCACAGAAAATGTCCCATGGTGTGCTGGAGGAAGCAGAGTTATTTCCATGCAGAAAGACCACAAACAAGCCTTGCTAGCTGCAAGAGTCACATTTGAAGAAAATAGGTGCTGTCTGGGCCCAGGAAGGACAAGGGGGTCGCCCCTTATAGGAGGAGACAGAGGGGGCACTCAGCAGGTCAGAGAGCCCACACAAAAGCAGGCAGCACCCACAGAAGCACTTGAACAGGCATTAAAGAACTCTGAGCACAGCGGTCATCTTAACACTACAAAGGAGGTTCCCACAAAGCTGGTGGTCCACTCAGCAAGTTGAGCAATGCAGGACAGAGTGCTGGGGACCTGGGCTGTGCTGTGCACAAAGGATTACTTGCAAAAGTGCACAAAAGCCCTAGCAGCTGCAGATAATGCAGTTCACAGGATTACTGTCTGGCATAGGGAGGCAAGAACTTACCTCCACCAAATTTGGAAAGAAGGACCACTGGACTGTTGGGGTCAATTGGATCCAGCTCTTATGTTCCAGGGACCATGCTCGTCCAGATGAGAGGGGACCCAGAGGACCGGTGATGCAGAAGTTTGGTGCCTGCGTTAGCAGGGAGAAGATTCCCTCAACCCACGGGTGATTTCTTCTTGGCTTCCAGTGCAGGGTAAAGGCAGACAGCCCTCAGAGCATGCACCACCAGGAAACAGTCGAGAAAGCCAGCAGGATTAGGTGTTACAATGTTGCTGGTAGTTGTCTCTGTACTTTGTTGTGGTTTTGCAGGCGTACTGGAGCAGTCAGCGGTCGATCCTTGGCAGAAGTTGAAGAGAGAGATGCAGAGGAACTCTGGTGAGCTCTTGCATTCGTTATCTGAAGAGAAACCCACAGGAGAGACCCTGAATAGCCCTAACAGTACGATTGCCCACCAAACCAGGTAAGCACCTATCAGGAGGGGTCTCTGACATCTCCTGCTGGCACAGGCCATTCAGAGGCCTCCACTGTGCCCTCACACCTCTGCATTCAAAATGGCAGAGGTCTGGGACACACTGGAGGAGCTCTGGGCGCCACCTCTGGGGTGGTGAAGGATAGGGGAGTGGTCATTCCCCTTTCCTTTGTCCAGTTTTGTGCAATAACAGGGACTGGGGGATCCCTGAACCGGTGTAGACTGGCTTATTCAAGGAGGGCACCATTTGTGCCCTTCAAAGCATTTCCAGAGGCTCGGGGAGGCATCTCCTCCCCAGCCCTTCACACCTATTTCCAAAGGGAGAGGGTGTAACACCCTTTCTCAGAGGAAATCCTTTGTTCTGCCTTCCTGACACTGGGCTGCCGAGACTCTAGGAGGGCAGAAGCCGGTCTGAGGGTTGTCAGCCGCGGTAGCTGCAGTGAAAACCCCAGAGAGCTATTTTGGTAGTACCCGGGGCACATGCTGGAGCACCGGGGATGCATGGGATTGGCACCCCAATACCAGATTTGGCCTGGGGGGACAATTCCATGATCTTAGACATGTTACATGTCCATATTTGGAGTTACCATTGTGAAGCTACATATAGGTATTGACCTGTATGTAGCGCATGCGTGTAATGGTGTCCCCACACTCACAAAGTCCGGGGACATTGCCCTGAACAATGTGGGGCCACTTGGCTAGTACCAGGGTGCCCTCACTCTTAGTTACGTTGCACCTAACCTTCACTAAGTGAGGGTTAGATATATAGGTGACTTATAAGTTACTTAAGTGCAGTGTAAAATGGCTGTGAAATAATGTGGACGTTATTTCACTCAGGCTGCAATGGCAGTCCTCTGTAAGAATTGTTTGAGCTCGCTATGGGTGGCAAAAGAAATGCTGCAGCCCATAGGGATCTCCTGGATCCCAATACCCTGGGTACCTAGGTACCATATACTAGGGAATTATAAGGGTGTTCTAGTGTTGCAATCAGAATTGGTAAAAATGGTCACTAGCCTGCAGTGACAATTTTAAAAGCAGAGACCTCATAAGCACTGAGATTCTGGTTAGCAGAGTCTCAGTGACACAGTTAGGCACCACACAGGGAACACATATAGGCCACAAACTTTGACCACTGTGGTCCTGGCTAGCAAGGTCCTAGTGACACAGGCAAAAACAAACTGACACTCAAGTAAAAATGGGGTTAACATGCCAGACAAGATGGTACTTTCCTACAGGTAGCAGGAGTGCCTCATTCCCTTGTCTTTGCTTCAGGGTTCCAGGGATGGAGTTCCGGGACCCAATATAACAATGCCCAGGTCCCTGGTGAGATGGGGGTCCTGGGGGCATCTGCAAGTACAGGGAGGGACCCAAAACATGCCTCCTCCCCATATATGTTGTAAAACAATTGTCAAACCTCAAGCCTTCTCTCACCCGAGTGAAAATCATTGAAAAACTGCTGGGTCATCATTTCTTGTTAATATTTATTGTGAAACCACAGGAAAAAAAATATTTTGGTTTAGGAGACCATGATATCCTGTGGTGTCCCTACCTTGAACCCTATATATCTTTTTCTCACTACAAAGCAGGGACTGAGTCGCCCAGTCCTAAAATCACTGCCAAACATCTTTGCTGATGTTGATGCAGCCAATCAGATCTTATCTTTTGATCTGGTGGTGCCATGTATTACAGGGACCTGAAATGTCTATACATTTTCAATTTCTCAAAGCTACTGAATGGATTTACACCAAGTCACAAAAAGGACGCTTTCTGGTTAAAGATTGAGAATTTACTGTAATTCCAAACAGCTGTTTTCACTGTGCTGCTGTTGGATAGTGAAAATGTGCTTTGTAAAGGAAAGGAAAAAAAATGTCCTGTAGATTTATTAAATTGCCTTCATTAATGGCAAACCAAAAAATCAATTTCCTCATCCTAACTATATCTACACAGTGGTGACAATAACCTTTTGCATTAATTATTATTATTATGAAAATCCAACAAATGTAGCAACTTTATTTTATTGTACATTTGATAATTAAACATGTTTTACTTATGGCCACTATTAATAAATAAATGTAGTTTTTTCATGGATTTAACTGAGTGTGTATTTAGTGCCTCTAAAATAGTTTTTTAAGAATATACACCAGAAAGGTGACTGATGTATTGGTTGTGCACCTGGTTCTAGACGTAAATTTTGGCTTTCACCATAATTTGTATCTCTGCAGCTCTACAGGGTTATAGTTGGCTCCTACGCATATGGCCTAGTGCGATTACCAGCAGACGAGCAGGTAGACCATGGAGGCTAAGCAGTTGAAAGATCATGAGATGCTCAGCAATGTGTCTTTTGCCTGGACATGAGGTCCTGCTTCCATCAACATACATCTCTAGTTACAGGAACAAGATGTGGTAAACCAGCTGTCTAGCCCTGGTTCCAGATGCCTGGTCCACCTGGACTCTGAAATGATGGATGCTCTACGTTAGACACTATGGGGGTGATTTTAACCTTGGTGGACGGCGGAGGCCGTCCGCCAAGGTACCGCCGTGAAATGACCGCACCGCGGTCAAAAGACCGCGGCGGCCATTTAAACATTTCCGCTGGGCCGGCGGGCGCTCTCCGAAAGAGCACCCGCCGGCCCAGCAGAAATGCCCCTGCAACGAGGACGCCGGCTCAGAATTGAGCCGGCGTAGTTGCAGGGGTGCGACGGGTGCAGTTGCACCCATCGCGTATTTCAGTGTCTGCAAAGCAGACACTGAAATACTTTGCGGGGCCCTCTTACGGGGGCCCCTGCAGTGCCCATGCCATTGGCATGGGCACTGCAGGGGCCCCCAGGGGCCCCACGACACCCCCTACCGCCATCCTGTTCATGGCGGGTTTCCCGCCATGAACAGGATGGCGGTAGGGGGTGTCTGAATCCCCATGGCGGCGGAGCGCGCTCTGCCGCCATGGAGGATTCAATGGGGCAGCGGTAAACCGGCGGGAGACCGCCGGTTTACCCTTTCTGACCGTCAGAATGCCCTCGGGAGCACCGCCAGCCTGTTGGCGGTGCTCCCGTGGTCGGTGACCCTGGCGGTCACCGCCCGCCAGGGTCAGAATGACCCCCTATGGGCCAGATGTATGAAGAAATGGCCTTGCAAATCACAAATAGCGATTTTTAAGAAATCGCTATTTCCGAGTCGCAATAGGCCATGTATCATAATTGCGATTCGGAATTAGCGATTTCTTGAGGTTTGCGAGGCCCAATTACCGAATCACAATTTGCATTTTCGCAAATTGCGATTCGGTAATTGAAAATCGCAAATTGCAAAAAATTGCGAGAAAGCACATCTGGAGGAGCCTGATGACATCACAAGCAGGAAGTGAGTCATCCTAGGCAGTTTCAGGTGCCACACCCAAACCAGCACTCAGAGAGAGCCAGCCCAGCCACACTGAGCAAGTCTTTGGAGAAGACAGCAGCACAGCTGAACAAACATGGACACCTCTGCCCAGGGAAAGGAGAAGGGAGAAAGAAAGCGTAAGCTGAAATTTAGCGAGCAAGAGCTGGAGGTGCTGACAGAGGAGGTGGTCTGGAGCCATGACCGGTTGTTTGGCAAAAGCTCACTCCAGGTGCCTGAGAGTGAAAAAAGGAGACTGTGGGCAGAAATACAGACAAAGATCAGTGCTGTTGGATTGGCACAGTGCTCGGTAGAAGAAATCAAGAAGAGGTGGTACGACCTGCGGTCCCGTGCCAAGGAGAGGGTGGCAAGACGACTGCAGGAGGCCAGGAGCACAGGAGGCGGCCCACCCACAGAGACACCCTCCACCCCGATAGCAGACCTAGTGGAGTCCACACTCCTCCCAGAAGCAGTCAGTGGGGTCACTGAGATTGACACCTCCGGCACACCAAGTACCAGCAAAGGTAAGTACAATATTGAATTGTAACCCCATATGTGTATGCACAAAAGCCCCTTAGGAATAAGCAAGTAATGTAAAACAGTGTGATAAGTAGTCCATTCCACATCCTAGAAGCAGCACAACAATGCCTTACGGGAGTGGTAGTCCACAACCCAGAGCTGAAACTAGAACATTCAATGTAATTAAGCAGAGCGACACACAGAAGAACACAACACCCACGACACAGTGAAGAGAAGCACCTGTACCTTTATTACCATTGTGTGACCTTAATTGTAACAAACATAACTGACATGCTGCATATTGTCGTTGCAGGTGGGCCAGGCCCAGCAGCCACAGCATGTGCCAGTTTAGGGGAGACTGACAGCCATCCTGCTTCAGACGCCAATATGAGTGGGTCTCAGAACATTGCACCACTCCGACGCAGGCCTAGGGCACTGCCACTGCCAGAGCTGAGTCAGGACTCCGATGTGCATCAGGAAGGCCCACAAACACCATCCCCAACTGGCAGATGCACCCAGATGCAGGATCCCTGTTCGCAGCAGACCACAGCACCCCCAGGACGCCGACATATGCAGGTGCCCAGGCATATGAGGCAGGTGAGGGAACCTCCTTCTTTGGTTGCCTGGAATCGGCTATGTTGCAGCAGCAGCACCTGCAGAATAAAAATTTCACTGCATTACATAGGCAGCCAGCTGGAGTGCCTGAATGCAAACATTGAACAGCTGCATGAGGGACAGGTCCAGGCATCACAGGACATAAGGGAGCTTACTTCTGCTGTGAGGGAACTATATCAGGAGCTGTGCCATGACAGGGTGAGCCACCGTAGGCAGGAGCAACATGAGTATGTTTGGGGGATTTTGTCGCTCTGTGACTAGGCTGGCTAATTCCACCTCCCTGATTTCACGTCATGCAGTGGCTGCACAGGTTGAGGCAGCACACCGCAGCAGGGATGTGGCTCAAGGACTAGTCCAAATCACCAATGTGATAGACAATATTATGGGAAGCAGGGCAGCCACACCTAGCGAGCTTGGACTGGGGGACACGGAGGACACATCCAGCCTCAGCAGCCTAGCTGTGCCCGCAATGGACACCAGACGGCGCAGTGCCAGGCACAGCACTGCCACAGAGGCAGACAATTGAGGTGCCAGTGAGGCAACTGGGCACTCGAGTGGAGTGCGTGGCCGCAAGAAGTGACTGTAGTGGCCACAGGGGTAATGAGTGCACTATCAAGGAATAGTGCTTTAATGTGAACTGCAATTGTTTTTTTAAATCACTTTTGTTGGTATTCGTTGGACTAACATTACCTGACATTAAGGTAATAAATTTACTCACTACATTTGTGTTAACATACTTACATCTGAAATGGTTGTGTGTGATGTCAGCACGCCTTTGCCTTCCCTCTGCTGCACTGGTCCTGTCTGCTGGCTGTAGGGGTGGTATGGGATCATCATCCTCATCTGAGTCTGGCTCCGATATTTCCACAGGTATGCCCCTGGTGGTAGCTATATTGTGCAAGATTGCACAAGTAGCCACTATTCTACATGTTGTATCTGGGCTGTACTGTAGTGCCCCTCCACTTTTGTGGAGGCACCGGAAGCAACTCTTCAGCAACCCAAAGGTGCGCTCCACCACTTTACGGGTCGCCCTGTGTGCTGCATTGAATCTCCGTTCTGGTGGTGTTGTAGGATTGAGGTAGGGTGTCATCATGTAGGTGTGCACTGCGTAGGCACTGTCTCCTGGAAGAGACAGAGGGTATATTGAGTAACTGAGCCATCTGACATCAGCACGCCATCAATGCGCCAGTGTACAGAGTGTAAATACCTAGTAGATATCCTTCTCCAAACTCCCCAGCTAGCAGTCTTGTGTGAATCCCGCTATGGCGAAAGATGTATGAATCATGTGTGCTCCCTGGGTACCTGGCCACGAGATCAGTTATGATATAAGAGGCATTGCATATCACCTGTATATTCATTGAATGTTGGTATTTACTGTTGTGGTACACATACTCTGTGGCTGATGGTGGACAGATTGCAACATGTGTCCCATCTATGGCACCTAGGACATAGGGGAACTGTGCTATCTGGTAAAAATCTATTTTTGCCTTCTGTATTTCCTGTGGGGTGTGGGGGAATCTGATGTACTGGTGTATCCTGCTCAGCATGGCGTTGATAAATGCATTGAAAAATCTAGAAAGGGTACTCTGTGAGACCTTCCAGCTGCAGCTACGACCCCTTGATAGCTCCCTGAGGCAAGTAGGTGGAGGGAGCATAATACCTGAACATGGGTGGGGATGCTATGAGTCCTAAGTGTACTGCACTGCAGTATGGGTTGCAGCTCAGCTATCAGATCAAGTATCATGGCTGAGTTCAACCAATACCTCTCAAATATTTCCTCCCCTGTCTGGTCAAAAAGTGTAATGCACACTCTGAAAATGCGCTCCTGTCTCCTCCTCTCTCTCCTCACAGCTACTAAGATCCTCATCCTCCTCGCCATTACGTAGAGTGTAGCCATTGTGGAAAAGAATCTGAGGCATTCTAGGCCTCCTTATATAGGTTGCACCTGGTTACCACCTGGTTTCACTTAGTGGTATTTTGCATGTGCAAAATGCCATTCTGCGAAAAATCGCAATTTGCGATTTTTTGATGCATCGAATTGCGACTTGGATTTTGTGAATCGCATGTTGCATCTGGCAATTTCCTACTGGAAATACCGAATCGCAAAATGCGACTCGCAAAAACAGGTCGCAACACAAAAAATCGCTATTTTTACATTTCTTATTTTTGGTCTGCGAATGCTTTCATGCATCGCAGACCACTTTTTTGCATTCGCAATTGGCCGAATTTTGCGATTCGCACCGTTTGCGAATGCAAAGAAGTTTCATACATCTGGCCCTATCTTTTGTTGTCTGCTTAGCACTTCCTCTTTGTTTGGGCAATGGGCATTTGGTTCAAGTCAAATAATGAAGAAACCGTAACCATCCAGATAGTGAAGAAAATCTGCTCTGCTTTGAATGACACAGGGACAGTTCATGTTTGTGCCCTTTTACTGGGATGTCCAACCTTGCTGGGGCAGAGAGAAAGAGTGTGATTAAAGCATATAATTTGCAATTATCTACAGAAAGCTTGTGTTCTTCATCCTTTGCTGGCATTAGAAAACATTAAATTTGTGAATTCATATGGCTGAACCAGTGGTCAGGATTACTGAGATGTCATAGTATTGTTCTCCAATGCTCCCATTATGTTTCCCAGAGTTCCTGACCTATTCTATGAACATCCATAGATGGACCTGTGTCATCATGTCAGTTCCTGTGACCTGTTCACCTGCACACATGTCCCATTGTCAGTGTCCCAGTCTAAATAACAGTACCTACTCCAATATCCGTATTGTAGTCCCCATGTCAGTGTTAGTGTTCCTGCTCCTTTATGGCCCAAGTCTCTATCTCTATCTATCATAGAATCGGTTGTTTGCGACAGGGAAAATGCTTTTGGGAACGTACGAAGCCCAAATTGGTATTCAGTAACATGTTACCGAATCGCAATTTGGGTTTTGCGATTTGGTATTTGGATGGGGCTTGTTGAGTGCATCACTTTCTAAAACTGATTATGAATGGTAAAAATAAAAGTAGGCGGTACCCATTCACAAATGGGAAGGAGTCTCCAACGGACCCCTTCCCCTTTGAGAATGTTTGTAAAAATACTTTTTTAATACCAGGGACCAATGTCCACTATTAAAAAATGAAGAGAAATGCTTTCATTTTTTTTAAGGCAAATGGGCTGCATTAAAAAAACAATGCTTATTTGAAAGGAGTCACAGACAAGGTGGTCTGCTGAATCAGCATGCCACAACCCCTCTGATTTTTGTGATTCCCAATGGGTCGCAAACTGAGTGCTACCTCATTAATATTCATTAATATTCATAGGTAGGTTGATAATCACAAACACTAGTCTTAATATATCTGGCCTTATGCTTCTTGTGCTTTATTGCTGCCCAGAATATTTAATTGCATAAATGTTATCATTAAAGCAAATGTTTTAAAAGCATGGGATCTCCACTGGCAAAGATGCTTTAGACTTTTGCATGACAACCAGTGTCACTTTGGATTTAGCACGCTGTGGCAAGTAGTTCAATATAAGATTCACTACCATTTAATTGACAAAAAAAAGGCAGAGGCGACTGAGTGCCAAACTGCCAGACTACTGCTACTTAAGCTGACAGTTTTTATTTTTTCGCCCATGCCTGACCAGGAATTATTTTCTCCATGCTCTCCTTTATCTTTTTCTACACTGGCTATGAGCAGACTATATACAGATATACCGATATTTATTGTAGCTTTGCTTTTTTGTTCTTTTATGTAATTGAACCAATCTTACATAATTGACACAATAAATACTTGTTCAGTCATTATGTCTGTGCTCCTTCTCTGTGCATTTGTGATGCTCCTGTACCCGAAGCTGTACTCAGAGCTAGACTTATTACCTCTTCATACAAGAAAGTGCAACAACGACATTTGCTGCATTGAGTTGTCCAATGGTAAAACACATCACACGCTGAAATATATGGAGATTGGCTTGGTGTTGGTGACATTCCCACTACAGACAAACAAAAGACTGCCTTGTATGGTGCACAGCCTCATAAAATACAAGAAAGTGCAGCACCGACATTTGCTGCATTGAGTTGTCCAATGGGAAAACACATCACACACAGACATCTATGGAGACTGGCTTCTTGTTGGTGACATTCCCACTACAGACAAACAAAAGACTGCCTTGTATGGTGCACAGCTTCATAACATGATGCGGAGTTAAGTGTGCAGTGTTTGGCATATGATGTGCACTGGAAGCATACATTTCCACTACAAATTACTATGCATAGCAAAACTCAGAAGAATAAAACACATTGGATGAGTGCTCTGCACTGTAGAAAATATGAATTCTTTGTTTTTTTTTAAATGAATACATTGTCCTTTGTTAATTCCTGCTTCAAGGAAGCATTAGGTATTGACGAAAAAGCCTAACCTGGCTCTTTTAGCTGAAGAGGGTTACATTAAATTGTCTTTGTATTGTGGGTGAACACATACATGCATGAACAAATAAATACACTATTAAAATGAATAAATACATCATATAGCTTCTCCTGGATACAACGTGATGGACATGTTCATGTGAAACATTTTGTAGTGAAGATACTCTAGATAATCAAAGTGATGTTTAACCTTCAGAGAGAGGGGGTCTATCTTTCTGTTGTCTTCTGAGGAAATAGAACTTGGTGCAATACCAACGTATACCTGGTGTGACTTATCCTTCCTGTGGCTGCCAACTCTGACTGATACTCAAATCTGTGCACAGTCAGGCTCTCTCAGCAACCTACACAATCCCATGAGTTCTATTGCAATTTAGAGGTGATCCATAGGTTTACTTGACATGCATTATACTAAATAACATCTAGATATCCTATTACAGACACCCAGAATCCCATGGATACTAACACAATATCCACCAAAGAATGCAAAACTTGGTGGTACTCTCAGAGAACCCATTGAATACCGCCACATTTTCATGAAGACTGTGTAGTATACTATAGTTCAATTAATGTATGCACATCTATATGGGCCACCTCTCTGTGAGAGGCTCTGACTGTCTCTTTAGTCCCTACAGACAGGATCATTTAAAATTATGCAGAAACGATAAACAGTTACAATAATCTAATAGGCAGATATTTCTAGCTTGCTTGCTTGTTTTAAAAAAAGTAGCTAAGCTCTGATACATGGTGAAATTACCATATAGATTAATAGCTAGAGGTAACCTAGAGCAAAAAGGTGATAAAGTGTAGTTCAACTAGTGTGATGTTTGGCGGGGTGGTACAGCTTGGTATATCACTCTTTTCCACTTCAATTATAATGCCCTAATTCACAAAGGCTTGTGCACCCAAAATTCAACTTAGGTATTCAAAACATAGCATTGAAAAACAAAATTGGGATGGTTGTGATTTTGCTTTTACAAAGTCTGGAAATATGGTGGATGTTTCTCGTACATACCTTCAAAATAGGAAGCATAACATTGGGCATTTCTTTGACTGCATTTTCTATGTTTAATTAAAAAAAGCTACAGCTTCAGATTTTTCACTTCACTTGTGAAGGTAGTCCTCCACCCTAAAAAAGCAAACAAAATGCTCATGTCAACGGTTTGAGTAGATGGGTTTCCAAGGTGGGAAGTGAGAGAACATCCCTAGAATGTGAAAGGCATGAATAATGTAATTTAGTGTAAAAAGGTACATTGTCAAATTGACAAACCCCACCTGATGGCAGTTCTGCAGTAGTACTGTTGGAAATCCACTATACTTTTAGAATTCTTGGATTATTCCTTAGATTCTACAGACAGGCAGTTTATCCAAAGTTAACATATCTCTTTGTGTAATATTAGGTTTTCTAAATATGGTAGTGTAATTACAGGATCACACTATTACCCCAGGATTTATTCCCCAGATCTAAATGAGCAATAAAGACTTTTGAGGACTAAAAAAAAGTGTTATGCTAGCCCACATTTGTTGCAGTCACAGTCAGAAGAGGCTCCTACATTACAAAAGAAATAAGACAACCGTTTAAGGGAAAAAGAGAATTAACAGGTGTCTTTCACAATCAACCTACACTGATTTAAGTTTGAGTGAAAGGGAGTTAGGGGTTAGGCAAACCTGACAGAGAAGTTCTCAGCTAAAGGAAGCAAACATAGGACCAGCCCTGTATCCTTGAAATAAGTACACACACACACAGTGGCTGTTACTCTAATAGATGATTTTGTATTAGACACTATTTACAAACCTTGGGCCAGATTTACCAGAAAATGATGGTGCACAGCGTTGCGCCTTATTTGGCAGCATCACGCACCATCATTTTCAAAACATAGTGATGCACTGTATTTACTAGAATACGGTGCAGCCCTGTTCTTCCCCCTGCACTGGCGCTAAATTTACTGCTGTGCTCCAATGCAGCCACCCTTGCACCATTGAGCAAGCATCGCTGCGTTAAGGTGGGTATTGCTTCTGTGCAGGAAGGAACACAAAAAGTGAATCTCATGTGCCTCTAGGGGGTGTTAAACATTCCCCCATGTGCATTAGAATGGCTGTCAATCTTATAACTCACCAAGCAATAATTGTGAAAATTAAGGCAAAGGTTAAATGTGCCCCAATCATATTTCATCACACATCTCTTTCCTACCAGTCACCTAACAGCATGGTTAGTAAATCCCAATTAATGTACCAAGTCATGCGATGCTGCTCTGTGCACGTTAATGTCACTCCAGGCTTGAGGCCAGACTTGATGGCTGAGCACACCCTTACTAACTGCTTTGTTGGTAAAGAAGTGTAATCTCAACTCTAAAACCATACCTTATACATATATTCTTGGCACGGTGTTCAGTAGATCGAGAAGGGGTAGGCTCATTCTTGTTTCCTGTATCATCGTACAGGGTATTTAAACAATTCTCCTTGTACAGGAAACTGTATTCTTTCCTCCTTCTTCCTACAGGATGCAACATACTAGGTAATTTCCTTCATAGCTAACTTCAACTACCAAAACAGTTCATGAACTGCAAAATAGTTTAAAGAAATGCAAATAGCACTTCCTGCTACTTTGGGCTATTTTACATTCAGGGGGCATTCCATGGCTAAGAATTAGGCATTCACACACAACACCTGTGGTCAATGATAGACCAGGATTTTCACAACGAAATAACACCTAGTCAATGTAGGTAATAAGTTGGAGAAATCTTTTAATTTCTTCAAATTGTCATAGGTGTAGGTAGACTATTCGGTACTGGAAAGATACCCTTCCTCTACAAAGCCTATGCTCAACATGACATACACTCCTTTGCACTTGGGGGAAAAGATTCAGGTGTGGTGAAAGGCAGCCTATTAGTGCCAGTGTAGGGGATGACAGCACCAGCACTATATCTTTGTAAACTTGACTGCATTGTGTTTTCCACCTTTCACAATGCAGCACAGCAACTGTGGTTGCCGTGGTACATTAACTAAATAGGTTGCTCGGTATTTAAATCCAAATTGCATGCAACCAGGACTGAAGTGCATGTAACATCTGAAAGAATGTATTGAAAAGCTTTGCACATACATCATCCCTGACTTCTGCAAGTATCATCATTGTTAATAATCATTTATCCCGGTCCTGTATGCACCTTAGTACTTTAACAATTATTTCTATTATCTTCATAAGAGCATACTTTTTTTGTAAATGCTTAATTGTTTTGTGTAAATGAATGATTTTCTGACCATGAAATCATTGCTAAAACAGGCTTTCAATTTTGCATGAGTCAGTGGTTCAAGACATTATGGCCCTCATTACAACCCTGGCAGTCTTAAGACTTCCAGGGTCCTGGTGGCCGTCTGACCATCGCCAATGTGGCGGTCCAAGCGCTGCATTACTACTGTGGCGGTAGAACCATGATCAGAATGCCAGCACTGCCAGTTGTCTTCCATAGCAGAGACTGGTGATGCTGGTGGTCCTAATCTGCCAGGGTGGGGCTACAAGCAGCGTCGCCCTGGGAATTACCACCCCATTCTCTGCCAGCGGTTACATGGCAGTAGCACTGCAATGTAACTGCTGGTGGAGACCGGGTGCAGGGGAGCTCAGGGGACCACTGCACTGCCCATGCACTTGGCATCAGCAATACAGGGGCCCCACTGGCGAGCCCCATCGTGATGTCCACTGTCTGCTATGTTATGCATAAAGTGAACATTGTGACGTATGCTGGTGCACCCTTCGCACTACAGCATTTCTGTTGGCTCTATTATGAGCCAGCATCAATGTTGTAGGTCATTTCTCACTGGGACAGCAGTTGGAAACACCCTTTCCGCCTGCTGGCCAATACGGGAATCTCTTAATGGGGCCTGGAGGAAGGTGGTCACACTGTGGCAAAATGACTGTCGGGACTTCGTCAGACAGCCTTTTCCATCCTCAAAAGTCATAATCAACCCCTATTTCTTCTTGGTGTTTATTCTCCACTTAATTATTTGAGTGCTGCAAGATCAGCGACCTCCACGACAGCTTCGGACACCAGACCCAACCATACACCACTGAACCCGCTTCCCCGGACATCACCCTCAACAACTGGACCCACATCAACACGGAAGAAACCAAATCCATCATGAACTCTATCCACTCCGGCGCCCCTTCGGACCCCTGCCCGCACTTCATCTTTAACAAAGCCGACGACATCATCGCCCCGCACCTCCAGACCGTCATCAACTCTTCTTTTTCTTCTGCTACCTTCCCCGAATGCTGGAAGCACGCTGAAGTCAACGCCCTACTAAAGAAACCTACGGCTGACCCAAGCGACCTGAAAAACTTCCGCCCCATCTCTCTTCTACCTTTCCCAGCCAAGGTAATAGAAAAGACCGTCAACAAACAGCTGACCACCTTCCTGGAAGACAACAACCTGCTCGACCCTTCACAAACCGGATTCCGAACCAACCACAGCACGGAAACCGCCCTCATCTCAGTCACAGACGACATCAGAACCCTGATGGACAACGGTGAAACAGTCGCCCTCATTCTCCTCGACCTCTCGGCTGCCTTTGACACCGTCTGTCACCGCACCCTAATCACCCGCCTACGCTCCACCGGGATCCAAGGCCAGGCCCTGGACTGGATCGCCTCCTTCCTCGCTAACCGCTCCCAAAGAGTTTACCTCCCTCCGTTTCGCTCAGAACCCACCAAGATCATCTGCGGCGTACCTCAAGGCTCATCGCTCAGCCCAAC
Organism: Pleurodeles waltl; assembly: GCF_031143425.1. NCBI lineage: Eukaryota > Metazoa > Chordata > Amphibia > Caudata > Salamandridae > Pleurodeles > Pleurodeles waltl. The sequence continues at coordinate 235,590,968 of NC_090438.1, read as the reverse complement.
ACTCTTCAATGTCTACATGAGCCCCCTCGCCGACATCGTACGCAAGCACGACATCATCATCACCTCCTACGCCGACGACACCCAACTTGTACTCTCCCTCACCAAGGACCCCGCCAGCGCCAAGACCAACCTACAAGAGGGTATGAAGGACGTCGCAGATTGGATGAGGCTCAGCCGCCTAAAGCTGAACTCTGAAAAAATGGAAGTCCTCATCCTCGGCAACACCCCGTCCGCCTGGGACGACTCCTGGTGGCCCACGGCCCTCGGCACCGCACCGACCCCCGCAGACCACGCCCGCAACCTCGGCTTCATCTTGGACCCTCTTCTCACCATGACCAAGCAAGTCAACGCCGTGTCCTCCGCCTGCTTCCTCACTCTCCGCATGCTCCGCAAGATCTTCCGCTGGATCCCCGCCGACACCAGAAAAACCGTGACCCACGCCCTTGTCACGAGTCGCCTGGACTATGGCAACACCCTCTACGCCGGGACCACCGCCAAACTCCAAAACCGCCTGCAACGCATCCAAAACGCCTCGGCCCGCCTCATCCTCGACGTACCCCGCAACAGCCACATCTCCGCACACCTGAGACACCTGCATTGGCTCCCAGTCAGCAAAAGGATCACCTTCCGTCTTCTCACCCACGCACACAAAGCCCTCCACAACAAGGGACCGGAATACCTCAACAGACGCCTCAGCTTCTACGTCCCCACCCGCCCCCTCCGCTCCGCTGGCCTCGCACTTGCTGCCGTCCCTCGCACCCGCCGCTCCACGGCGGGTGGGAGATCTTTCTCCTTCCTGGCGGCCAAGACCTGGAACTCCCTCCCCACCAGCCTCAGGACCACCCAGGACCACTCCGCTTTCCGGAGACTCCTAAAGACTTGGCTGTTCGAGCAGTGATAACCCCCCCTTTCCCCCCTAGCGCCTTGAGACCCGCACGGGTGAGTAGCGCGCTTTATAAATGTTAATGATTTGATTTGATTTGATCTGCATTTTGATATTCTTGCACTTCTGTGTGAATACCTATTCCCAGAACATAAGCACTCACATGCAAAATTATTTCTTTGTAGTACTGATACTTTATCTTTTGATTCAAATAATGTGGGTTGTTGATTAGATCCATGACACTCTGATTTCAGCATAGTCTCTGCTAAATAGCGTTTCAAAGGTCTGGTGAAAATGTGAAGGGAGAATTATAACCTTGAGCATTTCTATCTTCATCAGCTAGAATTGCAACAGTAAAAAAAATAATCAGCAAAGTTAATTATTTTCATTAGCATATCCTCCACTCTCATAATCTCAACAAAGAAATGTTCTCTCACTATCATAATCTGACCTCTCCAACTGCAGCTTCTTCATGAATTTAGCCAATCGGGTAATTGTGTTCAGAACTGTCTTTACTTATCAATTCATTGCCAGTCTCTTTCACTGTGATCTTTTCTCGATTGTTCCACTCCTTCCTGGAATGCTTTTAGCTATGCTACTCCTAAATAGGTGGCATGTAAACACCTTTATCTGAATCTTCTGGCTTGCCAATAGACCCTTGTCCAGTACAATACCTAAAAAATGTGGATACATTGATTGTCCCTTCACTTAAAGTTTTTTTCATCCTTAGCTATATTCAGGGATTGTTCCAATGTCTTAGAGTAGGTCCTGGTCAAAATCTCAGGGGGACCCCTCCAGTATGTTTTATTATCACATTATTTCTTTTACTCATTTTCATTTCTGTTGAACATACAGTAAATGTATGTGAGAATTTGGGTTATTGGTTGAGGGTGTGAAAGCCCCATTTGCGCAACAACCACAATACTTGTCTGGGTGAACCGCTGAAGTCACTACACTAACCTGTGCCTAACCCTCTGGTAGTTTGCTAACAAAAAAGAAGGCTTAACTTAGAGAAAATGTGTAAAGTACCTATGCATCACACACGCAGTAATAAAGTAAAAACAAATCACAAGGAATATTCCAAACCAATTTAGGAAAATAGAATAATGTTTATTAAATGAAATGATACCAGAAGTGGCGTGGCTGGAGGTCACGCAAGATGGCCGCTGCTCTTTAGAGCTCCGTGAGGCTTCAGCACTTCCTGGAAAGAAGGAGATGTTTTCACATCAAAATGATTAATTTCTTCAGCATTTTTGGGAGCACTGCGGCTGCATAAAAATGCCTTTATCTTACAGAGACATCGAGTTTTGAAGTCATTTCAGAGACTTCATGTGAGGGCCTGAGGTAATTATTTATCTGCGTCATTGTCATTTGTGTTTCACTCAGTGAGCATCTGCACAAACCTAAACTTTCACAGAGATGCTTCTACTTTTACCTGCTTGCCTCCATGTGATTCTACAAATCTAGTTTCCTCTGCAATGGAATATTTATTACCATCTGACAGCCAGCTGAACTTTTGACCTCTCTCTTCAAACACATTTAGCTGAGGTTTTCAACTTTCAGTATTCATTGGCAGCTCTTGTCAAGGAGCTCTTTCAAATTGCTCTTCATAATATGGTAACTGCTTTCCTTTGACGAAGGGGATTTTTTCCTTTTCAGAAGGTTCCCTTAAAACTAGTCACCAATTGTTTGACTATGTGCAGTAAAGTGCTTTGCTCTTGTGGTATTCTGTCATGCCTGTTATGAGAGAATAATTTAGGATTTTCTATCTATATATTTTTTATTATATTTTGCTCTGTTGTTGGAAAATTCTGGCAGCAGCTTCTGGTCCTAATATAATTTCATCAACACCTCACATTGCTGGCTTCCTATTACCAAATTGCAGCTGGCTTTTATGGGGAGACCACATAATTCTCAGAATTGCCAGTCATCATCTTTCTCCAAGTCTAATAATCCTCTTCGAGTGGTGCGCACACATATAACTAAATCTTCTCTACCATCAGCTTTAACAATGGATAGTGCTGCGGTCTTTTTAAAGGATAGCCCCTCTTCATCTCATGCTGCTGGCACAATTGCGAAAAAAACATTTAATACCTCCTCCGTCAAGCGCCCCAAAAAAGACCTTGATTCTCCCTCAAAATCACCTACACATCTTATTCTAGATGATGTCATTGAGGAATTGCGTGCACTAAAGCCCTTTATGATGGACACTAATGCCTCTTTGCAACGTATTGAGGAGCAATGGTCCCAACACGAACAACAAATTTGTACTCTGGAACAGAGAGTCAGTGACCTTGAAGATTGCAGCACTGTCAATCCTCAGAGCTCTAAAGACATAGCTCAACTTAAAAAGCTTACTGAAAACTTAGAAAACTGAAATAGGAGAAATATTCTTCGCCTTTTTGGGATTCCAGAAGGTTCTGAAGGCTCTAACATGATTGCATTCCTTCAAAAAGCAATACCTTCAATTCTTCGCTTGCCTCCTACCTTTCCCCTCTCTATCCAACAGGCACATTGTTTAGGTCCACAGACTTCAACTGGCCCTCGTGCACATCTTAGAGGAATTATTATTCTCTTTCTCCAATTTACTAACTTGATGCAAATACTCTCAGAAGCCAAAAAGATGGGCTCTTTGCTATGGTCAGGTCATAAAGTGTTTTTCACACAAGACTTCTCTCCTGCTACAGCTGCGCGTCGCAAACAGTTTTTGGACTAACGTCCACAACTCAAATCCTTGAATATTCGATATGGTCTTCTTCACCCATGCCTTTTCAAAATTACATTCAAGGACAAATCTTACTCGTTTGAGGAACCTTCAGCACTACAAACGTTTATTAACCAACACAAATCAGAAGCAATGGAACTAGGAGCATCTGCAATTACTTGAAGATATAATTTAATTTGTCTTTAATGTCCTTTCTTTTTTTGGGGGGGGACAGTTTAATAGTAATGGTTATGTTTAATATTTATAGACATGGTTTTCCTTCTCTGCATCTTCTTATTTTCTTATATATATATATATATATATATATATATATTTTTTAGATAGTGTTCTTTGTGCAATCCTCATGTTCCTTTCCCAATCGTATCCCTTTCTCACCATCCAAACTGTTCTCCTACACGTTCCACTGGTAAGCTTTGGTTTTTATTGTTTTTCATGTCACAGTCCTTTACTGTAGTTATTACGTTATTTGGTCTCCTGAATGGTACATTTTTCATTTGTATGGTTTTTTTTTTCTTCCATGAAACTCACCTTCATATGTTTTTATATCTAATATCACTTTTCTTGTGCTGAAGCCACTCTTGCCTGTCTTTTCAGGTTCTCCCCTGTCCCTCTACCTTTCGGGGTATTCACTTTCTATCTTGTTTTCTTTAGCTTTCGTGGACTTTAGTCCCTGTATTGCCACATCCATGTACATACATCTTCTGGAGGTCATCTTCCTTTTTTTCTTTTTCTTTACTATCTTGTTTCTTTCCCATTTCTTTGCTTTTGCAAAATTGATATGCCTAGTTTTTTCCTTGTTACAGCAGTTGTTTATTAATACTTCTTGTTATGCAACTTAGAACTGTTACTTGGAATGTTAAGGGGCTTAAACACCCCATAAGACATCAGCGTGTCTTATCTCACCTAGCTCGTTAGACAATATTTCTCTTACTATCCTAAATATATACGGCCCCACACATCCAGATCCAGATTTTTGGAAGAATCTTTCACATATTGTCTCTGAACATTCCTCAAACAATTTACTAATAGGTGGTGACTGCAACCAAATTCTCTACCCATTTTTGGACAGACGTTCCAAGTCACGTTTCATTCCACATGCCTCACACAAAGCTTTTAAAAACTTTATTTTACAGCATTCTCTCCCTGATTCCTGGAGAGTATGCAATCCCGACCTCTTGGAATTCTCTTTTTTTATTCTCCTACCCACCATTCCCATTCCAGGCTTGATTATATCTTTCTGAGTAAAGGTTTATTGCAACACATGGTCAACTCTGAAATCGGTGCTATTTTCATCTCAGATCTTGTGATTACTGACCTTGATCTTTTTCTTAATGGTTCTAAAACATCTTCATGGAGGTTTAATAACTCTCTACTTTCAGATGCTACTTTTATCGCTTCCGACAGTACGTTTATAGAATAATACTTTCACATCCACAATAGTGATCAACTGTAATTTCATTTTGTGTGGGATGCATTCAAAGCAGCCTCTAGCGGTTTCATCAGAAGTTACACTCACTCAAAAAAAAAGTCTACTCAACAAAAATCGACTTCCATCCTTGAAAATATAAAGTCCCTAGAACATGAATACTATACTCACAAAACTAGTAAATCACATCTTGACGCAATAGTCTCAGCTAAAATGGAGTTTTACCAATATACCACTGAACAAGCATGCAGCACCCTCCTGAAAATAAATGCCAGATATTATGGTGGTAACAATAAAGCTGGTTCTCTTCTAGCTCGATATTTGAAACAAAGAAAAGAAAAAACAACTATTAAATCTATCACAGATAACAATGGTGTTAAACACTTTAGAGATAAAGATATAGCATTGTGTTTTGTTTCTTACTATAAAGACCTGTACACTCCAGAACACATACTAACAGTTGAATCTCTCAACCAATATTTCTCTAATCTCAAACCAAGAGACCCATTGCAGATTGACCTCTCATCTTTAGACTAACCCCTAAAACTTACTGAACTATATACAGCTTTACAATCTCTCCCCAAGGGTAAGGCTCCAGGCCCAGATGGCTTCCCAGTAGAATTCTTTATTCAGTTTGCTAAGTCTCTTTTCCCCAAACTCTTTCAATTACTTAATCATTTTGTAATGTCAGGTTCTGCATCTGGCTCATTTACAGAGGCCATGATTTGTCTTATTCCCAAAAAAGATTGGGATGCGACTGGCTGCAAAAACTATAGACCCATATCTTTAATTAATACTGACTGTAAACTCTATGCCAAAGTTTTAGCTCTCCGTTTACTCCCATATATACCTGACCTTATTGATTCTCATCAATCTGGTTTTATCCCTAATAGAAATGTAGCAGATAATTCCCGTACTTTTTAAAATATTATTAACAAGGCATCTAAACTTAAGATTCCTCTGGCAGCTTTATCATTTGATGCGGAAAATGCCTTTGATAGGGTCTACTGGGGTTTCTTGTTGAAAGCATTGGAATGGCATGGACTAGGTACTAAATTCCGACATTTTATATCCATTCTTTTTTCCTCACCATGTTCCTCGGTTATAACAAACGGTATCCGATCTCCTTTTTTCCCTCTTAAAAGGGGTACTCGTCAGGGATGCCCATTATCTCCTTTACTATTTATTTTGGCTCTCGAACCTTTTCTATACCAATTAAAAACATCTGAACAATTTACGGAGTTTCAAATTAATAATGCACACATCAAATTTATGTCATTTGCTGATGATATTCTTTTGTTCATGTCTCACCTTGACACTTTTCTTACTGCATTCCTGCATGAGCTCAACTTATATTCTGATGTATCTGGCTGTAAACCTAATATAGACAAAACAGTGGTGTTACCACTTAATGCTCACTGCACTGGCTCTGTATTCCTTGATGCAGGATTATCTTGGAATTCTTCTAAGATTAAATGCCTGGGGGTATGGTACTGCACTACTCTCAAGGATACATTAAGGACTAATTTAGAAATCTTATCTGCTAAGCTTGTAGATCTCACACAGAAATGATCTCCGTTGTCTCTCACGTGGTGGGGCCGCTTGGACACCATTAAGATGATGCTTCTCCCTATCATTAACTTCTTCCTTATGATGCTTCCTATTAAGATACCTAAACTATTTTTTAGGCAATTGATAAAATTCTATCCAAGTTCCTGTGGAACGGTAAACAATCCAGAATCTCTCTCTCGAAATTAAAACTTCCTAAAGTACAAGGTGGAGTTAATTTCCCTTACTGTATAACTTATCACAAATCTTTTGGCATTAAGCAAATACATCCCTATTTATCTACACTCAATGATGCCCCCCAAAAGCTATGGTTCTCTTTGGAAAAAACATGTATTTCTCCCTTTTCCCATAAACACATTATATTTATGTCTAACCCCCAAAAATTCTGGTTGCCCAGCACTATCTCCCATTCAGTCAACTTACTGAAACCTTTTTTTACTTTGCATCTTACCCCCATTAATCAATTATTTAACAGTCCTATTTGGCACAATAGTTTGCTTAGGAAACAAGGTAAAACCTTGTGTTGGAAGGCTTGGATGACTAAAGGTATTCTTCTCATTTCCCAATTATAACATAAAGACTCTATCATCCCTTTTACTACTCTCTCAGCAATTTATAATCTCCCTATTCACATGAAATCCCAATATATAATTCTTTCTACTCTAGTCCAAGAGGCCCTCAGTAAACTTATACATCATAATCATTCTTCTCTTGCATCATCTCCACACCCGATTGCAACTTCTAATTATCCTAGGGCAGCTGGAATTTATAAACCTTTAAGAACGTCGGTTTCACCTAGACTCAAATCACCTATTGAGACATTGTGGGAATCAGATCTTGGTGTTGTTTGGCCAACTTCTTTATGGGATAGAATATGGTATAAGATACATTCCACTGCACGCACTGCAAGCCTTACACAGACCCTATATTTTTTTTTATATTAGACTTTTCTACACTCCTGTACGCCTTTACAAACTCAAACTTGCACAAAATGACAATTGTTGGCGCTGCCACACTCATCAGGGTACTGACTTTCACATGTTTTTTTCCTGTCCATCCCTATCTACTTTTTGGTCCTCAATGTGGTCCCGCATTTCAGCAATAGCTCAGATCTCCTTACCAATGTCATATGAATTACTGTTTTTGGGTGGCATACACGATATCTTGAGTTCATTCAGGCCTCTTGGAAAATTGGTGGACCTTTTGCTTACTATTGCAATCTCTATTATTACCTCTCACTGGAAATCTTCGGAGAACATTACTCTCAGACAGTGGTGGAATTCTGTATGTTATCATCATAGACTTGACAGCTACAAGCTTGATTCAACAGGAACTTTCTTCAAATGTCATCAGCTATGGTTGCCATTAAGTAACTATCTCTCACGCACTGCGAAGGAAATTGATTTTTCTCCTCCTTTTTAAAAAATGTCAATATATTTCCTGTTTTTCTTGTTATATATACTTATTTCATCTTACATTCTCTGTAACTAATGTCTATTACCTCTCTCTCCACATGGCTATCACTTGATTCACTTTTCTATCCCTATAGCTCTTCTCTCACTACCTCTCTCTTTCTTCTTTCTTTATTCAAACTTGGAGTCTTTGATACTATATTGCTGTATATGCCTAACTCATGTACATGTTTAAAATGCATTTATAAGTACAATATTCCTTATGCATATATATTCACAACTGCATATCTGTCCTGGCAATGTTAAGTTAATGTTCTTGTACTTGACTCAATAAAAAAGTCTTAAAAAAAAAATGAAATGATACCAGAACAACAAAACTCCAATCAGTAGAATCTGAGATATTCAGTTTCAAAGTTTTAAGTCGAGATAGTGCAAAAAAAGGGCAAAGCACCACTGACGGTCATCTGGTTGCAGTAAACTGAGGGAAAGTCACAAATTTAGACAAACTCCAATGGAACATTGTTAGAAATGGGGTCTTTGGTTGGCAGTCAGGTTACCCCCTGTCCAAGCAAGGACCCTCAATCTAGTCAGGGTAAGTCATACACAATCCAAATTATCCTGTGCCCACCCTCTGATAGCTTGGCACTGAGCAGTCAGACTTAACTTAGAAGGCAATGTATAAAGTATTTGTGCAATAAATCATACAATAACACAATATAGCACCACAAAAATACACCATACAGTGTTTAGAAAAATATATAATATTTGTCTGGATATTTGCAGGTCAAAACGATCAAAGATGCAATAAGTAAATATAGAGATATCACTAAAAAGTGATATGTAGGCCCTCACTACAATATTGGCGGTAAATGCCGCTGACCGCCGTGCCTCCTGAGGGTGTCGCAGGAGTAGCAGGAGGACTGGACTCTGGTAAGGCAAATATATTGTATCCCCAACCCTACCTGCATTCTCTCACAAACTCCTACCTCTACCCTCACACCCATCACTCCACCACCTCACATATACCCCACTATCACAACCCACCCATCCCAATACCAAGCCCTGCATGCAACAACATTGCATGGACCCCCATCACAGACTGCATGAACACCCATCACCAATGCATGTCCAAGAGAGAGACCCACCCAAGGCACGCAATCACCACTCACATAAGGGCCAGGGCGATATTGCAAGCACAGTAATAGAGGGAAACACATCCATTGCACAAGATAAAATAACAATGCATTTACACCCCAACAGGACCCCTAACCAACGTCACCAGACAGGAGGTGCCAGCCATATCCAGTCCCTCCACAGAAGAGGCCCACAGTGATGACAGCAGCTCCGCAAACCTGGATCAAGATGACCAACCCAGCCCATCAGGGACCTCTGGACAGTCGGTTTCCCTGCCACAGGCCCAAGCCACCACAGAACCTCCCCCCTCAGGAAACACCACCACAGCACCCACCCAGCGGGCTCATGCCACCGTAACCAGGACACGTCAATCAGCAGTGTGTTCACCATTACGGGGACCCCAGGTAAACCCACTAACCCAAGCAAATCAGGGACCTGGGGTCAGTGGCAGTGGGTACAAGGTTCAGGGGACGGAGGCACAGGACAACAGGGACGCTCTGAGGACTGCTGTGTGACAGGGGGAGGACAGGCCAAGGGAACCCACTCTCCACGAGGCACTCTCAAACGTCATGGGAGCACACCACCATTCCCAGGAAACCATGGGCACAGTACTGGCCAAGTTTCAGGAGACCCAGTGGCTGCAGGAGGGACAGTACCTGGGGATCAGGGAGGACTTGAATTCCATTAACACCACCCTGGTCACCATTGCAGGGGTGCTGGCAGACATGGCCAACACCATGAGGGAGACAGTGGCAAACCACCGGGCCCCTGACACCAGCCCAATTGATGAACAGCCTTCCACGTCCGCCGGCGCTAGTGGACAGGAGGCCCGCCACAGAACCAACAGGCCACCAGCACCCCACCCTCTGCAGAAGGAGAACCACCCCGCAAACGGTCCCTACGATCCAGGCAGAAGACAGAGAACATTGCCAAGACCCCCGCCAGGAAATAAGACTCTCCTGAATGTCACCTTCCTGTCCCACTCTGTCACCCTGTCCATCCTGGAACTGACATTGCTCCCCTTCCCATGTCCCCTTGGACAATGCACCTGTGCTACCAAGAGACTGGACTCTACTATGGACCTTCCTCCACCATCACCCCAGCCCCTTCCACATACCCCTATACACATTAACCCATAAATAAATACCCTTGAATTACAAACCAATCTGGAGTCAGTCTGTTCTTTCACAAATGTATAATTACAACATCATCCACTAATATCAATGTAAATGTTCATTTGCTCATACCAATGTATGACAGTTGTCGGGCAGCAGTACATATAGCAGAAGGCAGAATGGATACCCAGATCTGTGAAATGGAAAGCCAAAGTGAACTGTCAGTGTTCATAGACAGAGGTTAAGAGGCTGACTTATACAATGTCCTACAGTAGTCAGATATGATAGGAGCAGTGCCAATCTCTTACCTGTGTGTCACTGGAAGTACTGCATGATGATGTTAATTCGGTTGTCAAGATCTTCTTCCTCTGCCTCCTCTTCCTCACTTTCCACAGCCTCCACAGCTGCCACAAGACCATCATCAGGCCCATCCTCCTGAAGAAAAGGCACCTAGCGTCGCAATGCCAGGTTGTGTAACATGCAGCATGCCAGGGTTATCTGGCACACCTTCTTCGGGGAGTAGTATAGGGAGCCACCTGTTAGATGGAGGCACTGGAATCTGGCCTTCAGGGGGCCGAACGTCCTCTCAATAATACGCCTAGTTTACCCATGTGTCTCATTGTAGCCTTCCTCTGCCCTTGTCCTGGCATTCCTCACTGCGGTCAGTAGTCATGAGAGACTGGGGTATCCAGAGTCACCTGCAAACGTCGAGGGATATCTGTTAGACACACACTAACACTTAGGGACTATCCAATACCCAGACACCTATTCATACTGTGTGGGGACCTTGGGCTCACCTATTAGCTACACCCGGTGCCTCTGGAGTTGGCCCATCACATAAGGGATACTGCTATTCCTCAAAATGTAAGCGTCATGCACAGAGCCAGGATACTTGGCATTCACATGAGAGATGTACTGGTCTGCCAAACACAACATCTGCACATTCATAGAATGGTAGCTTTTTCGATTTCTGTACACGTGTTCATTTCTGCGGGGGGGGTAAATACCACATGTGTACCATCAATGGCACCAATGATGTTGGGGATGTGTCCCAGGGCATAAAATTCAGCCTTCACTGTGGGCAAATCCTCCACCTGGGGGAAAACGATGTAGCTGGCAATGTGTTTCAGCAGGGCTGACAACTCTCTTGTCAACACGTTAGATGCCATGGCCACTGTAGTTTGAAAGGAGCCACTTGCCAGGAAATGGAGCACTGACAGGACCTGCAGTAGAGGGGGTATTCCTGTGGGATGGCGGATAGCTGACATCAGGCCTGGCTCTAATTGTGCACACAGTTCCTGGATTGTGGAACGATCAAGTCTGTAGGTGATAATGAATTGTCTGTCTTCCATTGATACCTGACCTTCAACAGGGGAGGACCTACACTGCAAGTGCTGCTGTGACCTCAGTCTGGAAGCAACAATGGCTCATGTGTCTGGGGAAAGGGTCCCTGCCTTCACCGCGGAGGAGTTGGACAACCTGGTTGATGGGATCCTCCCCCAGTATACGCTACTCTTCGGTCCTCCAGACAAACAGGCGAGTGGACTGTGAGCATGATGCGTGGGCAATGCCTGTTTGGAGTGGTGTGGATGGAAGATACATGTGGCGGGCTGAGGCCTGCATGTGAGGATGGTGAGTGTCTGTGCGTCAGGGCATGGGTTGGAACTGGTAGGAAATGAATATGACGGCCCGGACGGGAGAGTAATTTCCTTTCATCCTGTACCTTTCCTCTAGGTCAGCACCCACCGGAACAAGGGTATTTGGCATGCAAACGCCAATGAAGTGTGGAACCTGGGGGGTCTATCATAGACGTAGCACCCACTGCCGCAAGAGATGGGAGGACTTGCGCATCTGGAGCAAGAAGACGGCGGAAGCCCAGCTGGGGCTGGCTTCCCAACGTGGAAGGGGTGCCCATCGCACCATGACCCCCCTGATGTTCTGGATCCTGGCAGTGGCATATCCGGAGTTGGATGGGCACTTGAGGGCATCACAGCAGCCACAATGGGGTGAGTACAGTGTCATTCAGCTCACTCTGCACGCTTTACAAAGTGTCTGGGTGGGGGATGTGGGCTGTGGGTTCCCCTAGGCAGGGGCGAACTTGGTAAGGTAGGTCTCTTATTAGGCAGGCTCTGAGGCACTCCAACCCCAATAGTGTTAGTGGGCATCTACAACTAGTCAGGCGCCTGTGGGTTCCAGGTGTGCAGCAAATTGTGTTATGCATAGTACCCCATGGGCTGGTGATTTTCCTACTAACTGCTAGTGCATGGCCTAGTGCATAGGGCTGCTCCCTGTGTGTTGTGTCCGCCAACGGTAGTGGTGTTGCTGGCATTGACCATGTGTCTCCTTTGTCTTTCCCCCCCTTCGTGTTTTGTAAGCTTGTGTGAATTAGCATCATCTGGCGGAGGAGCAGAGGCACCAGCGACGGAGGTAGCTGCATCTCACATGGCCCATGAGGGTGAATCTACGGAGTCTGAAGGCACCAGTGGAACGGAGGGTGAGGGGAGCTCCATGCCGGGGACAGGAAGGGACTCCAGCGTCAGCGACTCCTCCTCTGATGGGAGCTCCCTTGCGGATGCAGGCACCTCTGTGCCCACCGCAACAACAGGTACAGCCGCCACCCACCCTACCAGCACCACCCTCCCAGCAGCCTCTCAGCATGTTTCCCATGCCCTCTCACCCAGTAGGTTGGGCATCTCCTTCATCCCAGGCACCTCAGGCACCTCAGGCCCTGCCCTAGTCAGCCCTGCTGCCCTCAGTGAGGAGGCTATTGACCTCCTGAGATCCCTCACTGTTGGGCAGTAAACCATTCTGAATGCCATCCAGGGTGTCAAGAGGCATTTGCAGTGAACAAATGCATACATGGAGGGCATTCATTCTGGCATGGCAGCCCAACAGAGAGCATTTCAGGCTTTGGCCTCAGCCCTGATGGCAGCCATTGTCCCTGTGTCCAGCCTCCCCCCTCCAACTTCCACTACCCACACCCAATCCCCTCTACCTCAGCCTATCCCAAGCACACCATCAGACCAGCATGCACACACATCAACACACAACAGTGGTTCAGGAAAATATAAGCACCACACATCCCACAGGCACTCACACAAGCACCATACCCATGCAGACACACCAACATTCACTGCCTCCACTGTGTCCCCCTCCTACACGTCCTCCACCTCCCTCCTAGTCTCGTCTCCACTCACACCTGCATGCACTACATCCTCAGCCACTACCTCCGTCACCAGCACGCCCATCACTACACACCGCTCACATGCAATCACCCCCCCACTACCATTCACACGTCCCCTGTGTCCTCTCCCAGTGTGTCTGTAAGCCTTCCTCCCAAAGTACAAAAATAAAGCACACACCCACTCAACAGCCATCCACCTTACAACAGCCTCCAACCCATGCACCTTCACCCAAACACAGCAGACATACACCTCCTACAACCACTACCTCTTCCTCCACTCCCAAACCCTCTCCATCTTCCCGTCCCAGTGTTTATCAAAAACTTTTCCTAGCTAACTTTGACCTCTTTCCTACACCTCCCCCCGTCAATCCCGTGAGGCCAAGATGTCTAGATCCCAGCCCAGCTCCTCAGCCACCACATCTGCATCTGCTGTGGTCCGTGCTACTCCAGTACGGTCTAAGGGGGCACCCATCAGAGCTGCCAGTGTGCCACTGACAGAAAAGAAGGACCACACTATTCCACCACCTGCAAAGGTCAAAAAGGGACTGGCTTCCAGCAGGTGACAGTCACACCACCTACCCAGCAAGGCCTCGCACAAAAAGTGCCAAGGTCCCTGCAATGATTGTCAAGATGGGGAAGGGCCACAAGCCAAAGGGCACATCACCTCTATGCATGAGGTCACCTGGTGAGGGACTGGTGACCACCAAATCATGAGGGATGGCAGCCACAATAACCACAGTCACCACCGCCACTCCAACCACCACCTGCACCGCTACCTGCCCCACCACCTGCACTGCTACCTGCACCGCTGTCCGAGGCTGCCGGAGATGGTATGGTGTTTCCATCCATCGCAACAGTCACTTGCACCATGGCCAGCACTGGCAGCATCTCCGCCACATCCACCGCTGCCTGCACCGCCATCAGCACCGCCACATGCACAGCCGATGCCACTCTGTCAGACGTCAGCAGCATCCCCAGTGTGCAGCCGTCAGAGTGTGCAAGTGACGTCCTGGACCCTAGACACGCCATTTGAGACACCACCTCCAGCACTGACACGAACCAGCAATTGGCAGCCTAAGTCGCCGCAGGATGGAGTGTGGGTCTGGCTCCATGGAGTATCATGCTACCTGTTCAAGGTACATTGCGTGGCTGAGACACCCAGGTGAGATGAAGTCAACTGCCACACCCCAGGTGCAGTATCACTGGGCACAAAGCCCCCTCCAGAACGAGTGGAGAAAAGCATCCACTAACCCAGTCCTTGGCAGGATGAAGCACTCTGGGCACAAAGCCCTTCCAGAACCAGTGGAGAAAAGCATCCACTAACCCAGTCCTTGGCAGGATGAAGCACTCCGGGCACAAAGCCCTTCCAGAACCAGTGGAGAAAAGCATCCACTAACACAGTCCTTGGCAGAATGAAGCACTCTGGGCACAAAGCCCTCATCAGAACCAGTGGAGAAATGCATCCAGTAACACAGTCCTTGGCAGGATGAAGCACACTGGGCACAAAGCCCTCTCCAGAACCAGTAGAGAAGGCATCTACTAGAGAGACTGTGGTCTTGCACTCCCCAGGACCAAGCAGTGGGCACACCACCCTCTTGAGAGGCTTGAGGGACTGTGGCTTTGCACTCCCCAGGACCAAGCAGAGGGCATGGATCCCCCTCGAGGAGCAGTGGCGTCGTACCATCATCCGGCTGAGGTGCACCCCTTCCCCTTCCCCCTGAGGTGCCTGTTATTTTTTTCAACCTGTTGCCCGGCAGTGTTCTCTCCGTTTTGAGAAGGTGTCATGTGTGGGCTTCTCCCATGCTTATTGGGACCACTGGTCCACAGACATTTCATGGGACAGTGTACAGACTTGTGTACTTGCTATAAATATTTGTGTACACTGATTATTTGCTGTTCTCTTGGGCTATCTGATTGTTCAAATATTACAATAGTTAAACTAATTTCATTTTGTCCTTGCGTTCTTCCAGCGGGTGATAGGGTGTATGTTAGAAATGGGGTTTCTGGTTGGCTAGGGTATGCACCTCAGCCAGGCAGAACTTACCCACTCTAGTCAGGGCAAGGGAGTTACACGTCCAAGATAACCCCTGCTCACCCCCTTGGTAGCTTGGCACGAGCAGTCAGGCTTAACCCGGAGGCAATGCGTAAAGCGTTTGCACAACACACACATACATGTGACGCAATATCCCCACCACAAAGGAAACACAACACCAGATTATATGAAAATATACTGTATTGTACACAACGTAATTATTAGACCAACATCACATAACAGTACTATCCTGCTACCTTAGCAGTTGTCAGAACGTTACACATTAGTTACTCTGCAAACTAGCAGTAGTCACACATAACACACAGGTTACTCAGTATTCTGCAACATAAGCAGTAGTCAGGAAACACGTTATCACATTAGAACACTTGTCATAAGAATATCATAAAACGCCCATAGTAGGAACATTAGAAAACCTATGGCAAGTTAGGGAAACATATTAGCAAGTCATGCCCATAAAAGGAACATGTGCACACATATGTAAAAGCATCATAGAACAGGTAGGTAATATACCACAATTAATAAAGTCTGTAGAAAGAACTTTAAATCGTAATTATATTTGTCCATTTAAAAGTACCTGGGAATGATGAAGAGGCATTTCCAGTGCCTAAAACGAATCATGGGGCCCCCGGCGCTCTTCTGCGCAAAACGGGGGCCTCCCTAAACTTGGCAAATAGAGAGGGGCGGCACGCACCCTCTCTGTTTCCTTGGCGGGCCCCTTCTGGGACCTGTGTTCATTGGAGGGCCCCCCGGGCCTCCACCGGCCCTCTCCAAGGGGGGCCCAAGTCAGGGAAATCCTCGGGTTAAGGAGGGGGGCGCCACGCACCCCCTCCGATCTGCGAGCGGGCCCCTCTGGGGGCCCGCAACTTCCTGGGGTCTCCCGGGGCCTCCATCGGCCCTTTCAGCAGGGGAGACCCCTTTGTGCTGGCCTTGGGCCCACGAGGGGGCCCACCAGAGAGCTGGCGGCGGGGGCGAGCCTCCGATGAGGCTGCCTCCCTGCCCGCACACGTCGGGGAGAGCCCTTCGGGGCTGGAGCAGGAGAGGGAGAGGCGTCCTCCTCTCCCTCCGGCTCCAACAACAAACGCCGGCACCAGGTTGGGCCGGCCGGTGCCCCGGGGGCGCTCCTCGGAGCGATCCCTACCCCGGGGGCACCGCTAGGAGCAGGCTTGCTCCTCGTTATTTCCGAAGTGGTTTCCTCGTGCCCCGGGGGCACGGAGCGGAGCGCGATCCTCGCGCTTCACAGCATTTATCTCCCCGGGCTGCGGCGGTGATTTTTTTACCAACGAAGCGCTTTTCACAGCGCTTAGGCAAAATATGCAGCCTGGGCTGCGGCGGTGATTTTCATCAACGAAGAAGCGCTTCACAAAGCGCTAGGGCACAGTTTAAAGCCCGGGCTGCGGCGGTGATTTCTTTTTGGAAAAGAAAAGCGCTTTCCAAGCGCTATAGTGCATCAACAGCCCAGCAACTGAAGGAATGCCTTGTTCTCCTTCAAAGCATTCTGGGCAAAGGTTTAAACGAGCGTTGCAGGGATCAGGGGCCACAGCACCCTGCCCCTGGGAACAACCAAACCAGAAAAAGCACAAAGCTGGTGGGTCCAGCTACAGGCCAGCACAGGGGGTGCAGATGGTGGCAGTTCCTCCTAGTGACCAGGCAGGTCACAGGTCAGCACAGCAGCAGCAGTCCATGGCGGTTTCCTGGTGAGTCCATTCATCAGCGTTCTGTGTCCAGTTTCAAGTTCCAAGAATGTTCAAATTGTGGGGAAAATTCCCCTGTACTTATAGTCCTGTTTTACAGTGTTTTACAATGATAGGGAGAGGAGGTTCCAGCCAGTTACAACTGGTTCTGGGAGTGCCCCCTCTCTCCTTTCAGCACAGGCTCCAAACATCAGTGGGGGGTTAACGACCCTATTGTGTGAGGCCAGGGCACAGCCTTTACAAATGTAGGTGTGCCCCGCCTCTCCCTTCTCTCAGCCCAGGAAGACTATTCAGTATGTAGATGCACCTCAGTGACACCTCCACCCTCCCTGTGTACAGGCTGTCTGAAAAGTATGCACAAAGCCCCAACTGTCACTCTGCCCAGACGTGGATTGGAGTCAAGCTGCAAAACACCAGAATTATAAGCACAGATAAATGCGCACTTTCTAGAAGTGGCATTTCTGTGATAGTAATAAAAAATACACCCACACCAGTAAGCAGTATTTATTATCACCATCACAACCATACCAAACACGCCTACGCTACCCCTCATAAATCAGACAATACCCCTTACACATAAGGCAGGGCATTTCTACTGCAATCCTATGAGAAGGCAGCACTCACAGCAGTGAGACACCAAGTTAGGCTGTTTGTCACTACCAGGACAGGCCATGCAATATGGCACATGTCCTGCCTTTCTACATACATGGCACCCTGCCCATAGGGCTAGCTAGGGCGTACTTTAGGGGTGACTTACATGTAGTAAAAGGGGAGTTCTGGGCCTGGCAAGTAAATTTAGATGCCAGGTCCCTGTGGCAGAAAACTGTGCACACAGGCCCTGCGCTAGCAGGCCTGAGACAGGTTTGAAAGTCTACTTCAGTGGGTGGCGCAAGCAGCGCTGCAGGCCCACTAGTAGTATTTAATTTACAGGCCCTGGGTATAGAGATACCACTGTACAAGGGACTTATAGGTAAATTAAATATGCCAATTAGGTATAAGCCAATCATACCAACTTTAGATGGGAGAGCACCTGCACTTTAGCACTGGTCAGCAGTGATAAAGTGCTCAGAGTCCTAGAGCCAACAGCGAAAGGTCAGAAAAACCAGGAGGAAGGAGGCAAAAAGACTAGGGATGACCATGCGTATGGCCAAAAGTCCAACACAACCCCCTACCAGCCAAAATCCAGGGGAGAACAATCAATACCTTGATGTACTTTCCTGATTGGGGCGATAGAACAAGGACCCAGGCCCACAACAGCAGGGGCATGTTCCAGTTCTACGCCTTCCTGACTCCACTGGGATCTCTCTGTCAATGCGTCCCAGGCAGCCTAGACCAACCCACGGGGATTCTCTAGCTGCCAATGGCCAGAACCAGGCCCCAGGCCATCTAGGAGCCTCTGGTCTCTGAAACCATAATGAGTGGGGGGCGGTAGCCCCAGGTGCAAAGCAACCTGTCTCCACTCCCTTTCCGATCAGTTCAGGGGCTCTACCCTGCCACTGATCCACCAACCTAGGGTCCGCACCCATAGGTTCTACAGGGGCTAGAGGCGAGGCTCTCCTCCCTCTACCCCTCCTTCTAGGATCCCGCCCTCCTCTCCTAGGAGGGGTATCACCAGAATCCACACTTGCCAGGGTGCTGGGTACAGCAGCCCTGCACAACTTTCTCGCCAGCCCAGGATCACTACCTGGCGACTGACCACCCAACCCAGGGACGACACCCTTGGGTTGCACCGGGGTCCGGGGCGGGCTTCCCCCTCCCTGAACCCCACTTCCAGAGTCCTGCGTCTCCCCACCTCGGGAGAAGCTCCAGAAGTTTCACACAGGGGGGTGAGCGCACTAACCGCCCCCCCCAACCAGGTCAGAGTTTACCCCCTGAACCTGTCTATCTAGTCCAGGGACGACACCCTTAGACTGGACCATTGCCCAGCGAACCAGGACTTCCTTGGGAGCACACCTACCCCCTACCAGATCAGAGCTTACCCCCTGAATCTGGCAATCCAACCCAGAGTCACTACCCTGCGGTTGAACCACTGCCCGGGGCACCAGGACTTCCTTGGGAGCACACGTACTCCCCATCAGGTCAGAGTTTACCCCCTGAACCTGATCATCCAACCCAGAGTCACCACCCTGCGGTTGAATCATTGCCTGGCGCACCAGGACTTCCTGGGGGGCACACCTACCCCCCACAAGGGAAACACTTTCCCCAAGGGCCATACAAGAGTCTGGCTGGCGCAGGTCTCCTGACCTCTGCCCATCTGACAGAGTCTGGATTCCCCCCAGCCCAGAAATGGTCTCACCAAGGTCATTCCTGGGGGGCTCTGCACTCAGAGCTGACCCCTGACCCTCCAGGTTCTCCACTGGGGCCCGCAGCCCCCTCTCAACCCTATGCCTGGATTTCCGCCTCCTCCGCTGTAGAGCGAGACTACCAGACACCAGGACCGGCGGAACGCTATCACCAGCCACCCGCCTAAGTCCTAATGACAAAAGGGGATCCTTCTGAACAGCTGGCCCTACGGCACAGGTTAGGCTCACCTCCTGGCGTTCACTCATGGAACCTTCAGGGGCCTGGGACGGTATCTTGGGCACCTTGGGCCTCAGCCCAGCCCCATTCCCTCTCCTCAGAGACGGGACATGGGGTCCCTCACCCATCCCAGTCCACTGGGACCTACCTGGGACACTCCATTCCTTTCCCACCACACCTTGTTGGGAAACACCTAGACCACTCTTATTAGGAACACCCCCTAATGCCACACCAGACCCTCTGGTACGCAACCAGAAGTCTGCCTCCTTTGCGAGCTCCCTGGGGTCAGAGAGCTCACACACTGACAAGTGTTGGCGTAACTCTGAAAAACAACAACGAAACAGGTGCTCTCTGAGAATCAGATTAAACAGCCCTTCAAAATTGTTTACTGTGCTACCCTTCACCCATCCATCTAGTGCAATGCAGCAAGCCTCCACAAACTCCTCCCAAGACTGGTGGGACAGTTTCTTACCACCCCTAAACCTTTTTCTGTATTCCTCAGGGGAAAAACCATACTTCACAATCAGTGCGTTCTTCACAGCGGAGTACCCCTCCCTGTCACTCTCTTCTAGAGTCAGTAGGGCATCCCTCCCCTCCTCAGGAATAAAACTCCCTAGGCCAGTTCCCCAATCCTTCTCAGGGATCCTGCGCTCTACCAGAGCCTTCTCATATTCCTTTAACCACTGACGTATGTCACCCCCCTCTTGGAACCTAGGTACCAGATCTATGGGTATGTGAGGAACCTCTTTGCTACAGCACTGTACATTGCTGCCACCACTGGACTCCACCTGCAACGCTGGTGAGTCCAGAACCTTCAGACTGCGCTCTAGAGCGAGTCTTTCTCTGGCAAAGGCCCTCTCTGCCTCTGCCATTCTCTCCTGTACTAAGGCCTTCTCTACCTCAGCCCTTCTCTCCTCAACAGCTAGGCGCGCTAACTGCAACTTCAGGTCCCTCTCTTCCCGCCTATCTCTTAGCTCATCAGGCGTCATGGAATGAGAGGTAGCCCTGCTTCTTACACTGGACCCAGCAAGGGACTCCCTATCACTGGGGCCTTCCCTGTCAACTGGCGTCCCCAACCGGTCATTCTCACCCTCCTGATCAGTCTCTCTACCACTCTCTAGGGATGAGGTCTGGGAGCCCTCCCATTGGGAACCCTCGCTACACTCAGGATCCTCTGGGTACCCCCTACGCACACTCCCTCCCTGGGTAAATGTCACAAACCTTTCAAAGAAATTCAGAGATCTCCTGAGGTCCCCTTCTACAGGCAGCCCTCTCTCTCTACAGAACCCCTCTAATTCCCCCTGCGTGTAAAACGGCAGGTCCTCTAAATCAAAGGTAAGCCCCATCTTGGAAAGGTACAATTAACTCAACTGTGACAATCACAATACCCAAGCGTGAGAACTGAAAACAGGAAAAATGACCAAAGAGAGAAAGTTAAGAGAAGCCAAAGATGTGATGGTCTAAACGCAATCCTTGTAGTGAAATAATGAGTCACAATGGTATTGTGCAAGCGCAAGTCCTATCCTCACCGCTGACTTCCAATGTTAGAAATGGGGTTTCTGGTTGGCTAGGGTATGCACCTCAGCCAGGCAGAACTTACCCACTCTAGTCAGGGCAAGGGAGTTACACGTCCAAGATAACCCCTGCTCACCCCCTTGGTAGCTTGGCACGAGCAGTCAGGCTTAACCCGGAGGCAATGCGTAAAGCGTTTGCACAACACACACATACATGTGACGCAATATCCCCACCACAAAGGAAACACAACACCAGATTATATGAAAATATACTGTATTGTACACAACGTAATTATTAGACCAACATCACATAACAGTACTATCCTGCTACCTTAGCAGTTGTCAGAACGTTACACATTAGTTACTCTGCAAACTAGCAGTAGTCACACATAACACACAGGTTACTCAGTATTCTGCAACATAAGCAGTAGTCAGGAAACACGTTATCACATTAGAACACTTGTCATAAGAATATCATAAAACGCCCATAGTAGGAACATTAGAAAACCTATGGCAAGTTAGGGAAACATATTAGCAAGTCATGCCCATAAAAGGAACATGTGCACACATATGTAAAAGCATCATAGAACAGGTAGGTAATATACCACAATTAATAAAGTCTGTAGAAAGAACTTTAAATCGTAATTATATTTGTCCATTTAAAAGTACCTGGGAATGATGAAGAGGCACTTCCAGTGCCTAAAACGAATCATGGGGCCCCCGGCGCTCTTCTGCGCAAAACGGGGGCCTCCCTAAACTTGGCAAATAGAGAGGGGCGGCACGCACCCTCTCTGTTTCCTTGGCGGGCCCCTTCTGGGACCCGTGTTCATTGGAGGGCCCCCCGGGCCTCCACCGGCCCTCTCCAAGGGGGGCCCAAGTCAGGGAAATCCTCGGGTTAAGGAGGGGGGCGCCACGCACCCCCTCCGATCTGCGAGCGGGCCCCTCTGGGGGCCCGCAACTTCCTGGGGTCTCCCGGGGCCTCCGTCGGCCCTTTCAGCAGGGGAGACCCCTTTGTGCTGGCCTTGGGCCCACGAGGGGGCCCACCAGAGAGCTGGCGGCGGGGGCGAGCCTCCGATGAGGCTGCCTCCCTGCCCGCACACGTCGGGGAGAGCCCTTCGGGGCTGGAGCAGGAGAGGGAGAGGCGTCCTCCTCTCCCTCCGGCTCCAACAACAAACGCCGGCACCAGGTTGGGCCGGCCGGTGCCCCGGGGGCGCTCCTCGGAGCGATCCCTACCCCGGGGGCACCGCTAGGAGCAGGCTTGCTCCTCGTTATTTCCGAAGTGGTTTCCTCGTGCCCCGGGGGCACGGAGCGGAGCGCGATCCTCGCGCTTCACAGCATTTATCTCCCCGGGCTGCGGCGGTGATTTTTTTACCAACGAAGCGCTTTTCACAGCGCTTAGGCAAAATATGCAGCCTGGGCTGCGGCGGTGATTTTCATCAACGAAGAAGCGCTTCACAAAGCGCTAGGGCACAGTTTAAAGCCCGGGCTGCGGCGGTGATTTCTTTTTGGAAAAGAAAAGCGCTTTCCAAGCGCTATAGTGCATCAACAGCCCAGCAACTGAAGGAATGCCTTGTTCTCCTTCAAAGCATTCTGGGCAAAGGTTTAAACGAGCGTTGCAGGGATCAGGGGCCACAGCACCCTGCCCCTGGGAACAACCAAACCAGAAAAAGCACAAAGCTGGTGGGTCCAGCTACAGGCCAGCACAGGGGGTGCAGATGGTGGCAGTTCCTCCTAGTGACCAGGCAGGTCACAGGTCAGCACAGCAGCAGCAGTCCATGGCGGTTTCCTGGTGAGTCCATTCATCAGCGTTCTGTGTCCAGTTTCAAGTTCCAAGAATGTTCAAATTGTGGGGAAAATTCCCCTGTACTTATAGTCCTGTTTTACAGTGTTTTACAATGATAGGGAGAGGAGGTTCCAGCCAGTTACAACTGGTTCTGGGAGTGCCCCCTCTCTCCTTTCAGCACAGGCTCCAAACATCAGTGGGGGGTTAACGACCCTATTGTGTGAGGCCAGGGCACAGCCTTTACAAATGTAGGTGTGCCCCGCCTCTCCCTTCTCTCAGCCCAGGAAGACTATTCAGTATGTAGATGCACCTCAGTGACACCTCCACCCTCCCTGTGTACAGGCTGTCTGAAAAGTATGCACAAAGCCCCAACTGTCACTCTGCCCAGACGTGGATTGGAGTCAAGCTGCAAAACACCAGAATTATAAGCACAGATAAATGTGCACTTTCTAGAAGTGGCATTTCTGTGATAGTAATAAAAAATACACCCACACCAGTAAGCAGTATTTATTATCACCATCACAACCATACCAAACACGCCTACGCTACCCCTCATAAATCAGACAATACCCCTTACACATAAGGCAGGGCATTTCTACTGCAATCCTATGAGAAGGCAGCACTCACAGCAGTGAGACACCAAGTTAGGCTGTTTGTCACTACCAGGACAGGCCATGCAATATGGCACATGTCCTGCCTTTCTACATACATGGCACCCTGCCCATAGGGCTAGCTAGGGCGTACTTTAGGGGTGACTTACATGTAGTAAAAGGGGAGTTCTGGGCCTGGCAAGTAAATTTAGATGCCAGGTCCCTGTGGCAGAAAACTGTGCACACAGGCCCTGCGCTAGCAGGCCTGAGACAGGTTTGAAAGTCTACTTCAGTGGGTGGCGCAAGCAGCGCTGCAGGCCCACTAGTAGTATTTAATTTACAGGCCCTGGGTATAGAGATACCACTGTACAAGGGACTTATAGGTAAATTAAATATGCCAATTAGGTATAAGCCAATCATACCAACTTTAGATGGGAGAGCACCTGCACTTTAGCACTGGTCAGCAGTGATAAAGTGCTCAGAGTCCTAGAGCCAACAGCGAAAGGTCAGAAAAAACAAGGAGGAAGGAGGCAAAAAGACTAGGGATGACCATGCGTATGGCCAAAAGTCCAACAGTGTATCTGTGATGTTTTTGGATATGGGTGCGTGTGTGTTGTTGTGGGTGGGGGTGTCGTGTTTTGCGTGTGTGTGTCACTCTCTTTTCCCCCCTCCCTTCCCCTGTGTGCTAGGTGCAGTACTCCACGTCGCCGTCGTCACAGCCTTCTTTCCACTTCGTGGTATATTAATAGATACAGCAACATGGGCAGGACCTGTAACTTGGGCTCCATGGCATCCTGGTTCTTTGTTGAGTGTCGAGAGGTGAGTGGTTTCCCTTCTATGTACTGTTTCTGCCGTGCTTTTATGGCGTTTGGTACCGCCCCATTGTAATAGTGTGGGCGGTACATTGTCTTCCACTTGTCTGCTGGCGGTGACCGACGCGGTGTTTGTTGCTACCACTGTGGCGGTCAGAGTGTTGAAGTAGCTATCTGTGTTGGCGGTTTCCGCCATGGTCGTGATTCCATTTTTTTTAACCGCTGGCCTGTTAGCTGTATTACCGCCACTTTAACACCGACCGCCAGAGTTGTAATGAGGGCCAAACTGTCTTAAGTCTTTTTAAAGCAAACAAAGTCTCTTTCAAGCACAAAGTACCTGGTTTGCGTAAAAGATCTCTGCAAAGGGCTGCAGAGGAGGAGAAGCGTAGAAAAAAAAGGGTGTGCATCGATTTCTCGGGCTGCACACAGCGCTGCATCGTTTAGTTTCCATGCAGGGACGGCTGTGCGCCGATTTCCGGCGCTCGGTCGTAGATCCTCTTTAGGTTGCAGGGTTTTCAGATGCCCCGGGGTCTGTGTGTGGAATCCTGGGCTTTCGGAGTAAAGTCACAAGCGCTGTGTTGTTCCAGAGGGCATTGCGTGGAAGTTTCTTCTGCATGGCAGGTGCTGCATCGATTTCCCCTCTGGAAGTCAGGCTGCGTCATCCCAGGTCGGCTGTGCGTCGATCCAGTGGGCTGTGCATCGAAGTTCCGATCGCAATGCAGGTGCCGTGTCGATCTTTTCCTTCAAAGTCACGCTGCGTCGTTCTGGTTCAGCGTGCGGTGAATTTCTCACCGTGGGACAGGCTGTGCATCGGTTTTCGCAAGCTGAGCATCGAATTTTCACCGCACAAGCAGTCCAGTTGCAAGAGAGAAGTCTTTTTGGACCAACCCCTTGGAGAGCACTTCTTCATCTCAGACAGGGAGCAGCAAGGCAGCTGGGCAACAACAGGGCAGCAGTCCTTCACAGAAAGCAGTCAGGTGAGTCCTTTGGGCAGCCAGTTCTTCTTGGCAGGATGCAGGTTCTGGTTCCAGTTATCTTCTCCAGGAAGTGTCTGAGTTGGAAGGGGCAGAAGCCCTGTTTATATACCCAAATGTGTCTTTGAAGTGGGGGAGACTTCAAAGAGTGGCTTAGAAGTGAACCAGGTCCCCTTTCAGTTCAATCCTGCCTGCCAGGGTCCCAGTAGGGTGTGTGGCAGCCCTTTGTGTGAGAGCAGGCTCTCCACCCGCCCAGCCCAGGAAGACCCATTCAAAATGCAGATGTATGCAAGTGAGTATCCTATGTTTGGGGTGTGCCTGAGTGAATGCACAAGAAACTGTCAACTAAACCCAGCTAGATGTGGATTGTAAGGCACCGAAAGCTTTAGGTGCAGAGAAATGCTCACTTTCTCAAAGTGGCATTTCTAAAATAGTAATATTCAATCCAACTTCACCAGTCAGCAGGATTTTATATCACCATTCTGGTCATACTAAATATGACCTTCCTACTCCTTTCAGATCAGCAGCTACTACTCAAACAATGTTTGAGGGCAGCCCCAATGTTAGCCTATGAAGATAGCAGGCCTCAGAGCAAGGTCGAAATTGGAGTTTTACACTATCAGGACATGTAGGCTTGGCAAGTACTTTTAAATGTCAAGTCAAATTGGCAGTGAAACTGCATCCACAGGCCTTGCAAATGGCAGGCCTGAGACAAGGTTAAGGGGCTACTTAAGTGGGTGGCACAATCAGTGCTGCAGGCCTACTAGTCACATTTAATCTACAGGCCCTGGGCACATATAGTGCACACTACTAGGGACTTATAAGTAAATTAAATAGTCCAATTGGGTATGATCCAATGTTACCATGTTTAAAGGGAGAGAGCATATGCACTTTAGCACTGGTTAGCAGTGGTAAAGTGCACAGAGTCTAAAAAACAGCAAAAACAGTGTCCAAAAGGTGGAAGGAGGCAGGCAAAAAGTTAGGGGCGACCACCCTGAGGCTTTCTGGTCTAACAAACATGGGTTGGATATGAAGACCAGCTTACCTTCAAACTCCAATGCAAAGAGTTCTGTTTTCAGTATAGGAGGCTGCGAGGAGGGCTAGCGCAGGCGTTTTAATAAAAAATATATATTAATGAGTGTTTATGTATTTTGAATAATAGGTTTGTGTGGAAAATATTATAACATAGAAAAATAATGCACGCATTTGAAAATGTGATTACGAAGGAATGGCCACCAATGTTAACGAAATGTACTAATCAATGATTTAATATTATGAAATGTTGAATATTTGTTAGACTAAAGCAGTAATATGTCATCTTAAGGGTTATGCAATACGCTTTAGTTTTATTAATTGTAGGCCTTAACTTAGCGAGTGTCTTGGCCTACTTGCCAGGCCTCATGTAAAAACTGTATTTCTTAGTGTTTAATAAAACGACTGTCCAAGAAAGTTAAACTGTGAATTTCTATTGCATTGTTTAAATGTGCTCATAACGGAAGCTTCTCATGAGAACTAAGTGATAGAAGATGATTTTCCAACTAATGCAACATTTTATATATAATGTGTGTGAGACTGACATTCCCAGGACAAGAATAATGAAGATACTGACTAGAGTAGAAGCTGCAAAAATATTGTTACCTGACAAACTGGATGATGAGGACATTGCAAGACAAACCAATCAACGACATGCGAACGGAGTAATATTAGAATTCATAGATTTGGGATTTTAGTTTTATTGGACAAAGTGTGATTAATTGACCAATAGGGACTTGGGGGTAGTTTTAACAGTTTTGACTTAACAGGATCACACAGAGAAAAGACATACATTTAGACCATTGCCCATTGACTGAAAGGCATTTTTGTTAGACATTCTGCCCTTACTTTTACCCTTATTGCGTCTTGGCAAGAGACATGCTTAATTTTAATGCTTAAAGACTTTGCCTTTTCTGAACTTTGATGCTGAATCTTAATGCCTTGCTGATCAACTGATGTCCTGAGGACGAAGACTGCTTCTGCTTTGCCGATCCATACTGAGGATAGGTATAACATAGACTGTGATTGTTATGCATATTTGCTTTTTTTTTCTAGGTACCAACTGAGCTGTTTTGATAGACAAAGGACTAATGTTTGATTAATTTCTCTGCTAAACTTCATGTATATAATTACATTGACACAGTTGACTTTGCTATTGATTTGCACCATAACCTTAGAATGTGTTGTAGTTCAAGCTTTGATTAGATTTTGTTTCTTCCACTGCTTTGGACAGCCAGTATTGTTTCTGTAAGTGTTTCATTTGATATTGAGATTAATCTACATGACCTTAGCATTGTTAATATAGGGAAATAAATATTATAACTTTCACTAAAAGGTGTGGTTATTCATGACTGAAAGGTCATGATGTGTGACAATTACTGACTCCATTGGTTATTGATGTTCTTGATTTTGAATGATTATTGATTATTGTGTATTGATTATTGATTATGTACTGGTGCTCTGATAACAACATCTTAATTGCGAGTCAAAAGGTTCATCGACCTATTTGCGCCCCTTGTAAGTTGACTTATTAAGGTCAGACGCGCTAGGAGGAGCAAGCTGAGTTTTGCAGATGTTCATCGTGGTAGCACAAAGAGCAGTTTGGAGTTACAGACGGGAGCTGATGTACTACAAAGAGCCAATTAAATGTCTTGGACCGTAGCTTTGGTACTGTAGCTTTGCACTGGTTGCTCTCGCGGACTGTAATGCTTGGTGCAATTCTTGTCAGTTGCTGTCAGAGCAAAGAGCACGTCTCATTTTGAAATTCACGTTGGTGGTTGATACAGGTGTTTTGATCTTTACATTGTGTTTGTCACAGGTGGCAGAGTCATGGCAAGAACAGACCGATTTAAAGACATGAGAAGCTCAAACTTCAAAATGTTCACCTTTGCTTGAGAAGGAGTACACGCTAGCCAATGGTCAAACACTTGAGAAAGCACTTCTTGGGGATTGAGGATTCACTCCAGCAGAGGCCAGTAGGGCTCAGGCAGGTCCAGGTAGGTCCATTTTCAGCAGGTCAACTGAACAGTTGCAGGGATGCCTTAGAAGTTTCTGAAAGTAGCATTTTCAAAACTGTAATCTAAAATCTGACTTTACCATTAAAGTGGATTTCAAATTACAGTTCATTAGTGTGTTAACAGTATGTTTCTCCTGATCCCAATCCCAAATTAGCATTTATTTAGTGAAATACTGTAATCCAGTGGTACCCTTTTGGAGAGATAAGCCTTATAGCACTGAAAAACCTCAAAAGTCGCTTTTCACTTCCAGAACATGTAACACTTAAACTCATATGTTCTACTTTTTAAATACCATGCACTCTGCCCTTTGTGTGTTTAGGGCTACCTTATGGGTAACGTATAAGCATTGGAAAGGAGGACTAAGGCCTGGCAAAAGGTTTATTTATCCAGGTTGAAATAGCTGTTTAAAATTGCACTATGGGCTGCAAAGGCAGGACTGAAATATCTTTTAAAGTGCTACCATAGTGGGTGGCACAGTGAGTGCTGCAGGCCCACTAGTGGCAAATTCATAAAGAACAATGTGATGGATGTGATGCTTGAGTTAATCCCAGCCACTGGCAATTGCTCGGGCTGACATTTTTTGCCCACCATGCCTCCTCAGTTTGGACCCAGCCGTATGCAAATCACTCTTGAGCCTTGCTCCTTGTCAGAGCAGTCCAGCCCAAACTGCCAGGACTGATCCTTACTGAACGAGAACACAAGCAACCTAGGACTCGTTTCCCCTTATAAGGGGTCTTCAGCCAGGTATAACTTGGTTCCAGTGGTACAGTGAGCCCGGGACCCAAGTCTGGGAATGTGTTCTTGTTCGGGGAAGACTGGCTTGGCAGTGCGGGCTGGACTCCTCCCATTGGACCAGGGTCAAGACTCATCAGCATATAGCTGGGTCCAAACTGAGATGGCATGGTGTGCAAAATAAAGATGGATTGGGATGTGGCCTTGCATAATGAGCAGTGGCTGAGATGAATTTGCCCTAAGTGGGGTGGGTATGCCCAGACTGGGGTCCCGGTGCACGCTGTCAGGACCTGGGAAGGCACTTCTTGGGGGTAGGGGGGTCAGGGATTCACTCCAGCCTAGGCCAGCAAGGCTCAGATTCTTTTGCAACAGGTCAGCTGGGCAGATGGGTCCCATGCCCGCTGTGTTAGGACCTAGTGAGGCTTTTTAAAAGTGGCATTTTCAAAATTGTAATCTAAAATCCGACTTTACCATTAAAAAGGATTTAAAATTACAATGCATTTGAGTGTAACCAATGTATTTCTATCTCCTCCCTATATAAAAGTAGCATTTATTAATTGCAATAAGGTAACCCAGTGTTAGCCTGTGAGAGAAATTGTCCTTATAATAGCTGAAAAGTGATTTTAGATTTTTGCTATCAGGAAATTTAAAACTTAAACCCACATGTACTACTTTTTAAATACCATGCACCCTGACTTATGAGTCATAAAAGCCTACCTTACAGGTGACGTATATGTATTTAAAAAAAGGACGTATAGGTATAAAAAGGAAGATTAAGTAAATTAAATGTGTCAATCAAGAGTAGGCCAATGTTACCATGTTTTACCACTGGTTAGCAGTGGTAAAATGCACAGAGTGCTCAAGCAACCAAAAAACTATTTATCAACACAAGAGGGTGAGGGTGGATTGGTAGGTCCAACAATCTGAAATTGTCCTCTTACTTAGCAGACCACTGTTTGTTACCATATATTGTCCCTCTCATGAAATTCAAAAAGTGTTTTTTTGATTTCAACAACCTGCAACGTCTACTCTTTTTTGAGAATTACTATTTTTTATGTATGTGTTCAGCCGAGGAACCTACAAGCAGCAAAATGTGGGTGAATGACTACAGACATCCAATTTTGTTCGTGATAAATGTGGTTTTCAGTCCCCATCGCGTTGTTGCTAAACAACCCCAACTATTACCTGTACGAAGTTGCAAATACGCCATACTGGTGGATTTTCCGCCATTGTAAATTATCTTTGTGCTTCATATTGCCATCACTCCTAATTCTGTATTACATACGTTTTTTGCAACAGGTAGTTGTGCTAAACCTGTGTATCTGGGCCTCACGTCTTCTTACAAGCTCCGTTTTCAAAAACAATGTCCACACATTTTTAAATAAGTGATTGAGAACCTTTCTGGTGACCCACGAAAAACCACAACAATCATAACAATCTTTGCTATATTGTTTTTTTTCCAGTTTGTAGCAAGTAATACTTAAATTGGTAGTAATTACGCTTTAGTTTTCAAAATAGTATTTGTTTTTAGAAGAGAATTATCACTCGTCAACCGAAATGAAAAGGAACACACAATTTTCCTATGACTGTGTCAAATTAGCAAAGCTATTGCTTTCCCGGTTGAGAAGCATTGAGATTTAGCACCATTCATCCATGGGAAATACTTTGACAAAGACCAATTTGTGCTCTTAATTGCTGCTTTAAGTTCAAAATAAGAATGTAATTGCATTTAACTTATTCACTTAGGTGGGTCAATTAAATGGCAGAACTGCAGACTGAAATCGCCTGCTATTTATTTAACTTCTCGTGGCTAACTACTTAAACGACACGTTAATGCTGTTTAGCAAGCCTTTCGATCGACTGCACGGGCCCATTGTAGGACACCAACAATTGGTGACAAGGTTATAACAACTGAAGCATCAAGTAGATTATCTTCGGTAAACATACTATAACATATACTTGCAGGGGTGGCTCCTCCCCAGTGAGGGAGGAGAGTTACCTAAGAGCCAGCAGGTGCAGGGAGGAGTGGGGGTGGGCCCCGGAAGGTGGAAGGGGGCTTGAATAATTGCATGCACTAAGGTGCATGTTTATACTTTTTGGTGCAAAACTGCACTAATGTAGTTTTGCACTAAAAGGTTTAGCACCGTCTTGGGCCATTCCTGAGCACCAGCCGGGCACAATATTTATGGAATGGTGCAAGCCGGTGCAAAGGGTTGGCTAGCATTAAAAAAACGGACGCTAGCTGGGTGGGGTTGGTGATATGGGAGAAGGTGGTTTTGCACATAAAAATGGCTTTAGGCTGGTTAGAGTTAATAAAGATGACTCTAACCAGCCTAGCATCATTTTCTGATGCAAAACCAGCCATACCACATGAGTCCTGTCTTAGAGAAGATGGCCAGCACAGGGGACCAGTGTCCCCTGGGCATGGACATTGCACCCTGTGCCATGCAGGGGGGCCCAAGTTGGGCCTCCGATGGCACTTTAATTCAAAATTCAAAATTACTTACCTATACTTACCCCACTTACCTAGGATGGGGTCCCCGATCCTCCGGTGTGTAGGAAGGTAGCCTCTTTCTAGCCTTTTTACCTCCACTTTTGGACTGTTTGTATGTGTCAGGGTGTTTTTACTGTCTCACTGGGATCCTGCTAGTCAGGGCCCAAGTGCACGGAGTGGAAACTCTATTTGTCAGTATGTTTGATATGGGTCACTGTGATCCTGCTAGCCAGGACCCCAGTACTAATAGTTTGTAGCCTATATGTGGTCCCTGTGTGGTGCATAACTGTGTCACTGAGACTCTGCTAACCAGAAACTCAGTGCTTATGCTCTCTCTGCTTTTTAAATTGTAACTGCAGCCTAGTGACCATTTTTAACAATTCTTATTGGCACCCTGGAACACCCTTATAATTCCCTAGTATATGGTATCTAGGTACCCAGGGTATTGGGGTTCCAGGAAATCCCTATTGGCTGCAGCTTTTCTTTTGCCACCCATTTGGAGCTCAGACAATTCTTACACAGGACAGCCACTGCAGCCTGAGTGAAATAACGTCCACGTTATTTTACAGCCATTTTACACTGCACTTAAGTAACTTATAAGTCACCTATATGTCTAACCCTCACTTCGGGAAGGTTAGGTGCAAAGTTACTAAGTGTGAGGGCAACCTGGCACTAGCCAAGGTGCCCCCACATTGTGCAGGGCAATTTCCCCAGACTTTGTGAGTGTGGGCACACCATTACACGTGTGAACTACATATAGGTCAATACCTATGGGTAGCTTCACAATGGTAACTCCGAACATGGCCATGTAACATGTCTAAGAACATGGAATTGTCCCCCCAAGCCAAATCTGGTATTGGGGTGCCAATCCCATGCATCCCCGCGGCTCCAGTATGGACCCTGGGTACTGCCAAAATAGCTCTCTGTGGTTTTCTCTGCAGCTACCACTGCTGCCAACCCTCAGACAGGTTTCTGCCCTCCTGGGGTCTGGGCAGCCCTGTCCCAGGAAGGCATAACAAAGGATTTCCTCTGAGAGAGAGCATTACACTCTCTCTTTGGAAATAGGTGTTAAGGGCTGAGGAGGAGTAGCCTCCCCCAGCCTCTAGAAATGCTTTGAAGGGCACAGATGGTACCCTCCTTGCATAAGCCAGTCTACACTGGTTCAGGGAGCCCCCAGCCCCTGCTCTGGCGTGAAACTGAACATAGGAAAGGGAAGTGACCACTCCCCTGTCCATCACCACCCTAGGGGTGGTGCCCAGAGCTCCCCTGTGTGACCCAGACCTCTACCATCTTGAATGCAGAGGTGTGAGGGCACAATGGAGACCTCTGAGTGGCCAGTGCCAGCAGGGTATTTCAGAGACCCCTCCTGATAGGCTTTTACCTGGTTAGGTAGCCAATCCTCCTCTGAGGGCTATTTAGGGTCTCTCCTGTGGGTTTCTCTTCAGATACCGAATGCAAGAGCTCCCCAGAGTTCCTCTGCACTTCTCTCTTCGACTTCTGCCAAGGATCGACCGCTGACTGCTCCAGGACGCCTGCAAAACTGCAACAAAGTAGCAAGACGACTACCAGCAACATTGTAGCGCCTAATCCTGCTGGCTTTCTTGACTGTTTCCTGGTGGTGCATGCTCTGAGGGCTGTCTGCCTTCACCTGGACTAGAAGCCAAGAAGAAATCTCCTGTGGGTCGACAGAAACTTCCCCCTGCTACCATAGGCACCAAACTTCTGCATCACTGGTCCTCTGGGTCCCCTCTCATCTTGACAAGCATGGTCCCTGGAACACAGGAGCTGGATCCAAGTGACCCCGAAAGTCCAGTGGTCCTTCTGTCCAAATTTGGTGGAGGTAAGTCCTCGCCTTCCCACACCAGACAGTAATCCTGTGTACTGAGTGATCTGCAGCTGCTAGGGTTTCTATGCACTTTTGCAAGGATTCCTTCGTGCACAGCACAGCCCAGGTCCCCAGCACTCTGTCTTGCATTGCTCACCTCGCTGAGTTGACCACTGGCTTTGTGGGACCCTTTTTTGTTGTGTTGAGACAACCACCATGCTCAGATTTCTTGAATGCCTTTTCATGTGCTTCTGCGGGTGCTGCCTGCTTCTACATGTCCTCTCTCTGTTGCTGAGGGCCCCCTCTGTCTCCTCCTCCAAGGGGTTACCTCCTGGTCCCGGGCAGCACCCATTATCTTCAACCGTGACTAGCAAGGCTTGTTGGTGGTCTTTCTGTGTGGAAATAACTCTGCATCCTACAGCACGCCGTGGGACATCTTCTGACCAAAGGAGAAGTTACTGGCTTCTTCCATTGTTGCAGTATCTTCGGCTTCTTCCACCCAGAGGCTGCCCTTTATCACCTTCATCTGGGTTTTATTGGGCTCCTGCCCCCCCTGGACACTTGTGTGACTTTTGGACTTGGTCCCCTTCCTTTACAGGTCCTCAGGTTCAGGTATCCGTCTCCAGTGCTTTGCAGTCAGTTGTTGTCTTTGCAGAATCCCCTATCTCGACTTTACTGTCTTTCTGGGGTAGTAGGGTAACGTTACTCCTACTTTTCAGGGTCTTGGGGTGGGGTTTCTAAGACACCCTTAGTGTTTTCGTACACTCCCAGCGACCCTCTACACACTACACTAGGCCTGGGGTCCATTTGTGGTTTGCATTCCACTTTTGGAGTATATGGTTTGTGTTGCCCCTAGGCCTATTGTCTCCTACTGCATTCTTTTGTGTTCTACAGTGTTTGCACTACTTTTCTAAGTGTTTTACTTACCTGATTTTGGTTTGTGTGTACATTTTGTGTATTTTACTTACCTCCTAAGGGCGTATATCCTCTGAGATACTTGTGGCATATTGTCACTAAAATAAAGTACCTTTATTTTTAGTAACTCTGAGTATTGTGTTTCTTATGATGTAGTGCTATATGATATGCGTGGTATAGTAGGAGTTTTTCATGTCCCCTAGTTCAGCCTAAGCTGCTCTGCTATAGCTACCTCTATCAGCCTATGCTGCTAGAACACAACTAATCCACTAATAAGGGATAACTGGACCTGGCACAAGGTGTAAGTATCATCAGGTACCCACTATAAGCCTCTTACACAGTGTCCATCTGGTGTGGGTGGGGGTGTTCCTGGGGCTTGAGGATGGCACCTGTGGACCCATTCCATGGTGTTTAACCATGGAAATGGGACCACAGGTCCCTTAACACCTGGTCTGACCCAGGCATTAAATAATGGTGCAAAGCAAGCTTTGCACCATTATTTAGCCCCTCCTTCCACCCATGCGTCATTTTAGCACGGGAGGATAAATATGGAGCTATGGTGTTAGCACCATTTTTTGGATGGGAACACCTACCTTGCATCTCATTGACTCAAGGTAGGTTCACGCACCCAAAAAATTATGCAAACCAATATTTTGACGTTCGACCGGTCTAACGTCAAAATATAAATATGGAGTTAGTTTTGCACTGATTATGTGTCAAACAAATGACGCAAATTCGGCACAAATGGGATATAAATATGCCCCTAAGTGCGCATATGTGTGGAAGTTCTAAGATGGCCGTCCAAAACACATATCTGCACCTAGGTTTCTCCAGCCCGGATGCATACACAGCTTGACTGGAGAAACTGCATAGGCCCCATGGTTGTTTCTGAGCAGCAGTCACTGCCACTCAGACCGCTCCTGACACTGCTCACATGCTATGTTCAGCCTAAAAATGGGCTATGTTGTTATGAATAAATAGACACCAAAACAACAAAAATCCAATGTAGGGAACCAGAGATATGAATTTTTAAGGAATAAACAAACACTTTCTAGTGTTAGAAACACAAAGGGGGTTATTACAAGTTTGGAGGAGGTGTTAATCCATCCCAAAAGTGACGGTAAATTGACGGATATACCACCAGCCGTATTACGAGTCCATTATATCCTATGGAACTCGTAATATGGCTGGTGGTATATCCGTCACTTTACCGTCACTTTTGGGACGGATTAACACCTCCTCCAAAGTTGTAATAACCCCCAAAGTGCCAAATTGTGGCATCTGGTCGTGGTGGACCGGGCAAAGTCCAAGTTTGAGGCTGACTGCAATGGAGCACGGGACGGATACACTAAGTGGGAGGCCTCTGTCAAAATGTTACCTTCACACTTAGAAACCTTTCTGGAGCTTTTTCTTCTGAGGGCTCTCAATGCTCTTCACCAGGCCAGATTCGGTGAGGGTTCGCCAGCTTGATTTTCAGGGAGCTCCTAGTCAAACCCTGGAAGTCGGAGCACTGGAACTTTTCAGCAGGATAAACTTGAAATCCAGGCTGGGTTGCGGTAATGATTCACCGGCTTGACTTACCAGGTTGAGTCGGTCACCTCCTGGAGTTTTTTAACCAAAATTCTCCAAACTTCAGGAGGTGTTTTCTGAAGTCATCCTTGCAGGCTACAAGGGTCCTAAACACAAATACAGGGGCCTGGAAGTATCCTGGATGGTGCTTGGGAGGTTGGGACCATATCCAAATATCCAAATCTTTAAAAGTCCACTGGATGCCCTTGAGGCTGGGGACTCTTGCTGGAGATGATGCAGGTGAAGCTTTGTTAACCTGTGGATGCAGGGAGTCTACTTCTGAGTCCTTCTTGAAGCAAGGCACATTCCCCATGGCTGTGGTACCAGATTGTGGAGCAGGCACAGTCCACTCAAAAGTGCAGGCCTAGGGTGCAGATTCACATTCCAGCAGGATAGTCCTTCTTTGTCTTGTAGTTTCAGCCAGCAGAACTTTGAGGTTATGCACCTCTCACATATGTATTCACAGCTCCTGGGCATCAGGAAGGGGAGCGCCCCTGACCAATAGCATGCAGGGTGACACCCATGTGCATGACCACTTCCTTCAAAGTGTGGCATATTCCTGTCCCAGAAAGCACTCCCCTCTGTACAGCCACTTATCACCTAATCAAAGTACCCTTGCTAATCCTTTTATCACTGACCAATCAGGAGGGACCTCCAAAATGCTGGATTTTGGCTTACAGAAAGAAAAGACTCATAACATATTTTCTGTACAAGTTACAATACATTCACCAAAGGCAAATTGCTAGATTTATCACAACAAATCTTTTAAGTTATAACATGACTTTCTATGCCTTTCCTAACAACATTTACAATCAAATAAAATATTGGAATGTTAACCTGCTGAGCCCAGTATCTACTATGAACAAAAACGAAATGAGCAGTTTGCCCTCACCAGTGTTTATAAAAAGTCTTTTACAAGGACTCTGCTTATTGTTACACAACCCTCACCTCACCCCCGGGACACCCAAGGGAGACCTTGGGTGTACCTAATATGTGAAAATAAATTATCACTTTTAAAGTGTCCATACCACCAAAGTCGAATTGGGGAACCATTTCTATTTAAATACAGTCTGCATAGTCAGGCTGCATTTAAAAATGACAGAAAACCTCCAGCAGTGCCCACATGCAAAGGGCAGCTAATCCGCTCGGTTTCTAACTTCCATGCCTGATTATCCACTAGGTTCTTAAAGGCAGATTGCACCCCCCTGCCCTATTATCTACTATGGACTTATAGGGCCTGTCATTAAGTGGTTAGAATTTGACTTTTAAAAGCAGGCTGCAAGGAAAGCCTGCCTTTAAAAGGACAGAAAGCACACAGCAGTGCACACATACAAGTGCAGAAATTATGTTGTGCATCTAATCTCCATGCCCTAATATATACTAGGGACTTAAAGGCAGTTTGGCAAGTAGGACCAGGCATTAAAATGAGGCTCACACACTACTACTTAAGGAAAACACACAGAAGGACCATTGGCAACATGGAACTGTTAATGCTCCAGCTTGGCACATGCCACAGACAACAGCGATGACAACAGGTCCCTCCAGCACTACCTCAGCAACCCCGAACACCACCACAACAGCCACAAAAGCAGCACAGAAGGAGAGAAAGGATATTTCAACAGCACACAACCATCAGGAATCAAGATGTGATCAGAACCTACCGTTTGAAACAGAAGTCAATTGTTGACTTGCTGCACCACATACCGCAAGACATCATTGAAAGGGTGGAAATTCCAACAAATATTCCACCCATTACCAAACTCCTCACTGTCCTCCATATGCTGGCACCAGGATCATTTCAGATAACGGGCACACAAGTGGCTGGCATCACCCAGCCATCCTTCTCAGCCTTCCTACCAATGGTTCTTGATGCAATCATCCACCTCACACCCCACCACATCTGCTTCCCCAACACCCAGCAAATGCAGCAGGAGTATTGCTGTGTTCCCCCATGTGCTGGGTGCAATGGACTGCACCCATGTCCAACTTGTGCCACCTGCAGCAACAGAATACCTCTAGAGGAATCGCAAGCATACCCATTCAATAAATGTGCACACCATTGTGAACCCCTGTGGGCTCTTCACAAACATGCTAGCCAAATATCCAGGCAGAGTCCATGATACATACATATTCTGGCATTCCACCATCAATGAGCGGTTCCAGGATGGGCAACATGGAAATGGGCTACTCGTAGGTAAGCCACCATTCCAATCATTACACAGACAATACACTAATCTTGTAGGACAAACAAGACATACACCACACTAAATACACATTGGCAGGGGAACACAGATATACAGACAACAACACATATACCACATGCCACACTACACTGCATTAATTGCACATCACATACACACACACCCTTATGTACATAATACAGACACAACCTGACCGGCTCACAAGATGAAGGACAGGTGGAGCTATGTCCCCTTTTGCATACAGAAGCTGGGCCCAAACTACAACAAGTGTCCACTGGTTGACAACTAAATACAGATCCCACACACAACATCAGACAACGAGTAGCGCAGCTATGTGAAGGGCATAGGCCATGTCAATGTAAAGAAAGTCACATATACTCACAGCCCCACATTTGTCATGGTGTTCAAGCCTCTCTCAGCACAAATATCAAATGCCACCAAAGTGTTGTCAATATCAACTACATATCACCTCGACATACTTGATGTAGCCATTGTGTGCACCTTCACCTGTCTGCTGCATTGTGCCGCACACATAGGAATACAAAATCACCAGCCATGAAAGACCATGGGGCAAAATAATGAAAAGTGGCGCAGCGCTTAGTCCAGTGCCACTTCAAATGTGCCCCTTAGTGCCCCCTAATGCCTTTCTGTCAAGATATTGTATGCCATAGTAGGACTCTGTAGGGGTATTGAGAACATACCTGACCTTTCATGCACTGTTCATAGGGACCCATTCAAAAGTATGGCATGCCCCTTCCCAGTGCCTGCTCTGTGCATATGTTGAAAGTGTCTGTGATAAGTCACGTTTAGGAACCTTGGAGATTCTTTTGCACCTATTTTGCTACTCCTCCAATTATGTGAATCACACAATTGTATACATGATGACTGTCACAGGCATAATCTGCCACAAATGGTCACTAAGTGTCGCACTGCATGTGTAGTGCCACCTGGTAACATGGAGGAATGAGTTTTGCTTCATAAGGCTACCATGGTCTCAATACAAATGACACCATTGTGGTACAAGGATGTGGTAGGTTCTTTTAACAAAAGGACATAGCATCAAATATGGACAACACATATTTGGCATGGTTGAACTGTCAGTTCAGATTTACTTTGACAATCACCAGGTCCTTTAGCCACAACCTCAGGTTATGTCCATCAACACAAACCAATGCAAACATTCCACAAAACAGGAACACACAGAATACCAGAAGCAAGTCTGAGTCACCACTCCACCTAAAACTAATATCTGCCATGGCGCATACAAAACCACAAATATGCATGACCGACACATGTTCTCTCATTCCTTTGTAGCCAACCAAGGTTACAGCATCCAGCCATGGGTGATGTCTCCTTTTGGCAACCCAACATTGGTGGAAGAGCGGGCATACAATGAAGGGCACAGAAGGACAAGAAATGTGGTCGAGAGTACATTTGGGCTCCTGAAGTCAAGGTTCAGGTGCCTGGCCCTGACAGGAGAAAGCCTGTTGTATGTACTACCACTGGTATGCAAGATCATACTTGTATTTGCTATCTTGCATAACATATGTATACGGTCTAATGTACCCTGGGATGAACTGGTAGATGTACTCAATGAGGAGGAGTATGACAATGGTGCAGCACAGGTGGAGGGGGAACTTCAAAACACTGCTGCTGGAGTTTTGCAGCAGACAACACATTGTACAGAACTTTCACACCTAGACACTGTACAACTAATATCACTTTGTAACTATCACCAATAAATCACTTTGCACCAGAATGTCCATGTTCTACTCATTATAGACTACATATACCATTGAAATGTTGCTCAAACCTCAGAGAGCAGGAAAGAAAAACAACAGTTACAAAGATGGTTGGAACATAAATGTTGATGTTAGAGGGTTTAGCACCTCCATGCCACACATCAGTGTAACATAACTCATGGCCATGTGGCTCTCAAAGGCCTAGATCCACGCACCAGAAAAATAAGTAGCATTGAGTAGGCATTGTGCAAAATCGTACCCATTTCCCCACATTATGCCCACACCGGACAAGATGTATGCAAGGGGGGCGTACATACATTAGGGGGAACTAAACTGTGTCACATATCAGGTGGGTAGCTGCAACACAAGCACTGAGCATGTGTGACAAGGGGGGACACCATTGGTATCAAAGGACCTTTAGTGACTGTTCTGGGTTAGGAACCAAACTTTGAGCATAACCCTGCACCGTATATCAATGGTGTTACGTATCCTCACCGCCATTGGCCCCAACCCTGCAACATGGTGTGCTGTACCTCAAATATAGCACACATATGTTGGCTGTGGAGTACGCTAAGGGTTGCTAGACATGTAAAGCGCCAATGGGTGCTGATCCACTCTCCATGTATATGCCCCATAGCAAGGAATTAACAATAAAATGGGAGAATGCACCACCAAAATGAATGTGTGGGTGGAATGTAGGCGGAGTCTGTCACACTCTCTAGGTACATTCTAACACACCTGTCACACAAATCGCTGTCTTCATACATACCTGCAGGTAATATGGATATACGTATGCAGTTTGATGTAAGGGTGTAAGTCCTAGGTAGGAAAGGCTTTGCAATTACCTACAATGGCTGACATGTGTCAGCAAGGTAACCTAGTACTGTATGATACCATCACACACCACATATGAAAACACACCTTTCATTGACACTCACATGCCTGACCAAAAGAAAGTTACCTACTGTGACAAAGGGCCAGATGTAGGTAGCATTTTGCATGATGCAAACTGCGAAAATCGCAGTTTGCCCCATGCAAAATGCGCATCGCGATGCTCATTCACATTTTGCGAGTCGGTTTTGCGAGTTTCCCCTTTGTGAATGTTGCCAAAAATGTTTTTTCAGAGCAGGCATTGGTCCAATAGACCACTGCCTACTCTGAAAAAATGAAACCAAATGGTTTCGTTATTTTTTTTGTATTGCAACTCGTTTTCCTTTAAGGAAAACGGGCTGCAATACAAAAAAAACACTGCTTTATTTAAAAAGCAGTCACAGACATGGAGGTCTGCTGCCTCCAGCAGGCCACCATCCCTGTGAGTGCAGGGAATCGCTATGGGGTCGCAAAATGCAGCCCACCTCATTAATATTAATGAGGTGGGTCTTTGCGACCCCATAGCGATTCCCAGACGGTGTCTGAGACACCGTTCTGCATCCGAATTTGCGAATCAGAAATTGCGAGTCGCACCGACTCGCAATTTCCAAATCGCAAATTCTGAAATTGCTACATCTGACCCAAAATCCCTAAAATATATAGGTCACCTACATGCCAATCAGGTGTGGGATGTGCATGTATGTCTAGCAATGTCCAAACGTATCACAGGCCCATCCTAAATTTTATGGGTGAAGAAGGAGACAGATATGTTGCATGGGGCAAATCAAAAATCCAGAGCTGAGATGAGTTCACACACTAACATGATACACTCATGGTGACAGTGACATAGGTTGTGGAATGCAGATGTGAGTGCATACCCATGTAAACCTAAGAATATGGAAGGACAGCTGAGAGACTGCCACAGACACTTGGAGCTACAACATGGGGAGGTTGCTTGGAGACTACAGAAGTGCTGTGGCTGGTGTGCTGTCATGTGTGTGTGGAAATCAAGTATTCTCACAAAGCCTGGAAATTGAAGGGAAAGTATCATGTAGTCAGTAGCACAAGTCTCATGCAGCATCCTGTATGACTGAACAATGTGGCAGTAAAAGATGTGTACAAAGTGCAAGCAGCCTAAAAAATGCCAGCAATTTATGACCAAATCTATTCCAAACAAGACATTCCGTTAATGTTGGAGAAGGTACACACCTAGACCAATAGTGACTGTGCCAGACAACAATGTCACCATGTGATCACCTGACATATGTTCACAGATGATGTATAGGTCAGTACATCACCCACTCATGTTTGCTACAACTACAACATTGCAGTTGGCCATTGCATGCTATTCTGACAGAAGGCAGTGATGCCCGACACGTACAAGCAGCCACTCCTTTGTAGATGATAGGGCAAGCCTGACATCAAGCACCCCGAAGGAAACTGAAAATCCCAGGCCATGTGATCATATTTGTGCAGGTGTCTGTCTGCAGGTGAAAGTGCATTGGTCTGCTGGAGAGCTATCATGATGAGGTTAGATCCTCACCCAACATCCCCTAACTCCCATGATGAGGCTACATTGACTCTCAACACAGTCAGGGGCCTCATTCATGTGCACAGTGGACTGAGCTAAGTGGAGCAATGCCAACCTGCCTCAAAACATGCAACCATGGGTCTGTGCATGTACAAAAAGTCCCACAGTAGCAATGATGGCCAGGCTGCCATTGTTTCCTGACTGCAACACTGCTACACAGTTGTATGCCATTGAATGTGACTGTTAGACTTGGCATCCTTGGCGTGGTCTCCCCCAACCTTCTGCCCCTGTCTTTCAGGTTGTTGATGTGTGCTGGACTATGTTTCTGCTGTTTCTGATACTCTGGGTACTTTACCACTGCTATCCAGTGCTAAAGTGCAAGTGCTCCTGTTGGACCTGGCCCTTTTTACAGGGTCATCCCCAAACCTTTTGCCCCCTTCCTCCTATTTTTCCTGACCTGTTTTTGTTGGCTTTTGAACTCTGAGCACTTTACCACTGCTAAACAGTGCTAAAGAGCATATGCTCCCTTCTGTGTAAATTGCACTATTAATTGGTTTATCCATGATTGGCATATTTTATTTACCAGTAAGTCCCTAGTAAAGTGCACTAGAGGTTACCAGGGCCTCTAAATCAAATGCTACTAGTGGGCTTGCAGCACTGATTGTGCCACCCACATAAGTAGCACTGTAATCATGCCTCAGACCTGCCACTGCAGTGTCTGTGTGTGCAGTTTAAACTGTAAATTAGACTTGGCAAGTGTACCCACTTGCCAGGCCTAACCCTTTTCTTTTCCTACAGATAAGACACCCGTAAGGTAGGCCCTATGTAGCCCCATTGGCAGGGTGCAGTGTATGGTTAAGGTAGGACATATACTATTGTGTTTTATATGTCCTGACAGTAAAATCCTGTCAAATTAGGTTTTCACTGTTGCAAGACTTATCTCTCTCATAGGTTAACCTGGGGGCTGCCTATAAACACGATTAAAGCTTAGCTTCCTTTGGGAGCAGATAGACATGTGGAGCTTGGGACCTCTGTACTCACAATTTAAAAATACATATTTCAGTTAAGTTGTTTTTAATATTGTGTGTTTGAAAATGCCACTTTTAGAAAGTAGGCATTTTCCTGCTTAAACTATTCTGTGACTCTGCCTGTTTGTGGATTCTCTGTCTGAGTTAGTATGACAGTTGGGCTGTTTGCACCTGTCCTCTAGACAGTGGCACAAAGGGAGCTGGGATGTAGCCTGATATCCTGATGAGCCATCTGTGCTCAGAGGGAGGGGAAGAGTGGTCACTCACATCTGAAAGGACTGAGTCTGCCCTCCCATAATGCAGTCTCCAACCCCCTGGTGTGTGTCTGGGGCCTAGCCTGGGCAAGGCAGTATCTTACAAACAGGAGAGACTTTCCTTTGAAGTTTGCCTATTTCAAAGGGAGAAAGGGGCATAAGTAATTGACCCAAAACCCTTGAAGATGAAATCACTTCTGGAATCAAGAGGAACCTCTGCCAAGGAAAAAGCTGAAGAGCTGAGGAGAAATGCTGTGCTGCCCATGCCTGTGGCTGTTCTTTGTTGGGCTATTCTGCAGTTGATGCTTCTGCCTCTGAAAGGGGACAAAGACTGGACTTTGTTGTGTGTTCCTGCTTGAGAAAAATCTCCAAGGGCTTGAACTGTGCTTGCCTCCTGTTATTGAAGTCTCAGGGACATCAAAAACTTCCTCTGTCAGCACCTGAACTCTCTGCTGAGACTCCTGCCCTGCAAAGTGGTGCACTATGCAGTCCCTGGGCCCTTAAAAAATACAGACAAGTAACTGACAGGCAAGAACTGAAAATCCACGCACAGAACGCCATGCAGGGAAATTTACGACACACCTTCCGCAACGCGGCTGATAAATGATGAACCACCTGCATTGCGGCTGAGAGATCAATGCAACGTGGCTGGAGTAATGATGTGCAACACCCGCTTCCGTAGGCTGATAACGACATAAGCACCACAGAA
The DNA here is from genome assembly GCF_031143425.1 of Pleurodeles waltl. Lineage (NCBI taxonomy): Eukaryota > Metazoa > Chordata > Amphibia > Caudata > Salamandridae > Pleurodeles > Pleurodeles waltl. Next base: position 235,546,663 of record NC_090438.1, on the reverse strand, counting down.
CGCAGTTTACTAACACTCTGAGACTGAATTTTCCACGTATCATCCCTGGGCATCTAAATCAACCCGAATCTGGGAGGAAACACAGTGCCCTGTCTGGAAATCGACACATTGATTTCTCTAATGAGAGAGAAAAACAACGCCTCGCCGACCCAACCGGAGAAGGAAACTACGCACTGGGTACTTTCTGTAACAACAGCATTCTCACTGTGTTCTAAGTTTTAATGGGGTCTTTACAACCCCATCGGTCAGTGCTATACGGAAGGTATTACCGCAAACAGGCTGGCGGTACCTACCTCCACTATTATGACATTGGCGGTTTGGCCAAAGCCAAACCGCCAAGTCAACACACCGACCGCCATGGCGGTAACAACCGTTGGGCTGGAGACTTATTGATGGCCGCCCATGGCATTTTGACCCTGCCCTCCTCCATGGTTTCTGTGGTTCCTCTACCACCACAGAAACCATGGTGGTAGGCACTATCAGTGCCAGGGAATTCCTTCCCTGGCACTGATAGGGGCCTCATCTGCCCCCACTCCTTTTCCCCAGAGTCTTCCCCCACTCTCCCCCTCCCATCCCCCAAACATAAACACACATACACACATGGCAAGACACATGCATTCACACATTCACCCATGCATACATACATACATACACACTCACTGCAAAACTCACAAACATACATCCAGGCACACACGCAAGCACACAATACAACATGCACTTACACACACACACACATACACTCATGCACACACGCATGCACACATTCAAACACAGTCACACACACACCCACACATGCACACAACACCCCCCACCACCTTCTCCTTTTGGAGAACCTGACTTACCTGCTTGCAGGGGGTCCTCCGCCAGGAGACGGACATGGCCCTCCTGCCAGCAGCAGCGTCCACAAGCAAAACACCGCCAGGCCGTATCATGGAACATGATATGGTGGGCGGTGTTTTGCTGGTGTGGCGCTGCTGCTGGCAGCAGCACCACCTTACCGCTGTCCGATGCCATGACCGTCGCCGGAATTCTGCCAGCCTTCTGGTGGAATTCTGACTATGGTCATAATGGCATGGACGGTAGGTAGCCACGGCAACGGTATGTTGCCGGCTGTCGCTGTGGGGGTAGGCGGCATTTGCCGCCAATCTCATAATGAGGCCCAAAGACTGTTATTCTTTGGAAAATTAATATCTTGATTTGTGTATGTTGGCTTTTTGCCATTTTGGTCTTGTTTTTTTAGATAAATATTACTTATTTTTCTAAACTTGTGTTGTGTCATTTTGTAGTGGTTCACCATATTACTGTGTGTGTTGGTACAAATACTTTACACATTACTTCTGAACTTAAGCCTGCCTGCTCGTGCCAAGCTACCAAGTGGGTGAGTGGGGGATGTGAGAAAGTAGCCTCTTTCTAGCCTCGTAACCCCCACTTTTGGCTTGTTTGTGAATATATGTCAGGGTGTTTTCACTGTCTCACTGGGATCCTGCTAGCCAGGGCCCAGTGCTATGTTGTCAGTATGTTTGTTATGTGTCACTGGGACACTGCTAGCCAGGACCCCAGTCCTCATATGTTTGTGGCCTATATGTGTTCCCTGAGTGATGCCTAACTGACTCACTGAAGCTCTGCTAACCAGAACCTCAGTGGTTATGCTCTCTCTTTACTTTAAAATTTTGTCACTAACTGGCTAGTGACTAAATTTACCAATTCACATTGGCATACTGGTACACCCATATAATTCCCTAGTATATGGGACTGAGGTACACTGGGTATTGGGGTTCCAGGAGAGCCATATGGGCTGCAGCATTTCTTTTGCCACCCATAGGGAGCTCTGACAATTCTTACACAGGCCTGCCAGTGCAGCCTGCGTGAAATAACGTCCACATTATTTCACAGCCATTTACCACTGCACTTAAGTAACTTATAAGTCACCTATATGTCTAACCTTCACCTGGTGAAGGTTGGGTGCAAAGTTACTTACTGTGTGGGCACCCTGGCACTAGCCAAGGTGCCTCCACATCGTTCAGGGCAAATTCCCCGGACTTTGTGAGTGCAGGGACACCATTACACGCGTGCACTATAAATAGGTCACTACCTATGTATAGCCTCACAATGGTAACTGCGAACATGGCCATGTAACATGTCTAAGATCAAGGAATTGTCATCCCAATACCATTCTGATATTGGGGGGACAATTCCATGATCCCCCGGGTCTCTAGCACAGCACCCGGGTACTGTCAAACTGCCTTTCCGGGGTCTCCACTGCAGCTGCTGCCAACCCCTCAGACAGGTTTCTGCCCTCCTGGGGTCCAGGCAGCCCTGGCCAAGGAAGGCAGAACAAAGGATTTCCTCTGACAGAGGGTGTAACACCCTCTCCCTTTGGAAATAGGTGTCAGGGCTGGGAGGAGTAGCCTCTCCCAGCCTCTGGAAATGCTTTGATGGGCACAGATGGTGCCCATCTCTGCATAAACCAGTCTACACCAGTTTAGGGATTCCCCAGCCCTGCTCTGGCGCAAAACTGGACAAAGGGAAGGGGAGTGACCACTCCCCTGACCTGGACCTCCCAGGGGAGGTGCTCAGAGCTCCTCCAGGGTGTCCCAGACCTCTGCCATCTTCGAAACAGAGATGTTTGTGGCACACTGGACTGCTCTGAGTGGCCACTGCCAGCAGGTGACGTCAGCGGCTCCTTCTGATAGGCTCTTACCTCTCTTGGTAGCCAATCCTCCTTCCTTGGTAGCCAAACCTCCTTTTCTGGCTATTTAGGGTCTCTGCTTTGGGGAATTATTCAGATAATGAATGCAAGAGCTCACCAGAGTTCCTCTGCATCTCCCTCTTCACCTTCTACCTAAGGATCGACCGCTGACTGCTCAGGACGCCTGCAAAACCACAACAAAGTGGCAAAACGACTACTAACAACCTTGTATCGCTTCATCCTGCCGGCTTTCTTGACTGTTTCCTGGTGGTGCATGCTCTGGGGGTAGCCTGCCGCCTCTCTGCACCAGGAGCACTGAAGAAATCTCCTGTGGGTCAACAGAATCTTCCCCCTGCAACCGCAGGCAGCAAAAGACTGCATCACTAGTCCTCTGGGTCCCCTCTCAGCACGACGAGCGTGGTCCCTGGAACTCAGCAACTCTGTCCAAGTGACTCTCACAGTCCAGTGACTCTCCAAGTTTGGTGGAGGTAAGTCCGTGCCTCCCCACGCTAGACTGCATTGCTGGGTACCACGTGATTTGCAGCTGCTCCGGCTCCTGTGCACTCTTCCAGGATTTCCTTTGTGCACAGCCAAGCCTGGGTCCCCGACACTCCTTCCTGCAGTGCACAACCTTCTGAGTTGTCCTCCGGCGTTGTGGGACTCCCTTTTGTGACTTGGGGTGGACTCTGGTTCATTTTTCTTACAAGTGCCTGTTCAGGTACTTCTGCGGGTGCTGCCTTCTTCTGTTAGGGCTGTCTGAGTTGCTGGGCACCCCTTCTGTCTCCTCCTCCAAGTGGCGACATCCTGGTCCCTCCTGGGCCACAGCAGCACCCAAAAACCTCTACCGTGACCCTTGCAGCTAGCATGGCTTGTTTGCGGTCTTTCTGCGCTGGAACACCTCTGCAAGCTTCATCGCGATGTGGGACATCCGTCTTCCAAAGGAGAAGTCCCTAGCTCTCTTCTTTGTTGCAGAACTCCAAGCTTCTTCCAACTGGTGGCAGCTTCCTTGCACCCTCAGCTGGCATTTCCTGGGCTCCTGCCCACTCTCACCCCTTGTCTTACATGTACTCAGGTCTGGAAATCCACTGTTGTTGCATTGCTGGTGTTTGTTCTTCCCGCAGAAACCCCCTATCATGACTTCTGTGCTCTCTGGGGGTAGTAGGTGCACTTTACACCTACCTTTCAGGGTCTTGGGGTGGGCTATCTTTCTAACCCTCACTGTTTTCTTACAGTCCCAGCAACCCTCTACAAGCTCACATAGGTTTGGGGTCCATTCGTGGTTTGCATTCCACTTTTGGAGTATATGGTTTGTGTTGCCCCTATACCTATGTGCTCCTATTGCAATCTACTGTAATTTTACACTGCTTGCATTACTTTTCTTGCTATAACCTGCATAATTTTGGTTTTTGTACATATATCTTGTGTATATAACTTATCCTCATAATGAGGGTACTCATTGAGATATTTTTAGCATATTGTCATAAAAATAAAGTACCTTTATTTTTAGTACTTCTGTGTATTGTGTTTTCTTATGATATTGTGCATATGACACCAGTGGTATAGTAGGAGCTTTACATGTCTCCTAGTTCAGCCTAAGCTGCTTTGCCATAGCTACCTTCTATCAGCCTAAGCTGCTAGAAACACCTCTTTTACACTAATAAGGGATAACTGGACCTGGCACAAGGTGTAAGTACCTCTGGTACCCACTACAAGCCAGGCCAGCCTCCTACAAGGGATAACTGAGTTTGATTCTCCTTTATCCTCAGTAGAGTGAGGGTCCTTGCTTGGATGGGGGTAACCTGACTTCCAACCAAAGATCCCATTTCTAAACGTGACTCTTATAACAAACATGTTGTAGTTGATTGTAAGTAGCTAGTTTGTGGCATGCACACATATGTCTGATTTCTCAGCACATATGTATCACCTAAAAGGCACAGGCCAGATATTGTGTAAAAGAGTCTGCACAAAGTCAACCTTCTACTAATGAAAATGCATTTGTATCACATGACCATTGCTAGACATAAACGACCATCAGATGTGTTCCCACATACAGAAAGATAGGTGGTACTGATATGACTACACCGTCAATAAGAATGTCCAACATGTGTCCATGCAGGTAGATAGATGTGGGAGGTTTCATATCTTATGAACCCACTGCTGTGGCATTTTTTACACATATGACACTGAACTCTTTTCACATACACAGCACATACCAAACTCCATTGACATATGTGAGTACATCATCTCCTGCATCATAGATGCATGGGAATCATATGTTACACATGTAGCATAGCATCATGAACCCTGAACCTAAAAACACACCACAGTGTGGACACACATGCACTCCCTTTGCCAGGCGTTACGTGAAATCAACCCAGTCGTAGTCCACTGCATCATCTGAGTGTGATTTGTCAAGTGTATCACATGCATGACCATGTACTGGACATAGCCCATGATATCTATTGTGTTGTTGTTAAACGTACATTTGGATATCACACATAACAATGTGGTAGACCCATAAGTGTGTGTGTTAGATCACATTTGTTTACTCCTAGCACACATTTGGTAACATATATGTAGGCAAAGTCTACCAACACATGCACATATGCAAATGGTATCAGTCATCACATGCATCACACACACATACAAACATAATGGTAACATTTATCGATGTAATTGTTAAAATAAGAACACACATGCAAACACAGGTAGCCATACAATATTGACGACATGGTATGTAAATCAAAGGTTTGGCACAAACAGAAATATTCCATACTCTACTGTGCCACAGGCCTTGTCAGACTTCATGGGAACGTAAACCATACATGGCCGTCATGCTTCAAATTTTTAGATGCAAACACCAATATTCCATACTATGAAAATCAAAAATTGACGACTGGCGTCAATCCCAAGTCTTGAGACCTCAATGGGAATAAATCAATGCTTGACCATTATTGGTCAAAAAAAGGATTCTTATCATAGAACGTGACACACACGCCCAGAAAGTGATGAAACAGGACTTCCTGGCTGCATACATGGCACAGTGCATTCACTTTGACTTCACAGTCTTGTTGTCTGTGACTGTGTGAGGGTCTGTGGAATAGGTGCTGTTTGAGGAGTGGCATTTTAGGAGAGTTTTGTGCTGTGTCCGGTTGCTGTTGTGTGCTTTTTTTCTTTTTACTCAGTCCTTTGTAGTTTTTTTGTCCTGTATTTGTCATTGTATTGTGGAGTGTTTGTTGGGGTATTTGGGGTTAGGTGGGGTAGTTAACTCTTATTATTTGGGGGCTCTTTCATTTGCAGTTACCTTATACCACAAAATGCCTGGGAAAGGGAGAGCAACGAAGATGAGTGGAGATGAACTGGGAGGGTTCATCTGGCTGGTAGGGCATTACCTTCCCATTATGCTAATTTTGGGTGGCTGTGTAATACAGGGCTACTGCACAGAGGCACGGAAGCTGCAGTGCTGCAAGGTGCTCCACCACCTATGCAAAATTGTCGGAGTTGTGCGCACCGACCACAGTTTAAAACACCATTGGGCAGCACGGGAACAAGATCTACAGGACCACCTGGGGATTCAGATTGGTGGACCAGTTGGTAAGTTTGTCAAGGGACAGGACAGGTTGTTTTGGGCTTGATTTAAGAGCTCCTAGCACCACCTTAGCACTTCCATTGTGTAATTTATTTTCACTGAGGCAGAACTAAAGTGGCATTTTCCCCATGCCATATTAACAAAGTGGTGCGATGCGTGCAGAGTAAACTTTGTTAAGCCTCGCACAACATTATGCCTATGCCATTCATAATGTATGCGAGGGAGGCGTTCCCCTGTTAGAGGGGCCAAATAAATGGTGCAGGGAAATCTTTTGGATTACCTTGTGCCATTTTTTTCTGTACTTTTAAAGCCTGTTCAGAGCAGGTGTTAAAAGGGGGCATACCATTATATATGATGGGCCCCTATGTACTTTGCAGGAGTTGCAAAGTACATAGGGGCTGTTGCTACTTCTGCAGAGTACATCAATAGCATCAATATAAAATAATGCAATTGCCCCCTACCCTGTGCCATGGTGCATTGTGTATTAAATATGCACACACATGGAGGGAGAAAGGGAGGCACAAAGGTCTCAAGGAAAGTTGTGATACACTAGGTGCAGTGCTACTTTATTTAAATCTGCCCCTTTTTTGTCTTTGACCAATGGCATTTAAGAGAGCTTAGCTATGCATCTGGTCCAGACTAGCTACACATTCCTCTTTGTATACATTGTGTATTAAATACATGTAGGAAGCTGGCCTGGCTTATTCTGGGTACTTACACCTTGTGCTAGGTCCAGTTATCCCTTATTAGTAGATCAGTAGTGTTCATTGCAGCTTAAGCTGATAGAGGTAGCTATAGCAGAGCAGCTTAGGCTGAACTAGGAGACATACAAAGCTCCTACTATAAAACGTATTTCATATAGCACTATATCATAAGAAACACAATACTCAGAGTTACTAAAAAATAAAGGTACTTTATTTTAGTGACAATATGCCAAAAGTATCTCAGAGGATATACTCCCTTAGGAGGTAAGTAAAACACACAAAATATACACACAAACCAAAATCATTTAAGTAAACAGTTACAAAAGTAGTGCAAACACTGTAGAACACAATAGGTTGCAATAGGATACAATAGGCCTAGGGTCAACACAAACCAGATACTCCAAAAGTGGAATGGAAACCACGAATGGACCCCAGGCCTAGTGTAGTGTGTAGAGGGTCGCTGGGAGTGTAATAAAACACTAAGGGTGTCCAAGATACCCCAACCCAAGACCCTGAAAAGTAGGAGTAAAGTTACCCTACTACCCCAGAAACACACTAAAGTCGTGCTAGGGGATTCTGCAAAGGCAACAACTGACTTCAAAGCACTGAAGATGGATTCCTGGACCTGAGGACCTGTAAAGGAAGGGGACCAAGTCCAAGAGTCACGCAAGTGTCCAGGGGGGCAGGAGCCCACTAAACCCTGGATGAAGGTGCAAAAGGACTGCCTCCTGGTGGAAGAAGATTAAGATTCTGCAACAACGGAAGATGCCAGGAAATTCTCCTTTCAACAGAAGATGTCCCACTGCGTGTTGAGGGATTCAGAGTTCTTTCCATGCAGAAAGACTGCAAACAAGCCTTGCTAGCTGCAAGAGTCGCAGTTGAAGAAAATGGGTGCTGCTTCGGGTCCAGGAAGGACCAGGAGGTCGCCCCTTGGAAGAGGAGACAGCAGCACAGAGAGCCCACGCAGAATCAAGCAGCACCCGCAGAAGCACTTGAACAGGCGTTCAAGAAATCTGAGCACAGCAGTTGTCTCAACACTACAAAAGAGGGTCCCACGAAGCCGGTGGTCAACTCAGCGAGTTGAGCAATGCAGGATGGAGTGCTGGGGATCTGGGCTGTGCTGTGCAGCTGCAGATCACGCAGTACACAGGATTACTGTCTCTCATGGGGAGGCAAGGACTTACCTCCACCAAATTTGGACTGAAGTACCACTGGACTGTCTGAGTTTTTTGGATCCAGCTCCTGTGTTCCAGGGACCACGCTTGTCGAGATGAGAGGGGACCTAGAGGACTGGTGAAGCAGGTGTTTGGGGCCTGCGTTATCAGGGGGAAGATTCCGTCGACCCACAGGAGATTTCTTCTTGGCTTCCAGTGCAGGGTGAAGGCAGACAGCCCTCAGAGCATGTACCACCAGGAAACAACACTACTATGTTGCTGGTAGTCGTCTTGCTACTTTGTTGTGGTCTTGCAGGTGTCTTGGAGCAGTCAGCAGTCGATCCTTGGCAGAAGTTGAAGAGAGAGATGCAGAGGAACTCTGGTGAGCTCTTGCATTCGTTATCTGACGAGAAACCCACAGGAGAGACCCTAAATAGCCCTCAGAGGAGGATTTGCAACCTAACCAGGTAAGCACATATCAGGAGGGGTCTCTGACGTCACCTGCTGGCACTGGCCACTCAGAGGCCTCAACTGTGCCCTCACACCTCTGCATTCAAGATGGCAGAAGTCTGGGACACACTGGAGGAGCTCTGGGCACCACCACTGGGGTGGTGATGGACAGGGGAGTGGTCACTCCCCTTTCCTTTTTCCAGTTTCAAACCAGAGCAGGGGCTGGGGGCTGGGGGATCCCTGAACCGGTGTAGACTGGCTTATGCAAGGAGGGCACCATCTGTGACCTTCAAAGCATTTCCAGAGGCTGGGGGAGGCTACTCCTCCCCAGCCCTTAACACCTATTTCCAAAGGGAGAGGGTGTAAAACCCTCTCTCAGAGGAAATCCTTTCTTCTGCCCTCCGGGGACTGGGCTGCCCAGACCCCAGGAGGGCAGAAGCCTGTCGGTGGGTTGACAGCAGCGGTAGCTGCAGTAAAAACCGCAGAGAGCTAGTTTGGCAGTACCCGGGGTCCATGCTGGAGCCCCGGGGATGCATGGGATTGGCACTCCAATACCAGATTTGGCATGGGGTGACAATTCCATGATCTTAGACATGTTACATGGCCATATTCGGAGTTACCATTGTGAAGTTACATATAGGAATTGACCTATATGTAGTGCATGCGTGTAATGGTGTCCCCACACTCACAAATTCTGGGGAAATTTCCCTGAACAATGTGGGGACACCTTGGCTAGTGCCAGGGTGTCTTCACACTTAGTAACTTGGCACCTAACCTTCACTAAGTGAGGGTAAGACATATGGGTGACTTATAAGTTACTTAAGTGCAGAGTAAAATGGCTGTGAAATAACGTGGATGTTATTTCACTCAGGCTGCAGTGGCAGTCCTGTGTAAGAATTGTCTGAGCTCCCTATGGGTGGCAAAAGAAATGCTGCAGCCCATAGGGATCCCGTGGAACCCCAAAACCCAGGGTACCTAGCTACCATATACTTGGGAATTATAAAGGTGTTCCAGTGTGCCAATGAGAATTGGTAAAAACGGTCACTAGCCTGCTGTGACACTTTTAAAAGCAGAGAGAGCATAAACACTGAGGTTCTGGTTAGCAGAGCCTCAGTGATACAGTTAGATACCACACAGGGAACACATATAGGCCACAACTATGAGCACTGGGCTCCTGGCTAGCAGGATCCCAGTGACACAGGCAAAAACCAAACTGACACACAAGTAAAAATAAGGGTAACATGCCAGGCAAGATGGTACTTTCCTACAATACACCCCATAAAGTTTCAAATATCAGACACATTTGCTGAATTTGTACCAATGGCCTGCCCCATTTTAGATCTGCGCCAACACTAGCACATTACACATCAGCCTGCACCAACGCAGTCTTACGTGGACGACAGTGCAAGTGTTTCTGTGTTGAGGGGAGTGTCTATGTGCAGGTTGGTATCCCTTCCTGGACAAAAAATGATCTATTATGGCGAGTATAGTATAATCGTGGCCAGACATCCATAATGCTATTCAGTTAATGTGCAGGAAGTAACAACTACGTGAACATAAGGAAATTGCCATGGCATTTTAGCTCTGGTGCGTGTGTCTTCAAATGGTGCACACATATAAGAAACAAGGATGGATCCCTACATTCCTCACTACTTTGCTAAGCTCACCCCACCCCTGGGCAGTTGTTAGTATTTTGGCACTGATAATGAGTAAGATGTTTTCAACATCTGGGGTAGGGTCAAAAGCAATGGGTGTTACAATGGGACGACCACTGCAACAACCACTGCATGCCCCTCTGATGCAGAATACTGTGTCATGCTTCCCCATATGTACATGGAAGTGTAACGCAACAAAACAGCTGCATAACAAATCCATGTACATATGGAGCAGTGAAATGCACCAAAGGAGTGTCAGGGAAAGGGATGGTTTGGTGGTGCCAGGGCCTCCATTATGTAGCCCTTTGTCTCACAGCCAGACTTTTTATGTTTGGCAGTTGTTCTGACCTACCACTAAACTGACTTGCTTACTCAGCTTAACAAGTTAAATGTGTAACTGTTGTCCATGCTCAGAAATGTAAAAAATTCAAAAAGCTATGTTTTCCTGCCATGTATTACAGGTGGGCCTCCACCCTACACCATTGGAGAAGTGTTGCAGCCAGTATGTGTCACCTTGTACGTCACATGTGTCATTCAAGGGTTTTGTGTGAGAGGGTATGATGTGTGCAATGCAATGATGACATGTATTGTGTGACCAATAAGATGAGAACATCTGAGTTAGAATAGGGACATCATCTCTGATGCTATGTTGAGGATGGAGAATGAGCTGATTGCTGCACAAGTGCCAACGTGTGCTGCTATGGAATTGTGGGTGTTAGGATAAGGAAAGCATGGCCACATACACAGTGATGTCAGTCAAGATATGTGTCAGAGGTGGTGTTTATCTGAATAGCATGCCCATTGCCAACATATTTGTCACAACACTTTTTACAGCACTGTGTGCCACAATTAGCTTTCAGTTACTCAGGAAATGGTACAGATGATGCTCATGTGTTGAGGCCTTTAAGGGGCTTATGAAGGAGGCAGGGACACCATCAGGGCCTCACTACTCTTCAGGTTTAAGTGAGACAGTTGTAGTGCAATGTGCCTTATTGTGCTGACCAACAGGCAGTTGAAGTACACAATGAGAATACAACTCTGCTCCAGATCAATGTGGGACATATCTACGGATTGTAGCAAATTAGATGTGTGCAGAATTACCAACATGCATTACCCATCATGATATTTGTGAATGCAAATGCTTAGTGTACACGTGGTACTTATGAGATGATTGACATGCATGTGCACATGTAGTTTAGTAAATAGGAATACTGTAGCATTGCTGATCTTCCTGCGCCCCTTAGGGTAACCATACAGCCACCATGTGTGTGTTGCATTACACAATTTCAACCCAAATCCACAAGGTAGGGGGAAATAGGTACAAAATCTGTAGACAACACAGATGTACTGTTTGGACTTTGGGCAAACTAAATAGGCACTAACCCTGAAGTGTACATTGGGGGGGGGGAGATGGCATTGTGAGCAATTGTGTAACGTGTGCTTTGAGCAGGTGTAGGTGTTAACCGAAGGACACATGAGTGATGATTTGGCAAACCCTAAAATTGCCAATGGGAAGTTCCCTATCCCCCTATCAGATGACCCCCAGCTTGAATCCATGATGCCTGGCCATGGCTTGATGTAGTGCTAAGGTCCCAAATCCAAAGTTTGGCACAAGGGGTGTCAAAGTGGTGGATTGCATGCATTGCGCTGCTTATTGACTGTGGCACAGGGATTTGGGACATGTTGGGCCACTTGAATCTCACTAGTATGATGACACAAACGTTGCACAAGGACATAGTCACTTACCTCAGGGCCCTGGTGGTCAACAATGGATAGCCCTTACCCCAGTTAAATGTACATGATACCGTAGATGACTGGTAGGAAGTTTAATATTGATTTGATGTTTAAAAGTGTTGTGGAGTGTGTGGTGGACAGCATGTGTCATCTGAGGATGCTGAGTAATTTGCATGTCTGTTCTACCTCCATTCAGTGCTGTATTTGAGGCCATGTTCTTCTTATGTTTTAGCTGCCAATAGGACCCCAGCACAGACACATGTATTTGAGAAGAGGGCTGAACGGTACAGACACATCATGGATGTAGAGTCTGGGTACCAAAGGATGGCAAAAAAATATCAGCGGGAAAAATCTTCTGGTGCTTGGCTTGCCTTTTCTCATGGGGGACCTCCACTACAGCCCACAACTGTGCAGGCTACATTGGGGAATACATCTGGGATTAGGGGTGTTAGAAATTGGGTCTCTAGTTAACAGAGGTATACACCCTTGTCCAAATTTGGAACACATCCTATTCTGGGTACATCACACACAATCCAAATTATCCTATGCCCACCCTCTGGTAGCTTAGTATTGAGCAGTCTGGCTTAACTTATAAGGCAACGTGTAAAGTATTTGTGCAAGAAATCATGCAATAACACAGTGAGAACACCACAAAAAGACATCACGCAGGTTTAGAAAAATATAAGATATTTATATGATTAAATGAAGGTAAAAACTATCAAGATCTGATAATCACAGTTTAAATATCACTTTTGTAATTATAAAAAGAGTCTTAAGTTCTTAAATGTAACAATTGTCTCTTGCAAGCACAAAGTACCTGATTTGCATCACAATTACATGCACATGGTCGGCAGAGGAGGAGATGCGTAGAAAAAGGTAGGTGTGTGTAATTTTCTGGGCACACACAGATGATGCGTCGATTATTTTCAACAAGGCAAGGGCTTTGCATCGATTTCCGGCATGCAGACTTGAATCCTCTTTGCGATGCAGGATCTTTTGATGCCCATGGACGATGTGTGGAAGTCCTGGGTGTGTGGGGTGAACTCAAAGCTGTTGCGTTGATCCGGCAGGTGATGTCGCGGAATTTCTGCCGCACGGCTGGTGCTGCATCGATTCCTCTCCCAAGAAGTAATGCTGCATCGTTCTGGCTCATTGATGTGTCGATCCAGTGGGCTCTGCATTGAAGTTCTGGTCACAACATTGGCCCTGCATCGATCTCCACTCAGGGAGCTGGGCGGCGTCGTTCCGGTTCGGCGATGTGGGGATTTTCTCACCACAGGACAAGCTGTGTGTCGATTCTGGCAGGTTGTGCATCAATTGTCATGGCACAAGGAGTTTCTTTGCAGGGATAAAGTATTTTTGGCCTTGAGACTTCAGGAAACAGGAGGCAAGCTCAATCCAAGCCTTTGGAGAGCACTTCTCAGCAGAGCCAGAGGCCAGCAAGGCAGAAGGGCACAGCAAGGCAGCAGTCCTTTACAGCAAGGCAGTCCAGGTGAGTCATCTGGTCTGTCAGGCAACTTCTCTTGGTAGGTTGCAGGTTCTGGTGCACAGTGTGTGTCACAAGTAGTGTCTGAATTGGTAAGGTCAGGGACCCAGTTTATAGATCCACAAGTACCTTTGAAGTGGGAGAGACTTCAAAGAGTTCTGAAATGCACAAGACCTTTTTCAGTACTACCCTGTCTGCCAGGGTCCCAGTAGGGGGTTTGGCAGTCCATTGTGTGAGGGCAGGCCACTGTCCCTTGAAATGTTAGTATCAGGCCCTCTACCCTTCCAGCCCAGGAAGACCCATTCAGTATGTAGATGTGTGCAGGTGTGACTGAGCATCCTGTGTTTGTGGTTGTCTGGGTGAAATGCACAAGAGAGCTGTCAACCAGCACCAATGTTGATTGGAGACAGGCTGTAAGGCACAGCAGGTTTTTAAGTGCAGAGGAATTCTCACTTTCTAAAAGTGGCATTTCTAAAATAGAAATATAAAATCCAACCTCACCAGTCAGCAGGATTTTGTATTACCATTCTAGCCATACTAAATATTACCTGTCTACCACTTGCTGATCAGAACCTACCACTCAAACAATATATGAGGGTAGCCCTAATGTTAGCCTATGAAAGGAGCAGGCCTCACAGCAGTAGAAAATGAACATAAGGGTTTTTCACTACCAGGACATATAAAACACACAGGTATATGTCCTGTCTTTTACCTACACAGCACTCTGACCCATGGGTTACCTAGGGCTTACCTTAGGAGTGACTTATATGTAGAAAAAGGGGAGTTTAAGGCTTGGCAAGTACTTTTAAATGACATGTCGACGTGGTAGTTAAACTGCACACATAGACCTTGCATTGTCAGACCTGAGACATGGTTAAGGTAAATTAAATATGTCAATTAAGTAGCAGCCAATGTCACCATGTTTTAAGGGAGAGAGCATATGCACTTTAGCACTGGTAAAGTGCACAGAGTCCTAATGCCAACAAAAACAGTGTAAAAAACTGGAGGGAGGCAGGCAAAAAGTTGAGGATGACCACCCTAAGGCTATCAGTTCTAATAAGGGGGTCATCCGCTGGTCCTACCCCGCCACATCATTTGTACCTATCCTCAGTCAGGCACCCCACGAGCCACCTGCTCCAACCACAACCTCAACCTTTGAGGCTGACATGAGACGGGACATGGCAGCCATGATGGCAAGACTGAACAAATTAGAAAAAGACTATGCCAGGAACTACAGACTGCTGAAGTACTGCAAAAATAAACTTAAGTGGATGCAAATATTTTGCCTCTCGGTTCCTTCCTTTCTCCCTTTCACAATTGTTGTCTTTTTTAGTGGGTTTTAAGTGGGAAGTGTTAGGTAGTTAAATAGTTGAGTTTAGTTCAAAAAACAGAGTTGAGGAGGTCTATTTCTCCCTTCCTCGAAATGCCCCATTGTCTGCCAAATAGTGGGTTTCAATAGGGGTATGGACCAGTTTTCCCCAAATTAGAAATAGAGCTCCAAAAAGGTAGAGAACCCACTTTTATGAAATGTCAAGGTTCCAATAATCCCACAGTTTGTAATCAAAATTGATACATCGAATCCGCAAGTTCAGTTCAAGTGCATTTATTAATGATAATTTAGCCTGAAGATCAAGGACATTTGTTGAAATCTTGTTCAATAAAGATCTCTTAAGAATATGGAGAAAACACCAGACATGTGTTTCGCCCCCTTGTGGTGGATTCACCTAGGGCTTTTTCAAGGTTAATATTGTTCATCATAAAGAGTCAATTTTTAAATCATTGCGATTAATTATTCTTGTAGTGAAAGATGTATCGGGATTAATCCTATGATTAATCCTATGATCGGTTACGCGGCATCCTAGTCAGGCACCATATTGGGTAAGATCTGTTTAGTTTAGTTGTAGGTTAGTGTAATTATAGTTGGGGGTGTTTTTTAGCACAATTTCTTTATTTTGGAGGGTTATATAGGGGTTTCTATGTTTATTAAGAAACAACTTACAAAAATATATATGTTTTTAGGATATAGGTTAAGTTAGCACATGTGTAGCCTTAGTTTATGTTGTCCTACTCGTATCTTGTCTCTTAAAGTGGGCGTGGAACAATGTTTAGAGTGTGGGGTACCATGTTTAAGATACGTTGAGATTAGGATAAATAGCTACAGGGGTAGATTAAGATAAATTAGTTTAGGTTAGTTTAGTGTAGGGTAGTGTCTAAGTTAGGTTTTAATATGATGTGCTTATTATGTTTTAATAAATATTGTTAGTATTAGACAATTATCTCTCCATGTTGATTGAGTGTCTGGGCGGAATGCCTTAGGGTATGCTTTTTATTTCCATGGATGACCATGTGCATCCCCAATGACCAAGGAGCTGTCAGTTTGGCCGCAAAATGACATCAGCTACTCAAATCATTTGTCATCTACAGTTGCAGCCATTCACATTCTGTATGTATACAGAAGCTTTGACAAGTAAGTATGGAACTTCAACTGTCAACCATATTGGTGGAACATGTGGCACATAAAACATCAGCCATTTTATGGTATGTATCCTGGCACACTGACTGATGCTCATCACTGATGAAACTTGCCTCTACTGAACCACACATATTAGTTGTACTGGTGATCTCATTTGGGAAAATTCCAGAGACTTGGTTCTGAACCATACATGCCAGATGTCAACTTTCATGGATAGCTGTTCAATACATGTATTTTGGACTCTGTAAGTTGGTTGTAGCCCAAAACACTATCTGTCACCCTTTTCATGTAAGAATCCTAGATTGTGGCTTTGTGTGTGAAAGTAAGGCACACATGTAATTAGGTACTGTTCTCATTGACATAGCTTCACAAAATGCATGCAGTTAGTTAAGTTGATGGATCTCAGTAAAAGTGAAATGATACATCTGAACAAGGTGATTTATTTACAGGTGCAAATTGCTTTCCAATGCAATACAATGTCCAGTTCACAGACCCCATGACGGATGCAGAGCCTTTTGTACTATAGTCAGAGTCCAAGGGTGAGGTACATTTCATAAAATATGGGTAGGAGAAGTGTGCATTAGTGAGGAGGTGTCAAAATTTACAATAGGTAGGATTTGATATAATGAGAGTCTATAACAGACAAGTCAACAGTGGTTGAGTGAAGAAGGTACAAAGCCAGCTGTCACAACACTGGCATGATGTCAAGCCCAGAACAAAGGAGATGCTGTTCATGTGTCACAGACTGGTGCTACTGGGTAGTTTTCTTTGTGAATGTTGTTCCTTTCACATCTTCATCCTCTGATGTGTGTGGTGCCTTCTGTGCCATGGGTGGTGCTTTTTCCCACATTGGGTGTATTTTTTATTTCTGTGGAACTGTGCATGTAGGAGGTTTTCAACATATATGGGAGTATTATGCACAGGACCAGTTTTTTTATTCTTGTTAAAATCTCCCACTATTCAAGCCCTTTTTTGTTTTTGTTGGTAAACCATCATCCTCTGCAGTGAGATAGTGAAATGTTATTCTTTGACTGTAATGGCTGTTGACCTGGCTCATCATTTACTTGCTACTGGAGGATCAGTGACACGTTACAGACCTCAGGTTGTAGTTGTTATTTATGTGTTGCTTTGTGCATCACACATGGGGCAACCTTTCAAAGTATTTTGTCATTGATCCCCCACCACCATTTTCCTTGCAGGCCCCTTGTCCCAGCCACTTACCCCATGGTAGCAGGTCATTTATATTCTGATTTACCTTGGTGGACATACACGTAGTGCTTTAATGATTGTTGTCACTCTTTTAGTGCTTTACTGCATTGGCACCATTAATGATAGTGCTAGTGTAACAAAGCACAGTAGAGTCCATTGCTAGCACTGCTTGAGTTACTTTGTCATCTGCCTTTAGCTGGCCCCATACATATGCTATTTGTACTGCACAGTGCAAACATTATAGATCGTCTGCCCCATTAGTTCATCTCTCCGTACATTAGGGGCATTTCCTTACATACAGCATATCTGTCACAGGCATATGTTGGTTTAAGTATATACAATGTGGATGAATGCATACATTTTGAGACTTTGTTAATGTGGCACAGGGGAAAGGGCAGTTTGAATCCATATGGGTACCATTTTGTAGGACTGTAAAGTTGCTTTATGGGCTAGTGACATTGTGCTCATAGTGCTACAATGATGCCATTTGTGCCAGTTCTTACACATTGAGGTGTCCCTTTATGCACAACATTAACCATTCATGCAACACAGAGAATCTTGTTACATGGTGAAGTAGGAGCAACTTGTACTGCTGCACAAATGATGATCAAAGACATGCCCTATATGTTGTATGAGTTCATTTTTGTGCCCATTCTTAAATGGCCCATGGAGGTGTGTGTGAGTTGTGGTTGGACCACTGTGTCTGGCTAGCATTCCACATGTTTCAGAGTGAGATCCTGATTTTTTCATTTGTGTGGCAGCTTGGTGCAGCGGCATTGATTGTTGCAGCCCGCTGTGCCACAATTGAAACACAGGGATGGGCCGTGTCTTCTGGAAGATGGAACACCCCTGCATTTTTCCAACTGCTGAGCAGACTTGTTTTCCCTGCACCAACGCAGGCGTTCTTGCACCATAATGCAAGGGTGCCTGGGTTGAGAGGATAGATTGTTGATATGCAGGATGGTTTCTCACCCTGTGCATTATCAAGCTATCATATCAAGGTGGCATTTCTATGTGTGCTATTGGATGCAGCACACATGAGCAAGGCTTGGACACAAGGAAGATGGGTAGCCTTTTGCTTTGTTGCACCATCCTGACATCACCCCTGGGGTGGTGTTGACTTTAGTCACAGTCTCTGGTGAACATGTTGTAATGGATTTGTGGCAACACCATTATGCAATAGGAATTGTTGTGGCAAAGGCATTGTTTTTCTGAAATATGTCCCTATGTTCTGTGTTTATGCAGAGGCATGGGGATGATGGGTGGTTGGCAACTTGTGAATGAATTGCAACAGATTCTAAAAATTTCTATCACAAAACATAAATAAATAAGTGGTCTTAGCCTGTTTATGCAAACATTCAACTTTTTCAGGATCTTGTGGGACAGTGAGTGGTATCAATGCAGTCACCTTATGCTGGACACAGCTGAGTGTTGAGTTCTCCAAAAATTAGAAGCCACAACTGTACCTTTGAAGTGAAACCACCAATTACACAGGTTAGTTTTGACATGTCAAGGAGTGCCAGCTTCAAAGAGCAAAAATCAGAATATTGAAAACAAGACTACTGAAGGTGAGCCATTAAGCCACTACAAGGCAATATTCACTTTATAGGCCATTCATATGCCATTCCTGCACCACATTCAAGACTTTCATAAAATCAGCCACAAGCCCAGTCCACCACAGCAGTGAACTCACATCAACATGCCACTGTCACTTAGGGGCCCATCACATCCATATGCCACAGGATGGAATCACCAATCAAGCCACCTCTCACCCAGTCATTAACCAACATGTATACAAACACACTACGAGCAAACCTCTACACTTATATTGCCAGACATGTAGTTGTTTGGTGCCACAACAAGCATCACAAATAAAAACTTTGATTACGTTTTTACTACCTTTAGATAACAGATCCCATGAGATGCATATGAGGCTCCGGAAGATGTATCTTTCATGTGCACTCGCTGTAATAAAATGGGTGTGGGTTGAGGGAGTCCAAGGATGCCTTCAGGCCTAGATTCCACACACTGAGTGAGCATATCTACCTTTAAAAGTAATATAAACATACTGGAGAAAACCATCCTAAGTTTGCTAGGGAGAACGTCCAAAACTACTGAGGGCATTAGTTTTTGGCACAGAGAGTACTCATTGACAATGTGGTGTATCCTGTCCACATTTATGTGCAGTGCTGTGACTGTAATGCACTTGTCATGAGGTGAACTGAACATATACCAGGTTCTGATGGAGGATGACCATGACAAGAAGGCACCCCAGAAAGGTATCCTGCTGCTGATGCAGGAGCAGTCTAGGTTGATCCATGGTCTTGCCTATTTGAAGAGCCAAATTCAAGAATTTAGAGGTGGTACAGAGAGGTAGCTGTAGGCCATTCCAGGGTTTTGGAGCAAGGAAGAAGGCACTACTGCTTGTTCTTTTACTGCATATACATGAAAGGTGTGCAAGAAAGTTTTAAGCTGTGTGGAGGTATCTTAAATCTGAGGCGGTGGTTGAGGTATATTGAACCAGCATTGTGTATGTCTTTGAATGTGTGTGTGAGGGATTTTAAGAGAGCTAGCTCATGCATAAGGAGCAAGTAAATCTCTTTGAAGGGCAGGGTGTGTGCGTGGTGTGAGGTTGATGTTGAGCCTGGCTACTGCATTCTGTATGGTTTGGAGTCATCCAATCAGTTGAGTGAGGGAGTAATTGAGTATTGGGATGAGTGTGGGGCCGATGTGGTTGAGGATAAAGCGACAGCCTGTATATCCGTATTAACCTGACTATCTGCCTTCTACATATGTGATAACCCCATGAAAATCACACCCAGACTAAACTTCTCTACCTCTTCATGACTAATCCGGTATGCTTGCCAAGTGAACCTTAACTAATGCCTTCTTTCAAAGCTTAAGAAGACATACCTTTCATGCACCCTTACTACACTTGCTGTGCTAAATCAAAATCTGTCTAGGTTGTGGATGCAAGTTGGAGGGTGACCAAGGACACCTTGAGGCCTCCATTCCCTGACTTGAGTGAGCATATCTACATTTGAAACTAAAGTAAACATGCTGGGAAAGACTGCCCTACGATCACTAAAGAGCATTACAAATATTACTAAACACTTTAGGTTTTGCTGCACAGGTACTGTGCGACAATGTGGGCTATGTCCCGTCCACCATTATGTGCAGTGAGGTGACTCCAATGCACTTGGAAGAAGGCAAACAGAACCTCTGCCTCCTTCTGACAACCGATAAAGATGTTAAGCAGGCCATAAGTTGGTCCAAGATTTTCTCAGCTAGAGGTAACAATTCAAATGGCTGCTTGCCTAGTGAAGTAATGGCCATAAAAGGTATGCATTCATGCACAGATCTTTAATGTACATATTAGGGCAGCTCCACCTCAGTCAATTTCCATGTACTTGAATTTTGTACCGTAAAACGTAAAACAAGTTACATATATAGGCCTGGCTGGGATGGCCACCGGACAGTAATCAAGTATACAAGTGTGCTTGTGAAATTCAACCAACTGACCCCAAACCGTAACCATAGAAGTACTTTCATCATGGAACATAGTGCTAACATACACATCCTGCCTATCAGAGAATTGTTTGGAACACAATGCTGTGCTCTGGGGTTTTTGAAGCGTCTTGCAAACAAGCTCCTGTAGGAATCCTTTGCAGCAACATAGACTGTA
This sequence comes from Pleurodeles waltl, assembly GCF_031143425.1. NCBI lineage: Eukaryota > Metazoa > Chordata > Amphibia > Caudata > Salamandridae > Pleurodeles > Pleurodeles waltl. Next base: position 235,525,835 of record NC_090438.1, on the reverse strand, counting down.
TCGCATGCCACAGTGCCAGCTTTGGACAGCTAATTGAACATCAATACTCCCATACAGAAGTTGTACTCATATACGTTTTAACTTCTATGAAGGAGGATTTGGACAAGCTCCCATTAATTCTTTGCCATGACTCCTAGTGTGGAAGGGCAACCAACTGGATTTAGAGTGGAGTCTTTCACTGTATACATTCACAGGCTATATACATAACCAGTAGAGCTCTCATGTAGCATGTACATTTTGAACCAATAACAGGCTCTTTTGCTCGATATGTACTGCCTGAACGGCAGCCACCATTTGAACAGGATCAAGGACTCATCAATGGCTATAATGTCTCCACTCTCTGGAAACTTGGAAGAAAAACGTTTCATGTGGCCGAAGTTTGAACAACCTGTCATGTTCGGGTTTGTCTCAGGGCAATGCAGCAGAATTATCATTCAAATGCAGCACTCAAAGAAATAGCAAAAAAAGATCTCTGCTTGTGTCCGGTGCAGAGCTGAATGTTACCTAAACCATGCATGTAGACAAAGAGGACTGTACGCTTTGTTTGTGCAGTATACCTATTTTGAGCGTAAGGCCCAGAAATTTCTTCAACTCCTCAATTGAAGTTGGAGTCCACCAGTGTGCTCTAGAATAAGGCCTTAAAGTCCCTCCATGATCCCTCAGAAAGTGTTTGTCACGTAAATTTGTTTGGTGCACAATTTCCATATCATCCAAAAGGAGATGAACATAAACCATAGGCAAATCTGCTGTATCGCCCTTTACATCCAATGTCTGCAGTGAATGGGGCAATTTGGGGCTGCATGAAATTGGGGAGCTGCCAAGGGTGTACTCCAGCTGTGCTTGCTGCTACATGTGCCTGATCTCTGGGTTAGTTTACCCTTGTACTGTCTTTCGGCTGCACAGATTTTGCTTGTGAAGGGACATCACGACTACTGTGAGCATGTTCCTCAGAATCACTGGGAGGCAACTCATTGGGTGGAACAACGCTGATTGAAAAATCACTTCCAGATTCTGTTCCATTTTTCCTGATGCTGTATCAGTATTTGATCCTACCTTAGAGCTGTCCTCCAATACTCAAGTTAGGGCTAAATCATCAGTCATCCACTGAGACTTCACGTATGACTGTAATCTTTCTTCGAAAACTATGTCCTACATGGAAAGCAGAAGAATGCAGTGGGTGAGAGTATGCACTTGGTATGTCAAAATAAGAAACCAAAAACACTTATTTTTTCTATGCTGCAATCCAAAAAACTCTAACAAAAATATTCTCAAAAGATGCTAATAGAGACAAAAAAGAACACATTATTGCTTCAACTTGCCACGTACCCAATACCACAGCAGACTTAAAAATGCAAGGGATAGACCCACTCCAACCATTGTGTCATTTATTATGTCACTCATGTAAGCAAGTAACAAAGCGATGTCAGAGTCAGACAGGGCTGAGGATTACTCTCGGCCATGGCAGTAGATGTGTCCGATATTAACAGCTCAGATAACTAAATAACCATTTCCAAGGAAAAAAGTAATGTGTTCATTGCCAGCAGTTTGGCTTTCTCAGTGCTTTTTTGGCATGACTTTTAGAACAAATACTGTTGGGTGAACTGCTGGGTCATTGTTAGCATGAAAACAATTGCCTGAAAGCAAAAATCAGTTTTTGTGCATACGTGCTCCTAGTAAAAATCCAGAATGCCATCATTCGCAGTGAAGTTAGGCAAGGGCTGAAGGGGCCTGACCTATTTCCTCATAAGTAGTGGATGGAATAATATTGCAAATGACACAAACCTATCAGTAAAATAGCTAATTTTCTCAAAACTAACCACTCAGCAGTCTGATTTCCTCTAGTGCATCCCCTATGAATCCTGATAAAGACTACAAGGATTGTACTAATGACTGTAAAGGAAGAGACAAGTGTGCCAACCAATTCCTCTTTCTGCATCTAATTGCCACGTTTGTCTAGTTAGATAAATGTTTTCTGCTTTTTGACAGCTACAGTTTAAAGGAAGGAGTATTTTATTTATACGTATAGTTGGCATAATACATTGGCTCAACAGAAAAAAAAATATTTTAACCCTATTAAGAATAAGCCTCCTAAAGCTCCAACAGCCATATCCTTTTTCTTTGTGTACAGGCCTCCTGCCCTCTCCACTTCTACCACTGCCCTCGATCTGCCCCTGTTCTAAGAGCCTGCCAGCAGCTAGAAGACAGCTAGCCAGCAGACCTTGGGTAGAAGGCCCCTGTGCCTTCAACCAGCAGACCTTCCCCAGGCTTCGTGCCCCTAGGCCCATTGCCGTTCTCCCCGTGCCCCCCTCTTCCCATCCCCACTATGGCCTTTTCCCGCTCTGCCCTTTTCCTGCTCTGCCCAGATCCCACCTCCCCCATACCCCTCCCTGAGGCCTATATAATGAAGGCCACAGCGCGGCCCTAACTGAACAGGTCTTCTGCTCCCCCTGCTACCACCACTGTCCTGGATCTGCTCTGGTCCTTGGAGCCTGTCAGTAGCCAGAAGACTGCCAGCCAACATATGTCAGGTAGCAGGCCTCTGTACCTGCTAACAGCAGACCTTCCCAGGAATCCTGCCCCCAGCCCTCACCATTCTCCCCATTCCCTCCTCTCTCTCCTTCTACTCTCCCCTTTTTCTGCTTTGCCCTTTTCCTACACTGCCTAGCTCCACCTCCCCAGCAGCCCTCCCCCTTCCCTAATGAAGGCTGCAGCACAGCCCTAAATGAACAGACCACCTACTCTCCCACTCCCACCACTGCTCTTGATTTGCTCCTGTCCTAAGAGCCTGCCAACACCCAGAAGACTGCCTGCCAGCAGACTTTGTGTATCAGGCCCCTGTGCCTGCTTCAAGCAGATGTCCCCCAGGTTTCTTGCCCCTGGCCCCTCGCCATTCTCCCCACACCCTCCTCTTTCTGCCTCCTGCTCTGCCCTTTTCCCGTTTTGCCCTTTTCCTGCAATGTCCAGCTTCTGCCTCCACATCAACCCTGAGATCTTTTTAATGAAGGCCACAGCTCGTGCATGCCGGAGGTGAAAGAATGGCAGAACTGTTGGTGCCTTGTCTGTGCCCAGTGCCAGAACCCTTGTTGTCCCACCATCCACCGCTACTTCACAGACAAGCTCCTGGTCCTTAATACTGGATGCCATGACCCCCATTGGTGCACAACCTCCCCGCGCTCCACCCAAGGACCTTTTGCCTGTCACCACTTCAGCTTCTCCTGTTTCACAGAAGCACCTACCCACACAGGACCCAACACCACTACCTCCCAGAAGACCACCACCAACCAGGAACTGTTACACTGCATTCTGCTCAACGCCCGCTCCCTCAGCAAACACACCATCGTAATCTGGGACACCATCACCATCCTCACCCCAGATGTCACATGCATCACCAACACATGGCTCAATCATGCCTCCGACATCGCCACTGCCATCCCTGACAGATACAAGATGATGCACTGGTGTAGGAGGCTGGCCTGGCTTATAGTGGGTACCTTGTGGTACTTACACCTTGTGCCAGTTCTAGTTATCCCTTATTAGTAGATTAGTACTGTTCTAGCAGCTTAGGCTGATAGAGGTAGAAATAGCAGATCAGCTTAGGCTGAACTAGGAGACATGCAAAGCTCCTACTATACCACTTATATCACTTAGCACTATATCATAAGAAACACAATACTCAGAGTTACTAAAAATAAAGGTACTTTATTTTAGTGACAATACGCCAAAAGTATCATAGAGGATATACTCCCTTAGGAGGTAAGTAAAATACAGAAACCAAAATCAGGTAAGTAAACAGTTAGAAAAGTAGTGCAAACACTGTAGAACACAATTGAATGCAATAGGCCTAGGGGAAACAAAAAGCATATACTCCAAAAGTGGAATGCGAACCACAAATGAACCCCAGGCCTAGTGTAGTGTGTAGAGGGTCGCTGGGAGTGTAAGAAAACACTAAGGGTGTCCAGGATACCCCACCCCAAGACACTGAGAAATAGGAGTAAAGTTACCCTACTACCCCAGAAAGACAGTAAAGTCAAGATAGGGGATTCTGCAAAGACAACAACTGACTGCAAAGCACTGGGGATGGATTCCTGGATCTGAAGACCTGTAAAGGAAGGGGACCAAGTCCAAGACTCACGCAAGTGTCCAGGGGGGGGCAGGAGCCCACTAAACCCCGGATGAAGGTGCAAAAGGGCTGCCTCCTGGTGGAAGAAGCCAATGATTCTGCAACAACAGAAGGTGCCAGGAACTTCTACTTAGGTCAGAGGATGTCCCACAGTGTGCTGGAGGATGCGGAGTTGTTTCCACGCAGAAATACTGCAAACAAGCCTTGCTAGCTGCAAGAGTCACAGTTGAAGGTTTTGGGTGCTTCCAGGGCCCAGGAAGGACCTGGAGGTTACCCCTTGGAAGAGATGACAGAGGGGGTGCTCAGCAACACAAAGAGCCCACGCAGAAGCAGGCAGCACCCTCAGAAGCACCTGAACAGGTGCTCAGAAGATCTGAGCACGACGGTCGACTCAGCACAACAAAAGGGGGGTCCCACGAAATCGGAGTCCAACTCAGCGGGTTGGGCAATGCAGGACAGAGTGCTGGGGACCTGGGATAGGCTGTGAATGAAGGAAGTCTTGCAAAAGTGCACAGAAGCCCTAGCAGCTGCAGTTCAGGCAGTACACAGGATTACTGTCTGGCGTGGGAAGGCAAGGACTTACCTCCACCAAATTTAGACAGAAGGGCCACTGGACTGTCATGGATACCTGGATCCAGCTCCTCTGTTCCAGGGACCATGCTCATCAAGATGAGAGGGGACCTAGAGGACCGGTGATGCAGAAGTTAGGTGCCTGCATTAGCATGGGGAAGATTCCGTCAACCCACAGGAAATTTCTTCTTGGCTTCCAGTGCAGGGTGAAGGCAGACAGCCCTCAGAGCATGCACCACCAGGAAACAGTCAAGAAAGCCGGCAGGATGAGGCACTACAATGTTGCTGGTAGTCTTCTTTCTACTTTGTTGCGATTTTGCAGGCGTCCTGGAGCAGTCAGTGGTCGATCCTTGCTAGAAGTCGAAGAGAGAAGTGCAGAGGAACTCTGGTGAGCTCTTGCATTCGTTATCTGATGAGATACCCACAGGAGAGACCCTAAATAGCCCTCGGAGGAGGATTGGCTACCAAGAAAGGTAAGCACCTATCAGGAAGGGTCTCTGACATCACCTGTTGGCACTGGCCACTCAGAGATGTCCATTGTGCCCTCACATCACTGCATCCACACTGGAGGAGCTCTGGGCACCTCCCCTTGGGAGGTGCTGGTCACAGGAGTGGTCACTCCCCTTTCCTTTGTCCATTTTCATGCCAGAGCAGGGCTGGGGGGATCCCTGAACCGGTGTAGACTGGCTAATGCAAGGAGGGCACCATCTGTGCCCTTCAAAGCATTTCCAGAGGCCAGGAGAGGCTACTCCTCTCAAGCCCTTCACACCTATTTCCAAAGGGAGAGGGTGTGACACCCCCTCTCAGAGGAAATCCTTTGTTCTGCCTTCCTGGGACTGGGCTGCCCAAGCCCCAGGGGGGCAGAAACCTGTCTGAGGGTTGGCAGCAGCGGTAGCTGCAGAGAAACTCCCGGAAAGGGAGTTTGGCAGTACCCGGACTCTATACTGGAGCCACTGGGATGCACGGAATTGTCCCCCCAATATCAGAATGGTATTGGGGTGTCAATTCCGTGATCCTAGACATGTTACATAGCCATGTTCAGAGTTACCATGGGGACGCTACATATAGGTATTGACCTATATGTAGTGCGCACGTGTAATGGTGTCCCTGCACTCACAAAGTCTGTGGAAATTCCCCTGAACAATGTGGCGGCACTTTGGCTAGTGCCAGGGTGCCCTCACACTAAGTAACTTTGCACCTAACCTTCACTAAGTGAGGGTTAGACATATAGGTGACTTGTAAGTGCAGTGTAAAATGGATGTGAAATAACGTGCACGGTGTAAGAATTGTCTGAGCTCCCTATTATTGGCAGAAGAAATGCTGCAGCCCATAAAGATCTCCTGGAACCCCAATACCCTGGGTACCTAGGTACCATATACTAGGGAATTATAGGGGTGTTCCAGTGTGCCAATCAGAATTGGTAAAATTAGTCACTAGCCTGCATTGACAATTTTAAAAGCAGAGAGAGCATAAACACTGAGGTTCTGGTTAGCAGAGCCTCAGTGATACATTTAGGCACCACACAGGGAACACATACAGGGCATACTTTATGAGCACTGGGGTCCTGGTTAGCAGGATCCCACTGCCACAGGCAAAAACAAACATACATACAAGTAAAAATGAGGGTAACATGCCAGGCAAGATGGTACTTTCCTACAACAGGGTCCTCCCCAACAAGCACAATGGAGGAATCACTGTAATATTCAAGAAAACCATCCAATGCTTGGCCACAAACAACAACCCAATGCTTGTCATGAAGCACCTTAACCTCCTTCTACACAATGGCACCAAGACAACCATAAGAGGCACCCTTGCATACAGACCACCTGGACCATGGCCAGCATTCTGCGACACCATCAGCAACATCATTGCTCCCCTTACCATCAAATCCCTCCACTACATGCTGCTCGGTGACCTCTACTTCATATCGAGGACCCCAAGGATGGCAATTGCACATCCCACCTGGAGAACTTCAGTATCAGACTCACCCAACTAGTCTCCAAACCCACCCACAGAGCTGGAACACCCTCAACATCATCTTCTCCTCCAGGGACAGAATTGAATTCACCCACACAACAGAACTCTGCTGGACCAAACACAGTCATCCATTTTACCATCTCTAAGACCCAGCACACTATCACCAAGCACCAAAGCGCCACACACTGCAACTGAGAGCCAATGGATGCAGGCTGTCAGCACCACACCTCCCAACACGTTGGCCATCCTTGACCCTGCCACCCATAACTTATCTGCCTGGATAAGCAAATGCACCAGCAAAGCCACCCCTCTCAAACTGGCAAGACCCAACAGAATGTCAAGACAAACCAGCTGGTACACACCTGAGCTCAGAACCACATAGCTCAACTGTCTTCTACTCAAGAAGTGATGGTGAATCTCCAAGGACCCTTCTGACAGAGCCGCACACTAAAGAACACTCAATGACTACCACCAGCTCATTAAGGAGACCAAAAAAGCAGTCATCACGGACCGCCTTGACACTGCAGCCAACCACATGAAGGAACTCTTCAAACTCATCAAGGAATTCCCCAAACCCAACTGCCACAGAAAACACAATACAGCCCTCTCAACAAGACTGTGACTCACGATCTGACTACTTCCACAGCAAGGTTTCCAACATCTACAACAACTTTAACCCTCAACCCACCTCACTCAGCCTCAACAACCTCATCTAACCAGCAAACCCCAGCCCAGCCATAACCACCTGGTCTCCACTCTACGCCAAGACCACCCAACCATTATTTCCTGCATCCATTCAGGGGCACGCACCTAACCCTGCCCCACCATTTCTTCAACCTCAGATCCAATAAAATCAGCACTGAACTCAACAACCTCCTCAACACTTTCATTTCTACAGCATCCTTTCCAGATGGATGGAAGCACCCAGACCCCTCCTAAATACGCCCACAGCCAACCCCAGTGACCTCAAGCACTTCTGGGCGATCTCCCTGCTCTCATATCCAGCCAAAGTTCTCAAAAAGGTCATCAACTGACAGCTCACCAAATACCTAGAACAAAACCATCTTTTGGATGCATTAAAGTCAGGTTTCCAGGTCAAATGTAGCACCAAGATCACTCTCATTGCCGCAACAGACATCAGAACCCTCCTCAACCCTGGAGACCATATGAATCCAACAGCCATAACACTAATATTGAAACACATGGCTTTATTGCATTTCGTTGCCACTGGCACTTTTCAATACATTGTGGCGGTATCTGGGGGCATCTCCCAACCACTTTTCAGGGGTGTGCTACAGGACATCCTTGTTTCCCTCATGAAACACTTCAACAGCTACAACCAGTTCCATTGTCCACAGGATTTGGCCAACCTGAAGGGAGCATTCTATGCTTTGGGTGGACTACTACATGTGGTGGGAGCAATAGATGGCACACATATTGCCTTGGTGCCACCACACACAAGGGAACAGGTCTACTGCAACCAGAAGAACTTCCATTCCATCAATGTGCAAGTTGTCTGCTTACCAGACTCATACATCGCAGGTGTGTATACCCGCTTCCCTGGGTCAACACATGATTCATTCACACTACGAAACAGCAACATCGCCATGCAGATATCACAACTTGGACCAGAGAGGGCCTGGCTTGTTGGCAAGTACAATATGACTTGATGATCTTTTTACTGAATCCTAGTTTAGAAAGGGACAATGGCCTAATATGTGAGTACCCTTTTGATGTGTTGCTTCCCTATTGATGATTCAGTGTATCTTAACCCATATTGGTTCTTGGCACCACTGAGGAACTTAAGCACTGCCAGGGGAAGTCTGCTTCAGTGAGGCCCATGGAAGCACACAGATGTCAGTGTAGTGAGCTTTCAGACTCCTTAAGGTCAATCTTACGTGCATGGACAAGAACAGTGGAGTCTTCCTCTACTCACCCAATAAGGTGTACCAAATCATGGTTGCCTGCTGCATTCTATGTAACATCACCCTGCAGAGGAACATCCCTGTAATTGCAGAGGAGGGAGACCATGATGAGCCCCCAGGTGAGGATTTTGAAATGCCCAATGAAGATGACAGTGGTGAAGGAGAAGGAGTTGACTTATGTCAAGATGTGATTGACCACTTCTTCACCTAAGTGTAGGTTTAGCTTCACAAATTGTAACCTCCAATCGCAACTTGTGACATAGGGAACATATTATTTGCTATGGTACTTTGTTAAGTATTGTCAGTGCAGGAAAGTCCAACACAAAGATATTAGTGGTTCAGAGTTCCCTGCATTGACTACTGTGGTCATTGACAGAGAACGGTGCTTGTGCTAAGTATGTGTTTCCTCATATCTTGCCATTTGAGCTAGATTTAACATGTGATAAAATACATTTGCCTTGTTTTTCTGTTTCAAGGTCCTTCTCCATCATATCTTCATTTTGACATTTCAAAGTTGTCACATTTGCAGTGATACGTTGTAGTTAGAAAGCACTAAGTGAACCTGTGTTGATCCTAGGATAGACACCCACGTGGGATGGACACATTGCACTCTGATAGTATGGACATTTAGAAAATTGTACCAGAACTGTTTTCTGTGTGTTCCTGTTATTAAGGCAATATGTGCCACTTGTCTTGCTCAAATCATGTGTATGTCAAGCCCTAGGATACTGTTTTTCCTTCACATGGGCTAAATCTTTTTAATTTGTAGACAGTGGAGATAGCTGTTGATCTGTTGCCACTGAATGATAAATGTGTTATTGCACCATATCCTGCCACAGTGTCTTGCAATGGTCATGGCGCCTTAAAGGGTGATACTGTCATTATGTAAACTATTGGTGTTTTAGATCCAGGATGTCTATTGTGAGGGCAGGATGTATGGCTCCAACTGAGGTCATGCATCAGTGATAGTCTGTTGTTTTAATTTGATCCTATCACATATTTCCTTTCCTCCATGGTGTAAGGATGTGGACAGTATAACCCTGAATGGCACATACTATTGGAGGTTAGGCCTGGTCATTGAAACACAGTTTTAATTTCTTACAGGACATGTTGCCAACATATGTAAATTCCAAATACCTTCTAATTTGAATTTGTTTTATATTTGTTTATCCTTTCTCCATTTTTTGGCAAATGAATGTTCAAAAGATTTTAAAATAATGATGGTGGAAGAAGGACATGACAAATGAAAGGCCACAAATAATCTAACATGAGTCTTGTAGTCTGTTTCCATACCACTTATTTGCATGACAAAAAAGAACAGAAAGGTGAATCCGAAAAGATCAAATGAACAATAAAGTCTATCATGATGGATGGAAGCATGGTAGTAGAGCCAAAAACAGTTTGGAGTACAATGTCCAAAATACAACTGTTCTCAGAAAAGGTAAATGCGTCCCTGAAATAGTCCTCAGAGTGCATGGTAGACACGCACTGGACAAAATTAGGATCTTCGTCTCTTGGAGGTGGCAATGTTGTCTTGCCATCTTTTCCTGCCGGTCCATGTAGGTTAGATGTCACAGACATTCAACCCAACACAGTGGTGAGTAGATAGGGGTAATGAACCATTCCAAGGCATAGTAGGATGCAATGCATCGGAGTCTAAGTGGTTCATTTAAGATATAAAACTGTAATTGGCCATCATATGAACAGAATAAATTAACTTGTGTGTGGCTACTACGTCTATTCAGCATGCCACAACACATTTTTGTAAATCTGGGATTCAAAAGACAATGAATTATGTAAGATTTTTTTATCAATTTAATGTAGATATGAACAGGTGTCAACATGGTTTAGATACACAAGAAGTGACATTTTAATCCAGAGCATGACATGGTGACTGAAATATCAACTAGTTTTTTTCAAATGTGTGGACATATGGAAGGAAGGGATGGTGAATCAACATTACATTGCACTGTTGTTTTTCAGATCCAAAAAAAGAGCATCATGGTAGTTAAAGTCATCTGTTGACACAATAGACAATACTTCTTTGAAAAAGTTACATATATCAATTTCAATGTCTATATTGGAGATGAACACACATTTGCAACATGTATACATGTTGAAAAAAGGGTTATTGGTAAGGGCAGGTAAGTACCTACACTTAGCAATAGACCACTAACTTCCACTAAGGTCCAGTTCGGTCTTAATAAAATAAACCCAGCTCAACATTTGGTAGCTTGGCAACGAGTGTCAATGCTTAACTTAGGGGACATATGTGTAAAGCATTTAAAAATCACAAATCAGTAAATAAGTAAAACACAAAACACAATAAAAATTCAACTCCAATTTATAACAAATAGATTATATTTTTATCTTTAAAATGACACCAAAATGATTAAAATCGGATAAGGGAGATATGAATGTTTTAAAGAATTAATGCTTTTTAGTGCTTAGAAATGAAAAGTGCCAATCTGGTCATCTGGTCGCACCTCATCCGAGGCAAAGTCAAAGTTTGAAGCCAACTTCAATGGAGCCCTGCTCGGCTACAGCTTGTGGGAGGCCTCAGTCAAAAGTTTACCTTCAGACTTAGTTATTTTCTTGAAGATTTTCTTCAGTGGGACCAAGTTGCCAGTCCAATCCGACCTCCTGGAACTCTTCCTTGGATACGTGTCGCGATAGTCCTTGGTTGGAGATTTTTACCTTCGGACTTAGTCATTTTTTCAGGATGAAAATCCTTTGACCGGGGCAAACCTGAATCTTGAGCCGACATCCCTGGAGCCCTCTCCGGATACACTGCCTGGAAAGTCCCGGTCAACTTCCTACATTTGGACCTACTCACTTTTTCAGAGATTTTCTTCACCGGGATAAACCTACAAGTCAGGCCGGGTTGCGGTTGAGGCAAGCCGGTCCCTTTATGGAGCTATTTTCCAAAAGTTCTCCAAACTTCTGAATCTTCTTCCAGATGTTCCCTTAAGGTTCTTTTGAGGTCTTCAGCTCACCCCAATGTTCCAGAAGCTCTGAGATGCTCCTAGAGGGTGCGGACTACAACTCCTAGACTGCAACTGGCGCAAACTTCAAAACGCCCACTGGACAGTGGTCAGCTGGTCAGTTTCTTCAGGAGCTGGTGCAGGGGACTCTGGTTAGCAATTTTTCACCTGTAGCAAACAGGGAGTCCCTCCTTGAGCCAGTTGAAGTGTTGTGTAGACTATCATTCTCCTAATGAGACTACTGGATTTTTGGGCGGCAAGATCGTTCGCAGTGTGGGGGAACTAAGTCTTACCCACGGTGAAGGACCCTTGTCACCCCAAATCCGGGTTATGCTCTGGCTAACTAGCAGTGCCTCATCTCTCCCAAAGGGATGAGACAATTGGGCAGCCGAGCGCATGACATCTTAGTGCTTCCCAGGGAAGTCGTGGTCACTCAGGTCACATCCAGTTCTCTCGTACAAAGTGCGGTCTCATATATAAATGACAAAGGCAGTTTGAGTTTCAAAGATTGGTTTAATAAAGCAACTGCATTTTAGATAACAAGGCGTGAGCCTCAATAAACAGAACCATATAACACAGTAGGATTGAAATAGTAACAAGGAGAGTGAAACATAAGAATAAGTCTATCATATTACAACTAAATTATGTTCTCTCTAAGTTATACTTTGAGCACAGCATGTGAAGCTCTAAGCTTGCCTTTCAGGTTCCCCCGGGAGGACATCAACCCTCATACCTGAGCAAAAGCCTGTGATCTGGATCAGCATCTGCAACAGGGCAGTCAGCATCTAGTTGTGGGTTCCTGGTCGGAATCTCCCTCTTACGTGTACCTGGACTAGAAAGTGTTTTTATAACTAACACGCCGGTGTCCTAAGAAACGTCCCTACGTAAGAATACGTACTTTCTACGAACCATAAAGACTAAACTTCTACCACGTCTATCAGCAATGTACCAGACTGTATCCTTGACGGAAGCACAGAGCGAGCAAGAATGTATTGTTTGAGAACACAGTGCTGAAGTAAGCTAAACAGTGTGATAGAGGGAAATAAAAACAAGACAGTGAAACTGGTTATTGTAAAATAATAGTGCAAGGCTAAATAAAATGCATCTAGGGCAAAGTGCACAGAGGCCTAATACCTTAAGCAAACGTGCAGAAAGCTACATTAAAAATGGCTACACTACAGACGCAGACAAAGTGCTTCTTGTGATGGAGTGCAAGTGTGCGGCTGGTGCAGTCCTCCAGTGTGCAGTGTCCAGGTGCAAGTCAGGGGTCCAGTAGGGCAGTCCTTCTTCTTCTGTAGTTCTTCCTTGTTGGAATCTGGCAGGGATCTGAGGTGTGGGTGCAGGTCTGCCAGTTTTATCCTTGCTCCTGGGTGAAAAACAGGGAGGGTCCTGGTTCTCCAATCATGTGCAGGGTCCTCCCCCACTTCATGGGAAGTGTGGCAAAAATCAATCCCAGGGAGCAACATTCCTCAAAAATCCATCATGGCTGAAAATTATTTTTGGAGATTACATATGGCTGAGCCCACGCACTGGTGTGGCTAAAAATCCTAAAGACACCCCTCTCTTGCCCTCACCTAATCTAATCAAGGAGGCACCTAACTGTCTGGGTTTGCAGGATGTGATGGAGGTGCTTGGTTGCTCCAAATGTCCTTCCCTGCATTTAAAGACCAGTTTGGAAGTCCTCCTCTCTTCCTACTTCCCCATCTGCTGAGGGAAGATCTCCTCCCCCAGGCACATCTCTTTGTGTTAAGCCAGGCCACTTCACAACCCACCAGAGGCTGGCCAATCAGAGCAAAGCACTATGGGGCTGAAAATGGCAACTTCATAGGTATAGTTTAACATTATTTACCTGAACAAGTTATAATAAATCCAACAATTGTAACTTGTGGGATTTAATATAACAATTCATTTGATACCAAATTTATGGTATCTGACACTTAATGGGACTTTATAAATAAAAATAAAGTCTCCCCATTTTAGCCTATGGAGACCATTCACTACAATGAGGGGAAACGAATGTGGCTATTTTACCTCACCAGGGCTTATAAAACTATTTTATAAGGTCCCTGCTTATAGTTACATGGCACCCAGCCTTAGGGGCACATAGGGCACACCTTAGGGGTGACTTATATGTAAGAATAAGGTAGTTTAAGACTTTGGAACTACTTTTAATTCCATATTCAAATTTGCATGTAACTTTAATTTAAAAGCAGCCAGCAAGGCAGGCGTGTCTTTAAGATGGCACTGGGCACCTCAGCTATGCACCTATGGGGGCACCAACTATGCTGGGGTTCCTAAACCTCCATGCCCTACCATATACTAGAGACGTATAGGCAGGTTGACTTAGCCAATTATAATTGGCCTAATTTACATACTCATTTTATACAGAGCACAGACACTGGGACTGGTTAGCAGTACCCAGAGAACCATTAGAGTCAGGAAAACACCAGCAACAAGTGAAAATGGGGGCAAAATGTGTCAGGGGGCCTCTGCAATCAACCCTGTTTTATCACAACACACATATGGGTATGATGTGAAAAGTGGAAAATACCACTTAGAAGCACTATACTTTCCTGTGAAAATGGATGTAGTTTTGGACGTGATTTCTGAAACAACAACAAACATTGATAGAAAGCAAGGGTAAGCGCCAATGCAAGGGATGAGTCATGAGGAACTACACACAACCTGACTTTACATATTGCACATTGCTAAAAGGAGAGCTACAACCATGATTTTAGTATTTGTTATGACACAATGGGGGTCATTCTGAGTCTGGCGGGCGGCGGAGGCCGCCCGCCAGACTTCCCCCCTCCAAAATACTGCTCCGCGGTCGAAAGACCGCTGAGGGTATTTTGGCTTTTGCACTGGGCTGGCGGGCGACCGTCAAAAGGCCGCCCGCCAGCCCAGTGCAAAAGACCCTTCCCACGAGGACGCCGGCTCAGAATTGAGCCGGCGGAGTGGGAAGGTGCGACGGGTACAGTGGCACCCGTCGCGTATTTCAGTGTCTGCAATGCAGACACTGAAATACAAAGTGGGGCCCTCTTACGGGGGCCCCTGCAGTGCCCATGCCATTGGCATGGGCACTGCAGGGGCCCCCAGGGGCCCCACGACAACCCATACTGCCATCCTGTTCCTGGCAGTCAGAATGCCCTGCGGGGCACCGCCAGCCTGTTGGCGGTGCTCCCGCCGACCCTCAGAATCACCCCCAATATACTTTGTGGAAGAAAGTTTAGATATATCTGTTTTGCTAAGTGTGTTGCAGCATTCTAAACATTAAACTTAAGGGCAGGACTCCATTTGTGATTGTTGAGAGATTGCTAAGTGTAACTTATCAGACTCCACTCCACCAGGGAATCCTGTAAAGCCAACAGGATGTAGAATCTGCAAGACCTTCCCCTCCCAGGGACAGAGTTGTAATGGGGAGTTGGGAGAACTAACACCAGTCCTCTGGGCCTCCATGTGACACCTAAAGACCTTTCCCCTGCAAGTTTTTCACCTCTTCCTAGTCCCCTCCTCTGTGCACACATTGTTAGCTACAGCATTCACTCTGTCAACTATACTGGATCACATTTGCCTCTTCTGGGATATGGCAGCATTTTGGACTCATGCTCTTGTTATTACATTCACCATGACAGACGACTCTCCCTCTGAAAAATTAGGATTTCTCTTCCCTGTACAACGACTTATTGTGAAAAACTAAATTAGTGTCCAAAAAGATGTGGGAGATCTACTAAATATGATATTACCAAAAAATTACAGAGGTAGTGAAACATAAATAAACCCCTGTCTCCTGTGTGGCAACTCCTGCTTCCAAACAGTGTGCTGCAGTGTGATGGCAAAGGATCATTGTCTAAAATGGAGTGTGTTTTGTAGTGTGTTTTGCAGGTGTTCACAATTGTCCAATATACAACAGATGTGGACTGCTAACATTCAGGCAATGGCCATAGTAATGGACTCCCGCCATCATGGGCCCCCCGCTAACACACCGCCAGTGCAACTGTGTGATTTATAGAGGCTTAGCGGGATGCCACAGTCAGATTATTGATGGAGGGCCTACTTGTCGGCATTAAAGTCCTCCACGTTGGCTGCGAGATGCAGCTGGTACAGCGGCGTACACTCTGTCATGGTAGTCTTTGGATTAGCTGCAATACATCTAAATATGGGGGGGCAGTCTTTTCAGGTCTGCTGGCGATGCGGCTTGGCGGTAATACCACCACGATCTAAATAAGGCCCTAAGTCCAAAGGTAAAACTTCTGACCAGGTTGAATCTGGTTTCTGTGCCTGAACCACGGTCAATAAAAGTCTGATTTAACTCACATATATGCTGGTCAAGTGCAACCAGATAACTGTGGTTGGCGCATAACACTTTTTTTGGTACTATGTTAATTTAAAACTTTAAAAATGGCAGTTACCCTTATTCAATTTAGTGATTTGGTGTCTTTTTGTTCATTAACTTAATTTTCTCTATTTTTTAAAAACAGGAGTGGAAATTTAATTGTGTTGTGTTTGCAACTTTTTTATGGTTTTGGTGTTACTAAATGCTTCACACATTTTCTTAAGTTAGGCCTGTCTGCTCGGTGCTCTGTAGGGGGTGAGCTCAGGTTTGAATTACTGAAACTTTTACTGGACCTAACAAAAATGGAGACCTTATTACTTGTGGTGGACTATCATCCATCCCAACTAATAGTCCACATTTTCACACCTACCAAACAAATCAGTGCATACTTGGCACATCCCTTAGATGACAGTTCATGTCATATTAAATGACCCGCCTATGACTCTACACCCACACTGAAAAAGCATGAAGTTAAATCCAAAATCAAAAACCAGGACACTGACTCTCGCAGTTGGGCACTCAGGGCAGGGGATCATGACTGTATACCCAGGCCGGGTTATTCCTTTCTCAACAGAAGCACATACCTGCTTGATGCCTTCTCTTTTTTTTATCTCAGTATTGGAAGAAGAAGTATTCTTCCCTTATCTTATGCCAAAAGTCTTTGGACAATGTCACTGGTATGCCCAATCACAGGAACCCAATTCACAGAGGAATAGATTAGTTCTAGAGCAAATTCTAATTTCTGCAGGATTCCAGAACTCCAACTGAATGAGTCAGAGAACTGTATGAGATATCCTCAGGATTCACATTACTCTCTGAAGCCACACTTCAAGGAGCAAATGCCCCCAGCAAACAAAGGTTCTACAGTGGATTCAGACCTTATTAACCCCAAATGTCAAGCTCTTAATGGCAAACCAAGTGCAGGCCCTTCTCTGAAGAAAACTCGTGAGGGGAAGTCTGGGCAAGCCTCAAGAATCCCATGGAGGGATAACCTTCAAATATTCTTCCCCTCTTGAAATAGTGAATATCTGAGATGAAAACTGATATTACATTCTCTATTTTTATAATACATCTATCTATGCCATTAAAACACAAAATGCTAGTCCACAATAAAATATTTCTCACGCTAATGACACAAAGCTTTCCTTAAAATAAACTAAGATGGACCTATGAGATTTAGGGGCATATTTAAAAGCCCCTTGGGCCTGCTTGGGCCACATTACCATAATTTTTTATTTATGCTAATGTGGTGTTAGGGAGGCATTTCTGACACTCCTTATTTACAAAGTGGCACAATGCTTGCATTGCGCCACTTTTAACCCCTTGTGCCATATTATGCCTGTTCCAAGCATAATGTATGCAATGGGGGCATTCCAGTGCTGGGAGGCCCGAACAAAATGGCACACTGAAGTTTACAAGATTTCACTGCGCCATTTTTTGCATCATTTGCAATTGCATGCTCACAGCTGGCATTATAATGACACATCCTCTTTGTTCCATTGGCCTCCCTATGCTGTACTGCACTAGCTTCAAAATGTTTCACACTAGTGTATCCACGCACCACAAGAGCTTTAAAAATGTTGATGCTATTGTGCTAACGAATGCCATGGTGCACCGAATTGTAAGTACAGCACACCTCATGGTGTTGTTAAGTGCCGGTGATGGGGGGTGCAAGAAAAGTGGTGCATCATCTATGATGTACCACTTTCTTGTAAATATACTCCTTACTGCCAGGCTATCCAAAACCAAAACACAGTTCTGTGCAAAGTCTCAAATGGTGCTTGGGTTCCATTCTGTACAAAAGAAGGAGAAACAAACATATATAAAACCAAGGGGCAGATTTATGAGCCCCTTGTACCATACATTGCCACATTAATGTCATTTTTTTTATGCTAATGTGGTGATATTATGGCAAAAACGCTGCACCATATTTACAAACAGGCGCAATGCGTGCATTGTGCCACTTTGTAACCCCTTGCACCACAGTATGGTGCACCAGGCATAATGTCTGCAAGGGGAATGTTTCCACATTATGGGGTGTGAAAAATGGCACAAAAAAATCTAAAAGATTTCTTTCTGCCATTTTATTTGGCATTTTTAATGCCTGCTCAGAGCAGGCATTAAAAAGGAGTACACCATTGGTTACAATGGGCCCCTATGTACTGTACAGGGTTAGCACCAAAATGTTGGTGCTAACCATGAATGTTACATCAATAGCATCAGAAATTCTGATGCTATTGCACCCTACCCTGCTCCAAGGTGAGCCCTTTTTTAAATATGGCGCACACATGGTGGCGGTAGGGGGGCGCTAAGGGATGTGAGGAAAGTGTCCAGATGAACTATCCATTTCTGTAATAAAACAGGATATCGGGTCCTGGAGTAACATCCTATATGGGGTCTTTAGAAGGTGCTTTCTCTCCGGAAGTATTCCTCTCTACATAAGAAGGGCGTGCGTAACTGCCCTGCCAATTAACAGCAGGTCGCTCTTCTAGATGCAGTAGGAAAAATGCTTGCTAAATGTCTTCTTTCCAGACTTACCACTTGGGCAAGAGAGAGCAGTATCATTCCCCTGGAGCAAATGGGGTTTAGGCGCAATCATAGCACTTTGGATAATATTGCAGCTTTACAGGTTATCACTGAAAAATATGTGAAAGTTAGGGGTGGATCAGTTTATGCTGCATTTATTGATTTCTCAACAGCTTTTGACAAAGTGGATAGAGATCTGCTATGGAGAAAACTTGCTGACTTGGGTATGCCTACACCTCTGCTTGAGCTAGTGATAGCACTTCGGGGGGGGATAAAGGACTATCTAAAAAATATTGATGAAGAATGGTTTAAAACAGAGATGTCTATTGGCACTCCTGCTTTTCTCCATATATATCTCAGATTTTCCCTCTTTCCTTTCCCAGCGTAAGGGATTTTCCCCACATAAAGGCAGGCGCCCTATTTGCTGTCTAGTGTATACTGATGACATTATAATTTTTGACTTAACCCCGAATGGTTTACAGAATCATCTTAAGTCATTGTTAACGTATTCTGAGTCCCACCTTTCAAAAGTCAATCTCTCAAAAAGCAAGATGTTATGTTTCCATGGGGAAAACAAAATGAAGTTCCTGAATTTCCACTGGGTTCTAGGTAATCAAAGATGGAAAGGGTGAACTTGTACACCATTCTAGAGAAAATAGTTTCTGGGAAATTGAGTGTTGCAGTCCAATTAACATCTTACAAAACTAAAGACGTTTGCCAAACAAGAGGTTTAGGGTTCCTGTTTATGGCCACAGGATGAATGCATTTTGCACATTTGTTAGCGATTTATCGAGCTAAAATCCCTTCATCTCTTCTGTGTGGTATAGAATTCTCTAATGCTTCTAATTGGGGGTTTCTAAATCAAATCAGGTGGAAGGAAAAATCATCAGAAAGCTTTTGACTATAAGCACTGCACTCCCTGCCATGGCCTTAAGACTAGAATTGGGACTAAGAAGTGTGTTTGTTCAGGGGTTGGCGGGAGTCATACGGTTGGCTGCCTGTCTAGCGAGGGTAACACTCTAAGGGCTTTGCCAAGGAAAGACATTTTAGTGAACAACAGTAATGTCAAGTACTCTTTCTGCAAAAACCTTTCCTACGCCCTAGAAAGGCTCGACCTACACCACAATAAAGTGCTGGTCAGTTCCGTCCTGAAATCGGTCTTAAACAAGCAACGTGGTCCTTAGGTTTTCGTCTTGACTCAGAGAGCTGTGCATCAAAGAAATCCTTTTGGAACCAAGCAAATTCTTTAATTGTTAAAAAAGCACAACCTTACATCACATGGAACATTCCACATAAGGTTAGGCATTTCTGGGTGCTGCTATGACAACGATTAAAACCAGTGAATGAGCCTTTACCAAAATGGTATGGTACAGCTAAGGAATGTAACCTTTGTGGTGCTGCAACCTGAGATCTAAATCGTGTTCTGTTTGTCTGCCCAGCTCTTGTTTTGTTTTAGCGAAAATGTTTAAAACCCATTTGTCTTCAGCTTTCCTTGTTGTCTACACCCGAGTTCCTCCACGCCTGTACGAGTCCCCCAATGAATTGTTTTGTTTTAGAATTTGTAACTGTTTTTATTGTTTCCTATATTAATTTTAAAGATTTTCTAGGTGAAGTGGGTGCTCAAATGGTGCGCTGTTTCTCTTATTTAAAGCACTCGGGAAAGGGCTGTAACTTGAACACTCAATGTAATTTGGCGAGCTCTTTTTCATGATATTGTACTAAATTTGTATGCCCTTTAAAGTACTGTTTTAATGTTTTATGTTTTTTATGTGGACCTCGTTACGAGTTCCTATTCATAAAAAAATAAATTTAAAGTGCAACGTATTTAAATATGGTGACACATGGTGGCAGTAGGGGGGGCGCTGAGGGGCGCATGGAAAGTGGTCACTTTTCTTAAATCTGCCCCCAAAAGTCTCCTTCCAAATACTCCTTTACTCGTTTGCTAGTGACAGAATCTGTAGCCCTCGTCTTGCAGTTTTCTATAGCTAAAATATTGGCCGAATTATTTCCTATTGAGTAATCCTTGCACTGCATGCACAATGCACAGCTTTCAGGCAAAGGGGATAATATTCCTACAACCCTTACTCCAATTGTTCTAATGTCTTTGCACTGCCTGGAACTCAGAAGACCACAGAAGGACCATTAACATATTGCAATTAGCTTCATCAATGACCTCGCAAATGTAATTCTGTAGTTAATCCAACCTTTGCTTGCAAATATATGAAATAATGAATGGTAAACTTCATAAAAATCAAATAACTTCTGTGAATAAAGGTCAATGTTTCTGAATAGAGGCTAGGTCTGGGACATAGGTGTTAAAGCTCGCCTTTTCACTGCAAGGACACCTGCACGTCAATATATAGAAAATAATGGGATTAGGGCAAGAATTTTTTGTGTTTTCCGTGACCAGAACCAAGATAGAAAAGTGCTCTTGTGGTAACTGTTGCAAGTGATTGCGAGGATGCAAGTGGGAAAGCTCAAAGACACTTGTAGCCAGGATTGCTCCTGGTTACTGGTCTGTCCAAGGTGCTCTTGCCTTCCTGGTCACACTGCTAACAGCTTTCCTGTTCACTGCACGAAGTAGCCTGCTGTTCTCTTAAACTGAGTAATTCATGTCATATTTGGAATTTTTCGCTTTTTTGCCACAAGACTAACAATTCATGGACATCATCCCTTATTCCTTCAGCCAGGCTCGTATCGTCCTTTGCAAGAACTGCACGTGTGCGGAGTTGATGGGAACTTTAACTAGGCAGGCTGCCAGCTGCTTTTCTTAATTTTCCCCTGAGAAGGCACCTGTAGCCTTAGGAAACGTCAGTGAACTGCCAAGGGAAAGTGGCTGATTTTATTGTGACAACGCAACAGGAATCTCATGGGTGCAGACAGGTCAAAGGCACAGAGGGTTCTGGTCTGAGTGCATTAGCTGGTTCAAACAACTTATGTGAACTACTGCATCAGTGTTACTTGCATGTATGTGCCAGAAGGGCATTATCCCTGTGGCTGCATTACTTTCTCGTCTCCCTCCGGCTCAGAACACATACTCAGAAGACTTCCAGGGAATAGGGTTCTCATGGTTCTTGTTTTATGTGCCACACTACAGAAATGTTAAAGGGCAAAGTTGCACCAGTAACTCCACCATCTCTCAGGGGGATTTAAGCAGGCTCGACAAACATCTTTAAACTAAAAAGTCAGCGTTTGTGGGCAGGAGGGAATTTTAAGGATGAAGATTGGCAACAAGAGCATTGGCTTCTAAGCTGATGCATCAACAAGCTCTGCAGCCTGCTTTCTTGATAAAACACAGCGTTGTAATGTTTTGTTGAGCAGGAAAGGAGAAATACAGGCACGCCTCTTTCAAATGGCTAATCATCTAAAGAAGTAAAGTAATGACTCTATTCACCAAATTCTCTTGATTTGTTTCACTGATTCATTCTGTGTGTGTCACTTTGCTGAATCGCATTTTCAAATAAATTTCAGGCAAACAATTGCTTACACTTTTTATGACTCGTCTTTTAAATCTTTGAGTGAACCTTCAACCGGTCTCATCTGTTTCACGTTTTATTATGATTCGCATGACAAGCTTCTCTGGGTGCTAATTCTCAAGTGCATCTTCTCCTGTGGATTCCTTGCTGCCTCGGTTCATTAGTAAGCCTCGTCTTCTATTCTCCATCTGTTAGATTTGAACGTTGTATTCCTCCTGGGTTAAGTCAGAATTGGTATTTCAGCTGAGATGTCAAACCAAATTTTCAAAAATGTAGTCTATAGGGAGACCAAATCAAAGCATTGGCCCAAACTTTATTTTCTGGAATTATTTTAATATACCCATTAGAAAAATGTATTTTAAGTTCCTAAAACTTTATCTGCAAAGTTTCATTCGCACCCTCCTTTAACCTCCATCGAAAACCTAATTGCAAACTCCTTACGGCAAGTCAGCACAGAAGATTTTTCAAGGTAGTAGAGAAAAGTAAAAAATCGAAACTGCACAACTTTTCTCTTTGAGAACTCTACGCGGCATATTTATACTCCGTTTGCACCGAATTTGCGTCGTTTTTTTCGACGCAAATTCGGCGCAAAACTAACTCCATATTTATACTTTGGCGTTAGACGCGTCTAGCGCCAAAGTTCATGGAGTTAGCGTCATTTTTTGGCGTGAACACCTTCCTTGCGTTAATGAGATGCAAGGTAGGCGTTCCCGTCTTAAAAAATGACTCCCAGGCATGTGCGTGGTATTTATACTCCCGGGCAAAAATGACGCCCGGGAGTGGGCGGGGCAAAAAACCCCGCATTTGCGCCTCTTTTTAACGCCTGGGTCAGGGCAGGCGTTAAGGGACCTGTGGGCTCAGAATGAGCCCAGAGGTGCCCTCCCCTGCCCCCAGGGACACCCCCTGCCACACTTGCCCACCCCAGGAGGACACCCAAGGATGGAGGGACCCATCCCAGGGAAGAAAAGGTAAGTTGTGGTAAGTATTTTTTTTAAAAAAAATTGGTGGCATAGGGGGGCCTGATTTGTGCCCCCCTACATGCCACTATGCCCAATGACCATGCCCATGGGACATAAGTCCCCTGGGCATGGCCATTGGGCAAGGGGGCATGACTCCTGTCTTTGCTAAGACAGGAGTCATGTTAATGGCGTCTGGGCGCCAAAAAAAAATGGCGCAAATCGGGTTAAGACGATTTTTTTGCCTCAGCCTGACTTGCCCCATTTTTGGACGCCCAAACGCCATTTTTCCCTACGCCGGCGCTGCCTGGTGTACGTCGTTTTTTTTTCACGCACACCAGGCAGCGCCGGTCGGCTAACGCCATTCAATAAATACGGCGCCCGCAAGGCGCTTCAGAATGGCGTTAGCCGGCGCTAATTTTTTTGGCGCAAAACTGCGTTAGCGCAGTTTTGCGTCAAAAAGTATAAATATGGCCCTTCGTATCTTAACAACATATATTTTTTAGGATCATTCCCAAATGCATCGTTGTCAGTCACAGCAAAGGATAGCAAAAGAAGGAAGGTCAATTGCACTCTCTTGCCTTGTTTGGAGTTAGTATTGTCACAGCCTGGCTATTAATGCAAAGCCGATCACGTCCATCTAGAGACTACCTTTTGCAAAGTACACGATATAACTAAGTGCCTTTCAAGGGAGGACATTGCACATCTGTTTCTCAACATTTCTGCACAAGTCTATGCTGAGCATCAACTGTCAATAATGGATTCCCCAACAGTGTTTAATTTGTGTCTGTTGTTTCCAGTGCAGAGCTCTGGCACTTATTTTTGAGGGCCGGCACTTATTCTTCTGCCTTAAGCATTTACTGCGAGCAAAAGGCACATTTGGGAAAGATGGAGGAAGAAAAAAACGAAAAAGCGTCACCTTGGGAGAAAGCTGCAACAGTGAGCTGGCGGGACAGGGAGTGGCTGTAAATGGATTGAAGAGGCCTGAGATGGCTTCAGGATTATGGTGCCTCAGTATTCTGTGCTCGGAAATTTAATTGCAGCAGCCACACATTTCAGAGGAGAGCTTTGGGCATCAGCACGTTTTTATTTACAAATTAAAGAGTGTGCCCCAACCTCCGTCCCCCACCTGCTTCGAAATCTTTCACTCGAATTGCAACGGTGTTTATGCAATAGGTTTACTCTGGATCCGTAATTCATTTCCGTCTTCAGCTGTTTTTTCCTTTGTTTTTTTGTTTGCTTTGTTTGAGTGGTAGTTTGTGATCAGAAAGGGGTAACCAGGTCATATTTAGTATGGCCAGAAGGATAATAGAACATCTTGCTTATTGGTGAGGTTAGATTTTATAATACTATTTTAGAAATGCCACTTTTAGAAAGTGAGCATTTCTCTGTACTTAAAATCCATCTGTGCCTGACAGCCAGCCTCCAATCAACTTTTGAGCTGGGCTGGTTGACAGCTTCCTTGCGCATTTCACCCAGACAACCACAAACACAGGATAATCTGTCACACCTGCACTTGTCTGCATACTGAATGGGTCTTCCTGGGCTAGAAGGGCAGAGGCAGACCTGTACTGAAAGGGAAACTTGTCCACTTCAAAACCACTCTTTGAAGTCTCCCCCACTTCAAATGCATTTTTGGGTGCAACCTGTTAATATGAACTGCCTGGCTGCCCAAAGGGCTCATCTGGACTGCTTTGCTGAGAAGGACTGCTGCCCTGCTGTTGCCCTACATCCCTGCTGACCCCTGACTTTGCTGAGAAGTTCTCTCTAAGGGCTATAAGTTTGTGCTCCCCCAGGGTCATTATTCTTTATTGTGTTTTACACTGTTTGTACTCTTTTCTAAGTATTCTTATTCCTATTTCTGACAACTAGTGTATATATCTTGTGTATGACTTACCTCCTAAGAGATTATTGCCTCTATAGTACTTTTGGTGCTGTGTTACCTTAGTAAAGTACCTTTATTTTGGTAACACTGAGTGTATTCTTTCATGTGTGTAAGTGCTGTGTGACCACAGTGGCATTGCATGAGCTTTGCTTGTCTCCTAGATAAGACTTAGCTGCTCATCCACAGCTACCTTTAGAGAACCTGGCTTCTAGACAGTGCCTACACTACACTAATAGGTGATACCTGGACCTGGTATAAAGTGTAAGTACATTAGGTACCCACCACACACCAGGCCAGCTTCCTACAGATGTTGAGGGGCAAAATGGGCAGAGCTTTAACTGATTTTGCATATTTGCATACTTGTATTAATTTAAAGTGAGAACCATGGACTCTGCTCTCAAATTACACCACTGAGGACACCATCCACCAACATAAACATGCTTGCTGTATGCTTAACAACTACTACACTCTGCTATTATACACAGGAGAGTTAGAACCCACGCATCAAAGTCACTATAAAAGAGATTGTGCTCCGATCAACGATGCATTCACCTGCAGCAAGGATTTTAGATCATTTTTCTAGGTTGAAATGCAGAGAAAACACACTTGCTTTGCCTTCACCAAGATGAAGAAATTATGATAATTTGTCCTTTACAAAACTAGAGTTTCAAATGGGGCACTGTGAGAAATGAGGGCTCTGAGTGTGCCTCCAAAAAGTCAGAAATGCTTTGATTCCTTACTCCCAAGTGAGGCCGTGTGTTGTTTCTTCTCCGTCGGGTAGGCGATGAGCCATTTTTCTCTTTCACAAGAGAGCCATGCATCGATTTCCAGATGGGAACCTCAGATCCGCAAAGACTTGCACTGATTTTTGACTCCCAGCAATGATGCGTGAGAAATCCAGCCACACAGTGTTGGAAAACTACACTGCATGGGGTGTGCGTCATCATCAGCAGCCCCAAGAGGGTATTGCATCATTTCTTTAGCTGTGATGTGTCAATCTCCCAGCCATGATGCAGCTGGAGCATCGATTTTAGACAGGAAGTGGGTGGAGCGCCGTTTTTCAGCTGCGTTGCAAGTAATCGTTGAAATCTTCCCTGCATGGTGTTCTGTGTGTGGATTTCAGTCCTTGTTCTGCCAGCTTCACCTCACAAGGGCCCAGGGACTGGATGGGGCAAGACATGGCAGGGCAGGAGAGTCCAGTGCTGGCAGAGGAGGATTTTGATGGCCCTGAGACTTCAGAACAGGAGGCAAGCTCAATCCAAGCCCTTGGAGATTCTTCACAATTAAGAATATACCACAAAGTCCAGTCTTTGTCCTCTTTCAGGCAGAAGCAGCAACTGCAGGTCAACCCAGCAAAGCACAGTCACTTGCAAAGGGGCAATACTCGCCCTCCAGCTCATAAGCTCTTCTCCTTGGCAGAGGCTCCTCTTGATTCAAGAAGTAATATACAAATCTGGGTTTCTGGGTCTACTACTTATACCCCTTTCTGCCTTTGAAGTAGGCAAACTTCAAAGGAAAACCTCTGTTGTTCACAAGAGCCTGCCTTGCCCAGGCCTGGCACTAGACACACACCAGGGGGTTGGGGACTGCATTGTGTGAGAGCAGGCACAGCCAATTCAAGTGTAAGTGACCACTACTCTCTCCACTCTAGCTCAGATGGCTCATCAGGATATGCAGGCTACACCCCAGCTCCCTTTGTGTCACTGTCTAGAGGAGATTCACAAACAGCCCAGCTGTCAGTCTGACCCAGACAGGGAGTACACAAGCATACAGAGTAACAGAATGGTTTAAGCAAGAAAATGGCCACTTTCTAAAAGTGGCATTTTGAAACAAACAATTTAATAAACAACTTTATGCAAAAGATGTATTTTTAAATTGTGAGTTCTGAGACCCCAAACTCCCAATTTCTATCTGCTCTCAAAGGAAAACTGCACTGTAAGGATATTTAAAGGCAGCCCCCATGTTAACTTATGAGAGAGATAGGCCTTGGAACAGTAAAAACCGAATTTGACAGTATTTCACTGTTAGGACATATAAAACACATCAGTACATGCCCCATCTTTAACGTACACTGCAACCTGCACATCAGGGTACCTAGGGCTTACCCTAGGGGTGCCTCACGTAACTAAAAACGGAAGGTTTGGGCCTTACAAATGGGTACACTCGCCCATTTGAATTGGCAGGTTACAGCTGCACACACAAACACTGCAGTGGCAGGTCTGAGACATATTTACAGGGCTACTCATGTGGGTGGCACAATCAGTGCTTCAGACCCACTAATAGCATTCTATTTACAGGCCCTGGGCACCTCTAGTGCACTTTACTAGGGAATTACTAGTAAATCAAATATGCCAATTATGGAAAAGCCTATTACACATACAAGTTACACAGGGAGCACTTGCACTTTAGCACTTGTCAGCAGTGGTAAATTGCCCAGATTACAAAAAACAGCAAAAAAAGAGTCCACCACACAGTCAAAACTTGGGAAGCAGAGGCAAAAAAGGTAGGGGCGAGCACAACAAGGATGCCAGGTCTAACACGTACCTGCTATGTTTTTCTGGTGAGATTTAATTTTTGTGAAATGAGCACCAGGTCGAGAACTGAACCTCACCTTCCCATTTATCCAACAAAAGTTCACAGTTTTGCACAAAATGTCTACCCATCTGGAGTACTTTTTTCTGGTTAACTCTTAAGTGCTACCTTGTTGGGTAATTGTCTAGTACATATTCTCTGCCACAGCTGCATAATGGATCACAAGAAGATGTCTCTTGCAACATTATGTGGATTTAATTTTGGAAAAGTAATGGTTCCTCAAGCGTCTTTATTCAGAAAACTGTGAGAGCATGAATCCTCCTATAGAGAAGCTGCCAAGACTACAGAGGTGAATCTGCATCAAACAAGGGTACTTCCTCTTAAATATATGAGGTGCTTATTTGTTTTGTGGATAAGTCTTCATATTCCTCTGCATTGAGAACGAGTCACCAAAATCGGCAGAAAACAAACCCACGGAGCCTTTTAGTAATCTGTTGAACAGCATGGGAAAAGGCAGGAAGATCTTTGCCTACTACTGCTAAGGTGGACGGTGTGGGTCCAAATGCTCAGAGCTTGTAAAGAGCTTCACACATATTGTAATTGTATGTATATAGTTCTTAGTACTCCTGATGAGGTGTCAGAGCACTTTCGGTGAGTAACACGCTACTCTGGAACCATAAAAAGGATTAGTGGTCGATTAGTATAGGAAAATATGAGTTAATTTGAGCTGTGGGCATACGTGTCTGGTAGTGGGATTGAATAGGATAAGGAAGGGATAGTAGAGAGAAGAGTCTAGAAAGTGTTATGTGAGAGATCATCCCAGTAAGATGAGGTTTGGGATAAGTAACAGGAGAGATGGAGGAGGGAAGAATCTCTACAAATGTATTAGGGAGATCATAGTTGTAAAATGAGGTTTGGGATGAGTCAAATGAGAGATATATGAAGGAAGAATTTAGAGTGGCTTGTTTGGAAGAGCATAGTAGTAAAATGAAGTTTGGAGTAATCCAAGGAAGGATGGAGGAGGGAAGGGTTATTTTGTAGACCATAGTAGTAGAATGAAGCTTTGGATGAGTCAGAGAGTTGAGGTAGAGGATATGTTGTGAGAAGTACAGGGTGAGGTATAAAGTAGTGCATTGGAGTGAGCCAATCTTTTTTCTTCTTCTTCTACAGTAGGAGTAAAGTGTGTATACAGATACATAAGTACATAAAGAGGGTATGCATGTGTAAGGAGGATAACATATCACACTATACTTAAAGATAATTAATTTGTGTATTTTTAACCATTTTTTGAATGATTGAAGGTATGTTTGTTGGCATACTTATTACATGCACCGTCTTTTATTTGGTCACATATAACATCACAAGCTTAGCAGAAATGGTAGGTATGCACAAACCAAAGGCAGACTAAGCAAAGATTACCCAAATCCAAAGAGAGTAAAAGCAAACCCCATATATCCAAAATAGCGCACAGTTCAGAGACACATTACCATAAATGTGCCCACCCCCCAACCATGGACACAAATGTAAAAAAGGAAGACCTACAACTAAACAACGTGTGAGACCACTGCAGAACCGTACACAACCATTGCTAAACCTCTAATTTGAAGCCACATCAGCATGGCTCTAGAGTGGTGGACTCAGCACAGTAAGAAAAGCTTTGTGCAGCACAACCCACTGAAGACTGAGGCTGGACCAACAGTGTAAACTGAACATCATGTGCGCTACTAAGGGATTAATGGATCTGATACTGGAGCAGCTCAGGTGGCTAAATTACCTGGCATAGAGCCCGAAGCCTCACCTACACACCACTGGTTTAAATCATGGCAGAGCCAACTCATCCCTCAATTCTAGCGAATTCTCCTCAAGTTTGTTATAGGCTATAAACAGATATTACAAGCAGGTGTTGGTGCCTGCCTCTGTCGTCACTTTTCACACCCCTTGCACCTCAGCAACACCTCAACCACAGGCCTAGCCACTTCTTAACCCCTTCGCTGCCAGGCCTTTTCCCCCTCCTGTGCCAGGCCTTTTTTTGCCTATTCGGGGCAGTTCGCGCTTAGGCCCTCATAACTTTTTGTCCACATAAGCTAACCAAGCCAAATTTGCGTCCTTTTTTTCCAACATCCTAGGGATTCTAAAGGTACCCAGACTTTGTGGGTTCCCCTGAAGGAGGCCAAGAAATTGGCCAAAATACAGTGAAATTTTCGTTTTTTTCAAAAAAATTGGAAAAAGTGGCTGCAGAAGGAGGCTTGTGGTTTTTCCCCTGAAAATGGCATCAACAAAGGGTTTGTGGTGCTAAACTCAGCAGCTTCCCAGCTTTCAGGAACAGGCAGACTTGAATCAGAAAACCCAATTTTTCAACACAATTGTGGCATTTTACTGGGGCATACCCCATTTGTGCAATTTTTTGTGCTTTCAGCCTCCTTCCAGTCAGTGACAGGAATGGTCATGAAACCAATGCTGGATCCCAGAAACCTAAACATTTCTGAAAAGTAGACAAAATTCTGAATTCAGCAAGGGGTCATTTGTGTAGATCCTACAAGGGTTTCCTACAGAAAATAACAGCTGAAAAAGAAAAATATTGAAATTGAGGTGAAAAAAACATAAATTTTTCTCTACGTTTTACTCTGTAACTTTTCCCTGCAATGTCAGATTATCGAAAGCAATATACCGTTACGTCTGCTGGACTCCTCTGGTTGTGGGGATATATAGGGTTTGTAGGTTCATCAAGAACCCGAGGAACCCAGAGCCAATAAATGAGCTGCACCCTGCAGTGCGTTTTCATTCTATACCGGGTATACAGCAATTCATTTGCTGAAATATAAGGAGTAAAAAATAGCTATCAAGAAAACCTTTGCATTTCCAAAAAGGGCACAAGATAAGGTGTTGAGGAGCAGTGGTTATTTGCACATCTCTGAATTCCGGGGTGACCATAGTAGCACGTGAATTACAGGGAATTTCTCAAATAGATGTCTTTTTTACACACACTCCTATATTTGGAAGGAAAAAATGTAGAGAAAGACAAGGGGCAATAGTACTTGTTTTGCTAATCTATGTTCCCCCAAGTCTCCCGATAAAAATGGTACCTCACTTGTGTGGGTAGGCCTAGCGCCCGCGACAGGATATGCCCCAAAACACAACGTGGACACATCACAGAAAACAGAGCTGTTTTTAGCAAAGTGACTACCTGTAGATTTTGGCCTCTAGCTCAGCCGCCACCTAGGGAAACCTACCAAACCTGTGCATTTCTGAAAACTAGAGACCTAGGGGAATCCAAGGAGGGGTGACTTGTGTAGCTCGGACCAGGTTCTGTTACCCAGAATCCTTTGCAAACCTCAAAATTTAGCTAAAAAAACACATGTTCCACACATTTCTGTGGCAGAAAGTTCTGGAATCTGAGAGGAGCCACAAATTTCCTTCCACCCAGCGTTCCCCCACGTCTCCCGATAAAAACGATACCTCACTTGTGTGGGTAGGCCTAGCGCCCGCGACAGGATATGCCCCAAAACACAACGTGGACATATCACAGAAAACAGAGCTGTTTTTAGCAAAGTGACTACCTGTAGATTTTGGCCTCTAGCTCAGCCGCCACCTAGGGAAACCTACCAAACCTGTACATTTCTGAAAACTAGAGACCTAGGGGAATCCAAGGAGGGGTGACTGGCGGGGCTCGGACCTGGTTCTGTTACCCAGAATCCTTTGCAAACCTAAAAAATTGGCTAAAAAAACACATGTTCCTCACATTTCTGTGGCAGAAAGTTCTGGAATCTGAGAGGAGCCACAAATTTCCTTCCACCCAGCGTTCCCCCACGTCTCCCGATAAAAATGATACCTCACTTGCGTGGGTAGGCCTAGCGCCCGCGACAGGATATGCCCCAAAACACAACGTGGACATATCACAGAAAACAGAGCTGTTTTTAGCAAAGTGACTACCTGTAGATTTTGGCCTCTAGCTCAGCCGCCACCTAGGGAAACCTACCAAACCTGTACATTTCTGAAAACTAGAGACCTAGGGGAATCCAAGGTGGGGTGACTGGCGGGGCTCGGACCTGGTTCTGTTACCCAGAATCCTTTGCAAACCTAAAAAATTGGCTAAAAAAACACATGTTCCTCACATTTCTGTGGCAGAAAGTTCTGGAATCTGAGAGGAGCCACAAATTTCCTTCCACCCAGCGTTCCCACACGTCTCCAGATAAAAATGATACCTCACTTGCGTGGGTAGGCCTAGCGCCCGCGACAGGATATGCCCCAAAACACAACGTGGACATATCACAGAAAACAGAGCTGTTTTTAGCAAAGTGACTACCTGTAGATTTTGGCCTCTAGCTCAGCCGCCACCTAGGGAAACCTACCAAACCTGTACATTTCTGAAAACTAGAGACCTAGGGGAATCCAAGGTGGGGTGACTGGCGGGGCTCGGACCTGGTTCTGTTACCCAGAATCCTTTGCAAACCTAAAAAATTGGCTAAAAAAACACATGTTCCTCACATTTCTGTTGCAGAAAGTTCTGGAATCTGAGAGGAGCCACAAATTTCCTTCCGCCCAGCATTCCCCCACGTCTCCCGATAAAAATGATACCTCACTTGCGTGGGTAGGCCTAGCGCCCGCGACAAGATATGCCCCAAAACACAACGTGGACATATCACAGAAAACAGAGCTGTTTTTAGCAAAGTGACTACCTGTAGATTTTGGCCTCTAGCTCAGCCGCCACCTAGGGAAACCTACCAAACCTGTACATTTCTGAAAACTAGAGACCTAGGGGAATCCAAGGAGGGGTGACTGGCGGGGCTCGGACCTGGTTCTGTTACCCAGAATCCTTTGCAAACCTAAAAAATTGGCTAAAAAAACACATGTTCCTCACATTTCTGTGGCAGAAAGTTCTGGAATCTGAGAGGAGCCACAAATTTCCTTCCACCCAGCGTTCCCCCACGTCTCCCGATAAAAATGATACCTCACTTGCATGGGTAGGCCTAGCGCCCGCGACAGGATATGCCCCAAAACACAACGTGGACATATCACAGAAAACAGAGCTGTTTTTAGCAAAGTGACTACCTGTAGATTTTGGCCTCTAGCTCAGCCGCCACCTAGGGAAACCTACCAAACCTGTACATTTCTGAAAACTAGAGACCTAGGGGAATCCAAGGAGGGGTGACTGGCGGGGCTCGGACCTGGTTCTGTTACCCAGAATCCTTTGCAAACCTCAAAAATTGGCTAAAAAAACACATGTTCCTCACATTTCTGTGGCAGAAAGTTCTGGAATCTGAGAGGAGCCACAAATTTCCTTCCACCCAGCGTTCCCCCACGTCTCCCGATAAAAATGATACCTCACTTGCGTGGGTAGGCCTAGCGCCCGCGACAGGATATGCCCCAAAACACAACGTGGACATATCACAGAAAACAGAGCTGTTTTTAGCAAAGTGACTACCTGTAGATTTTGGCCTCTAGCTCAGCCGCCACCTAGGGAAACCTACCAAACCTGTACATTTCTGAAAACTAGAGACCTAGGGGAATCCAAGGAATGGTGACTGGCGGGGCTCGGACCTGGTTCTGTTACCCAGAATCCTTTGCAAACCTCAAAAATTGGCTAAAAAAACACATGTTCCTCACATTTCTGTGGCAGAAAGTTCTGGAATCTGAGAGGAGCCACAAATTTCCTTCCACCCAGCGTTCCCCCACGTCTCCCGATAAAAATGATACCTCACTTGCGTGGGTAGGCCTAGCGCCCGCGACAGGATATGCCCCAAAACACAACGTGGACATATCACAGAAAACAGAGCTGTTTTTAGCAAAGTGACTACCTGTAGATTTTGGCCTCTAGCTCAGCCGCCACCTAGGGAAACCTACCAAACCTGTACATTTCTGAAAACTAGAGACCTAGGGGAATCCAAGGTGGGGTGACTGGCGGGGCTCGGACCTGGTTCTGTTACCCAGAATCCTTTGCAAACCTAAAAAATTGGCTAAAAAAACACATGTTCCTCACATTTCTGTTGCAGAAAGTTCTGGAATCTGAGAGGAGCCACAAATTTCCTTCCACCCAGCGTTCCCCCACGTCTCCCGATAAAAATGATACCTCACTTGCGTGGGTAGGCCTAGCGCCCGCGACAAGATATGCCCCAAAACACAACGTGGACATATCACAGAAAACAGAACTGTTTTTAGCAAAGTGACTACCTGTAGATTTTGGCCTCTAGCTCAGCCGCCACCTAGGGAAACCTACCAAACCTGTACATTTCTGAAAACTAGAGACCTAGGGGAATCCAAGGAGGGGTGACTGGCGGGGCTCGGACCTGGTTCTGTTACCCAGAATCCTTTGCAAACCTAAAAAATTGGCTAAAAAAACACATGTTCCTCACATTTCTGTGGCAGAAAGTTCTGGAATCTGAGAGGAGCCACAAATTTCCTTCCACCCAGCGTTCCCCCACGTCTCCCGATAAAAATGATACCTCACTTGCGTGGGTAGGCCTAGCGCCCGCGACAGGATATGCCCCAAAACACAACGTGGACATATCACAGAAAACAGAGCTGTTTTTAGCAAAGTGACTACCTGTAGATTTTGGCCTCTAGCTCAGCCGCCACCTAGGGAAACCTACCAAACCTGTACATTTCTGAAAACTAGAGACCGAGGGGAATCCAAGGAGGGGTGACTGGCGGGGCTCGGACCTGGTTCTGTTACCCAGAATCCTTTGCAAACCTCAAAAATTGGCTAAAAAAACACATGTTCCTCACATTTCTGTGGCAGAAAGTTCTGGAATCTGAGAGGAGCCACAAATTTCCTTCCACCCAGCGTTCCCCCACGTCTCCCGATAAAAATGATACCTCACTTGCATGGGTAGGCCTAGCGCCCGCGACAGGATATGCCCCAAAACACAACGTGGACATATCACAGAAAACAGAGCTGTTTTTAGCAAAGTGACTACCTGTAGATTTTGGCCTCTAGCTCAGCCGCCACCTAGGGAAACCTACCAAACCTGTACATTTCTGAAAACTAGAGACCATGGGGAATCCAAGGTGGGGTGACTGGCGGGGCTCGGACCTGGTTCTGTTACCCAGAATCCTTTGCAAACCTAAAAAATTGGCTAAAAAAACACATGTTCCTCACATTTCTGTTGCAGAAAGTTCTGGAATCTGAGAGGAGCCACAAATTTCCTTCCACCCAGCGTTCCCCCACGTCTCCCGATAAAAATGATACCTCACTTGCGTGGGTAGGCCTAGCGCCCGCGACAAGATATGCCCCAAAACACAACGTGGACATATCACAGAAAACAGAGCTGTTTTTAGCAAAGTGACTACCTGTAGATTTTGGCCTCTAGCTCAGCCGCCACCTAGGGAAACCTACCAAACCTGTACATTTCTGAAAACTAGAGACCTAGGGGAATCCAAGGAGGGGTGACTGGCGGGGCTCGGACCTGGTTCTGTTACCCAGAATCCTTTGCAAACCTAAAAAATTGGCTAAAAAAACACATGTTCCTCACATTTCTGTGGCAGAAAGTTCTGGAATCTGAGAGGAGCCACAAATTTCCTTCCACCCAGCGTTCCCCCACGTCTCCCGATAAAAATGATACCTCACTTGCGTGGGTAGGCCTAGCGCCCGCGACAGGATATGCCCCAAAACACAACATGGACATATCACAGAAAACAGAGCTGTTTTTAGCAAAGTGACTACCTGTAGATTTTGGCCTCTAGCTCAGCCGCCACCTAGGGAAACCTACCAAACCTGTACATTTCTGAAAACTAGAGACCTAGGGGAATCCAAGGAGGGGTGACTGGCGGGGCTCGGACCTGGTTCTGTTACCCAGAATCCTTTGCAAACCTAAAAAATTGGCTAAAAAAACACATGTTCCTCACATTTCTGTGGCAGAAAGTTCTGGAATCTGAGAGGAGCCACAAATTTCCTTCCACCCAGCGTTCCCCCACGTCTCCCGATAAAAATGATACCTCACTTGCGTGGGTAGGCCTAGCGCCCGCGACAGGAAACGCCCCAAAGCGCAACGTGGACACAACCAAAATTTTTGAAGAAAACAGTGCCTACCTGTGGATTTTGGCCTGTAGCTCAGCCGGCACCTAGGGAAACCTACCAAACCTGTGCATTTCTGAAAACTAGAGACCTAGGGGAATCCAAGGAGGGGTGACTTGCGGGGCTCGGACCAGGTTTTGTTACCCAGAATCCTTTGCAAACCTCAAAATTTGGCCAAAAAAACACTTTTTCCTCTCATTTCTGTGGCAGAAAGTTCTGGAATCTGAGAGGAGCCACAAATTTCCTTCCACCCACCATTCCCCCAAGTCTCCCGATAAAAATGATACCTCACTTGTGTGGGTGGGCCAGGTGCCTGCAACAGAATAAGGCCCAAAACCTGAAGAGATAGAAGGGAGAGGTATTTTTGCAATATATCATTTTGATGTGTGCACATACGTCCGTGATGTGCCAAACACTAAAATAGTGAAAAGAAACACACTTAGGTTATGTGAAGAAGACCCCTCACCCACCAACCAAGTTGGTGGCATGCTTCATCATCGGGGTCCCACCCGAGGCACCTAGCGTGTCACAGGTGTGCTGCGACGCCTGATTACAGCGGAGCAGGTTTTGTCATTTTTTACAACACATACTGGTTGGATTTGGCATGAGGGTGAGTGATGGTTCAGTGGATCAAATTTTATTAACAAGAGATTTCACAAAAATGAAATGCACTGCTAATAACTGAAAGGCAAAAAAGTGAACCAATGACTCACAGCTCGTGAGCTGTAAAGCCGCGACAAGGCACCAACCGCTTTACAGTCCATTCACACACCTTTCATACATGACACGCACAAGACCATTCACACCGCCAGCCACGGGCCCAGCACATTACAACACTCACATCGACAGACCGCGCCACTCAAGGGCCCATCACTTACATACGCCCACATGCCTGATACAAGAATCACACCAGCTGATGGGAGAGTGGACTGCTGTTTGGCTGGCACCGCCAGCCAAGCGCCACCCCACGCACACCGCCAGCCAAGCGCCACCCCACGCACACCGCCAGCCAAGCGCCACCCCACGCACACCGCAATCACTTTTTTTAATTTATAAACAACAAATAAACTACTAATTATAAAATAGGCACTAAACTACAAACACAAAACCTCAAACTAAATACACGACAGATGCCAACCGTGAAACATATGAAAATATAAAACAGACAGCTTACGCTCACGGTATTTCCCAAAAGTTTTTCCTTGTGTGGTAACTTCTAAAACAGCTGGGCACACACAGCCCAGGCTTTGAAGGGCATTCGGGGCAGTACATCCGGCTCTCCCTCCGGATTGATCTCCGGGCACATACTCTACATTTCTTTGTGGGCATGTCTTTTTTGGGAGTGGGAGGAATGTGATCTGGAAAGTGCCGATCTTTCAATCTAGCCACATCCTCCACCACTTCTACTCTAGGAACTCTTGCCGGTTCCACCACAATAAGGCTTTCTATCACCGACTCCTGAAATTTAACAAAAGTCATCCTTGACTCAGGTGAACAATCCTTGTATACAATAAAGGCATTAAAAGTTGCCAAATGAAATAAATGTAGGGCCAACTTTTTATACCACACATACGACTTACGAAGAGCAGTGTAAGGTTCCAACCTCTGATCTACTCTATCAACACCACCCATGTGCCTATTGTAGTCCAAAATGCACGCAGGTTTGCGCACTTCCGCAACCTGACCCCAAACAGCCACAGGGGAAGTACTCTCATCGTGGATGGTCGATAGCATGTACACATCCCTCCTGTCTGAAAATTTCATAGCTAACAGCTCATTATTCCGCAAGGCACTGCACTGTCCCCTCTCAAGTTTTTTACAGACAAGCTCCCTTGGATAGCCTTTGCGGTTAGAACGGATTGTGCCACAAGCAACAGTGTCCACCCTAAACAACTCCTTGAACAACTGCACTCCAGTGTAGAAATTATCTACGTACAAATGGTGACCTTTGTTAAACAGCCGTCTAGCAAGTTCCCACACAATTTTTCCGCTAACTCCAAAAGTGGCCGGACAACCAGGAGGGTCAATACTGGAATCCCTACCAGTGTAGACCCGGAAATTATAAACATATCCTGTACTGCTTTCTGACAGCAGATACAATTTAATCCCATACCGTGCCCTCTTACTAGGGATGTACTGCTTAAAAACTAAACGCCCCTTGAAAAGGACCAAAGACTCGTCCACACTTATCTCTTTGCCTGGAACATAGACCTCTGAAAACCGATCCACAAAATGATCAAGGACAGGCCTAATCTTAAAAAGGCGGTCACAATCAGGGTGATCTCGTGGCAAGGCTAAAGCATTGTCTACAAAATGCAGCATACGAAGAAGAAGCAAATACCGATTACGTGTCATAGTTGCAGGAAATATAGCAGTTGCCATCAAGGGACTAGTAGACCAATAAGAAGCCAGTGACGGCTTCCTGATCAACCCCATCAAAAAAGTCAAACCTAAAAACCTTTTCATCTCTTCCAGATATGTGGGAACCCAATGAGTAGCTCTAGACTGAGGCTTAAGTCTGGCAGCGTTGTCCCGCAAATATTGCTCTGCATACACATTTGTCTGCTCCACAATCTCTTCCAAAAATACATCGTCCATAAACAAGTGAAAGAATTGGACAGGCAGAAAGTTTTCCGTATTAACTCTACACCCTGGGAGACCAGTAAATGCAGGTAACTGTGGCTGCTCCATGTTTGGGGCAATCCAGGTGTCAGGTCTTCCAATGGGAAACCCTGCAGCCCCAGGCTGCTGCACTCTTGGCACATCAATGTCCTCCTCTAACACAGGCCCTTCATCTGCACTGAGAGTAGCTTCCTCATCAGAAGAATGCTCTTGGACAGAAAACTCACTTCCAGAATCTCCTGCTTCCTCCTCTGCCTCAGATGCAGAGTCAGTGTCGTAATCATGGTCTGAAGACGACTCAAAGAGCATGCGAACAACCTGCTGAGCGGTCACTTTGCGGCTAGCCATGATCCTAACAACAAATGGATTGCCAACAACAACTAGCACTAAAATAAGTAATGAACAAAGTGTAGCTTTATCACAAAGAGTTATGTACTACAAAAAACTATACCACACAGTTGCCTGAAATAGCTACTCACCAAGCAACTACTCTGCAATCACCAATGATATCCCACTAAAAAGAAAAAAGAAAAAAGCAATTTAGACATATGACAACACAAACACCACTGTGCTCAAATCTAAGGACAATGTCAAACACACAATACTGCATTTAGTACACCACCTACAAACATGTCAACAATACTCCTTTGGAGTAAATTGCGTTCACTTACCTAAAACATGCAACTATGCAAACCACTGGACAACTACTGCCAAAACCTCAAAGATCCACAGCAAAGGAAGCAAAAGCGTTGAACTAGAAGAAAAAGAAGAAATAAATTGTTATAATCACAAATACAAATACTTTGCCAGTTGACAAACACCCCACCACCAAGAACTTAGAAGTTGTCCCTGGTACCTAAGTGGATCCTGCCCCCCTCGGGGTAGATGGGCGTAAAAGAATTGGCCAATCGGACCCCAAGGGGGGCAGAAATGGGCAACAC
Source organism: Pleurodeles waltl (assembly GCF_031143425.1). Lineage (NCBI taxonomy): Eukaryota > Metazoa > Chordata > Amphibia > Caudata > Salamandridae > Pleurodeles > Pleurodeles waltl. The sequence goes on along the minus strand of NC_090438.1, from coordinate 235,486,974 downwards.
CTCTGTGCCCCCTTTCAGGGGGCGACCCTTCCCCAAGGGGTCGCCCCCAAAAACACACACAAAAAACGATATCCCTGGTGTCTAGTGGTTTTCGCCCCCCCCTGGGGGCAGATCCGCCGAAAAAACGGCCGATCTGCCCCCAGGGGGGGGGCGAAATACAAATAAAAATTGCCCCGGGGGGGGGGGGCGACCCTTGCCCAAGGGGTCGCCCCCAAAAACAAACATAAAAAAATATATCCCTGGTGTCTAGTGGTTTTCGCCCCCCCCTGGGGGCAGATCCGCCGAAAAATCGGCGAATCTGCCCCCAGGGGGGGGCGAAATACAAATAAAAATTGCCCCCGGGGGGGGGGCGACCCTTGCCCAAGGGGTCGCCCCCAAAAACACACACAAAAAACGATATCCCTGGTGTCTAGTGGTTTTCGCCCCCCCCTGGGGGCAGATCCGCCGAAAAAACGGCCGATCTGCCCCCAGGGGGGGGCGAAATACAAATAAAAATTGCCCCCGGGGGGGGCGACCCTTGCCCAAGGGGTCGCCCCCAAAAACAAACATAAAACAATACATCCCTGGTGTCTAGTGGTTTTCGCCCCCCCCCTGGGAGCAGATCCGCCGAAAAAACGGCCGATCTGCCCCCAGGGGGGGGGCGAAATCCAAATAAAAATTGCCCCCGGGGGGGGCGACCCTTGCCCAAGGGGTCGCCCCCAAATTTAGTCAAACAGAAAATCCCTGGTGGCTAGTGGAGATTCCTGCTCCACGATCGCGGGCCCTGCCCGCGATCGTGGAGCAGGAATCTTGAGAAAACAGACACAGGGGGAAAGGAAAAACCCTTTCCTTTCCCCCCATGTCTGTTTTCTCAAACCCCCCGCCCCCCAAAAACGGAGAGGACTCACCTTAGAGCTCCTGCTCCGAAGACGCGCTGGAAGCAAATGGCTTCCAGCGCGCCGGCAACACTCGATGACGTCAGCGCGCTGAGCGCGCGCTGACGTCATCGGATTGCCGTGGGGGGGGGCGGGGGTGGAAGGGGAAGGTCTTCCCCTTCCATCCCCGCCTGGGGGGGGAAGGGGGGTGCACGGGGGGCGCGCTAGCGCGCCCCCAAGTTCCCCTGTGCCATGGACGAGATGATCTCGTCCAAGGCACAGGGGAACTGTAGCCTTGGACGAGATCATCTCGTCCAAGGCACAGAACAGGTTAAACCCTTGCAAACTACACAGTCTGTACATGGACCCTCATTAACAGGTATTTGGTTCAGAGCAGCATAGCAAGTCTCTTGCTTGTGCTAAGCTATTCCAAAGTGAAAGGTCAGAAATACAACGTATTTATACAATACAGTGCATTCCTGTATTTTCCCACTGTGCGGGAGCCATTTCCACTGCCTAGCATCAATGCAGGAACCCTTGCACCTTGGTGCAAGGTTGCCTGTTTTATTGGAAGTTTTGTTTGTTTTTGTGCAGGGAGGAGCACCTTCCGGCACTAGACAACCATAGAGGTGTTTTCCTCTTTCTATATGTGCTGTGAAATGCAGCACACATGGAAAAAGGAAAAACTAGGAGAAATCAAAATATTTCTCCTTGTAACGCCTGCCTTGGGGAAGATGTAAGGTATTGGCACATCCCCAGGTTTACAGGCTCTAATAAATTTGATGTAGTGTAAAAATCCCTGGGTGTTGCCTGGGAAAACCCACAGAAACGCCCATGAAACACCTCCCTGCCACAAAGTAAGGTAATGCAGCAACCTTTACTGCTTGGCCTTACTCCGTATCTATGAGGCTATTCTCAGCCATGCAAGGTGGCATTGCCTGCCCTTATAGACTTGATTTTGTAGTTTGTACAGTTGGAGCATCATAAAAAGAGACGCTCCAGCAGCACACAGGGATCAGAAATATGCTCCATGTTGTCTTGGAACCCTACTCATTCAGAGTGTTTCACAGTCTCATCAAGAGCATTAAGCACTATGCTGAACCACCATGTGAATATGTGGATGGGCTCCCTCAAACATACCAAGGCATTGAGTTTATGCTTGGTCTGCACATAAGGAACTGAGTTCCTCTTTAATACAGGGAAAGAGGGCTGAGGGACATGGAGATATCATAAAAATGTGCCACTCTCTGCCAAATGGTTTCCTATAGAGGTTACCTAACCTCAGATGTAAGGGGGGTACGTGATGTGCACTGAAGGATTACATGGATGTGCCCTCTATTACCACCAATGTAGCTCAGTCTGTTAGTACACGTACATACCCTTTCGGCTTCAGTACATTAAAGACACCAGCCTGTATATGAAATCCATTTTAATCTAACTTTTCCATGTGCCTCAGAGGAAGCACAGACTTGGAGGTACCCTAACCAGACTCAAACTCAGAGGGCCAGGTGTAACTTGGCATAGCCCACTCCCCTGACTGAGCATGATCACATAGAACTCTGCTCTGTACACTGCCCCGAGAAGGTCACAAGAAACACCTTAACCCAAAGGGCCATGTGAATCTCCACTTGTGCTTCATTCAGACAGGAGAGGGTCAGGCGAAACTCCGTACCATCCATTAGTGTCCTGGCAGAAGAGTGCCGCTCCCCTACCATCAGTGAATCCCCAGTGGGCCTCTGCCCTGCCTCAAGAGAGCCAGGCAGAAGTCTGCATCATGAAGAGTCCAGGGATGAGAGAAACTTTATACCACCTCCTGCTATAGAGCATAGGGCACCTGCCCTTGCACGTGATGGAACATTGCAGAGCCCCCTAGCATGAGGGACGGGTTCAACAATACACCGTCCGGTGCACTGGCAGGAAGTGCTCTGCATCATCCACAAGCCGTGCCCTCTATCCTGGCTGGAGAATGAACTCCACATCATCCAGGGCCTACCACAAAGCCCCAGTGCCTACCCACAATTTCCCTGTTCACACTGGGAGTGGATTGATACCCAGCGAACAAGGCACGGCTAAAGAACTAACAACATGTGTTTACCTATATTGCTTTTGTATTTTACTCTTTGTTCCGACACCTGTGAAAATGGCAGTGCTGGCACTTGGAAAACTAATAAATTTCATTCAATGCATCTTTCAACCCGCAAGTCACGTGTCAAGAAGAGGGTGTGTGCCTTCCGCTTCCCCATTCATACCCTGCTGGGCTGTATGATCGTCTGCAAACACCGACTCCAGTGCCACTGCAATGGCATTGTAGCGCTAAGGGCAGTCCGGAGTCAACATGAAACTGACCATTTCCAAAATAATTTATATTAAGAAAAAAAAGATCTTTCCTCTGGCAGAATTAGTGTAATTGGCATCTGTAAACCACCCCTACCTGCTCAGGAGGGCAGACAGGTGACACTTTTTTTTTTCAGTTGAGGAGGGTAATCAAGAATAAAAGGATTACAAAACCAACACTTCTCTGACTAGAACACATTTTCAGAAGTGACGTTTCAAATAGCTGGAGGTTCTGATGAAAATTGAACAAACCCAGACTTCTGTGGACCCAGAACTGTCTTCTTGCACTCATTAAGGCCGGGTGGCTATACAGTGTGGGGGCACTGTTTGAGTCTGTTTCTTTGTATTATAGCATATAGTGTTCTGACCCAAGGCAAAGGGAACAGTTTACAGTGACCCTGGGAGCATCGGAAGCACAGTGGGCTCCAAATAAGGGTGGTAGCAAAGTGTGTGTGTCTATGGAGGGTAGGAGCATAAGTTAGATGAATTGGGGAGTTTTACAAGCATTGTGCAGAGCATACCCACTTGCAAATAACTGTGTTCTGCTTTGTGCAGAACCCTGTATTTTAACCCAAGCATTTAAAACATGAGGTGTCGAGGATGTAAACACTGTTCTGAGGGCCTAGTGAGGCCGATTGCAAACCGCAGGGCATCATTAGGAGGTGTGGGAGAGGGCAATGGCCAGAGGGAGGTTATTAGACAGCACCTACACATTTTTCCTCATCTCTAATTCAAAGCACCTAGCTGTCTATTCATTTGATGAATCGAAAATTTGGTGAAAGGAGAGCACCAACAACAGCAGGCAGCTCTCACATTCCTAAGGCCAGTAGCTCTGTCGCTACTATATACTTCCTTCAATTGTAGAAGTAGGAGCGAAGCAGCAGGTGCAAACATTACACTTTAATCACAATTACAACTTTAAAAAAAAAACAACAACAAGCACTAGAGTGGCATTACTTTTAGCAGGTTAAATCAGATTACACTGTGCCTACTGCTGGGCATTGCTTTAAAACCATTGGAATGGTATCCCCTACTGATGTGTTTCGTTGGTTGTCAGCCACCACTACAACTCCCAGAATGCAATAGACTCAAATGAAAAGGCTTAATTTGCCCTTGCTATTCCAGGTCTGACAGACCGGCCTCTGCCTAAAATCTCCACACCCTGATGGGGCTCCCGTGTTCATGGAAGCGCCACTCCTGCTTCTGGATTCTACCTCAGCTGTGAGCCACACAACACAGCACAAAATAAAATCTTGGACACAACATGGATGCGCTATGAAGTGGATTCTGGTCATAAAATAGTGATTCAAAATAAGTGATTCATCGAAAGTCCTGATCCTGCAAAATGTATTTTTTAATTGTTAAACCACTGTGGTGTCCAGTGTGCATTGCATTAACCTCCCACACACAGTTCATTAAATAGCTCAAGCCAATGTATAAGCATTATGCCATCCAACCTCATTAGACTGCTCACTCTTCTCCCTTTATGCCTAACTCCACTTAAACCACTCACTATGCATCACCAACAAAGATCATAGTATACTTGCGTCAAGCCTGCGTTTCAAACACCCAACTTAAGAAAAAGTGTGAAACTGTCAGATAAACTGGTTGTTCTACAAGAGCACGGAGCCTGTGCTTGTTTGCTTTTTTTAAATTTTACTGCGGATTCGCAGAAAAATGTAAAAATTAAAAAAGTCATTTTTGACCCTCCCCTTCTTGCCTTTTTTTAATGCTTTTTCGGGTGAGTCTGAGTACCAAGAAGGCTGTCAGCACTTCCTGGATAAAATGCTGGCAGTCAACCAGATCTTACTATGAGATCTGTGCTTAGACTCCACCCAGATTTTTTTTTGATTACTAACTTCAAAACTATTGAATAGATTTACACCAAATTACAAAATGTGTTCGAGAACTAGCTTTTATGTCAAATTTTGATAATTCCATCCAGCGGTTCAGTCTGTAGCTGTGTCTAAAATTCCTATGGCAAATTACATGGAGAAAACATGTTTTGGGACCCCCCCCCCCTTTTTCTGAGTCCCTGCATGATGAATCAACCCAAAACCTTCAAGACAGCAGCTGAAGCGAGTTCCAAGCTAGTTTTGAAAATTTTGTAAAGGTTCTCAAACGGCACCTAGGTTACCAGAATCATGGGATTTCACAAACTTTGTGGAGGCACACCTACCTGCAAAGCGCAGTGGTGCACTTTATGGAGAGCACTGTACTGTAACCAGAGCATTTAAATCATGATGTGCTACCCCCAGTGCACAGGAAAACAACTTAAAGGTTTGCTCCTGCATGCAGGGAGCAGAATTTTTAGCTCCTCCCTCCGTGTAGGAGCAATGCTGGCTGCTGCTGGAATTAGAGAGCTAGTAGGGACTGTAGCAGCATTGAGGCTCCACCTGCAGGCCCCAGTAGTCTAACTGGGAGTGAGTTACTTCTTGCCATCATCTATTGAGTTCACAGCTCATTGTTCTCCCTTTTAACTACGAGTATGCAAAGTTACCTTGAAGCCCCGTCCTTTTGACCCCATCACATATACATTAGTGGTATGCAACTTCTTCTCATCTTTTTGCTTGATAATGGACAGCTATCAAAATGCCCCCTCAGCAGATTTATCTTCAATTTTGGAGATGCATACTTAATGCAGAGGAATATGAGAACGTCTCCACCAAATAAAGAAGCACTTACCACGTATATGTAAGAGGAAGTAACCTTGTTTGATAAAGACTCAACTGTTTGTAGTCTTGTCGTCTTCTCTACAGGAGGAGTCATGTTATTGCAGAATTCTTTATAAAGATGCCCAAGGAACAAACCTCAGGGTCCTTTGCGCAGCTGTAGTGTGGAATATGCACTGTGCATTTCCCCCAAAAGGTAGCACTTACTAATTAGCCATTAGAAAGTACTCCAGTTGGGTAGACATTTTATGCAAAACTGTGGCCTCTTCTTGGATGAATAAGCAGGTGAGGATCCATTCTGGAACAGATGCTCATTTCAGAGGAATTAAACCTCAATCAAATACAAATATGAACAAAGCAGATGTCCCAGTTGAAGCTCTGCTTCCAGGCCCTATGGCCAAACCCCTCCACACACAGCCGAAAGGTGTGTGTGACACTTGGTTGGATGCCTACGGGGTGGCCGCATAGCCTGGGTGCAGGCCAGTCTCTGTGGCCAACCCCTACCAAGCACAGCCCAAAGGCATGGGTGACTCAGGGTTTGATGCCTATGAGGGATTGGAACAGGGTTTGGCCTACAGCTAGACCCAGCAGCCAAACCCTACATCACACAGCCAAAAGCTGTGCGTCACTCCAAGCCCTGTAGTCAGCCCCCTCTGTGCATGGCCAAAGACGAGCATAGCATGGAGTTAGATGCCTATGGGCGGTTTGCTTCAGTTTTAGTTATCTTAGGGCATGGATTATAGTCACTTGAAATAACTAATTATAACAGCTGAATTTCTATGGTTCTCACCATGAAAATTCAAAACCAAAGTATAAAGTTCCTGTAACCTTTGTTTTTTTAGTGAATTTCTAAGGTTTATTTAAATACTAATTCCTGAGTATAACATCCCTGTAAGCTTTATTTTTTTTTCAAAATATATATATAGTTGCACAGTTTTCTGATCAATAAGTTTATAGCCATAAAAGGTGTCATCAGTAATATAAAATGTGGAGAAACTAGCTGCACATGGCGAAGGCAAAAGTTATAGTCATCATTGTGTTTCTAGCAAGGTATAGTTACCCTAGGGCACGAGTTACAGTTACTTGTAATAAATTACAACTTCTGAATTTCTAAGGTTTTGTGAGAGTAAATTCAGAACCTAAATATAACGTCCCTGTAACTGTTGTTTTTTTCAGTGAATTTCTATGGTTTTTGTTTTGTTTTTTTAGCATGCAGATATAAGAGTATAAGCAGTGCTGTGCATGGCCTTTGGGCATGCACCTAGACCCAAGTTGCACACGGCCTTCTGCCATGCACAGCATAAGTGTAGATACAGTGGGTGGGTTTTCTTTCAATTTTTCTCTGGATTCATGAATCCTCAAGTGGATTTGCGAATCTGGGATCCGTGGATCATTCAGTGGATCTGCGGAACTGTATATTGGCCAAAAAAAAGAGTTAGGCTATTTTTGCCCACGTGCTGTCCCTGACCCCTCTCTGATGTGTTTTTTCTCTCTTCTTTTCCCTCCCCGAGCTGATGAGACAAGCAAAATGGTGGCTGCAACTTTTCTGCTATATTCTTTGGCCTTAAATTACTCTGAAATTACTGAACGGGTTTACAGAAAAACACAAAAAAGGTTATCTGCGGACGGAATCTAGCTGTGTGCCAAACTTGGTGTAATTCTGTTCAGTGGTTTGAGCTGTAGGCATGTCTAAAAGTACTGTGGAAAAATGAATCGGGAAAATGCTTTTTGCGACCCTCCCTTTTTCTTGGCCCCCACGTCACAGATCACCTGGAAACTTTTAAGACACAAGCTGAACTTAGCAAAGTAAAAACTACACCAAAAGTTCGTAAAGATGCATCAAGTATGCCAAAGTAATTATGAAAAACAAACATTTTTTTTTCTATTTTTCTATAGAAACTAGGTCCTAACTATAACTACCTTGTGGTGACAAGTGTATATATATATATATGTATATATATATATATATATATTACACACTTCTCTTCCGTCTTCAGGTCGATGAAGGCGGCAACGCCGAAACGCGTCCCTGTAGGTGAATAAACATGATTGAATTCGTTGTGGCTGTGGAGTGCTGCCTTTTTCCTATATCCACGGAAGAGAAGTGTGTAATATAATACGCGATGGCGTGCGTATGAGGAATAGCACCGTTGACGTTCAGGTGCCGAAAGGGAACGCCACAAGTGGAGTGTTTTATATATATATATATATATATATATATATATATATATATATACACACACACACATATATTCCCATTCCCATTTTATTATTGAAAAAGGCAAGGATGCTGTAGAGTTTGCTCTCCAGCCTACTTGTTTGTCATGATGTGTACAGGCCATTCCACTTGGCCTTGAATAGTGCATTTATAATCAACACACATAAAAGACAGACTTTATTATCGTCCCTAATCCACTGTGATAAAGTGTGAAAAAAAATTCTTTTTTTGGAAATGTGTAATATAATCTGTTTTATTATTGCTATACTGACAATCTTAACACTTGTTAAATATCCGGAAGCTCTTATTTTCATTCAACACACGTTGCTTTCAGTCAATTCAAGACTATTCTTCACTAATTCATCTGTCATTGATCTGGCTCACCTAAAGGTTATTTTTGGTCTGTAGAAAATCGTCTCCATGATTGGGAGGGTCATTTTTAATTGAATACCAATATTTCTGGATTATATTTCTGAACACACCTTTCTCTTTACAAAATAACATAAGCAGTCTCACCTGATAACCTTTGAATGTATTCTTGTTGCTGTTTCTATTGAATAGAAGTTCTCCCTTATTTTTTGATTGGCTTTATTGCGTCCTCATTTTATGATTTCTTTCTTGTACCCTCTATTTTTAAATCCGTTGCTCATCTCTTATTGTGCCTTTTCTTCTTCTTTAACCTCAGTACAATTTTTACTCAGACAGTGGCATTCCCTCTATAGGATGCTGCCTTTAATGTTCTCAGTGTGAAAGCTACTTGCACGCAAAGTAGTATCCCCTGATGTTAACTATTGAACAGTTTTGCTTTAAATTTTACATTCTTTATATAAACAGCAAAATTCAAGAAATTAATGTCTGAATTGCTGATAGTACTGGTAAAATGCTAATTTAAACTACTGCATTAATCTTGTGAACAAAATCAGTAGCACTTTTAGACGTCCTTCCCAAATGATAAAAAAGTTGCCTATGTACCTTAACCCGACGACAACATGTTCCTGTCATTCCTTGTCATATTTTACTTGTGCACCTGCTCCTCCTATCAGTTGATGCGCTTGATAGCATAACTGTGGGCTAAGCAGGTGCTCATACCAGTACCTCTAATTTGCATAAAACACTTTTTTTCTTCAATACAGGATGTATGAACAAGGCAGGTTCATCCCAGTCAAATAGTTTAGCTTCTGACTTATTCCTTTCTACGGAGCTCAAAATGCTCCACCAGGGCAAGCCTGAAGTTGTATCCACTGAAGTTGATTGAAATTAGACACCTTTGCATTGAGGTCCCACTGACAGCTCTGTGGGACTTCAATTTCCAAAGTTAGCAGAACTTTTCAGAGGCTCTGGAATAGCTTCTCTTGGTCACTTATAAGGCTCCCAGGAACTCAGGACAGTAAATTAGGGGCTAAAACTCCCTCGAGCAGAGGCCGCCAACAAGCCCAGTCTTGGACAAAGTTTGTATTGGTCAACTGGTCTCTTCAGGAAAAAGGCTTCTTTAAGCTTATATTGTCCCTGCAGCCACATAAGAGTTTAGCTAACTGACCCCCAGAGTATACGGACATGAACTGCACAGAAATATATGTGAAAGACTAACTTCTGTTTACATCTTAAATTTGAAAGGAGGAGGTACAGCACAGGTGTCCTGCAGAATACCAGGTTAGATGCAGCTTTACTTTAAGAGAGGTAATAAAGAAGAAATGGAACACTTGCAGTAAAGCAGTATTAAACTAGTAGAGGACCAGTGATGAAAACTTAAATGGAGGTCTGGCGTCGTTCACCCAGCTCTGAAAGCGGAAACATCCACACAAAATGTATCTCTGCACTCCAGTCATCTTTGGCTCTTTCTAAAGTCTCCGGAGTGGACTATTGGGAAACATAGACCCTCATTACAACCCTGGCGGTCGGTGTTAAAGTGGCGGTAGGACCGCCAACAGGCTGGCGGTAAAACAAATAGAATTATGACCGTGGTGGAAACCGGCAACATAGACAGCCACTTTAACACTCCGACCGCCACGGCGGTAGAAACAAATAGCATGGTGTCACCGGCAACAGACAGGCGGAAGACAATGTACCGCCCACATCATTATGAGAGGCCAATCCGCCACCTTTTCCGGGGTGGAACCAACGCTAAAAAAAGCATGGCAGAAACAGGACTTGGAAGGGAAAACGCTCACCTCTACACACCCCACAAGGAACCAGGACACCATGGAGCTCCAAATTCTACCTGCCATTCTCTCCCTGCTCCTCTACCAGGAGCACAACCGACGGCGGCGACCACCACAGTGAGTACTGCACCTACAACACAGGGAGGGGGGAGGGAAAAGTGAGTGACACACATACGCAACACAAAACACCCCCACCCCCACCCTCACACACAAATACATGTTGAAACATTACATTTACACCCCCCAACCCCCTTGGAAGAATGCAAGGACAAAAGGAAATGATTTGAACCATTGTAATGAGTAAAAATCCATTAGTAAAAAAAAAAAGATATATATACACTATTAACAAATATGTACACCAAGATTTCAAGTCCATGTACTGCACCTACATAGTCCGTGGACCACTGGGCCCAAAATGCATGGGCGAGGCCCACACAAGATACCCGATCCAAACGGAGAGAACACTGCTGGGGCATCAGATTGAAATAAAACAGGCACCTCAGGGGGAAGGGAAAGGGGGGCACTTCAGCCAGATGAGTGCATGATGCCAGCTCTACGAGGGGGCTCCATGCCCATTGAGGTATCCTGGGGAGTGCAAAGCCACAGTCTCACAAGTCTCTCCAGTGGGTGGTTTGCCCACTGCTTTATCCTGGGGAGTGCAAAGCCACAGTCTCACAAGACTCTCTATTAGGGGGTTTCCCCACTGCTTTATCCTGTGGAGTGCAAAGCCACAGTCTCTCAAGTGTCTCCAGTGGGTGGTTTGCTCACTGCTTTATCCTGAGAAGTGCAAAGCCACAATCTCACAAGTCTCTCCAGTGGGTGGTTTGCCCACTACTTTATCCTGGGGAGTGCAAAGCCACAGTCTCTCAAGTGTCTCAAGTGGGGGGTGGTTTGCCCACTGCTTTATCCTGGGGAGTGCAAAGCCACAGTCTCTCAAATCTCGCCAGTGGGTGGTTTGCCCACTGATTCATCCTGGGGAGTGCAAAGCCACAGTCTCTCAAGTGGATTTCATTCTCCACTGGTTCTGGAGGGGGCTTTGTGCCCAGAGTGCTTCATCCTGCCAAGGACAGAGGTACTGGATGTCATCCTCTACTGGTTCTGGAGGGGGCTTTGTTCCCAGAGTGCTTCATCCTGCCAAGTACAGAGGTAGTGGATGCCATTCTCCACTGGTTCTAGAGGGGGCTTTGTGCCCAGAGTGCTTCATCCTGCCAAGGACTGAGGTGGTGGATGTCATTCTCCACTGGTTCTGGAGGGGGCTTTTTGCCCAGAGTGCTTGATCCTGCCAAGGACAGAGGTAGTATATGTCATTCTCCACTGGTTCTGGAGGGGGCTTTGTGCCCAGAGTGCTTTATCCTGCCAAGGACAGAGATAGTGGATGTCATTCTCCACTGACGGTGGGACAACATGTAAGCTGTCCAGGCCCCTGGAACTGACCACCAGCCACGTACGTCTGACCACTGGGGATGGCAGCCATGTCTGCGGTGGTGCCTCTGGCACAGGATGTGGCGTGGCCACTGGCGTTCCTGGCGTCGGCCTCAGTGGCGGCAGTGCTTGCGGTGCTCATTGAGCAGTGGTGCAGGTGGCTGGCTCTGTGAGCGTGCTACAGGCGGCGGTGTCCTGGGTGGTGGTGCTGGTGGTTGGCTCAGTGAGCATTCTGCTGGCAGCTGTGTCCTGGGCGGCGGTGCTGGTGGCTGGCTCTGTGAGCGTGCTGCTGGCGGCGGTGTCCTGGGCGGCGGTGCTGGTGGCTTGCTCAGTGAGCGTGCTGTTGGCGGCAGTGTCCTGGGCGGCGGTGCCCGTGGCGGCGGTGCATGTGGCGGTGCCAGTGGTGGTGTTGCCTACTGTGCATGTTGGTGGCGACTTCCCTTTCTTCCTCTGGCCCTTCCCCACCTTGGATGGTGGCGCAGCTGTCTTGCCACTCACAAATGTAGTCCTGGGAGAGCCCTTGGTTGCAGGTGTTTTGGCCTTCTCCCTCCAGGCTGTGGCCAACTTCTTTACTTTTTGAGGTGGAGGAATGTCCTTGTGCTGGCTTCTTGGCACACTGGCTGCCCTGCTGCTTGGCACACTCCAGAAGCCGGTTACTGCTGGCACCACTGATCCCGGTGATGTGGTGGCTGAGGTGCTGGGTTGGAACCTGGACAGGTGGGCCCTAGGGGACGGAAGGGGTGGGGGAGGGGTAGGGAGAAGGTCAAGGCTTGACAGGAAAAGTTTTTTAGACACACTGGGGCGGGAAGATGGAGGGGTTTGGGAGTGGAGGAAGAGGTAGTGGTTGTAGGAGGTGTACGTTTGCTGACTTTGGGTGAAGGTGCATGGGCTGGAGGCTGTTGTGAGGTGGATGGCTGTTGGGTGGGTGTGTGACTGCGTTTGTATAGTTTGGGAGAAGGGCTCACAGACACACTGGGAGAGGACACAGGGGATGTTTGAATGGTAGTGGGAGTGGTGAGTGCACGTGAGCGGTGTGTGGTGATGGGTGTGCTGGTGATGGATGTAGTGGCTGAAGATGTAGTGCATGCAGGTGTGAGTGGAGACGTGACAGGGAGGGAGGAGGGAGACATGGAGGAGGGGGACACAGTGGAGGCAGTGGATGTTGGCATGTCTGCATGGGTATGATTCTTGTGTGAGTGCCTGATGGATTTGTGGTGCTTATGTTTGCCTGAGCTACCCTTGTGTTTTGAGGTGTGTGCATGTTGGTCTGATGGTGTGCTTGGGATAGGCTGAGATACTGGGGATTGGGTCTGGGTGGAGGAAGTTGGGGGGGGAGGCTGGAAACAGGGACAATGGCTGCCATCAGTGCTGAGGCCAGAGTCTGAAAAGCTTGCTGTTGGGCTACCTGACCAGAATGAATGCCCTTCAGGTATGCATTGGTCCGTTGCAACTGCCTCTCTACACCCTGGATGGCATTCATAATGGTAGACTGCCCAACAGTGAGGGATCTGAGGAGGTCAACGGCCTCCTCACTGAGGGCAGCAGGGCTGACAGGGGCAGGGGTTGAGGTGCCGGGGCGAAGGAGATGTCCACCCTCCTGGGTGAGCTGCCACGGGATACACGCTGAGGGGCTGCTGGGAGGGCAGTGCTGGTAGGGGGGTGGCGGCTGTACCTGTAGATGCGGTGGGCACAGAGGGGCCTGCCATCGCAAGGGAGCTCCCATCAGAAGAGGAGTCGGTGTTGCTGGTATCAGCTCCTGTCCCTGCCATGGAGCTCCCCTCACCCTCCATCCCACTGGTGAATTTGGAGTCCGTAGTCTTACCCTCCAGGGCCATGTGGGATTCAGCTCCCTCCTGCTCTGGTGGCACACCTCCTCCGCCTGATGAAGCTAATGCACACAAGAACAGGGAAACCACAAAAAGTGGGGGAGGGAAAGAAAGTAGAAAGACATGTTCAGTGCATGCAATACCGCTACCGTTGGTGAACACTACAGACACAGCAGCCCTCTGCACTACGCCATGCACTAAGAGTTCCCTAATTAATCACAGGGCCATGGGGTACAAGGCCTATGCCCGATTGCTGCACACATGGAAGTCACAGGAGCATGACTAGGGGTAGATGGCTCTTACCACTGGTAGGGATGGGGTGCCACTGAGCCTGCCTCACAAATGGTCCTTGCCTGCAAAACGTTGCCCTGGCCTAGGGTAACCCACTGCCCACCTCCCCCACCCAGACACCTCCCATGCGCGCTGAATCAGCTGAATGATAGTGTACTCACCCCCTTGTGGCTGCTGTGATGCCCTCAAGCGCCCATCCAACTCCGGATATGCCACCGCCCGGATCCGGAACATCAGGGGGGTCATGGTGCGACGGGCACCCCTCCCACGTTGGGAGGCCATCCCCAGCTGGGCCTCCGCCATCTTCTTGCTCCAGCGGCGAATGTCCTCCCATCTTTTACGGCAGTGGGTGCTCCATCTGTGGTAGACCCCCAGGGTCCGGACTTCCTAGGCGATGGCACGCCAAATATCCTTCTTCTGGTGGGCGCTGACCTAGAGAAATAGTACAGGGGAAATGGAGAATATATAACTGTCTGGACCGTCACTGTCAATGGCCCACGTTCCCACCGTTGGCCTGAGGCACATACACTCACCGTCGTTTCATGAACGCGTCATTCCCCCCCCTCCCCATTCTCCCATCCACACTATTCCAAACAGGCATTGCCCATACAGCATGCTCACAGTGTACTCACCTGTTTGTCTGGAGGACCGTAGAGTAGCGTGTACTGGGGGAGGACCCCATCCACTAGTTTGTCCAACTCCTCTGAAGTGAAGGCAGGGGCCCTTTCCCCAGACACTGTAGCCATTGTCGCTTCCAGACTGAGGTCACAGCAGCACTTGCAGTGTAGGTCCTCTCCTGTCAAATATCAGGTATCAAGTGAGTGAACAGAGAGAAAATGGCGGTCACGTCCGCGGCGGTGCGTACTGTCACTGCCGGCGTACATCGTCATTGGCTTCTGGGACCCATAGGGTCCAATGTTAACCAATGCATGATTGCACCGCTGTCTTCGACCGCCTACCGCGACGGTGTACAACGCCAGCGCAGTTACCTCATATCCCATTGTCCCACCTTACAGGTCAGGCAGCCCCCATTTCAGGAGGCCACATGGCATTAACGTTAAATGCGTCACACATATCTAGGCCTTGCATACACACTAAGACAGGCACATAGCGGATTAACAAATGTGTGGAATAAAGTTGTGTTTTCGTACCTCAGTGTTGGCTGGCCCTCTACTCGCTCTTCTCATCCATAGAGCACGTCCGCTGAGGCAGGCGAGGAGATGGCGGCATCCTCCGGTGTACAGACCGCTGGTGGACCTGTCGACAATGGAGGAGCGACATGTAATTGTCACCTACAGACTTGACCGTGCCACAATCCATGAACTGTGTGCCCAGTTGGAGCCAGACCTGCTGTCAGTTATCCGCCATCCCACAGGTATCACCCCTCCAGTGCAGGTCCTGTCAGTACTCCATTTCCTGGCAAGTGGGTCTTTTCAAACGACAGTGGCCATAGCATCAGGGATGTCCCAGCCTATGTTCTCCAACGTGTTGTCCAGAGTGTTGTCTGCCCTGCTGAAACACATGCGCAGCTACATAGTTTTTCCTCAGGTGGAGGATTTGCCTACAGTGAAAGGTGACTTCTATGCTTTGGGACATATCCACAGCATCATAGGTGCCATTGATGGGACACATGTGGCCTTGGTCCACCCCCGCTGGAGTGAACAGGTGTACAGAAACCGGAAGAGTTACCATTCGATGAATGTGCAGATGGTGTGTTTGCCGACCATTACATCTCCCATGTGAATGCCAAGTTTCCTGGCTCACTGCATGACGCTTACATTCTGAGGAATAGCAGCATCCCTTATGTGATGGGGCAACTCCAGAGGCACCGTGTGTGGCTATTAGGTGAGGACATGGACCCTATACAGTGTGATTATTTGTCTGGGTCTGGGGTTGTCCCTAAGGGTTAGTGTGTGTCTAACAGTTGTCCCTCGATATTTGCAGGTGACTCTGGCTACCCCAACCTGTCATAGCTACCGACCCCATTGAGGAATCCCAGGACAACGGCAGAGGAACGATACAATGAGGCACATGGGCGAACTAGGAGGGTTATAGAGAGGACCTTCGGCCTCCTGAAGGCTAGGTTCAGGTGCCTCCATATGACAGGTGGTTCCATATTCTATTCACCAAAGAAGGTGTGCCAGATCATTGTGGCCTGCTGTATGCTGCACAACTTGGCTTTGCGACAACAGGTGCCTTTTCTGCGGGAGGATGGTCCTGAAGGAGGTGCTGTGGCAGCTGTGGAGCCTGTGGACAGAGAAGAAGAGGAGGCAGAAGAACAGGATATTGACAACAGAAACAATGTGATTCATCAATACTTCCAGTGAGACACAGGTAAGAAGATATCACTGCCTCCTACATCTGATACAATTGTCCTACCTCTCATCTGTCTGTCACGTTCACCGGGTGTATGGACCGTGATTTGTAACTTTCCCCTTCGATTTCACAGATGTGGGTCCCACTGTGTGACCTCTGCTATGTTTCCTCATGGACTTGAGCTGTGTGACATAGGTATGTTGACAATACAATGGACATTGCTATTTCCCTCAACTATTGCAAATACACATTTGTGACTGACTCCAGATAGTTTTGTGATTTAAGGGTGTTTATTTAAATGCTAAATAGTGGAGGGGGTTGTAAAATGGCCAGGGGTAATGGTGGAGGAATGTCCATGGCAAAGTCCAGTCTATTAGTCTCACAGGTGCATTGTCCAAAGGGGCATAGGAATTGGAGCTGGGGCAGTTTAAGGATGGACAGGGTTACAAAGTGGGACAGAAGGATGACAATCAGGGTGGTCTCATTTCTTGGCGGGGGTCTTGGCATTGTTCTCTGTGTTTGTCCTGGATCTCAGGTACCGCTTGCAGGGTGGGTCTCCATCTGCAGGGGGTGGGGTGCTGGTGTCATGGTCCCATAGCGGTGCCTCCTGTCCACTAGCTCCGGCAGAGGTGGTGGGCAGTTCATCGTCCACGCTAGTGTCAGATGCCCCTTGTTGTGCCACAGTGTCCCTCCTGGTGTTTGTGAGTTCCTTCAGCACCCCTACAATGGTGCCCAGGGTGGTATTGATGGATTTGAGTTCCTCCCTGAACCCCAAATACTGTTCCTCCTGCAGCCACTGGGTCTTCTGAAAATTTGCCAGTAACGTTGCCATCGTCTCCTGGGAATGGTGGTAGGCTCCCATGATGTTGGAGAGGGCCTCGTGGAGTGTGGGTTCCCTGGGCCTGTCCTCCCCCTGTCGCACAGCAGCTCTTCCAGTTCCACTGTGTTACTGGGTCTCTGTTCCCTGAACCGTGTGCCCACTACCACTGCCCCCAATTCCCTGCTGTTCTTGGGGTGGTGGGTAGCCTGGGTTCCCTGTAGTGGTGGACACACTGCTGCTTGACGTGTCCTGGGGACAGAGGTATGGGCCCGCTGGGTGGGTGCTGTGCTGGTGTTTCCAGAAGGGGGAGGCTCTGTTGTGGCTTGTGCCAGTGTGAGGGGAACCGACTGTCCCGAGGTCCCAGACGGGCCGGGCTGGTCATCTAGATCCAGTTTGACAGAGCTGCTGTCATCACTGTGGGCCTCTTCCGTGGATGGAGTGGACATGTCTGGAACCTCTTGTCCGGTGACGTTGGGTAGGGGTCCTGCAGGGGTGTAAAGGCATGATTATTGCATCTGTGTTTGCCATGGTGTGCAATCGGTGGGTGACCCTGTACCCCAGTGCTTGCATTCCTGTGTAGGACCTTGTGTGCTGATTGTTTAGGGGTCTGTGTGGGTATGTGTAGTGTCCATGCATTGGTGATGGGTGTCCCTGCTTTGTTGGTGCATGCAGGGCTTGGTGTTGGGATGTGTGGTTTGTGATAGTGCGACATATGTGAGGAGTTGGAGTGATGGTGGTGAGGGCGAGGATGGGGGTATGTGATAGCATGCATGTAGGGTGGGGGATGTAATAGTTAAGATTTGACTTACCAGAGCCCATTCCTCCTGCTACTCCTGCGAGGCCCTCAGGATGCAGTATAGCCAAGACCTGCTCCTCCCATGTTGTTAGTTGTGTGGGAGGAGGTGGGGGACCGCCGCCAGTCCTCTGAACCGCGATGTGGTGTCTTGAGACCACGGAATGCACCTTCCCCCGTAGGTCATTCCACATCTTCCTGATGTCATCCCTAGTTCTTGGGTGCTGTCCCACTGCGTTAACCCTGTTGATGATTCTGCGCCATAGCTCCATCTTCCTAGCTATGGTGGTGTGCTGCACCTGTGATCCGAATAGCTGTGGCTCTACCCGGATGATTTCCTCCACCATGACCCTGAGCTCCTCCTCAGAAAACCTGGGGTGTCTTTGGGGTGCCATGCGGTGGTGTGGGTGATGTGTGAGGTGGTGTGTGTTGTGATGTGTGGGGTGATGTTTAAGGGTGTGTGGTGTTTTGTGCGTGGATGTGTATGTGTGATGGTGTTGTGTGCCTCTGTATGATCGTGTTGTCTTTGCTGTGCTGTCTCTCTGGCCTTCGTCTAGATTTTTGGTAGTAAGTGTTTGTGGGTGATGTGGGTGGGTGTTTTATATTGTATTGGGTGTGTGGGAGTGGTGTGTGTATGTGTGTCTGGTGTGTGTATTTGGAATTGTCCAATGTGGTTGTGTTTTGTAAATGTGTGTGTAATTTGAGTGTGGCGGTGTGTACCGCCAATGGTTTACAGCGGTTGAAAGACCGCTGCATGGATTCGTGGGTCATGATAGTGTGGGTGTATTCCTGTTGGCGTGACGGTGGAGGTTTTGTTATCGCCAGTTTATCACTGACCTTTGGTGTGGCGGACTTGTGTGGATGTCTAGATTTTGGCAGATTCCGAGCTGTGGGTCGTAATAGCTGTGGCGGTGTGTTGGCGGTCTTCTGCACGGCGGTAAGCAACATTTACCACCAATGTTGTAATGAGGGCCATATTGTTTCCACTACATTGCATACCCAAAGAGTAGGTTTTGGGTCATGCCTTGATCACATTTGGGTGGCTTTCTTGTGTCTCTCATTTCCCTGCTCCTAAAGCAATGACATTCTTCCCTATTTACGTATTTGTCCCTATCAGGATTATTCCGGTCTCATAGAGGTTTGAATAGTAAATAGTGAATGCAGGGCCAGATTTAGGACGGTGTGAACAATGCTGCAGCACCTGGTGCTGCCCTCGGGGGGGCACTGTATTTAAAACAGCTCATAGATTTAAGAGCAGGGCTGCAGAGTTCATTGTGTGTCCACCGGTATTCAGGCAACAATGAAAATGGCAAGATAACTCTGGTGATTAATGTTCCTGCTGGAGGAAGACTAGAGTTTTGTCAAGTGGCAGTTTTGACTCACAAAAAAGAAATTTGGAGGGGTAATGTGCCTTTTGCAAAGAACATATACCATGCAGATTACAGAACTGAGTGAAAATGAACTATGAATATACCTTTAAAAAAATGAAACATGTTAGAGAGGGGCTATGGAGAGATGACAAAAGGTGCTAGTGAGAGAACTCGAGAATAAGGAAGTCATTGGGTGGAGGTGCCAAAAGCAGATTATTGTGCTGGGTGCCACCAGAACTGAAACCAGCACTGAAAAAATGTATTCTTCTCCTGCTAATGTCAGAACTTGCATTGCAGTGCACATGGTGGGCTCTGTTTTTCTGCACTTCTCTTACAATGCTCCTCGTTCTTTCTCTTTTAACCCCCCTGCAGCACCTATCTACCCACCCCGTTTCCTTGGTTATTAATTTTGTCAAATATACAAAACAACTGTTTAGCATCTGCCTGAAAATCATTGCATTGTGCATTTCCTGCAGTCAGTTCTTTAGACTGTGTTGTGAATTTCTAGTCCTCTGTGAGTTTAAGTGCTCCACATGGTTTACTTTTCCTACCATGCCATTTGAAATTTGTCCTTGTTACAGGGACACTTATAACCTGACAAGTGATATAGGGCAAGATTTATGAAAGCCTTTTCAGGCTATTGAGCCGATACACTTGCTAATATTGATGAAAACAATGCCAGTGTACACCATGATATGCGTAAGCATAAAAACAAACTAAATTTACTGTTGTCGAATCAACCTGATGTGACCTTATCAACCCTGAGTCTGAAATATATCGTTAAGCAAGCCCTGAGATCTAGGCCTAAAGCAACTGATAGATCACAGGTGGGGTGGCATGTGGCCTGTTGACAAAAAAGCAAACAGGAAAAACCCAGATCGATCCCTCAGATAGGCATCATGACCACAATGGCTCTAGGAGGGGTGTGCGTTCCCAAAACACCATAAAAGTTTGATGCCATATAAAGTTATGAAGACTTAGCCAACACGCAGCCAATCAGACCACGCAAACACACAACATCCAATGATTATGCGCTCCCCAAGCCAGGCATCTGTACATGTTACCTACTGGCCCACATTATGTTCACGCAAGGTCGAAACCTACCTGCACACTTTATGAGATGGGCAATTTATGACTCTGTGACTAGGTCGGAATACTGTCCTCCAAAAAATGCATAGAATTGTTTCATGACGCTTCAATAATTGTATTTAATGGCACTCAAAACAAATGTACTTTGCAATAGTCATCAGACCCCAATTTTTTGTACTGCTTTCCAGGCCACTGTGTTTAATTAAACCAGGTGTTCCTGTTTTGCCAAACACCTTTTGTCTTTCACTTTTAATAAGGTAACTCCACAATTGAGCAGCATTTAGGCGAGCCAGATAGGATAGATTAGGTTTTCAAACCCGACTGCTGCAGAAGGAAGAGGAGCACATCTACTGGGTGTAACATAGAATACCCCTGAGAGTGATACAAGGCAGAGGCCTCACTGATTGGATATCTGGACGTGACACAGATGGTACACATAGGCCCTGGGTGTGATATAGGGCTACCACCTCAGTCTTATTTTTTTGCCTAAAAGAGTTTTCTCAGTGCCATCTGTTTCTTAACTCTGGTGGAAACTGAAAGAAGTGAGAGGTGTAATTCACTAGGCATGACACAATGGTACACCAGACCCCTGGATGTTTTATAAGTTGTAATTCGGATGTCAGGGAAATATTTGGATCGTGGAGATTAGGTATCGCATGTGAATGGCTGAGGAGGGCCTGCAGTTGTCGAGTTGTTCCTCTTTCTCCACGTAAATTGTTGCTATCTTTGTACCCGAGCTGATACTGACAGACTGTCTGGCTCACTTGGTACCGTGTACCATGCAGAGCCTTCCCTCAGCATCTGGCAGCATTCACTAGGAGTGGAGCAAAGGTTTTTTGAACAAAGTCTTTTTTTTTCTCTGTCAGTTTTTTCTCTCTTCTCTTTTTATTTCCATTGTGGATTTCATTTGATGCATAAACTATTGCAACTATATTTCATTTGATAATATTATGGCTTTAAATGATTTAACGTGCGCACAAAGAAGTTACTATCTTTCTCTCACCAACCGTTATTCCATATCTACTATTCTGCTGCTAAAAAATGGTTTGTACTGTTTTGAATTAACCACTGCACTTTCTTTCAGGTTGTGACTCTTCATATGTGTTGTTTTATATAATGTGAAAAGGCTGTTTGATGCATCTCTGTCTAAAGTTGAGCTTGTAGCTAATAGTTATTGCCAGCATAATCCCATGTACAAATTTGTCCAAGATCAGAGTAGAATGTAGGATTATTTAGAACTCAAGAAATTAAGAATTCTTCCAGTCCCTTAAAAAAGGGGCCCAACTAATCATGGAGTCGACATTAAGCCACATGAAAACTAAATTCCCCATGCAGGCTAAACAGCTAGATAAATTTTCCCATGAATGGCACATACATATTAGGGCATATGTGTAACCCTGGCCATAGAGGGGAACTTTCAACACCAACACTGTTAGAACTATGGGCCATCTTTGAGGTGGCCCTAACCTACATTCACCCAGAACCCACAAGGTTTCCCCACCTCCCCCACCATCCGTAGGTACGGAGGTGCTCTCTCTTTGATGCCTACTATCCCAGCCCTTCCTGCACTAGGTTACACTATTCCGTCAGTCATAGGGCTGGCAGGCCCAAGCCAGGCAGCGAGCTGCTTGATCCAGGGCTGTGGGTCCACCAAACCAGCAGGCACAGATGATTCCAGCCCCATCAGAGGATGACACTAATGTTTCCCCATATTCGACCCTCCCCCTTCCATTGCATTCAATCGTTAAAACCCCAACACTGTGGGGAGCATCTACTCCAACCTGTCCAGTAGAGCGTTCTCAGGTGACCGGCAGGTTCATAGCAGTACTGGGCAGTTACTCCACTAGTGATGGTGGGGAAAGGGCCCCCATCCTTCCAAGATCTAATGGTAAGGTTGCCATTGCCAGACCCAAGCACCTGGTGACTACTGACTCTGAAAGAGATAAAAGCGAGACAATATGGGAAAGGCTTTGCTCCTCCATTCTGCAACTTGCTAGCAGATTGGATTAAGGAGCGGAGTGATTCAGATGGTCCTGGCCCAGGGGGGTCCTTTGAGCCAGCGGACATAGCGATGATGAAGAATTGCATTAGATATGAGAGAGAAAATTGTAATTGGGATTTGCTCTACATGCAGCAGGGCCTCGTAAGTTGGGAGAAAAGACAAGTAAAGGGAAGAAGGGGAGTGAGAGTAAGTAGGAAGAAGCCAAAAAGAAACTAGGACACGGAAGCAGAATTCCTGAATAGGCGAGCCTGATCAGAACAGCTGTAGCTGTGATGGTGCAGAAGGCAGCAGCCCCAATGAGCCTACCACTGCAGAGGTTCTGGAAGGATTTAGGATGTAGTGATGGCATTTGAGGAAGTTGTGCAGAGTACCCCAAGTCTGGGACTGGGACACATTCCCCTCTCTCCTCACAGAACCAGATAAACAGCAGGGCCAACATGAATCAACCCCTTGTCTGATTCGAGAGACCCACACCCACACTTTATTGTGACCCAACAATCCGATGAGGAGCCCACCATGACAATATTGATACATAGCATACCCTACAGCTTCCTGTTTGACACAGAGGCAACAAAGTCCTGCCTAAAGGAAGGGATCATCCCCTTGCCCACAGACTCCATGGACACACAGGTGTTCTCAGGCACAGTCATGAGGGTTCCCAGTAGAGTAAGCCACAGAAGGCAAACGTGAGAAGGGAAAACTGCTATATTTCCCTACATCCCCGACTAATATATTAGGAGGAGACATAATGACCAAGCTAAAAATTTCTATCCATTTTGCGGGGAACAACATTGTAGTCTTCTCCTCCCAGAGCTTCCTTTCTAGAGCACCAACTAGTGGGGTACTCCCACACCACATGGATGCCAGCCAGGGTGGTCCCAGCCAGTTGATCCCCCTTTGGGGAGATTGTCTGTAATATACAGAGAGCTTCTTCAAGCTATGCAAATAAGCTCGACAATAGGGATGTCGCACACACCACCTCTTAGTAGCAACCATCAAAAGGATAACCAGTAATGTACGAAAGGAGCAAGAACGATATGCACATGCCTACTGAATCCCCCGAAGGTAGGAGAGGAGCTGACCCAGGCTCAGAGGGACAAAGGTGGTAGCAGACAGACCGTGCGTCCCGTCTGGGGGGAAACGTCACAAACAGCACAGTCAATGCAATGCTATACATTGACCAGGCTGCCATTACCAGGCATATGCGTTTACTATGCATGCATTTAGCACACATGCCTTTACCACGATTATGCGTGTAACAGAACAGAAAGGAGCAGCAACCAGAGGAGAGGGAGGTAAGTAGTGGGGACTGAAGGGGGGGCTTGGGGTAGTTTTTAGGATAGGGTTGGGGTCAGGGTACTTTTTAGGATAGGGTGTGGGAGGTTTTAGGGTTCAGGGTCAGGGGTCAAGGTAGTTTTTAGGACAGGGTAGGTTGTAGGGTTTCAGTTGGGGTGGGGGGTTGTGATAGTTTTTAGGGCTGGTTTTAGGGTTTAGGGTGGGGTTTTAGGGTTTAGGGCAGGGTGGAGAGCTGGGGAAGTTTTTAGGACCGGGCCAAGTAGGTTTTAGGACAAGATATGCTTTAGGATTTAGGTTTGGGGGTCAGGTTAGTTTTTGGGACAGGGTGGGGTGAGTTTTGGGACAGGGCAGGGTAACTTCCAGGGTTTAGGGTGATGGTGGGGGTTCATGTAGTTTTTAGGACAAGGTAGGTTTTAGGGATTAGGATGGAGGTCGGGGTAGTTTTTAGGACAGGGCAGGGTAACTTTTGGGGTTTAGGGTTGGGGTCGGGTTGGGGTAGTTTTTAGAGGAGGGTAGGTTTTAGGTTTCAGGGTGGGAGGTCGGATAGTTTTGAGTAGAGGGAGGGGTAGTTTTTATGACAAGGTATGTTTTACAGTTTAGGGTGGGGGTTGGGGTAGTTTCTAAAACAGGATAGGGTTGGTTTTAGGACAGAACAGGGTAGTTTTTAGGACAGAGTGAGATAAGTCTCAGGACAGGGTAGATTTTAAGGTTTAGGGCTGGGGTCAGGGTAGTTTTTAGGAAATGGTGGGGTTGTTTTTAGGACAGGGTAGGTTTTAGGGCAAGGGTCTGGGCAGGGTAGCTCTTAGAATTTAGGCTGGGGGTTGGGTAGTGTTTAGGACAGGGTGGGATATGGTTTAGGACAGTGCAGGGTAGTCTTTAGGATTTAGGGCAGTGGTCAGGGTAGTTTCTAGGACAGGGAAGGGTAGGTTTTAGGTTTCAGGATGTGGGTCAGGATAGTTTTTAGGACAAGGAGGGGTAGTTTTTAGGACAGGGTAGGTGTTAGGGTTCAGGGAGGGGGGTTGGGGTAGTTTTTAGGACAGGGCAGGGTAGCTTTTATGGTTTATGGTGGAACAGGAGGTTGGGGTAGTTTTTAGGACAGGGCAGGGTAAATTTTAGGGTTTATGGCAGGGGATGGGGTATTTTTGAGGGCTATATGGGGTAGTTTTAAGGACAGGGTAGTGTTTAGTGTGGTGTGGGGGGTCCGGGTAGTTTTTAGGGCAGGGAGGGGTTGGCAGGGGGTTACAGCTAAAGGCGGTGGTGGAAGGGCAGTTTTAAGGGTTTGGACAGATGGAGTATGGTGTCAGGTGTAGGGGGCAGGGCAGGGGAGAATTTACCACGCATGTTCCTTTACCAATATATGCTTTTACATTGAAATTTGTTGTAAAGGCATGCGTGGTAATGATGCAGTTGTTGTGGAGACAGCATTGTAAAGGCATGCATGTTATACGCATACGCATATATGCATGCATAGCTCCATCACACATCCCTCCCAGGGTTACCATGTCCAGCCTCTGTCACTGTTCTGGCACTCCCATGAGTGAGGAAGTGGCACAGACGATGTGGCTCAAAACTCTGCAGTGTGCTTCCTGCAGCCTATGCCCCCTATCTGCTGCTAAATACAGTACCCAATTGAGTGACCATTATAGGGTATCCAGCATGCCAGGCAAATGGAACAACATCCCCAAAAAGTGCCCCCACTGACCACATGGGGAGAATCTCAGAGTCTGAGGTGGGAAAGGCAAAAAGCAGGAGCCAGTCTGGTGAACCCCAGCTAAGCCAGGCCCACACAAACTAAGTAGGACCACCCTCAAGAGAGCTGCATTGGCCACAAGCGTGCAAATGGCACCAGTCTTGGAGGGAGCTCTGCCTCAGAACCCCCAGATGGTTTCCAACTATTCCTAATGGCAGAGGCCTGGGAGGCTGGCAGCAGCAAGACGTCAGAGAGGACTACTATTGCCACAGAATGGGCCATTTGGGTGAATGATGCTAACGAAAGGCTTGTCATGAGCAAAGAGCTATAAGCCTTGGCCAGTCCCCACACATTCCCCATCCACAAAAACAAGCCCAGGTCAACCCAAATGCATCCTACACTCAGCTGCAGGGAAATCAGGCAGCCACCATACAACTACAGCATGGCAACAGCAGCAGCAGACATGGAAGCCAGCTCAGCAAGGACCGGGGTCACAGCCACAGCAGGAAGGGGTAACTGTCTGGGGAGGCAATGTTTTAACACAATCACAAAATCAAGATATGCAGTTATCCTAAACCCTCAATAAGTTTACATTCACATCATGCCAACTTCAAAACTCACCTCAAAAATAAAAATCAGGAGAAAACCCACGCCTTTACTTGCGTATGGGAAAAACTCAGGGCTGCTGTACATTTTTACGATTAGGAATCTGCACTAGACTCTGTGATTTGGATGCCTGAAGGAGAATATGCCCCACTCTTCTGTAGGTCCACCAGGTTGGGTTTGGCTATCCACATTCTAAGGAGAGGGCAGTCAGAAGAGGGGTGTGGCGCCCCTCCAACCAATGCATGAAAACGGGCACCAAGGGTCCCTCACCCAAGTTGCTAGATTGGGCTCCAAGTCAAAAGGACCCCACCCGTCAAGAACAGGCCTCCAGCTAATGGAGGCCTCCCTTTTGGTTCCAAAATGAAGCAATGTTTCAGTGCCGGAAGCCAGGTTTCCCGCACACTTGGGATAATGAGGTCCCCGTATAAACTCCAAAGTCCCCCCACAAATCTGACAGATTACAAAGCAACAAAATGGCACCAATTCCGTAAGGAAATTCACCAGAGCCTTCGGCTGTCCAAGCTCATCATGAGTATCGGGCAATTCTCAACGAGTCCTGGCCACACACTCTTCCTCTGCACAAAAGGCTTTCATATGTCCAAAGACTGTTCTTTGGATTGTGACCCTCCAAAATATTTAGATTGGCGTGTTGCCAGGTAGAAGTCCCTGGTCCCAGTCGGGGTGACAGACATCCTTGATCTGATGGAAGGGGTTGCTGGGAGGTAAAGGGTTTATGTAAATGACCATCACAGTCCCATGTGAGGTGCACGGATATGTTCACCCCCATGTCCAGCCTGTCAACCAGATCACAGAAAGCCTCCCTTTCACCATCCGAGGAAGCAGTAGGCCTGATCCTAGTCATTGCTACATCAAAATCACACGGGCCACAGAGTGCCTCTCCCGTATATTGCAATAAAACACAGCATTGCATGAAGATCTAGAGAGGCGTCCAGAAAAAAGGCATAGCCAAGACACTTGACTCCATTGGAGAGAACCTCATTGCATGCCGTGTGTAGGCATTAGAGGGGCATGCATATGTCTTTTGAGCACCTTGTGATCACTAGCAACCTTCAACTTGCAACACCCCTCTTCCTTTCATATCACTCTACGCTTGTGTAGGTTAAAAGTTTCCATCTGCATTGGTAAAGCACACACACACACAGGATAGGAAAAATAGTAAGCAAAATGGAATAATCCCATGAAGATCACCCAATTGAAACACTCTCCTCTATCATGTTGAGAGAAGAGTATCAAATGGCCAGCAAAATAAAACTCAGTTACCCCAACTGGAACCACCTTCAAAATAAGTTTATAGAACATATGTAAAAAAAAAAAAGAAAGGCACACGAATCTCCAGAGATTAAATAATGATGTATGTTTTTTTCTAAAACTAACCTATAACCCGCAGCTCTTAACCAATAGCTCAGTTTCCAAGTCACGGGTGCACCACCTTTACAACTGCCTGTCACTTCTTCAGCAGCAACTTCCAGAAACCAAACAAGACCCAAGTGTGCAGACAAAGACCACAGACTGTTTTTTGAGGACATTATTCCACAAACTCTTTTTGCCAAAAGCAAAGACAACCCCTTTACCCCAGCATCTTGGCAGAGCAGAGACACCCTGATCACCGGAAGACCACTGATGTTTCCCCAGGAAGCAATCCCTAAGCCTAAAAAGTGCAAAAGTCATGTATTTCTGCAGCATTGTACGCCCTGTTTACTTTGGGTGTGGCAGCATCCACCCATAACCATAAATCTGCATAGTCCCTTGGAGCCTACCTCAATATTTTTACAGTGCTTGTGTAGGGGCCTTTCCAACATCGCTTACATTTACACTGAACCTAATGTTAGTGTTCCACATGTACTATGCAGCACACTCTTACGCAACACATGGTATTAGCACATGACCACCAAGGGCACCCACACATCAGCCAGACTGTGCTACATCTGTTCACTGATACCACACACAATAGGCATAGATAGACATTTTTATCCCAGGAGATATCCTCCAAAAAAGCTAAATGTCTCATCCATCTGTACCTTTGTAGGCTTAGGGCCACGTTACAACCTAGTAGAGTGGAACCCATCGGGTCTTAGTAAACGTCACTTGATATGAGACTAATCACATGCACTGTACTTGTACACCAAGCCTAGAGGTATTCAAACCGAGCTAGACACTATGCACAGGAAAACTAGGGGAGAACACTGTTTGGCACCAAGACTTTCCAGAAAAGAGGTTCTTCGAGGTAGCAAAACCACTACACAGGTGCAGAAACACACCTGCACCTGCCTTCATATTGGTCCCAAGGTGGCCCTTAGTGTGTCTGGGGCAGCCTTCTCTAATAACAAATTGACCCTAGACATTCCTGTGTAGGGCCCTCCACCTCAATTATACAAGAGGACATGAGTCTCATAAGGGAGGATTGAATACCAGCATAGATACCCCATGTCAGGAAATCTGGGATGCTGAGATGGATAGGTACACATGGTTAGAAGGAAAGGGAAACCCCCTAACTGTATGGAAACTTACTCTATATTCCCTGTGTTTTAAACACAGAGGGACGATCACGCTTGGCACGAATGAGAATGGTGAAGTAATATTTCAAGTACCAGTCATGCACTGGGGCACTTTCGCACTGATGGATTTCTACTGGCAATGTGGAGAATTTGCCTACGCTCAGCTTGTCCCTGGATGGCGGGCCTCTGCTTCCTTGTGACCATACACACCCAAACCTGGGCATCCCTTGAGAAGATCAGCATGAGTTGTTCAAATATCTGCTACAGAAGAAAACAACTCTGTTGCACTAGGCGCAAGAAAAAAGAAATGCCGTTTATTTTGGCTGGGCTCAGTACAAGGACATCCACGAAGAATTTAGACTATTCACTGATGGTCAGGTAAATGCAGGAGGGTCCATACCCTTCTTAACACTACAGACAAAAGACAATCATTGCTGGTTGCAAATACCAAGGTGGGAGATGCTGAAATTGATCAACGATACTGAGCTCAGCATAAATGCTATCAAGGAAGAATTAAGAAACATCCACCTCATGGTGATGCAAAATCAATATGTGTTGGACGATGATGGAGGGTGTCATGTGTGCCAAGAACTGTGCAAGCTGTTGTACATTTATCCCTGGTAATGACTTGAACATTAGGACACTGTTGGAAAATGGGTTATTGGTAGGGCAGGTAGGTACCTACACCTAGCAACAAGCCACTAACCTCCACGTAGGTACAGTTAGGTCTCAGTAAATTAATCCCAGCTCAACCCTTGGTAGCTTGGCAACGAGCGTCAAGGCTTAACTTAGGAGACAAAGTGTAAAGCATTCAAATATCACAAAACAGTAATTAAATAAAACACAGGAAACAGTTTAAAAATCCAAAACCAATTTATAAAAATAGCTTATATTTTTATCTTTAAAATTACACAAAAACGATTAAAATCGGTTCAGGGGAACCGGAGATATGAATTTTTAAAGTATTATTATTTTCTAGCGCTTAGAAACAAAAAGCGCCAATCGGGTCATCTGGTTGCACCAGGACCGGGGCAAAGTCAAACTTTCAGGCCGACCGCGATGGAGCCCTGCTCGGCTACAAGTCGCGGGAGGCCTCGGTTAAAAAGTTACCTTCTGACTTAGTCTCTTTTTTGATGTTTTTCTTCCCCGGGACGAACCTGCCAGTTGAATCCGACCTCCTGGAGCCCTTGTCCGGATACGCAAAGTCGGTTTCCTCAGTGGTGATTTTTACCTTCGGACTTAGTCGTTTTTTCGAGATGAAAATCCTTCGACCGGGGTAAACCTGGATCTTGATCCGACGTCCGTGGAGCCCTTCTCGGATACGATGGCTGGGAGGTCCCGGTCAACTTTTTACCTTCGGACTTAGTCTCTTTTTTGGATGTTTTTCTTTACCGGGACGAACCACAAAGTCAGGCCGGGTCGCGGTTGAGGCAAGCCGGCTAGAATTTCCACGTCGGGTCGGTCACTTTATGGAGCTTTTTAAAAAAAAATCTCCAATCTTTTCCAAACTTCTGGGGATTCACCCAGATGTTCTTTTAAGGTTCTTTTGGGGTCCACAGCTCACCCCAAGGGTCCAGAAGTTCTGTGATGGTCCTTGGGAAGTGCGGACTTCAACTCCCAGAATGCACCTGGCGCAAACTCCTTTTTGGCCACTGGACAGTGGTCAGCTGGTCACTTTTTCAGGAGTTGGTGCAGGGGACTCTGGATAGCAATTTTTCACCTGTAGCAAACAGGGAGTCCCTCCTTGAACCAGTTGAAGCCAGGCAAAGTCCTTCTTGTGGTGAAGCCCAAGTGTGCAGCTGGTGCAGTCTTTCTGAGTGCAGGGTCCAGGTGCAGGCCAGGGGTCCAGCAGGGCAGTCCTTCTTCTCCTTGTAGTTCCTTCTTCTTGAAATTTGGTGGGGATCTGAGGTGTGGGGGCAGGTCTGCCACTTTTATCCTTGCTCCTGGGTGAAAAGCAGGGGGGGTCCTGGTTCTCCAATCAGGGACAGGGTCGTCCCCCTGTGATGACCACTTCCTGGGAAGTGTGGCAAAAATCCATCCCAGAAGGCAACAGTCTCTAAAAATCCAAAATGGATGAATCTGATTTTTGGAGGATAGATCTGGCTGAGCCCACCCACTGGTGTGGCTAAAAATCATAAACACACCCCTCTCCTGCCCTCTCCTAATCTAATCAAGGGGGCACCTAATTGTCTGGGGTTGCAGGATGTGGGGGTGTTGCTGGGTGCTGCAAATGTCCTCCTCTGCCTTTGAAGACCAGTTTGGCAGCCCTCCCCCTTCCTGCCTCACCATCTGCTGAGGGGAGATTCTCTCCCCCAAGCACATTCCTTTGTGTGAAGCCTGGCCACTTCACACCTAATCAAGGCAGCCTGGCAGAAGCTGCTGCAGGCTGGCCAATCAGAGCACAGCAGCAAAAACAATGCAGAGCTGAAATTGGCAACTTTTTAGGTAAAGTCTAAACTTTTTACCTGGACAAGTTATATTAAATCCAACAACTGGAAGTTGTGGGATTTATTACAACAATCAATTTGATACCAAATTCTTGGTATGTAACATTTAAGGAGACTTTAAAATTTAAAATAAAGTCTGCCCATTCTAGCCTATGAAGGCCATTTACTTCAATGAGGGAAAAACGAATTTGGCTGTTTTTACCTCACCAGGGCTTATAAATCTATTTTTATAAAGTCCCTGCTTATAGTTACATGGCACCCAGCCCTAGGGGCACATAGGGCACACCTTAGGGGTGACTTATATGTAAAAATAAGGTAGTTTAAGACTTTGGAAGTACCTTTAATTCCAAAGTCGAATTTGCATATAACTTTAATTTAAAAGCAGCCAGCAAGGCAGGCTTGCTTTTAAAATGACACTGGGCACCTCAGCAGTGCACCTAGGTGTGCACCACCTATGCTGTGGTCCCTAAACCTACATGCCCTGCCATATACTAGGGACTTATAGGTAGGTTATCTTAGCCAATTATAATTAGCCTAATTTGCATATCCATTTTACACAGAGCACTGGCCCTGGGACTGGTAAGCAGTACCCAGGGCACAGCCAAGAGTCAGTAACCACCAGTACCTATCCAGAAAGAGTGGGGGTGATCAGGCAAAAAAAAAGGACTTTCCTACAGACACTAACCTTTGCCATCCAAATACTGCATCATCTAGAAGCTGACATGAAGAAGGAGGGAGATGCCCCTGAGCAGGTTATTTAATTGACTTTCCTGAATCCCTCAGTGGGTAACCAGACTCTTTCTTGTGCTGTTTTAATGTTGTTTCCTACAAGTTCCTCAATTAGGTAGATTGCAAGTAAATACGGAAAGAGTAATAGAAACCATAATGTGACTGTCATGAAGTTTGGGGTGGATAATGTAGTTGAAAGGTCAAATAGAGGGGGACTGTTAATACTGATATAAACAATGTCAATGTACACCATGATATGTGTAGGCATAACAACAAACTTGCATCATTGTTTTCTAATCCATCGATGTGACCTCCTCATCAACCCTTAGTCAGAAATACATGGTCAGGCAAGTCCCGCGATCTAGGCCTGAAGCAACTGATTGCCAGATCACGGGGGTGGCACGTGGCCCATTGACAAATGTGTGAACAGGAAAAACCCAGATCAATTCCTCAGATAGACATCAACACCACAATGGTCCTAAGAGATTGGCCCCCAATATAATGCATTGCACTAGAGGGGTGCACGTTCCCAAAACACCATAAACTTAAGATGTCACAAGAAATTAGGAACACTCAGCCAATCAGAACATAGCACACACAAAACATGCAGTGATCCATGCAAGGTTGAGACCTACCTGCACACTTTATCAGATGGTCAGATTTATGACTCTGTGACCAGGCCCAGATTCCTTTCTCCAAAGACTACATAGAATTTTTTTATGATGCTTTGAGAAATGTATATAATAATACTCAGAACTAATGTACCTTCAGACAGGCATGAGAACCCAACTCTGTACTGCTCCCCCAGCTACTGCATTCAACTAAAACAACTGTTCCTGTTTTGCCAACCGCCTCTTCTTTTTCATTTGTTTAAGATAAGTCCACATTCGAGCAACACACTGTAACATACAAATCCTAGCAATACAGTAACCCTGTTCAAGGTGTAACATGTGCAGACCATTACGTCTCCAAGGAGGTGACCTTTAAAAACAAAGGCCCATATTTATACTTTGTTAGCGCTGCATTTGCATCATTGTTTTATGCAAAAGCGGCACAAACTTATATAATATTATTGTACTTTGTGAGTTCAATAAATTATGGAAATGCGGTGCTAAAAATGTATAAATATTGTCCCAAATGCAACAAATTAGAAAATGGCATTTGGCATAGATTAAAAAAACAATGCAGGGTGCAGACTGTAAGATCTTTGTCACAGTGAGCACGTGATGGATAGCAGTCCAACAGAGGGGCTATGTTAGAAATGGGATCGCTGGTTGGCAGTCAGTTTCCCCTTTATCCAAGAAAAAACCCTCACTCTGGTCAGGGTAATGGAGATACACACTTGGATAACATCTGCTTATCACCTTGGTAGCATGGTAGAAGCAGTCGGACTTATCCCAAAGGCAGTGTGTAAAATATTTGTACCAACACACACAGTAAGACAGTGAAAACACTACAAAATGGACACCACACAAGTTTAGAAAAATAAACAATATTTATTTAAATCAAACAAGACCAAAACAACCAAAGTCAAACATACACAATTCAAGATATGAATTTCTAAATAATAAAAGGCTTACTCAATAGAAAACAATGAAAATGTTGCGGTTACATAAAGTACCTGGTTTGTGTCAAAAGTAAGGCCACATGGGTGAGCGAGCAATGGAAAAGACAGCAATGCGTTGATTCCTTACTCACAAGTGAGGCCGTGGGTTGTTTATTCTCTGGTCAGGTAGGCAATGCATCATTTTTTTCTCCTTCCAGAGAGCCATACATCGATTTCCGAACAGGGCACCTCAGATCAGTGCAGGCCCTGCACTGAGCATCAGATGACCTTGACGCTCAGTAATGATGCATGAGAAATCCGGTCGCACAGTGTTGGAAAACTGCACTGCTTGGGTGTGTGACATATTCAGCAGCTGCAAGCGGGTGTTTGCATTGTTTCTCAAGCTGCGATACATCAGTTTCCCAGGCGCAATGCTTGTGGTGCATCAACTTCAGCCCCAAAGCGGGTGGCACATCATTTTTACAGCCGCATTGCAGGTGGTGCAGCAACATTTTCCCCACCTGGCTTCCTGGTCGTGGATTTCAGTCCTTGCTCTACCAGCTTCACCTTTCAAGGGCCTAGGGACTGAATAGGGCACCACTTGGCAGGGCAGGAGTCTAAGCAGAGAGTTCAGGTCCTTGCAGAGGAAGTCTTTGATGCCCTTTAGACTTCAAAACATGAGGCAAGCACAGTCCAAGCCCATAGAGATTCTTCACAAGCAGGAATATACCAAAGGTTCAGTCTTGGTCCTCTTTCAGGCATAAGCTGCAACTGCAGACCAACCCAGCAAAGTAAAGTCACAGACAAAGGGGCAGTACTCCTCCAGCTCTTCTCTTCTCCTTGGCAGAGGTTCCTCTTGGTTCCAGAAGTAATCTGAAAATCTGGGGGTTTGGGTCCACTACTTATAACCCTTCCTGCCTTTGAAGTAGACAAACTTCA
Organism: Pleurodeles waltl; assembly: GCF_031143425.1. NCBI lineage: Eukaryota > Metazoa > Chordata > Amphibia > Caudata > Salamandridae > Pleurodeles > Pleurodeles waltl. The sequence continues at coordinate 235,453,039 of NC_090438.1, read as the reverse complement.
AAGGAAAGTTCCTGCTGTTCACAAGATCCTGCCTTGCCCAGGCCAAGCTCCAGACACACACCAGGGAGTTCAAGACTGCACTGTGTGAGGGCAGGCACAGCCCATTCAGGTATAAGTGATCACTCCTCTCTCCACTCTAGCCAAGATAGCCAATCAGGATATGCAGGCTACACCCCAGCTCCCTTTGTGTATCTGTCTAGAGGGAATTCACAAACTGCCTGACTGTCAATCTGACCCAGACAGGGAATACACAAGCAGACAGTGTCACAGAATGGTTAAAGCAAGAAAATGCCTACTTTCTAAAAGTGGCATTTTCAAATTAACAATCTAAAAACCAACTTCACTAAAAGATGCATTTTTAAATTGTGAGTTCAGAGACCCTAAGCTCCATATTTCTATCCACTCTCAAAGGGAAACTTCATTTTAAGTGTATTTAAAGGAACCCATCATGTTAACCTATGAGAGAGATAGGCCTTGCAACAGTTAAAACTGAATTTGGTAGTATTTAACTGTTAGGACAAGTAAAAACAGAACACTACATGCTCTACCTTTAAAATACAGTGCACTCTGCCCTTCGCTTTCCTAAGCGGTGCCTTACATCTATAAAAAGGGAAGGTTTGGGCTTGGCAAGTCAGAACACTTGCCAAGTCAAATTGGCAGTTTAAAACTGCAAAGAGAGACACTGCAGTGGCAGGTCTGAGCCATGTCTACTGAAGGGTGATAGCCTGAAAGTTGTCCCTGGATGCTTGTTTCCAGTAAGGGAAGAACTGGCTTGGCAGTTTGCGCTGGACTGTTCCCAGGGGAATCAGGGTCAAGAGTGATTTGCATATGGCTGGGTCCAAACTGGAATGGCAAGTGTAGCAGAAAAATGATGGATACAGGTCCAGATCTCTGTACTGGGGTAGAATGTTTGACATTGTTCAGCATTCCGTCCATGTAGGAAGCTGGCCTGGTGTGTGGTGGGTACCTGAGGTACTTACACATCATACCAGGTCTAGATGTCCCCTATTAGTGTAGGCAGTGTCTAGAAGCCAGGCTATTTAGAGGTAGTGCAGATAAGCAGCCATGGCATTTCTAGGAGAAATGCAAAGCTCATGCTATACCACAGTAGTCACACAGCACTTACACACATGAAAGAATACACTGAGCGTTACAAAAATAAAGGTATTTTGGCCCTAATTTTTAACACAGAGGTAAAAACCAGAGTGTTCATGCTGACGGTCAAAACACTGACTGCCAGCATCCCCGGATCCCCGCCGGCCGCATTAGGAACATTCCTGTGGGCTGGCGGGCGGAAAATTGTTTCCGCCCGCCGGCCCACAGGAAGACCTGGCTGGGACATTGATGCAGATCACTGCCTGAAAATGGGGCACTGCACCGGGGCCCCTTTACTGCCCATGACAAGTGCCCCGGTGCACCCCTCCCGCCAGCCTTTCCCTGGCTGGTGGCTGAGGAAACAATACCCAAGGGGCAGCACCGTTGCCCTGTCGGATAATGTTTCCGACCGCCGCCAGGCTTCCTGACGGAGGCAGCCTGGTGGTGAGTGAGGGCTAGTGATGGTGGCCTCATGGGGTTCATTATGTGGCGGTGTGGCCCGCCATGCCGGCTGGCGGTTTTACCCACCACTGCCGGCATGGCGGGCCACACCACCATGTTCATAAGGACTGCCTTTATTATGTTAAGACAGAACGAAAAATACTATAGAGGCAATACTCCCTTAGGAGGTAAGTAACACATAAGATATACACACTAGTTGTCAGAAATAGGTATAATAATAGTTAGATAACAGTGCAAACAGTGTAAAACTCAATAGAGAATAGTGGCCCTAGGGGGAGCACAAACCATATGCTAAAAAACGGAATGCGAGAGTTGGACCCCCACCTATGTAAGTGGAGTGTGTAGAGGGCGCTGGGGGAACCAGGAAAGCACAAAGGTAAGTATCACAACACCCCCCAGTGACCAGGAAAGCAGGAGTAAAACTCTAGAATTTTCCCAAAACACCCACTTAGAAGAAAAGAAGAGAATTGCAAAATCCAGAGGTGACTGCAAGAAACCAACAGGGGATTCCTGAAGAGGAAGGCCTGCGGAAAGAGGGGACCAAGTCCAAAAGACACAGCACGGTCCAGTGGGGGCAGGAGCCCCTACACACCAAGCTGAGGATTCAGGAGTTGGTCGACTGTGAGGAAGGAAAGTCAGCACTGCAGCCCTGGATTTGGTGTAGAGTTCCTGGAGGATGCAAGTGATGTCCCACGCTGGATGGAAGGTTGCAGTCAGGTTTGCGTGTTCGAATTCCACCAGTAAGCCTTGGCACAAGCAAAACTCGCAGTTGGCGGAAAGTGGTGCCGCTGGGGACCAGCAAGACCCAGGAGGACTTAACCCAGGAGGAGGTGCCAGAGGGGGCCCTCAGCATCACAGACAGCCACAGAAGCAGAGACAGCACTCACAGCAGTCCCACAGGATGAGGACACAGAAGTTGCAAAGGGAGCCCATACAGCACTATAAAAAGGAGTTGCACGCCGCAAGAGAGACACTCAGGGAGCTGTGCATTGCAGTAAGGAGTGCTGGGGGGCTGGCGTTACACAATGCCTGAAGACCCCTAGGAGGAAGTGCCAACAAACCTTGGCAGCTGCAAAAGACACAGTACAAGGGGGTACTGTCCTGCGTGGGAAGGCAAGGGCTTACCTCCACCCAAGTTGGACAACTGGTAGAGAGGACTGTTGAGACCACTTCTGACCACTACCCGTGATGCAGGATCCATGAAGCTCATCAGGAGAGTGTAGGAAAGTACCATCTTGCCTGGCATGCTACCCCCATTTTTTACTTGTGTGCCAGTTTGTTTTTGCCTGTCTCATAGTTTGTAGCCTAAATGTGTTCCCTGTGTGGTGCCTAATTGTGTCACTGAGGCTCTGCTAACCAGAACCTCAGTGCTTATGATCTCTCTGCTTTTAAAATTGTCACTGCAGGCTAGTGACCATTTTCACCAATTCTGATTGGCACACTGGAACACCCTTAAAATTCCCTAATATATGGTACCTAGGTACCCAGGGTATTGTGGTTCCAGGAGATCCTTATAGGCTGCAGCATTTCTTTTGCCACCCATAGGGAGCTCAGACAATTCTTACACTGGACTGCCACTGCAGCCTGAGTGAAATAACGTCCACGTTATTTCACAGCCATTTTACACTGCACTTAAGCAACTTATAAGTCACCTATCTGCTAACCCTCACCTAGTGAAGTTAAGTGCAAACTTACTAAGTGTGAGGGCACCCTGGCACTAGCCAAGGTGCCCCCACATTGTTCAGGGCAATTTCTCCGGACTTTGGGAGTGCGGGGACATCATTACACGCGTGCACTACATTTAGGGCAATACCTATATGTAGCTTCACAATGGTAACTCCGAACATGGCCATGTACCATGTCTAAGATCATGGAATTGTCCCCCCATGCCAAATTTGGTATTGGAATGCCAATCCCATGCATCCCCGGGTCTCCAGCATGGACCCCGGGTACTGCCAAACCAGCTCTCTGGGGTTTTCACTGCAGCTACAGCTGCTGCCAACCCACAGACAGGCTTTTGCCCTCCTGGGGGCTGGGCAGCCCAGTCCCAGGAAGGCAGAACAAAGAATTTCCTCTGAGAGAGGGTGTTACACCCTCTCTCTTTGGAAATAGGTGTTAAGGGCTGGGGGGGAGTAGCCTCCCCCAGCCTCTGGAAATGCTTTGAAGGGCACAGATGGTGCCCTCCCTGCTTAATCCAGTCTACACCAGTTCAGGGATCCCCTAACCCCTACTCTGGTGCGAAACTGGATAAAGGAAAGGGGAGTGACTTACTTAGCATGAGCTGCTCAAGCAACAGGAGGGCAGAAACATGTCTGTGAGGTGGCAGCACCTTTGGCTACCTGGAAAAACCTCAGAAGGCTGTAAGAGCAATGCTGGTGGTCCTCTAAGGAGCCCCCAGAGTGCATGGAATCATACAACCAACACTTACAAAAGTATTGGGGTATGATTCCAACAAGTTTGACACCAAATATGCTTAGGTTCGAAGTTACCATTATGTGGCTGGACATAGATAGTGGTCTATGTCCAGTATTCTTGTAAAATGGTGTCCCCGTACTCACAAAGTCCCGGAAAATGAATCTGTAGTTTGTGAGGGCATCTCTGCTAGTGCAGGGGTGCCCTCACACACAGGTACTTGCACCCTGCCCTCTGGGCTGAGGGCCTGCCATAGGGGTGACTTATAGTGACCCAGTGCAGTGAACTGGCAGTGAAAGGGTGCTTGCATCCTTTCATGCCGGCTGCAATGGCAGGCCTGCAGAACACCTTGTATGGGATCCCTATGGGTGACATAATATATGTTGCAGCCCATAGGGATCCCCTGGTACCCCAATGCCATGGGTACCATATACTAGTGACTTACATGGGGGTACCAGTATGTCAAATGTGGGGTGAAAAATGTTCCAGCAACCAAGTTTATAGCAGGATCCCAGTGAACACAGTCAAACACATGGTCCCCAGGGGGAGCAGGGTCAAGACTGATTTGCATATTTCTGGGTCAAAACTGGAATGGCATGGGTAGCATAAAGGTTATGGAACTAGGCCCAGATCTCTGTACTGGGGTGAATGTTCAGCATTCCGTCCATCACTTGTTCTTTTTGTACTTTCTAAACATGGCATTTTCAAAATGACAATTTAAAAACCAGCTTTACCAAAAGATGTATTTTTAACTTGTGAGTTCAGAGAGCCCAAACCCCAAATCTCTATCTGCTCTCAAAGGGAAACTGCACTTTAAGGATATTTAAAGGCAGCCACCATGTTTACCTTTGAGAGAGATAGGACTTGCAACAGTGAAAACTAAATTTAGCAGTATTTCACTGTTAGGACATGTAAAATACATCAGTACACCTTTGACATACACTGCAGCCTGCCTATGGGGCTACCTAGGGACTACCTTAGGGGTGACTTATCTTTATAAAAAAAGAAAGTTTGGATCTGGAAAGTGGGTACACTTGCCAGGTGGGATTGGCAGTCTTAAAGCCGTGCACACAAACACTGCAGTGGTAGGTCTGAGCCATGTTTACAGGGCTACTCATGTAGTTGGCACAACCAGTGCTGCAGGCCAATAGTAGCATTTGATTTACAGGCCTTGGACACCTTTAGTGCACTTTACTATGGACTTACTAGAAAATCAAATATGCTAATCAAGGATAAACCAATTACCAATACAATTTGCACAGAGTGTTAGAAATGGGGTTTCTGGTTGGCTAGGGTATGCACCTAAACCAGGCAGATCCCACCCACTCTAGTCAGAACACGGGAGTTACACTCCCAAGATAACCCCTGCTCACCCTCTTGGTAGCTTGGCATGAGCAGTCAGGCCTCTCTTCGAGGCAATGTGTAAAGCGTTTGCACAACATACACAACACAAGTGACGCACAATCCCTACCACAAAGGAAACACAACACCAAGTGATATAAAAGCAAACTGTATTGTACACATCATTATTAGACCAAACACAACATGTCAGTAATACCCTGCAACCCTAACAGTTTTCAGAACATTACACAGTACGGTTACTCTACAAAAATCAGCAGTAGTCACATATAACACACATGTTACTCATTATTCTGCAACATAAGCAGTAGTCAGGAAAAACATTACTACAATAATGCACGTCATAACATTATCATAAATGCCCTTACCAGGAAAATTAGAAAACACATGGCAAGTCATTTAAACAGATTAGCATAAATGCCCTTAAAAAGAACATTAGACAGTATATGGTGCATCAGCAAAACCACAGTATCATCCTTGTCCATGACAGTAGCATCATAAACCATATGGCAAGTCATAACAAAAATAAATATATCACCCTGGTAAACACAGCCTTATGAAGTCAACATGAATGCCCCAAAAGAGGTGAAAGATCACCCTGGATTGGAGAGCTGTTAGCACCCCAAATTCAAAACAGAAAGATGCTGATGAACACAGGGACGTCTGTGCCCCAATGTGGGGGGGAGCTCACATACTCTGTTTCTGGCTCCTGCAGGGTGGTAGTGCACTTGTGGGCAGAACTAGGGATCTCCATCGAGGGTCTCCCCCCGGCCTGCTTATCTGCCCCGAGAAGCAATCAAAGTGGGCTGTGCCTGACCCTGACAGGGGGCCGCAATCCCAACGATCAATTAAAAAAGAGATAGCAGGAGCTTTCATGCTCCTAGCACAGTGACCGGAAGGAGGGACTCACCCTCAACCCCTGCTTCCTACTTCTCTGGTGCCCACGCCTCTGGTGTGGAAAAGTGCTCACAAAGTGCTATGCTCCAGTACAGGAGCTTGTAAAAACCCAGTGCTGCCCTCACACTGGTATATAGATGGTGGCAGAGGGAAGGGGTCACAGCACCCAGCTTCCGGGGACACAAACGGAATACAGGACAGCAGGGCCCAGCAACAGGCCAGATTAAGGGGGATGCAGTCAGTGGCAGTTCCTCATAGTGATCCAGCAGGTCAAAGGTCAGCACAGCATCAGTCCAAGGTGGTTTCTGGTGAGTCCCTCCAGCAGCATTCTGTGTCCAGTTCCAAGTATGTTACAAGTGCCTCTCTGCCTGTCTTTCATGGGGAAAAATCCCCTGTACTTGTACTTAATTTGCACATTGTTAACAAAGAGGGGGAGAGGAGGTTCCAACCAGTTACAACTGGTTTCGGGAGTGTCCCCTCTCTCCTCCAGCACAGGCTCCAGACATCAGTTGGGAGTAAACAAGCCCTTTCTGTGAGGCCAGCCACAGCCTTTATAGATGCATGTGTGCCACGCCTCCCCTTCTCTCAGACCAGGAAGACCATTCAAAATGTATATACCCCTCTGTGACACCTCCACCCTCCCTGTGTACAGGCTGTCCGAAAAGTATGTACAAAGCCCATCTGTCACTCTTCCCAGACGTGGATTGGAGTCAAGCTGCAAAAAACCTGAGCCATAAGCACAGACAAATGCTCACTTTCTAGGAGTGGCATTTCTATAATGGTAATCAAAAATCCACCTACACCAGTAAGCAGCATTTCTCACTACCATTACAACCATACCAAACATGCCTACGCTACAACTCATAAATCAGACAATATCCCCTAGACATAAAGCAGAGCATTTCCAATGCAATCCTTTGAGAATGCAGCCCTCACAGAAGTGAGAAACCAAATAAGCTGTTTGTTACTACCAGGACAGGCCACGTAACCAGGCACATGTCCTGCTATCTACATACATAGCACCCTGCCGATAGGGCTAGCTAGGGCCTACCTTAGGGGTGACTTACATGTAGTAAAAGGGGACTTCTGGGCCTAGCAAGTAAATTTAGATGCCAGGTCCCTGTGGCAGAAAACTGTGCACGCAGGCCCTGCGCTAGCAGGCCTGAAACAGGTTTGAAAGGCTACTTCCGTGGGTGGCCCAAGAAGCGCTGTAGGCCCATGAATAGCATTTAATTTACATCCCCAGGGAATAGGGAAACAACTGTACGAGGGACATACAGGTAAATTAAATGTGCCAATTAGATACAAGCCAATCATACCAACTTTAGAAGGGAGAGCATCTGCACTTTAGCACTGATCAGCAGTGATAAAGTGCTCAGAGTCCTAGAGCCAACAGCAAGAAGTCAGAAAAAATAGGAGGAAGGAGGCAAAAAAGTCTGGGGATGAACCCACTAAAAGGGCCAGGTCCAACCGAGAGCATGTGCACTTTAGCACTGGTTAGCAGTGAAGTGCCCAGAGTCCTACTGACAACAAAAACTGGTCAAAAAAAGTAGGAGGAAGAAGGCAAATAGTTTGGGGATGACCCTGCAAAAAGGGTCAGGTCCAACAGGCCATGAGAATGAAATCTTAATAAGTAATATCTCTGTGTGCGGGAGTAATGATGAAATAGGATTCTATACTGATAGTCGATCTCATTGGGGAATAGGCCCACTCCTGCACCTCTCTATTAGTGGCCATGAGGGCTAGCAGTTCATTTGTAGCCAGTGTTTTGGTGTGCCCCTCAAAGGTCTGTGGGCTATCAAAGAAATCATAGAGACCAGCTGAGTTCAGCTGCATTTTTGCATGCTGCAACCACTGAATATGGTATGCCTTGTCTATGATCAAGCAGTCTGTAATCCCAGTGTTGTTGAATGAGGCTTCCGGTCAGCACCAAATGGGTATACATAGAAATGTTGGGGCTATCTTATTTATCTCCTGCAGGTGTTTCAGTCCTAGCTCAGCGTGACATATAATGGCAGGTACACTCTGAGGAAAATGTAGGAGTTTTTGTAGAAAACTGTTGACCCCAATTTGTAGTAGTGTCGGGCCGCAATAGCCCCAAATGTGTGTACCATAAGAGGCAGTCATAAAAACATCTGGCTTTATAGATGTTAAATATTGCCTGAGAGAGGGTAGATCCGAGTCTCTTTGCAAACTTAAATACAAATGCCCTGTTCTCCTCGAAATGTGTGCATCTCACTTTAATGGAGTGTTTCCATGTGCACTTGTTATTAAAAGGATCCTCAGATAGGTGAAGGTCGATACTGCCTATAGGCTGGTGCTGGAAAACATGCACCTGCGATTTTTCAAAAGTAAACATTCAATGCTGGAGATATTTTTGCAAAATAAAAATGAAGGTCCATGAGACAATTAGAGTTTCATCTCAAAATATTTAGGGCTTTACTTTTCATTCCTGGTCCAACAATGTGTGTATAGCAGTGGCAGGAAGATACACACAGCGGGCAGAAATAGCACAGGGTTCTAATTACATTAGCTGGCTGCGCTGACATCTAGCTGTTTGTGAAGGTACTTAAAACAGCAAAACTGCCTGGATCGCCACTTTACGAACACAGTAAGTCACCACCTTTAAATGATGCAGATGAAGTGAACCAGCCAGCTCACAATGATTGGCGGAATCATTTTACTGTTCTACTCTAAAGGAGTGTCACAGTCTTTTGACTGATGTGATGAATGGGCAAATAAATATGCAGGTTAATGTACCATCCTGGAAACCCTGTTGGCTGGTCCTTAATTGGGTCAGGGTTCAAGACACTGACAGGGGAAGCTCCTCCACAATTGTGGAGTAGTATTGCCCCACCGGCCTCAGCCAGCAGTGCAGGAAGGGGCGTGGCAGTACCTCAGGAGGGGGGAGGGGAGTGGGAGTAGGAGAGAGTTCACCTAAGTGAGCTTGTGTGTTTGGCTGGCCTGAGCACTTAGGTTTCTCCAACCCTGCTGTGTTGAACAGCTGGAGAAACTGCCCAGACCCCGGGCAGTGTCTGAGCAGCAGTCCAAGCCCATCCGACCAATCCTGACTCTGCTCTCATGCTTGGTGTAGCATGAAAGCAGCACCAGGATTGCTGAGGAGCCTGTGCTGGTGTCAACAGAAGAGGAGCGAGGTGGCAGGATGCGGCAGCAGAAGAAGGAGGTGGCGGCTTTAGTTGTTTACCCCATCACCGCCCACCCCCTCTTGAAATTTGCAGCAGCCGCTGCTAGACACTAATCCGAACGGCAGATGATTTTGTCCTTTATGAGACCATTAACCGACCAATAGCACCAAAAAAATAGTTCTCCAATTACTCTGAAATGAAGGTGTTTTTTAACTAACATGACAGGAGAAATGGAATATACACAGTAAATGGGGCAGCCATCATATTGACATTTACAGGAACCGCAGACGTGAACAAGGGCATCCTCCAATAATAGCTCGAGATGTTGAAGTGACTCACCATCGTAATGGGGTAGCATTTTAGTAGGGAAGAGGCAACTATTGGTGTTGCTTGAGAAATTTCACAGTGAGGGAATTCCATTATACTAAAAGTGATCTGTGCCCACCAGCTACCTTTGTTATAGTTTTGTGAGAAGATGTTCTCATAGAAAGGAAGTGCAACCTATTTTTTCACTTGTACTGTTATTCTCCCAGGACTGCTAATAAATCTACCAGAACTGGGAGAACACATTTCTTTACGTACATACTTACTGTCAGAACTCCAAGAAACACAAGTGATATGCCTGGTAACTGTGGAGTACAGGCAGAAAAAGTCAAACATGTGAACTATCTTACACTTTCTGGTTTAACGAAATTCAAACTCTGCTAAACGCTATGGATGTCATTTGAGCCTATGCACAATTGTCATTGGGCCAGTATAATCTTGGGTTATTGTCTCTGTCATTTCATGTTGCGGAACTGACTCATAATAGAACAAAGCAGTCAACACAAATGCAGGCGCAATTTGTGTATTGTGTGCAGTGCTTAAATGAACTCAAAAATTCATTTTGCGTAGATTTTCTTTTACTCGAATGAACAGCCCCAACATTTTTTAGTGCAAAATGTTTTTGTTTTTTTTCTTTTTTTAATAGAGGAAGTGCCATGGAAAGCGAGGCTTCTGTGTAAAAACTATTAACTTTCTCTTCTTGAATACTCTTCCCTGTTCTTGGTTCTGCCCACTATGGATTTGGAATCTGAATAGAAAACATTACTCATCCTTCGTTTCTAGTCTCTGCTGCGTCATCCAGCTTTGGACTTTTTTTTACACAAAACATGTTAATACAGTTCAGGGCAAACAGCACAATTTTGTTCCTTTTGAAATTTTACTTGTTCGTTTCTGACTTGATGAATGCAAGGGTTTGATGTAGGGGTGCATGCAGGACCATGTAGGACAGGAAAGTTTACGTAAGGTCACTGGACATTTTAGGATGGTAGATGCCTGGATATGTATCTCCTCCTTCACCTTTTCCTCGCCTTCCTTTGTCTGTTGGTGGTTGGAGCCAGGGTGACTCCAGAAGCACAGGGGAAGTAATTTGAGATATCATAAGTAATGTCATCAATTATGTAAATAAACGTTCCATGAGTGCTTTAATTTGTGAGGTCATAAACAGTGCATGGCGGGTGTAAGTAAGAGTCATTTCAGATAACTATAACTGGGGAATTTCATTTTTGGACATACAATCCCTGCCTTGCCGGGCCTGCAATCACGTCCTGAGCCCAACCTTCTGCAGGTGGCCAATGCCCTACACTGCTTAGAATATGGCTGTGCACAGCATGGGGTTGGCAACAGGTCCTGCCCCCAACTCGTTGCAGGCTGACAATGGCACTACTTATGGCATTCAGCCATACTGTAGCCAGGCCTCAACACCCCACAGGGGGCTAAAACCCATGGCCCTGCAGTGCCCATGATCTTGACCTGTTTTACCACAGTAGAGTAGTACTACAGCAAGATTAAATGGGGGGCAATGCTGAGCACCCCAGTAGTACCTCATTACTGTGGCACCACAAAAAGAGAAAAATATTTTAAATTTTATTTGTTTTCTATGACACAGGGACCAAGTCCCCCAGTCATAAAATAGTGGCTGCAACTTTCTCTTCATGTTCTGCAAAGGAACGGGATCGTTAGATATCTATATATCTATATATTTTGATCCTTCATTTCTCAGAAATAATTGAACAGATGTGCACCACATCTCAAAGAGCACGCTTTCGGTATCAAAATCTAGCTTTTTGCCATATTTGGTGAAATTTTGGTCAGTTGTTTTGAATGTAACCGTGTCAAAACGGCAGGGTAAAATGTGTTTTGGGATTCCCCCTTTTACTCAGCCTCCACTGGACAGAACACTCCAAATCTTTTTAGGAAGGAGTAGAGGTGGTGTATATATATATATATATATATATATATATATATATATCCAGAAAAATGTTGTATTTAAATCGCACACCAAGGGCTGCACATCATTCAATACCAGCTGGTAAAATACTCAGAAAACCACTTATTCTCGATAGGTTCATCGGCTGCTGTTTATTGAAAAAAGATTAGATTGCAGGTAAATCACACCAGCAAAAGTTGGTACAAAAAGCACAAAAAAACGGTCGACAATGTGCTCACCATTCAAAAGACACACACGCTGTCCCAACCAAATGTCTACGCGTTTCGGCCGAAGCCTTCAACAGGACATTGGCAGACATTTTACACTCAACTATTTAAACCATATAGTCCTTCTTTGATGTTCATTGCATAGCTCAAGAGAAGTGCAAATGGAGCGGCCATTTCATAACGTCACAATTTTAACTTAAAAATAAGAAACTCCTAATCCTGTGCATGTTTTGAAATAAACTATGAACTAAAAATGTGACATTATATATTTCTCTCATATTATAATACATTATCACAAATATAGTCTGGTCACCTGTGAACACTAAAAAATTAATTAATTGTAATCACAGTCTACAATTCTTGAATACAAAACAAATCCCATGTATGCTGTTTTTTTCTCTCTTCTCTTTCTCAATTTTCATTTTTCCTTTTTCCTTTTACTTTTGATGTCCACATATTACCCACTTATACCTAATAATTTTAATTTTGATTTTGATTTTAGTTTTAATTTTAAAAGCCTGATATATAAATGCAATTAATTAATAATATAAATATATAAATATATATAAATATATGTACTGCCAATTGATTGCAATACATCCACTTCATATAAAGGCTATAAATAGATGACAAATGATGACAAATAAATAGAGTAAATTCAGTCAATTCTGAAAATGCAAAATAAAATACAGGTAAAAGCGATTTCAACGTGGAATAAATAAATAAATGGATATTCATCATCATAATTCATTAAATTAGTCAAAGTCCTATAAATTAATATATTCTAAAAGGAATCTGAAGAGATTAATTAATAGATCATATCATATCATAGGTCAAATTGTTATCGATTAGGAGATTGTAAATAGACCCCACAAATTCAGCAACAGGAGAATGTATATGTGCGCCGCTATCCTCCCCAAGGACCTATGCAACAGTATAGGAATAAAATAGATGAGTATAACACCCTAAAAGTGAATAAATTATTAATAAAAAATTATTACCAAAATACACTAAATATCAATCCGGCAAATGCTAATACTAATAGTAATAACAATAATGATAAAATCAATCAGTAAGGATCCTAACAAAACACAATATTCTAAAAAAGTCATCAATTTCATTTCATGTTTTCTATTGGACAAAATCTATGTGTGAGAAAATGTAAAAAAATGTAAAAAAATGTGTATATCTCTGTATGGGAAAATCAAAAACTTACAGATGTACATGAAGCTCTGCGTCCAAGTTGTGACCCCAAGGGTGTTCTGTACCTAAAAGTAAAATAGTTTTGGACTCCATTTGTCTCAAATGTGCAATTCTATTGCCTCCTCGGGGATGGACCGCAATGGTTTTAACACCATAAAATGCTAGGGAACTACAGTTACCTTCATGTACATCCCAAAAGTGTTTAGCTAAAGGATAGGATGGATCATGATTCTTAATGGCTCTGAGATGTTGCAGGAACCTGATTTTCAGTTTATGAATGGTACTGCCCACATATTTCTTGCGACACCCACATTCAATGACATATACAACGTATTCAGTTTCGCATGTGATACGTTCAGTTATGTCACAAATTTTTCCTTCGAACGTGGTGTATGTCTGAGTATTCTGTGCATACAAACATGATTTGCAATGTCCACATTTCCAAAAGCCCAAGCTTTTTTTGGCCAACCATGACATATTAGTTTGGGGACTCTGAAATAGGCTTCTGGTAAGATGGTTACCCAAAGATTGAGTTTTGCGATATGTGATACATGGATGTGGACCTATACTGTCCTTGATGGCAGAATCATGTCTCAAAACATGCCAATTTTTCTGTATGATATTATTTAAATGCGAATGTTGAGAATTAAACTCTAGGAATAGTCTAGGTGATGATACCTTATTGTGATCTTGATTATGAATATTATCAGGCTTGAAAAGCAATTTTTCTCGAGACATATTCAAAACCCTCAAGTGTGCATCTTTAAGGATCTTCAAAGGATATCCTCTCTCTAAAAATCTCTGTGTCATCGTCATGATTTCAATCTTGAAGCACTCATCATTAGAACAGATTCTACGAGCCCGTAGAAATTGACTATATGGAATACTCCATTTCAAAGCTTTTGGATGACCACTATTGCCATGCAAGATTGAATTACAGGCTGTTGGTTTACGAAAAATGGTTGTCTGTAAGACATCTTTTTCAATAGAGATCTGGACATCAAGAAATTCTATAGTTTGTGCACTATATTTCAAGTCTAAGTGAATGTTCAGCTCATTGTTGTTCAAGATATCAACATATTGTTTGAGAGAAATCTCGTCACCATCCCAGATAAGAAAGAGATCATCAATATATCTGACCCATAGTATCACTTGTTCCATGTATTTGCCATTAGAGTCAGACCAAGCTATCTCCTTTTCCCACCAGCCCATGTAAAGGTTGGCGTACGTGGGAGCAAATGAAGCTCCCATTGCAGTCCCTTGTTTCTGCAAGTAATGTTGATTGTCAAATAGAAAGGCGTTGTGGGTGAGGCAAAATCTTAACATGCTAATTAGCATGTTAGTATGTTGAAGAAATTCAATTTTACGAGTGCCCAAGAAGTGACAACATGCTTGAATGCCAAATTCATGCTTAATGGAAGTGTATAATGCAGTCACATCCATGGTTACCAATAGATAGTTGGGTTGCCATGGAACATTATGAATCTTAGCAAGAAAGTCATTGGTGTCTCGAAGATAAGACGGCAATTCGGTGACAAAAGGACATAGGAAAAGGTCCAAGAAACGGGAGGTATTTTCTAATAGGGATGAGTTCATACTCACAATAGGTCGACCAGGAGGATGTTTTGTATTTTTATGGATCTTTGGTAGAAAGTAAATACAAGGGATTCTAGGAAACAAAACTTTGAGATAAAGATATTCATTTTGGTCAATTAGCCCTTTAGTGTGCCAGCTATCAAGCATCTCCCAGTAGATGGTTTGATATTCATTAGTGGGATTAGTGGTTAGTTTTTGATAATGTTGTTTATTGGAAAGTTGATGATTAGCCTCCTTCATATAGCTATTAATATCCATAATAACAATATTCCCTCCTTTATCGGAGGGTTTGATGATAATAGTGTTATTGGATTTAAGCTCATTTAGATCTTTCCAATCTGAGGCTGAGAAATTCACTCTTTGGGCTTTTTTCATTTTAACCCTTTTCCAATCATTCCGAAACCGATCAACGTCATCAACTACCAATTCATAGAACAAATCAATCATATTACCAGTCGGTAATTGGGGATTAAATCTGCTGGAGGGCTTAAGCCTGCTGGCCACGGTCTTGTTAGTAACAAATCCCATGTCAATCAAAACGTTATTCTCTTCACCTGTATCATTGCTGACATCATCCAAACAACCCAACCTGCCAATTTCTACTAAATCAGGCGCTTCATTGACATGAAAACCAGATAGAGTGTCTACATTAATGTTGGAACAAGATGTAGTGGCCTGTGTTGTCTTGGAAAAATATTTCAACAGCCGCAACTTACGTGTATATTTATACAATTCTATTCTGGTGTCAACATAATCCCAATGATTGTCAGGACAAAAACTTAATCCTAAATTTAGAATTCGCTCCTGATTAGAGGTATATATACACATGTATGTGCGTGTGTGTGTGTGTGTGTTTATGTATGTATATATACATATACGTATATATATATATATATATATATACGTATTTATATACGTGTATTTATATATCTATATATATACAGTGATATATACAGTGATATATACAGTGATATTATCAGTGATGTCATGACTGATGTAAAATGTGTGGTAATTAGCAGTGCTTGGTGAGCGTGTGAATTACAGTTACCTTAGGGCTTTACTTATAGTTTCTGCTGAATTTAATTTCCATGGTTTGGTATAGGTATGTGTAAATTCTGAAGCTAACTATAATGGCCCTGTAGCCTTTGTTCTTTTTAGTGAATTTCTTAGGTGTTTTTTAAATTTTACTTCCTAACTATAATGTCTCTATAATTTTTGTTTTTTTCAGTGAATGTGTAGTTTTTGTTAAATGTAAAGTAATATTTTATTATCATAAGTTTTACCAACCACTGCATGCAAGGCCTTCAGTGGTGCACAGCAGGGGGTTGGCCGCAGGACCTGGCCTGCACCCAGGCCCTTTAGTCGACCCCTGTGTGTAGCCATCCCCATGTTGCACACGGCCTTTGGCATTCGTGGGGGCTCAACCTCCCATAGGCAGCTAACCCAGAGATGTGGATCTTTAAGTGGGTGTGTGAGCAGCTGTATCGGTGTGTGACTGGGTATTTTGTGGTTGTGTGTTTGTGTAAGTGGGTGTGTGAGTAGTTGTGTGGGTGTGTAACTGGATGTGTGGGTCTATGAGTATGGGTCAATGAGTGGGTATGCAAGTGTTTTTGTGGGTCTTTGAATGGGTATTGTTAATTGGGGTCTGGATCCACTGATCTGTCATGGATTCACAAAGGTTGCCCTACTGAGTACCACTGTGGATCCTGTCACGCCTCCAAAAAACTCAGCTTTTGTCAATTTCTTCTCCATGAGGGGTCCCTCAGAGACCCCTCATCAGTCCCACTGGGACAGGGTATCTCTATCCTGACCCCTCATATTATATTTTATTTTTATTTCCACCCTCCCTAGGAATAATGACTCGATTTAGAAAATGGCAGCTGCAACTTTTCTGTCAGGTTGTAGCCAGCCAACCATGGCATTGCTAGCGGTGCGTGGATCTGAAGACCCTCTGCTGTGGATCCACCATGGATTTACAGCACATTACAAAAAGAGATCTTTCTGGACCAAGCTCTAGCTTTCTGCCAAATTTCATTGGGAAAACACATTTTGAGTCCTCCCTTTTTTCTTGGCCTCTGCTTCATGAATCACCCTGAAACTTTCCATCCACCTAATGAAATGAGTTGCAAACTAGTTTTGAAAATGTTGTGAAGAGTCATCAAATGGAGCCAGAGTTATTAGCAAAACAAAAAAACACTTTCCCTATGAAAACTAGGTGCTAACTATAATTACAATCTATGAAAAATGAAAAAAGGTTAAAGTGCCTTTATATTTAGGTACAAATTTCTGTAACAGCGTAGTCTCAATAAGTTACTTAAATTTACCAGTTATAATTATCCCTGGCAACTTTGACTCATGCCCTAAGGTAATAATAACTTGGCCCTCACCGCACACTGGGCCTCATTACGTCTTTGGCAGTCTTTTTGGAAGACCGCTGCATTGGCGGCAACAAAAATACTGCCATGTTGAGGATAATCCAACTGCCGTATTATGACCCACACTGCGAAGACTGCTAAAAAACTTTGTGCACTTTGCCCTAGATGCATTTTTATTCGTTTGCTTAAAGCATTGGACCTCTGTGCACTTTGCCCTAGATGCGTTTTATTCAGCCTCGTACTGTTATTTTTCAATAGCCAGTTTCACGGTCTTGTTTTATTTTCTTCTATCACACTGTTTAGCCTACTTCAGCACCGAAGTTCTCAAATAATACATTCTTGCTCACTCTGGGCTTCAGTCAAGGATACAGTCTGGTACATTGCCGATAGACGTGGTAGGAGTTTAGTCTTTTGGGTTCATAGACGATACACATTCATACGTAGGGATGTTTTTTAGCACATCGACAGGTTAGTTATAAAAACACTTCCTAGTCCTAACACACGTAAGAGGGAGATTCCGACCAGGGAACCACAACTAGACGCTGACTGCCCTGTTGCAGATGCTGATCCTGATCACAGGCCTTTGCTCAGGTATGAGGGATGATGTCCTCCCGGGGAATCTGAAAGGCAAGCTTAGAGCTTAACATGCTGTGCTCAAAATAGAACTTAGTAGAGAGAACGTAACCTGTTAACACTATGATAGCGTTATTCCTATGTTTCACTCTTCTCGTTACTATTTCAATCCTACTGTGTTGTATGGTTCTGGTTATTGCGGCTCACGCCTTCTTATCTAAAATACAGTCATTTTACTAAATGAATCTATAAAACTTAAACTACCTTTGTCATTTGTATATGAGACCACACTTTGTATGAGAGAGCTGGTTTTGATCTGAGTGACCACGACTTCCCTGAGAAGCTCTAAGATGTCATGCGCTCGGCTGCCCAATCATCCCTTCCCTTTGGGAGAGATGAGGCACTGCTAGTTAGCCAGAGCCAAACCGGATAGAGGGTGACAGGGATCCTTCTCCGTGGGATAGACTTAGTCCCCCACACTGAGAACGACCCTGATACCCAAATATTCAGTAGTCTCATTTAGGATAATGAGAGCCAACGCGACAAGACTATGAGCCACAATTCACCACAGCAGTTCTTTCATGGAAGAAAACTATTGGCGGTGCGAACCGCCATCCTCAAACCCACTACTGTCATAACACAACAACACATTGGACAGTTTGAATACCCCACACCTTACACATATACACACACCAGACACACCTACTCACTGCACTATGACACACCTCCACACAACCCACAATCCTTTGCCACTAATTCGATGTTCACATGCACCGAGAGTAGGCAAATACACTTATATAGCACCATCACACCATAAGCACATACACACATCTCACTCAGCACACACCACACAACTACACTACCAACACAAGACACACATAACGAGCACACACACACACTTACCACAAGCTTCCATCACTCACCACGCAAAACCCACACCCCATCAATCACCCTACACTGCACCCTCGTACACACAACAGCCCCCCAACACAACCACTATCATGTCTCAACAAAGCACCCACAATTCACAGATGAGTTGAGGGTCATGGTGGATGAAATCATCAGGATAGAGCCACAACTGTTTGGAGCACAGGTCCAGAAAACCTCAATTGCCAGGAAAATGGAGTTATAGCAGAGAATAGTCGACAGGGTCAGCTCAGTAGACCTTAGTGGGGAGCTGCCCCACCTCCTCCCCCACAATTCACATCATCAGAGGAGAATGTCTTGGATGTTCTGCATCTCAAGGGTCTGACTGGAATACCTGGGGGACTGCACTCTGGTAAGTACCAATAACCTCCTTGTCACACAATTGTCATGACGTGCACGTTTCCTCACCACCCAAATACTCCTCAATTCACTGTATGTCTCACTACACCTCCCACCTATACACCCAATGCCCCTCTTCTGCATCTCACACCTCCACCCAGCCCAAATGCCCACACAACCCTTGGCAAAGGCACGGATGGCATTGGCTTATACTATCACTATGACTCCCATAATGCACTAGCCTATCTACGTGAGTACCTGTAATGTGCACATCACTTCACATCCCTTGCATGTATGACTATTGTACTAGCTATACCAATTAGATGCTACGACAGAGAACCACTACATGGCAATGACAGAAATGCAATGACACAACACTATGCCAAACAAGCCTAATCACAGCTACAGCAATGTGACTAATCCAAATGGTCACTAATCAGGACCCACAACCCAGAAATTGACCCACCAAAGTATAGAATGTAAGATGTAAGAATGTAAGATGGTAGACTCCATGCACATGCACATCATTCACAGACAGGGCAATTAACCTTGCATACACACTTACCCTCCTCCCACTGGGACACCATGCTGCAATGTACAGCCATTACCTCTCACAACTAGCAAGCCTAAATAGTCACTAGCTAACAGTGCTGAACAGATGTGTGAACTATCAGTCTGTACCAGAACCTATGCACAGAAGCAACGTTACTAAACCTGAATGACACCAACCAAATGGAGTATGGTACACATGTCACAGACCACTAACTACCACCAGTGGTATGCTGTGCAGTTTTTGTCACTGTCATTGCTGGTAATCATGTCAAGCTACTGTATGCATGTGATAAAGAGAGAACCAAACACACATCCAACATTCAACTCTTTCTCTCACTCCATCTACAGGTATCCCTGCCAGTGCCACCATGTAGAGGATGCCAGAGACTGCCAGCCCCCCTTAGGATGAAGGACCAAGTGAGGACAACATGCATGGATGTCAGGACATTGATGACCTACCTGGCCCATCTGGGACACCTGATCAGTCTACGATTCCCTGCTTCACCCTGCCCACACTTATCGCCCTTAAGCCTGTTGCTTCTACATCCAACCTTTCATCCTCAAACTATTGTGTGCCCCACAGTACAGGGACCTGAGACGACCCCTCACACCCCAGACAATGAAGGTCCTGCAAACACTAGGTGTGGCCGCACTATGCCAGGGGCACAGACACATCGGGGTGGCAGGAGGCATGGGAGGGAAGATGTAGGCTAGAGGATAGGGCCCCTAAGGAACCCTACTGACCAGGAAACCATCTCCCAAGTCCTGGGAGCACACCAACAATCATAGGACAGGATGGGCCAGATTATCACTATGTTGTGGGAAAATCAAAGGCTGCAGAGGGAATACCACCAGGAGGTCATACATCAGTGGCAGGCACACAATGCCATGATGATCTCCATTGCAGGGGTGCTGAGGGTTATCAACATCACCCTGCATGCTTCCACCACCCACCAGCAGGCCCTTTCTGCTAGCAACATAACATCTGAGCCATCCACATCAGGGGCGGTTAGTGGAATGGACGCGCTGCCAGTGGAACCACAGCCCTCAGACACCCCTCCCTCTGTAGCAGAAGACCCCCCCCACAAACCTTATCGTCCATCCAGACATCCAGCTGGAGCAGATGCCAAGACCAAACCCACTGCCAGGAAGTTAACCTCACCTGATTTGTCTCCCTTGTATACCACTGAGACACCATTTGCCTGTTCAATGACATAACTCTGCCTTTCCATTGGCACATGGATACGGGACCTATGTAACCAACTGCTGTACCACCTACTCTGATTATTCCATCTACCATGATCTCACTCATCACCTGTTGAACAATGTATTTCCCATGGTGTTGTAGTCACAAATTCATTATATGCACAATAATCACCAATCAAACACAGCAACTGAATATGTATCTTCATTAAAACATCAATAAATGTAATGATTGCAAATTGTGATGTGGTCACGCCCCCCTACATCCAATAGGCAGTGTAAAGGACAGCAGAGGGAGGCACCCTCAGCAGGACACACAATCCAAAATAAATGTTCCAGGACAGATGTCAAAGAGTCAAAAATCCAGGGCCACACAAAAGTAAAGTCAGTAGCTCAACCTGCAAAAAGACAATGACAGAGAGCACCATCAGGATGGAAGGCATGGAGCCACACAAAGCACATATGCAGCTCATAGATGACGTGCCCAGTGTAGAATACCACCTATGCAGTTGCCCTCAGAGATTACATATGCATCCACAGTCACAAGATAATCATCGCACATCACTTTAGCTGCCATCTGTCATGTACAACCCTTAATCCTGAATTCATGTAGCAGTGGCTAATGACTATGAATGCCTCAAGCAATAGGCATATATTTCAATACTACAGTAAGTGGCTGGAATGAAATGAGAACAGGAGATTGCAGGAAACATAACTCAATAGTGGTCTGTACAATGGAGATATGAATATGGGAAACTGCAGTAAGTTCACTTGTCAGAGTCAAGACACTTTTACTGTGCAATGTACATACAATCAGTCAGCTCCCCCAACACACACATAGGATAGGACCAGATGTCACCCCCACTGATGAGTCAACTCAGGAGGACTAATGTCAGCAATTCATGTGGATATACAAGACTTGAAAACCCACACTCACCATACCTCTGTGTCATTCAAGTACTGATTGATGAGCTCAGTCCTACAGTCAGCTGAATCTTCCTCCTCTGTATCCTCATCACTTGCCATATCACCATTACCAGCCACTGGTCCAGCTGCCTCACCCTCATCAGCTGGCAATGGTATCTGACGTCTCAGGGCTAGATTGTGGAGCATGCAGCAGCCTACTAATATCTGGCATACCTTTTGGGACGAGTAGAGGAGGGCACCTCCAGATAGGTCCAGGCAAGTGAATCTGGCCTTCAGGATTGCCACATTTTCTTTCGTTTACACCATTCGGCCTCCTGTGGGGCTCATTGAAATGGAGTACCCCATCTGTAGCACGGTCCCTCATTGGTGTCAACAGCCAGGGAAGGTTAGGATAGTCAGAGTCACCTGTATTACAAAATATTGGACCAGTGAAAATACAGGTACAGCCTTCCCTGGCTGTGTCAACAGCCAGGGAAGGTTAGGATAGTCAGAGTCACCTGTATTACAAAATATTGGACCAGTGAAAATACAGGTACAGCGACAGGGAAGAATTTAAAGACAGGTGCCATAACAGTTAAATTCCATTATATGCATACATACCAAGGAGCCTGGCCCTCTCTGTGTGTAGTCGTGCCATCATATGTGGGACATTGCTCTCTCTCAAAATGTGGGAGTCATGCACAGATCCAGGAAACTTAGCGGCAACCTTTGTTATATACTGGTCTGCGAAACACACCACCTGAACATTTACGGAGTGGTAGTTCTTCCTGTTCCTATGTACCTGTTCATTGGCATTGGGAGGGACCAGGGCTATATAGGTACCATCAATGGCCCCTATCACATGAGGGAGGTGTCCCATATCATAAAAGTCTGCCTTCACTTAGGACAAATCCACATGTTGGGGGAACTGGATGTAGCTGTCCAGGTGTTTCAACAATGCACACAGTATATCCTTCAGCACAAGACTGAACATGGGCTATGACATCCCTGCAGTCAAGCCCACTGTATTCTGAAAGGAGCCTGTGGCAAGAAAGTGTAGTACTGACAGGACTTGTACGGTGGGAGGGATGCAATAGGGATTGTGAATTAATGGTAGGAGACCAGGCTTCAAATGTGTACATAGATCCATGATGGTGTGACAATTCAGATGATAAGTCTGGATGATATGCCTGTCTTCTAGGTCAACTAGTGGACAGTGTAATGGTGGTACAATGGTGGTTATCTCAATCTCCTCATGGTAGGATATCTAGGTGGAGGGAGAGAACGTACATTGAAAAATGCACCTTCTACATGTAAGCAGAACATGTTATATTCGCACACACCTAACACTGTAGAACATGTGTCGCACTGCTGACACATAATATTATGGCATGCTTAAGCAGTTTGGACACCATACTTGTAGCACATTGCTGAACCTGTAAGACTTATGGGACACATATCACATATGTAATGTACCATAGGTGACACACTGAGCTTTCATTAACAGTAATGGGGTATACAAATATAGTGCCAGGTCTTTCGCCTTTGTGCTTCTGAGTATCTAAACATGCCCATCATCAGATATACTGCCACATTACGTACCTGTGTCATGCATGTCACATTTCTTTGCACTACCATGATGGTAAAACATAGGATTACTCCTCCATTTGGGCGAGTATGTGAATGGCACACTTATTTAGCCACATTGAAGCATGATATGTGCACAAAATGGCAGGCACCTGTCCTGCTGCACTGGACAGTTGGAAGTGACCTAGGTCCACCAGCATATGTTGTCATGGCGGTAGACAGTTACAACCACCATGCTACTTGTCATGGGTTAACATTGCTGCCTATGGCAGACTGTAGCCAATGGCAAAGACCGCAGGTGGTGACAGTCCTGTAGATGGAGGTTGTGACCACCATTTTCTGCAGCCTTGATCATTTAACTCCTGACACTGTTGCTAGCAAGACCTCCACTACCTGAGCTGCTGTGTACTGTCTCTGGAAGCCATCATGCCATGCCCTGCAGGTGACAGGGCCTCAGCCTTCACCCCAGAAGAGCTGGAGAAGCTTGTTGAAGGGGTCCTACCCCTGTATGGACAGCTGTATGGGTCATCAGAGGAGCAAGTGAGCCCAATGCCATGGTCATGTGTAATAGGGGTTCATGTGACGGTGAATGGTGTAAGTGTACTGGTGAGGGAGTACATGCATGCAGTGGGCATGAAGTGAAGGCATGTGAGCGTAGCGGATGGGTATGTGTGAGGTGAGCACTTAGTGAGTCAGATGTGTATAGTCTACTGCTGTTGGTAATGTGCCAGTGCACATGACTTTCTCCTTTTGTCTGTGTCATCCATGCAGGTAAACACCTATCAGAAAAAAGGGATCTGGCATTCTATCACCCAGCTAATGCGGACACTGGTGGGTCTGAAGCTGGCTGAGCACCCATTGTTGCAAGTGGTGGGAGGACCTGAGACGCTGGGCCTGGAGGACCACAGAGGCCCATCTGGGGATGTCCTCCCAATGAGGGGGGGGTGCCCATCAGACCCTCACCCCCCTAATGACCTGCTTTTTTGCAGTGACCTACCCTCAGGTGGATGGGCACGGGGGGGCAGCACAGAAGCCACAAGGGGGTGAATATTGACTGTTTCCTGGGACTTGGCTCAGGTTGTATGGGAATAGTAGCCTCACTGTAGCTTTTCTGACAATGTAGTCACTGCAATATGCATGTAAACTATTGGGAATGGGTAGTAACTACCTGGGCTGGGTATACGCTATAGATGTGTTTTCATGGTTTACTTTAAGTGTATGTAAATCTCCCTTATTAAGACATCTCCATGTCTGTATTATGGAAATGGTCTAATGACATTGGCACATGTTTGAATCCATCCTGCCTATACAGTGGATGTGAGTTTGTGGAGCACCCTAACCATCAAATATGAGCTGCTCCATCCATCTGCATTTGTGGCTCCAAGGTGTCAGTTCACTCCCATCCTTATAGCATGGCTATATAGGCATCTGTGTGACTTTTGTATCATTACAAGGACTATATACATCAAGTACTAATAATGGGATTGACTGAATGTGAGGCAGCCATTACATTTCCACCACAGATATAGCCTGTATAGGACTGGACTAATGGTTTGATAGTTGTATACACATATATTGGTCATTTGCTGACTATAGGGTATGTGAAGTTTGCTAAAGTAGGATGCTGAGACATGTACATGTGATCAGGTCCGATTGCAAACATCATACATTTCTAAGTGCTAGACTTGTGGGGATGAAACCTTAAACACAATGGGATGGCACTAGAGGTGGGAAGTGCCTAGCCAGACCTCGTCATTTTCAAATTGTTATGTATATGCCATGTATGCCAATGCCCTAGCAATTACAGTGTAACACAGCTTAGTTACTGCCCATATCATGTCTCAATTGTTACTTGGGGGCACATCTGATGGAGTGGGACAATGCCGGCTACCCTTGGCCTAGCTAAAGTGGCAAAAATAGGACAGGAATGGGTATTGCATGAATTATGGGATGTTGATGTGGATCAAATATTATCTTTACTCTCCTGAGGCTGCCATATGTAGTAGTGGGATGTGTTGTCAGTACAAAGGCTGCGGTTTTGGTCAATGTGTGCATAATGCTTACATGTATTTACTGTCTGAGATGTGTGTTATGGGCTCAGGTACAGGTTTTCACAAATTTGGAATGGTGTGTGTGAGGGTGGTGTTTCCATGTTGTGAAGTCCTAATTGTGAAACTGCATGTGTGGTGGTATCTTCCATACCTGCAGACACCACCTCAACAGACAGTTACTCATCCAGCATGGCATCTCCCAGCACCTCCTCCACTCCTCCTCCCAAAACACATAAACACCTGCACTCAGCCACCCAACAGACACCCTGCACCCACAAGCATTCCACGCACACACAAGCACCTAAGACATCCACAAAGACACCTTCTACAGCCACTCCCTCTACCTACACTCCCAAACCTTTTTGCCATGAGCACCCCTGTGTGTCTAGAAGGTGTTCCTCTTGGCGTTTTCCCTGTTCCCTACTCCTCTCCTACCCCGTGATATCCCCAAACAGTCTGTGTCCCTCCCCAAGTCCAGCCCTTCCACCTCCAAGTCCTCCCCTGCCAATACCCATGCCCATATCCCTGCCAAGAAGTAAACCTCTCCCAAACTCAAGCCCAAAGATCCCCCTCCCAAGCCCAAGCCCAGAGACCCCCAAACCTAGGCTCAAACCCCTCTTGCCCCCTAATCCCCGAGGTGCCTGCCTGCACCCTTGATGTCCCTACCCTGTGAATGTCAGCTAGCACTCAGGAGACATGTACAGGAACACAGAAGTGCCATTTGTGCCTTGTGCACTTTGGACTGGCCAACGGCCTAATGTTTGTAAATATTTCTTATTTATTGACATATATTTCTATTTCCATTTATTATACCTGGGCCAAACAGTTGTTGGTTCAATGGTAACATACTTGTCCTACCTTTCTTTCCACATGGCTGTTTTGGTCTTGCCTGCTTTGGTTTGTGTGTGAGTGACATGTGTGTGTGTTGTTTATGCTAGTTGTTGTGTTTGGTTAGCATGTGTGGGTGTGGCCCTGCCATGTGTCCTGCTGTGATGGCTGTGTGTTGTGTGTAGGAAATGTTTGTGTTTGGAACATGGGTGTATGTTGATAATTTCTGTATTGTTTGTGTTGACATGTTTAATGGTGGTGTTGTGTGCCTTTGTGTGGTTTTTGTGTGTGCATGCATGTGTGTGGTGATGGGTATGTCAGAAACATTTTGTGTTGTGTTAGTGAGGTATGACGTATGCTTTGTTGAATGGCTGTGTGATTCTGTATATTAGTTGTCAGGTGTTGTAACGTGTTGTATGTATGTAGTGTCATGTGGAGGTGTGTAATATGTTAGCTTGGTGTAGCATGTCTGTTGTTGCAGTTGTGGTGTAGTTGTGTGAATTTGTGGGGTTGTGTATTGTGCTGGACTATGCTGGTAATGTCTGTGTGCAGGGTGGTGTGTGTTGGCTGTGGTGTGTGTAGTATGGGTGTGCATGTGTGTGTGTGTGCATATTGGTGTGTGTGTGTCGCTGTTGCTTGACGTCCCCGATGTGTATGTTATGTGTGCATGTGTCCTTTGGGTTTTCCCTACAGTGTCTAGTAGGTGTATATGCTAATTTTATACAGTTGGTTTTCACCAGGGTTTTCGTGAGGGTGTGACCGCAGGGGAAACCTTGGCGGTGTACAGCCTCGTAATATGTCTGGCGAGAACATGGTGCCCACCGGCCTGAAAGTGGCTACTGCCATCTATGGTGGCATGACCGCATTGGCCGTACAGGTGTTGATTTGTCTGTCTCCTGTTGGGAAGACTGCTGTGGTCATAATTTGGCGGTGTTCTCCTCCAGGCCGTCAGCAGTGCGGCTGCCACAAACATGGTGGTCCTGGTACCACCAAACTCGTAATGAGCGTGTTAGAAATGGGGTCTCTGGTTGGCAGTCAGTTTGCACTCGGTCTAAGCAGGACCCTCACTCTAGTAAGGGCAATGGATAAACAAACTTAGATAACCCCTACTTACTACCTTGGTAGCATGGTGCAAGGAGTCAGGCTTACATCAGAAGGAATATGTAAAGTATTTGTATCAACACACAGAGTAATACAGTGAAAACACTACAATATGGGCACCACACCAGTTTAGAATAATAGGAAATATTTATCTAAATCACACAAGACCACAACAACAAAAATCCAACATACACAACTCAAGATATGATTTTTCAGAGTCATACTCCATAGAAAACAATGAAAACGTTGATTTTACACAAAGTACCTGGTAAAAATAAAGCCGCACAGGTGAGAATGCATCTGAAAACTCAGGGATGCATTGATTCCTTACTCATAAGTATGACCGTACATCGTTTCTTCTACGGTCGGGTCAGCAATGGGTTGTTTTTCTCCCTCGCAAGAGAGCGATGCATCGGTTTCCGGATGGGTCACCTTGGATCCGTGCAGGTTCACAATGACTTTGACGCCAAGGGACAATGCATGGGAAATCCGGTCACACTTTAGGAAACTGTGCTGCATGAGGTTTGCGCTGTGATCATCAGCCGCAAGCAGGTGTTGCATCGTTTTCTCCAGCCGCGACGCATCGATCGCCCAGCCACGATGCAGGTGGAGAGTCGAGTTCAGCTGCAAAGCGGGTGGCGTGTCATTTTTCAGCCACATTGCTGATGGTTCATCAAAAAATTTCCCCACACAGCATTCTGTGCATAGATTTCAGCTCTTGTTCCACCCTCTTCACTTTTCAAGGGCCCAGGGACTGGTTAGGGCACCACTTGGCAGTGCAAGAGTCTCAGCATAGAGTCCAGGTGCTTCCAGAGGAAGTCTTGATGGCCCTGAGACTTCAAAACAGGAGGCAAGCTCAGTACAAGCCCTTGTAGATTCCTCTTCAAGTAGGAATGTACAACAAAGTCTGGTCTTTGTCCCCTTTTACAGGCAGAAGAAGCAACTTTCGGATAGCCTAACAAATCACAGTCACAGGCAAGTGTAGCACTTCTCCTCAGCTCTTCAGCTCTTCTCCTTGGTAGAGGTCCCTCTTGGTTCCAGAAGTGATATTGAAGAAATCGAAAGTCTGGGTTTTTGGGCCCACTACTTATACCCCTTTCTGCCTTTGAAATAGGTAAACTGCAAAGGAAAGTCTCTTTTGTTCACAGGATTCTGCCTTGCCCAAGCTAAGGGCCATACACACACCAAGGGGTGGGAGACTGTATTGTGTGAGGGCAGGCACAGCCCATGCAGGTGTAAGTGACCACTCCTCCGTCCACTCTAGCTCAGATGGCTCATCAAGATATGCAGGCTACAACCCAGCATCCTTTTTTCTCACTGTCTAGAGGAGATTCACAAACAGCCCAACTGTCAGTCTGACCCAGACAGGGAAACCACAAGCAGGCAGAGTCACAGAATGGTTAAAGGAAGAAAACGCCTACTTTCTAAAAGTGGCATTTTCAAACCAACAATCTTAAAACCAACCTCACTAAAAGATGTATTTTTAAATTGTGAGTTCAGAGACACCAAACTCCCTGTTTCTATCTGCTATCAAAGGGAATCTGAACTTTACAAATATTTAAAGGCAGCGCCCATGTTAACCTAAGGGATAGGTAGGCCTTGCAACAGTGAAAAACAAATTTGGCAGTATTTCACTGTTAGGACATGAAAAAAACATCAGTAGATGTCCCACCTTTAACATACAATGCACCCTGCCCAGGGGGCTACCTAGGGTCTACTTTAGGGGTGCCTTACATGTACAAAAGGGGAAGGTTTAGGTCTGACAAGTGAGTACACTTTCCAAGTTGAATTGGCAGGTTAAAACTGCACACACACAGACACTGCAGTGGCAAGTCTGAGACATGTTTACAGGGCTATTAATGTGGGTGGCACAACCAGTGCTGCAGTCCCACTAGTACCATTTGATTTACAGGCCCTGGGCACCTCTAGTGTACTTTACTAGGGACTTACTAGTAAATCAAATAAGCCAATCATAGAAAAGTCAATTACACATACACTTTACACATGAGCACTTGCACTTTAGCACTGGTCAGTAGCGTTGAGGTGCCTAGAGTACCAAAAACAGAGTACAGCACATAGTCAAAACATGGGAAGCAGAGGCAAAAAAGACAGGGAAGACTGCACTAAGGATGCCACGTCTAACAGACCCCCACTGTCTTTTCATAAATGATGTTACTTTAAATCTTACAGTGATGTTTTCAATGAAGTTATAGAGCATGTCATGAGTGATGTAATAAGTGAGGTGAACAGCTGCGCATGGAGAGGACTTAAGTTATAATTACTTTAAAGCACAAGTTATATTTACCAGAGATAACTATAACTGGCAAACATCAGTTTTAATTTAGTTTAATTTTAGGTAAAAAATGTATGGTATTGCTAACATTTTTATCTAAGTATAATGTCACTTTAACCTTTGTTTTTTCCATCGAATTTCTGTTGTTCTTTTTTATAATCTAAAGTATTTTTTTATTATCATAGGTAAATCCTGCCCACCACCATGGACGGTCTTTGGCTATGTGTGCTGTGGCCAGGCCCTGTGTCTAAACCATTGTGAGCAGCCAACCTAACTCCAGACAATGCCTTCTGGCAGTGTGCAGTTGGTCTTGCAGATCCTAGCCGCATTCAGGCAGACCCCATCCCTCAGGAGGCATGCCCTCCCTTCCTGCGCCTTTGCAGTCCCTGGGGATCCCATCACTCAAGGCCCTTTTTTTTGCTTCCTCTCCCTAAGCCTTTAAGGTCCTGGATACTCCATCCCCTGGGCCTTACATTTTTTGGGGGCCACGTGCCCCTGAACGTCTTGGGCCTCAGGGACCCATCCCCCGAGAGAACATTGGTATTAGGGAGGAATGTGGTCCAACTCCCTAAGCCAAAAGTGGCCTTGGGGACCTTACCCCCTGCAGTCCCTCCGGTCCCTTTCATGCACCCATTCCTGGGGCTGCAGGAGTTAGCAATACTCCCATCTGGCAGGGGAAGCTGTTTGTGCTTGCTCCCACAGTTCAGGAGCAACCTGAGTTTCCCTGGCCCCAAGAGCATGGCCAGGGAAATTAAAATCTGTTCCTACCTTGCAAAAGCATTTTAATTCTCCCACCGTGTGGGAGCCATCTTACTTTTCCTGCTTGTGTTCCTGTATTGTGTTCGTCAGCCCTAGGGGATGTTGTATCTGGGGTTTATTAAGGGGGGGTTGACAATCCATCTGCCATATAGGTAGATGTCAGCCCTGGAGATAGGGTCCTGAGAGGCCATTAGTGACATGAGAAGGGAGGCAGCATGCCCCCTCCCCAGTAAAAATGTATGTTAGCCCCAGGGGATGACGTCAATGAGGCCTATAGAAGATTAAGGCGGGGGAGGCTGCACGCCCTCCCTTTTCACACTACACCATGCTAACGATCGGCCGAGCAAAGGGGGCTGCACATGTTTTAAATGTCAGCCCAGGGGTTTGCTCATAATTCAAAACAACATAGCATACATATTTATAAACCAAAAGAAAATTTAAAAAATCATCGTCCTAAAGTGTGTGCCTCCTGAAAACAACCGTAAAGGGCTGAATCATTAATTGGTAAGAACATCTACCTGCAAAAGAATCCCTTTCTCATCTTCCAGAAAAACAAAATCAATTCAAAACAAGTTAGAAATCTCTTGGAGCAGAATGTTATCTACATGTAAAACATGAAAGCTGCCAAATGTTCGATTCCCCTATATGGACCCTATATGGGGTTTCATCTGTATTGAAACCCCTAGGGATGTTGGTCTTGAGATTAATTATGTATTTGGATTCTTTACATCTCAGCAGGAGAATCCTGTTTCCTTTCCTCTCATCAGTATCAATTCTTTCAATCCCTTACAACCTCAGTAGGTTCCTGTCAGGAAAGTGAAACTTTGCAAAGTGCCGGGCAACTAAGTAATGTGTGTTTGTCTTTTGTATGGCCCACATGTGTTTGAGTATTCTCTTCTTAACTGGATGCATGGTACTACCCACATACAAATTGTTGCAGGGACATGTAAGCATGTAAACCACCTAGCTGGTACTTCTCATGATGAATTGTTCAATTGTCTTCTGTCCTTTCCAATTTGGAATTGGTTGTGCTTTATTATTTGTGCTGTACGTACAAGCTTTGTGTTTGCCCCACAAACTCAGAAATATGTGAGATCCAGGTAAGTCAAGATCTTCTTTCTTATTGAGATATCAGTGTGTACTAATGTATCTCAGATGGATATACTCCTATGAAACAAGTTCAATTGCCTTTCTGTAGTAATCTTACCAATCACATTGTCACATTGCAAAAGTTTCCAATGTCTGTTCAAAATGGCTCTCACCTTAGCAGGTGTACCATTAAAAGGTATTATAATACGCACCTCATCTCAGCAAGTTAAAGAGACATTATAGATAGGAATGGTAGCATGATCTTCCCTTTTATTAAAAAACACAGAACCTCATTAAAAAAAACAAATTTTAGAGTGACATTATTGTTAAGGATTGAAATGGATTAAAAACTACAGTTTTTAAACCAAAGAAAACACGGAACTTCACCAGTTATAGTTCAGTGAACAAACTGCAACTTGAGCCCCTGCCATGCACTGCATATGGCCTCACATATTACATGACCCATGGCATGTTAACTGGCATCATTGATATCTCAAATGACATCACTGATATCTCAAATGACATCACTGATGAGAACACTGGTGATATAATCACCTGAATGCAACATTTTGCTATTCACTTTTCATACTGGAAGATATTCAGCGAAATACATTTAGATCCAATATTCTCCGTAGTGTTAAAAGGTGCAACCTTTCACAACATGTATTCTATGAAGCATATTTGTGAAACCACTCACATTTCTTAGACGTTATGCTACTGGCATTCAAATGTAGACATCAATGTGATCACCAATTTAGGTAAGAGTAAACTTACATTTGTAAATTATTGACAGTGTGACATACATTCGGGAATAACCCTAGTAACGTCACTGTAAACATTAATGCAATAAGCAATTTATCAAATCTTAAATACCAAAAGAGATGTACTAATTATTCACCTTAATAAGATGTAAAAGAAACATAATTCATCTAATGTAGAATTTTAAGTCAACTGTTTCACATTTATGCAATAGCCACTGACAAGGAATGCACAACAAGGTCCAATGCACAACCCACTGTAGTTTGTAAAAATACCTTACATATATTCCTAAAAGGTGTTGAATGTGTAGAATGCTGTACATCATTATAACACCCCTTACAGTCATACTGTGAATTTTACCCTTTGTGAGCCCTATTCTAAATCCCTAGTCCTTATGTCTAAGTATTCCATTAGACAATTTCTCAACATATGCAAAAACAGCCTCATCCTTCCAGGAACTTAGAAAAAGGCCTACTGAAGATATTTGAATTAAATACGGTAGGTCTTGTTCCCAGGTTGTATTAAATGACAGACGTTTCAGCTGCTGTTTCGAGAGATGTAAAATAGACCCAGTAATGGGTAAATCGAAAGTCGTACATGCATTCATATGCTTTATTTTCTAATGCAGACTTACATGCAGACATAGCCCAATCCAATTTGTTATTGAATAGTTGCTTGTAGCTAAGGATTGCAATCTTCTCTTTCTCCACGGTAGCTAATTTGTTTCAGCGGCACAGGGTTTGATATTGATGTGATTCCAGGAGTTTACATTTATTTCAGTAATAAATAGTTGGACCATTGAATTAGTAAGTAAATTTAAACGTCTCTTTAGGAGCAAGCTCTCATAATAGTGCCAAATAATTTTGCCATCAGTAGTAAGCAGCTTTTTACCGTAAGACAATATGGGCTGAACCATGGCTTTACAGGCTTTTAACAGGAATGCTAGAGGAGAACCTCCATAGGTGTAATTAAACGTTTTTCGCTGGGCAATTACTACTGATATTGCACCTAGTCTATACGTTGGTTCTATTTTCGAAGCCCTAAATATTTATATGAACTAATCTCTACCACTCTACGATACTCATTAGTTCAAGAAAACACCTTGTCTTTGCCTCCAAATACAAACATTTTAGCTTTTTTCATGTTTATCTTTAGTTTATTCTATTGCAAATACCTGTGTAAAATCTGCAGTTTACGTTAGAAACATATTATGCTTAACTGACCCCTGTTTTAGTTCCTGAAGAATAATCTATATATATTAGCTCTCACATCTATAAGGCTAATTAAGAAATCATTTTTGACAGATAAGATATCATCTTTTTTGTGTATGGATCTAACTATAGCACCCTTCCAGCTCTCAGGAACATCCTAAGTTTTATTCACCCAATGAAAGACTCAAGTGGATAATTCTGTCCACCCCTAGTTGCGCTCAGTATCTACCTTGTTTAAATTATGTTTATACAAAAACATACACCCCCTTCTACCCACAACAAGCCCACCCTTCTTCAACATAATTCCTATTTCCCCTCTACTGTTTCCCCTTCCCGAAATATCAACTACCAAATGGCTAAAAAAATGCCACTTCCACAACTGTTTTCAACCACAACACCTGCAATGAACCCATGCTTCCTAATTAAGATATCCAAAATGTACAGCTTCTGGATACTGTCCATCTGGGCCTCTTTCACTTCCTCCAGACCTTTTATGACTGCCCAAAGTCAGTGGATGGGCCATTTTGGGGGTGGTGTACCCCCCTGCCTACAGTGGCTGTAGCTATGTTTGCTTCCCCTGGGTTTTGTTGGCTGGGCACTAGAGGAATTGGTGGTTGCTGTCTCCTCCTGCAGAATAACCAGCAGAAGAAAGGCTATCACTATGGTTTCCATCTTCTGGAAGTGTAGTCAAGCAGCTCTCTTCTGCTGGTGCTAGTCCTCTTTCGCCTAGGACTCTGATGCTGGGCCTCCAGCAGGGGCAGCAGGATGGTCTGAAGAAAAAAAGAAAAGAACATTAATTCTACCCACAGCAAGTACGTTTGTACAATCACACATTGTTGTTGGTTCTTTAGGGCCATTGGAATATTGTATGTGACTGTGTTCCTCATACTTTTTTTTTACATATAGTTGCATAAACATATTTGCAATATGTGACATTATTTCTTCTACAACTAACTTCATAATTAAAGGGTGTGAGGGAGAAGGCACTGGGAACACACCTAATAGTCTTCCCATTGATTTAAACGACTGAAAGGAAAGACAAAACCACAGGAAAGGTGGAGAATGTAATAAGGTCAGGCCTAGGAGCAAGTAAGGCATATGTATGTCAACAAATTCAGCCTCTGTCATTGAGAAGAAGACTTGACTGATCACTCATTCGAGCAGCCAAGACCTGTCCATTCTGTACCTCATTCACAGGATATTGGCCCTGGCCCTCCTCCATGTTGGCCTTGGAGGATCGATAAAAATTCAAAAGGCCCTTATTCAGTAACATCACTACAGATCACAGTATTTACAGACATAAAAATTACCTATTTGAAATACGCGCTAGCCAAAGTATTACTTTGAATGTAAGGTTTAAGCCTACCTTTTAAAAATCAAATAGCCAAAATCAATGTTTTAATAACAGAGGAAAGTGGCTGGGAAAGACTGAAGAAAACAACGGTTAAATAAAGAAGGGAATGGAGAGGCAGATGCAAAAGAGGAGAAACGGGGATGTTGCTAAAGAGAAAAAGACAGAAAAAGCAAATAGGGCAAGACGAAGTAATGTACAGCAAGAGTAAGAAATTTAAAAGGTAACACAAGGAGAAATGTGGGGCCACAGCACCCTAACGTAGAGAAAGGGGAAGGTAGCAGAAAGACAGGAAAATAAGAAAAGAAAACACAGAATTCAATGCTGTATCTTAGGTTTAACTGTTAAATCTAAGGACAGAATATAAATAACTATAACTTGCAGCGGCACTAGAGGGAATACCTTCCATCATAGTGGAACCTATGGTAGCATCATCCTGGACCCTGGACGTCTTGAGCCTGGTTCTCCTCTTCTTTGCTTGCCCTAGAGTACATGAAAGGAGACACTGATTAGTAGTTGTATTTGTAAATGAAATAAATGTACCTAGCACTTGAGTAACAAAAGTTGTTCCCCTCTTAAACATCTGTCATAAAACTAGTTCCCTATAATACAAATTATTAACCACAATTGACAATGCTTCGACACTACCTTCATATATTTTCACTATTGTCACTAAAGCTATCTGCACAGTTAACAAGCCTGCGCTGCTTCTCACGGGCATTGAGACTGAGCAGCAGTATGAGCCAGGGAGGAACCCCACCACTCTTGAGAGCCGACTATCCACCTCAGTTCCTGCCCATCAGCCTAAGTCTAAGCATAACTTTATCCTACATTGCCTGCTGGTATTCTACATGGCCGCCACGTCCTATAGAGCTCATTCACAATATTAGCAATTGCAACTTACTTAAAGCCCATTTCCATTCCTCGTGAAACCTTCCCTGAAATGCCACACTAATCTCTTGGGTCCACAGCACTCACAAAGTCTAAAGAAAACATATTATGTAATGTAGCTTAAAGTTTCACACTAATTTATGAATACATAAAAAGACACATTTGCAAAATCATATCCAATATTATTTTGACAGTAAATGTGTTTCAGCAATGTAGAAGAGGAAATTTATTCGGTCTACAGTGCTACACCTAGGGGTATATTTATGAGTGTGGTAGCACAGGGCAGAGCAGCAAATCACCTTGCTGCACTGCCCTGCATCACAGGGAAAGGGCAAGAACGTGGTGTATTTATGTAGTATGGGACATTTCTGTCCTTTTCCCCTGCACTGGTGCTCTTTTGTTAGGCTAGTGCCAGTGCAGGCACCCTTGCACTATGGTGCCTGTGTTGCATACAGGATTGTTTTTGTGCAATGAGGGACACCTTCCTGCACAAAATAATCCTGAGATGCGCTTTCCTCTTTCTGTGTGTGCTGCAAAATGCAGCACACATGGAAAGAGGAAAAACAAGTTGTTACGCCTCTCCTGGGGAGGCATATC
This sequence comes from Pleurodeles waltl, assembly GCF_031143425.1. NCBI lineage: Eukaryota > Metazoa > Chordata > Amphibia > Caudata > Salamandridae > Pleurodeles > Pleurodeles waltl. Next base: position 235,416,999 of record NC_090438.1, on the reverse strand, counting down.
TTTTTGGTGCATTACCAAGTTAAAATATTTTTGTAAATTTGTGAATGTGTCAAAATCCATAGATGGTGAATTAAAAAACCTACACAACACCTATGGAAATGGCGTAGAGCAATGTAAAGCAGTGATTTGTTCTTCACTAAATTGCCCAAGATTTATGAAGCTATGTAGGGCCACGCAAGGTGGCCTAGGTATCTTCATAAATCTCACTTAAGGTTTGCGTCACTCTTGCACCACATTGCACCATGAAAGAGCGATGCTAACAAGGCCATGAATATTGCCCTTAATGTCTAAATAACTTTGTGAATGTATAGTATATATTTCACCTCTTTTTTCATCACAAAGGCGGTAAACCAGGACACTCTGATCCTCCAATGTGACAATATGAATTTTAGCTTAGGGAGTGGTTCATAGAGTCTGTAGGCTCAAAGATAGGATAGGATGCATTTCATAAAACATGCTGACTGCCCTAATTATTCAGCCACATAAATTGGTGTAGACTTGTGCAAGTGGTCTTAAACTTAGCTCTAGCTTTAATAGAAAACCATTGTCGATTTATAAGAACATGGGATAATGTGGAAAGCTTGAGGATAGAGGCTACATTGTATAGATGTCTGCTTTTAACTGCTGACCTCTCCAGGATTTAACTGCATGTGGGTGAGTGGCTAAAAAACATAACATAAAACAATGTCATTGAGCATTCACAAGGAAATGAATTGATTAATTTTACCCTGCGATATCTCATACAATATACATATTTCATAATTACATTTTTCAAGATCATTTCCATATTATAAATAAAAAAGGTCAGTGTGAAAAAAACGAATTGAAGCTGAATACGATTGAAACTCAATTGACGATTGCTTCTGCAAGGTCAAAGCCCATACCTTGTGTATCCCTCTCATCTAAGCATTGCACTTAGAAATATTGTATCCATTATGTCAACTGCCATTACTTTTGCATAGTCTGCCAGTAGCCTAAAAAAAACTTGAATGGTGCACATTCTCATGATGATAATCCTATGTCTTTATTTAGACGGAGAGAATATAACATTCAAATGAACCATTCAAAACAGCTCAGGAGAATAACCATCATTATATTCCACATAAAAACAAAGACGCTGTTACTTAATAGTCAGCAGTGGCAGCTGGAGAGTTGTCATAGGAACGCCGCTCTTTGTTCAAGTTTCCAGGGAGCAACTTAACTGATTCTTTCCTTACTTTAAATGACATGTGCAAGTTACTTTCAAATTATGCAGCTATTATGCTTGAAATCACAGTGTGCCCAAAACACCTAGCATCTCAGTACCCAAAATATTTAAAGAAATTGTTCAGGGTTATGTTCCGTTACTTGGAAGTTATGAAATAATTTTAGATAATTTGACAGAACCTTTAGTCAACATATAAAATTTGAAAGTCAAAGCAAGATGCATGTCATTTGTCAGAGAATGGCTCCTTTGGAGCACTTTGTGCAGAGCAGATCGACATTAAATGTTATTTTGGTTATGGAAATGTTCTCTAGTAGGTAAATAAGTGCTCATTGCAGTTAAAAGACTAAGGGCCATATTTACATTTCGGTGGAAGGAGTATTCTCAGTCGGCCTTGAGGAGGACTTAATATCTGCCAGGCCGCGACTAATACCAAAACAAACTCACCCCCTTCTTGCTAAATATATCCTCAACTATACAAAAAGATTACTCCAACATGAGCTCAATCTAGCACAACCCTAAAATCAAAATCTAAGAGGAACCTATATTTTGAGACTCATGGTCATCAAAAGGTATCCACTTTCTAACGCAACTAGGCACTCAGTAAGCACCCCTTGGCTTCAGAGAACTGCAACTACAATATAATCTGGTAGACACAGACTTCTACACCTTGCTCAAGGTCAGAAGTTAGTTTGTCCAAATTTAAGCTCCCCAAAGGAGATCTCTCACTCCTCCAAATTCTATCACCTGCTAAAATTGAATTCGACCCACCTGAACTCAAAGCTCTTGAAGAATTGGGATGCCCTAGGGACTATACCCACAGACACTTGGCAGTTAATATGAAAATCAGTTGTCATTCAAACCCCTTCTCTCTCACAAACAAAATTCATGGCGCCTACACTGGACATTCTGCTCCCCCACACAACTTCATAAGCTGTCCCTTAGAGAAGATGCAACTTATTGTAACAGTAATAAAGTGATGTGCCACTTTTTGTAACTCACCAGCGGTGCAGGCTGCAGACCCATATTGACGAGGCCACGCAAGGCCACTTTGTGCGTCTTTTCAGGGCCTTGTAGATATGGAGTAAGGCAATACAGCTCCATACATCACATTGCCTTACTCTGAGTCAAAGAGGCATTCCCTGGGCAATGCAGGGGTGTTCCAACGCAACACCCATGGATTTTGACGCATTCACAGATATAAAACGATTTGTGAACCTCGGAATGTGTCAAAAGCCTACTCCTCACCAGGGGGGGCATACTGAGGAGAAATAACATTATTTATCCTTGTTTGTTCCTCTTCCTATGAGCTGCATTCTGCAGCACATATTAAGGAGGAGAATGCCTCCATTGATTCTTTTTGTGCAGGAAGGTGTCCCTCCCTGCACAAAAACAATCATTCCTACAATGTAGACACCCTTGCATTATGGTGCAAGTTTGCCTGCAGTTGTGCATGGCAGCCAATTGTGTGCCAGTGCCGTGGAAGAGAAATACACCATATCTCATAGATAAGGCACATTCGAGCCCTTTTCTTTTGATCTTTGCAGATTAACACAGCAAGAAGCCTTGCAGTACTACCCTGCACTAAAATATTGCAAATAAGCCCCACAGTGTATGCCGTTTCTATTCCACAGAGAAATTAAAATTTGAAGCACTATAGCGATACCAACATTTGAAATGCATATACAAACCTGGTTTATTTGTATTATTTATGTTTAATGTATGTATATGTTTCCTCCAAATAATATGTGCTTTTGCACTATACATCTGAGTCTAGAGTAAAAGTTTGAAAATTGTAAAAGAGACACACATTCTGCTTTCTGACATTGATCGGAGTTCACTCTTAGGTGGGAGCACATTCATTCACCAAATATGATCCCTTCTACAGTAGATTAGGTTGCTGTATAGGACCTGATGAAGTGCCATTGATCCTGGTTAGGACATGTGAAGGCAAGAAACATTGTAACCAATTAGTATAAGGAGCATCATTAAACTGATCATGCCTACTTTTGTTAACCTTTAACAGAGGCCCAGGAATAAACTAATTAGATATGGGGACCACTAGTTAATTTTAATTACCATCACTCAGCCCATTTTACTTCTTTCACCACATCCCCACTCCTAGTATGTCTTTTGGAGTACATAAGGTCTTACAACTTGAGAAGTAGAGGTAAGACGAAAGATCTCCAGCATGGACCGGAAAATAAGCATCCTGGGACCGGTTTTGGGGTATGGCCCTTCTTGCACAAAAACAATTCTGCAATCCTACTTATAACACAGGCACCCTTGTACCATGGTACAAGTGTGCATGCATTGGCACTAGGCAGCACCCTGTGCACCAGCACTGGGGAAAGGCAGGAATGTGCCATATAAGGTTGAACGCAATGCATTTCTGCTCTTTTCATGTCACACAGTTCAACAAGGTGACTTTTTGATAAAGGTGTGACTTTTGGATAAATGTCCCCCTTAATGTCTCTGCATTTTCCATAGTCTATAATGTTGCTTCCTATTGCCATATTAAATTCAGAGACTGGCAAGCAGACTGGGCACTGGTCTATTTTTTTTAACGTTTTCTGGGAATCGCTTGATAGGTGATCAGCTAGAGGAACTACTTTTTTGAGGTTTTTAAAAATCACAAAAATACCCAGATATTTAAAACCCAAGTCAAGACATTAGACTGTCTATGCTGACCATCCAAGAGGTGACAACAAAGGGAGTTTCAATTTGAAATGGGTATTTCAATCAATTATTTTCTTACATAAGGTAAACAAAACTCTCCCCTTTCTAAAAACAAGTAATAATCCAGACTCTCCCTTCATGCTGGTTGTAGATTTCTCTCAGATTTTCATCCCATGTAGTAAGAGAATGTGATAGATGCTTAGGTACTGAAAATATTAGGTCAAGGTTGCTCTCTGGAAGTTGAAGAGTTCCCTCCACATTTAGACCCAGAGCACATAAGCTATGCTCAGGATGCAATCATGTTCATAGATCTGTAACACAAAGTTACATAATTTGTAGAAAAGAATGCAATCTGTCCCATTCCAAAGTCACAGAAGGGTACAAGGTCTTCTTTCATACAAAGGGTATTAGGCAACCTCAGACTGTTAATACATATGAAGAGACTATATCAATTTTTAAAGAAAACTTCTTCCAAAGTGGAACCATTAGAATGAGTCATTCACGTGGTGACTACAGGGAAATGGATGACTGTAGTAGTTCTTGTTGATTCCTACCCCCATATTCTAGCATGTGGTTTGCACTAGTGTTCCAATATTTCTTGTAGTGTGACATCCCTAGCAGTTCTGAGTGTCCCCCTTCGGCTTGACATTCTTGCCAAGTTTAATATTTATTAATATCTATGTGGCCCCTCTAATTACTTTGATTTCATTGTTTGCCATTCATGCTACCTCCTATGCTGACCAAACACAATTGCTGTTGTCATTGGATAAAAACTCCTTGGGTTCTGAACTCAATCTTAATAACTGCCTGACGGATATTATCAAGTGAATGCAAGCCAACCGCCTCAAATGCAACACCGATACAACAGAAATCTTGCTCTTCAGAAGATCTCATTCTTTTGACCCCATGCTATGGTGGCCTAATTCTACACCACCCCGTACACCCTCCATCCAGGTTGCCAGGAATCTCGGAGTAAAATTCAATACACCCCTGTTCTTTCTGTCTCTAGCAACTACTGTGGCAGGCACTTGTTTTGGTCTCATTAAATCTTTGAAAAAGTTCTTTGATTTTCTTCCATTGTCTGCCAGGAAAACAATTGGTAATGCTTTAATAACATCACTTTTGGACTTCTGTAACAGTCTGTATGCTAGTTCCTCCAAATTAACCATTCATAAGCTGAAGATAGTCCAACACTCTACATGGATCTTCAGGGTTCCTGATGCTCTGTGTTACACAATGATGATCTGATCCCCTGGGACTTTAAATTATTTTGTAGTCTGCAGCTTCACTAGTTGTCTGTGCAGTGCCAGGATGCTCCTTAGGGAGTGACAGCTGCACTTTTTAAAACACCTTCTTTTATTCATTCGAGTGTTTTTATGAAGCTCAACACCACTTGTAGCTATTCTCCACAACAAAGAAATCTAGTGCATATTTACCTCGATGATTAGCTATTCTAGTCAGCTTCAAAAACCATACACAGACAGTTTATGAGTGATTGGAACAGCATAGATTTACAATCAATCACAAGAAATCCTACCTGATTCCAACAAAAGACCTAGAGTTTATCGGGCCCCATCGCAGACTCACCTGGGTCATGTAACCCTTCCTCAGCTGAGAGCTGTCAAGTTGCATAACCTTCTGTATAATCTGGGGGTCAAGATACTGATTCAGTGAGGAAATCACTCTTGATACAAGAACTGATGGTAAGCCATATTTAAAAGGGTGTGTAATGAGACCACCTCCCCAGCCATCTCCTCCCCTGTGTGAGACATGCAGCATCCCTCCGAAACACAACACAATCCCGAGGAGTGGCAGGACGTAGGGGAGAATCACAAAGCAGAATCATGGTGGGCGGAGACAGTAAACCCACCAAAACTAACAACAGATGTCTTTCACCATGGACAAATGGACGGGGCCAACTTACACAAAAACCCTGCTGACTGGGGAGGAAGCTGGAACTGTTGCAAAGTCAGAGGAGTACTGAAAGAGTAAAGACAACATTGGGAGGGGAGGGAGAAGAGAGAGGCACCAATTCAGACCTGAAGAAGCAGGAGATAGGAGGAAAGTGGAGCAGTGCTAACTGAATCAGGATGGGAGCAGAAGAGATCTGACAGCACTTCAGCCGTGGCAAACCAGAGGCGGACACCGACAGACTAGGACATGGCGCTGGAGTCACTGCTGCATCCTGCCACAGTCTAAGAAGGCTGTGGCTTGGGTGGTGAGTGTTAGGGACAAGGAGGGAAAACGTATATAAAACACAAAGGGGGGGTTTGCAACCCTTGAATAATTGTTTTTCTTTTCTGCATGCTGTTGTTTGGTGGGCCACATGGGTGAATAGTTCTCGCTCGTAGCACATAGGAGACCTGATAGCTGAAGGGCAGGGGATGCCCTGTAATTTAATCCAACAGTTCCCATGCATGTTTTTTTGGAAGCCTTGCTGGCTTCATTAGGTCTATTTTTCCCTCTTTAACGTTACTCCCTTGTCTACTCCAAGATCCTTCTTTCGCAAAACACCCAGGATCCCTTGACACATCTCACTCAGTGACTTGGTGATGGTAAATATTTAAGATGAAAAAAATGAATATACTCACCACATTATTTGACTTTCTTCTTCCAGGAGGGCTTTGGCGGCGGTCCTGCACCATAAGATCTGCAAGGGAAGAAAAAAAGAGAAGAACTGAATAAGTCCATGCTATGCATGTCCAGATAGGGTAAGAATCAATCACTATTATCATAACCTCTGAAGATTGCTGCCCAACCATATATAATGTTTGTAATCCTGTTTCACCTTGAAACTCACACTGTTTATCTACCTCATAAAAGACACAATTCATCAATATATTAATCCTCTGAAGCCATATTTCTGTCCCAAGCTCCCACAGGGAGTAAGCTGTTATGAGTTAAAAATATTTGTACAGTGAGGCATAATTTGTATATATGTTTTTATCCTTGCAGGTAATGAATCTTCATGGTACCATGGGTTTACTTGCACAGAGGTTTGCTTGGTTTGGCATTTTCTATATTATTGGTATAACCATCTTCCTTTGCAGAAGACGTAAGACATGATACCTGCAATAAACAGACAGCAACTCATGGCTCTGGAAGCAGAATCGGTTGGGAGTTTTGAAGTTTAATCTTCCCGGACCATGTCTGATCTACAGATCTATGAGGGAATAGGCATGGAAAATTGGAAAAAATAGATGCAAACATGCTCACCATTTTGCCACAGTTAACTACAGGGAATAGCATTTAATTGTTCCAGGAGATAATGGGAGAGCAGATTAATCAACTGGCATGGAAAAAGCATACTTGTAAAAGGGGTAATATGACTATAAGTGACTAGCAAGCTTTGAAATATCTACATGAATATCACAATGCAATTATCAAGGCATCTGACTAATGCGGTAATATAGTTACCAAGAATCGTTCATAATACATACTGGAAGCAGAAAAACAGCACGAGAAAATGTTGAGCAATAATCCAACTAATGAATTTGCCACAGAGTACCATTGAAAATTGGATTATGGAAGGAAAGAGGTTTGATTGACTAATATTAGAGTAGATATTTGAAGATAGATCATCCAGTGACATCAACTATTTACTTCCTTCTAAAGGTACATAAGAGCACAGTAATGTCCCTGGGTGCCTTATTGTAAGGTTTATGGGTTCCTTTTTGGAAAACTTCCTCAAGCTTCATTAACTTCTTTTGTTTTCAATATGTAGCAGTACTATCTTTCTATCTGAGGGACTCTACAGATTTGTTCAGCAAGATTAACAATATACCCTGGAATGACAAGTATCTGATGGCAACACTTGATGTAGTCTCCCTCTACACCTCCATTCAGCATCAACAAGGAATTCATGCATGCAGATGCTTTTTAATATCAAGGTCTGTGAGTTACATAAAACAATCTGAGATGTTATTAGAAATGCGAGACCTCTGCTTGAACCACACAATATTACTTTTCAATGGCACCCACAACTTGCAAGGGCAAGGTGCAAGCATTGTACATCTTTTGACCCCACATTTGCAAATTTAGTGATGGATGATGGAAAGCAGAGGTAGTGCAGATGGAAGAAAATCATATCATGTTGGATCATGTAAAGTTATGGACTTGTTTTATCAATGATCTGTTAATTATTTAGGGGTGAGACAGAGAGCATCTAGAGTTTTATATGGCCTCCCAAAATATCAATAAGTGCAACTTGAAATTCACCCATAACATCAGTGCAGATAGGATTGATTTCTTGGACAAAAAAAGTGGCCTCCTTTGGAAATCTATTAACATGGAGCCACCTGCCTCCTCTAAAATCCACAAAAATGGAGTCAGCTAAATAGGAAGAAATCTGGCTTTTGCAAATGTACGAAATGCAAGGCCTGTGAACATGGAATCAACAGATTATTTTATAATTCAACAGCAATAATAGCAAATTAAGAGCCTTCAACACATGAAACAAACCATATTGTTTATATCCTACAATTTATTTGTAGTTTCTAACATATATGTGCAATTAAGAATAGGGATTTTTCATACCGTATTGCCAAATATTTTAAAGAAAAATATGATGGTAACCCCAAGGAGCTAAATATTAGAAATATAAGTATTTTGTGGTTCAACATATCAGCAAAGATCAGAGGGGAGGCAATCATAAACTCAAGTTTAGATGAGCTGAATCAAGACTAGTAATACTTATGGGACCGAAACACCTGTGGGCCATAAGCTAGATGCACAATTGTATGTCCATCTGTAGGGGCCAATATGTGGCCCATTAAGTGGTTCCTATAACAGTAATAGGACTGCTAGTTTAAATTGGTAGAGTGTGGGAGACTGAATCCATCCACACCATTAGTATCTGTCAGCTTAACTCCTGTCTAACTTACAGTGCCTCACCCAAACTCCAAACATACTTGAGCAGAAGGTGATTATGATACCCTGAGCTTGACACTATCACACCCAGGGAAGCTGTAAAAATAGATCTTACCCCTTTTGTATTATTATTCATGCATTCCAAGGCAAAATACAAAAGATGCAAAATAAGTTTTCATAACATTTATTGAAACAATGCAAGCTAATCCATTGAAACATTTGCAATCTGGAATATAAAGAGTGAGCTACGATAATTAGGCACATTAAACAAAGCCAGCTAATCAGCATTAAGGAACATGATAAAGAAGATCCAACCATGTTGTATATGACTCATGATGTTCAAGAGGGTCCTACCCAACCCTTTGTCTATGATGAGAGCTTAGCAGGTGTACCCTTCTCCCTGGCCCCATGTAAGGAATCAGCCACAACCCCATACACGGAAACAACATCAGGAGTTATTCCGTGATATAGCTGGCAATCCCCTCAGGAGGCTGGTAGATAAGGGCCAGCTGAGCTATGTGTCACACAGCATGCCTACTAGGATAGTCATGGTCCGAATGTCCTTTTCTCCCTCTGGGTCAGTGCAATAATTATATAGTAAATCATACTGTACTGGAAGTACAGTTCCAATGGAATGCTGTGTCTAGGTGTTAAAAGCTGCCTCCTAAATGGGCAACGCAACCAGCCTATCATGTAAAGAGTTCTTTAGCCTTGGACAGAAAGTACTGATTAAATGCTGTGCACAGGTTAAACTAAACATGCAGCTTGTTCCTTGTTTTCCTTGTTGCGTGGCAGACACTGAAAATCGCGACGGGTGCACCTGCACCCGTCGCACACAAGCAACTCCGCCGGCTCCATTCGGAGCCGGCTTCCTCGTTGCTGGTGCTTTCCCGCTGGGCGGGCGGGCGGCCTTTTGGCTTCCACCGCCGGCGGGGGTCAGAATGACCCCCTGTGTGTTTGAAAATGCCACTTTTAGAAAGTGAGCATTTTCTTGCTTATACCTTCGCTGTGACTCTGCCTGTTTTGGATTCCCTGTCTGGGTCAGTTTGAGAGTTGGGCTGGTTGCACCTCACACTAGACAGTGACACAGAGGGAGCTGGGGTGTAGCCTGCATATCCTGATGAGCTATCTGTCCTAGGAGGGACGGGAGGTGTGGTCACTTACACCTGAAAGGGCTGTGCCTGCCCTCACAAAATGCAGTCTCCAACCCCCTGGTGAGTGTATGGGCATGGCCTGGGCAAGGCAGGGTTTCACAATCAAGAGAGACTTTGCTTTGAAGTAGGCCTACTTCGAATTAGAAAATGGGTATAAGAAGGGCACCCAAAACCACAGACTTTAGAACACTTCTGGAAACAAAGAGGAACCTCTGTCTGGAGAAGAGCTGCCCTGCCTGTGACTGTGCTTTGTGGAGCTATCCTGCAGTTGCTGCTTCTGCCTGTGCTCAGAGGACAAAGACTGGACTTTGTGTTGCCTTCCTCCTTGAGAAGATCTCCAAGGGCTTGATTTGGAGCTTGCGTCCTGTTGATTAAAGTCTCAGTGACAGCAAAGACTTCTCTCAGCCAGCACCTGGAGTCTTTGGAGAGACTCCTACTCTGCCAAGTGGTGTCCATCCAGTTCCTGGGACCCTGAGAGGAGAAGCTGGCAGCCTAAGAGGAAGAAATCCACACACAAAACGCCATGCAGGGGAAAGATTGACGCAACTCTGATCTGTGGCTGAAAAATCGACGCACTGCCGGCTTTGCGGCTGAAAATCGATGCTCGCCTGCAACGCAACCAAAGAATCGACACACGGAGCTGGAGAAACGACACGCAGTATCGCTGACGGAGGCTGGTGAAATTGTAACCCCCGCTGAGTGGTTTTCAGATCATCGTGCAGCTGGATTTCTGACGCAAACACCGCTGGGTGTGTAAAATCAACACAAGGACTGGCCGGACCCGAGAGCTCTGACCGGATCAACGCATCGCTCTCCTGCGGAGAGAAGAAACGACATGCCCGACCTGATGAAAAGAGAAACGATGCAAGTTCTCGCTCATGAGTGAAATCAACACATCACAAGCCCTTTTTGATGCACACTCGTCCGTGCTGGGTTATTTTTGATGCACCCAAGGTGCATTTTCACACTAAGAGTGTTAGTGTGTGTTTAAAACTACATGAAGACTCTTATTGCTTTGTTGTGTCATTTTGTAGTGTTTTCTTTAAGTTATCGTGTGTGTTGGTACATATACTTTACACCTAGCATTCTGACGTTAAGCCTACTGCTCGTGCCAAGCTATCAAGGGGGTAAGCAGGGGTTAGCTGAGGGTGATCCTCTTTTACCCTGACTAGAGTGAGGGTCCTTGCTTAGACAGGGGGAAACCTGACTGCTAACCAAAGACCCCATTTATAACAACCACAAACAAATCTCATACAGATTTCAAAGGCTCAACAACCAGTACAAAACCCCACAAACCACAGCTATGCACATTTCTATCATAACTACAAAATGATGGCACCATCATTCTCACACAAAACACAACTCTGTCCTACACCACTAACACATTCACACATCACCACCACAACACAAAACCACATTAGACATAACTTTACTGCATCCAGACCCAGATTCACTGTCCATACAAAACACCGGCTATATCCTCCACTTGCTCCTAATATACCCCTTTTTATCATGACAAACCTATGATCAGCCTTCCATCATATCATCCACCAACACCCTCCTACTCTTTTTACCAATTATATGCAACCATACAATTCTTATACTCCACTCCACCACACATATTACCTCTTCAAGTGATCAAATCTAATACAAACGATCATAACTCTTGTCCATCCCTTATTACACACCACATATAGGGGGTCATTCCGACCCTGGCGGTCATGGACCGCCAGGGCTGGGGTTGGAGGATGCACCGCCAACAGGCTGGCGGTGCATCAAGGGCAATTCTGACCGCGGCGGTAAAGCCGCGGTCAGAAAAGGGAAGCCGGCGGTTTCCTTCCGGTTTCCCGCTGCCCCTGTGAATCCTACACGGCGGCGCTGCAAGCAGCGCCGCCATGGGGATTCCGACCCCCTTCCCGCCAGCCTGGTTCTGGCGGTTTTCACCGCCAGAACCAGGCTGGTGGGAACGGGTGTCCTGGGGCCCCTGGGGGCCCCTGCAGTGCCCATGCCACTGGCCCCCTAACAGGTCCCCACATTGATTTTCAGTGTCTGCTTGGTTGACACTGAAAATCGCGACGGGTGCAACTGCACCCGTCGCACACCAGCAACTCCGCCGGCTCCATTCGGAGCCGGCATCCTCGTTGCTGGTGCTTTCCCGCTGGGCGGGCGGGCGGCCTTTTGGCGATCGCCCGCCAGCCCAGCGGGAAAGCCCGAATGACCGCTGCGGTCTTTTGACCGCAATGCGGTCTTCTGGCGGGGGAACTTTGGCGGGCGGCCTCCGCCGCCCGCCGAAGTTGGAATGACCCCCATAGTCTTCTCCAAAACACATTTCCACCCGCTGGACTATTCAAATACCAATCCCCAGCAATAACTCATATACACATCCTTCACAGAAAACCACTATATCTATAACTCCTCTCACTATTCCACAAAAACAAAATACACACACTAGTACATCAAAATCACACACTTTCATAATATTTTCTGACACACCCACTCTCACTCTCATGACTACACAAAAAATACAAATCCTAAACCAATTTTCCTCCAAAATGCTCATTCTTCACTAACATTTATAACAAAATCCCAACACGACAACATTAATTCACCTACCTCTCATCCACTGCACCAATAGAGCCTTGGAATATGACACCCATGCTGAATTACCACCCCTAACCCATGCTCCTTCCACCTGAAACAGTCAAAAAAAATAAAGCAACATGCCAGTCTTCACAATTCCACATCCCCATATTCTTTTGCACAACAAGGCTACTCTACAAAAAGAACACAACTCACCATGACATTTGCAACCACCATCTCCCCTCTGACATACAAATACCCCAAAAAATGTCTTTTAAGCCTGCTGGATGGGGAAAACAATATAGAAAAACAACACTATTGTGACCCGTGTTAGAAACTGTGTTTTTGGTTGGCTAGGGTATTCACCTAAGCCGGGCAGAACCCACCCACTCTAGTCAAGGCAAGGAAGTTACAAGTCCAAGATAACCCCTGCTCACACGCTTGTCACAAGAAGTCAGGCTTATCCCAGTGGCAATGTGTAAAGCATTTCCATAACACACATAACACATGTGACACACTATCCCTACCACAAAGGCAACACAACACCTAGCTATATAAAAATAAACTATATTGTACACAATATTATTAGACCAAACACCACGTCAGTAATACCCTGCTACCCAAGCAGTTGTCAGAACACTACACAATACTGTTACTCTGCAAAAACACACAGGTTACTTATTATTCTGCAACATAAGCAATAATCAGGAATCACATTACTAAAGAAATGCACTTGTCATGAAAGTATAATAAATGCCCATACTAGGAACATTAGATAACATATGGCAAGTCATAAAAACATATCAGCATGTGATGCTCATAAAAGGAACATTAGCAAATATATGGCACATCATCCCAAAAACAGGTTAGCATAACAGTCCCAGCAAGTCCATAAAGGGAAAATCAGGAAAAGACAGGAAACACCTGATCAGCAGCCTCATCCCCGTAAATGCCACAAAAAGTACCTTTTCTGATGATGGAAAGGCACCTCTAGTGCCAAGAAACACAACAAGGGGGCCCTAGGCGCTCCTTGCGCCGAACAGGAGCTCTAGGTGATTTTGGGAGGAGGGAGGTGGCACACCCCTCCTAGGATGTTTATATAGGGGCCCCTCCTGGGGGCCTGTGATCTCTGGGGCCTCCCCCATGGCCACGACTGACCCTCCAAAGGGAGGGGACAAAGCACAAAACAAGAAAACAGGGACCATGCGGTGAGGTGGGCCTGCGGCGAGGCTTCTGCCCTGCCCGCGGTCTTTCAGAGACAACAAGGAAGGACTCCGGTGGGGCAGGGGGGAACCAGCGATGAGGCTTCCTTCCCCATGCCCATCCTCCAGAACAGCTGAGAGGCCCTGTGGGGTGGGAGGCTCCGATGAGGCTTCCCTCCCCATTCGTCCACCCACTAAGCAAGAGGCTCACCGGTGCTGCAGCGGTGAAGCGGGCAGCAATTCGTACTGGTTGGTGCCCCGGGGCCACTCCTCAGAGCGTGCCTCACCCCGAGGACATGTTAGGAGCGAGCTCGCTCCAGACCTTGCCCCGGGGGCACAGGACACGGTATGCTTTTGCCCTGGTCACAGCAGTGATCTACTGACCCACCAATGCTCTCTCTGGGTACACTTGGATAAGTAAGGTGCTCTCAAAGCGCTAAATGGCCCCAGGAACCACAGGTGGTTTATAGGAAGTGCTCCTCCTGTGCTGCAGCAGATGATAGCAGGGGTCAGGGACCACAGCACCCAGCCCCTGGGGGACATAGCAGATGGAGCACAGGGCAGCAGGGCCCAGCAGCAGGTCACCACAGCAGCAGCAGTCCAAGTCAGTTCTTGGTGAGTCCCTCCAGCAGCGTTCTGTGTCTAGTTACGAGCACGTTAAGTTCCAAAGTGTCTCCAAATTGTGGGGAAAAATCCCCTGTACTTATACTCATTATTGCAATGTGGTAACAAAGAAGGGTAGAGGAGGTTCCAACCAGTTACAACTGGTTTTGGGAGTGCCCCCTCTCTTCTCCAGCACATGCTCCAAACATCAGTTGGGGTAAACAAAACTTTTGTGTGAGGCCAGAGCACAGACTTTACAGATTCATGTGTGCCCCGCCTACCTCTTCTCTCAGCCCAGGAACACAGAGGTGCATCTGCATTCAAAATGTGACACCTCCACCCTCCCTGTGTACCAGCTGTCTGAAAAGTATGCACAAACCCCAACTGTGACTCTGCCCAGACGTGGATTGGTGTTAAGCTGCAAAACACCATAAGTATAGAGAAATGCCCACTTTTGAGAAGTGGCATTTCTGTATGATAATAGAAAATACACAAACACCAGTAAGCAGCATTTCTTACTACCATTACAACCATACCAAACATGCCTACGCTACCCCTCATACACCAGACAATACTCACTAGACATAAGGCAGGGCATTTCCAATGAAATCCTATGAGAAGGCAGCACTCACAGCAGTGAGAAACCAAATAGGCTGTTTGTCACTACCAAGACATGCCACTCTACTAGGCTCATGTCCTGCCTTCTACATACATAGCACCCTGCCCATAGGGCCAGCTAGGGCCTACCTTAGGGGTGACTTACATGTAGTAAATGGGGAGTTCTGGGCCTGGCAAGTAAATGTAGATGCCAGGTCCCTGTGGCAGCAAACTGTGCACGCCGGCCCTGCGCTAGCAGGTCTTAGACAGGTTTGAGAGGCTACTTCTTGGGTGGTGCAGGCAGCACTGCAGGCCAACTCGTAGCATTTAAATTACAGGCCCTGGGTTTAGAGATACCACTGAACAAGGGAATTACAGGTAAATTAAATATGACAATTAGGTATAACCCCCTCATACCAGCACTTGCACCTGCACTTTAGCACTGATCAGCAGCGGTAAAGTGCTCAGAGTCCTAGAGCAAACAGCAAGAGGTCAGAAAAATAGTAGGAAGAAGGCAAAATGTCTGGGGATGAACCCGCAAAAAGGGCCACGTCCAAAAACCCTCATACAGTTAAAATCAGCACTTCTGACACCTGCTTCAAGTTCTAAATATACTGATCTCTCTTCTACAAAACAAAATGACACCACAACCAATACACAATCTCTAAACTGCCTACTCATAAACGCTCAATCACTCTTGTTAGATCTGACAGCCTTAGGGTGGTCATCCCTAACTTTTTGCCTGCCTCCCTCCACTTTTGGGCCTTGTTTTTGTTGGTTTTAGAACTTTGTGCACTTTACCACTGCTAACCAGTGCTGAAGTGCAAATTCATTGCACGCCAAACAAGAACGACGCAGCCCGACTTCGCAACAAGAAGAGCAACGCAGCACCAGCGTAGCGACCGAAAAGTCAATGCACGGCCCACTGGATCGACGCACAGCCAAACTGGAATGACGCAGCCCGACTTCCGGAGATGAATCAATGCAGCGCCTGCCGTGTGGTAGAAATTTCCACGCAATACCCATCGGATCAACGCAGCCCCTGTGACTTCATCCTGTCTTTTCCAGAATTCAAAGCATCGTCCCCGGGGCGTCTGAATATCCCGCAACCCAAAAAAGATCCACGACCGAGCGCCGGAAATCAACGCAAAGCCTTCCCTGCGTGGAAAATAAATGACACATCACCATGGGCCAGATGTAGCAAGTCGGCAATTTGCGACTTGCAAATTGCGAGTCCCTGCGACTCGCAATTTGCAAGTCGCAAATTGCTATGCAGTACGGTGTCTCAGACACCGACTGCGACTCGCAATGGGGTCGCAATGACCCACCTCATAACTATTCATGAGGTGGGTCGCAAATTGCGGCCCCATTGCGAGTATAGGCACTCGCAAACATGGAGGCCTGCTGTCGTCAGCAGACCTCCATGTTTGCGACCTGCTTTTCAATAAAGCAGTTTTTTTTTTTTGAAGTGTAGCCCGTTTTCCTAACAGGAAAACGAGCTGCACTTAAAAAAAAAACGAAACCTTTAGTTTCGTTTTTTTTTTAGGGCAGGGAGTGGTCCCTTGGACCACTCACTGCCCTGAAAAAACAATTTGGGGTCCAGTCACAAACTGGAAGGGGTCCCATGGGGACCCCTTCCAATTTGCGAGTGGGTTACCATCCACTTGAAGTGGATGGTAACTGCGAGTCCATTTGCGACCGCGTACGCGGTCGCAAATGGAATTGCATCCCACTGCGAGTCGCAAATAGGAAGGGAACACCCCTTCCTATTTGCGAGTCGGAAATGCATTTTGCGAGTTGGAGGCGACTCGCAAAATGCATTTCTGAATGGCAAAGTGGCTTTTGCGCCTCGCAAACGGCGATTTTCGCCGTTTGCGAGGCGCAAACACTTTGCTACATCTGGCCCCATGTGTGGCCCAAGAAATCGACGCACACCTCCGTGTTTTCCACGCATCTGCTCCTCTGCGGTTCTTTGCGGAGTTTTTGAACGCAAACCAGGCACTTTGTGCTTGCAAGAGACTAAAGACACAATATATAATTTTTACAGTGACATCTCAACACATACTTATTGCATTTTGACCTGCATTTATCCAGATAAATATTAGATATTTTCTAAACACTGTGTGGTGTATTTTTGTGGTGTTCTACTGTGGTATTGCATGATTTATTGCACAAATACTTTATACATTTCCTTGTAAGTTAAACCTGACTGCTCAGTGCCAAGCTACCAGAGGGTGGGCACAGGATAATTTGGACGACTTACCATGACTAGAGTGAGGGTCCTTGCTTGGACGGGGGTAACCAGACCGCCAACCAAAGACCCCATTTCTAACAACTCTAAAAACAAGCATACATCTACAACCTATCCACTGACACAAAACATGACTTACTCTTCATACCTGAATCGGGGTTGGGAGATGGCATGGCCCCAGTGTTGCATGAAGCTGTTCCTCCAGGCTATCGAACCATCACACAAAACTGTATAGGCAAAGAAGGAGGTGGACTAGCTGTTATATTCAAACAAGCAATATATCTCAGCAAAACACATGACATTGCCGTACAAGATTGTGAGGCCTTCATCAACAGAAACAACCCTACACTAACTTCCTCCTGTAGCTTCCTCCTCCTTTACAGACCACCATCTAGCAATTCAACATTCCCAGACACATTTCTGGACACTATTTCAAACTGTATAACACTATACTCCAACTTATGCATTCTTGTTGATCTAAACATTTAGGTTGACAAATCCAACATGCCTCATCCAAAAGCTGTCATCACTGGCATAGTCACATTGAACCTCCATCAGATTGTACACATTCCCACACACATCGCTGGACACAACCTAGATGTCATTTTTGCAATCCCAGAACTAGTTACCAATCAAAGCATAAGACCGGTCACATAGTCAGGCCACCATTTGGCAACTTTCCAACATAAAACACCACAAAACAACAGACCCAACACCACCTTACATATATCCACCTATTGTGCATGCAACAAACTCAAGTTTGAATACTTAGAAACACAACTTACAGTAACACAGATCTAGACATAATAAATCCTGTTAAAAAACGTTGTGATGGCTACAGGAAACTTTCGATATTCTCATACCACTCAGAAAAACAAAACAAGTCAAAAGAAAAGAAGCACATTGGAAAAATACAAAACTTAAAAAGAGAAAACAGCAAATCGGAAGGTTGCAACAAACCTAGCTCAAACAAACATCATTCAAGACAAACTTCAGCTTTGCAAACTTAACAGAATATACAAATCATCAGCAGAAAATCTAAAAAAAGGTACTACTCAGACAGAATACAAAATGTTATAGCTGCAAATAAAGAATTTTACACATTTCTCAATTAATTGTGAAAACCTAAATGCACGGAAGGAGCTCATCCCATTACTCAAGTTTTTATAGTCAATCTGGAATATCATTACACAACCAAGGTGAACACATTGGACTCCTATTTAAAACAAATGAAAACCACCAGCACCAACCCATTTCCAATTACCCCCCCAAGAGTAAGCCAACCCAGCCTCTACATTTCTTCAAATAAATATCACAAAGTGAATTTATGGACCTGGTCAAAGCAAGCAGGCCTTTTGGCTGCCCTACTGACCCTTGTCTACCACACATCTTCAAGAACATTATTTTGTCTACCTCTGCTACCACACCAGTAAGAAGAATCATCAATAATTATTCAACTACAGGAATCTTTCCTGAAGACCTTAAAAAGGCATACATAAGCCTGTTATTAAAGAAAACAAACCTCGACCTGCATGACCCACCAACTACAGGCCAATTACAAATGGACCTTCCCTGGGCAAGCTGATAGAAATAACAGCTTTTGCCCAGATGTCGCAATTCATGGAAGATAACTCCATACTTTCAGGCTACAGGCCAATTTCTGCCCAGGAAGAGGCACTGAATCTGTCCTCAACGCCATCTTGGATGATCTTAAAAACACAATAGAACGCAATGGAGTTGCTGCACTACTTCTCCTTGACTTCTCAGCTGCTTTTGGCACAGTTGACCATGACACACTAATATAAAGACTCTATAAAGCTGGCATATTGGGGACTGCTCTTCACTAGATTACATCTTACCTTCAAAATAGAGCAAATGTCATTCCTTCTCCTCCTTTCTCATCTGAACCTTACTTCACAAAAACAGGGGTCCCTCAAGGCTCAGTCATCTCACCCAAGCTTTTCAAAATCTACATAATGTAATTACCGGCAATGATCAATTAATTTCAACCCACAGACTACAACTATGCAGATGACACACAAATACTCCTTAAACTGAAATGCCCAAAAGACATTGGAAACTCACAAATCTTCAGTTGCCTCAGAGCCATTGATCAGTGAATGAAATGAGCCATCTCAAACGGAATGCTTCCAAACGGAAATACGCACATGTGGCAATTTGCAAAATGTTCCCCACTCTGTGCCTGGCCTGATGATCTGGGACTACTTGCTAAGGTATCTTAGGAAGTAAGAAACCTTGGAATTACCATGGACTCCAAGTTAACAATGAATGCTCAAGTGAACAAATTAGCAAGATCAAGCTTCATCACCATGAAAACTCTGCTATGCATCTTTCCCCACCCTGGATTTCCACACAAGGTGAAGACTACTATCTCTCTTGTACTTTCTAAACTGGATTATACCAATGGTCTCCACCATGGATCATCTCTATCTGCTATGAAAAAACTACAATGCATTCAGACTACTTCTACATGTAAATCCACAAGCCCACATCTCCCCTCCCTTGATGGCATTTCAGTGGTTAGCAGTTGCCAGAAGATCCACCTTCAAGCTGTTTTGTATCACCCACAAGGTAATACATGGAACAGGGCCACTTTTCATCAGGAATATAATCACCAAATACATTCTACAAAGAAACCACCGCTCAAGATTGGCACTCGACTCAAAACACCATGATAAAAGAACATGACAATAGGTAGTATCTCTTTCTGTGTTCAAGCGATCAAACTATGGAATTCATTATCCCAAAACATAAGATCCAAGTATAACTATCTTATGTTCAGAAGACTACTCAAGAGTTGGCTATTTCCTACATAACCACTAGACTCAAACAGCAATGGACGTCATATCACAGTGTACGTAAACATGTTATAATTTGATTATGCGCATATATTTGAATATATTTAGATATGTACATTTATTTTTACTAATATGTATAATAACTAATTTTCTTAAAATATATACATTTTCTCTAGGCCTGTTTAACAAATGTATATTTCACCTATGGTTATATTTATGTTGTATGGTTGGGGGTGGGGGTGGGGGTGGGGGTGGCGGTGGGGTGGGGTGGGGTGGTGATGTGTGTGTTTGTGTGTGTATCAAAACAAATCCCTTTCATGGTTAGAGTGACGCATAAATTATGCAAAAAGAATGAGAGAACTCTGGGTAGTTCCCAAGTTTAGGTGGAGAGCAGCTCCAGTAAGGAGCACCCTGCAACACCAGCGACACTCTAGATTTGCTCACCTCAAATGTCTGTTTATCTAGCAAAGTTCTTAACTATAAGATCAGCACAGTGCTATCCACGCCAAGCCAGATAGTGACAAAGGGGGTCATTACTACATTGGCGGTAAAAGCCACTTACCGCCGTGCAGAAGACCGCCAACACACCGCGGCAGCCACCGAATTCCGCCACAGCTATTATGACCCACATCTCGGAATCCGCCAAAATTCAGACACCCACACAAGTCCGCCACACCAAAGGTCAGTGATAAACTGGCGAAAACAAAACCGCCACCGTCACGCAACAGAAACACGCCCATGCTATTACGACCCGCAAATCCACGCAGCGGTCTTTCAACCGCGGTATTCCATTGGAGGTACACACTGCCGCGCTCAAAATACACACACATCTCCAAAACACCGCCACATTGGACAATTCAAAATAAACACACCTGATACACATACAAACACCACTCCCACACACCCAACACAATATAAAACACACTCCCACATCACCCACAAACCCCTATGACCCAAAATCAGAGACAAAGGCGACAGAGAGAGCACAGCAATAGATAACCCCACCACACAGAGGCACACAACACCACCACCCATACAACATCCACGCACAAAACACCACACACCACCACACATCACCACATACACCACCCCACACATCATCTACACCACCCCATGTCACGCCAAAGACACCCCAGGTTTTCCGAGGAGGAGCTCAGGGTCATGGTGGAGGACACGTCCGGGTAGAGCCACAACTATTTGGATCACAGGTGCAGCACACCTCCATAGCCAGGAAGATGGAGCTATGGCGAAGATTCGTGAACAGGGTCAACGCTGTGGGACAGCATCCAAGAAATCGGGAGGACATCAGGAAGAGGTGGAACGACCTACGGGGGAAGGTGCGTTCAGTGGTCTCCAGGCACAACATCGCGATTCAGCTGACTGGCGGCGGACCCCCACCTCCTCCCCCACAACTAACAACATGGGAGGAGCAGGTCTTGACCATCATGCATCCAGAGGGCCTCAGGGGAGTCGGTGGAGGAATGGACACTGGTAAGTCAAATCTTAACTATCATATCCCCCACCCTACCTGCATGCTATCACACACCCCCACCCTCACCCCCTCCCCTATCACTCCAAATCCTCACTAATGTATTAATAATAACACAAACCACCCATCCCAACACCAAGCCCTGCATGACACAACTAAGCATGGTCACCCCTCACTAAAGCATGCTCACTGCACATACCCATAACACACCCCCAACCATCATCACACAAACCCCCACACAGGAATGCTTGCACTGGGGTACACGTACACACACCCATTGCACACCATGACACACACAGATGCAATAATCATGCTCTTATATCCCTGCAGGACCACTACGTAACGTCACCAGACAGGAGGGTCCAGACATCTCCACTCCACCCACAGAAGAGGCCCACAGTGACGACAGCAGCTCTGGCCAACTGGATCCAGATGACCAGCCCGGATCATCGTGGGCCTCCGGACAGTCGGTTCCCCTTGCACAGGCACAGCCCAACACTGACCTTCCACCGTCTGGTAACACTAGCACAGCACCCACCGAGCGGGCCCATACCTCCGTCCCCAGGACACGTCAATCAGCTGTGTCCACCACTACAGGGAACCCAGGATAACCCACCACCCCAACAACAACAGGGACCTGGGGTCAGTGGTAGTGGGCACGCGGTCCAGGGGACGGAGGCACAGGAACACAGGGGAACTGGGAGGGCTGCTGTGCGACAGGGGGCGGACAGGCCAAGGGAACCACTCTCCACGAGGCCCTTGAAGTAATATTGATGCAGGAAACCGGGAAGACAGTAATCCATATTTATTTAAGAATAATTCTCGAGGAAGAAAAGGAAACTCCAGCCACTCCTGCTCTGCTCCTTCACCAACTGTCAGTCCAACATTCCAAGCAGTCCCATTGATGGAGCAGGGGCGGCCGGAAGAAACCATGTAACATGTTACCAGTAAACAAAGAGCAAGAACAACAAAATACAATTACACAATAATATGATACATTTTAAATACATGAAAGTTTTTTTCTTTTTTTTTCTTACTTATTCTTAACACAATACCACAGCCCTCTCCTCCATCATGGGAGCGTACCACCACTCCCAGGAGACGATGGCTACGGTCCTGGCCAAGTTTCAGAAGTCCCAGCGCCTGCAGGACAAACAGTATTTGGAGTTCAGGGAGGAGCTCAGAACCATCAGCTCCGCCCTGGGCACCATCGTAGGGGTGCTGAAGGACATACAAAATACCATGAGGGACACCGTGGCACTCCAAGGGGCCCCTGACACTAGCCTGGACGATGAACTGCCCACCACCTCCGCCGGCGCGAGTGGACAGGACGCCCCGCCACAGGACCACCACACCAGCACCCCACCCCCTGCAGACGGAGAACCACCCCGCAAGCGGTCGCCGAGATCCAGGAACAGGACAGAGCAAGATGGCAAGACCCCCGCCAGGAAATGAGACCACCCTGATTGTTCTCCCACTGTCCCACCTTGTTACCCTGTCCAGATTGGAACTGCCCCAGCTCCACTTCCTATGCCCATATGGGCAATGCACCTGTGAGACTAATAGACTGGACTCTGCCATGGACATTCCTCCACCATCACCCATCACCATTTCACCACCCCCTCCAATAATTAGCACTTCAATAAACACCCTTGAACCACAAAACAATCTGTGATTTTGAAAATGTGTATTAGCAATGACAGTGACAAAATGCGTTTTCAAATGTAATGTCAACATATCTATGTCACACATCACAAGTCCATGAAGGATGCAAGCAGATGACACACGTTGGTAACCACACCTGTGAAACTGTAATGGAAATGTACAACTCAGTTACCAAATACTGCTTCAAATTGACAGACAGGATAGAGGTAGAAGTATGAAAATGAATGTAATAATAAAAAAATTGTTCTCACCTGTGTGTCACTGGAAATATTGCTGTATGACTAACTCCCTGTTGTCAATGTCTTCTTCCTCAGCTTCCTCCTCATCACTGTCCACAAGCTCCACAGCTGCCACAACACCGTCATCTGGACCGTCCTCCTGCAGAAAAGGCACCTGGCGTCGCAAAGCAAGATTGTGAAGCATCGAGCAGCCGATGATGATCTGGCACACCTTCCTTGGTGAGTAGAATAGGGAACCACCTGTCATATGGAGGCACCTGAATCTGGCCTTCAGGAGGCCGAAGGTGCGTTCGATCACCCTCCTAGTCCGCCCATGGGCCTCATTGTAGCGTTCCTCTGTACTGGTCCTGGGATTCCTCACTGGGGTCAGTAGCCATGACAGGTTGGGGTAACCAGAGTCCCCTAATAGCCACACACGGGTCCTCTGGAGTTGACCCATCACATACGGGATGCTGCTATTCCGCAGGATGTAGGCGTCATGCACTGAGCCAGGGAACATGGCATTTACCTGGGAGATGTACTGGTCTGCCAAACATGCCATCTGTACATTCATGGAATGATAACTCTTCCGGTTCCTATACACCTGTTCACTCCTGTGGGGGGGGACCAGAGCCACATGGGTCCCATCAATGGCACCTATGATGTTGGGGATATGTCCAAGGGCATAGAAGTCACCTTTAACTGTAGCCAAATCCTCCACCTGAGGGAAAACGATGTAGCTCCTCACGTGTTTCAGCAGGGCAGACAACACTCTGGACAACATGTTGGAAAACATAGGCTGGGACATCCCTGATGCCATGGCCACTGTTGTTTGAAAGGACCCACTTGCAAGGAAATGGAGCACTGACAGCACCTGCACTTCAGGGGGTATTCCTGTGGAATGGCGGATTGGTGAGATCAGGTCTGGCTCCAACTGGGTACACAGTTCCTGGATTGTGGCACGGTCAAACCTGTAGGTGATGATCAAATGTCGCTCCTCCATTGTTAACAGGTCCACCAGCAGTCGGTACACTGGAGGATTCCGCCATCTCCTCAAATTTTCCAGCTGATGGTGCCTAAGAAGGACAACAGCGACCACAGAGTCAACAAATTCTCAGGTATGCACCCACAGCTACACAGAACACGACACCAAATACAAAACTCTTCCTGTATGTGTGTTGAGTGTAGGCCTAGGTATGTGTGACGCAGTTGAAAATGAAGCCATGTGGGCCCCTTAAATGGCAGCTGCCTGACCTCTAAACTGGGACAATGGGATGTGAGGTAACTGCGCTGGCGCTGTACACCGTCGTGGTAGGCGGTCGTAGACCGCGGCGCAATGCTGCATTGGTTAACATTGGACCCTATGGATCCCAGGAGACAATGATGAAGTGCGCCGGCGGTGATGATACGCACCGCCGCGGACGTCACTGCCATTTTCTATCTGTACAATCACTCAATACCTGATCTTCGACAGGAGAGGACCTACACTACAAGTGCTGCTGTGACCTCGGTCTGGAAGAGACAATGGCTGCTGCGTCTGGGGAAAGGGCCCCTGCCTTCACTGCTCAGGAGTTGGAGAAGCTCGTGGACGGGGTCCTCCCCCAGTACACGCTACTCTACGGTCCTCCAGACCAACAGGTAAGTACACAGGGAGCACGTTGTATGGGCTATGCCTGGGTGGAGAGGGCTGGATGTCAGTAGGAAGGGGGCGAGCATGAAGGACTGTGAATCCATGTGCCACATGGCAAGGGTAGGGATGTGGGCCACTCACTTCGACGGTGCAGCTGGTAATGACTCCTCTTCTTCCCCTGTACATGTCATGTAGGTCAGCGCCCACCAGAAGAAGGACATTTGGCGTGCCATCGCCAAGGACGTCCGGACCCTGGGGGTCCACCAGAGACGGAGCATCCACTGCCGGAAAAGATGGGAGGACATTCGCCGCTGGAGCAAGAAGACGGCGGAGGCTCAGCTGGGGATGGCCTCCCAATGTGGGAGGGGTGCCCGTCGCACCATGACCCCCCTGATGTTCCAGATCCTGGCGGTGGCCTACCCTGAGTTGGATGGGCGCTTAATGGCATCACAGCAGACACAAGGGGTGAGTACACTCTCATTCAGCGGACTTCACGCCGGTCACCGGATCAGCAAACAGCGACACAGACTTGTCTGCCGATGGGAGCTCCCTTGTGGTGGCGGCGCCATCTTTGCCCCCCACTTCTACAGGTACAGCCGCCACCCCCCCTACCAGCACCGCCCTCCCAGCAGCCCCTGAGCCGTTGTTTTGTGCCCGCTCACCCAGGAGGGTGGGAATCACCTTCGCCCCAGGCACCTCAGCCCCTGCCCCTGTCACCCCTGCTGCCCTCAGTGAGGAGGCCATTGACCTCCTCAGGTCACTCACTGTTGGGCAGTCTACCATTGTGAATGCCATCCAGAGTGTAGAAAGGGAGTTGCAACACACTAATGCATTCTTGGAGGGCATTCATTCTGGTCAGGCTGCCCATCATCAAACCCTGCAATCTCTGGCCTCAGCACTGATGGCAGCCATTGTCCCTGTGTCTAGCCTCCCCCCTCCAACTTCCTCCACCCAGACCCAATCCCCTGTACCCCAGCCTATCCCAAGCACACCATCAGACAAGCATGCACACACCTCAACACACAAAAGTAGCTCAGGCAAACATAGGCACCACACATCCCACAGGCACTCACACAAGCATCACCCACATACAGACACAGCAACATCCACTGTCTCCACTGTGTCCCCCTCCGCTTCGTCTCCCTCCTCCCTCCCAGTGTTGTCTACACTCTCACCTGCATGCACTACATCTACAGGCACTAGGACTCGCACCAGAACACCCAGCACCACACCCCGCTCACCTGCACTCACCACCCCCACCCCCACTACCATTTACACGTGCCCTGTGTCCACTCCCAGTGTGTCTGTGACGCCCCCTCCCAAAGTACACAAACGTGGGCACCCACACACCCAACATCCATCCACCTCACGACCCAAATCACCTAAAGTTACACCTCCTACAACCACCTCCTCTTCCTCCATTCCCAGACCCCCTCCAGCTACCCATCCCAGTGTTCGTCAGAAACTTTTCCTGAGCAACGTTGACCTCTGTGCCACCACCCCCACCCCTCCAATTCATAGGTCCCGTAGTAGCACCTCAGCCACAAAAAGTCCGGTACCAGTGGTGCGGGTTAGAGGTCTGTGGAGTGCACCGGCCACCAGGGCAGGCAGAGTGACACGGAGCCAAAGAACTGCCAGTCCACCCCCTGTAAAGCACCTTAAGTTGGAAAGTGGCCGACGTGAGAGGGTGAAGACTCCTGGCGGCAAAACAGCTCACAAGGGTCCCGGGGGGAGTGCCGAGTCAGCTGTGACTCCTCCTAAGGTGGTGAAGGGGCAGAAGAAGTCTCCAAAGTCTGGTAAGAGCAGCGCAGCGGAGAAGGCCGCCATCCTCCCCGCCGGCCGGGACGCCACCGCCAGCACTATTGTCACTGGTCCGGAGACCACCGCCAGAGTCAGTGCCCTGGAGGGCAGCACTATAGTCACTGGTCCGGAGACCACCGCCAGAATCAGCGCCCTGGAGGGCAGCAATATCGTCACTGGTCCGGAGACCACCGCCAGAGTCAGTGCCCTGAAGGGCAGCAATATCGTCACTGGTACGGAGACCACCGCCAGCCTCAGTGCCCTGGAGGTCCCCGCCAGCCACAGCCCCGCTGGGCACTGAGGGACCGTTATGCCACACACCGCTGCACAGGTCAGGGACAGCAAAGTTAAGCACCGCTGACCAGGGAAAAGACCGCCATGGTGAAGACCGCTGAACAGGACAAAGCACTGCTGAACAGGGCAAAGACCGCCATGGCAAAGCACCTCTGAACAGGTCAGAGACAGCAAAGTCAAGCACCGCTGAACAGGGCAAAGACTGCCATGGTGAAGACAGCTGAACAGGGCAAAGCACCGCTGAACAGGGCAAAGACCGCCATGGCAAAGCACCGCTGAACAGGTCAGAGACAGCAAAGTCAAGCACCGCTGAACAGGGCAAAGACTGCCATGGTGAAGACCGCTGAACAGGGCTAAGCACCTCTGAACAGGGCAAAGACCGCCATGGCAAAGCACCGCTGAACAGGTCAGAGACAGCAAAGTCAAGCACCGCTGAACAGGGCAAAGACCGCCATGGTGAAGACCGCTGAACAGGGCAAAGACCGCCAACTCAAGCATCATTAGCCCATGTGCAGCTGGGACAGTGACGTAACTGGGACCGTCATGGGGAGCGTGATGCACTCTGGGCACCATTACCCCTCCAGAACCAGTGGAGAACAGCATCCACTCCGTCTGTCCTTCACAGGATGAAGCACTCTGGGCACCAGTCCCCCTCCAGAACCAGTGGAGACTGTTATCCACTTCAGAGACTGTGGCTTTGCACTCCCCAGGATGGTACAGTGGGCAAACCCCCCACTGGAGTGACTTGAGAGACTGTGGCTTTGCACTCCCCAAGATGAAGCAGTGGGCAAACCACCCACTGTATAGACTTGAGAGACTGTGGCTTTGCACTCCCCAGGATAAAGCAGTGGGCAAACCACCCAGTGGAGAGACTTGAGACTGTGGCTTTGCACTCCCCAGGATGTAGCAGTGGGCAAACCACCCACTGTAGAGACTTGAGAGACTGTGGCTTTGCACTCCCCAGGATACATCAATGGGCATGGAGCCCCGTCGTGGATCTGGCGTGGTGCTGTAATCCGGCTGAGGTGCCCCCCCCTTCCCTTCCCCCTGAGGTGGCTGTTGTATTTCTATCTGATGCCCCTGCAGTGTTCTCTCCGTTTGTGGACAGGTATCTAGTGTGGGCCTCGCCCATGCTTTGTGGGTCCAGTGGGCCACGGACATTGATATGTGCATACCTGCAGTACTAATTGTGATGTATAATTTTTAGAATGTTTATATATATCTGTATATATTTGGTTACTGTATTTTGATACATTACAATGGTTGAACTCATTTCCTTTTGTCTTTGCATTCTTCCGGGGGGGTTGGGGGTTGTTACTGTGATGTTTGGAAATGCATTGGTGTGTGTGTTGTAGTGTGCGAGGGTCGGGATGGGGGTGGGGGTGTTGCGTGTTTGTCCCCCTGACTTTTGCCTTCCCCCCCCCCATGTCGTAGGTGCAGTACTCACCGGTGTCTTCACCGCCACCGTTGCTGGTGTTCGTAGAGGAGCAGGAAGACAAGCGCAGGGAGAATTTGTAGTTCCGGCTCCATGGTGGCCTCCTTCCTCGTGGAGTGTGTTGAGGTGAGCGTTTTCCCATTGAAATGGCTGTTTCCGCCGTGTTTTTATCCACGGTGAATTCGCCCCGGAAAAGGTGGTGGATTGGCAGGTTGTGATACTGTGGGCGGTACATTGTCTTCCGCCTGTCTGTTGGCGGTGACCGCCGCGCTGCTTGTCTGTACCGCCGTGGCAGTCGGAGTGTTAAAGTGGCTGTCGATCTTGGCGGTTTCCGCCACGCTCATAATTCCCTTTTTTTCCGCTGGCCTGTTTGCGGTATTACCACAGCTTTAACACCGTCCGCCAGGGTTGTAATGACCCCCAAAGTCTTTTGCCATTTGTACAGCAAAGTCATTAAGCATAGGTTTGACACAATGTCAACCTGGCCGAGTTGTAAAATGACAAAAGCCACTTACTACTCGAGGTACAGTATTATAGCTTTGGACTGGTAAAATACCATCTAAGCCAACCTGGAATGAATAAAAGCAACCCCTGACACGTGTTCTGCTCTCATTGAAACTCATCAGAGAGGTTTAGCTTTGTCCAGACACAAGGGAGCACCCAGTATAAGTCAAAACAAATCCCTTTCAGGGTTAGAGTGACGCATAAATTATGGAAAAAGAAAGAGAGAACTCTGGGCAGTTTCCAAGTTTAAGTGGAGAGCAGCTCCAGTAAGGAGCACCCTGCAACACCAGCGACACTCTGGATTTGCTCACTTCAAATGTCTGTTTATCTAGCAATGTTTTTAAGCATAGGATCAGCACAGTGCTATCCACACTGAGCTAGATAGTGACTAGAGTCTTTTGCCATTTGTACAGCAAAGTCTTTAAGCATAGGTTTGAAATAATCTCAACCTTGCCAAGCTCTAAAATGACTAAAGCCATTTACCACTCCAGGTACAGTATTACAACTTTAGACTGGTAAAATACCATCCAAGCCAACCTGGAATGAATAAAAGCAACCCCTGTCACGTGTGTATATATATATATATATATTTATTTTATTTTTTTCCCTGAAAAAAACAAAGGTTACAGGAAGGTTTTAGTTAGGCTCACATTTTAAACTTACTAAACCATAGAAATTCTCCAGTAATAGTTAGAGTTGCCTCAAGTAACTATAACTCGTGCCCTAAGGTAACTATAACTTGCACCCTTGCCATGCAGTTTTTTCATCAAACTTTTTACAGCAAATATTACATCGATAATATCAATGATGTTATGAAAGATGGTGATTACCATAATTTGTTAGCTAATTTGCTGAAATCAAGTCCCAAGATAGATGACAACACTTCAACAGCTTCTGTTGCTGAAGTGCTATCAACCAATCAGATCTCAGCACATGATTGATAGGGACTGATAATCTTTCGCGTCCCTAGATATATGAATTTGTTTTTCCCCTAACTCCTCAAAACCTACTGAAGGGAATTACACCAAAACAAAAAGGCACTCTTTCAGGACCAGGACATACCTTCCTGACAAATTTAATGTAATTCCATCCAGCAGTTTTTGTGCTATCGTTGTTCGAAATCCCTACAGAAAAATCAATGGGGAAAATGTGTTTTGGAATCCCCTTTTTTTTCGGCCCCCCCTGGACGGATCATCCGGAAACCTTCCAGGCAGCAGCTGACGGGACTGGCAAATTATTTTGCAAAGTTGCTTGAAGATTCGTCAAGCAGCATTAAAGAAATAAGCAAATTAAAAAAATTCCTTTTATATAGATACTAGGTCCTAACTATAACTACCTAGTGGCAACCGCCACTATTTTATATACATATGTATATATATATGTATATATTTCTATGCTTGACATCTTCATAGGTCATTGCACAGTTTCTATATAAGTTGGTGGGCCGAATATTAATGAAGAAGGCTAACTTCATTCTTGCTGTATCTCTAATTTGCTCCCCCGGGACATGTTTTCAGCCTGTTGTGAGTCTGTCGCAGAGGTTACCAGCTTGTTAAAGCTCTCCTCACAGTCCCAGGGGCGGCGCTGGAGTATATGAAAAGGGGAGTGCGACCTGCTCACTTTGCACACTGTCTGCGGGTTTACAGAGCAGCGCCACTTCCGCGCCTGCTCTCCCACCTTCCCTGGGCCGCTGTCAGCCTGCAAGTACTCTCCCTTTGAAGACTCCTACCTCAGAATGTAGACCTGGTTACAGAGCTCTCAAGCGACCCAAGGTCAACGACTGATGCTGAGACGACTGATGCTGTACGCTGATGTCTGATGTCACAGGAGAATTGATCGGCGGCCCGGTCCGTAAGCCGCAAGCAGGGCCGCAAGACTGGGGTCCAACATGCGGAGGCCGACCACTCCCTCCAGCAGCAGGACCCAACACCGATGGCAGTAAAGAAGAACTGGCGATTTCAACAGGCCTTTACACAGGTGGCCCCTCAATAGGATGGAACAATAATTACTGTTGGTCCCTTTAAATTTTACTTTGGCCTCAATTCCCCGTGGAGGGCCTTATCCTTAGGGCATACAGAGAGATTGCAGGGACATTGTGGGTGCCACACTGTACATTTCCCAACTTGGAACAAGTGAAACATTAAGCACTGCACCACTGAACACAAAGACTGCAATTAAAATGACATCTGTCCGTCCGGTTTTGGGGAGATCATGTTATAAAACAAAATCAAATATCTTGCGCAATAAAGTCACAAATACCTTAGGCCTAATGTGTCGAAATCAATATTTTTCCCCTATGGGATAAAGAGAACGCCCCCCCCTTTTTCTTCAAAGCCAGGCTCTTCTGATTGTAAAGGTTTTTCCTCACCAGCAGAACCCCTCTCTAAACAAGAGTCCAGCCTTGTTTCACATATCTTCCTTTTTTCTTGAGCCTTCTTCTCCATAAAGCTTTGTCACCCGCTTCAGCTATAATTCCTCCACCAAATTATGAAGTGACCAGCTTACCCCCTGCAAAGAAAACCTCATTTTATGAACCTCGCACTGATGCTCCTCTTCCATGTACCAACCTGGAGAATCTTCCTGGGGACTTTACTCTCCCGGACCTAGATTTAGAACTTATCCAAAGATATGGATCACACCAGGAAGCAAATTCGTCCCCGCCATCGCTTCTCCCTTTACCCAAGGGGCTACAGCTTTTCAGCAGCACACCTTCCAACCATTCTTCTCTTTATTCTCATCTTTCAATAACACCCGGCCTGAGCCTAAATATTAATCCTTTAAGCAATAATCCTGATCAAAATACCTTGGTCTCCTCTTTGCTCTCAAGCCTAGAGCTTCTCCTATCCTCCATTTCGAACCTTTTAGAAAAATTGGTTGGCCGATACGATTGTATTCTCGACTCCGTAACGACCATTTTAAAAGAATTTACAATTGGCAACAGAATATATTCTGGTTTCTGCCTGCAGCATTGTAAGGACCTCTTAGCACGGAATCACACTATCGTAAACAGTGAAACACCCGCTGGTATTGACTTTTGCTCCCAGGCTGGAGCACCACAGGTGGGACAATCCCCCACGAATCTTATGCCAATTGAGAGTCCAGTCAAATCCATTAGATTCATACGAAGAGACTTTAAAACAGAGACAGACTTGGAACTGGTTTGCAAAAATTCCAAGACGGTTATGTTTCCAATCTTTAAAGCTCGTTCAAAGGCAAACATCTTAACTAGCACCTCGAATACCCCTGAGCAGCCTCCAATACATTAAAGGACAAAAGTTTAAAAGTCCAATAAATCAACCCGGAGACATCCCAAAAAAGGTCAGAGAAAGATACATTTTTCTAAAGACCAATCTGGCCTGCAAGACTCCTTAAACCAGGAGGCCCAAGTTTTACAATCTTGCCTCATACCCTCTGCTTCTTCGTCAACGTGTGACGTCCATCCATCTATCAGCAATTCTGAAATGGTCAACCCTAATTTCAACTCGTGAGCCAACTACTTCTCAATCAACTAGGTCATCCTTGAATCCCCTGGCTCAAACCTTTGACGCCACCACAGGACTAACACCCGCTCAGACTCGGGTGCAACCTATTAGAAGAGGACAGGGTCATTACCCTGTGGACACTTTAACATTCGATTTCATGATTTTATTTGACAATGATCTCTTTTTTAACAGATCTCAATTATTAAAAATGCCAGATATTGAACTTCTTAAAATGATCAAAAGTAAGGACATACATTTTGTCCCGTGTATCATTTCTCTCCAAATTGACTCTTAGCAAAATATTAAGCAACTTAGGCCCTCATTACAACCCTGGCGGTCGGTGATAAAGCGGCGGTAATACCACAAACAGGCCGGCCGTAAGAAAAATGGAATTATGAACATGGCAGAAACTGCCAACACATACAGCCACTTTAACACTTCAACCGCTACGGGGGTAGCAACAAACACCGTGGCTGTAACCACCAACAGCCAGGCGGAAGACAATGTACCACCCACTGTATTATACCGCACCAATCCGCCACCTTTTCCGGGGCAGTACCAACGCCATCAAAAGCACGGCAGAAACAGTACACAGAAGGGAAACAACTCACTTCTCGACACTCAAGGAAGAACCACAACACCATGGAGCCCAAACTGCACATATTTCCAATGCTGGTCTACCTCCTCCTACACCAGGAAAACGAATGGCGGCGAAGACGACCACGGTGAGTACCGCACCTAGCACACAAGGGAGGGGGGGAGGAAAAAGAGTGATACACACATGCATCACCCCGCCCCAAACACCATACACACAAACAGATAAAACAACATCACATATACATCCCGTAACCCTCAGGAATAAGGACAAAAGGAATTGATTAAAGTGAGTCTAATATTACAAATTTAGATAAATACATCCTTAAAGCACTAAACAGTATGTACAATATATACAAATGGAGGGACAATGCCCACTCCAAAATGTCCGTGGCCCAAAGGGCCATAACACATAGGCCAAGGCCACTCTTGACTCCTGCCTCAATACGGAGAGAACACTGCAGGAGCATCTGGTCAAAAACACACAGGCACCTCAGGGGGATTGGGAGTAGGGGGGCACCTCAGCCAGAAGATGGTACAATGCCACTGCTCCTGGAGGGGGCTACAATCCCTCTGCGATGTCCTGGGGAGTGCAAAGCCACAGTCTCTCTACTGGGTGGTTTGCCCACTGCTTGGTCCTGGAGAGTGCAAGGCCACAGTCTCTCAAGTGGGTGGTTTGCCCACTGCTTGGTCCTGTAGAGTGCAAGGCCACAGTCTCTCAAGTGGGTGGTTTGCCCACTGTTTGGTCCTGGAGAGTGCAAGGCCACAGTCTCTCTAGTGGGTGGTTTGCCCACTGCTTGGTCCTGGGGAGTGTAAAGCCACAGTCTCTCTAGTGGATGGCTTCTCCACTAGTTCTGGAGGGGGTCTTGTGCTCAATGTGCTTTATCGTGGTAAGGGGGGGGGGGGGGTGAGTGGATGCCTTCTTCCTCTAGTTCTGGAGGGGGCCTTGTGCCCAGTGTGCTTCATCCTTGAAGGAGGACATGAGTGGATGCCTTCTTCTACTGGTTCTGGAGGGGGCCTTGTGCCCAGTGTGTTTCATCCTGGCAAGGAGAGGGTGAGTGTATGCCTTCTTCCACTGGTTCTGGAGGGCGACTTGTGCCCTGTGATGCTGATCCTGGGTGGTGCAAGGTCACAGTGTCTTACCTGGATGTCACACCTACAGGTGTTGCAGGTGCCAGCATGCACTACAGCCATGTAGTCACGACTACACACTGCTCGCTGGTGGTGATGGCTCCTCAGTTGATGGCAGTTGTGGGGCTTGTGGCGGTGTAGTCATTTGTGGGGGGAGGCTCCAGCCCTTCCCTTGCAGCCTCGGACGGCTGCCCACTGGGGCTGCTGCTGCTGGGAGTGGTGCTGCTGGCGGTGCAGGTGGCGGTGCTGTCTGCGGAGTTGGCGGGGGTGCAGGTGGGTGTGCTGTCAGTGGTGGGGGAAGGCTCCAGCCGTTCCCCTGCAGCCTCTGACGGCTGCCCACTGGGACTGATGCTGCTGGCAGTGGTGCTGCTGGCGGTGCAGGTGACAGTGCTGGCGGCGGTGCAGATGGAGGTGCTGTCAGTGGTGGGGGGAGGCTCCAGCCCTTTCCCTGCAGCCTCAAACGCCTGCCCACTGGGGCTGCTGCTGCTGGCAGTGGTGCTGCTGGCGGTGCAGGAGGCGGTTCTGGCGGGGGTGCAGGTGGCGGTGCTGTCAGTGGTGGGGGGAGGCTCCAGCCCTTCCCCTGCAGCCTCGGACGGCTGACGTACCATGGCCAGTGTTGTTTGCCCAGATGCTGCTCCAGCCCCAGGCACCAGATTCATCCTGCCTGCGGCGTCTGTTCCTTTTACATTGGCCATGGCAGCTGTTGTCCCCTTCCTGCCCTTGCTGGCTGGTGTTCCCTCCTTCCCCTTGCTGGCTGGTCATGCCTACTTCCCCTTGCTGGCTGGTGGTGCCTGCTTCCCATTGCTGGCTTGTGTCCCCTTCCTGCCCTTGCTAGCTGGCGGTCCCTTCTTGCCCTTGGCAGGTGGTGCAGGCACACTGGCTGTGCTGACGGGTGCCTCCTTGGAGCCTCTCACACCTGCAGTAGCTTCAGAAACTACAGTGGCCATGGACTGGGTGGCTGAAGTGCTGGGCTGGGTTCTGCCCACCCTGGCCCGAAGTGAAGGACGGGGGGAGGGAGGAGCAGGGAATAGGTCAAGGGTGGAGAGGAAAAGCCTTTTACGGATGCTGAAAGAGTGTGAAGGTTTGGGAGTGGAGGGAGTGGTTGTTGGAGGTGTCTGTCTGCTGTGTTTCTGTGCAGGTGCATGGGCTGGATGATGTTGTGAGGTGGATGGCTGTTGGGTGTCTGAGTACTTGCGTTTGTGTACTTTGGGAGGAGGGGGCACAGACACAGTGGGAGAGGACACAGGGGATGTGTGCATGGATGTTGGGGTGGTGCCTGCCAGTGAGGGGGTGTTATGATAGGTGTGCGTGTGATGGAGGTAGTAGATGAATATGTAGTGCATGCAGGTGTGAGTGGAGACAACTGGGAGAGATGTGGAGGAGGAGGGGGACGCAGTGGAGGCAGTGGAAGTTGGTGTGTCTGCATCTGGATGGTGCTTGTGTGAGTGCCTGTGGGATGGAGTGTGGTGCTTGTGTTTGCCTCAGCCACTCCTGTGTGTTGATTTGGGTGCATGCAGGTCTGAGGGTGTGCTTGGGATAGGCTGGGGTTGAGGGGAATGGGACTGGGTAGAGGAAGTTGGAGGGGGGAGGCTAGAGACAGGGACAATGGCTGCAATCAGTGAGTTGGCCAGAGCCTGGAATGCTCTCTGTTGGGCCGTCACGCAGGAGTGAATGCCCTCCAGGTATGCATTTGTTTGTTGCAAATGCCCTGCTAGACCCTGGATGGCAATCAGTATGGTTGACTGCCCAACAGAGAGGAATCTCAGGAGGTCAATAGCCTCCTCACTGAGGGCAGCGGGCTTGACTGGGGTAGGGCCTGAGGTGCCTGGGACGAAGGAGATGCCCACCCTCCTGGGTGAGCAGGCACAGGAAACTCACTGAGGGTCTGCTGGGAGGGCGGTGCTGGTACGGGGGTGGCAGCTGTACCTGTAGTTGGGGTGGGCACAGAGGTGTCCGCCAGGGAGCTTCCACCGTAGGAGGTGTCGCTTTCAGAACTGTCCCCTCCTGCCTCCGTCGTGGTGTTCCCTTCGCCCTCCGTCCCACTGGTGTCCTCACCATCAGGGGATTCAGCCTCCAGGCCCATGTGGGATGCAGCTCCCTTCATCACTGGTTCCTCTGCTCCTCCGTCAGATGATGCTAATGCACTCAAGGACAGGGTGACAAAACAAAAAGGGGGGGGAGAGACAGAGGATACACTTAGTCAGTGCCAGAAACAACACTACCGTTGACGTACACAACTCACAGGGAGCAGCCCTATGCACTAGGCCATGCACTACCAGTTACAATGATAGTCACCAGGCCTTGGGGTACAATGCCTACCGCCATTAGCTGCACACCTGAAACCCACAGGACCCTGCCCAGTAGTAGATGCCCACTAGCATTGTTGGGATTGGAGTGCATCTGAGCGTGCCCATCATTGAACCTACCCTGCCTTGTTCGCCCTGGCCTAGGGGCACCCACAGACCCATATCCCCCACCCAGGAAACACTTTAACACGCGCAAATTCATGATTCTAAACCTGTACTCACCCCCTTGTGGCTGCTGTGATGCCTTCAAGCACCCATCCAACTCTGCATAGGCTACCGCCAGGATGCAGAACATCAGGGGGGTCAGGGTACGATGGGCACCCCTTCCTCGTTGAGAGGAAATCCCCAGCTGGGCCTCCACCGTCTTCCTTGCCCAGCGACACAGGTCCTCCCACCGTTTGCGACAGTGGGTGCTCCACCTGTCAAAGACCCCCAGGGTCCGCACATCCTTGGCAATGGCACGCCCAATACCCTTTTTCTGATGGGCCTGCGGAAAAAGATACAGAAAAAGGTATTAGTCCTACTGCACGGCCTGTTACAATCATGGCCCACCATATCCCTCCCATCCCCTTAAGCACAGACATTGCCCACCAAACATGCAGCACTCTGCCCAGGACCCCTCAACCCCCCCTACACGAGGCTTACACACACAGCACTCCATACATTCATGCCCCACACATCTTGCTCACAGTGTACTCACCTGTTTGCCAGGAGAACCATAAAGTAAAGGGTACTGGGGTAGGACCCCATCCACTAGTCTCTCCAACTCCTCGGAAGTGAAAGCAGGGGCCCTTTCCCCAGACACACCATGGTCGCTTCCAGACACAGGTCACAGCAGCACTTGCAGTGTAGGTCCTCTCCTGCTGAAGGTCAGGTAGTAAGTGAGTGAACAGATAGAGAATGGTGGTCACGTCCGTGGCGGTGCGTACTGTCACCGCCGGCGTACATCACCATTGGCTCCTCGAACCCTTAGGCCTCAATGATAACCCATGTTGTGTTGCACGGCGGTCATTGACCGCCTCCCGCAACGGTGCACAACGTCAGCGGAAATACCTAATTTCCACTTGTCCCTCCTCACAGGTCAGGCGGCCGCCATTTCAGGGGGGGCACAGGCCATAGCACCTAACTGCATCACAGCACATCAACGGACCTACTCGTTCACATTAAGTTTCTGTAAAAAATGCAAGGCATATTAATCTGAGTATATGTTTGAATATGACCATCTGCTCACCGTTTTTTAACCCTAGAGTTCAAGAGCTCAGGATGAATAGGAGATGGAGACATACCCCCGTGTACAGACCCCAGGTGGACCTGGCGACAATGGAGGACAGGCACATTATCCTAACCTACAGACTTGATAGTGCCACAATCCAAGGGCTGTGTGCCCAAATGGAGCCAGACCTGATTTCAGCTACCCGCCACCCAACAGGTATCCCCCCACTAGTGCAGGTCCTGTCACTGCTCCATTTCTTGGCAAGTGGTTCCTTCCAAGCGACAGTGGCCATGGCATCAGGGATGTCACAGCCTATGTTCTCAAACGTGCTGACCAGAGTGTTGTCTGCCCTGATGAAACACATGCGCAGCTACATCGTATTCCCCCAGGTGGAGGATTTGGCTACAGTGAAGGCTGACTTCTATGCAATGTGACATATCCCCAACATCATTGGTGCTATTGATGGTACACATATTGCCTTTGTCCCACCCCAGAGAAATGAACAGGTGTTCAGAAATCGAAAGAGCTTTCACTCTCTGAATTTGCAGATAGTGTGCCAGTACATCTCCCATGTCAATGCAAAGTATCCTGGCTCTGTTCATGATGCCTTTATCTTGAGGAATAGCAGCATCCCATATGTGATGTCTCAACTCTAGAGGCATACGGTGTGGCTAGTAGGTGACCCCATGGTCCCTACCCAGTGTATGTTGGTATATGGGTGTGGGGTTGGCCCGAAGGGTGAGTGTCTGGCTAACAGGTATCCCTCGAGATTTACAGATGACTCTGGTTACCCCAACCTCTCATGGCTACTGACCCCAGTGAGGAATTCCAGGACAACAGTAGAGGAACCTTACAATGAGGCACATGGGTGAACAAGGAGGATCATTGAGCGCACCTTTGGCCTCCTGAAGGCCAAATTCCCGTGCCTCCATCTGACATGTGGATCCCTGTGCTACTCACCCAAGAAGGTGTGCCAGATCATCATTGCATGTTGCATGTTGCACAACCTGGCCTTGAGTCACCAGGTGCCTTTTCTGCAGGAGGATGAGGCTGGAGATGGTCGTGTGGCAGCGGTGGAGCCTGTAAACAGTGACGTAGAGGAGGCAGAGGAAGAGGATGTGGACAACAGAACTACTATAATTCAACAGTACTTCCAGTGACAAACAGGTAAGACACTGTGGGCCTGATTACAACTTTGGAGGCGGTGTTAATCCGTCCCAAAAGTGACTGTAAAGTGACGGATATACCACCAGCCGTATTACGAGTCCATTATACCCTATGGAACTCGTAATAC
The DNA here is from genome assembly GCF_031143425.1 of Pleurodeles waltl. Classification (NCBI taxonomy): domain Eukaryota; kingdom Metazoa; phylum Chordata; class Amphibia; order Caudata; family Salamandridae; genus Pleurodeles; species Pleurodeles waltl. The sequence goes on along the minus strand of NC_090438.1, from coordinate 235,377,986 downwards.
GGCTGGTGGTATATCCGTCACATTTGGGACGGATTAACACCTCCTCCAAAGTTGTAATCAGGCCCTGTATCTTCACCCTCCATTGCAGTTTTGTGTTGGACATTGTACATGGCAGACTGATTTTCCAAATTCTATGGCCACTTACTGTATCCTTTGGCATCTCTATTTTCAGATCTCTGTGCCCCACACTGGCTCCTGTTGTATTTACTGCTGCCCACTACAGGTCATACCTATGTATGTATAACGGTACTTTTGAATTGCAATGTTTACAGCTTGTTGAACTAATACATTTTTCAATCAATTGACAGACTCCATACTTGTATTAGTTCCAAGGGTGTTTCTGTGATAATAAGTGCAGGGAGTATTGCAATTTCCTGGGTTGATGATGGAGGAATGTCCAGGATTGAGTTCAGTCTATTGGTATGACAGATGTATTGTCCAAGGGGGCATAGGGAGTGGGGCAATGGCAGTTCAAGGTGGACAGGGTGACATAGTGGGACACAAGGGTGACATTCAGGGGAGTCTTATTTCCTGGTGGGGGTCTTGGCAATGTTCTCTGGCTTCTGCCTGGATCACAAGGATCTTTTGCATGGTGGTATTCCTTCTGTAGGGGGAGGGGTGCTGGTGGCCTGTTGTTTCTCCGGCGGGGCCTCCTGCCCACTAGCGTCAGCGGAGGAGGAGGGCTGTTCATGGGTGTGGCTAGTGTCAGGGGCCCGTTGGTGTGCCACTGCCTCCCTCGTGGTGTTGACCATGTCTGCCAGCACCCCTGCAATGGTGATCAGGGTGGTGTGAATGTCCCTCAGGTCCTCCCTGATCCCCAGGTACTGTCCCTCCTGCAGCCGCTGGGTCTCCTGAAACTTGGCCAGTATCTGGCCCATCGTCTCCTGGGAATGGTGGTATGCTCTCAGGATGTTGGTGAGTGCCTCATGGAGAGTCTATTCCCTTGGCCTGTCCTCCCACTGTTGCACAGCAGTCCTGCCAGCTTCCCTGTTGTCCTGGGCCTCTGTCCCCTGAACCGTGTGCCCACTGCCACTGACCCCAGGTCCCTGATCGTCCTGTGTTTGTGGGGTTGCCTGGGGTCCCTGTAGTGGTGGAAACACTGCTGATTGACGTGTCCTGGGGACAGAGGTGTGGGTCCTGCTGTGGTGGTGTTTCCTGAAGGGGAGGCTCTGTGGTGGTTTGGGACTGTGACTGGGTCACTGACTGTCCAGAGGTCCCTGATGGGCCAGATTTGTCATCCTGATCCAGGCGTGCATAGCTGCTGTCATCACTGTGGGCCTCTCCTGGTGGGGGGGACTGGATGTTGTTGGCACATCCACCTCCGGTGACGTTGTGTGGGGGTCCTGTGGGGATGTAAATGCAGTGTTATTGTTTCTGCGTGTGACATCTTGTGCATGGGTATGTTTCCCTCTATGGTTGTTAATACCAAGGCAGCTTTGGCTTGTGTGAGTTGGGACTTGGTTGGCTAAGTGATTGTCACTAGTGTGCATGCTGTGGGGATGGGGGTCCATGCATTGGTGTTGCATGCAGAGATTGGTATTGGGATGGGTGGGTTGTGATGGTGGGGTATATGTGAGGTGGTGGAGTGATGGGGTGAGGGTAGGGGTAGGAGTTTGTGATGGCATGCAGGTTGGGGGGGAAGTAGTAAAGATTTGACTTACCAGAGTCCAGTCCTCCTGCTACTCCTGCCAGGTCCTCAGGATGCATGATCGCCAAGACTTGCTCCTCCCATGTTGTTCGTTGTGGGGGTCCACCGCCAGTCCCCTGTACAGCTATCTGGTGTCTTGCAACCACGGAACGCACCTTCCCCCATAGGTCTTTCCACCTCTTCCTGATGTCATCCCTTGTTCTGGGGTGCTGCCCCACGGCGTTAACCCTGTCCATGACTCTCCGCCATAGCTTCATCTTCCTAGCAATGGACGTCTGCTGCACCTGTGATCCAAATAGCTGTGGCTCTACCTGGATGATTTCCTCCACCATGACCCTTAGCTCCTCCTCAGAGAACCAGGGGTGTCTTTGTGGTGCCATAGGTGTAGTGTGTGTGGTGTGTGTGACGGTGTGTGGGGTGATGTGTTGGGGTGTGTGCTGTGAGATGCGTGGAAGGTCTATGGGTGATGGTGTTCTGTGGCTCTGATTCAGTGGGCGCTCCTGGCGTGTCTCTCTCTCAGTTGCCAATTTTTTTTAGTCGTAAAGGGTTGTGGGTTGGTGTTTTATAGTGTTGTGGGTGTGTGGGTGTGGTGTGTGTATGTGTCAAATGTGTGTAGTTTGAATTGTCCAATGTGGTGTTGTTTTGTTAGGTTGTGTGTATTTTGAGTGCGGCGGTATGTACCGCCAATGGTTTACCCCGGTTGAATGTCCGCCGCAGTGATTTGTGGGTCATAATGCTGTGGGCGTATTTCTGTTGGCGTAAAGGTGTGGGTTTTGCTACCGCCATTTTATCACTGACCTTTGGGCTGGAGGACTTGTGTGTGTGTCTGTATAGTAGCAGTTTTCTATGTGTGGGTCATAATACGCGTAACGGTATACCGCCGCGGTCGCGGTATGTTGGCGGCAGTCAGCATGGCGGTAAGCGGCACTTCCAGCTAATGTCATAATAAGGGTCTTAGAGTCTTTACAACATTAAAGGTATTGATGCAGTCCCCATTTTCAGCAAGATGGGTATAAGGCTAACTAAGCGGGATCTCCAATCTTCCGATGGGGTGCCGAAACCTCTTTACTCAGGCATCCCTTTGGTTAATCACAACACTAACTCTCACACTTACCAGGATCTAAAAATTCACCTGGGGGCCTCTGGCCAAGAAGTATTATTTAGGGACCCACCCATTTGTCCACCTCCTGACTTAAGCATCAATCCCTACTCTTGGAATTGGTTACCAGCAGTTTTAAGTAGTTCTACCAAAACATCTAGATTTCTTGGAATGTGGCAGGTATAAAGTCCAAATGGGAAAAAAAATGATTTCTTGAACTCCCTCAATCCTGATATAATTTGTCTTCAAGAAACCTGCTCGACTGGGGAGTTGCAGTTTGAAACTTATTATTCCTTCTGCTTTAAGGCCTCCCCCTCAACGAGGGGTCACGCAAAAGGAGGGGTCACATGTATGCTGTCAAATAGACTGCACTGGAAGCATGAATGCTTTAGGGATCCTAGTCATTTGTTTTTAGCAGTAACTTTACAGTACATTGGAGTTGGAGACAAGGTCATCTTTTTAATAATCTCCTATTTAGTGTGTTTCTTTACATTAAAGAACTTTGTGACAGGGACCCAGGAACCCAAATCATTATGGTAGGAGACCTAAATTGTAAGATTTCTAACCTGGGGTGCGCATCCTTCTGGGATGAGGAAAAGGAAGAAACAGTTAGATTACCACCTTTCATTTTTCCCCACAAAACAAAGCCTGATAAGCGTGGGTTGCTCCTTCTAGAGTACTTGAGAGAGAATGATTGTATTATTGCTAATGGTAGACTCCCATCTGACTCCCCAGCCCATTCGACCCATAAATTGCCTGGGAGTGCTGCAATCCTGGACTACGTGATAACAAACTATCACTCTTTCTCTCTATTAAAGGGTCTATTAGTAGTACAGACCACCCTCCGTGATCACAATGTTCTGGTAGCATCTCTTGATCTGAAGGCACAACGCACTGATTCATGGAGTCTAGCAGGGCAGTATCCCCAGCTAAACGTTACAAATGGTAGAACATATTGGTCCCAAAATAGTTTGAAGGGGCTTAAAGGAATTCTGGAAAGTACCCTCAATTACCTCAATAGCTGGGTAGGGGATGAAATGGAGAGTTTCTCTAGTTTTATGCAATTGGTTGCTTCAATCTCCAGTCAAATGCCTCAGAATAAATATATAGCAAAACACTGCTCCCTTTTATCAGTAAATAGAGAAGTTAATGCTCTTATCCGTAAACAGCATAGGGATCATACATCTACGAGGCAATCCCAGCTAGATATTCTAAAAAGAAGGAGATTAAGAGCGCATCTAAAAAAGGACGCCATCGATAGATTCTGGGTTGCAATGAGAGAAGCAGTCTCTTCCAGCCATACAAAGCAGTTTTGGTCCCTGATCACTGCGGGTGTGGTACTAGAACCAGGCCTCTTCCAATATCTATTAGTTAAGCTGGTCGACTTTCCTATCCAACCTTTATGCTTTTAATGGGACTACTATGGAAATCCCTCAAACCAGATTTGATTCCCATACTCATATCCACCCCTAAAAGAAATTGAGGCTACAATAAGATGAATGCGCAGTTCTGCCGCAGTGGGACCAGATGAAATTCCAACACTGTTAATAAAACACAACATATCCTCTTGGTGCAAGATTTTATTCCTGGTGTTCCAGTTTTGCTATGAAGTTAGGGAAGTCCCCCAATCTTGGAAGGGTAGCATTATTGTGCCTTTGTATAAAAAACGGGATCAAAATTGTCATAGGAATTACCGCCAGATTGCACTTTTGGATGCAGTAGGAAATGTTTTTGGTAAATTACTGTTGTCACAGATTAATGATTGGGCAGAAAGGTACAAAATTATCCCCTTAGAGCAGTCAGGCTTTAGGAGAAATCCCGACACAATTGACAACCTTTCAGTTTTGCAAGTAATTAATGAAAATTTTGTCTTGCTGAAAGGGGAGCGGGTCTATGCAGCCTTCATAGACTTCTCCACAGCATTTGATAAGGTAGACCGTGTTCTGTTATGGAAGAAGCTTCTAAGACTAGGCATGCCCAGCATCCTCTTTGACCTTGTGGTAGCTCTTCACTCCTCCACCTGGTGCAGAGTTTTGCTAGGGGGTGAACTAGGTCTATCTCATGTTATATTAACCAAAAATGGCCTAAAACAAGGACGTATTTTGGCTCCACTGTAATTTTCCCTGTATCTTTCAGATTTACCAGCACATTCAACTCCATGTGAGGGTTTTGCTCCCAAATTAGTAGGTAGATCGCTATGCTGTCTACTTTATGCAGACAACATAATTATTTTAGATCGTACCCCAACGGGGTTTAATAACAGACTAAAAGCCCTCGAACAATATACTGAAGCACACTTTTAAAAAAGAAATTGCTCAAAAAGCAAAATCTTGTGCTTTCACTGGAACAAAAAATTAAAGTACAGGGAGCACAACAGCTTGAAAGAGTAACCTCTTATGCATTTCTGGGTAAAGTTATCTGTGGGAACCTCCAACAAAGAGAGCATATAAAGCATAATCAAAGAAAGGCCCAATCTCAAGCCAATGGTTTGAATACCCTCTATAGGGCAACGGGCAGAAGGCATTTTAAACTTCTCTTAGAGGTATATCGGATAAAGATACCTCCTTCTTTACTGTATGGTATTGAGCATATTGCAGTTTCCAAGTGGATCTTTCTCAATAAACTCGAGGGACGTGGTCTAAGAAATATCTTAACCGTAAACTCTGCCTTCTCTGTAACGTTACTGAGACTTGAGTTAGGCCTGCGCAGCTCTTTTATAGAAGGCCTGGCCGTGATAATCCATTGGATGTTCATTTTGATGACATGCTGTGACAACTCTCTGCGGTCACTGCTAAAAAAAGTAAAATATACCATCTGCGGGAACTTTTTATATGACATGGATCTTTTACAATTAGATCCCTCTGCAATTTTTACCCTCTCTCTAGCACAGCTTTAATCCACACTTAGGAAAGCAAATTGGGCAGTGAGCTTCTGCCAGGATAGTCAGGCCTGTACACATAGACAGAGTTTTCATATAACATCTGATTCTTTAAGGCCAAGGATCACATAGCCCTACCTCATTTGGAACTTGCCTCAGGGGGTGAGAAGATTCTGGCTCCTGCAGCTCCCCCTGAATACATTACAAGCAAAATGCTTTGGCTCTTCCGCCATTTGTAATCTTTGCCATAATGACGTCCAAGATTCAATCGCTATTCTTATATTTCTTTTCATTGTATATTTATGTTTTACTTTATGTGGATCTCCATCGGAGTACCGTAACATAATAAACTTAAAGTTGAACTTAAACTTGAATCTATAAGTTGTTTGATTAGATGCCTAGGAGTCCCTATTTTTAGTTTACCTATCACAATAGGTAAAATTATGTTAACTGTTTCTCTACAAGCATTTCACTATTGAAATATTGAGGAAAGATAAAATAGTGTGATAAAAGTAGACAAATAAATTAACTTAAAATACTGCAACTCTTGAAAGTCTGTGTTTATATGATGTGACTTTAAATCTCAATATATTATATTCCTTACACACATATTTCCATACTATGTAATCATGTATCTATATATTTACTACTTTAGTGCTACTTTACAAGAGGAGAAAAAATTAATTAAATAAAAAAATGCACTGTTTTGAAAGCTTTACTCTGTCTCACAATCACTGTATATCTCTATCAATTGATCCTCTATCACCATCCTCTGACTCATCCCAAACTCACTGTACTACTATGATTTCTAAAATAACCCTCCCAGACTCTTTCCTCCTATACCCCTCTTGGCTCACCTCAAACCTCAGTTTACTAATATGATCTCCCAAACAACCCTACTAAAATCTTGCTCATTTATCTGTCCTTTGACTTATCCCAAATACTCTTTTACTACTATGATCTCTCTAATACCTTTCTACAAACTCTACCATCCTCCACCTCTCCTTTACTCATCGCAAACCTCATCTTATTACTGTGATCTCCCAATTAACACTTCTGGATTCTTCCCTCCTCTTTCCCCTAATATTCTATTCAATCCAACTAACCAACTCACCTGTCGTATGCTCAAATTAATTCATACCTCCCTATACTAATACTACTACTGCTAATCCACCACTAATCCTTATAGGTTCCGGAGTAACATGCCACTTGGCGAAAAGCACTTGGATGTCTTGTTAGGGTTATTAAGCACTATATAAATACAATTAAGATTACAATTTCAATTAATTGGATTAGGTGGGTCCAGGTTAATCATGTTTAGCAGTGGAATCGTCATCGCCTTTTTCCAGCTTGCGGGACAGATCCAGATTCTAAGGAGAGGTTCATAACATAGGCTCATATTTAAAAGAAAATGACAGAGTGCGACGCTGCGCCAAAAGTGGCAGCGCACACGCGTTCATTTTCAAAACGCAGGGATTCACTGTATTTAATTGAATATGGCGCACCCCAGTGTTGCCCCCTGTGCTGGCCCTAAATTAAGCTGCCAGTGCCAATGCAGGCATCCTTGCACCATCGTGCAAGGATGCCTGCATTGAGGGGTTTGGTTGTTTATGTGTGGGAAGGTGTCTCTTCCTGCACATAAACAATCACTAGTGTTGATTTGGCACTTCTGTGTGTGCTGCAGAATGCAGCACACACAGAAGTGACAAAGCCTCATTTTGAGATTATTGTTTATGTGCAGGAAGGGACACCATCCTGCACATAAACAATCATGTCTGGCATTTTGCTCTTTCTTTGCATGATGCAGAATGCAGCATGCGTACAAAAAGCAAAAAACGAGGAGAAATAAAAGTATTCCTCCTCATTGTGCCTTGCTAATGCCACCCCTGAAGTGGTGTTAGATTTTGGCACTGCCTCAGGTTTATGAAATCTCGTAAATCTGAGGCCGCGTCAAAATGCAATGGGTGTTGCTGAGGCATGCCCACAGCAACACCCATTGCACGCCTCTCTAAAGCAGAAAACTGTGTCAGAGGAGCTCATATTTATAAGGAGGCGTAACGCCACAAAAAGTGGCATTACACCTCCTTGTAAATATGGAGCAGAGGTTAGGGCCACTGGAGCATCACATTAAGTGATGCTCCAGTAGTGCTAAGGGCTCTTAAGTATGCCCCATAGTTGATTTGTAGATTTAGAGAGTTTCTTGCATGCCTCAGAATGTGTGCAAGACAAATATCCAAAGGACAGCCTGTTCTACCTTTTTAAATGAGCGTGTCAGAATCTTTCAACAATAGCTTATCGAAAGAGGTTAGTTGGGGAAAATTATCCGAAGCCTTTGTCAGTGATTTAGTGGAGACCTTTATCTTGTTGTTTTCAAATTTGGAGTAAATGTTGCTAACTTTTTCATGGAAGAAACGTGACGGATTTTTCAGCGAACTCCTGGAAGGCGTAAGTAGATTGTTTTCCCGCTTTTGGTTTTAGAAACAAATCTACAATTTTGAATATAGTTCTAGGTGTAGTTGCTGATTCATCAATTTGTTTTGCAAACGTGAGCTTTTGCATTTCTAATGTATTTCCTGAATAGTTTAAGGGTGGCCCTGTAGATCAATTTGTCCGTGGCTGCGAAATTACATGTTATTACATTTTGACTTATCAAACTAATTTACCAATTTGATTATATGTTTTAAATTTCAATATGCTATCAAAATAAAAAAAATATACCTTTAGCATTGCATTCAAGTATTAGGCGGGTTGGGATCCCGCTTTTATATTTTAAGAAGTCGTAAGTCCACTGCAGGGCACTACACTTAAGACAATGTGGTTTGCTGATAAATACATTTTTAGTGTTTAGATGTGAGAAGATGGACGTGTCTCGACTCGAGTCTTTGTCATGGTAGGTTCCCTGTTGTCAAATGATGTGCATATACATATTTCATGAACAGTGAGAAATGATTAATGCAATAAGCGGTGAAAAAAAGCAGTGCAAGCTAATCCATATTCTACGATGTTAGAAGTACAATCTTATAATACGTTTCCATTTTATATTGATGTCCAAAACAAAGCTTCTCTGGAATATTAATCACTGCCAGTGACCCTAAACAGTACATAGGGGCCCATTTTAATGCCTGCTATGAGCAGGTGTTAAAAATGCTGAAAACAATGATGCAAAGAAGCACCATTTTTTTGGCCCCAATAATGGGGGAACTTCTCCCTGGCATACATTATGCCTGGCACAGCGTATTTGCCATAATATCGCTACAGGAACATAAAAAAACATGATGCTAATGTGGCAATATTATGGCGCAAGGGGCTCTTAATTCTGTCCCTCAATTGACCTCCCAATTAAAAGCAAAATCTTAAAGCAAGGGGAATACATCATTAAGGAATGTACCCGGTGCTTAATTTGAGCCAATTGTTCCATGTGGGCCAACTGACTCATTTTTTGGTACTGGCACGTATTTTATGTCATCGGACTTTGACCCAGGGCAATAAATAAAATCAAAAGGGTGAAAGAAAGAGGAAGAGCAAGACGATATAAAAGGGACAGGGAGTGTCGGGTGGTGGATTGAGAGACATGAGGTAGAATCAGGGCAGCCTTGGAATCCGGCACTCTGAATTTCTATTAGCTTCTGAGCAACACCATGGTTTCGGGCACTGGCCCATATTTATACTTTTTTAGCGCCGCATTTGTGCCGCTTTTTGACGAAAAAACGGCGCAAAATTACAAAATACAATTGTATTTTGTAAGTTTGCGCCGCTTTTTCGTCAAAAAATGACGCAAATTTGGCGCAAAAAAAGTATAAATCAGGGCCTTATTGTATAAATGAAGTACTCGGCCTAATTTCTTGCTCCTAATTTCTCTTTGTACATAATCTTCCCATCAAGAAAGTGCATTGCCTGAGTTGAGGAAACATGCGAAGACACAATTTTTCACGTGCGGGCAGCTAAACCTGCCGTACGCACATACCCCGCCCCACAGATCTGTTTTTGAAGCAATCCTCTGCGTGAATACATTTTCCACATCAACTATTAATTTGCACGATAACTCGCGGGCGAGCGCTTCATATAAAATAAAGATTCGTCGTAGAAGCTAATCCACTGCACTCTAGACTATATGGAAGCTATCGCCTTCCCATACAGTTTGATTTGTTAACACTCCATCAGGCTCATGCTTTGATGTAACACATTTTACATTATGGGCGATTATTGTTTAAGTACAGTGAGTCACTGTAGGTAGGAGTAGTAATCATGTGGTTTCCAGCTACTTGACCTTCACAGATCGCTTAAATGATGGAAAAGCTCCCAGGGAACAGTCCATTTCATTTGATTTGCTCTATTGTTGTATGAATTCCGTAGTTAATTTTAGATTTACATTTTTAATAAACAGTACGTGGCTGAGTTCCCAAGTGGTAGGGCACCCTCTCTTTTGAAAACACTGATCTGAAATTTGAGTGATGAATTGCTAAGTTATTTTTTTACATTTCTCTCTTTTGAAGTGCATTCTAAAACCGAAGTTAGTTACAAATATTTTCTTTTTGGTTTTCTCTTCACTTATGTAGGTCAAATGTCCAATTTAATCAACATACACATTAATATTTGAATTAGAAACATCTTAGTTTGCACGTGCCCTAATTTTCATTCCATAGCCACACTGCCTTACACATTTGGAAATTGCAGGCGACAAGAAGGTACTCTGCCGAGGGACTTCAAATGAACGTTTATATATTTTTCCGGAATTGTATATTTAGAAGGACCTTTAGGTGAGAGTACACCCTCCTCTCAATTGTGTCTGTGCAACAAAAAACAATACGTCTGTTTGGCGTTTTTGACGATACTATAAGTATGAACACATGCTTTGGACTGTACATTTTAGAGAAACAAAAGAGGCCATTTACGAACTGATTTGTGTTGCTTTTGCACCACACAACGGGATGCAAGAGCCAATCAAACCTTAAATCAGAATTATGAAGTCTCAAGGCCACCTTGTGTGGGCTTGTGGGGCTCCATAAATGTGGACTGAGGCACTCAGCACAAATCACTGCCTTGCCTTACTATGCACAAGGGAGGCATTTCATTAACATTGCCTAGGTGTTTACACACAACTCCCATGGTCTTTGATGCATTCCTAGATTCACCAGAACTGTAAATCTGGGAATGCACCAAATAATACACCTCCCCAAGAGAGGCATACTGAGGAGAAATATTTGTATTTCTTCTCATTACTCATTGGTTTTCTGCAGCAAGGTGTCCCTTCCTGCACAAAAACAATCCTGCATGCAAATCAGGCACTCGTTCACCAAGGTGCAAGGGTGCCTATGTTGGCACAACGCAGGCAAAATTGTGCCAGTGCAGAGGAAAAAGGCAGGAATGAGATGTATTCCTTAAATATGGCACATTTCTGCCCTTTCCCTGAAACACGATGCAGCAAAGAAAAGTGACTTCCTGCGCCACACTGCATGACTTCTTAAATAGGCCCCTAAGTGTTTGCAGTGTTCTTGGATGCTAAGCAATCAAGTCCTAAAACTTTGCAATTTAAGTTGATTAATGCTTAGAAAAAATCATAAAGCAAATGTTTCAAACTTTACCCAATGACTTTGCAAATATATTTCATTTGAGCAAGCTGAATTAATATACTTTTTCCCAATACTTTGCAGCTGACATAACAAGAATTATTAACACTTGCTTCAAACATGTACCTCTAACTTCCCCTCTCAGGAAACATATCGTAAACCATCTTGAAAAGAGAAGTCAACAGAGAACTGGTTAAGTGTGTGGAGCAAAATCAGCCAGACACAAAAGAGACCTCCTCCTCCTCCTCGCTCTTGATGATAGCCCTTAGGATGCTCTGACTGTCTTATAGTTCTTGACTACCTTTGACACAGTCAACCACATCATCCCACTTAAGAACCCAGAGAATGGTCAGGGAATAAGGTATGACCCTTGAATGGATTCCACTATATGCAAATGTGTCGTAAAACAATGTCCTCCCATGCAAAGATTATTTTCATTTCAGTATAGAAAAATGTTACTTTGAACATGTAACAAATAATGAACTGTGATTCCATCATATTGACGTTTTTAACATATTTGTGTGTTCTGTAAATGTGTCATAAATATATGATAATCAAGCTCATGCAAAAACACATTTTGTCATTGTTTAGTTTAGAAGTTATTCCAGAGATGTCATGGCTGTTCTGTTTCATAATGCTATTATTTTATTTCTATTAATCACTTGCTTTTAGGATTCTGTATTTTAGGTGTAGTAGAAAGTATGAAGTTCCTAAACACATGCAGGATAGGTTCCACTTTAGCTACAGTTTCCATATTATTAGCCTATCTTCACTTTTACTCTCAATCAGCCTTTTTTTCACCTTTAACAGAACTTTTGAAATTGACATTTATATCTGAACACCCTTTAGCCTGAATTGTTATAATAACAGGCACTGCAGATCTAGTACATCCTCTGTATATCTACATCTCAATTTGACACAATGTACACATGAGCTTATAATGATACAAATGTTTATGGCCTTTTTACATAGGTGACATACTTTACATTCCACCAGTTTAGTAAGGTTAGATCTAAAGTACTAAAGTCCCAATTTGGATAATAGTCAGTGGTCAATCATATATAAGCCCCCAGCATTAATCACTGAGGATAGAGAAACTTCACAACGGGTGCAGAATCAAATACACATCCAGATGGGCATTCCACTGTAGTTGAAGAATGCTCTGGTAAGACTCTCTGAGGCTCTGCAAACCATTTTGCCTTTACTGACTTTTGCCAAGATTGTGTTCTGACACAGCCTCTCTGCCCATGCCCTTGTGCTTGAAACAGCTGGCAAGATATTCCAAACAGACAACAAATTTGCTGTCCCATATAGGTGCAGCACCACTGAGATTCGAGAAACAGGCTTGTTATTTACTCATCTGCTAGAACTAGTATAGCGCCTAGAGACAGCACAAGGTGTTAAGGGTTAGGAATTGTGATGTGAAACAACTCTTCCCTGTTCCTGAAACACGTAGCTGCTTTTAATTTGCGTCTTCATTGATATTACCAAACTATGTTGTGCGCCCTATATTCATAGATTTTAAAATATGTATTTAGAAAATAAATATGTTGAAATGAGTATTCCATTTGTAGCGATTCTTATGTGCATAGCTCATTAATGAAACTTCTCTTGGAGTGCCACTGCATCCCTGAAGCCTTTAAGGGACTGTTAATAATCCAGAAAGCACAGACGCCACACCAGCAGGTATGCTGGTGTCCCTGCACCTAGGGTTTCAGAAGCCAATAGTTCTTGGTGAAATTGTAAGGAAACAGGTATAATCAGAGTAATTAAACAAAATTAAGCGTTACTCTTGTGATGTGAAATCACTGAAATTATGGGATTACACCATTTTAAGTAATCATGTGCAATTTGGGGAAAAATTCCTACTGCAGGAGCAAAATAACAAAGAACTAATTGAGAGTGAGTAGCTGCTGGCTACTGCTGTTCATGTCTTTTAGCATTTAATGCTGTTTTCTTAGTGCAAAATGCACCTTCTGGCCTACTGTGGATGCAGGGGTGCATTTACATTAGGAAAATAGTAATAAATGCTGGTTTGCTCTTCTTATGTATTTATGCAGAATTCTGACTAATACGGTGGTTATTATAATTAGTTACACTAGAAATGATTATGACAGTTAGACCCATCCCTAGAAGCCAAACCACGTAGACTAGCGCTAGGAGTCCGCCAGAGAGCCTCCAGCTCCCCATTGATCATCAAAGTAGATGTGGCTTGCTTACCTCAAATACAAGGCCACCATCAGGTAAAATTTCAGATGCATCTGGATGACAACATTTTCATATCTGACTTGTGAAAAGCATAGTTATGGTCCCTACCATCACAGACTGTCTATACTTTGTCTAAATGTGAATCTCTTCTGAATAGATCAAACACAGCAGTCCTGATTGTAAGTGGGGATGGTTCAGAGAGAGACATCTGCTCTCAACAAATCTTCTAAAAGAGATCCGACCCCACCGCATTTAAAATTTGAGACTGCACTTTATTCTAATACAATCACCTTGTATACCCCTCTAAACATGGCTGTCTGCAGTTTTGGTGGTTTATTTACTTTCACCTGGGTGGCTCATTCTTCAAGGGCAGTTACATGTTGGTCCACTGCTGCCTTGGCTAAGAGTGTGGCACTTTTCAGCTAAACTGACATTTTCCTCTCTTTAAGATGCAACTGGTGGCCATTTTTGGTCAAAACTGTCCTGGTTGGAAATGTGTAGGGCGAAGGACAGAAAGACAGGATGGCCTGCTGCCCTTAGTGAGGACACACCAACAGCATGCAAAAGGAAAGCCTTTATGTGCCAGGCATTGCACCTGCTGCACATAGCACCGGCCATGCTGCCATTGTTCAACAGAGAGGTTTGAAATGTTAGCAGAATGTGCTTCAACGTACTGAGGGCCTGATTTATGAAGCACATGGTACAGGGCAGTGCAGCAAGTGCCTTGCTACGCCACCCTGCACCACCAGGAAAGGGCAGAAATGTGTCATATCTACAAGATAAGGCACATTCCTGTCCTCTCCCCTTGCTCTGGTGCACAAATTGCTGCCTAGCACCAATACATGCACCCTTGCACCATGGTGCAAGGATGCCGGTGTTGCAGGCATGATTGTTTTTGTGCAGCAAGGGACACCTTGGAGTTAACTTTTTGGTGAAAAACCATGTCTACTATTGTTTGCATCAAAAGGAATTGGCGGTTGCACGGGAATGGCCAGCTACCACCCATGTAACACGCTAAGTAACGCAAAGCAGAGCTTCATGCTACTTTGCGTGACTTTTACAGTACTTTCCAGTGCAAAACATGCTTTGCGCTGGAGAGATAATAGGTAAAAAACGATTAAGGTCCATATTTATACTTTTTTTGCACTGCATTTGAGTCAAAATACAATTATATTTTGTAAGTTTGCACCGCTTTTGCATCAGAAAATTACGTAAATGCGGCCCAAAAAAGTATAAATATGGGCCTAAGTGTTGATTTGCTTCACTTTGGTGACACAAACATGTCGTCAAATCTTAGTAAGCATACTCCCATGTGTCTTTCTGTAACTATCATTACATCACAACCATCTATATTTCTATAAGGATCTATATTCTCCACAGCACAAGCTTAGTAAGGGGTCACACTTGAAACTTAACAACTGATTTACCATTTAAGTGTGGACTAATTAATGTGCATTTAATGCCCAAACAAACTACCGAAATCCTTGATTTGCTTGTGGACCCGTAATTTAAGCTAGTTTTATAATGTAGCTATCTGGATATTTACGCCTATCTAGAACCAGACTTCTTCAGAACTGATAACGCGCCTAAACCTTGTTAATTTAACTTACAAGGGGACTCGATTTTAGGCCAATGAATCTTTTGACCACGTTTGGGGACTTCCCAGAACGAGATATATATCTAGCATGTCAATCAATAGATCAATAATCTAATCAATATTCACAATAACTAATCAATTAAATTAATCAATAACCTTTAGTAAGAACCTAACCCACCATGACCTTTCAGCCATGATTAACCACACAAGTCTAGTAAGAGTTAGGATATTTATTCCCTATTAGTTACAACTATTAGCATATTTATTAGTCTCAACATCAGTAAGCACATCAACAGAACTACGATAATGCAACTCGAATAAGACTTTATCAAAGCATAGATCGTGAACATTAGAACAAAGCACGACATCAACATGAATCAACTGGTTCAGGACAGAGAGAGAAAAAACAGGTTTTTGAACTTTTTAAATAAAAGAGAAAACTTTTGAAAACTTTTCAGAAACTTTTTAGAAAGTTTTAGTGAAGGAAAGTTAAACTGTTTAGGTTACTGTGTATATTCTTAAGTATTTGGTATATGTTTTTCTTATGAAAAGCACCACTGACTAAGTGGTAAAGCAGTTACAAGTACTTATCCCACCGCTGCCACCAATGTAGGAGGCTGGCCTGGCTTTTGGTGGGTACCTGATGGTACTTACACCTTGTGCCATGTCCAGTTATCCCTCATTAGTAAATTAGTAGTGTTCTAGCAGCTTAGGCTAATAGAGGTAGCTATAGCAGAGCAGCTTAGGCTGAACTAGGAGACATGCAAAGCTCCTACTATACCACTTATATCTTATAGCACTACGTCACAAGAATCACAATACTCAGAGTTACTAAAAATAAAGGTACTTTATTTTAGGGACAATATGGCAAAACTGTCTCAGAGGATATACTCCCTTAGGAAGTAAGTAAAATACACAAAATATACACACAAACCAAAATCAGGTGAGTAAACAGTTAGAAAAGTAGTGTAAACACTGTAGAACACAATAGAATGCAATAGGAGACAATAGGCCTAGGGGCAACACAAACCATATACTCCAAAAGTGGAATGCGAACCACAAATGGACCCCAGACCTAGTGTAGTGTATAGAGGGCCGCTGGGAATGTAAGAAAACACTAAGGGTGGCCAAGATACCCCACCCCAAGACCCTGAAAAGTAGGAGTAAAGTTACCCTACTACCCCAGAAAGACAGTAAAGTCAAGATAGGGGATTCTGCAAAGGCAACAACTGACTGCAAAGCACTGAAGACAGATTCTTGGACCTGAGGACCTGCAAAGGAAGGGGACCAAGTCCAAGAGTCATGCAAGTGTCCGGGGTGGCAGGAGCCCACTAAACCCCAGATGAAGGTGCAAAAGTGCTGCCTCCACGTGGAAGAAGCCAATGATTCTGCAACAACAGAAGGTGCCAAGAACTTCTCCTTTGGTCAGAAGATGTTACAGGGCACGCTGGAGGATACAGAGTTGTTTCCACGCAGAAAGACCGCAAACAAGCCTTGCTATCTGCAAGAGTCACAGTTGAAGATGATGGGGGCTGCCCGGGCCCAGGAAGGACCAGGAGGTCGCCCCTTGGAAGAGGGGACAGAGGGGACAGAGGGGGTGCTCAGCAACATAGAGAACCCATGCAGAAGCAGGCAGCCCCCACAGAAGCACTTGAACAGGCATTCAAGAAATCTGAGCACGGCAGTCATCTCAACACAACAAAAGAGGGTCCCACGAAGTCGGTGGTCAACTCAGCGAGTTGAGCAATGCAGGACGGAGTGCTGGGGACCTGGGCTGTGCTGTGCATGAAGGAATCCTTGCAAAAGTGCACAGAAGCCCTAGCAGCTGCAGATCACGCAGTGCACAGGATTACTGTCTGGCGTGGGGAGGCAAGAACTTACCTCCATCAAATTTGGACAGAAGGACCACTGGACTGTGTGAGTTACTTGGATCCAGCTCCTGTGTTCCATGGACCACGCTGTATGATATACTTAGAATGAGATATGTCTATCTAAATTAAAATAAAAAAAATATGATGTTAATAAAATAAAAAAATGGTAATGAGCTGCACTCGAACCCCTACACTGTGCTACGGGATTTTTATTTTTTTTGCCCTTTATAGGCTTTCTAGAACCGCAAGGGTGCCCTCAAGGGACCCCACAGTCTCTCCTTATTTATTTACTTATGTTGCATTTTCAACATTTTTATTATTAATATAATGAACTTTACGAGCTACTTGACACTGAACTGCAGTGCCATTGCTTCAGCAACTAGGCAGCTGCTTTGACAGTGGTGTCACTTCCCCCTGAAGCTGCTGGATCAAGGACTACCTATTCTGCCACACACTTAAGGAGCCAACTTTAGCAGCTGATTTCACAGGCAATCTCAATACCACACAGAGCTGTGGCTGGACCTGGTGAGTTTGATTGTTCTTTGCACATCTTTATTGAAAACCTCAATGCTACAGTGTGAGCTGGCTTGTGTAGGTTTACACAAAGCATCACATGTGGAACATCAGATTGATGCAAAGAATATTGGACCCAACCCTTGTGCTATAGCTCATAATATACAATGGAAAATACTTATAATGTTGCAATCTCTGTCTTTCAGGTGCTAAGGACAATGAGTAACTTGATGAAGGTGAACCATCCACCAGTGGAGGGTGTCAGACAAGGAGAGAATCTGATCTGCCTCCAAACAGCAATGTCAGAAGCCAGCAATGCCCAAGAAGAAGAGGATGAGGAGGAATGAGATGATGATGATGTGCTGGTCATGGACAATGACCTGGTTTATCAGGAGGATATTGTTTGCCTACTAGGCAAAACTCTTAAGGCAACATCAAGTCCAGCCAGAGTTGTGCCTGCTACTTTACCACTGAGGATTACCCATTCCCAGCAGTCAGTCATCTAGCCACAGCATTCACCTACCCCAAAACAACCATCACTTCCTCACAGCCCTCACATCCAAGCTAGAGGTGTTGCTTCTCCTACACACTCCTCCTATGACAGTGCCTCCCTGGCCTTCTCTCAAGAATCTGAGAGCCCTAACTCCCCTAGTAAGGAGCAGGTATTGCCTAGGCACCAATCTCCTCCCTACAGTCTTCCAGGCGCCACACTTCCCTGTGAGAATATACCCAATAGTCATATCAGAGGTTGTCCCATGCAGAAGGAGCTGGCAGATGGTCAGCATGGCCAGCAGGAGGATGAAGTTTTCCAACAACAGGCTGATGTGAGGGAGGATATTCGTGCCATAGAGCTACTCTTTCTGAGATGTCACACTCACTAGAGGAAATTCCTCAGATAGGGGCTACTTTGTCTGACATTTCAGACCCACTACAGGAAATTCCTCGGATGAATGACAGACTGACCCATCTCTTGGACAGGTTTGATCATTCTTGCCAAGAAGGCTAAATTTCATCATAGCAATCGATAGGGAAGAGCATGCAAGTCACTGTGCTTTGGCCATGAAGATGAAGGAGGGCATGTTGAAACTATTTTGAAGTCTTCCTTCGCGGGCGACACATGGAGGGGATATAACACACCTACCTCTACCACACCCCACTCAGCCACCTGTACCGTACCCTGTACAAGCACCTTCCCTACGTACACAGGCACTACCCCATGCACAGGCCTTTCTTCACAGTCATGTCCCCCCTTTCCTTACATGTCCCCCATCTCTACAGGCTTCCTCACCCGATGTACGGGCACCCCTTCATCTGTACAGGCATCCTCACCCTCTGTACAGGCACCTTCCCCACCTGTACAGGCACCCTCACCCCCTGTACAAGCACCTCCTCCATGTGTACAGGCACCATCATAACCTGTACAGGCACTTCCCTTACGTGAAGAGGCAGATCCTCCACACTCACCCACACATTAGCACTGACATAGTAAACACACTTACTCACAGAGATCCGCACCACCACTATTGTGAGGTCACAAAAAAGATCTCTCATGATCACTGTAAAATATATCTCCTTCAATTATTTGTAAATAAAAACATATTTTTCACATTTCAATACAGAGTTGAGTAATAGTTGATGATGGTCAATTGGTTACTCTGGTTGTAGGCCATATAAGTGATGATAAATGTGTACCAAGGTATCATGTTGAAAACATAGATAGAAGCCTACTGATGTAGCCTTCCATACTTTGAATCCAGCATATATAATGGAAATCACAAGACAGAGATGTTGTTTCAGAAAATGTATATATAGTAGGAAATAAATTAAATGAAAAACCTGTCCATTGGAAAGGGAGAAAGAGAATCACATAAAAGCTTACGGCAAATTGGACAAGGGGACTTGGAGGGAGGACAAAATACATATAACGTGTCAGGGAGCATCAGGGGAACCAGTCTATGTACAAGGGGTAAAAAAAAGTCAATACTCCAAACAAAGTTCAGTCACTGGCCATTCTCACTGTCCTCCTTGACAACAATGTTCAAGTCCTCTGCTCCTGTGGACTCACTCT
Organism: Pleurodeles waltl; assembly: GCF_031143425.1. Lineage (NCBI taxonomy): Eukaryota > Metazoa > Chordata > Amphibia > Caudata > Salamandridae > Pleurodeles > Pleurodeles waltl. The sequence continues at coordinate 235,358,537 of NC_090438.1, read as the reverse complement.
GGTTGGCGGATGCACGACCAGACACCCCATGGTAATAAGAAACATGAGAAATATGAGGTGTAGCAGGGGAAACAGATAGAGAAGACAAACTCGGAGACATTACAACAGGGTTGTTGGGTAGATCAATGGGCCAACATAGACAATATGGCTGTACGAAGGAAGTGATGTAGGCAGTGAGGTTGGCCATTTCTCTAGAATGTGCCTTTCAGAACATAAATAATTTGTCCCTATGTTCCTTTCAGATCTGATAGGACACATTCTGATCAATCTCAGATGCCACCATTGCATCCTGGGATCCAGCCACAGGTGTAATAATACATGAGGGATTTGGGTTTAACATGAGGGGCGTACAGTGTTGGGAGCAGTTGCCTCCCTCAGCTCTTCTGAGCAGGAACTTGGAGGGATTGTAGTGGAAAGGGGGGCAGCATGAGACTCGGATGGAATGGGCCCCCCAGGAATTGAGTTAGGGAGGTGTGGTGGCAGGCACAGGTGGCGATGACCTGTCCTGGGGACAACACTTCAAAGTCAAGTTCTTTTGGGCCAGGGGTAAACCCAAATTCTTCCTCCAGCTACAGGTGTCCCTCTCAACGGGACCTATGTAAATGTCCTCAGCCTCGACCTGAGCTGATGGTGATGGAGGTGTTGGTTCAGTCTGGGTGGGTGCACTGCCCTTGCCTGGTTCTTGGTCTTCCTCCTCCTCACTGAGGACACACCAGCAGATGAGCAGAGGTTCCACTGGTCTGCCTCTGGTCCTGCCTTGATGTTCAATGGCCAGTCTGGTCCAATGAAATAGAAGGCAAACAATTATGTGTTTGCTGTGCAATTCATAACAAAGCTCAAGAAAACATGAAGCAAGTGCTGACTTTTTGCTCCTTTGATCTCACAAACCAATTAAATGTTTGTGAAACCAAAAGTATGTGTATTATCACTGTAATATCCTGAATGTACTCACAAGATAACAACGTTCTCAATTGTATACAGTATACTCTTCAATATTTACTAACTGTCACCTTCAGCATTAATGCAATATCAGTTACCTTACATTGAAACATAGTTATCTTTCAGTGTAAGTTTACAAATGGAGATGAGACAATGTCTTGATGGATATATCCACACCTAATAGTGGTTCCAGGCTATTCTGTAATATGCAGTCCTAACAGTCTCAAACGTACTAAATGTAATTTATTGAGTTGGATACTGAAACACAACATGCATGCAAAGTTGGGTGTACAAATAAGGTTTAGGATATCACCTGTGCAAAGATGTGAATCAAAATATTGAAATATCCCTTGACAATATCAGACACTCTACATGGCAAATGCTATATTTAGCATATCAAGACTGCTTTGTTTGTGCCGTACACTGGTAATCACATGTGTAAAGTTAGTACAGCTACCTAGCAATTAAGATTGAGATACATGCCACTGTTGAGATGTTTGTATTTAGTAACCCTTTGAACATGTTCTTATCATTTTGAATGACTCAAGTATTGCGCAGTCTGCCTTTACTTTATGTTGAAAAAATATAATTTTCAAATGGGAAAAAATTTCCATCAAAAGCATACATGTTAAAGTATCCAACACCAAAACCCCTTACATACCAACACTAGACACTGTGCAAGCCATTCTTTCACCATTAGATACAACATTTATAAGGCCCTTAGTTTACTAGTCATGCTGTTGTGAATGCATTTATTCATTAAAATGTAACTGTAATGGAAAAGTATGGCAGTTGTGTTTAGGACACTACAAGTCACAGAATGCCCTCATAAAACAGCATTCCAATTGCTCCAAGGAGACGTAGACCTTATAAGTAGTGGAGCCATTACGCAGAGAAGGTTAAAGCTGACAAAAGGCACAAACAAAAAGCATGCATGATAAAGCATCCAACACCCAAACCACTTACATATCAACCCTAGACATTGTGCAAGCCATTTATTCACAATTGGATACAACAGTTTTAAGGTGTTAGAAATGGGGTCTTTAGTTGGCAATCAGGTTACCCCTTGTCCAAGCAAGGACCCTCACTCTAATCAGGGTAAAAGAGAATCACCCTCATCAAACCCCTGCTTACCCCCTTGGTAGCTTGGCACGAGCAGTAGGCTTAACTTCAGAGTGCTAGGTGTAAAGTATTTGTACCAACAAACACAGTAACTTAATGAAAACATTCCAAAATGACACAACACAGATTTAGAAAAATAGGAAATATTTATCTAAACAAAACAAGACCAAAACGACAAAAATCCACCATCCACAAGTCGTTATCAATTACAATTCAAAAAGAGTCTTCATGTAATGTTAAACACACACTAACACTGTTAGAGTGAAAATGTACATTGGGTGCGTCAAAAATAACACCGCACAGGCAAGTGTGCATCAAAAAGGTCTTGCAATGCATCGATTTCACTGACGATCGAGACCTTGCGTCGTTTCTCGTTTCATCAGGTCGGGTGCAGCGTTTCTTCTCTCCACAGGAAAGCGATGCGTCGATCTGGTCAGCACTCTCGGGTCAGGGCAGGCCTTGCATTGTTTTTACACACCCAGAGGTACTTGCGTCAGGAATCCAGCTGCACGATGATCCGAAAACCACGCTTCGCGGGTTGGGATCTCACCAGCCTCCGTCAGCGATGCTGTGCATCATTTCTCCTGCTCTGTGTGTTGATTCTTCAGCCTTGTTGTAGGTGAGCATCGATGTTCAGCCTCGAAGACGGCGGCGCTTCGATTTTTCAGCCGCAGGTTGGAGTTGCATCGATCTTTTCCCCGCACGGCGTTTTGTGCATGGATTTCTTCCTCTTGGGCTGCCAGCTTCTCCTTTCAGGGTACCAGGAACTAGATGGACACCACTTGGCAGAGTAGGATTCTCTCCAGAGACTCTAGGTGCTGGCAGAGAGAAGTTTTTTCTGTCCCTGAGACCTCAAACAACAGGAGGCAAGCTCTAAATCGAGCCCTTGGAGATCTTCACAAGATGGAAGGCACACAAAGTCCAGTCTCTGCCCTCTTACTCTGGCAGAAGCAACAACTGCAGGATAGCTCCACAAAGCACAGTCACAGGCAGGCCAACTCTTTTTCCTCATCTCTTCAGCTCTTCTCCAGACAGAGGTTCCTCTTGGTTTCCAGAAGTGTTCTAAAGTCTGTGGATTTGGGTGCCCTTCTTATACCCTTTTTCTCCTTTGAAGTAGGCCTACTTCAAAGCAGAGTCTCTCTTTATTGTGAAATCCTGCCTTGCCCAGGCCAGGCCCCAGACACTCACCAGGGGGTTGGAGACTGTATTTTGTGAGGGCAGGCACAGCCCTTTCAGGTATGAGTGACCACTCCTCCCCTCCCTCCTACCAAAGATGGCTCATCCGGAAATGCAGACTACACCCCAGCTCCCTCTGTGTCACTGTCTAGTGTGAAGTGCAACCAGCCCAACTGTCAAACTGACCCAGACAGGGAATCCACAAACAGGCAGAGTCACAGAAATGGTATAAGCAAGAAAATGTTCACTTTCTAAAAGTGGCATTTTCAAACACACAATCTAAAATGCAACTTTACCAAAAGATGTATTTTTAAATTGTGAGCTCAGAGACCCCAAACTCCACATGTCCATCCACTCCCAAAGGGAATCTATACTTTAATCAGATTTAAAGGTAGACCCCATGTTAACCTATGAGAGGGACAGGCCTTGCAACAGTGATAAACGAATTTAGCAATATTTCACTGTCAGGATATATAAAACACATTACTGTATGTCCTACCTTAACTATGCACTGCACCCTGCCCTTGAGGCTACCTAGGGCCAACATTAGGGGTACCTTACATGTACGAAAAGGGAAGTTTTAGGCCTGGCAAGTGAGTACACTTGCCAAGTCGAATTTACAGTTTAAAACTGCACACACAGACACTGCAGTGGCAGGTCTGAGACATGATTATACAGCTACTAACGTGGGTGGCACAACCAGTGCTGCAGGCCCACTAGTAGCATTTGATTTACAGGCCCTGAGCACCTCTAGTTCACTGTACTAGGGACTTACCAGTAAATCAATTATGCCAATCATTGATAAACCATTCAAACATACAATTTACACAGAGAGCATATGCACTGTAGCACTAGTTAGCAGTGATAAAGTGCTCAGAGTTCAAAAGCCAACAGCAACAGGTCAGAAAAAATAGGAGGCAGGAGGCAGGAAAGATTGGGGATGACCCTGCATAAACTCAAAAGTCTAACATAAGCCATTAGGTGGCTAGTCATAAAGTTGTACTGTAAGGTAAACGTATCCCAGTTGTGTTTAGAAACCTACAAGCCTCAGAATGCCCGCATAAAACAGCGGGGGCCAGAAGGGGCCTATCGTGATGACAGCAGCTCTGGACGCCTGGATCAGGATGACCAACCGGGCCCATCAGGGATCTACAGACAGTCGGTTACCCAGGCACAGTCTCATACCACCACAGAGCCTCCCCCCTCAGGAAACACCACCACAGCACCCACCCATCGGGCCCATACCTCTGTCCCCAGGACACGTCAATCAGCAGTGTGTCCACCACTACAGGTACTCCAGGGCACTCCACAAACACAGGACGATCAGGGACCTGGGGTCAGTGGCAGTGGGCATACGGTTCAGGGGCCAGAGGCACAGGACAACAGGGAAGCTGAGAAGACTGCTGTGCGACTGGGGGAGGACACGCCAAGGGAACCGTCTGTCCAGGAGGCACTCACCAAGATCCTGGGAGTGTACCACCATTCCCAGGAGACGATGGGCCAGATACTGGACAGGTTGCAGGAGAACCAGCGGCTGCAGGAGGGACAGTACCTGGGGATCAGGGAAGACTTGAAGAACATTAACGCCACCCTTGTCTCCATTGCAGGGATGCTGGCAGACATGGCCAACACTATGAGGGAGGCAGTGGCACACCACCGGGCCCGTACCACTAGCCAAACAGATGAACAGCCCTCCACCTCCGCTGCCGCTAGTGGACAGGAGGCCCCGCCATAGGACCAACAGGCTACCAGCACCCCTCCCCCACAGATGGAGAACCACCCCGCAAATGGTCCCTGTGATCGAGGCAGAAGCCAGAGACTATTGCCAATACTCCGCCAGGAAATAAGACTCTCCTGATTGTCACCCTTGTGTCCCACCCTGTCACCCTGTCCGCTTTGAACTGCTATTGCTCCACTTTCTATGCCTCCTTCGACATAGCCTGGACTCTATCCTGGACTTTCCTCCATCATCAACCCAGCCCATTGCACATCCCCCAATCCTTATTAGCACTTAAATAAACACCATTTGAAAAATAAAAGTATGGAGTCTGTCAAATGATTGACCTTTGTATTTGTTTAACAAGGTATAAATACTGCAATACAACTGTACAGTAATGTATACATACATTGGCTACAGTCAACACACCAGGAGCGATAGTGGGGCCCAAATATCTGCAAATAGAAATGCCAAAGGGTACAGTAAGCGGCCATAGAGGTGGGAAAATCAGCCGGCCAGTGACAATGTCAAACACAAAACTGTTAATGAAAAGTGAAGTTACAGTGTCTTGCCTGTGTGTCATTGGAAGTATTGTTGTATTATTGCACTTCTGTTGTCCTCATCCTCATCCTCTGCCTCCTCATCTTCACTGTCCACAGGGTCCACTGCTGCCACATGCCCATCTCCAGCCTCCTGCTCCTGCAGAAAAGGTACCTGGCGACGTAGGACAAGGCTGTGCAACATACAGCATGCCACGATGTTCTGGCAGACCTTCTTGGGTGAGTACTATAGGGATCCACCTGGTAGATGGAGGCAACAAAACCTGGCCTTCAGGAGGCCGAATGTCCTCTCTATGATTCTTCTTGTTCACCCATGTGCCTCATCGTAACGTTCCTCTGCCCTTGTCCAGGGATTCCTCACAGGGGTCAGTAGCCACGAGAGGTTGGGGTGACCAGAGTCACCTACAAATATTGAGGGACAACTGTTAGCCACACGCTAACCCTTAGGGCCCACATCATACCCATACACCAACATCCACTGGGTGGGAACCAGGCCTCACCTATTAGCCACACCCAGTGCCTCTGGAGTTGAGCCACCAAATATGGGATGCTGCTATTCCTCAGGATAAAGGCATTATACCTAGAACCAGGATACCTTGCATTGACATGGGAGATGTACTGGTCCGCCAAGCACACTATCTGCACATTCATGGAGTGAAAGCGCTTTCCATTTCTGAACACCTGTTCATTTCTCCGGGTGCAAATGCAATATGTGCACCATCAATAGCCCCAATAATGTTGGGAATATGTCCCATTGCATATAAATCAGCTTTCACTGTGGCCAAATCCTCCACCTGGGGGATAACTAAGTAGCTGCACATGTGTTTAACAAGGGGCATTCACTCTGACATGGTGGCCCAGCAGAGATCAATCCAAGCTCTGGCCTCCTCCCTGATGGCAGCGATTGTCATTGTTTCTAGCCTCCCCCCTCCAACTTCCTGTACCCTTTCTCATTCCCCTCAACCTCAACCTATCCCAAATACATAGGCAGACCAGATCCAGGACAACACACAGGAATGGTTCAGGCAAACACAAGCACCACAAATCAGCCCAAAGGCACTCACACAAAAACCTTCCAGATGCAGACATACCAACATCCACTGCCTCCACTGTGTCCCCCTCCTCCTCATCATCCACCTTCCTCCCAATAGCATCTACACTCACACCTGCATGCACTACATCCTCATCCACTACCTCCATCACCAGCACACCTATCAGTACACATCCCTCACTGGCAGTCACCACCCCCACATCCATGCACATGTTCCCTGTGTCCTCTCCTATTGTGTCTGTGCCCCCTCCTCCTAAAGTACACAAACGCAAGCACTCAGACACCCAACAGCCATCCACCTCACAACAGCATCCAGCTCATGCACCTGCACCCAAAATCAGCAGACACCCGCTACAACCACTTCCTCTTCCTCCACTCCCAAACCTTCACCCTCTTCCTGCACCAATGTCCTTAAAAAGCTGTTCCTCTCCACCCTTGACCTCTTCCCTACCTTTCCCCCACTTCCTTCACGTCCGGCCAGGGTGGCCAGAACCCAGACGAGCACCTCAGCAATCCAGTCCACGGCCACAGTAGTGTTGACAGCTACTGCAGGTGTGAGAGGATGCCGGGCACTAGGCAGCCACACTGAAAGGGTGCCTGTACCAGAAGCATCTAGGAAGGGCAAGGAGGCAACCCCAGCTGCGACAGGGAAGGGCAAGGAGGCAACACCAGCAGCGTCTAGGAAGGGCACACCCAGCTGCTACAGGGAAGGGCAAGTTGCAATCCCCTGCTGCTGACAGGAAGGGCAAGGGGCCTTTAGCCGCAGCCAGGAAGGACAGGAGGCCTGGTGCTGGGACTCAGTCCATGGTGGTTCAGCCATCCGAGGCTGCAAGGGAAGGGCTGGAGCCTCCCCCCACCATCACCAGCACCGCCACCAGCACCACTACCAGCAGCAGCAGCCCCAGTGGGCAGACGTCTGAGATTGCAGGGGATGGGCTGGAGCCTCAACCCACCACTGCCAGCTCAATGAGCAGCAGCCCTAGTGGGCAGCCGTCTGAGGCTGCAGAGGATGGGCTGGAGCCTCCCCCCACCACTGCCAGCACTGCCACCAGCACCACGACCAGTACCACTGCCAGCAGCAGCAGCCCCAGTGGACAGCCATTCGAGGCTGCAGGGAATGGACTGGAGCCTCCCCCCACCACTGCCAGTTCAATTAGCAACACCACTGCCAGCAGCAGCAGCCCCAGTGGGCAGCCGTCCGATGCTGCATGGGATGGACTGGAGCCTCCCCCACCATTGCCAGTTCAATCAGCAGCACCACTGCCAGCAGCAGCAGCCCTAGTGGGCAGCCGTTCGAGGCTGCAGGGGATGGGATATAGCCTCCCCCCACCACTGGCAGCACTGACACCAGCACCGCCACTGCTACCACTAAGCAGCCGTCATCGCCGGCGGACGGTGTGTAGTCCTGCGTTGATGGTCTGTTGTGCAGCCTGGCCCCTGTAAATGCTGTGGGTCTGAAACCAAGGTGAGAGACTGTGAACTTGTACTCCCCAAGATCTGCATCACAGGGCACAATGCCCCATCCAGAACCAGTGAAAGAAGACATCCACTCACCCCATCCTTCCCAGGATGAAGCACACTGGGCACAATACCCCCTCCAGAACCAGTGGAATAAGCCATCCACTAGAGAGACTGTGGCCTTGCACTCCTCAGAACCAAGCAGTGGGCAAACCACCCACTTGAGAGACTGTGGCCTTGCACTCCCCAGGACCAAGCAGTGTGCAAATCACCCACTTGAGAGACTGTGGCCTTGCACTCCCAGGACCAAGCAGTGGGCAAACCACCCACTTGAGAGACTGTGGCCTTGCACTCCCCAGATCCAAGCAGTTGGCAAACCACCCACCTGAGAGACTGTGGCCTTGCACTCCCCAGGTGCAAGCAGTAAGCAAACCACCAACTTGAAAGACTGTGGCCTTGCCCTCCCCAGTTCCTCGCACAGGGCATGTAGCCCCTCCAGGACCAGTGGTGTTGTACCATCTTCCAGCTGAGGTGCCCCCCCATTCCCCATCCCCAATGGTGCCTGTGTATTTTTGACCTGATGCTCCTGCAGTTTTCTCTCCATGTTGTTGCAGGAGTAAGGTGGGGCTTTGGCCTATGTGGTGTGGCCTTGTGGTCCACAGACATTGAGGACTAGGCAGTGTCCCAACATTTGCAAAGATGTATATACGTTTGTATTTTGATGCACTTATTCCTAGTATTTTATCGTATTACACTCCCTTTCTTAAAATCATAGTGTCCTTGCATTATTCCTGAGGGGTGCGTGGTGAATATGTAATGTTTGTGAATCTGGTTGTGTGTATGGGGCTGGGGGTGTTGCGTGTGTGTATCACTCTCTTTTTCCTCCCCCCTCCCTTGTGTGCTAGGTGGCAGTACTCACCGTGGTCGTCTTCGCCAGCGTTGATGTTCATAATGGAGCAGAAGCTAGACGAGCATCGGAAATATTTGCAGCTCGGGCTCCATGGCGTTGTGGTTGTCTTTGAGTCTCCACAGGTGATTCCTTTGACTTCTGTGCAGTATTTCTGCCAGGCTTTTGATGTCATTAGTACCACCCCGGAAAAGGTGGCGGATTGGACTATCTTAATACAGTCGGCGGTACATTGTCTTCTGCCTGGCTGTTGGTGGTTACCGCTGTGGTGCTTGTTGATTCAGCTGTGGCAGTTGGTGTGTTACAGTGGCTGTCTGTCTGAGCAGTTTCTGCCGTGGTCATAATTCCATTTTGGTTACCACCGGCCTGTTGGCAGTATTACTTTATCACCGACAGCCAGGGTTGTAATGAGGGCCATAGATCTTATAAGTACTATAGATAAAAGAAACATACTGTTACATCTCTTTCACCACTCACATTGTACTGTCAGACACATAATGCAGTTCAGGCACTTACCAGGTCTCTGCTGCTCAAATTCCTCCAGCTGAGCATGGAAGCTAAGTAAGGCTGTCTTCAGGACCCTCCTGTGCACTGAGTGTTGGAAAGTAGATTATTGGTAAGGGCAGGTAGGTAACTACACTTAGCAATAGGCCACAAACCCCAGTAGGTCCAGTCAAGGTCTCAATAAATTAATCCTGGCTCAACCCCTGGTAACTTGTCAAAGAGCAGTTAGGATTAACTTAGGAGACAGGTGTATAAAGCATTTAATAGCAACAAAACAGTAAATAAGTTAAACATAAAACAAAATAAATATCCAACATCAATTTATGAAAATAAATCATATTCTTTTCTTTAAAATGACACCAAAAATGACAGAAATCCAATAAGGAGAAGTGGAGATGTGAATTTTAAAGATTAAGGCCCTCATTTCGACCCTGGCGGTGGGTGATAAAATGGTGGTAAAACAGGCTGGCGGTAACTACCACCAAATTATGACCATGGCGTTGATATCTCCAAGAGACAGCCAATGTACCACTCCGACCGCCAGGGTGGAAACAACAGTCACCACGGCGGTAGCCGTCTACAGTCAGGCAGAAGACAAAGTTCCACCCACCATATTAAAACCCTGCAAACCATCACCTTTTCCAGGGCGGTACCAATGCCAACAAAAGCCTGGCGGAAACAGAGCAGAAAAGTCAAAGGACTCACCATTGGAGACACAGGGAAGAACCACTCCGCCATGGAACCAGAACTGCAAGTTTGCCCGATGATCTTCTACTTGATGCTTCACCTGGAACGCCAATGCCGGCAAAGATGACGACAGTGAGTACAGCCACCTGGCACACAAGAGGCAGTGGGAGGAAAATGAGAGTGGCAGCCTGCACAGTAGCCCCTGGAGGGTGGACTACATGGTGTCTGCCTTTGGTGATGGCTGCATGCTAGTGGTGGTTGGGGGAGGCTCCTGGACAGCCCCTGCACTCTGTGATGGCTGCATGCTGGTGGTAGTTGGGGGATGCTTCTGGAAAGCCCCTGCGCTCTGTTATGGCTGCATGGTAGTGGTGGTTGGGGGAAGCTCTTGGGCAGCCTCTACACTCCATGATAGCAGCGCATCCACGGCTGGCAGTTTGGGACCTGTGACAGCTTCTGGTGGTGGCAGTGTTTGGCTGACAGCTTCCGCTGTTGTAGAGTTCCTTTACTCGTCATGGATTGGGGATCCCTTATCCTTCCTGGCAACAGTGGAGTGGTCTCTCCCCCTCTCAACCTGGTGGTGCAGGCTCCTTCCCCTTCTTCCCAGCTGGTGCAGGCTCCTTCCCCTTCTTCCCAGCTGGTGCAGGCTCCTTCCCCTTCTTCCCAGCTGGTGCAGGCTCCTTCCCCTTCAGTGTTGTTGGTCTGATATCCCTACCGCCATGAGTTTGTGGTGCTACCACTGTCCCCGTGGCCTGTTTGGCTGAGGTGCTGAGCTGTATCCTTGCTACCCTGCCCATACATGGAGGAATCGGGTAGGGGTAGGGAAAAGGTCAGTCGTGGAAAGGAAAAGCTTTTTAGGGACATTGGGGCAGGAGGAGGGAGCAGTAATGGGAGTGGAGGATGAGGGAGTGGTCATCGGAGGTGTATGTCTGCTGGATTTGGGATGCAGGTGCATGGGCTGTATGTTGTTGTGAGGTGGATGGCTGTTGGGTGCCTGAGTGCTTGCATTGGTGTCCTTTAGGAGGGGGGGACAGACACAGTGGAAGAGGACACAGGGGTTGCGTGCATGGCTGTTGTGAAGGTGTCTGCCAGTGAGGTGTGTGTTCTGCTTGGTGTGGTGACGATGCTGGTAGTGGATATTGATGTAGTGCATGCAGGTGAGAGTGTGGGTGTAACTGGGTTGGAGCTGGAGAAGAAGGAGGAGGGGGAGACAGTGGATGTTGTCATGTCTGCAACTGAATAGTGTTTGTGTGAGTGCCTGTGGTATAAGGTGTGGTGCTTGTGTTTGCCTGTGCAACTCTTGGGTGTTGTTTTGTGTGCATGTTTGTCTGTCTGTGGGCTTGGGATGGGTTGGGGTTGAGGAGAATGGGACTGTGAAGTGGAAGGGTATGGTAGAAACAGGGACAATGGCTGCCATCAGAGAGAAGGCCAGAGCCTGAATAGATCTCTGTTGGGCTGCCAGTCCACTGTGAATGTTCTCCAGGAATGAATTGCATTGCTGCATCTGGTATGGCAGCCCCTGGGTGGCATTCACATTGGTTGATTGCCCTACAGAGATGGATCTCAGGAGGTTAATAGCCTCCTCACTCAGTGCAGCAGGGCTCACTGCGGCAGGGCCTGAGTTGCCTGGGGTGAAGGAGATGCCCGCCCTCCTGGGTGAGCGGACACAGGGGCTACTGGGAGGGCAGTGCTGGTACGGAGGTGGTGGGTGTACCTGCAGCTGGGGTGGTCACAAAGGTGTCTGCCACCACTGTGGAGCTCCCATCGGAGGAGGTATCAGAGTCTGTGTTGTCCCCGCCATTGTGCTCCCCACGCCCTCTGTCCCACTGGTTCCCTCTGCGTCAGTGGACTATGCCTCCATGGTCCTGTGGGATGCAGCTCCCTCTTTCTCCGGGGCATCTGCTCCTCCACCAGATGATGCTAATGCACATAAAGACAGAATGACAAAACAAGAAAGGAGGGGAGAGAGACAAAGGATGCACTGGGTCAGTGACTGCACCAACACCACCGTTGGAGCACACAGCATCCTCACACACAGAGAACAGGCCTACGCACTATGCATTGCTCAACCAGTGAAATGGCTAGTCACAAAGGAATGAGGAGGGGCACACACCACCAACTGCAGCACACCTGGGACCCACACAGCCCTGCCCAAAAGTGAATACTAACAATCTAGGTAAGCAGTATTTTACATTCAAACCCTTAGAGGACCTACGCTGCTATGTCTGGCCTGGCCTGGGGCACCCAAGGACATACAACCACCACCAGATACCACCCCACCCCACCAGCCATATGTTGTAATGATAGCAACTGTACTCACCTCCTTGTGGCTGCTGTGATGCCCTCAAGCTCCCATCCAGCTCAGGGTAGGCCACTGCCAGAATGCGGGCCATCAGGGGGGTCAGGGTCTGATGTGCACACCTTCCTCATTGAGGGGCGTCCCCAGCTGGGCCTCTGCGGTCTTCCGTGCCCAGAGTTTCAGGTTCTCCCACCGTTTCCGACAGTGGGCCCTCCGCCTGCCATGGACCCCCAGGGTCCGCACCTCCTTGGCCACGGCACACCATATCCCCTTCTTTTGAAGGGCGCTGACCTGCAGAGGCAATACAGACAGGAGAACACCATTAAAAAAACAGTTCAGCCTGTCACACAAATGGCCCACCATAGCCAGTTTGCATCCCCATTGGCACACACATAGCCCAGCGCACAACATGTACATCGCCAAGAGGACAATACACGATGTCTTCACACACATCTCCATGCATTCATGCCACATCCATCGTACCCACTGCGTACTCACCTGTTGGTCTGGAGGCCCATACAGCAGTCCGTACTGGGTTAGGACCCCATCCACCAGTCGCTCCAACTCCTCAGAAGTGAAGGCTGGGGCCCTTTCCCCAGTCACACGGGCCATGGTAGGTTCCAGACACGGATCACATCAGCACATTCAGTGCAGGTCCTCTCCTATGGAAGGTCAGGAAACAAGTGAGGATTGAGACAGAAAATGGCAGTCACATCCCTGGCGGTGCATACCGTCACCGCCGGCATAGATCCGCATTAGCCACTGTACTCAAAGGCCCCATTATAAACCAATGAGGAAATGCACAGCAGTTCACGACAGCCTAGCGCCACAGTGCACAATGTCGGCAGAATTACTTCAATTCCACCTGTCTCTCCACACAGGTCAGGCGGTCGCCATTTCAGGGGGGTGAACAGGCCTATCGATTATTCATGTGTCACAGGATATATAGGCACATACCTTTAAATTACAATGTCCGCAAGCATGTTTGCACGATGTGGACTGCTGTTGTGGTAAAGTTGTTCAAAATGTGACAGCCTACTCACTCCTGTGTCCCTTGGATACCTACTGCTGCGATTGAATACGAGATTGCGACATACCCCGTGTACAGACCCCTAGTAAATTTGGCTATACTGGAGAACAGGCATATTATGCTCACCAATATACTGGACAGGGCCACAATCACAGAGCTGTGTGCCCAGTTGGAACCTGACCTGATCTCAGTTATCCGTCATCCGACTGGGGTCCCCCCTATTCTGCAAGTTCTATCAGTGCTCCATTTCCTTGCAACTAGTTCTTTCCAAGTGACAGTGGGCTTGGCAGCTGGAATGTCACAGCCAATGTTCTCAATCGTGCTGGCAAGAGTCTTGTCTGCCCTGATAAAAAATATGTGCAGCTACATTGCTTTCCCGAAGCGGAGGATATGGCCACTGCGACGGCCAGGTTTTATGCAATGGGACATATCCCCAATATAATTGGGACGAATGATAGAATACATATTGCATTTGTCCTCCCCCCGGCAAAATGAACAAGTGTTCAGGAATTGAAAGAGTTTCCACTCCATGAATGTGCAGATGGTGTGCCTGCCGGACCAGTACATCTCCCATGTCAATGCTAAGTATCCTAGGTCGGTGCATGATGCCTTTGTCCTAAGGAATAGCAGCATCCCAAATGTGATGTCCCAACTACAGAGGCACAGGGTGTGGCTAGTAGGTGAGCCCTGGTTACGGCCCAGTATATGTTGGTGTATGCATATGCTGTTGGCCATAAAGGACAGTGTGTGGCTAAATGTTGTCCCTCAATATTTGAAGGGGACTCTGGTTACCCAAACCTATCATGGCTGCTGACCCCTGTGAGGAATGCCAGGAGAAGGGCAGAAGAATGTTATAATGAGGCACATGGGTGAACCAGAAGGATCATTGAGAGGATCTTTGGCATCCTAAAGGCAAGGTTGAGGTGCCTCCATCTGACAGGTTATGCCCTGTGCTACTCACCGAGAAGGTCTGTCAGATAGTAGAGGCATGCTGCATGTTGCTCAATCTGGTCCTCAGTCGCCATGTACCTTTTCTTCAGGAGGAGGAGACTAGAGATGCCCCTGTTGCAGTAGTGTACCCTGGGGACAGTGAGGATGAGGAGGCAGAGGATGAGTGTGCGGACAACAGGACATTGGTGATACCTAGTACTTCCAATGACATACAGGTGAGACAGTGCAGCTTCACATTTCTATGACTATTGTTGTATTCTGTGTGGCATTAACATGCTGGCATTACCCACCTCTTTCTCCTACTTACTGTTACCTATGGATATTCATTTGACAGATGTTGGTGTTATGATAACATTGTCCTGATATGATCATAACAGGCAGCAACAGCTCATTCATTCTATGCTCATTCTATGTACAGTTCATGTGCAATGGTTGTAGCAGTTTCAATGAATACAAATTTGCAATACATTAAATACTAGTAATTAAGTTTTATCCAAGGGTGTTTATTGTTCTGCTAAAATATAGGGGGGAAAGTGCAATGGAATGGGATGATAATGGAGGAAAACCCAGGGTATCGTTTGAGTCTGTTTGTAGCACAGGTGCAGTGTCCATGGGGACAAAGGAGGGGGAGCAATGGCAGTTCAAGGTGGACTAGGTGAGAGAGTGGGACAAAAGGGGGACAATCAGGAGAGTCTAATTTTGTGGCGGTGGACTTGGCAAGTGCCTCTGGTTTCTGTCTGGGTCGCAGGGAACATTTGCGGGGCGGTTCACCTTCTGCAGGGGGAGGGGTGCTGGTGGCCTGTGAGTCCTGTGGTGGGGCCTCCTGGCCACTAGCGGAAGTGGAGGGCTGTTCAGATGCCTAGCTAGTGGTTGGGGCCCGCTGGTGTGCTGTTGCCCGTCTCATGATGTTGTCCATGTCTAACAGCACCCCTGACATGGAGATCAGGGTGTTGTTAATGGCCTGCAAGTCCTCTCTGTTCCCCTGATACTGTCCCTCCTGTAGCCGCCTGTTCTCCTGTACGTTGTCTAGGATCTGGTCCATTGTGTCCTGGGAATATTGGTATGCTTCCAGGATCTCAGAGAGTGCCTCCTGAAGAGTCAGTTCCCTGTTCCTGTCCTCTCTCTGGTGCACAGCAGTCCTCCCAGTTTCCCTGTTGCCTCTGTCCCCTGAACGGTGTTCCCACTGCCACTGACCCCAGGTCCCTGATTGTCTTATGTGTGAGGTGTGGCCTGGGATCCCTGTATAGGTGGGCACACTGCTGATTGATATGTCCTAGGGGCAGAGGTGTGGGTACGCTAGGTGGGTGCTGTGGTGTTGGTTCCTGATGGGGGAAGCTCTGTGGTGGTCTGTGAGTGGTCTTGGGTGACCGACTGTCCAGTGGTCCCTGATGGGCTAGGTAGGTCATCCAGATCCAGAAGTGTAGAGTTACTGTCATCACTGTGGGCCTCTTCTTTTGGGGGACTGGAAAGTTGTGGCACCTCCTCTCCAGTGACATTGGCTCGGGTGCCTGTGGGGATGTAAATGATGTATTATGCTTCAAGTGTATGACATTTGTACTTCTGTAGCTTCCCCTCCATGGTTGGTGTTGCCCTGCCAGCTTTTGCTAGTGCATGTTGGTGTATTGTGGTTATGTTAGTTTTCCTATCGTGTGCATGTTTTAGTGATGAGTGTCCATGCAGGGCTGGGAGGGGTGTCCATGCATTGGTTCAGCATGCAGGGCCTGGAATTGGGCTTAGTGAGATGTGATGGTGGAGTGTGTGGGATTTGGTGGAGTGATGGGAGTGAGGATGAGGGTGTATGATGGCATGCAGGTATGGGGGGGGGTGATAATTGTTAAAAGTTGACTTACCAGTGTCCAGTCCTCCGCCAACTCCGGCGAGTCCCTCAGGATGCAGTATTGCCAGTACCTGCTCCCCCCATGCTGTGAGTAGGGGAGGAGGTGGGGGTCCACCGCCAGTCCTCTGTATGGCGAGCTGGTGCCTTGCTGCAATGGAATGTACCTTCGCCCGTAAGTCATTCTACCTTTTCCTGATGTTGTCCCTTGTTCTTGGGTGCTGTCCCACGGCATTGACCCTATCCACGATTCTCCATAGCTTCATCTTCCTTGCTATAGATATTTGCTGCATCTGTGATCCAAAGAGCTGTGGCTCTACCTTGACGATTTCCTCCACCCTGACCCTTAACTCCTCCTCATTGAAATGGCGTGACTTTGTGGTGTTGGGTAATGTGGTAGGGTGTTTGATGTGGAGTGCGAGAGGTGTATGTGGTGTGTGTGTCTAGTTGTCTCTGTGCTCTCCTTTTCAGTCTCCTGGTGGCAATTGTTGTACATAAGGGGTTGTGGGTAATGTGGGTGGGTGTTTTATAGTGGTGTGTGTGGTGTGTGCATGAGTGTCATGTGTGTCTCTCTAGTCTTGTCCAATGCGGTGTAGTTTTGTATGTGGGTGTCCATTCTGAGTGCGGCGGTATGTACCGCCAATGGTTTACCGCCGTTGAATGTCTGCTGTGGTGATTCGTGGGTCATAATATGAAGGGTGTTATTTTGTTGGCGTAACGGTGTGGGTTTTGGGACCGCCAGTTTATCACTGACCTTTGGTCTGGCAGATTTGTGTATGTGGCTCTATTCTGTCGGATTGGTGTGTATCATAATGTGGTGAACGGATATTCCCCAGCTCAGGGGTAAGTTGGTGGTCTTCAGCGCGGCGGTATGCAGGATTTACTGCCACTGTCATAATAAGGGCCTAAGGGCCAGATGTATGAAAAAGTTTTGCACTCGCAAACGGTGCGAATCGGTAAATTCGGCCGTTTGCGAGTGCAAAACAGTGGTCCGCGATGCATGAAAGGCATTCGCAGACCACAAATAAGAAATCGCTAAAATTGCGATTTCTTGTGGTGCGACCTGGAAATTGCGAGTGACAATTTGCGATTCGCAAATTCCAGGTCACAAGGCGATGCTGCCAAAAATCGCAAATTGCGATTTTTCGCAGAATGGCATTTTGCACATGCAAAATACCATGGACTGCAACCAGGTGGTAACCTGGTGCAAAATTTAAAAATGCATTTAATTACAAAATGAAGTAATTACAAAATTAGTCTATTTTTGCTCTAGGTCAGTTTAGAGGATTTTGTAACTCATTTCACTTAAAATTGTAGTGTGATATTAAACACAAGTACGGGATCTTGTAGAAGACTGGCCCAGTTTGTACTTGGTACCTAAGGTATTTACACCTTATACCAGGTCCAGTTATCCCTTATTGGTGAGATGTATACAGTGTCTAGAAGCCAGGCTCTCTAGGGGCAGTATGGATGAGCAGCCAAGGCCTAACTAGGAGACATACAAAAGCTCATGCAATACCACTGTAATCACACAGTACTCACACATGAAAGAAAATACTCAGTGTTACAAAAATAACTGTATTTTATTTTGGTGACACAAATGCCCAGAAATACCAGAGAGATTATATTCTGTTAGGAGGTAAGTAATACACATATTATATACACTAGTATGCAGAGCATAGCTATAAAAACAGTTAGAAACCAGTGCAAATAGTGAAACTGAAGAACACAAACCATATACAAAAAAAGTGGAATGCGAGAGTCGTTTTCCCATCTAGGCAAGTGTAGTGTGTAGAGGGGCACTGGAAGTATTAGAAAACACCAAAGGTAAGTAAAAGAACCTACCCCAGAGCCCAGGAAAGCAGGAGTAAATCACAGTAACTTTCCTAGAACACACAAGAACACGAGAAAGAAGATTATGCAAGAACCAGAAGAGACTGCAAAACACCAATGATGGATTCCTGGACCTGAAGACCTGTGGAAGAAGGGGACCAAGTCCACGAAGCACTGAAGAGTCCAGGGAGAACAGGAGCCCCTGCTAACCCGATGAAGGTGCAAAAGATGAATCACCGGTGAGGAACAACAGTCAGTATTGCACCCAAGGATACAAATGTGGGTTCCTGGTTGGTGCAGAAGATGTCCCCTGCCAGATGGATGACTGCAGTCTGGTTTGCGTCGCTGGATTCCTCCATCAAGCCTTGGCACATGAAAAGCTTGCGGTTAGTAGAAAATGGTGCTGCCTAGGAAAAGAAGGGACCTGGTGGACTCTACCCAGGAAGGGGGGTCAGATGGGATTCTCAGCAACTCAGAGTCCTCTGAAGACCAGGCAGCTCTCACAGGAGTCCCACAGCACACGGACAAAGAAGGTGCAAAGGGGGGCCCATGCAGCAGTACACAAAGGGATCCCACAGCACCGGAGAACCACACAGGAAGCTGTGCTTCGCAAGATGGAGTGCTGGGGCCCGGAGATGCATGGTGCATGAAGAACTTTGTAGAAGGATGCTAACAAGCCTTGGCAACTGCAAAACACGTGGTGCACGGGGGTACTGTCTTGCGTAGGGAGACAAGCTCTTACCTCCACCAAGGTTGGACAATTCGACGTCTGGACTGTTAGAACCACTTCAGTGTGCCATCTGTGTTGCTGGATTCACACACTTCTTCAGGAGATGAGACTGAAGCCAACTGTCGTCGCTGCAGAGGGGTGCCTGCTGAAGCAGGGAAGTGACTCCCTCACTTCAAGGGAGATTCCTTTGTTCTCCTATTGCAGGCTGAAGACAGGCAGTCGTTGTAGGATGCATGACCTGGAAACAGTAGCAGTTGCTGGCAGGAGCTGAAGATTCAATGTTGCACAAGTTGTCTTTGCTCATTTGTTGCAGTTTGTGTAGTTCCTGGAGGGTCCAGATGAAATGTCTTCAGTAAGAAAGTGAAGTAAAGGATGCAGAGGATTCCTGCTGGAGTCTTGAAATCTGAATCTGGAACCACCCAAGAGAAAGAGAGCTTAAATAGCCCAGAAAGGAGGATTGGTCCACTAAACAGGTAAGCACCTATCAAGGGAGGGCTCTGATGTCACCTGCTGGCACTGGCTACTCAGATGCTCTCAGAGTGCCCTGCCAACTTGAAATCCAAGATGGCAAAACCAAGGGACACTCTGGAGGAGCTCTGAGCACCACCCCTGAGGTGGTGATGGGCAGGGGAATGGTCACTCCCCTTTCCTTTGTCCACTTTTGCAGGGCCCCTACTGGTGTAGACTGGATTATAAAAGGAGGGCACATCTGTGTCCTTTAAAGCATTTCCAGAGGCTCCAGGAGGTGACCCCTCCCATGCCTGTAACACCTATTTCCAAGGGGAAAGGGTGAAACACCCCTCTCCTAAAGGAAATGCTTTGTTCTGCCTTTGTGGACTCTAGCTGATTGGGCAGCAAGAGGGCAGAAACTTGTCTGTGAGGTGGCAGAAGCTGAGGCTGCCTGGGAAACCTCAGAAGGCTGTACTGGCAGTACTGGGGTCATCTACAGACCCCTTAGAGTGCATGGAATCATACAACCAATGCTTGCAAAAGCATTGGGGTATAATTCCAACATGTTTGATACCCAACATAGCCATATATGATGTTACCATTGTGAAGCTGTACATAGGTAGTGACCTATGTCCAGTGCACGCGTAAAATGGCATCCCTGCCCTCACGAAGTCTGGGCAAATGGTCCTGGAGGTCGTGGGGGGTCTGCTAGTGCAGAGGGGCCCTTACATACAGGTACTCTGCACCCAGCCTTCAGGGTTGGAAGGCCTGTTATATGGGTGACTCTTAAGTGACCTGGTGCAGTGTAAATGGCAGTGAAAGGGTGAATGCACCATTTCACACAGGCTGCAATGGCAATCCTGTAGTAGCCTTTGTATGGGCAGGCTTTGATTGTCAAAAGAAATGCTGCAGCCCATAGGGATCCCCTGGAACACCAATGCCGTGGGTACCTTGGTACCATATACTAGGGACTTATAAGGGGTAACCAGTTTGCCAATTTTGGATAAAATACTGGGTTACCAGTATGCAGTGACAACATTTAGAGGAGAGCGAGCATAATCACTGGGGTCTTGATTAGCAGGATCCCAGTGAACACAGTCAAACACACTGATATCAGGCAGAAATTGGGAGTAACAGGCCAAAAAGGGGGTGCTTTCCTACAGATCTGACCACTGTACACCAAAAACTTTAGAAAGTGAATTATTGTTAAGGGCAGGTAAGTACCTAAACTTAGCAATAGGCAACTAACCCCCACTAGATCCAGTAAGCTCTCAATAAATTAAGCCCAGCTCAACCCTTGGTAGCTTGGCAATGAGCGACAAGGCTTAACTTAGGAAACAGGTGTGGAAAGCATTTAAGAATCACAAAGCAGTAAACAAGTAAAACACAAAACACAAGAAAAATCCAACTAAAGTTTATAAAAATAGATTATATTTTTATCTTCAAAATGACACCAAAACAATTAAAATCGGATAAGGGAACCCGGATGTCTTATCCAGGTGGCTGGTTGACACCTGTTCAGTATAAGTCAATAAGGGCGCTCAATGAAGGACCACACGCCAATTATAAATACAATTTAGCTTTACTAGAATTTCAGGTAAATGTAGGCATTTAGCACATTAATAATAGTAGAATAAGAATAGCAATGAAAAGCATCTATTTATATATAAGTGCACTACAAAGTGCATCTATGCATATATATAAGCAAAAAGTTCATTGACAGATATAAGTTTTGATTAAGTGTATACCAAAATGCATAACACTACGATGTTCAGGAAGCAAAATATAAATGAGTTGAATACTTCAGATAAGCTTTGATTTACTGCACACCAAAATGCATGTTTCAATTACTGCAACAGGCTCACACTACGATGTTCAGGAAGCAAAATATAAATGAGCTGAATACTTCAGAAAAGCTTTGATTTACTGCACACCAAAATGCATGTTTCAGTTACTGCTGCAGGCTCACACTACGATGTTTAGAAAGCAAAATATAAACAAGCTGAATACTTCAGGTTATAAACACAGTGCAAGCATAAATAATCAATCATAATAATAGAGCAGAGAAACAAAGGCCTTTCATCCCTGTGTGGAACTTAACTTAGTCCACCAAATGCTGGGAAGCCCTGTACCGCCTGCTTGGACCTCTCTCCCCCTCAAGCATCACAGCAGCAAAACAGGGAGGCATCGCTGGGCCATGGCACCTTTCACAACTCCATCTGCGAGCTTCAAATCGCTCACCCACACTTCAGTGCTTAAATAACTCGAAGCTTGGATCCTATATCATTCTGGCATTTTCTAGCTATGTTATCAGTACTTGGCTGCTCTGCCCTTCTCCAGCCTTTGTTTTCATTCCATCTTCTCCCTGTATTCTTGTTCTCAAGGTTGAGACGGAGTCTTCTACACAAACAAGCTTGAAAATAATATCATTAACTTTTCCACGTTGTTTGGGGGGGTTTCAGCAGGCATCACACTCATCTACACTGCTCAAGCTAATTAACCCTTCGCGTCACAATGGCTTCCGCACCTTTTCCTATACTGATCACCGGAGGTATGAATTTTTAAAGAATATGTGCATTTTAGCGCTTAGAAACTGAAAGCGCCACTCAGGACATCTGGTCGCACCTTGACCGGGATAAAGTCAAAATTTGAGGTTGACCCCGAAGGAGTCCTGCTCGGCTAACGCAAGCGGGAGGCCCCAGACAAAAGTTTACCTTTCACACTTAGGGAGAGATGTATCATGATATCCAATAGTGTTTTTTTGCGAATCACGATTGAGTAATCACTATTGGAATTTATGAAGCTTCAGGAGTTTCATATAGTGATTTGCAAAGTCTCGCAAATCGATCTACCACATTAATATTCATGAGGTAGGTTGCAATTTGCAACCCATCACGAATGGCTTCAATCACAGGGAAGGTGGCCTGCTGGGCTCAGCAGACCACCATGTCTGTGATTGCTTTTAAATAAAACAATCTTCTCTTGTTTTAAATGCAGCCTGTTTTCCTTAAAGGAAAATGGGATGCGTTTAAAAAAGAAAAATGGGACCACTGCCCGCTCTTAAAAAATGTTTTTGGATGCATTTTCCTTTGGGGACCCACTTCCCCTTTGCAATTGGGTTACCACTTACTTTCAATAGGTGGTAAAATGCAAATGTTTTGCGACTGCATTTCGGTCACAAAATGTTCATACATATCTGTGTTATTTGGTATTAGGAAGGGGCGACCTTGACACACCAAATTGGTATGTAGTCACAATTCCAACTTGCAATTTGGTAACAAGTTACTGAACGACAAATTGGACTTGATACATACCAAAATAGGCCATTTACGATCAGAATTTATTTTGCTTTGCTACATCTGGCCCTTAGTCTTTTTCTTGAAGATTTTTCTCACCAAGATGAAGACACCAATCCGATTCAACCTACCTGGAGCCCTCTTCGGATATTCATTGCAGGAGACCTCAGTGAAGAATTCCACCTTTGGATTTAGATGAGTTTCTGGACAGAAATCTTCATCAGGGCTGAAGTTAAAATAGGATCCGAAGTCCCTGGAGCCCACCTCGTATATGCTGCACATAAAGTCCTGGTCAACTTTTTAGATTCAGATGTTGTCACCTTTTTGGAGCTTTTTCTATCCCAGGTCAGGCAACCCTCCACAGCAAGCCAATTCTGACTTGACGTCAGTGGATTGTCTCATCCTGGACATCCCTGACCACTGCCACATCACAGACCACCTGAGAAACCTACACTGGCTCCAAGTCAACAAG
This sequence comes from Pleurodeles waltl, assembly GCF_031143425.1. Taxonomy (NCBI): domain Eukaryota; kingdom Metazoa; phylum Chordata; class Amphibia; order Caudata; family Salamandridae; genus Pleurodeles; species Pleurodeles waltl. Next base: position 235,335,524 of record NC_090438.1, on the reverse strand, counting down.
AGACTCACCTTCAAATTCCTCACCCACGCTCCTCACCCAAAGCACTACACAACAACAGACCAGAATACCTCAACAGACGGCTCTCCTTCTACACCCCGACCCGGCATCTCCGCTCTGCTAACCTCGCCCTCACAACCGTCCCACGCATCAGCAGAACTACAACCAGCGGTAGATCATTCTTGCTCCTCGCCGCCAAAACGTGGAACACTCGTCCCACCCACATGTGCCAAACCAAAGACCTCCTTACCTTCAGGAAACTTCTCAAGACCTGGCTGTTCGAGCAGTAGCAGCCAACCCCCCTTCTCCAACCCCTCCTCCTCAGCGCCTTGAGACCCTCACAGGTGAATAGTACACCTTACAAATTCCTGATTGAATGATTGATTTGCAGGAGCACCCAGTGAAATCCTGAATGTTTGGGGGTCCAGAGCTTTTTATTGGGATGGACCTGCAAGTCAAGCTGGGTTGACGTAAGCCGGCTTGACTCACGACATCAGGTCCGTCCCTTTATGGAGCTTTTTTCCAAAAGTTCTCCAAGCTTCTGGATCTTATTCCAGAAGGTCTCTGAACTTCCTTTAGGAGTCCACAGCGCATCCCAAGACTACAGAAGTTCTGAGTTGCTTATTGAGGTTTTGGACTCCAACTCCCAGAATGCACCATTTTCAAATCCAGAAATGATCACTGGACAGTGATCAGCTGGTCAGTTTCTTCAACTTCTGATGCAGGGGACTCGGGTTAGCTATTTCCACCTTTAGCAAACAGGGAGTCCCTTCATGAGCCAGTTGAAGCCAGTGAAAGTCCTTTTTGTGGTGAAGCCCAAGTTTGCAGCTGGTGCTATCCTTCAGAGTGCAGTGTCCAGGTGCAGGTCAGGGGTCCAGCAGGGCAGTTCTTCATTTCTTGTCTTATTCCTTATCGGTATCTTAGGTGTGAGTGCACCTCTGCCATATTTATTCATCCTGGGGTGGAAAGCAGGGGTGGCAATTGTCCAAATACAGGCATGCCACCACCCTTTTGGATGACAACTTCCTGTTGAGTGTGACAAAAATCAATCACAGGAAGCAACATTCCATAAAAATAAAAAATGGCTGCAATTCAATTTTGGAGGTTAGGTTTTGCTGAATCTCCCCTCTCCTAACCTTATATTGAGGGCACCTGGTTGCCTGGGTTAGCAGGAAATGGAGCAGGTCCTGAGCTGTTCCAAATGTCCTTCCCTCCTTTGAAGTCCAGTTTGGCTGCTCTCCCCCATCCTGTTTCACCATCTGCTGAGGTAGATTTCCTCCTCAAGGTACTTCCTTTGTCCTCCTCCCAGGCAACTTCACACCTCATCAAAGCAGCCTGGCCAGGGGTCCAGAGAATGACCAATCAGAAGGGCACTACAGAGCTAAAGTTGGCCACTTTCAGATAGAAATCTGAAACTCTTTTCCTGAACTAGTTATAATAAATGCAACAATGGCAAGTTCTTGAATTTATACTAACAATACATTTGACACCAAACCTGACATATCTATCTCCTTTTGAGTCTTTATTAATTAAAATAAAGATTCCACATATTAGCCTAAGGAGCCCAATCACTGCAATTGGGGAAAAACAATTTAGCTATCTTTTCTTCAAGAGGGCTTATAAAACATCTTTTATAAAGTCCCTGCTTATAGTTACACTTCACTCAACTCTGGGGGCACCTAGGGCACACCATAGGGTGACTAATCTGTAAAAATAAGGTAGTTTAAGACTTTTGAAGTACTTTTAATTCCAAATTCAAATGTGCATATAACTTTAGTTTAAAAGCAGCCAGCAAGGCAAGGCACTACCTATGCTAGGGACCCTACACCTACATGCCATACCATATACTAGCGACTTATAAGTGGGTTGATACTGCCAATAATAATTATTCTTAATTGCATGACCACTTCACACCGAGCACTGGCCCTGGGACTGGTAAGCAGTACCCAGGGTACAGCCATGAGTCAGTAACCACCAGTATCTGTTCAAAACATTTGGGGTTGACCAGGGCAAAAAGGAAGACTTTCCTGCACTGCCCCTCCCCAGATGAAGGGTGATGGGTACTAACCTACACCCTGGTAGTCCTCATCAGCTAAGTGGAAAAACCTGGAAAGCCCATCTGCGCTGGCATGGGCACTCCCAGGTCTGTGTGTCACTGTGAAGTCCATCCCCTGTAGGACAATGGACCACCTTAACAGCTTTAGGTCTGTGGTCAGTTGAACATTGAAGTGAGTGCCAAACAGGTGTGGCCTCAACTTCATCGGGGACCAGTCCACAACAAGGCCTCCCACCCCACAATGGCATTCCATCACTTCTCTCTGGGGAGTAGTCACCTGCTGATGAAGGCAATTAGCTGATCCTAGCCCTCTTCATTGACTTGGGCTAACACTGCCCCAATCCCTTCCTCCAAAGCATCTGTCTGCACTATAAACTCTTTGCTGTAGTCTGGGGCCAGTAACACTGGTGCTGCAAACATAGGCCCTCATTACAACCCTGGCGGTTGGTGATAAAGCAGTGGTAATACAGCCAATAGGCTGGCGGTAAAAAAAAATGGAATTATGACCACAGCGGAAACCACCCCACACAGCCAGCCACTTTAACACCCCGGCCCCAACGGCGGTAGCAACAAGTACCACGGCGGTAACTGCCAACAGCCAGGCGGAAAACAATGTACTGCCCAGTCTATTATGACAGACCTATCTGCCATCGTTTCCGGGGTGGTACCAACCACATCAAAAGCACGGCAAACAGAACACAGAAGAAAAAGGACTCACCTCTGGAGACTCAAGGAAGAACCACAACGCTGTGAAACCTGAGTTTCACATATTTCCCATGATTGTATACCACCTCATTTACTGCAAACATCAATGTTGGTGAAGACGACCACGGAGAGTACTGTCGCCTAGCACAGAAGGGAGGGGGGAGGGAAAAGAGAGTGACACACACACGCAGCATGCAACACCCCCAACCCCTTCCCCAACACCATACACAGAAACAGATGCAGTAATATTACATATACAACCCGTACCCCTCAGGAATAATGCAAGGACATAAGGAATTGATTAAAGTGAGTGTAATAAGAAAAACTACTAGAAAATCGTGCTTCAAAATCAAAACAGTATATACATATCTACAAATGGAGGGACACTGCCCAGTCCTCAATGTCCGTGGGCCACAGGGACACATCACATAGGTCGAAAATACACAGGCACCTCAGGGGGATGGGGAAGGGGGGTACTTCAGCCGGAAGATGGTAGAACCCCACTAGTCCTGGAGGGGGATACATGCCCATCACTCTGTCCTGAGGAGTGCAAGGCCACAGTCTATCAAGTGGGTAGTTTGCCCACTGCTTGGTCCTGAGGAGTGCAAGGCCACAGTCTCTATAGTGGGTGGCTTCTTCCACTGGTTCTGGAGGGGGCCTTGTGCCCTGTGTTCTTCATCCTGGCAAGGAGGGGGTGAGTGGATGGCTTCTCCACTGGTCCTGGAGGGGGCCTTGTGCCCTGTGTGCTTCATCCTGGTAATGAGGGGAGAGTGGATGGCTTCTTCCACTGGTTCTGGAGGGGACCTTGTGTCCTGTGTGCTGCTTCCTGGGAAGGAGGGGGTGAGTGGATGGCTTCTTCAATTGGTTCTGGAGGGGGCCTTGTGCCCTGTGTGCTTCATCCTGCAAGGATGGGGCAAGTGGATGGCTTCTTCCACTGGTTCTAGAGGGGGCATTGTGCCCTGTGTGCTTCATCCTGGCAAGGAGGGGGTGAGTGGATGGCTTCTCCACTGGTTCTGAAGGGAGCCTTGTGCCCTGTGTGCTTCATCCTGGCAAGGAGGGGGTGAGTGGGTGGCTTCTCCACTGGTTCTGGAGGGGGCATTGTGCCCTGTGATGCAGATCTTGGGGAGTGCAAGGTCACAGTCTCTCACATGAGTGTCAGACCCACAGGATTTGCAGGATCCAGGAGGCACTACAGCCCATGGAGGTGGGACAACACACTGCCTGCCGGCGGTGACGGCTGCTCAGTGGTGGCAGTGGCGGTGCTGGTGTCGGGCTGGCAGTGGTGGGGGCAGGCACCGGCTCATCCCCTGTAGCCTCGGACGGCTGCCCACTTGGGCTGCTGCTGCTGGCAGTGGTGCTGCTGGCGGTGCTGGCGGCGGTGCAGGCAGTGGCAGGGGGATGCTCCAGCCCTTCCCCTGCAGCCGCAGACGGCTGCCCACTGGGGTTGCTGATGCTGCCAGTGGTGCTGGTAGCAGTGCTGATGTCGGTGATGCCAGTGGTGGGGGGAGTCTTCAGCCCTTCCCCTGCAGCCTCAGATGGCTGAACCACCATTGTTGACAGTGGGAGCTCAGAATCAGTCCCAGCACTAGGCCTCCTGTCCGTTCTGCCTGCAGGCCCTTTACCCTTCCCCTTGTAAGCTGGTGGTGCCTCCTTGCCCTTCCCCTTGTCAGCTGGTTGTGCCTCCTTGCCCTTCCCCTTGACTGTTAGTGGTGCCTCCTTGTCCTTCCCCTTGCCTTTCCCCTTGGTAGCTGGTGGTGCCTCCTTGTCCTTCCCATTGGCAGCTGGTGCAGGCACACTGTCAGTGCTGAGGGTTGGTTCCCTGGAGCCTCTCCCACCTGCAGTTGCTGCTGACACTACTGTGGCTGTGGATTGGGTGGCTAAGGTGCTAGCCTGGGTTCTGACCACCCTGTCCCGACGTGAAGGATGCGGGGGAGGGGTAGGGAAGAGGTCAACAGCGAAGAGGAAAAGCTTCGTAGGGACACTGGGGCGGGAAGAGGATGAAGGTTTGGGAGTGGAGGAAGAGGGAGAGGTTGTTGGAGGTGTCTGTCTGCTGTGTTTGGGTGCAGGTGCATGAGCTGGATGCTGTTGTGAGGTGGATGGCTGTTGGGTGTCTGAGTGCTTGCGGTTGTGTAATTTAGTAGGGGAGGCACAGACACAGTGGTAGAGGACACAGGGGACGTGTGCATGGATGTTGGGGTGGTGACAGCCAGTGAGGAGTGTGTAGTGATAGGCATGATGGTGATGTAGTGCATGCAGGTGTGAGTGGAGAAGCTACTGGGAGGCTGGTGAACGAGGAGGAGGAGGGGACACAGTGGAGGCAGTGGGTGTTGTTATGTCTGCATCTGGATGGTGTTTGTGTGAGTGCCTATGGGATGATGTGTGGTGCTTGTGTTTGTCTAAGCCACTCCTGTGTGTTGTCTTGAGTGCATGCTAGTCTGAATATGTGCTTGGGATAGGTTGGGGTTGAGGGAAATGGGACTGGGCAGAGGAAGTTGGAGGTGGGGGGCTTGAGACAGGGACAATGCTGCCATCAGGGAGGAGGCCAGAGCCTGGATTGATCTCTGTTGGGCCGCCATGACAGAGTGAATGCCCTCCAGGAATGCATTTGTTTGTTGCTGATGGCCTGCCAGCCCCTGGATTGCATTCACTATGGTTGACTGCCCAACAGAGATGGATCGCAGGAGGTCAATAGCCTTCTCACTCAGAGCAGCAGGGGTAACTGGGGCAGGGCCTGAGGTGCCTAAGGTGAAGGAGATGCCCACCCTGCTGGGTGAGCGGGCATGGGAAACTGGTGCTGCTGGGAGGGCTGTGCTGGTAAGTGGGGTGGCGGCTGTGCCTGTAGTTGCGGTGGGCACAGAGGTATCCACCACCATCAGGGAGCTTCCATCAAAGGAGGTATCACTGTCTGAACTGTCCCCTCCTGTCTCCGCCGTGGTGCTCCCCTCACCCTCTGCCCCACTGGTTTCCTCACCGTCGGTGGATTCAGCCTCATGGGCACTGTAGAATGCAGTTCCCTCCGTCACCAGTGCCTCTGCTCCTCCGCCAGATGATGTTAATTCACATAAGGACAAGGTGACAAAACAAAAAGGGGGGGAGAGACAAAGGATACACTTGGTCAATGGCAGCAACAACACCACTGTTGGCATACCTGACACACACACAGGGAACAGCCCTACGCACTAGGCGATGCACTACCAGTCACAATGCTAGTCACCAGCCCATGGACAGGAATACCTAATGCCAAGAGCAGCATACTTGAGACCCACAGACCCCTGCCCAGTAGTGGATGCCAATTAGCTTAGTTGGAGGTGGTATTCATCAGCCCCTGCCCAACATGGAACCTACCCTGCAATCTCCGTCCTGGCCTACACAGACCCACATCCCCCACCCGGACACCACCCCACCACGAGCAAGTAGTATATTTGGAAACTGCACTCACCCCCTTGTGGCTGCTGTGATGCCCTCAAGTTCCCAACCAGTGTCGGATAGGCCACCACCAGTATGCAGGCCCTCAGGGGAATCAGGGTTCGACGGGCACCCCTTCCTCATTGGGAGGCCATCCCAAGCTGGGCCTCCGCCGTCTTCCTTGCCCAGTGTCTCAGGTCCTCCCACTCTTTGTGACAGTGGGTGCTCTGCCTGTCATAGACCCCCAGGGTCCGCACGTCCTTGGTGATGGTATGCCATATACCCTTTTTCTGATGGGCGCTGACCTGCAGAAAAAGATACAGTGAAAAAGGTATCAGTCATACCAACTGGCCTGTTACACTTATGGCCCACCATGCCCCTCACATCCCCTTACGCACAGACATTGCCCACCATACTTGCATCACGCTGCTGAAAACCCTTCCACCAACCCCCCCATACGAGGCCTTCACACACACCACTCCATGCAATCATGCCCCATGCATCTTGCTCTCAGTGTACTCACCTGTTGGTCTGGAGGCCCATAGAGCATTCAGTACTGGGGTAGGACCCCATCCACCAGTCTTTCTAACTCCACAGCAGTGAAGGAAGGGGCCCTTTCCCCATTGACACAAGCCGTAGTCGTTTCCAGACACAGGTCACAGCAGCACTTGCAGTGCAGGTCCTCTCCTGTTGAAGGTCAGGTAGCAAGTGAGTGAACAGATAGAAAATGGCGGTCACATCCGCGGTGGTGCATACCGTCACCACCGGCGTACATCACCATTGGCCACTGTAACCCATAGGGCCCATAGACAACCAATGTGGTGTTGCACGGCTGTACTTGACTGCCTCCCTCAATGGCGTACGTCAGCAGAATTACCTAATTTCCACCTGTCCCTCCAAACAGGACAGGCGTATGTCATTTCAGGAGAGGGTGTAGGCCATGGCACCTAAGTTTGTCACAGTACACATAGGCATAATTTGGGCCTATCCAACAACATACTATTACAGCCACAACACGCAATGCAGTGCAGTGTTTGGAAAAGTGGAATACTGACCAGCTGCTCCCTGTTTTGTCCCCTAGATTACAACCGCAGCAGATGAATAGGAGATGGAGACACCCCCGTGCACAGACCGCTGGTGGACTTGTCAACAATGGAGGACATGCACATTATCCTCACCTATAGACTTGACAGGGCCACAATCACAGAGCTGTGTGCCCAACTGCAGCCTGACCTGATATCTGCCATCCGTCACCCCACCGGGATCCCCCCTCTTGTGCAAGTCCTATCTGTGCTCCATTTCTTTGCAACTGGCTCCTTCCAAGTGAAATTGGGCTTGGCAGCAGAAATGTCACAGCCAATGTTCTCAATAGTGCCTACCAGAATGTTGTCTTCCCTGATTAAACACATGCACAGCTACATAGTTTTCCCCCACGTGGAGAATTTGGCCAAAGTGAAAGCTGACTTCTATGCAATGGGACATATCCCCAACATTATTGGGGCAGTTGATGGTACATATATTGCATTTGTCCCCCCTGGAAAATGAACAGGTGTTTAGAATTCGAAAGAGCTTTAACTCAATGAATGTGCAGATAGTGTGCCTGGCGGACCAGTACATCTCCCATGTCAATGCTAAGTATCCTGGCTCTGTGCATGATGCCTATGTCCTAAGGAATAGCAGCATCCTATATGTGATGGCTTAACTCCAGAGGCCATGGTTCCCACCCAGTGGATGTTGGTGTATGGGTATGGTGTGGGCCCTAAGGGTTAGTGCGTGTCTAACATGTGTCGCTCGATAATTGCAGGTGACACTGGTTACCCCAACCTCTCATGGCTACAGACCCCTGTGAGGAATCCCAGGACAAGGGCAGAGGATTGTTACAATGAGGCACATTGGTGAACAAGGAGAATAATTGAGAGGACATTTGGGCTCCTGAAAGCCAAGTATCAGTACCTGTATCTAACAGGTGGATCCCTGTGCTACTCACCCAAGAAGGTGTGCCAGATAATTGTGGCATGCTGCATGTTGCATAACCTTGCCCTGAGACGCCAGGTGCCTTTTCTGCAGGAGGTGGGCATGGGGCAGTAGTGGACCCTGTGGACAGTGAAGATGAGGAGGCATAGGATGAGGATAAGGACAACAGAACAGCTATTATACGACAGTACTTCCAGTGACATACAGGTAAGACACTGTACCTTCACTTTGGATTGACAGTGTTGTATTTGACACTGTACATGGCAGGCAGATTCTTCCACTTCTATGGCCAGTTGCTGTACCCTTTGGCATCTCTATTTTCAGATAGCTGTTCCCCACTCTGGCACCTGGTGTGTTGACTGCAGCCAACTACAGGTCAATCCTATGTGTACATTACTGTACAGTTGTATTGCAGTGTATAAACCTTGTTAAACAAATACACAGTTAAATCATTTGACATACTCCATACTTGTATTTTTTCAAAGGGTGTTTATTTAAGTGCTAAGAGGTAGAAGGGGATGTTCAATGGGCTGGGGTGATGATGGAGGAAAGTCCAGGATAGAGTTCAGTCCATTTGTATCACAGGTGCATTGTCCGAGGGGGCATAGGAACGGGAGCAATGGCAGTTCAAGGTGGACAGGGTGACAGAGTGGGACATACGGGTGACAATCAGGAGAGTCTTAGTTCCTGGTGGGGGTCTAGGCAATGTTCTCTGGCTTGTGCCTGGATCGCACGGACCATTGCCAGGTGGTTCTCCTTCTGCAGGGCGAGGGGTGCTGGTGGTCTGTTGTTCCCTGTGGAAGGGTGTCCTGTCCACTAGCGGCAGCAGAGGTGGAAGGCTGTTCATCGGTTTGGTTAGTGTCAGGGATCCGGTGGTGTGCCACTGCCTACCTCATGGTGTTGGCCATGTCAGCCAGCACCCCTGCAATGGTGACCAAGGTGGTGTGGATGTTCTTCAGGTCCTCCCTGATCCCCAGGTATTGTCCATCTGGCAGGTGCCTAGTCTCCTGCAACTTGTCCAGTGTCTGGCCCATCGTCTCCTGAGAATGGTGGTATGTTCCCAGGATGTTGGTGAGTGTCTTGTGGAGAGTCGGTTCCCTGGGCCTGTCCTCCCCCTGTCACACAGCAGTCGTCCCAGCTTCCCTGTTGTCCTGTGCCTCTGTCCCCTGAACCGTGTGCCCACTGCCACTGACCCCAGGTCCATGATCGTCCTTTGTTGGTGGGGTTGCCTGGGGTCCCTGTAGTGGTGGACACACTGCTGATTGACATGTCCTGGGGACAGATGTATGGGCCTGCTGGGTGGGTGCTCTGCTGGTGTTTCCTGAGGGGGGAGGCTCTGTGGTGGTTGGGACTGTGGCTGGGTAACCGACTGTCTGGAGATCCCTGATGGGCCCTGTTGGTCATCCTGATCCAAGCATCCAGAGCTGCTGTCATCACTGTGGGCCTCTTCTGTGGGGGGACTGGATGTTGCTGGCACCTCCTCTCCGGTGACGTTGAGTGGGGGAACTGTGGGGATGTAAATGCAGTGTTATAGTTTCTGCATGTGACATCTTGTGCATGGGTGTGTTGCCCTGTATGGTTGTGTTTCTCTTGTCAGCTTTGCCATGTAAGAGTAGTGATTTTGTGGGCTGGGTGATTCTCTCTAATGTGCATGCTTTAGTGATGGGTGTCCATGCAGGTCTTGTAGGAAAGTACCATCTTGCCTGGCATGTTACCCCCATTTTTACTGTATATGGGGGTCATTACAACATTAGCGGTAAAAGGCGCTTACCGCCATGCAGAAGACCGCCAATACACCGCCGCAGCGGCGGTATTCCGCCACAGCTATTATGACACACATCTCGGAATCCGCCGAAATTCAGACACCCACACAACACCGCCACACCAAAGGTCTGTGATAAACTGACGGAAACAAATCGTCCACCTCCACGCCAACAGAAACATGCCCATGCTATTACTACCCACGAATCTACGCGGCGGTCATTCAACCGTGGTATTCCATTGGCGGTACACACCGCTCAAAATACACACACATCTCCAAAACACCGCCACATTGGACAATTCCAAATACACACACCTGATACACATACAAACACCACTCCCACATACCTAACACAATATAAAACACATACCCACATCACCCACAAACCCCTACGACCAAAAATTATTGACGAAGGCCAGAGAGAGAGCACAGAATGGACAACCCCATCACACAGAGGCACACAACACCATCACCCACACAACATCCACGCACAAAACACCACACACCACTACACTCACCACACTCATCACCACATACACCACCCCACACCTCACCCACAGCACCCCATGGCACGCCAAAGACACCCCCGCTTCTCCGAGGAGGAGCTCATGGTCGAGGAAATTGTCCGGGTAGAGCCACAGCTATTTGTCTCACAGGTGCAGCACACATCAATAGCCAGGAAGATGGAGTTATGGCGCAGAATAGTGGACATGGTGAACGCCGTGGGACAGCACCCAAGAAATAGGGAGGACCTAGGGAGGTGGAACGACCTACGGGGGAAGGTGCGTTCAACGGTCTCCAGGCACAACATCGCGGTACAGCGGACTGGCGGCGGACCCCCACCTCCTCCCACACAACTAACAACATGGGAGGAGCAAGTCTTGACCATCTTGCATCCTGAGGGCCTCGGAGGAGTCGGTGGAGGATGGGACACTGGTAAGTCAAATCTTAACTATAATATCCCCCACCCTACCTGCATGCTATCACACACCCCCCCTCACCCCCTCCCCTATCACTACAACTCCTCACTAATGTACCCATGACACTAACCACCCATCCCAACACCAAGCCCTGCATGACACAACTAAGCATGGTCACCCCTCACCAAAGCATGCCCACTGCACATACCCAGAACACCCCCCCAACCATCATCACACAAACCCACACACAGGAAGGCATGCACTGGGGTACACAAACACCCACCCATTGCACACCATTACACACACACATGCAATAATCATGCTCTTATGCCCCTGCAGGAACCCGAAGGACCGTCACCACACCATAGGGTCCAGACAACACCACTCCACCCCCAGAAGAGGCCCACAGTGACAAGAGCAGCTCTGCCTAACTGGATCCTGATGACCAGCCCGGACCATCGTGGGCCTCGGGACAGTCGGTTCCCCTTGCACAGGCACAGCCCAACACCGACCTTCCACCCTCTTGTAACAACAGCACAGCACCAACCCAGCAGGCCCAAACCTCCCTACCAAGGACAGGTCAATCAGCGGTGTGTCCACCACTACAGGGCACCCAGGATAACCCACCACCCCAACAACAACAGGGACCTGGGGGCAGTGGTAGTAGGCACACGGTCCAGGGGACGGAGGCACAGGAACACAGGGGAACTGGGAGGGCTGCTGTGCGACAGGGGGTGGACAGACCAAGGGAGCCCACTCTCCACGAGGCCCTCACCTCCATCATGGGAGCATACCACCACTCCCAGGAGACGATGGCGACGGTCCTGGACAAGTTGCAGGAGACCCTGCGCCTGCAGGACGAACTGTATTTGGGGTTCAGGGAGGAACTCAGGACCATCAGCTCCGCCCTGGGCACCATCGTAGGGGTGCTGAAGGACATACAGCAGACCTTGAGGGACACCGTGGCACTCCAAGGGGCCCCTGACACTAGCCAGGATGATGAAATGCCCACCACCTCCGCCGGCACTAGTGGACAGGACGCCCCGCCACAGGACCACCACACCAGCACCCCACCCCCTGCAGACGGAGAACCACCCCGCAAGCGGTCCCTGAGATCCAGGAACAGGACAGAGCAAGATGGCAAGACCCCCGCCAGGAAATGAGACCACCCTGATTGTCCTCCCACTGTCCCACTTTGTTACCCTGTCCATATTCAAACTGCCCCAGCTCCACTTCCTATTCCCAGATGGGCAGGGCACCTGTGAGACTAATAGACTGGACTCTGCCATGGACATTCCTCCACCATACCCCATCACCGTTTTACAACCCCCCTCCATTTTGACCACTTAAATAAACACCCTTGAAACACAAAACAATCTGGAGTCAGTCTGTGATTTAGTAAATATGTATTATCAATGACAGTGTCATAATGGCTTTACCATTGTCAGGCTAACATACCTATGTCACACATCACAAGCCCTTGAAGGATGCAAGCAGTTGACACGTAGGTAACCACACCTGTGAAGCCATAATGGAAGGGTACAACTCAGTTAACAAATACTGAATTAAATTGAGAAACAGGATAGAGGGAGACGTGTGAAAGTTAATGTAATGTTAAACCTGAAAATGTTCTCACCTGTGTGTCACTGGAAATATGCTGTATGACTGACTCCCTGTTGTCGTTGTCTTCTTCCTCAGCTTCATCCTCATCACTGTCCACAGGCTCCACAGCTGCTACAACACCGTCATCTGGATCATCCTCCTGCAGAAAAGGCACCTGGCGTCGCAAAGCCAAATTATGGAGCATGGAGCAGGCAATGATGATCTCGCACACCTTCTTCGGTGAGTAGAATAGGGATCCACCTGTCATATGGAGGCACCTGAACCTGGCCTTCTGGAGGCCGAAGGTGCATTCGATCACCCTCCTAGTCCGCCCATGGGCCTCATTGTACTGTTCCTCTGCCCTGGTCCTGGGATTCCTCACTGGGGTCAATAGCCAGGAAAGGTTGGGGTAACCAGAGTCCCCCAATAGCCATACACTGTGCCTCCGGAGTTGACCCATCATATCAGGGATGCTGCTGTTCCGCAGGATGTAGGCATCATGCACTGAGCCAGGGAACATATCATTTACCTGCGAGATGTACTGGTCTGCCAAACAGACCATCAGGACATTCATGGAATGATAACTCTTCCTGTTCCTGTACACCTGTTCACTCCTGTGGGGGGGGAACAGAGCTACATGGGTCCCATCAATGGCACCTATGATGTTGGGGATATGTCCAAGGGCATAGAAGTCACCTTTCACTGTAGGCAAATCTGCCACCTCAGGGAAAATTATGTATCTCCTTACGTGTTTCAGCAGGGCAGCCAACACTCCAGACAACACGTTGGAAAACATAGGCTGGGACATCCCTGATGCCATGGCCACAGTAGTCTGAAAAGACCCACTTGCAAGGAAATGGAGCACTGACAGCACCTGCACGTCAGGGGGGATTCCAGTCGGATGGCGGATTGGTGACATCAGGTCTGGCTCCAACTGGGTACATAGTTCCTGGATAGTGGCACGGTCAAACCGGTAGATGACGATGACATGTCTCTCTTCCATTGTCAACAGGTCCACCAGCGGTCGGTACACCGGAGGATTCTGCCATCTTCTCATATGTCCCAGCTGACGGTGCCTACGAAGGACAACAGTGAAGAACCAGTCATTATTCCTCCAGGTATGTACCCACAGTTACACAGAAGACTACACCACTCACACAACCCTTCCTGTATGTGTGTTGAGTGTAGGCCTGGCTATGTGTGACGCAGTAGTAAATGAAGCCATGTGGGCCCCTAAAATGGCGGCTGCCTGACCTCTAAACTGGGACAATGGGATTGTGGGGTAACTGCGCTGGCGTTGCACACCGTCGCGACAGGCGGTCGTAGACCGCGGTGCAATCCTGCATTGGTTAACATTGGACCCTATGGGTCCCAGGAGCCAATGAACAGGTGCGCCGGCGGTGATGATGCGCACCGCCGCAGACGTCACCGCCGCGGACCTCACTGCCATTTTCTATCTGTTCAATCACTAGATACCTGACCTTCGACAGGAGAGGACCTACACTGCAGGTGCTGCTGTGACCTCGGTCTGGAAGCGACGATGGCTGCTGCGTCTGGGGAAAGGGCCCCTGCCTTCACTGCACAGGAGTTGGAGAAACTTGTGGATGGGGTCCTCCCCCAGTACACGCTACTCTACGGTCCTCCAGACCAACAGGTTAGTACACAGGGAGCACGTTGTATGGGCTAGGCCTGGGTGGAGAGGGCTGGTTGGAAGAGGGAAGGAGGCAGAGTTCATACAACATTAATGCATGGGAATGAATGGGCCACATGGCCAGAGTAGGGAGGGGGCCACTCACAACGACGGTGCAGTTGGTAATGACTGAATAAGAACATGTGTCATAGCACTCGTGATATCAAGTTAGAAGTTACTCATATGTCCAGTCTCCTTCGTAAATTGACAACCAACTTGTGTTTGTATCAAAGTCCAATTTTATTCATAATGTTCAGATATCCTCCATAGGAACAGCCAACACGTGTTTCATCCTCTGAGAAGTATCTCTCTTAAGGACTTCATCAGGGCTGAAATAGAATAGAGTAGTGTCTATATATATGTTACAGAACGATGATAGGAGCAGAAAATTGGACCAAATTCAAAAAGTGACAAAAGTGCGGTACACAAATACATGATCTATTGTGACTCGTGTGATAGTCATCAGAGAGAAAAAACAAAAAACAAAATGATCCAATTACAATACAGTATAACCATAAATACAAAGGGAAACACCCTGATCAGTATAAGAGTTTTGGTCTAAAAGCATGAATATCATGTGTAAAGATCAAAGTGCCGAAAGATCATTTAAAAAGGAAGTGCACGTCACTACAGACAATCAAAGTTAAGTACAATCCCTGTGAATATAGCAGAAAGGGACCCCGATTCGTGTCGAGAATTGTAACTAGAGGTCTAAAAGTATAATAAAAAACATTGAGGAGAAAGTCCTACATATATCATAAAGGGGCGAGAAAGCCTCTACTAACCTTAATGGAATCTATATAATCCAAAATAGTCATAGCGTTGAGGTGGTCTCTGTTTATATCTACAATAGAATGAAGAGCACAAAAAACAATAATGCGGTCGGCCCCATAAGCCTTGAAATCCAAATATCTAATTGTAATATACTTCTAGATGCCGATAAAACAAAGTCCATGTGGATATCTAGTTAATATTGGATAACCAATCTCTCACCTCTTGTACGAAAATCAATCAAAGTAAGTTAAGGAAAGAACAACCGCGAGGTCCAATTCACCCCGCAGCGTTCCCGAATCTTAAAGCCGCATTGTATCTGAACGTCCGGGGAATGGACGTCAAATAAAAGCCTGCCCGCGATGAATATGGAAATGGAGAAAGGGCTAAAACTGATAGAAACGGGCGCCATATTGGAATGTCTCCGTTATTCAGCACGGAGACAAACTGTATATTGATCAGCCATCTAACAGGTCTCTAAATATAGGATAATATGGTCACGTTCACGAACGGGCGCCATATTGGAATATCTCACACAAAGCAGTATGAAGATAAAATACATTAAGATAAGCCATCTTATTGGTCTATTAAGTCTAAAAAAGTGGGGAAATACCCAATGCGTAGAAATGCGAGGTAAAGAGGGTCCTAATGAATATGGAGAAATGTTCATGAGACAAACATCTAGGTAATTAGCAATCTACCCAGCAGAAATATACCTAGTGTCATGAGAGCAAAAGACAACAGTAAAAAACTTGATAAAAATCATCCTACCGGTCATGTGAAAATCTATATACGATAATACGTGTCACATTGAAAACATATATAACATATAATAAGGCAAAAATTGTTTCAATTTGAATTCAGTGAAACTCACAATGTAAGTGTATCCTCCGAAATGATATTAGTGTAATTACATTAAATACTGAGAATTCAACGTAGCATCACAGTATATACAATAACACCTGCGTACAAGTTGACTACGAGTATGTTGTCTGCACATAGATAGGAGCACCATACTGTATACCCGCAGATGAGAGTACAGGCATAAACATAGTTATTGTCAATATAATTATGCCTTATGTACCTGGAAGTATTGAGTGAAGGTGCATGACTCATGGACTAACATTAGCAACCATTCGTTTGTGAGAATTCCCAGTTGGTAATGACTGTTCCTCTTCCCTTGTGCATGTCAAGTAGGTCAGCGCCCACCAGAAGAGGGACATCTGGCGTGCCATCGCCAAGGAGGTCCGGACCATGGGGGCCCACCAGAGACGGGGCACCCACTGCCGGAAGAGATAGGAGGACATTCGCCGCTGCAGCAAGAAGACGGCGGAGGCTCAGCTGGGGATGGCCTCCCAACGTGGGAGGGGTGCCCGTCGCACCATGACCCCCATGATGTTCCGGATCCTGGTGGTGGCCTACCCGGAGTTGGATGGGCGCTTGAGGGCATCACAGCAGACAGAAGGGGGTGAGTACAACCTCATTTTGCGGACTTTGCGTGCAGTGGAGGTGTCTGGGTGGGGGAGGTGGGCTGTGGGTGTCCCTTGGCCAGGGCGAGTTAGTTAGGCAAGGCCGCTCTGTAATGTAGGCCATGTGGCACTCTACCCCACCGCCACAGAGTGCCAAGTCGAGGTATAGTTGCCCCTGTAGCATCCATGTGCGCAGATGTCCACCATTGCCATGTAGGCCATATCCGAGAAATTGCGTGTGCAGAGGGCAGGAGCATGGCGTAATGCAAGGGGCTGCTGCGTCTGGCATGTCCGCCAGCGGTAGCGGTATGCCATGCACTAAAACTCTCTTTCTTCTGTCCCCCCCCCTTTTCCTGCTCTCCCTGTCCTTTTGTACATCAGCATCAACAGGCGGAGGTACAGTGGCACCGGAGCACGAGGGAGCTGCATCCCACATGGCCATGGAGGGCCACACCACGGACTCTGAATGCACCAATGGGACGGAGGGCGAGGGGAGCTTCACGTCGGCCACCAGATCACCAAGCAGCTACACTGACTCGTTCGCCGATGGGGGCTCCCTTGTGGTGGCGGCAGCATCTGTGTCCCCCACCTCTACAGGTACAGCCGCCACCTCCCCTACCAGCCCCGCCCTCCCAGCAGCCCCTCAGCGTTTGCCCCGTGCCCGCTCACCCAGGAGGTTGGGCATCACCTTCGCCCCAGGCACCTCAGGCCCTGCCCCAGTCACCCCTGATGCCCTCAGTGAGGAGGCCATTGACCTTCTCAGGTCACTCACTGTTGGGCAGTCTACCATTGTGAATGCCATCCAGGGTGTAGAACGAGAATTGCAACACAGTAATGCATTCCTGGAGGGCATTCATTCTGGTCAGGCTGTCCTTCAGCGAACCCTGCAATCTCTGGCCTCAGCACTGATGGCAGCCATTGTCCCTGTGTCTAGCCTCCCCCCTCCAACTTCCTCCACCCAGACCCAATCCCCTGTACCCCAGCCCATCCCAAGCACACCTACAGACCAGCATGCACACAAGTCACCACACACAAGTAGCTCAAGCAAACATAGGCACCCCACACACCACAGGCACTCACACAAGCATCACCCACATGCAAAGACTGCAACATCCACTGCCTCCACTGTGTCCCCCTCCTCCCTCCCAGTCTCGTCTACACACACACCTGCATGCACCACATCTACAGGCACCAGGAATCGCAACAGGACACCCAGCACCCCAAGCCGCTCACCTGCACTCACCACCTCCACTGCCATTTACACGTCCCCTGTGTCCTCTCCCAGTGTGTCTGTGACACCCCCTCCCAAATTACACAAATGCCGGCAATCACTCACCCAACATCCATCCACCTCACGACAGCCTCTAGTACCTGCACCTGCACCCAAAACAGCTAAAGTGACACCTCCGACAACCACCTCCTCTTCCTCTACTCTCAGACCCCCTCCAGCTACCCATCCCAGTGTTCGTCAGAAACTGTCCCTCTGTAAAATTGACCTTTTTGCCCCCCCCTCCAATTCATCAGTCCCGTCGTAGCGCCTCAGCCAAAAACCCTCCAGTACCAGTGGTGTGTGTTCAAGGCTTGTGGAGTGCACCGGCCACTAGGGCAGACAGTAGGACCCGGAGCCAAGGCACTGGCAGCCCACCCCGTATAAAGGCTCTAAAATTGGAGAGTGGACGACGGGACCGTGTGAAGACTCCTGGTGGGAAACCAACTGACTTGGGTTCCAAGGGGATTGGAGAGTCAGCTGTGACTCCACCAAAGGTGGGGAAGGGCCAGAGGAAGTCTGCCCAGCCTGTTGTGAGTGTCACGGCGGAGAAGTGCGCCATCATTTCCGGCGGTCGAGACACAACCGCCAGCACCGTCGTAACTGGTCCAGAGACCGCCGCCAGAGTCACAGCCCAGAAGGGCCCAAGTATCGTCACTGGTCCGGAGACCACCGCCAGAGTCACAGCCCAGGAGGGCCCAAGTATCGTCACTGGTCAGGAGACCACCGCCAGAGTCACAGCCCAGGAAGGCCAAAGTATCGTCACTGGTCAGGAGACCACCGCCAGAGTCACAGCCCAGGAGGGCCCAAGTATCGTCACTGGTCAGGAGACCACCGCCAGAGTCACAGCCCAGGAGGGCTCAAGTATCGTCACTGGTCCAGAGACCACCACCGGAGTCAGTGCCCTGGAGGGCCCCGGCTGCCACAGCCCCGCTGGGCAATGATGGAACGTCATGCCACACACCAATGCCCAGTGTAGAGAACGTCATGCCACACACCAATGTACAGTGTAGAGAACGTCATGCCACACACCAATGTACAGTGTAGAGAACGTCATGCCACACACCAATGTCCGTATCAGAACCGCCATGTCAAAGCACCGCTGAACAGTCCTGAACCGCCATGTCAAAGCACCGCTGAACAGGCAAAGACCGCCATGGCAAAGCACCGCTGAACAGGGCAAAGACCGCCAGTGCAAAGCACCGCTGAACAGTCCTGAACCGCCATGGCAAAGCACCGCTGAACAGGGCAAAGACCGCCATGGCAAAGCACTGCTGAACAGGCAAAGACCGCCATGGCAAAGCACCGCTGAACAGGGCAAAGACCGCCAGGGCAAAGCACCGCTGAACAGTCCTGAACCGCCATGGCAAAGCACTGCTGAACAGGGCAAAGACCGCCATGGCAAAGCACCGCTGAACAGGGCAAAGACCGCCATGGTGAAGACCGCTGAACAGGGCAAAGACCGCCATGTCAAAGCACCGCTGAACAGGGCGAAGACCACCATGGCAAAGCAAAGCTGAACAGGGCAAAGACCGCCATGTCAAAGCACTGCTGAACAGGGCAAAGACCGCCATGGCAAAGCACCGCTGAACAGGGCAAAGACCGGGTAGGAATGAATGGGCCGCCACATCAGGCATCCTTATCCCATGTGCAGCTGGGACAGTGACAGGACACAACCTTTCACGGGGAGACTCATCCAGTCTGGGCACCAGTCCCCCCCAGTACCAGTAGAGACCTGCATCTACTTGAGAGACTGTGGCTTTGCACTCCCCAGGATGGCACAGTGGGCAAACCACCCACTGTAGAGACTTGAGAGACTGTGGCTTTGCACTCCCCAGGATGGCACAGTGGGCAAACCACCCACTGTAGAGACTTGAGAGACTGTGGCTTTGCACTCCCCAGGATGGTCCAGTGGGCAACCCACCCACTGTAGAGACTTGTGAGACTGTGGCTTTGCACTCCCCAGGATGGCACAGTGGGCAAGCCACCCACTGTAGAGACTTGAGAGACTGTGGCTTTGCAATCCCCAGGATACATCAATGGGCATGGAGCCCCATCATGGATCTGGCTTTGCAGTCATCCGGCTGAGGTGCCCCCCTTTCCCTTCCCCCTGAGGTGCCTGTAGTATTTCTATCTGATGCCCCGGCAGTGTTCTCTCTGATTGTGGTCAGGTATCGTTTGTGGGCCTCGCCCATGCATTTGTGGACTGTTGGTGGACGTACATTGTTGTGTACATTTCTGCACTACTTCTCGTATTGTATATAATTATGACTGATTTTCAATTATATATCTGTATATTTTTGTATGACATGTATATTGGCACATTACAATGTTTGACCGAATTTCGCATTGTCTTTGCATTCTTCCGGGGGGGATTGTGGGTTGTTACTGTGATTTTTGTGAATGCATTGGTGTATATGTTGTAATATGCGAGGGTGGGGGTGTTTGGTGGGTGTCCCCCTAACTTTTGACTCCCCCCACCCCCTTGTCATAGGTGCAGTACTCACCGGTGTCTTCGGCGCCTATGTAGCTGTTGGTCGTAGAGGAGCAGAAAGACAAGGGCAGGGAGTATTTGGAGTTCCGGCTCCATGGAGTCCTCCTTCCTCGTGGGATGCGTTCAGGTGAGCGTTTTCCCATAGCAAAAGCTGTTTCTGCCGTGTTTTTATCCACGGTGAATCCGCCCCGGAAAAGGTGGCGATTTGGCGGGTTGTAATACTGTGGGCGGTACATTGTCTCCCGCCTGTCTATTGGCAGTGACCGCTGCGCTGCTTGTCTGTACCGCCGTGGCGGGCGGTGTGTTAAAGTGGCTGTCTTAGTTGGCGGTTTCCGCCAGGGTCATAATTCCCTTTTTTTGTCCACTGGCCTGTTTGAGGTATTTCCACTGCTTTAACACCGTCCGCCAGGGTTGTAATGACCACCTATATGTTTGGTTTTGCCTGTGTCACTGGGATCCTGCTAGCCAGGACCCCAGTGCTCATAAAGTGTGCCCTGCATGTTTTCCCAGTGTGGTGCCTATCTGTCTCACTGAGGCTCTGCTAACCAGAAACTCAGTGCTTATGCTCTCTCTGCTTTTAAAAATTGTCACTGCAGGCTAGTGACTAATTTTACCAATTCTGATTGGCACACTGGAACACCCTTATAATTCCCTAGTATATGATACCTAGGTACCCAGGGTATTGGGGTTCCAGGAGATCCCTATGGGCTGCAGAATTTCTTCTGCCACCCATAGGGAGCTCAGACAATTCTTACACAGGACTGCCACTGCAGCCAGAGTGAAATAACGCCCACGTTATTTCACAGCCATTTTACACTGCACTTAAGTAACTTAGAAGTCACCTATATGTCTAACCCCCACTTAGTGAAGGTTAGGTGCAAAGTTACTTAGTGTGAGGGCACCCTGGCACTAGCCAAGGTGCCCCCACATCGTTCAGAGCAATTTCCCTGGACTTTGTGAGTGCGGGGACACCATTACACGTGTGCACTACATATAGGTCAACACATATATGTAGTGTCACCATGGTAACTCCGAACATGGCCATGTAACACGTCTAGGATCATGGAATTGTCCCCCCAATACCATTCTGGTATTGGGGGGACAATTCCATGCATCCCTGGGTCTCCAGCATGGAGCCCTGGTACCGTCAAACTAACCTTCTGGGGTTTTCTCTGCACATACCGCTGCTGCCAACCCTCAGACAGGTTTCTGCCCCCATGAGGGCTGGGCAGCCCAGTCCCAGGAAGGCAGAACAAAGGATTTCCTATGAGAGATGGTGTTACACCCTCTCCCTTTGGAAATAGGTGTGAAGGGCCTGGGAGGAGTAGCATCTCTTGGCCTCTGGAAATGCTTTGAAGGGCACAGATGATGCCCTCCTTGAATAAGCCAGTCTACACCTGCTCAGGGATCCCCCCAGCCGTGCTCTGGCGTGAAACTGGACAAAGGAAAGGGGAGTGACCACTCCCTTGACCAGCACCCCCAGTGTGTCCCAGACCTCTGCCATCTTGGATTCAGAGGTTTGGGGGCACAATGGACACCTCTGGATGGCCAGTTCCAGCAGGTGACATCAGAGACCCGTCCTGATAGGTGCTTACCTTTCTTTGTAGCCAATCCTCTTCTGAGGGCTATTTAGGGACTCTCCTGTGGGTATCTCACCAAATAACGAATGCAAGAGCTCACCAGAGTTCCTCTGCACTTCCCTCTTCCACTTCTGCCAAGGATCAACCGCTGACTGCTCCAGGACACCTGCAAAGGCGCATTAAAGTAGCAAGAAGACTACCAGCAACATTGTAGCGCCTCATCCTGCCGGCTTTCTCGACTGTTCCCTGGTGGTGCATGCTCTGTGGGCTGTCTGCCTTCACCCTGCACTGGAAGCCAAGAAGAAATCTCCTGTGGGTCGACGGAATCTTGCCCCTGCCAGTGCAGGCACCAAACTTCTGCATCACTGGTCCTCTGGGTCCCCTCTCATCCTGACGAGCATGGTCCCTGGAACACAGGAGCTGGGTCCTAGTGCCCCGACAGTCGGGTAGCCCTTCTGTCCAAATTTAGTGGAGGTAAGTCCTTGCCTCCCCTTCGCCAGACAGTAATCCTGTGTACTGCGTGAACTGCAGCTGCTCGGGCTTCTGTGCACTTTTGCAAGACTTCTTCATGCACAGCCTAGCCCAGGTCCCCAGCACTCCGTCCTGCATTGCCCAACTCGCTGAGTTGGACTCCGACTTCATGGGTCCCCCTTTTGTTGTGCTGAGTCGACCGTTGTGCTCATTTCTTCTGAACGCCTGTTCAGGTGCTTCTGCAGGAGCTGCCTGCTTCAGCATGGGTTCTTTGTGTTGCTGAGCACCCCCTCAGTCTCCTCCTTCAAGCGGTGACCTCCTGGCCCTTCCTGGGCCTTGGCAGCACCCAAAACCTTCAACTGTGACTCTTGCAGCTAGCAAGGCTTGTTTGTGGTCTTTCTGCATGGAAACAGCTTTGCATCCTCCAGCACACAGTGGGACATCTTCTGACCAAAGAAGAAGTTCCTGGCACCTTACGTTGTTGCAGAATCTTTGGCTTCTTCTATCCGGAGGCAGCCCTTTTGCACCTTCATCCGGGGTTTAGTGGGCTCCTGCCCCCCTGGACACTTGCATGATTCTTGGACTTGGCCCCCTTCCTTTATAGGTCCTTAGGTCCAGGAATCCGTCTTCAGTGGTTTGCAGTCAGTTGTTGTCTTTGCAGAATCCCCTATCTCATCTTTACTGTCTTTCTGGGGTAGTAGGGTGATTTTACTCCACCTTTTCAGGGTCTTGGGGTGGGGTATCGTGGACACCCTTAGTGTTTTCTTACACTCCCAGCGGCCCTCTACACATGTTCTGCTTTCCTACATATCTCCTATCGGAGCTTACAGAACCTCTCTGGAATGCACTTCTGAGTTCAAAGAAGACCTTTATTGTTGTTAATTCTCCCCCACCCACAAGTTCTTGAGAGACGAAATTAGTACATTTCAAGCACACGTTTAAAAGAGTAGTCGCAGCAATGAAAGCAAAATATATCACAGTACTTCTCAGTTGCAATGTACACAGCAAATATATATGATTATAGTATAATATAATTGCAAAGCAAAGCATAAAAGTCAAAATTCATCACCGTATGGGCAAGTAGGGCCTATATTCAGCTTCATCTTTCTGGAGTCTGCAAGTTGATGACTCCGGTCAACTGCGAGAAAGAGATTATCTACCCAAACGGGAGACTGGCAACTGACAATCAGCCCTTGTTCTGAGGTGCTGTCCCACGGCATTGACCCTGTCCACGATTCTCCGCCATAGCTCATCTTCCTTGCAATGGATGTCTGCTCCGCCTGTGATCCAAATAGCTGTGGCTCTACCCGGATGACTTCCTCCACCATGACCCTTAACTCCTCCTCTGAGAACCTGGGGTGTCTTTGTGGTGCCATGGGTGTAGTGTGTGTGGTGTGTGTGAGGGTGTGTGGGGTGATGTGTTGGATGTGTGCTGTGAGGTGCGTGGATGGTGTATGGGTGGAGGTGTTCCGTGGCTCTGGTTCTGTGGGTGCTCTTGGAGTGTCTCTCTCTCAGTTGTCAATTTGTATGATTTGTAAAGGGTTGTGGTTAATGTGTGTGTGTGTTTTATAGTGGTGTGGGTGTGTGTGTGTGTGGTGTGTGTGTGTGTTTTATAGTGGTGTGGGTGTGTGGGTGTGGTGTGCGTCTGTGTGTCAGGTGTGTGTAGTTTGAATTGTCCAATGTGGTGTAGTTTTGTATGTGTGTGTGTATTTTGAGAGCAGCAGTATGTACCGCCAATTGTTTACCACGGTTGAATGTCCGCCGCAGTGATTCCTGGGTCATAACGCTGTGGGCGTAGTTCTGTTGGCATAACTGTGTGGGTTTTAGTACCACCAGTTTATCACTGACCTTTGGTCTGGCGGACTTGTGTGTGTGTCTGAATAGTGATGGATTGCCATGTGTGTGTCATAATATGGGTAGCGTTAAACTGCTGCAGCAGTGGTATGTTGGTGGCAGTCGGCATGGCAGGAAGCAGGACTTACCGCCAATGTCATAATGAGGGCCCTAGTCTTTTTCAGAGTGTCAAAGGCTTTTTGACACTCTGGGGTCCAAATTACTTTCTTGTGCTATTTCTTTGAGTTGAGTTCTGTCAGAGGGGGCACTATGGTCCCATACTTCTGAACAAAAGTACTGTAATACCCAGTCAGGGCAAAAAAGGCCCTGACCTGAGTCTGGGTTTTATGAGCCTTCCATTCCAGAATAGTCTGGATCTTGGTCTGTAGTGCTGTACATGGCCTCCACCAACAAGGTGGCCCAGGTACACTACTGAACCCTTCCCTATCTGGCACATGCTTGCCTTGATAGTCAGGCCTGCTTGGAGTAGGACCTCAAGCACTTCCTTCAGGTGGACCAGATTACCCTCCCAGGTGCAACTGAATACAGCTATATCACCCAGATAGGCTGCACTGAAAGATTCCAACCCAGACATGACATTGTTCACCAAACATTGGAAGGTTGTAGGAGCATTTTTCAGGCCAAGGGTTATCACTTTGAACTGAAAGTGGCCCTCTGGAGTGGGAAATGCTGACCTCTCCTTAGCTCCTGGGCTTAAGGCAATCTGTAGTACCCTGACGTCAGGTCAAATGTACTCAGGAACTTATATATATATACATAGCTCTGTTTGGCCCCAAAATGTGTCAGGATGTAACTAGTTCTATATTTGTAACTTTTCAATAAAAGAGGCAGCAAAAAATCTTGTGTGTCCCTTTCCTCGCCATTTTGCTGAAAGTCTGTGGCTATACACACACACACACACACACACGCACATCACACATATATAATTCACAATTGCCACTGCAACTGCTGAACACACTAACCGGTGCCTCCATGTGTGATCTTAACCTTACTTTATTACATGTCAAGCAAAAAGTTCAAACGAAGCACTCTTTGGGTTGCTAAATATCAAATGTATTCACCATTAATAGATGCATTTCAATGTTGGTAATATGCCCAGGATAATCTTGTGACATCCTTTAAATAGCTTTTACCACACCCCCATTGGGTGATGCCTTTTAACCAGTAAAAGCAGACTATTGCGCCTTCACATGCTTCCATTATCAAAATGCCACCATTAGAGCGTGCATTCTTAAATTATCGAGTTGTCTCAATCACAATGTCAAAGTGCTTGTTTTTACTTTGGTAAATTCTTTCTCCCAATGGAAATAATTTGCGCAACACATCTAATTCGTTACATGTTGGCTACTTTACCTTCCATACTTACCGTGGGAGTGATCTCAATGCAAGAAATAAATGAATTCTACCTTTCCACTGATTAATGTTGCAGTTTTGGAGTGTATCTATCTGTCTATCTATCTATCTATAAAATAACTATATATAGATATATTTAAATTCACTGAAAATAAACAAAGGTTACAGGGACGTTCTCGCTAGGATCTGAATTTCCTCGCAGAAAACCAAAGAAATTCAGCAGTTATATTTATTGTTAACTCAAGTAACTATAACTCGCACCCTAAGGTAACTATAACTAGCACACTCACCATGCACAGTTTTCTCATCAATAATTGTATTGCAAATGTTGCAGTAATAATATCAATTATGCCATAGACGTTGTCATTCTTGATGTAATATGTGGAGTAAATAGCTGTGCATGGCGCAGGCACAAATCATAGTTACCTTAGGGCGCGAGTACTAATCTATATACGTGTGCTTGTTTTGCTTTTGAAGATGTAAAGCTTTCACCACAGTATGAAGGGTGCAGGGAGTATGGTCTATAGCAGCTCTTTAGCATCTCTAGATCATGGTTCATTTTACCAAATGGTGTATTTTTTTACATCCGTTGCACAGAATGTACACTGTTCTTTTGAATACTCTGTGATGTATTTCTCATGAGAGTTTCAATCAATCAATCAGAGATTTTTAGAGTGTGGCTATTCACCCGTAAGGGTCTCAAGGAGCTGGAGGAGGAAGTTGTGAGGTGAAGAGGATCAGTCAAAGAACCAGGTCTTGAGGTCCTTCCTGAACTGAGACAGGGTGGGAGATTGCCTGAGCAGGATGGGAAGGGTGTTCCAGGTCTTGGCGGCGATGTTGGAGAAGTTTCTTTCTCCATCTGTGGTTTTCTGGATGCGGGGGACCTTGGCGAGGGCCTGGTCAGCTAAGCAGAGTTGTCTGGCGGGAGTGCAGAAGGAGAGTCTGTGGTTGAGGTAGGCTGGTCTAGCATCGTGTAGGGCCTTGTAGGTGTGGGTCAGGAGCTTGAAGGTGATTCTCTTATCGATAGGCAGCCAGTGTAGGTCTCTTAGGAGGACAGAGGTTTGACTGTGTCGTGTGGCGTTCTTGATAGGACGAGTGGAGGCGTTTTGGATACTTTGTAGTCTTTTCTCGGTCTTGGCGGTGGTTCCAGCATAGGGAGAATTGCTGTAGTCGAGGCGGCTGCTGACAAAGGCCTGGGTGACTGGTGGGGATCCACTTATAGATCTTTTGAAGCATGCGCACGGCATGGAAGCAACCCGAAGAGACCGAGCTCACATGTCAGTCCATTGGGAGCGATGAATCTAAGATGACGCCTAGGTTGTAAGTTTGGTCGGTGGGGGTGGAGGCGTTTCCGAGGGAGGAGGGCCACCAGGAGCCGTTCCATGCAGACAACGTTGAGCCAAGGGTGAGGACTTCTGTTTTATCCAAGTTCAGTTTGAGGTAACTACCTTGCATCCAGACTGTGACTGCTTTCATTCCTTCGTGGAAATTGTTTTTGGCGGTGGTCGGGTTGTTGGTGAGGGAGACTATCAGTTGGGAGTCGTTGGCGTAGGAGAGGATGTTCAGTGCGTGGCTTCTGAAGTTGGTGGCTAGTGGGGTCATGCAGAGGTTGAAGAGGGTGGGACTCAGCGAGGATCCTTGGGCTACGCTGCTGCTGATCTTGGTGGCTTCAGAGAGAAAGTGGGGAGTCGAACCCTCTGTGTTCTGCCGGTGAGAAACGATGAGAGCCATTGCAGTGCTGAGTCTCGATGCCGGCATCATGAATCAGGATGCATAGTTTGTTGTGTAAGACTGTGTCAAAGGTGTCAGAAAGGTCCAGGAGGATGAGGGCGACGGTCTCTCCTAGGTCGAGGATGGTGCGGATGTTGCGTGTGGCAGCGAGGAGGGCGGTCTCAGTGCTATGATTGTTTCTGAATCCTGACTTAGAGGGGTCCATGATGTTGTTGGTTTCCAGGAAGGCGGTGAGTTGTTTGTTGACTGCCTTCTCAATGACGTTGGCCGGAAAGGGGAGCTTGGAGATAGGCCAGTAACTCTTGAGGTCTGTCGGGTCGTCAGTGGGTTTCTTCAGTAGAGGTTTGATCTCAGCGTGTTTCCAACTCTCTGGGAAGGTGGCAGTCTTGAAGGAGCGGTTGATGGTATGCCGGAGTTTGGGTGCGATGATGTTGCTGGGTTGTTGAAGATGTGGTGAGGGCAGGGGTCAGTGGGAGATCCTGACTGGATGGTTGCCATGATGTCGTGGGTCTCTGTGTCAGTGATGTTGTTCCAGTGGAGGAGGGTGTGGTGATGCTTTGGTCGACGGGCTGGTGGCGAGAGTCGTGGGGGTGCCCTCTGTGGTGAATGTCATAGATGACTGCGATCTCTCAATGGAAGTAGTTGGTGAGTTTTTCACAGAGTTCTTGTGACGGGGATGTCGGTGGAGTTGGTGAACTCTTTGATGATGGTGTAAAGTTGCTTGCTGTCGTGGGTGTTTTTATTGATGCGTTGTTACAGGGTGAGTCTTTTGGTGGTCCTAATGAGCTGGTGGTGATGTTTGACAGTGTTTTTGAAGGTTTTGTGTGTTGTGTTGTTGGTGCACCACTTCCTCTCTAGACGTCTGTAGACCTGTTTTAATTCTTTGAGTGTTGGGGTGAACCAGTTTGCTTTCTTGGCTATGCTTCTGTAGTGGGGTTTCTTGAGGGGGGCAAGGGTATTGGCACAATCGCTGATCCATTCATGGAGGTTGTGTGCGGTTGTGTTGGCATAGTCGTCTGCTTGGGATGGTGTTGCATTGAGGCTGTCGGTGAGCTGGGCTTCAGTGACCTTGTTCCAATTCCTTCGGGGAAGTTGGACAGTGTGGAGTCGACCGATGGGTTTGTTGAAGGTGAAATTAATGCAGTGGTGGTCACTCCATTGGAGTTCGGTGACATGGCTGATGGACACAAGTTTGCTAGCGGAGAAAACTGGGTCCAGAGTGTGACCAGCCGAGTGAGTGGGTATGGTGATGAGTTGCTTGAGTCCGAGGTTGGTGAGGGTTTCCAGGGTGGTGCAGTAGTTGTCATTTGGGTTTTCCAGGTAGAAGTTGAGGTCCTCCAGAAGGATGTGGTCGTTGGACGTAAGAGCATGGGTGGAGGTTAGGTCAGTGATGGTATTGCAGAAAGGGATGTGGGGGCCTGGCGGCTTGTAGTGAGGGTGCCCCGCAGAGTGGTGTTAGGTTTGGTTCCAGTCTGAAAGTGGAGGAGTTCCATTTTGTTGAGGAAAGGAGCACAGAAAGAGAAAAAGGCACAGAACAGCACACCAAAGAAAAAAGGGAAAGAGGCAGAGAAGGAGCAAAGCGCCGAAGCAGAAGGCACCAAAAACAGTGCACAAAAAGAAAAGGAGGAGAAAAAAGAAAGAGGCAGAGGGCAGCCCAGCAGAAAAGCAGAGCTCTCCCACTAGGTACCAGGGATGAGGTGCAGGCAGAAGCCTGTGGGTGGAGGAGGGCCTCGAACTTCTGAAAGAGGTCAGAGTTCGAGTCAGAAAGGGCTTTCACTTGCGGGGGAGCTATGCGGAGGCAAAGCAGTTCACTGACCAGGTCAGTGCGGTTGCTTTTTCTACTGCGCAGCGGGTGCCATTAAGTAAAGAGGTGGGGTAGAGAGGACAGCTGGGAGACAGGAGCGGGAGTGGGAATGGCACGAAAGAGGAGGGTGGGGCAGCAGGGGCAGCAGCGGCAGGGATAACGTGAGAGAGGATGGGGCGGGCCGAAGAGGCAGCAGCGGCGGTGAGTATGCGAGAAAGGAGAGAAAGAGAGAGAGAATAAGAGGAGTGAGGGGAAAAGTGAGGAAAAGGGCACAGAAAGAGAAAAAAGCACAGGACAGTGCACTAAAGCAATAAAGAGAAAGAGGCAGAGAAGGAGGAAAGCATCAAAGCAGAAGGCATCAAAAAACTGCACACAAAAAGAAAAGGAGGTGAAAAAAGAAAGAGGCCGAGGGCAGCCCTGCAGAAGAGAACAGCTCTCCCACTAAGCACCAGGAATGAGGCGCAGGAAGAAGCCTGCGGGTGGAGGAGGGCCTAAAACGTCTGACAGGGGTCAGAGTTTGAGTTAGGAAGGGCTTCCACTTACAGGTGGAGCTATGCAGGAGCAGGACAGTTCACTGACCAAGTTTCACTATTTGCAAACAGTGTGACATAGACCGATCTCTGTCCATGGAGTAAATCCAGTTTACAGAACTTAGGGCCAGATGAGCAAGGTCAGAATTTGCGGTTCTGAAATTGCGAGTCGGTGCGACTCGCAATTTCAGAATCGCAAATCCTAATGCAGAATGGTGTCTCAGACACCGTCTGCGACTCGCTTTCCCCTTAAAGGAAAACGAGTTGCAAAATTAAAAAAATAACAAAACCATTTGGTTTCGCTTTTTCAGTGTAGGCAGTGGTCCATTGGACCACTGCCTGCTTGAAAAAACCTTTTGGGCAACATTCACAAAGGGGAAGGGGTCCCATAGGGACACCTTCCCTTTTGCGAATGAGTTACCACCAGTGTGACACTGGTGGTAACTGCAAATTGCTTTGCGACTGCTTTCGCGGTCACAAAGCAATTCTGCATTTCGATGCGAGTCGCAAATAGGAAGGGAACACACCCTCCTATTTGCAAGTCTCATTCACAATTTGCGAGTCGGTACCGACTCGCAAATTGTGAATGTGCATCGCAGACGGCTGTTTGCATGGCGCAAACTGTGATTTTCACAGTTTGCACCATGCAAACAGCTTACTACATCTGGCCCTTTGTTCTCTACTTTACTGATATCAACTTAATTTCTTAATGTAGGTTCGTGCGCGTCAGGATTTTGATTTAGATAGAAGCTACGTGTAGTAGGGAATTTGTTTTGGAATTGGTATTTGTTAGAAATGGTGTCTTTGGTTGGCAGTCAGATTAACCCCTGTCCAAGCAAGGACCCTCACTCTAGTCAGGGTAAAAGAGAATCACCCTCAGCTAATCCCCACTCATCTCCTTGGTAGTTTGGCACAAGCAATAGGCTTAACTTCAGAGTGCTAGGTGTAATGTATTTGTACCAACACACACAGTAACATAATGAAAACAGTACAAAATGACACAACACCGGTTAAGAAAAATAGAAAATATTTATCTAAACAAAACAAGACCAAAAGGAAAAAAATCCACAATACACAAGTCAAGATATCAATTAAAAACCAAAAAGAGTCTTCATGTAATTTTAAACACAACGCTAACGCTGTTAGTGTGGAAATGTACCTTGGTGCATCAAAAATAACCCCACACGGATTAGTGGGTGTCAAAAGGGGCTAGTGATGCGTCAATATCACTCACAAGAAAACCGTGTTTCGTTTCTCCTTCAGTTGAGTCGGCTTGCATCGTTTCTTCTCTCCAAATCAATTTGAACCACACTCTTGGGTCTGGGCAGGCCTTGCATCGTTTTTACACACCCAGCCAAGTTTGCGTCAGAAATCCTGCCGCATGATGATCCAAAAACTACCCAGCAGGGTTGCGATCTCACCAGTCTCCATCAGCGATGCTGCGCATCGTTTCTCCAGCTGCGTGCGTTGAACTTCCAGCTGCGTTACAGCTGAGCATCGATTTTCAGCCGCGAAGCCGGCGGCACGTTGATTTTTCAGCCGCGGATCGGAGTTGCGTCGATCTTTTACCCACAGTGGGGTTGGTGCGTGGATTTCTCACTCTTGGGCTGCCAGTTAATCCTTTCAGGGTCCCAGGAACTGGATGGGCACCACTTGGCAGAGTAGGAGTCTCAGCAGAGGTTCCAGGTGCTGGCAGAAAGAAGTCTTTGCTGTTTCAGAGACTTCAAACAACAGGAGGCAAGCTCTAAATCAAGCCCTTGGAGAGTTATTCACAAGAAGGAAGGCAAACAAAGTCCAGTCTTTGTCCTCTCGCACAGGCAGAAACAGCAACTGCACAATAGCTCCACAAAGTACAATCACAGGCAGGACAGCTCTTCTTCCTCCACTCTTCAGCTTTTCTCCAGGCAGAGGTTCCTCTTGGTTTCCAGAAGTGTTCTAAAGTATGTGGTTTTGGGAGCCCTTCTCATACACATTTTGCCCTTTGAAGTAGTCATACTTCAAAGAAAAGTCTCTCTTGTTTGTGAAATCCTGCCTTGCCCAAGCCAGGCCCGAGTCACACACCAGGGGGTTGGAGACTGCATGGTCTGAGGACAGGCATAGCCCTTTCAGGTGTGAGTGACCACTCCTCCCCTTCCTCCTAGCACAGATGGCTCATCAGGATATGCAGGCTACACCAAACTGACCCAGACAGGGAATCCACAAACAGGCAGAGTCACAGAAAAGGTTTAAGCAAGAAAGTGCTCACTTTCTAAAAGTGGCATTTTCAAAGACACAATCTTAAAATCAACTTTACTAAAAGATGTATTTTTTAATTGTGAGCTCAGAGACTCCAAACTGCACATGTCTATCCACTCCCAAATGGAATCTACACTTTTAATCATATTTAAAGGTAGCCCCCTGGTTAACCTATGAGAGGGACCAGCCTTGCAACAGTGAAAAATGAATTTAGCATAATTTCACCGTATGTACATATAAAACACATTCCTCTATGTCCTACCTTAACCATACACTACACCCTGCCCTTAGGGCTACCTAGGGCCTACCCTAGGTATGCCTTGTAAGAAAAGGAAAGGTTTAGGCTTGGCAAGTGGGTACACTTACCCAGTCAAATTTACAGTTTAAAACTGCACACACAGACACTGCATTGGCAGGTCTGAGCCATGTTTACAGAGCTGATAATGTGGGTGGCACAACCAGTGATGCAGGCCCAGTAGTAGCATTTGATTTGCTGGCCCTGGGCACCTCTAGTGCACTGTACTAGGGACTTACTAGTAAATCAAATATGGCAATTATGGATGAACTAATTACATATACATGTTGTATAAGAGCACTTGCACTTTAGCACTGGTTAGCAGTGGTAAAGTGCCCAGAGTAACCAAAAATAACAAAAACAGAGTCCAAAAAAACATCAACAACCTGGGAAACAGAGGCAAAAAGTTGGGAGACCATGCCAAGGATGAAAAGTCTAACAGTATTCAACATTTTGGCTTTCTCTGAACAGTAGTTTGCAGGTTGAATACCGCACTCAATGAGGGTTTCCCATATATCTGTGGTTGATTGTAAATATGACCTATGCTACTTGTAAAGAATGTGGTTTAGCTGCAATGTTGCACATAATGCATATTTTCAACACCTAATGGATTGTTTTCAGTGTTGGTAGTAATGGTGCCTGATTTATTCCTGAGCTATTTCGTACTTATTGTCAGGCCGCTAATTCCATAGTAATTTATACAGCAATATGCTGGAAAACTAAGCTTGGAAGATGTTTTCAGTGATGTCATCAATTTTATCATTTGAGATGTCATCAGTGAGCAATAAATGATGTAATGGAACATGTCATTAGAGATGTCAAAAGCAATGCATGGCAAGGGAGCAAGTAACTGATGAATTTCTGTGTTTTTTAGTTCAAAGCATTAATGTTGTCACTGATAAATTCACTTACATTAACCATTGTTTTTTCAGTGAATTTCTATTTTTTTCTTAAAGCAAAGTAATTCTTAATTACCATATGTAAATGCAACCCCCTGTAATGCCCCATACAGCCAACGATGCGCAGTGGGGGTTTGGCCATAGGGCCTGGCCATGGAGACCCCATTCCCCAAGGCCATTTCTCTTTACTTAAAGGGCAGGGGACCTCTACCTGCCACAGGGACCCCATCTACTAGGAGGAAGCAGCCCCCCTCCACAGGCAGATTCTGACCCAAGCAACCCCATCCCCTGAGGCCCAGAGCATTTTACAGAGGGTGGGGCATGTGGTCCCCCCTCCCCAGGACTATTTCAGCCCCGGGCCCAGCTTTATTGTCAGGTGGAGGGGGAACCTTTAAAGCCCTGCTTGTCTCTTTTATGGGAGGGAGAATGGAACCCCACTTCCTGGGTAGATTTTGGCCCTGGGAACTCTGTCACCCAAGACCCATCATGCTTGTCTCTGGAGTGGGGCATGAGGCCCCCAGTCTAATGTTGGCGCTGGGGACACCAGCTTCTGGATTACAGTGCAGTTTTTATGAGAAGCGTGACACAGCCCTCCTCCTCAGGCTGATTTCGGCACTGGGAACCCCGATCCACTGGGCCTGCTGCAATTTATTATGAGAGGGGGGCACATAGCCCCCCTCTCCTTGTGCCAACTCCATCCCCAGGAACGCCATTCCCCTCGGCCTGGTAATATTTGCAGGTGGAGGGAGCACCCTACCCCCTCTCCCATTCCGACTTAAGTGCCCAAGGCCATATCTCTCGGAGCCCAACACAATTTTCAAGGAGGGGGACATGCAGCTCCCCTCCTTGCGGCAATTTTGGCCTCATGGACCACATCCCCCAGGGCCTGGCACCATTTTGAAGGCCTGCACCATTTTGAAGGGAGAGGTGTGCATGCTCCCTGCCTTTCCAGCCTGATTTTGGCCATGGGAACCCCATCCCCAATGCCCAGCACCATTATTTCAGAGATTGCCATCCCTATTGTGGAAATCTCCATACCCTTACATCCCACTCAAGTTGTGACTCTGAAACTGTTCCAAGGTGTGGTTAGCACTGGAACTTTGTGAACGTCCATAAACCAGTATGTTTGTGGGAATTCACAAATTTTCCATATTACCCTTTGATGCCTGGAAAGCGTCAAAGATGTGTAAACTCCTTTCTGGGTTTGAAAATAATTAGAAATAGGGTTTCTGGTTGGCTAGAGTATGCACCCAAGCCAGGAAGAACCCACCCACTCTAGTCAGGGCAAGGGAGTTACACGTCCAAGATAACACCAGGTCACCCCCTTGGTAGCTTGGTACGAGCAGTCAGGCCTAACCCGGAGGCATTGTGTAAAGTGTTTGCACAACACACGTGACACAATATGTACACCATAAAGTAAACACAACACTGAGCTATGTCAAAATAAACTGTATTGCACAAAACATGATTAGACCAAAGATTACATGTCAGTAATGCCCTGCTACCCTAGCAGTTGTCAGAACATTACACAAGTTACTAATACTCTGCAAGAATAAGCAGTTGTCACATTAGAACACATCTAAGTACTCAGGATTCTGCAACATAAGCTGTAGTCATGAATCACAGTAAAGAAATAAATGCCCTTGTCATAAACATATCCTAAATGCCCATATCAGAAACATCAGAAACATATAGCAAGTCATAAAAATCACATATTAGCAGATTGTGCTGGTAAAAGGAACATTAGCAACCATAGATGAAAACATCATAAACATAGGCAGTTAGATATAAACCAATAAGGTCCATCTCAGGACCATCAGACATATATATGTCCCTCATAGAGTACCTGGTTTATGATGAGAGGCACCTCAGTTCCCTGAGTATCAGCGGGGGACCCCCAGTGCTCCTGTGTGCAGGAATGGGGGAATTGATCCTGAAGGGGAGGGGGCAGTACTCACCCCCTCTGCTATCAGATGTCAGGGCCCCACCTGGGGCCTGCACCTGAACCGTGTGGCGACACTTTCTGTGGGCTCCCCACGGGCCGCAGCTGACCCTCTTGCTAGGGGGGCACTAAACAAAAGGATGCCCAAAGTTCACTGGGGCGTCCGCGCCCCTAAGGCAGTGGCCGGGGGAAAGGAACTCCCTTCCCCCCGTGCCCTGCAATGTTGGAGGCAGCCACCCTGGCCCTCGGTGTGGCTGCCTGGGAAAAGAGGGGAGTAGGGGCCTCCAATGGCTTTCCTCCTGCTCGGAGGCGGCCGCACCGGACACAGTGCGCGACCCGCTCTCCTGCCCTTCCCGGGCCACTGAAGTGTGCAGGCACCAAGGCAGGAGCCTTATTAGAGCGCACTTCGCCCCGGGGGCACGGCTGGAGCACGCTTGCTCCTTTTTTACTCTGTTGGTGCCCTGGGGGCACTTGTTGGAGCACAGGGGCGACGTGCTCGTAACCTAGGAACACCAGGGCTGCAGAGGTGATCTACGAGCCCAATGATTGCTTCTCAGAAGGGGGAAATCTTTTTTAGAGCCCGGGCCGCTGCGGTGAATGCGGCAGCAAGGGAGCACTTTTCAAAGCGCTAGGGCACTTTTATTAGCCTGAGTCGCAGCGGTGAAATAGCCTGCATAGCAATGCACCCTGGAAGCACCAAGCACTATAGGGAGGGACAGGCAAGCGCCTGGAGGGCGCTATATAAAAAGATGAAGCACTCCTCATGCTGGAAAGTTTACAGGGGTCAGGGGCCACTGCACCCTGCTCCTGGAGACAAAAAAGGGGGGGAAGCACAGGGTTAGCAGGCCCAACAACAGGTCAGCAAAAGGGGTGCAGGTGATGCCAATTCCTCCTAGTGACCAGGCAGGTCAGAGGTCAGCACAGCTGCAGCAGTCCAAGGTGGTCCCGGTGAGTCCATTCAGCAGCATCCTGTGTCCAGTTTCAAGTACGTCTCTAGAGTCCCAAGAATATCTACATTGTGGGGAAAATTCCCCAGTACTTATACTCAGTTTACAGTGTGTTTTACAAAAGGGGAGAGGAGGTTCCAACCAGTTACAACTGGTCCTGGGAGTGCCCCCTCTCTCCTGCAGTACAGGCTCCAAACATCAGTGGGGGTTAAATGACCCTATTGTGTAAGGCCAGGGCACAGCCTTTACAAATGAAGGCATGCCCCGCCTCTCCCTTCTCTCAGCCCAGGAAGGCTATTCAGTATGTAGATGCACTTCTGTGACACCTCCACCCTCCCTGTGTACAGGCTGTCTGAAAAGTATGCACAAAGCCCAACTGTCACTCTGCCCAGACGTGGACTGGAATCAAGCTGCAAAACACCAGAGTCAGAAGCACATAGAAATGCTCACTTTCTAGAAGTGACATTTCTGTAATAGTAATAAAAAATACACCTACACCAGTAAGCAACATTTCTCACCACCTTAACAACCATACCAAACATGCCTACGCTACCCCTCTTAAAATCAGACAATAACTCTTACACAGGCAGGGCATTTCTAATGCAATCCTATGAGAAGGCAGCACTCTCAGCAGTGGGCAACCAAATAGGCTGTTACCAGGACAGGCCACATTACTAGGCACATGTCCTGCCTTCCACATACATGGCACCCTGCCCATAGGGCTAGCTAGGGCATAACTTAGGGGTGACTTACATGTAGTAAAAGGGGAATTCTGGGCCTAGCAAATACATTTAGATTCCAGGTCCCTGTGGCAGAAAACTGTGCACACAGGCCCTGCGTTAGCAGGCCTGAGATAGGTTTGAAAGGCTACTTCAGTGGGTGGCACAAGCAGCTCTGCAGGCCCAGTAGTCACATTTAATTTACAGGCCCTGGGTATAGGGATGCCCTTTTAAAATCACTTGGTAAATTAAATATGCCAATTAGGTATAAGCCAATCATATCAAGTTTACAATGGAGAGAACATGCACTTTAGCACTGATTAGCAGTGAAAAAGTGCTCAGAGTCATATTGTCAGCCAACAAGGGTCAGAAAAGTAAGGAGGAAAAAGGCAAAAAGTCTGTGGAGCGACCCTGTAAAAGGGGCAGGTCCAACAAAAAGGAAATGGATAACTCAACTTTTTTTGGGTGTGGATGGCATAGAGTTTCTCGGGGTGAAACTACTCTTCATTGCAGTCATTTCTTAAGGCGTTTGTGTGCTCTTGTCTGGCATTTTCTGCCACAGAGAATACTACAGAAAGGAACATAAATCCCAAATGAAAATCACGTTTCTCATGGAATCCACAATGAGCCCTTCACCTGGCATGGCTGTTTGTGGATTAATAAAACTAAACATGGAGTTAGATTTACAAAGTTTTACTAGTTTGTTTGTGAAAAAGTCCTCCTGTCTTTCTGTAAAGCCATTTCCACCTGTGCTGAAGTAGAGCATTCACATTATAGGAGCATAGCTAGGCCAGAGTTAGCTCTCAAACAAAAATGGGTTAAATGAGCTTAATCTAGTCCCCTGCATCTTTAGTCTTTTTTAAACATTAATACATTGATAATCTCTTCCGAGCCGCTGTCACAGCTGACCAGTGGTGCAGGAGAATTATGTACTGTGAGAAAACAGGGCTGATTGCAGAGGCCCCCTAACTTTTTGCCCCCATTTTCCACTTTATGCTGGTGTTTTCCTGACTCTGATGGTGCCCTGGGTACTGCTAACCAGTCCCAGGGCCTGTGCTCTGTGTAAAATCAATATGCAAATTAGGCTAATTATAATTGGCTAAGTTAACCTACCTATAAGTCCCTAGTATATGGTAGGGCATGTAGGTTTAGGGACCACAGCAGAGGTAGTGCACCCATAGGTGCACTGCTGAGGTGCCCAGTGTCATTTTAAAGGCAGGCCTGCCTTGCTGGCTGCTTTTAAATTAAAGTTATATGCAAATTCGACTTTGGAATTAAAAGTAGTTCCAAAGTCTTAAACTACCTTATTTTTACATATAAGTCACCCCTAAGGTGTGCCCTATGTGCCCCTAGGGCTGGGTGCCATGTAACTATAAGCAGGGACTTTATAAAAATAGTTTTATAAACCCTAGTGAGGTAAAAACAGCCAAATTCGTTTTAAATTTTAAAGTATCCTTAAAAGATGCATACCAAGAATTTGGTATCAAATTAATTGTTGTAATAAATCCCACAACTTCCAGTTGTGGGATTTAATATAACTTGTTCAGGTAAAAAGTTTTAGACTTTACCTAAAAAGTTGCCAATTTCAGGCCTGCATTGTTTTTGCTGCTGTGCTCTGATTGGCCAGCCTGCAGCAGCTTAGCCAAGCTGCCTTGATGAGGTGTGAAGTGGCCTGGCTTCACACAAAGGAATGTGCTTGTGGGAGAGAATCTCCCCTCAGCAGATGGTGAGGCAGGAAGGGGAGGGCTGCCAAACTGGTCTTCAAAGGCAGAGAAGGACATTTGGAGCAACCAGCAACACCCGCACATCCTGCAACCCCAGACAACTAGGTGCCCCCTTGATTAGATTAGGAGAGGGCAGGAGAGGGGTGTGTTTATGATTTTTAGCCACACCAGTGGGTGGGCTCAGCCAGATGTAACCTCCAAAAATCAGATTCAGCCATGTTGGATTTTTAGAGAATGTTGCCTTCTGGGATGGATTTTTGCCACACTTCCCAGGAAGTGGTCATCACAGGGGGACGACCCTGTACCTGATTGGAGAACCAGGACCCCCCTGCTTTTCACCCAGGAGCAAGGATAAAACTGGCTGACCTGCACCCACACCTCAGATCCCCACCAGATTTCAACAAGAAAAGAACTAAAGGAGAAGAAGGACTGCCCTGCTGGACCCCTGGCCTGCACCTGGAACCTGCACTCAGAAGGACTGCACCAGCTGCACACTTGGGCTTCACCACAAGAAGGACTTTGCCTGGCTTCAACTGGTTCAAGGAGGGACTCCCTGTTTGCTACAGGTGAAAAATTGCTATCCAGAGTCCCCTGCACCAACTCCTGAAGAAAGTGACCAGCTGACCACTGTCCAGTGGCCAAAAAGGAGTTTGCGCCAGGTGCATTCTGGGAGTGGTAGTCCGCACCCCCCAAGGACCATCTCAGAACTTCTGGACCCTTGGGGTGAGCTGTGGACCCCAAAAGAACCTTAAAAGAACATCTGGGTGAAGCCCCAGAAGTTTGGAGAAGATTTGAGAATTTTTGTAAAAAAGCTCCATAGAGGGACCGACCCGCCGCGGAAATTCTAGCCAGCTGGCCTCAACCGCGACCCGGCCTGATTTGGTGGTTCGTCCCGGTAAAGAAAAATCTCAGAAAAAGAGACTAAGTCCGAAGGTAAAAAGTTGACCGGGACCTCCCAGCCATCGTATCCGATTTTGGCTGTTTATCTATGACGATTATCATGATCTACAACACCTACGAATAAAGGCACTTTCTACTAACAAGACTCTGGACGTTTTCTTCAACCTCGAACTTTCGCTCACCTTCAACACACCATCAGGGTTTCTCATCCCTGCAACAATATTGGACACTACATTCTGTGTGCTCTGGCCAAATTTTATTTTCCCTTTATCCGAGAAGGGCTCCATGGACGTCGGATCAAGATCCAGGTTTACCCC
This sequence comes from Pleurodeles waltl, assembly GCF_031143425.1. Lineage (NCBI taxonomy): Eukaryota > Metazoa > Chordata > Amphibia > Caudata > Salamandridae > Pleurodeles > Pleurodeles waltl. The sequence continues at coordinate 235,296,111 of NC_090438.1, read as the reverse complement.
GGTCGAAGGATTTTCACCTCAAAAAAACGACTAAGTCCGAAGAGAAAAATCTCCACCGAGGAATCCAGCATCGCGTATCCGGAGGAGGGCTCCAGGAGGTCGGATAGGACTGGCAGGTTCGTCCCGCTGAAGAAAATCTTCAAAATAAAGACTAAGTCAGAAGGTAACTTTTTAACCGAGGCCTCCCGCGACCTGTAGCCGAGCAGGGCTCCATCGCGGTTGGCCTGAAAGTTTGACTTTGCCCCGGTCGAGGTGCAACCAGATGACCCGATTGGCGCTTTTTGTTTCTAAGCGCTAGAAAAATAATAATTCTTTAAAAATTCATATCTCCGGTTCCCTTTATCCGATTTTATTCGTTTTTGTGTCATTTTAAAGATAAAAATATAAACTATTTTTATAAATTGGTTTTGGATTTTTAAACTGTTTCCTGTGTTTTATTTGATTACTGTTTTGTGATATTTGAATGCTTTACACACTGTCTCCTAAGTTAAGCCTTGACGCTCGTTGCCAAGCTACCAAGGGTTGAGGTGGGGTTAATTTACTGAGACCTAACTGGACCTAAGTGGAGGTTAGTGGCTTGTTGCTAGGTGTAGGTACCTACCTGCCCTTACCAATAACCCATTTTCCAACATGTACTAAATACAGAAATATCAACAATTTGTGAAGCAGCATGGTGCATTTCTCAGCTGAAATGTATTGTGGGATATGACCAATTTTAGCTGCTCAATATGCCATGTTTCACACAGCATTCTTAATGCCATGTTTCATAATCTGTCATGCATGTGCAGGTTTGACAAACTAAGGGACATACAGCATTCAGGAGGAATTCACACATATTTACCACAAATATTTGTGAATTAAGCCCTTATCAACAAAAAACAATAGCCACTTAATAAGAATTCAAATAAAATAAATTAAAATGAATAGTGATGGTGTGTACATATTGAAGAACAGGAAGACATAATAGTATTTGTCTGCAAATACATCAAAACCTCCTGATTGAATCAGCTAAACACATTTTGGATAACAGAAAAGATGTCAAGCTCCTTTGCTAAATGTAGAAAGAGAAGGACATTGAGCTGTTTGGGCTCTGTCTTTCATAAGGGACCGTGTAAGTCAATTTTATGCCTGTTAGAGAGTGATGGGGGCACTTAAAAGTGAGTTCACTTTGGTCACATAATATTTTTCTAATTTCACTTCTGGTCTTTATAGCTATTATGAAAGAGTTTCTTGTGTTGGAGATGAGGAGGTGAAGCAAGCAAAGTTCGTCTAGCATTTGTCTAGATGAGACTAAAAATACCTTCAGGAGACGATGTGTTGATTTGATTTCCTTGTAGGCAGTGTTTCTGCCAGTCATTTTTGGGAGGTGCTTGGCTCCCTCACCTTGTCACTGATTCGAAGGCTCGGTTTCCTTCGTTTTAATAATTTTATGTGTTTGCCTTCACACACTTATTTTAACCCCATAGGTGCCCGATACGAGCTGGCCTCGTCCTCGGCTACGGTTCTCGTGTTCCAAGGACGAGACCAGCTTGTCCTGCACCCGGTGCACAGGGAGAGCACTAGTGCTCCCCCCGTGGGACTCCCACCCACACACTCCCATCAGGGATGGAAGGGGATTCACTTGCAAAGCAATTCTCTTCCAACCGGGAGGTGGGGGCAGGCAGAGGCATGAAAGGAAAGGAAAGGACTTTCCTTTCCTTTCAAGCCTCTGTAAGCATTTCTGCAGCCTGTGAAGTGTTCGGGCTGCGTAAATGCCCACTAGGCAACAGGGATTTTTTTTTTTATTATTGTTTATGTGTTTATACATAAAGGGAGCAGCCCCTTTGGCAACAGCCACTCCCTAGGTGAGCAATTATTTATTAGGCCTTTTCTGCCCCCACATATTTGCTAAAGGGGTGTGTCTATTTTAATTAGGCCAATCTGCCCCCGGAGCGGCAGAACACACTAGACAGCAGGGATTTAAATAAAATATATATATATATATATTTGGGGAACGACCCCTTAGACAAGGGTCGCTCCACTGAGGGCAAATTATTTTTTGCCCATTTCTGCCAGATCAAGATTTGCCTATTTTTCTTTTTAGGCCAATCTGCCTCCGGTGGGGAGGGGATTGAAACCTCTAGACACCAGGGATTTCTCTTTAGTCAGTTTCACGCAAGGGGAGCGACCCCTTAAGCAAGGGTCTCTCCACGAAGGAGAAAATTAATTTTAGGCCATTTCTCCCTGTCTTGAAGGCAGATGGCCTATTTTAATTAGTCCGATCTGCCCCCAAGAGGGGCAGAAACCACTAGGCACCAGGGACTTAAACATTTTCTTTTTATAGATGGGAAGTGGCCACTCAGGCAAGGGTCACTCCCATGGGGGGCAATTTTATTTTAGGCCATTTCTACCCACCTTGGGGGTAGATCAGATGATTTTTCGTAGGCCAATGTGCCCCCCTAGGGGTACAGAAACCACTAGACACCAGGGATATTTTTTTTACGTCAGTTTCACGCAAGGTGAGCGACCCCTCAGGCAAGGGTCGCTGCCCTGAAGGTCAAATTTCTTTTAGGCTATTTCTACCCCTCTTGGGGGCAGATTGGCCTATTTGAATTAGGAAGATCTGCCCCCAAAGGGGGCAGAAACCACTAGGCACCAAGGATTTTACCTTTTTTTTTGCAGATGGGAGTGACCCTATAGGCAAGGGTCACTCCCCTAGGGGTGCAATTTTTTTAGCCCATTTCTGCCCCCTTTGCAGGCAGGTCAGCCTATTTCTATCGGCCACCTGTCCTCAAGGGGGGCAGAAACCACTTAGGAATCAAGGATTGGTGTGTATGTGTGTTTTGTTTGAGGGGGCAGCCGGTTGGGCAAGGGTCACTCCTAATGGGGGCACAATACTGTTGGCCATTGGCCTATTTTTGAAAGGCCCATTTGCACCCAATGGGGGCAGAAAGCCCACCAGAGACCAGGGAAGATTTTTTTCTGTAAAAGAGGGTGGGGGTATGGCCATACCCCCACCCCAAACAAATGGGACAAAGTTGTTCTGCCCACCAGTAGGTAAATGGGGCAATTACCCCGATCCACTCCCCGGGGAGGAGGGGCCAGAAAACCTAATAGATGCCAGGGAATTAAAAAAATTAAATAAATAATAATGGGGTGGTGGCTACCAAACAGTATGGGCATCTTTATGTCCCCACCCCAAATGAAGGGGGTAACAGTCATTCAGCTCTCCCTCTGCACACTAAAACATCTTATCCCAAAGCCAGTAAGAGGCCATTTGATTATTTTGGGTTTTGGTTTTACATTTGGGCCAAGAGAGCTTGTCTAACTCTCAGAATCGTCCCACTTGGAATGGTGAAGGCTGCACTTTTTGGAATTTGGGAGGCTTCCATGTAGAAAAATCTACAAGACCTTCACACACATGAAAACTAAACATCTGGGTGAGTCAAGGGTGGTGTGCTTCACATGGACCTTGCACCATTGTCTTACCCACAATGCTCTGCAAACCTTCAACTTTGCACATATTTTTCCCAAGTTTTTGGATGGAACTTTCCGGAATCTGCAGGAATCCACAACATTCGGAACACTTAGCACTGTCACCACTATACCGATAAAACTTCTGCCCCAATTTTCAACCTAAAAACGTGTTTTTTCAAACTGCCCTATTGGACCCGCTTTGGTTTCCCCTCATTTTTGACATGTTTTTGGCTATTCCCTGTCACAGGCACTTGACCCACCTACACGAGTGATGTATAATTTTTACCGGGAGACTGAGAGGAACATAGGGTGGTAGGAAATTTGTGCCGGTGAAGTGATCCCACACAGAAATGTTGGAAAAATTAGGTTTGCTGAGGATTCTGGGTAAGAAAACACAGTGGGACCCACGCAAGTCGCACCTCCCTGGACTCCCTTGGGTGTCTATTTTTCACAAATGTTTGGGTTTGGTAGGTTTCTCTAGATGGCTGCTGAGCCCAGCACCAAAAACTCAGATGCCCCCTGCAAAAAAAGGTAGTTTTGTATTAGAAAATGTAGATGTGTCCACATAGGGGGTCATTTTGACCTCGGCGGTCTTTTGTCAAGACCGCTGAGGGACCGCCAGTGGTGGCAGTTTTCCACTCGGCGTCTTATGACTGTTGGCAGCCCTCTGTCCTTTTTCAGACGGAGAGCCGCCAACAGCCATATTGGCGGTCAGCGGGGAAGTGGCCACCGCCACGTCAACAGAACACTGCCCACCGAATCACGTCCTGAGATTCGGCGTGGCGGTGTTCTGTTGACGGTGGGGTGTCGGCGGAGCAGCCCCCATGGATCCCGTCCCCTCCCAGAGGATCAACGGACCAGGTAAGTTGATCGTCCATTAGGAGATGGGGGTAGGGGAGTGTTGTGCGCATGCACGGGGGTGTGCGTTTGTGTATGTAGAGGGGGTGTGTGAGTGCGTGTATGCTTAAGGGGGTGTCGTGTGTTTGGGAATGAGTGCGTGTATGTCTGTAGGTATGTCTGTATGGATGTGTGCGTGTATGCTTGAATGTGGATGTGCGTGTCTGTGTGTGTGGCTGTTGGCATGTATGTCGGTGTGTGCGTGTATGTGTGTTGGTGGTGCCTGCGTGCGTGTCGGGTGTGTATGAGTGATGTGATGTTTGGGGCAGGGGTGGGGAGGGGGGTCCTGCCTCCTTTGGGGGGTGGCAGGGCTGGTGGGGGGTATAGGGGAGGGAGTCGGGGTGGGGGAGACCCCTATCAGTGCCAGGGAAGGAATTCCCTGGCATTGATAGTGCTTACCGCCATGGATTTCATGGCGGTTCCAAACCGCATGAAATCCATGGCGGTCAGCCAGGTCCAAATACCGCCGGCGGTATAGTGATGACCGCCAGGCTGGAGACCCTGGTCTCCAGCCCAGCGGTCGTCTCCGCCCTGGCGGGCGGAATTGAGAAGAGGCGGATGACCATGACGGTAACCGCCATGGTCATAATTGCACAAATTTGACCGCCAGCCTGTTGGAGGTCTTATTGCCTCTTCTCCACCGTCCGCCAGGGTCGTAATGACCCCCATAGTGTTTTGGGGCATTTCCTGTCGCGGGCACTAGGCCTAGCCACACAAGTGAGGTACCATTTTTATTGGGAGATCTGGGGGAATGCTGATAGACGGAAGTGTGTGGCTCCCATTCAGATTCCAGAACTTTGCAGCACTGAAATTTGAAGAAAGTGTTTTTTTTTTTTGCCAAATGTTGAGGTTTCCTAAGGATTCTGGGTAACAGAACCTGGTTAGAGCACCACAAGTTACCCAATCTTGGGTTACCCTAGGTGTCTAGGTTTCAGAAATGTCTATATTTGCTAAGTTTTCCTAGGTGCTGGCTGAGTTAGAGACCAAAATCCACAGCTAGGCACTTTGTAAAAAACTGGTCAGTTGTCTTGGGGAAAATGTGATATGTTCATGTTGTGTTTTGGGGTGTTTCCTGTCGCGGTCACTAGGCCTACCCACACAAGTGAGGTACAATTTTTATCTGGAGACTTGGGGGAATGCTGGTTAGAAGGAAAGTTGGGGATCCTCTCAGATTCCAGAAATTTCTGTCACCGAAATCTGAGGAAAAAGTGTATTTTTGCCTAATTTTGAGGTTTGCAAAAGAATTCTGGGTAACAGAACCTGGTGAGAGCCCCACCAGACACCCCATCTTGGATTACCCTAGGTGTTTAGTTTTCAAAAATGCACAGATTTGGAAGGTTTCCATAGGTTCCGGCTGAGCGAGAGGCCAAAATCCACAGATAGGCAATTTGCAAAAAACAGGTCTGTTTTCTTTGGGAAAATGTGATGTGTCCATGTTGTGTTTTGGGGCATTTTCGATTCTATTGGGAGACATGGGGGAATGCTGGGTGGAAGGAAATGTGTGGCGCCTCTTAGATTCCAGAGCTTTCTATCACCAAAATGTGAGGAAAAAAGTGTTTTTTTCCCAAAGTTTGAGGTTTGCAAAGGATTCTGGGTAACAGAACCTAGTGAGAGCCCCACAAATCACACCATCCTAGATTACCCTATGTGTCTAGTTTTCAGAAATGCACAGGTTTGGTAGGTTTCCCTAGGTGCTGGCTGGGCTAGAGTTTGAAATCCACTGCTAGGCACTTTGCAAAAAAACATGCCAGATATCAATGTAAAAATGTGATATGTCCATGTTGGATTTCCTGTTGTGGGTACTAGGCCTACCCACACAAGTGAGGTACCATTTTTATCAGGAGACTTAGGGAAACACAGAATAGCAAAAAAAGTGTTACTGTCCCTTGTCTTTCTCTACATGTTTTTCCTTCCAACTGTAAGACAGTGTATAAAAAAGACGTCTATGTGAGAAGTGCCCAGTAATTCACATGCTAGTGTGGGGACCCCGGAATTCAGAGATATGCAAATAACCACACCTTCCCAACACCTTTTCTTGTGCTCATTTTGGAAACACAAAGGTTTGCTTGATACCTATTTTTCACTCTTTATATTTCACCAAATCAATTGGTGTATACCCAGTATACAATGAAAACCCATTGCAAGGTGCAGCTTATTTATTGTCTCTGGGTACCTAGGGTTCTTGATGAACCTACAAGCCCTATATATTTGTGCAACCAGAAGAGTCCAGCAGACGTAACTGTATATTGCTTTTGAAAGTCTGACATCACAGGAATAAACAACAGAGTAAAACGTGTAGAAAAATAGCTGTTTTTCACCTAAATTTCAAGGTTTGTTTTCTCAGCTGTTATTTTCTGTAGGAAAACCTTGTAGTATGTACACAAATGACCCCTTGCTGAATTTAGAATTTTGTCTATTCATCAGAAATGTTTAGCTGTCCAGGATCCAGCATTGGTTTTAAACCCATTTCTGTCACTAACTGGAAGGAAGCTACGAGCACAAAAAATAGTAAAAATATAGTATGTCCCAGTAAAATGCCAAAATTGTGCTGAAAAATGTGGTTTTCTGATTCAGGTCTGCCTGTTCCTGAAAGCTGGGAGGATGGTGATTTTAGCATCGCAACTCCTTTGTTGATGCCATTTTTAGAGAAAAAAATCACAAGCCTTCGTTTGCAGCCCTTTTTTCCCATTTCTTTAAAAAACAACAAGATTTTCGCTGTATTTTGGCTAATTTCTTGGTCTCCTACAGAGGGATCCACAAACTCTGAGTACCTCTAGAATCCCTAGAATGTTGGAAAAAAGGACGCAAATTTGGGGTGGGTAGCTCATGTGGACAAAAAGTTATAAGGGGCCTACGTGCGAACTGCCCCAAATAGCCCAAAAAAGTCCTGGCACCTGAGGGGGAAAAGGCCTGGCAGCGAAGGGGTTAAGTTGGCATTTGTTTTTTCAGTAGCATTCCAGCACAGTGGAGCCTGCGGCTGGAGTACAGGGGCACTGGACCCCAGTTTGACTCTTTTAGTTTCCCACTCGTTCTTTTGGCATGCGCTACACAGCTTGCCAAACCACACTCCTGGTCACGCCCCTATCAGATGGTGAGCCTTTTAAGTCCTCCTAACGGGCATCTATGCAGATGATACTAATGATACCTTCGGGAGACGAGGTGTTGATTTGATTTCTTTGTAGGCAGTGCTTCTGCCAGTTCTTTTTGGGAAGTGCCTGGCTGTCTCAACTTGTCACCAATTCAAAGGCTCAGTTTCCCTCATTTTAATAATGTTATGTGGTTGCTCTCACATGCTCATTTTAACTTGGAACTAGTTTTTCCATTAACATTCCAGTGCAGGGGAGCCCGTTGCAGGAGTACAGGAGATACTGGACCCCAGTTTGACTCTTTTAGTTGCTTTCTCATTCTTTCAACACGTGCTACGCAGCGCACCAAACCACACCACTGGACAAGCCCCACTATCAGATTGTAGGCCATTTAAGTCTATCCGTTCCTAGACTGCATCCAGAGTCAGTCTCCTTGGTTGGCACAATGTGGATCTGACTCCACAATTTTCCCATCATGGACTACTCTCTTACAACAAAGGTAAGTCGCACTGGTGTTTCAGCCTAGATTTCACCCTTGGTCATACAGTGTTCAGATGCCCCAACCTGGGTTGTGGAGCCACCTTCAACTTGTTGCCCTCTAGGACCTCTATGTCCTGCCATCAGAATAATAAGCATAATAATTGTTGGACTTTTGCTTATGCAGGGTCATCCCCAGTCTTTTTCGCCTCCTGCCTCCTATTTTTTTCTGACATGTTGCTGTTGGCTTTTCAACTCTGAGCACTTTACCACTGCTAACCAGTGCTAAAGTGCATATGCTCTCCTGTTTAAATTGTATGTAAGTGGTTTATCCATGATTGGCATATTTGATTTACTAGTAAGTCCCTAGTAAGGTGCACTAGAGGTGCCAGGGCCTGTAAATCAAATGCTACTAGTGGGCCTGCAGCACTGGTTGTGCCACCCACATAAGTAGCTCTGTAATCATGTCTCAGACCTGCCACTGCAGTGTCTGTGTGTGTATTCTTACACTGTAAATTCGACTTGGCAAGTGTACCCACTTGCCAGGCCTAAACCTTCCCTTTTCTTACATGTAAGGCACCCCTAAGGTAGGCCCTAGGTAGCCCCAAGGGCAGGGTGCAGTGTATGGATAAGGTAGGACATATAGTAATGTGGTTTATATGTCCTGACAGTGAAATACTGCCAATTTCGTTTTCACTGTTGCAAGGTCTGTCTCTCTCTCATAGGATAATATGGGGGCTACCTTTAAATATGATTAAAGTGTAGATTCCCCTAGAGAGTAGATGGACATGTGGAGTTTGGGATCCCTGAACTCACAATTTAAAAATACATCTTTTAGTAAAGTTGATTTTAAGATTGTGCGTTTGGAAATGCCACTTTTAGAAAGTGAGCATTTTCTTGCTTAAACCATTCTGTGACTCTGCCTGGTTTGTGGATTCCCTGTCTGGGTCAGTTTGACAGTTGGGTTGTTTTTCACCTCACACCAGACAGTGACACAAAGGGAGCTGGGGTGTGATCTGCATTTCCTGATTAGCCATCTCTGCTAGGAGGGAGGGGTGGAGTGGTCACTCTCATCTGAAAGGACTGTGCCTGCCTCTGACAATGCTGTCTCCAGCCCCCTGGTGTGTGTCTGAGGCCTTGCCTGGGCAAGGCAGGATTTCACAAGAAGGTGTGAGTCCCCTTTGAAGAAAGGTGACTTCAAAGACTAAAATGGGTATAAGAAGGGCACCCAAACTTACAAACTTGAGAAACACTTCTGGAACCAAGAGGAACCTCTGCCTGGAGAAGAGCTGATAGCTGAGGAACAAGTGCTGCCCTGCCTGTGACTGTGCTTTGTGGAGCTTTCCTGCAGTGCTGCTTCTGCCAGAGTAAGAGGGCAAAGACTGGACTTTGTGTGCCTTCCATCTTGAAGAAGAAATCTCCAAGGGCTTGATGTAGAGCTTGCCTCCTGTTGTTGAAGTCTCAGGGATAGCAAAGACTTCTTCCTGCCAGCACCTGGAGTCTCTGGAGAGACCCCTACTCTGCTCTGTGGTGCCCTTCCAGTTCCTGGGACCCTGAAAGGAGAGGCTGGCAGCCTAAGGACAAAAATACACGCACCGAGCGCCGTGCGGAGAAAAGATCGACGCGAATCCGATCGCGGCTGAGAAAACGACGCGACGCCGGTTCCGCAGCTGAGAAACGACGCCGCAGGAAACGCGACCGAAAAACCGACGCCCGGAGCAGGAGAAACGACGCGCAGCATCGCTGACGGAGGCTGAGAGATCGCACCCTGCGCCGCGGGACTTTCGGATCGTCGTGTGGTTGGCTTTTTCAACACGCACCGCCGTGCCGAGTTGTTTTCGACGCACACAGCCGTGCAGGGTTACTTTCGACGCACACCGCCCGTGCGGGGTTATTTTTGACGCAAACCAGGTACATTTTCACGCTAGCAGCGCTAGTGTGGTGTTACAACTACCTAAAGACTCTTTTTATTTTAAACCTTTAAAAAAATCATAACTTGACTTGTGTATGTTGGATTTTTGTCGTTTTGGTCTTGTTTTGTCTAGATAAATATTTCCTATTTTTCTAAACTGGTGTTGTGTCATTTTGTAGTGTTTTCATTAAGTTACTGTGTGTTTTGGTACAAATACTTTACACCTAGCACTCTGAGGTTAAGCCTACTGCTCTGCCAAGCTACCAAGGGGGTAAGCAGGGGTTAGCTGAGGGTGATTCTCTTTTATCCTAACTAGAGTGAGGGTCCTTGCTTGAACAGGGGGTAACCGGACTGTCAACCAAAGACCCCATTTCTAACAATAATGATTACAAATCGCATATCTCCTGCACCCTAATCAATGCCAGCTCATTAGTCAAACATAATATGTAAGCTTCACTGTTTGTAGAAACCCATAAAGTCGACCTAGTGTTTATAACAGAGACTTGGGTGAAACCAGCAAACACACCTAAGCTGTCTCTTGCCATCCCAGGTGGTTACTCAATAGAGGGACATGATAGTGTAGGTAAGATTGGCAGGGCTATCACAAAGAAGCTAAATTCTTTCTCAGTACCTGCAATACATTCTGAAGGTCTTTCTTTCTCCTTCCAAATTACTAACACACAATCATTTAATGGAAAATTGATCTTCCACCCGCCCGCTCCCAGACTCCCTTTTATCAAGGAAATGAGTGAACTTGAATCCCAGATTTTCAGCTTTGAACACATGGTTTTGGGTGATTTTAATTTTCACCCCAAAGACACCACAGATTCTGCTACAATTTCACTACATCAGACTTTTAGGGGTTTAGCCTCCTCTAAAAGTTAGCACAGATCAAGCTGGACTTCTACTCAATGGCATTTTTTCCAACAACTCTCATTTAGATAACATCTCAGTTATACCGCTTCCTCGGTCCGATCACAATGTAGTTCAATTTACCATCTCCCTTAAGCTAGGCAGTAGCTGCTCTAGGGAAATCTCACCAACCACTGCTTCTCGCCCATAGAATAAGATTCAGATTGACCCTCCTGCTGCAGCTCTAAATCACTCCCAACCCTACTTAGGCACTACTCCTGAGCTTGCCACTGGGCAGTGTAAGACCTGGCTCTCAGAGGCCATAGATAGGTCAGTTCTCGAGGCATGCCCAGTGTCGAAGTAAGCCTCAGCAAGGCTTACTAGTGCAAGGGGTTCGCCCTTCTCTGCACAAAGTCCTCAGACCATAAAGGAAGAAGTTGGCACAGAAACTGAAATAAAAGACAAAGGGCCTGATTACAACTTTGGAGGAGGTGTTAATCCGTCCCAAAAGTGACGGTAAAGTGATGGATATACCACCAGCCGTATTACGAGTCCATTATAGCCTATGGAACTCGTAATACGGCTGGTGGTATATCCGTCACTTTTGGGACGGATTAACACCTCCTCCAAAGTTGTAATCAGGCCCAAAGTTTATTAAACCTCATGAGGTGGTACCACAGTTCAAACAGCACCCTTCGGTAATGTTTGAAGTAGCACACTGAACTAAGAGACCATGGTCCTTTTATACCCATGCAGGGGCTAAAAGAAGGTGGTACATTTATAGAAGCAAGACTTATATACATATAAGGTCATGTGGAAATGCACAGTGGACAGGTAGGAGGGGCTAATAGTTTTCAAGGACTAGTAGACACATTACTGTTGGTTACTAATTACTGCAGCTGCAGACTTTACTTGGCATGTGCAAAGTGGTAGATGCTAAATATAACTTGTTACTAGACAGATTTTCAAGACTAGTTAACGGGAAGGTAGGACAGAGCACATGGCGAGCACATGGCAGCATGTGGCAGGGATAATGGCTGCCATGAATACAAAATAAATTCAGTGACATGTTCACAATAGTTTCTAAATACAAGATGTCTTCTGCTAATGCTTAATCTAATCGCTACCAAATTACAACACCAGCTCAAACTAGGATCCACAAATCAGCCCCTTGGTTTCCTTCTGATCTCAGAACCTTGAAGCAACATTGCCGTAGACATGTTACCAGATGGAAGCATAAATTTGACCTTGAGGAGAAATCTAAATATAAATAATGTTTAGCCACATAAAAAGCACTTACTATCTCAGAAAAGACTGTTTACTTCCCAAAAAAAAACTCCACTAGAGAGTTGTTTCAAACAGTCACCACACTCTCTATGAACGCACCCCCTAAGTCAGGCCCCCAAACGTAATCTTTTTGCAATACACTGGAGGCTTTCTTCTTGAGAAAGGTCAAAAACATTCATAAAGGACTAGCGGGCACACCATTTTCTTCACTTGCTGCTGAACAATGTATCAGGATTTAGCCACAACCATCTTCTATCCTCTTTCAATTCCTTCCTCCCCCACCTGAGAATATTTTTAGGCTAATTAGCACTGACTCATCTGGCTGTCCTATGGACCCTTGCCTGCCTAAAATCCTAAAACTCATATCAGACATTATAGCTGGCCCCCTCTACTTCATTTTAGCTTGCATGTTCCAAAGTGGCTGCTTTCCCACAATCATGAAAAAAACCTCAGTGCTCCCATTATTAAAATTAAAAAAAGTTTACTATACCCAATTGTTTCAAATAATTACTGCCCCATTTCCTGCCTACCCTTATCAGCAAAGCTAGTGGAGAAAATAATGAACATTCAGCTCATGAGATTTGTGCATGAAAATTAGATTCTGGATCTTACTCAGTTTGAATTCTGCAGTAGTCACAGTACTTAAACTACACTTTTGAAAGCTACTGAGGACCTTCACGCCATATCAGATCAAGGAGAGAGCATGGTGATCCTCCTTTTGGATCTCTTGGTGGCTTTCGATTCCGTCTGTCATCATGAGCTATTGGATCGCTTGGCTAGTATCGGTATCAGTCACCTAGCGCTAAGACTGCTCAAATCCTCCCTGGAGCAGCAGGAGCAAACTGTCAGACTAGGCAATCTAAAGTCTCCTCCATTAACTTTACCGTGTGGCGTTCCACAAGGCTCTTTACTCAGCCCTACCTTATTTAATGTTTATGTTACCCCGTTGACCAGATTGTGGTCACTTTAGGAAAGAATGATGCTAGCCTTGGCTCTGGACTCTGTGAATGTATGAAAGTGGTCAATCATTGTATGGGAGTAATAGTTTGAATTTGAATTAGACAAAACTAAGGTCACTGTATTCTGCTCTGTTCTATCCATCTGGTCATGAGTATGTTTGCCCTCAAAAATGGGTCCCCTCCCCAGACCAGTGAAAAAAGCCCACAACTTGGGATTTATCATTGATGATAAACCCAGCTATCACAAACAAGCCAATGCCACCACTTCTTCGGTCTTTCTAATACTGAAATTGCTGAAGAAAATCTTCCCCTACGTTCCTTCCCACCTTCAACAAACATTTATTGTCACCTTAGTTCTGGCTACATTGGATTACGGTATTACCCTTTATCTTACTGCTTACCAAAGCACTCTCAAACTTCACTTGCTTCAGAGTGCAGCAGTCAGTGGCCAAGACTATCAAACATCTTCAATGGCTACCTATACATCAAAGAAGCATTTTTAATTCTCTATGTATTACTTACAAGGCCCTACACAGCTCGGGCCCTGAGTTCCAACAGAAAGGTCTGACACTGTATTCCCCTAGATGGCCAATCAGCTCTTATGAATTCCAAACTCATTGCAGTTCCTAAATTCAAACAAGCCACCTGATATGGTAGGAGCTTCTTTCTCTGTGATGCAAAATAATAAAATGCACTACCTTTGGACATTAAGAATGCTTCAAACCTCCTACAGTTGTGTAAGTCATTAAAGACCTGGCTTTTCAAATCCATATAATTACTTTTCTTGAATCTTCAATTCATCTACTCAGCACCAAGACGCCTCCGGGTTTTTGCTGCACTTAAGAAATTCTCCTATTATAACACAGAGTGGACTTGGTGGTGAAGGAAAAAGCAGATTAAAAAGCTCAGAAAACCCGTACCATAGGAGGTAGAGAATTAGGGAACAATCTCTATTAGTGAAATGGTTTACCTCCCACTGTGAAATGTTTGGTATGGGAGTACATCACTATTCTAGACACAAGGAGTATGACATCTACAGTAGAAAAGTAAATAGGGGAAGCCATTGCACTAGGAAACTGGATCCATCCAATTGCCATAGACAACCAGAATGGTGTTCATGACAATCAAGCACTACATCAACCCCCTGCCAGACTGCCCTAGTCCTCATTCCACAAAAAAGTCTAATGTTTTCAACCTGTTCTTCAGTGAAAAAATACAGAGTTTCCTAGGTTTACAATGTGAATGCACTTGAAAGGAAGGAAAATCAGACTCCAAAATAATTCTTTAGTATTCACTATCTGGTTGCTGGAAAAGCCTGCTTTGTGCTACCAGATGTCTTTCTCTGGAATTCCTGGGACAGTGGTTGTCCCAAATTGGATTTTATTGTTAAATATGGGAGAACTCTGGGATTGCAATGGTATACTCCCCACAAATCCCCAGCCTTCAGACCCACGTTTAGTGTGCCAAAAAACACTGTCATCTTTAAAATGCCCAAAGTCTTCAGGTTTGAAATATCACCTCATTGGTTAGAACATACCCAGAAGTCATTCACCTTCACTAGCTCATTCCAGATATAAATGTGGCATAGTCAGGCATCCACCTGAGAACACTGCTGGATTTGTGAAAGATCAGAAGAGGACTGAATCAGCTGTCTGATAAGAGCCCTAAAAAACTGGACCTACTCTTTCTCTTATACCCAGGACAAAGAAGTGGACTTGAAGAGGCAGACTAATCTTGTGTTAAAACTACAGGGACATAACATACTAAAAGAGGCATTTTCCTGCAACCAACCAGTTGACCAGTGGCAAGTAGATCTGGACTGGATCCTGCTGTTAGGCCTCTGACTGACATCCGCTAAGACTTTAAGGCCCATATTTATACTTTTTTAGCTCCACATTTGTGTCATTTTTTGATGCAAAAGCGGCACAAACCTTCAAAATACCATTGTATTTTGTAAGTTTGCACCACTTTTGCGTTAAAAAGCAGCGCAAAGGTGGTGCTAAAAAGTATAAATATGGGCCTAAGTGCCTTCATTGAGGTCCTGAAAATCATTGACACTTTATTCTTCTCTGCACTATTCCAACTTAAAAAGTAAAAGATTCATACCACTAGTTCTTGTCGCAAATCTCCTTTCCCTTACCTCCTCTGTTGGATGTAGGTGGATTACAGCTCTGGATCTTGTACACTCTGGTATGGCGAAGATAAGGACGACCCCTTCTGGTAGCCAAGGGGCTGCTGGCAAGATGAAAGTCCAAGCAGTCCGTGCCTTCCAGAAGAAGCTCCAGTGAAAAAACCATCAGGGATAAAACCTCCAGAAGGGAGCTCCAGAAAATCAGAAAAGGCATAGTAGGACTCAGGACTCCAAGAAATGGAACATCGGGAAGATGCAGGGAAAACCAAGCAGAAAGCAATACACAGCAGGAGAGACAGGAGCGAGGACCACCAAACCAGAGTGTTGCAACGCAAAGAAGAAATAAACTCAATCCCCTTATATACCAGTAAAACCAGAAGTGAGCAAACAGGAAAAGGAAAAATGCCATATTAAGTTGGGAAAGTATCAGTGGACAAAATAGGAGAAACACCATCTTGGAAAAGTAATAGTAAAAGGAAAGAGCAGTACATGCTGGAATAGACAAACATTCTAGGACCAAGGAAACATGGCCCCCATTACCAAAAGGGCAGACAACCAAAAGCCAAGAAAAAAGATATGTATTATATATGCGTTGCAGAGGTTACCCACAATGCAAAGGCAGAGCACCCTGCGACTGCGTGAAGATCTGTGTCCCGACTCCGGAGTTGGATAATGTGGGCATACAAACATCTGGCGGCATCCCTGACGTGCCGAAAAGCAGAGAATTCTCATTATCAGAGTTTTGCCATTATTGTATCATTTTGTTTAGTATATATTGCCATTCTTACTAAGTCAATGTGGATTTTTTATTGTTTTGCATTTTAACTTTAATACTGTTTTCATACTGCATAAATGTTTTAAACATTGTCCCAAGGTATGTCTGTCTGCATTGTTCCATAGCTGCCAGGATGTTAAGCTCAGTTTAATTTAGTGACTTTGAGTGTTTTTCCTGGCAAGGGTTGTGATTGTTTCTTAAGGGGAGTTCGATACCCATCACAAATAATAATCCATTTTATTTCATTCAGTCTTCAAAGCTCTATGGATCCCGGACGTGACGGACATACTCAAGTCACTTCTTATCAAGATGATGTCTTACTATTATCCTTCAACAACGTTTTTTCCGGGAATGATTTCTGACTCCTACTTACCATAGTTAATGCCTCACTCAAGGCATTTCCCCAAAAGCTGTCAAGACTAGCCAGATCCTTCTACTCCTAAAGAAACCTACTCTAGACCTCGATCACCTCACCAACTCCTGGCCCATCACTCGCATACCATTTATCACCAAGATAATTGAAAAAGAAGCCTATGTTCAACTCCAAAATTACATTAGTGCAAACCATCTCCTGCACGACTACCAGTCTGTCTTCAGATCACGCTGAAGCACAGAGAACGCTACCCTGCCCCTCACAGGCAATGAGCTTGTGACCACAGATGAAGATGATCCCTGCTTTCTTATATTGCTGGACCTCTCAGCCTCCTTCGAAACAGCTGACCATCCCACCCTCAAACTCATCAGAAAGTCATTAAGAAGATAAATCAGACTCTTCCCACTCTTCCAACTAACACCAGTTTGTTCACTTGGGCACCTCTAGGTCACAAAATATCCCTGTCAAATGTAAAATCAACCTTGGTTGTATAATGTCTTCTGTCATCTTTAACCTTTACATGGAGCTGCTTAGTGCTTTACTTACAGATAACAGGATCAAGATTTACTACAGAAAACATCCAACTCTACTTAAAAATCTTCTGTTTCAGAAATTCAATGTCTCAAATGTTGCTTGCACTTCACCCAGGCACGGATGTCTAGCGACTACCCAATCTCAACCCAACTAAGGCAAAATTCCAATATTTGTCAAGAACAACAAAGGGAAAACAGTACTAATCTCAATGACAAGAACCTTGAAGTTTGTGAACACCATCTCTCACTGAAAGTCGGACCACTTGGATTAGCCATGGATATCAAATTCTCCCTCAAGGAACACATTCCCCCCAAAAAGGTTACTTTAGAACTGCTGTGCAAGCCCTTGTACTTTTGCATGTGGATGGTGATGATGCCCTTCTCAATTGTCACTTGAACTCAACACTAGCATACCAACGGGACATGCTACATGCTGAGTGGTCTGGAGAAATTTGATCATATCACTGATGAAACTCCATTGGCTCCCATCACCAACCAATACCATCTTAAAAATCAGCTGCATCATTTACAAAGCCATCACAACCAGCAACCTCAATTATCTCACGGACAAGCTCAACATCGACGGTAGTTCTCGGCACACCCACATCAGAGACCATCAGACTGTGGACTAAGAAGTGTAACAAAGGAAAACGCAAGACAACAGGTCCTTTCCATTGATGCAACCAGGATCGGGAATGTAGGAAAGTACCATCTTGCCTGGCATGTTACCCCCATATTTCACTGTATAAATGTTGTTTTAGTCTATGTGTCACTGGGACCCTGCCAGGCAGGGCCCCAGTGCTCATAAGTATGTGCCCTGTATGTGTTCCCTGTGTGAGGCCTAACTGTCTCACTGAGGCTCTGCTAACTAGAACCTCAGTGGTTATGCTCTCTCTGCTTTCCAAATTTGTCACTAACAGCCTAGTGACTAAATTTACCAATTCACATTGGCATACTGGTACACCCATATAATTCCCTAGTATATGGTACTGAGGTACCCAGGGTATTGGGGTTCCAGGATATCCCTATGGGCTGCAGCATTTCTTTTGCCACCCATAGGGAGCTCAGACAATTCTTACACAGGCCTGCCACTGCAGCCTGCGTGAAATAACGTCCACGTTATTTCACAGCCATTTACCACTGCACTTAAGTAACTTATAAGTCACCTATATGTCTAACCTTCACCTGGTGAAGGTTGGGTGCAAAGTTACTTAGTGTGTGGGCACCCTAGCACTAGCCAAGGTGCCCCCACATTGTTCAGGGCAAATTCCCCGGACTTTGTGAGTGCGGGGACACCATTACACCTGTGCACTATACATAGGTCACTACCTATGTATAGCGTCACAATGGTAACTCAGAACATGGCCATGTAACATGTCTAAGATCATGGAATTGTCCCCCCAATGCCATTCTGGCATTGGGGGGACAATTTCATGATGCCCCGGGTCTCTAGCATAGTACCCGGGTACTGCCAAAATGCCTTTCCGGGGTCTCCACTGCAGCTGCTGCTGCTGCCAACCCCTCAGACAGGTTTCTGCCCTCCTGGGGTCCAGGCAGCCCTGGCCCAGGAAGGCAGAACAAAGGACTTCCTCAGAGAGGGTGTAACACCCTCTCCCTTTGGAAATTGGTGTGAGGGGTGGGGAGGAGTAGCCTCCCCCAGCCTCTGAAAATGCTTTGATGGGCACATATGGTGCCCATCTCTGCATAAGCCAGTCTACACTGGTTCAAGGATCCCCCAGCCCTGCTCTGGCACGAAACTGGACAAAGGAAAGGGGAGTGACCACCCCCCTGACCTGCACCTCCCAGGGGAGGTGCCCAGAGCTCCTCCAGTGTGTCCCAGACCTCTGCCATCTTGGATTTAGAGGTTCTGGGGACACACTGGACTGCTCTGAGTGACCAGTGCCAGCAGGTGAAGTCAGAGACTCCTTCTGATAGGCTCTTACCTCTCTTGGTAGCCAATCCTCCTTCCTTGGTAGCCAAACCTCCTTTTCTGGCTATTTAGGGTCTCTGCTTTGGAAAATTCTTTAGCTAATGAATGCAAAAGCTCACCAGAGTTCCTCTGCATCTCCCTCTTCACCTTCTGGCAACGGATCGACCACTGACTGCTCAGGACGCCTGCAAAACCACAACAAAGTAGTAAGACGACTACTAGTAACCTCCTATCGCCTCATCCTGCCGGCTTTCTCGACTGTTTCCAGGTGGTGCATGCTCTAGGGGTAGTCTGCCTCCTCCCTGCACCAGGAGCTCTGAAGAAATCTCCAGTGGGTCGACGGAATCTTCCCCCTGCTAACGCAGGCACCAAAAGACTGCATCAGTGGTCCACTGAGTCCCCTCTCAGCCTGACGAGCGTTGTCCCTGGAACTCTACAACTCTGTCCAAGTGACTCCCACAGTCCAGTCCAAGTTTGGTGGAGGTAAGTCCTTGCCTCCCGAAGCTAGACTGCATTGCTTGGTACCACGTGATTTTCATCTGCTCCGGCTCCTGTGGACTCTTCCAGGATTTCCTTTGTGCACAGTCAAGCCTGGGTCCCCGGTGCTCTATCCTGCAGTGCACAACCTTCTGAGTTGTCCTCCGGCGTTGTGGGACTCCCTTTTGTGACTTCACGTGGACTCCGGTTCAATTTCCTTCCAAGTGCCTGTTCAGGTACTTCTGCGGGTTCTGCCTGCTTCTGTGATGGCACCCTGAGTTGCTGGGTGCCCCCTCTGTCTCGTCCTCCAAGTGGCGACATCCTGCTCCCTCCTGGGCCACAGCAGCACCCAAAAACCTCTAACACAACCCTTGCAGCTAGCAAGGCTTGTTTGCAATATTTCTGTGTGGGAACACCTCTGCAAGCTTCATCGCAACGTGGGACATCCGTCTTCCAAAGGAGAAGTCCCTAGCTCTCTTCTTTCTTGCAGAACTCCAAGCTTCTTCCACCCGGTGGCAGCTTCCTTGCACCCTCAGCTGGCATTTCCTGGGCTCCTGCCCACTCTCGACACTGTCGTGACTATTGGACTTGGTCCCCTTCTCTTACAGGTACTCAGGTCCGGAAATCCACTGTTGTTGCATTGCTGGTGTTGGTTCTTCGTGCAGAATCCCCCTATCACGACTTCTGTGCTCTCTGGGGGTAATAGATGCATTTTACACCTACCTTTCAGGGTCTTGGGGTGGGCTATTTTTCCGACCCTCACTGTTTTCTTAGAGTCCCAGTGACCCTCTACAAGCTCACATAGGTTTGGGGTCCATTTGTGGTTCGCATTCCACTTTTGGAGTATATGGTTTGTGTTGCCCCTATACCTATGTGCTCCTATTGCAATCTATTGTAATTCTACACTGTTTGCATTACTTTTCTTGCTATTACTTACCTAAGTTTGGTTTGTGTACATATATCTTGTGTATATAACTGAGATACTTTTGGCATATTGTCATAAAAATAAAGTACTTTAAATTTTAGTACTTCTGTGTATTGTGTTTTCTTATGATATTGTGCATATACCACCAGTGGTATAGTAGGAGCTTCACATGTCTCCTAGTTCAGCCTAAGCTGCTTTGCCATAGCTACCTTCTATCAGCCTAAGCTGCTAGAAACACCTCCTCTACACTACACTAATAAGGGATAACTGGACCTGGTACAAGGTGTAAGTACCTCTGGCATCCACTACAAGCCAGGCCAGCCTCCTACAGGGAACAACGTACTTAAGAGTTGAAGACTCACTTCTTTAAAGAACTCTACATCAGTATGCAATCAAGGTTCACAGCTCAGCTTCCTCCACTAATACTCTCTTGCTTTAAGGTTGCATTTGAACATGTATAATGCTCTACTACCTTTAAGCTTGGTTGGTGCTACAGGAAATACCATATTCATACATACAAGCATATCTCTGAAACAGTCATAAAAAGTATGGTGACTGACACAGCACAGCTCTCTGTTGATCACTACCTTTATAAGACCTCTGCTAAACATTAGTTTTACATTTTAAGCTTTGCTCATAATGTAGGAAAGTACCCTCTTTTTGGCATGTTACCCCCAATTTCTGCCTGATGTCAGTGTGTTTGATTGTGTCACTGGGATCCTGCTAACCAGGACCCCAGTGCTTATGCATTCTCTCCTCTCAAATTTGTCACTACATACTGGTAACCCAGTATTTCATCCCTAGGATATGGTACTTAGGTACCCAGGGCATTGGGGTTCCAGCGGATCCCTATGGGCTGCAGCATTACTTTTGCCACCCATAGAGAGACCATTCAAAGGCTTCTACAGGACTGTCATTGCAGCCTGTGTGAAATGGTGTATGCACCATTTCACAGCCATTTACACTGCACCAGGTCACTTATAGGTCACCTATATGTTAGGCCTTCCAACCCTGAAGGCTGGGTACAAAGTGCCTGTGTGTGAGGGCACCCCTACACTAGCAGAGGTGCCCCAACATCATCCAGGACCATCTTCCCAGACTTCCTGAGTTTGGGGACCCTATTTTACGTGTGCACTGGACATAGGTCAATTCCTATGTCCAGCTTCACAATGGTAACTCTGAATATGGCCATGTAAGGTGTCTAACATCAGGGAAGTGTACATCAATACTGATTCTAGTATTGGTTTTACAATTCCATGCACTCTGGGGGCTCCACAGTGGACCCCCATTACTGCCAAACCAGCCTTCTGAGGTTTTTCAAGCAGCCCCAGCTACGACCACCTCACAGACAGGATTCCGTCCTCCTGTTGCTTGAGAAGCTCAAGCCCAAGAAGACAGAACAAAGCCTTTCCTTTGGGAGAGGGGTTTTACACCCTCTATCTTTGGAAATAGGTGTTACAGGATGGGAGGGGTAGCCTCCCAGAGCCTCTGGAAATGCTTGTAAGGGCACAGATGGTGCCCTCCTTGCATAATCCAGTCTACACTGGTTCAGGGACACCAAGTCCCTGCTCTGGCACAAAACTGGACAAAGGAAAGGGGAGTGACCACTCCGCCTGTCGATTACCACCCCAGGGGCGGTGTCCAGAGCTCCTCCAGAGTGTCCCTGGGTTTTGCCATCTTGGATTCCAAGGTGATGGGGCACTCTGAGAGCATCTGAGTGGCCAATGCCAGCAGGTGATGTCAGATCCCTCCCCTGATATGTGCTTACCTGTAAAGCGCACTAATCCTCCTTTCAGGGCTATTTAGGGTCTCTCCTTTGGGTGTTTCCTCAGATGCGAATTGCAATACTGCAGCAGGAGTCCTCTGCATCCTTTACTTCACCTTCTAGTGACGAAGCTGCATATGGACCGTCCAGGAACTCTACAAACTGCAACAAAGACGACTTCTGCAACATTGTATCTTCAGCTCCTGCCAGCAACTGCAACTGTTTCCAGGTCGTGCATCCTCCGAAGACGGGCTGTCTTCAGCCTGCACCAGAAGAATGAGGAAATTTCCCTTGAAATGAAGGAGTCACTTCCCTGCTTTAGCAGGCACCCCTCTGCAGTGACGACTGGTGGTGTGTCACCTCTCCTGACAATGTGCATGGATCCAGCAACACGGGTGGTGGACTGAAGTTGTCTAGACAGTCCTAAGGTCCAGCTGTCCAACTTTGTTTGAGGTAAGATTTTAACTCCCCACGCAAGACAGTACCCCCATGTACCGCGTGATTTGTAGATGCCAATGCTTTTGTGCGACCTTCCACCAAGTTCTTCATGCACAGCACAGCACAACACAGCTCCAGCACTCCTTCCTGTGATGCACAGCTTCCTGAGTGGTTCTCGGGCGGCGTGGAATCCCAATGCTGTGGCAATCCTGTGCACGCTGCCTGGTCTTTTGAGAGCTCTCTGTGTTGCTGGGAGCCCTCTCTGTCTCTCTCTCCTGGGCAGAGGTCACCAGCTCCCTCCTGGTCCCGGGCAGTGCCATTTTCTGCTAACCACAAGCTTTGCGTGTGCCAAGGCCTGTTTGCAGAATACAGCGATACAATTCAGATTGCAATCTTTCATCCGGCGTGGGACATCATCTGCACCAACCAGGAACCCGCGTCCATCTTTTTGGGTGCAGTACTGACTGTGCTTCTTCCCCGGTGGTTCTTCTTTTGCACCTTCATCTGGGTTAGCAGGGGCTCCTGTTCTCTCTGGACTCTGGAGTGCTTTTTTGACTTAGTTCCCTTCTTCCACAGGTCTTCAGGTCCTGGAATCCATTGTTGGTGTATTACACTCTCCTCTGGTTCTTGCATAATCTTCTATCATGACTTCTTGTGTGTTCTAGGAACTTACTGTGATTTACTCCTCTTTTCCTGGGCTCTAGGATGGGTTCTATTACTTACCTTTGGTGTTTTCGTACACTCCTAGCGCCCCTCTACCTAGGCCCATTGTAACCTATTGCGATTTTCACTATTTGCACTGTTTTCTAACTGTTTTCACAGCTATTTCTGCATTCTAGTTAATATACTGTGTATATTACTTACCTCCTAAGGGAGTATAGTCTAAGGTATTTTTGGCATTGTGTCACTAAAAATAAAGCACCTTTATTTTTGTAACACTGAGTATTTTCTTTCATGTGTGTGAGAACTGTGTGGCTACAGTAGTATTGCAAGAGCTTTGCATGTCTCCTAGATAAGCCTTTGCTGCTCAGCTACAGCTACCCCTAGGCAGCCTGGCTTCTAGACACTGACTACATTTAACTAACAAGAGATAACTGGACCTGATATAAGGTGTAAGTACCTTTAGTACGCACTACAAACCAGGCCAGCCTCCCACAATAGTTGGTACTCATCTGTTTGGCAAAAGCATAAACTGCTGATAGCTGGAAATCAACCTACTTCATGTAAAAGTATAAGCATGTAGAGATTGGGCACAGGTAAAGGAAGGATGGATTAAAAAAATTGAAGATAGTAGGGCAGATTTCCACCTCCTTGTAAATAAGGGCCGCTCCACAACAGTTTTCTGCATTAAAGGGGCATGAAATGGGTGTTGCAGTGGGTGTTTCACCGCAACAGCCATTTCTTCTGACACTGCCTCAGATTTACGAGTTGCAGTAAACCGGAGGCAGCACCAAAAACGAACACTACCCCTCCTGATATTTGGCTTTTTCTCTGTGTGCTGCATTTTGCAGTACACATATAAGTGCCAATTGCTATAAATTGTCTACAAAGACACCCTTGCACGGATGCCTGTGTTGGCACAGGAAGCTTAATTTAGCACTGGGGCAGGTGGAAATGCAGGGCTGAGCTGTATTCCTGTAAATATGGCAAATTCTTGTGTTCAAAAAGATGTGTGGCGCTGCTATTTTTGGCACAACACCGCACTGTGCCACTTTGCCTTTAATCAGGGCCAAACACTGCAATTCAATGTTCCTGTTGTTTTTTAGACATTGGATTTTTCCTAATCAAAACTTTAATTTATCAAGTTCACTTGAGAATCACAACATGTACAGAAATATCAAAGAATTAAGAGCCACCCAACAATAAAGAAACACATTTTAATCTGAACAAAGCACCAAAAAATTAACAATTTTTAAGGTCTTGGTACAGGCAGCTTGAGCAGTCTGCTACAGCTCCAGATGTCAACAATAAGGCACATACATATGAGAAATTGGTGTAGGGCAGCACCAGAAGTCTTCCTGTTTCACTGACCTACACCAATGTGAAAGCGGAGGAATGCACCATATTTATGGCATACAGTGCATATCCTGTCCTTTTCCCCTGTGCTAGTACGCAAGTGGCTGCTTAGTGCCAATGTAGGCACCCTTACACTATGGTGCAAGGATGCCAGTGCTCCATTTAAGAATGTTTTTGTGCAGGGAGGGGCACCTTCCTGCACAAAAACAATCCTAAGATGCATTTTCCTCTTGCTATAGCACACATAGAAGGAGGAAAAACAAAGATAAATGAAATTATTTCTCCTTTTTACCCCTGCTTTGGGGAGTCATTAGGTTTTGGTGCTGCCTCAGGTTTAAGTGATTTTTCAATTTAGGGTCAGCTTCAAAATCCATTGTTGTTGGTTGGGAAAACCCAGCATAATGCTCATTAAACACTCCCCTGGCACACAGTAAGGCAACACAGCGACCTGTGCTGCTTTGCATTCCTCCATATCAATAAGGCCATGCAAAGCCACTTACAGTGGCTTTGTGTGTCTTCATAGATTTAGTTGAGAGGCTTGCGCCACTGGATCATCAGATAACTTACTTGGTTGGCACAAGCCTCTCATAAATATGCCCTTAAGAGCATATACAGAGAGAGGCTTTGCATCAGCTACCTCATGACACTGGTTCATTTGGATTTGTCCTCAGTAATTAGTTGCTGAAAGTGTAATTTATTTAAGTTCATTCCAATGGAGTATTTCAATGTCTGAATTACTGGTTGTATGACACAATAGCGAATATAAAAATATTTTGGTTCAAAAATATAAAGGTAAAACTATTGAAAGCCAGTATATCATCTTTCTTACAGCAAAGGCAAAAATGTAGTCCACAAAATATCATTATTCAATACACCAGAAATTCAACAAAATTAAAACTAGAAATATAAACTCTCAATTTATCAATAACACAAATATAAATAAAATTATTAATAATGGGCATACTGACTTCTAAAAAACCAATAGAAATAAAGAAAAACCTAAAAACAAAACAATATAAGGTATACAAAGTTAAAATAAATATAACAATAGTTTATAATACAACACATAAAATAACACTTTAGCTAATGTCTTCCATATATGGTGATTTCTAAAACAACACCTAAATAAAGCTCTAACAAATTAAATTAAAAAATAAAATGATTCACAAACACAAAACAATTTGTTGAAAAAGAATATAACAGATTATTCTAAGCTCAAAAAAATGCTGCACTTCTCATGCACAGCAAAAATGTGTTCCTTTGCCCTCACAGATGTCCTGCAGTACATTTCATTATTACTGCATCCTGAAAAAAACTTATAACCTTTAAAGTACCCAAATCATAATTCAAACCACTATATATATATTTTTTTTTAAACGACAGCATTTGAAAGCATTTTCAATGTATTCTCAATGTAGAGCTGAATTTGTTAAACCTTAAAAAACAACGTAAGGTTGTGGAAAAACTGAAAAGAAGAAAATTTAATTCTGATGTTATCATTTTGAGGGCCTGGGTGATAGTTTTCCTGATGTTAGATGGGACCCATCGGAAGATTTTACGGAGCATGCAAAGGATGTAGAAGCCGGGGGAGGTGACAGTATTGATAGTGTCCTTGCTGCCTGAGGAATATCACAAGGTATGATTTCCACATTCTTATATGCTCTTTTATCTGTAATTCAGTTATAAATACTAGTCCCACACTCACAGAAGAGATGCAGGAAACCATAGTGGGTGTTATTCCAATTTTACGCAAGTCATTGGTTGTGTAGCTGGACATCATGTTTTAATTTATCCTCCTTCGAAAACTGACTTTTTGCATGGACATAGGTCATTTCAGAATGAATTAACTGACCAAGTAATGTGTAATTCAGAAAGTGAAATTACATATTTAGTGGCACGCTTCCCTGGAAGGACACACGGCAAATATACTTTTATGGACTGTGCATTGTATACTCATAAACCCGGATGAGATCATGGTGATAACTTGTTGAAAGAAAAGTATGTACACCATTCATTCTTATAAAGAAACATCTGCTTTGCCTAAATGTTTCATATTTGAGGCCATGTCCTTTCTTTATCTGACAGGGCTGTTAAAATACGCCCATAAACTTCAACTCCACTAAGCAGCAACGGAGAGGATGCATCACACATCCCCCAACCTGACATGCTCAGTTGTGGAGTGCGCATTTGCCCTACTTGATGGGAAATTTTACGTAATACATAAAAGGGAAGCGGCATTCCAGTATTCTCCAGAAACACCTTCTAAAACAGCAGCATGAGCTGCTTCACTCCATGGCATAGCAACTAGAATTGGGCTATCAAATGATAACAAGCATTTGCAATGCAACGGGTCTCGTGTTTGCTCATGTTAGAGCTGATAGCGTTGTAAACGCCTAACCCGACTTTTCACCTATCGGCAAAAGTGCATCTATGTACGTAACCCGAAAAAGTGCAAATAACAATGTAAAGCGCTCGACTTCTGCCAAGCGAAATCGCGCTAGTAAATTAGAGAAAAAGTAGTTCACGAGCCGGACAGAAAACAGAGAGCCTCGCATGTTTTCTGTACTTGGTCGCTGTGCTCGAGGAGGGCTAACCACCGGAAAAGGCATGACGTGTGCATGCCTTCGACTAATGAAAGCAAGAAGATTTTATTAGGCAAGCCCACAAACCAATGAAAAACACTGACGTGACGTCGACAGGGCTCCGAGCCCTTTTCTAAACACTAAAGCGTCTTGCAGCGATACGCATGCGCGAGCACATGCAACGCAGGCTCAACCCTAAAAATGAAGACTTCTCACACGAAGTTTCGCCTTTTTATCTACTCATTGCAGGGCCGGCTGCCACCGGAGCAGCTGAAGGAACGATATAGATGTCACTAATAATTATTTTAAAGATTTAAGATATGTGAAATTTAAACACATTATATACAAACGACAAGAATGTATTAATAATTTTAAAAAAATCTGTTACTTAACATGTATTGTTAATATGCTAAAGAATTATTACTTGTGATTTTTTTTCTTCTGCATAATGTAGACATTCCTTTTCCTTTTTCAGGTCCAACTCCGTCTACTGCTGTTACTGCTGACCTCTTGCACTACAAGTAGAGAACCACTACTAGAAACCTCCTCGCTTTTGGAGTGATTGGTGGCTCACAAGCTGCCATTTACGTTTGCAGCTCCTCTGGTGTAAACACTTTGGGGGTCATTACGACCTCGGGGGTATTGCAAAAAGACCGCAGAGGCTGCGGGAGACAGAATACCGCCATTGCCGGCGGTATTCTTGGCTCCCTATTATGACATTTCCGCTGGGCCAGCGGACGGTAACAGTGTTACTGTCCGCTGGCCCAGCGGAAATGTCACATCAACATTGCTGCCGGCTCGTAATAGAGCCGGCGGCAATGCTGATGTGCAGCGGGTGCAGTAGCACCAGTTGCGCATTTCACTGCCCGAAATTCGGGCGGTGAAATGCGCAACGGGGCTATGCCTAGGGGCCCCTGCACTGCCCATGCCAAGTGCATGGGCAGTGCAGGGGCCCCCAGGGGCACCCCAAGTCCCCTTACCGCCAGTCTTTCAATGGCAGTGTGTACCCCCATGGACAGGCTGGCGGTCGGGGACTCATAATCCCCAGGGCAGCGGTGCATGCACCGCTGCCCTGGGGATTATGACCGCCAGGCGGAAACCTGGCGGGAAAGTGGAGGGGCCGGGGTCGTAATGACCCCCTTTGTGCTAGATCCTTAGCCACATGTCAGCAGTAGTGGCCCATTTCTATGTTGAGGTTGACACTATGCATAGATAGTAAGGTGTTCGAATTGGCAAAACTATCTACTTATCTGTTACTCGATCCATTATTTTGAATATATGGCTGAGCTTTTGTTGATCACGCATTCATCATGCAAATATACACAAAGAGATGTGACGGTTTCTGCGTTTGCTTCTACTTGACCTGCTAAATTATGTTGCCCACCCTGAATGATTTTAATCCTTCCTTCATGGATTTAGTAAGTGTAACTAGTCTATCATTAAGTTGAATTACAATGTTTCGCGTTTTATGCACAGCAAATATAGAGGCACAACCCACATCAGAGTCACAAGCCAGAACAGACTTTAACAATTGTCACTGTCTATTTCAAGTGTTTTGTCTGATTAGAAGAGCATACGCAGACTGGTGATGGAAAAGCCGACTTTGTTGTATTCTGCTTCTTCTAAGTACCTCAGGAACCCTAATAGTTTCACTTTAGTTAGACAAAGGTGTAAATATAGTAATCTCTCTGAAGTCAAAAATACCAAATTCCTGCTCTAGTGTTTGCTATCTTTCTACTGGCTGTTTAGAAACATCTCAAAAGGGAATAACATATAATTATTAGAATCGTTCATAGGTTATGGGAAATACATATGGCCTTAAAACGTATCTTTCACTAATGGCCTAATGTACGTATGCATTTCCCCAGTGTAATTTATGTTTAAATATATTACATGTTTAAAGATTTTTTTAAACTAACTTGATGTGTAATATGCTTATTAGTGTATTACTAATTACATACGCATTAAATAAAATAAAAATAGGCTGATGTATGTTTTAATTATTTAGAATAGACACATGAATAAAAAAGACACATCAATTTAAAAAAGCAACTTATGCATGGTGATTACATGGGGATTACACATCTCACAATGTACTAGTAAAGTCATTTCAAACCCTTCACCAGCACAGATTAATCAACATTCTTTAAAATAGAAAAAATGGTATTCATGTTATTATATACCATACATACACAAAAAAATGATTTTGAAATGCAACTGACCTGCCGTAGGTATTAGGTTTGGGGAAGAATCTGATCCTATCAGCCATGATGCAGCTTCTGGCTGAAAGGTGCTTTTGATCACATCACTATGTGAGTGGGAGCAGATTATGTGGATGGTCCACCTTCTGAAGCACTAGCATCCTTCTTCATGGCATACATTTTTATTTTATTCATACCATATTTTCCTATTTCATCAATGCTCTCCTTTGTGACAGAGACAGCATTGATCCTTCCCTCAATGGACACCCACATTTTTTTGTAGCCACAGGTACAGAAAATAACCATTTGTCAAACAGGTTATCATTACTGGAAACATAGTCCTCCATCAAAATTTCCAACTCAACATCAAAGAATTTTTGATAATTTATCCTAGTCCATCATACATGGACAACGTTACTAAGTCCCACTTCACTTTAACTGATTCAGCCCCTAGCTCTTCATTGGAGGCTTCTTGGCACTGGATCACTCCCCAGCAGATTAACCTGCAGGTTTAAGTCTTTTGTGATAAACTGAACCCTCTTGAAGTCAGGATTCCTTCCTCTGTTTGTATCTCTGGTTCAGCAAGCAGGAGGCCAGCCACCTGACCCCTGAAGAGCAACTGTATTCCCTGAATGCCAGTATGATTCACAGGTCCTTGAGTCCTTAAGACCTCTTCTTTGAGCAGGAGATAGGAATCTCCTTTCCTCCAGTAGTACCTTATTCTCCACACATAGTCATCTTTGCTCTAGGAACGTTCTGACAATAAACAAATGTATCCCTCTCTTCACACCTCCTTTTGCAGCACTTCCTTGTCTCGTTATTGTAACACTCCACCTGACCCACAATTTCAAAATGGCAGAACTCTGTGCCACCAGGCAGGCCTCTATTTAGCTCCCTACAGAACCCTGTTTCTAAATAAGTTCTCTTCTCACCTAACAGAGTCAAAACTAGTTCTGGACCCCACTCTGATGAATAGAGACAGGCTGGCAATGAGAATCCTGGGGATGATGAGAAGTCCCCTTTGGCACCTCTCCTGAAAAGAATGAGTGGAAGGATGTCCTTTGCTTGGCCTGCTTTTGTGTACCCACTAAGATTCCATCTCAATGATAAGTTGCCAGTAGTTAGCACAACCCTGTGCAATCTGGGTTCAGAGGCAGACTAGTGATTTCTGAGCTAAAGTCATTAACTCTCCCATTCAAAGATTTGTATACTAGCTCTGGTGGTGTGATGAATAGCAGAACTGACTCAGGAGGCCCACAACTTCTATTTAAGCTATCAAACCTCATATTCCACTGTTACATCAGTTTGAAAATTAAATA
This sequence comes from Pleurodeles waltl, assembly GCF_031143425.1. Taxonomy (NCBI): domain Eukaryota; kingdom Metazoa; phylum Chordata; class Amphibia; order Caudata; family Salamandridae; genus Pleurodeles; species Pleurodeles waltl. Next base: position 235,265,720 of record NC_090438.1, on the reverse strand, counting down.
AGAATAACTCCTAAGGCTTTTTCCATCATTTTTCCAGGTGGAGATACGAAATAAAGGTTTTAATCCTATCTAGCCCTGTTTGTGGAATAGCCTAGCAAAGCCTTAACAGTGTCATATCATTTGGGTTTTATTTCACTAAGAGAGCACACTAACCTCAATATTTAGTGTACCCTACTTTGTATATTACTACCCTGTCCTGTGGGCTTACAATACACTCTTTAAGGATGATTATGAATATATAGAAACATCGTTTTTCTACATGGCAATGGCATTTAATTTGCAGCCCAGCCAGAGTACAGCTATTCTCCTGCCACGTATATATTTTTGTCATATAGGTTGGCAGTGTAAACATTTACTGCAGTCCACATATGCCATTTAACTCCGATGGTAGTGGTTAATTTTTCTGCACTATTTCTACACCATCTACCTTGGCCTCACATGGTAGTTATATAGATAATTCTGGTGAAATAAATTCTACCACTACCACTTTAGGGCAAACACACCGTGATACAGAGTACTGGTGTCACAGAACACAGAGTCCTAATGCCAGCAACAAAACAATCAAAAAAAAAGTTGAAATGCCTTCTAGACAGCCACAAACACAAGGAGGCTAAGTGTGTCTGAGCATTAATCTGCATTCATCTGCATTTTGATGGGCCTTCCTGGGCAGGAAGGGTGGAGGGGATCTGACACTTACACTTGAATATGGAAGTGTTTGTCCCCAGACAAAGGGTGGATTACCTCTGTGCATTTTACAGACCCTTTAAAGAATCTTCTTTGAAGTAATCGCCATTTAAAATGCACATTTAGGTGTAAGAAATGAGTCTCTGACCCCTATGAAATCAGTACACTACTGATAAGTAAGAACTCTGCTTAGAGTTAGGACTGCTGTACTGCAAGGAGTGCCATACTTCAGGACTGCTTTCTAAGGAGGACTGCTCTTTGTCTTGATGAGTTACCTTGTTACCTCATGATTTCTGCCCAGCTGAGGAAGAACTGAACCCTCAACTGACCCAAAGGGACTACAAGGTCTTGGTGGTGTGACCACTGTTCACCTGCAGTTTCAAGAATATAAAAGCTTGCCTGCAATTCTGCTTTTGCTAGTGGACTCTGCCATCTGTGGGTACTACCCTTGCCTGACGTGCCTTCTCCAATCATAAGCCTTAGAAGTGGGTTCTGCAGCGGTTTTGCTACAAAACTGATGCATCATCTTCTTTGCGCTGATCGGAACCGACGCATTGCCCTTCAATGCAGACGCAGAGGCTATTCGACAACTGCAGTTCTATAGCTTGCATGGCCTGACAAAAACACTTTGCACGGCTCAAAAATGAAGCACTACCTTTGTATCAGTGGAGTTCAACACAGACGCGGGACCCGACTGCGAGGTTTGACACCGATGGAAAGTGATGCATAGCCTTCACATTGCTCCACAACACTGTTGCTTTTATCCATCCAAGGTACTATTTCAGTAGGGTGTGTGTGAGTCCTATACCCAGCCTGCCCACCATTATGGTCAGCCTGAACTTTGGATTTACCCCGGTCTAGCGCAACCTCAACTAACCTTTTAGCACTTTTGACTTCTAAGCATTATTTTTGATTTATTCTTAAAAAATCTTATCTCAACTTTTACTGATTGGACTTTTGTTGTTTCGGTCTCCTTTTATTCAGATGAATAGTGTCTATTTTTCTGAGTCTGTGTGGAGTCTTTTTGTGGTGTTTTCATAGTGCTACTGTATGGGTGTGTTGCACAAATACTATATACATTGCCTCTTTAGATACACCTGCGTTTCCTGTACCAAGCTACCAGAGGGTTATCTCTAAATGCGTATCTAGTTTATCCTGACTAGAAGTGCTGGTATATGCTTGTATAGGGTGCATACTCTGACAACTAGAAAACACAAATCTAACAGTGAGTACGAAGATAGTCTCTGTGGCTGAATGAACACCATGCTGTGCTTTTTCATTTTGGGCAAGGAAGGTTACATATAGAGAGTGATGGGGTGGAAGGCATGGCACGTGGCAAGGTACTTTTCCATCATTGGGAATGATGTCCATTGTAAGTATGGCTCCGCAATGCTTTGTCTACCACATGTAAATGTGACAAGAAGGAGCAGACACTTTTGATGGTCCAAACATAAAATGCATTTAGAGATGAATAAAAAATGAATAAGAAGAATGATTTAACCTTAGGCGTCTGAATAGCATAGCAGAAAACGCAACCTTTGTCCTTATTGCCTATTTGATATCAATCAATACCTCTTGTGAAAAACATCAATTTTTCACTGTTGCTCATATATAATTCTATAAATTAAATTTCTTTAGACATTTATCCAAAATTATTCCACTTGCTTGGAAAAAGGTGCTGCATAAAAAGAAGCACTTTGGAGCTGATGGAGCAGGGGTCCCTGAACCGCAAACGCTTGGTGCAATCACCAAACAGACTCCTCCATTGGTCTTATGGATCTGTGTTAGTCAACTGTAAGTGCTGAGGAAAAGCTAGCATTCAGTAGTCAATTTAATTTCAACAAACCACTGTAGACTTAAAATAATGACTGAGAGGATAGTATGCAACCATAAAGGTTTTATTACAGATTATTAGATCATTACAATCATCACCTTTCCAAAAATCAATACAGTCAAGAAGGTAAGGTGCTCATGAATTCTAAATCAAGATAATATACATTACAGAATGCAAATAATCAGTATATTAAGACTATAAATAATTTAGAGTGAATGTTCCATAAGGAAACTAATTTTAGCAAAATTAAGAAAATTACAAAGGGGGTTTCTAAAGGGTTAAAGAGTAAGGTATCAGCATTATGTGACCCTCAGTAGAAGTTCAGAAGATGGAAAGGGTGTTTAGCATGAAGCGTCACACTCCGGGAAATCAGAAAAGCAGGGAGGTCTGCTCTCTTCAAAATCAGGAAAATATAGCTCCCTAACTGCTAAGGAACACTAACAAAAAGCACAATACAAAGTTCCAAAACATCCATATTTTGCTCCCACAGTTCATAACGAATCCGTTGGCATAATTCACCGGAACCTGTAATCCCCTAACTTCTCATCCCAACGCATATAGGTACACATCTGCTCACCCTCGAGTGTTGCTTCTTCCTAGCACACCGGTCACACAAGTCTCATCTAATTTAACTGCTAATGTGGCACAGTTCCTGTTCAATAAAAGTCCTTATTCAATTCTATAGGTGAATCCTGTACAGATTCAAAAACATGTTTTACTACTACACACACCACAAATATGCTTGAATATCCATTTAATTTCTCATGGCACATTTAGACAAAGTGGCATATGACAATGAATTCAGGGCCTGAATTAGCATGACGGGTGTCCAACCCAGATGTCCTGGTGCACACCATCATTATGTGCATCAAGGTCAGACAAGGAAACTGCACCCAAAGACATGTGCTCTCACCAGTACATGTGCTATTTTTTCGATATAGTTCATGAGTCAGAAAGGTCAATGTAGAAAAATTTAGTGATTTAAGCCACTGGTCTGAGGTCCCCTGCAGGAGACCTTTAAGTGGATGTTAAAGGGGCCCATTCAAAGGCTAGTAAACAGCAGGAGGGTCATGCAGAGATACTATCAGATTGTCACTTGTTGCACTGTCACATTTTTTGCATATGGACCTCTAGCTTGTATTTGTAATAGGGGCAGAAATCAGAGGTAGATACAATCTAAAATTGAGCTCCTCTGTGCTAGGTTCATGAAGTGTCCTTGTGATGCTTTACTGACTCTTGTATGAAAACTATTTGCGCATCACCATCATGATGGAACAAAGCCACCCTGTCTTAGAGAAGCTTTTTCCATGTTAGCCAACAATATTAATGTGGGATAGGTGCATGGACAAAAGCCTTCCCTCATTTGTATGGTGGATGAGCCCGTGCCCATGAGGAAAGACAGAAATTTAGAAGGAGTGAAATAGATCTTCATGAGGGACCATTGTGCATGTGTTTTTTTTCCGGTAATGGCCTATGATATGAAACCAAATTTGAGGATCATGACTTTGTAGCTAGAGAGGTCTGAACACAGAGGGGATGATAATCCTGTGTGTCAGACATTAAGAGCACATTGATGCTATGCTGTATTTGAATTTTGTATTTCATGTCAATGAGCTACAGTCAATTGGTATTTGCTAAAGCTACACTTGCCATTGACATCTGAAAAGCAAGCTGATACTCTCTTGGTGGTACTTGCTTTAGTAGGGAAGGTTATGTTTTTGACAATCAATTACATTTTGCCTGTCCACATTTGTGATAGCATTCTATTGAATGCAGAATGGGAAAGGCCATGAACATAATGAAATTTAAGGAAAATGTAGTAAAATATTGTGAGGCCAGCAGAGACAAGACTTTTGTATTAGTAGGGATCATTTATCATGTCATTAGTGATGTAATATTTGACATCACAAACACTGCATTATAGGGTCTCAAATTATGATTAGTTAACAAAATCATAATTGGTGAATTCCGGTGATTTTTGTTTCAAATGTTAGTTCTTAACTCATTTCAACACCTAAATTTACCGTCACTTTAACCCTTGCTTCCACAGTGAATTTCTTTTTTTTATTAATGTAAGCTAGGATCCTATTACCTTGTCCAACTTTAGCGCCATTTTAACTTTTCAGTGAATTTCTGTGCACATTCATCATATTCAGAATTGATCATTCACCCAACCCACATGTAAAACTTGCACCAAACTGCCCTACTGTGTACTGCCTTTGGCTGTGAGTATTGGGCTGTTGGCTGCAAGGCCTATCCTCCACGAGCACCTGTGTATAACCTCGCTTGGGCACCCAGCACACCACTGCAAATGGACTTCAGCCAAGTGCATGGTTGGTTTGGCCTATCACCCAACCTACTAAAGACAACCAAGCCTAGCCTATGCACCCTGCACAACAGCAGTTGACCCCAATGTCTGATCTATTTATTTTAACATGTTTTATGATACCATAGTACTTCTCTGGGGGGCTCATTGGGTGTTACTGTACCGGATATGGCCATTGGTTGGAGGAAGAGCCAGGCCTCTGGGCAGGCCCTGCATCCTGTACCCTGCAGGTGACTTATCCTTCACAGAGCCCCAATCCACCTCCTGGGCACAGACTTCAGTATGGACAGTGGTTGTCTGGCACCTGCATCCAACCCACTACAGGTGGTCAACTACCCACCGCACATGGCCTGTATCCTGCACAATGGTGTTTGGCAAAGTGTAGTCTGTGACAAGAATCTTCTCTTTTTTATGTATATATCAGGATCCACCCATACACTTTGGATGGTTCAATCAGAGCATGTGAGGATATCAACAGTCCAGATATCTCCAACTTTTTTTTACAAGCATTAATGCCATATGTCAACATGATCGCTTTTTTAACTACCAATTTCTCAAAATTAGCTGAACAGTTTTACCTAAAAAAAGGGATACTTTCTGAGTAAATTCCATGGAAATCAAAGTGGGAAATCATACCTTTAGGGCCCCTCTATTTCCTAATCTCAGCTTGACAGAGATCATGAAGGAGCCAAGCGGATTACCTTTTTGAAAAAAATGTTTACGCAGATTGGTCAAACGTTGCCCAAACACATTGGCAATATCCACCAATGTATAGCTATGGCTAGTTTCCCCAAAAAAACTAATGTATCCAGTTTGGGTTCAACATGGCAGGTTTCATGCAGATCTGTCGAAGACGAGTTGATCTAAATCAGGCCTCAAGAAAACAACACTTCTCATTCAACTCCCTTATGATTGTTTGCTCTACACTACATATAAGATGGCTTAATGGATGTACACCAAAGAATTACACTCAATGAAGTGCGTTTGCTTGGTTTGGTATAAATCCGAACTAAAAGCATGAAGCAGAAATTGGAAATGTTTATTTGCTTTTGGAAGGTGAATAGTGGTTAGAGTATATGTGGATTGCTGGATTCAAATAAAAAAATCCTTCATCACAGTTGTAGTGTCTTAGGACTGTGAGCACTAGGGCACCGTGGCCTGGGGCGGACAGAATTGAGGGATTACGCAATCATTTGGGGAGGGGCCGAGGTATGGTTTTTAATGGTTATGAGAGAATGAGAAGTCAGTTGAATGGTATATGCTGATGAATAAAGACGTTAAGGGTTGGGAGGATGCAACAAAAGGCAATGAGTAGGGGATATGTGCCCTGAAGTAACAGAACTGCTCTCCCTAATGGTCTGCAAGGAAATAGCAAACTGCCTGTGCATGCCATGAGCTCCCCAGGCTGAAGTGAAGAAGCCTACAGTTGGCACATGTGGAGTACAAGCTCCACCCCAGCCCGTATGAGGCCTAGTGGAAAAGTTCAAGGACTATCAAGGGAGTGCTGTTGTAAAAGCCTGCCAAGACTTGCTAACCAGTCTAAAAAAATATGGTGCTACACCTCAACACTGAGCCATCATTCATAGAAAGAGAACACTAAAGGATGTGACAATCAGTTACAACATAAAGAGCAGTGTCAACCAGGTAGAAGTAGTAAAATGTACTCACTGGCCTTATGACCTCAAATAGGGTGAAGTGACTTGGGTGCTAACACAGAGGTGGTGCTTGCAAGGCTATTCGTCCCAGAGAAGCCACAAAAGACTGGGGAAGTCAGCAGCCTCTGCCTTTAGTACAACTCAAAAAGTCTTCAAGACAGCAAAGGCTTCCTGCAGCTGCTGCAAGAGACATGGAGTATCATGCTGCTGCATTTTTTAAACCTTTGCAACCATTAACCGCCGGCAAAAAGCTGAATATTCATGCCAGATGGACCACATGGATCAAGAGTTTTGATGATTTCTTAAATGCTCTGGAAGAAGTAAATGATAAATAAATCATTAAATAGAAGTGAGAAACAAAATCACACAAGCTGAGACGGTTTCATACGATCAAACCAAAGAAACATTAGGAGCCAAGGTTAATCAGATGCCAAAGGTCGACTATAAAAGGTACATTTTCAATAAGTGAGACAATAAGTTCATAAGACGATATATGAGTTTGCTGAGAGACTTGATATGCTCATCAAACATTGCAAATTTAGTAGATTTAACAATGAAGAAGCCATGCACCTCAGAGGCATTGATGGTTATTTGTCTGACTCATTCATAAGACATTTTGCAAGAGACACTGAGGGGCTGATTACAAATTTGACAGTCTGACCATCAGATTGCCAAACCTGTAGGAATTAGGGCTCACCCCTATTGTATTACAATGTTTCCTCTGGGCTGGCTGGCAGAAACATCATATTACAACATTTCTGCAGTTCAGCCTGGTGGAAACAGTGAAGCAGCACTGGCTTTGGCTCCCTTGGGGAGCCGAGGCCAATGCCATTGCACATCAGCAAATGGGTCGTATATCCTGTCTGGTGTACTAAAAGTTCCATAGGCTATATAGGAATTATAATACACTAGAAAGGAGTATCCCCCTCTGCCAAACTCTAAATGAGGCCCTGTGTTTGTAATGTGGATTTTAATTTCTACATGAAAATAAGTGTCCTGCCATCACACATTAATGAAGACATACGGCATGTTTCACAGTGACACTGCAGAATGGGTTTTATCTACAAGAAGTGGTTGAGAAGGAACTAGGGGCCAGATGTAGCAAACGTTTGCGAGTCACAAATGGCCCGAATCGCTATTTGCGACTCCGCAAATTCGGAAATGGGATGCAAAAATCCCATTACCGACTCGCAAAAAGCGATGCGAGCCGTTACCGACTCGCAAAATGTGCGACCCCATTTTGTGACCCGCAAATAGGAAGTCGCAATTTGCGAGTCGCAAACTATATGCAATAGCAACTCGCAAATTGCGACTAGTCGCAAAAAGCCCAGTTTGCATGTCCCATTTACCACTAACTCAGAGCAGGTGGTAATCATTACCAAAGTATAAAAGGAGACCCAGAAGGCATCTGGGTTACTCAAGATGGCGGAGATATACCTGATAGCAGTGAGGAGGAGAGTCCACGCAGCCCAGCAGAGGAGGAGGAGGAGCCAGAGACAGGAGAAGATATACAGAACAAGGCAGACTCTTTTTCAGCAAACTGAGGAAGAAATCTATGACAAATACAGACTTAGCAGCGCAGCTATACTAGAATTAATTGAATTACTCAAACCACAGCTAGAACGCCAGACTCTGCATGGCTGCACCATCCCTACACATGTGCAAGTGCTATGCTCACTGCACCTCTTGGCCTCGGGGAGCTATCAGGGGGTCATTGCTGTGGCAGGTGGGGTATCTCAAAGTGCACTATCAAGGTTCCTCAGGGCATTCCTAGATGCCATACTCATACACATGTCTCACTACATATACCTACCCAGGAATGAGACAGAAATTAACAGCACCAAGTTGGACTTTTACCGGATTGCCAACTTTCCCCATGTAATAGGGTGTGTAGATGGGACACATATTCAAATATGCCCTCCTGCAAACCTGGAATATCTGTTCCGCAACAGAAAGTGTACCCACTCACTCAATATTCAGGTTGTTTGTGACGCCCATTATGTCATCACTGACATTGTAGCGAAATTTCCAGGCAGTACTCATGACTTCTACATTTTTAGGCACAGTGGGATACACCAACGCCTGGAACGTGGGGAGTTTGGAGCCGGATACCTCCTAGGTAGAGCTGAAAACACCTTGTAGACATACACACAGATCAATGTGCACACCAACCAGGACTTTCTAACAGTGTACTGTTTGTACCCAACAGGTGACAGTGCATATGCACTACGGCCATGGATAATGACGCCGTACTTAACACCCAGCAATGAATGTGAGAGATGATACAACAGTGCAAATAAGAGGACCAGGAACCTGATTGAACGCACCTTTGGATTGCTGAAAGCATGGTTTAGATGCCTCCACCGAAGTGGAGGTGCCCTCCAGTATACCCCCATTACGGCATTCAAAATTGTTGTCGCATGCGCTATCCTGCACAATATTGCCACCCGACGTGGGCTACCTCTCACCCCTGCAGACCCAGATTCTGAGGATGAAGAGCAAGAGCAACCACATCGCCATCATGGGGATCGGAGCATCGCAAATCAAGGCAGACTGAGACGGCAACACATCGCAACCCAATACTTTGGAAGGTACGTGTCAACTTCAACCATACTCACCTATTGACCAAAAACTCCATTTGTTAAGTGGAACAAAAAAATTATTTAATATGTGCAGACATGTAACTATTTACAATGACAAACTGTTCAGGGAGTTCAGAAAGCCAACCAGGCATGGGGCACATTGCCATCATGTGCCCCAACATCAGGGACAGTGTTTAGTTTATGGCCTACGGCGGCCTCTGCCAGCCTGGCTTGTCCCAGGTTGTTCAGCAGTGCTCTGCCTCGTACTCCCACTCTGGAGCACCCTGGTGTCACCAGCAGAGACACTGCTCACAGTGGAGCCCTCTTCGCTGTCCTGTGGGGTTTCCCCTGTACCCCTGGACACATGCCGTGCCTCCATGAGGTCTATCACATGGGTGATCCGGCCCAGGCCTCTTGCCACATCACCTGCAAAGTGGCCCATTTCCACCTGGAGGCCGACTGTTCTTCTTGACAGTCCAGTGGTGTTGACTGTCAGTCTGCAAATTGAGGAGGCCATCCTGTCCAGTCTCTGGAGCAGCTGGCGGTCCCTGCGCCGCCCACCCTCGCTCTGTGACAGTAGTCCAGCCACCAGTTCACGCATGGACAGGGCTAGGTCCCCAGTGCTGTTGCCTATTACGTCCAGTTGTGCATGGAGCTGCTGCATGCTGTTTTCATTGCTCCTTACAAAGCGGTGCAGAACCCCACTAATCCTCCCTAACATTTGGTTCTGCAGGCGCTGACCACGTAGCAGTTGTGCCCCTGTCATGGTGGTGGATGGACGCCCTGACTCTGCCTGCAGCCCTGCTCTCCTCAACCTGCGTCGCCTGCGCAGCGGTGGATGCCCTGTGAGATGTGCCGTGGCACTCCTGGCTGTTGCTGGTGCAGCCTCCGGAACCACTGTTGCAGCAGGTGTTGTCATCAAGGGGATGGTGTTGGTGGTGCAGGTGGGAGTGGTGGCAGCTCCTGTGCTTTCCTCATGGGGCTGGCTGACTGTTGGCACCTGGCTGCTGTGGCTGGTGGTGGGGTCTTGTGGGAGACCTGTGGGACATGGGGAACAGACTGGCAGTGTCTACTATCTGTTGCACACTTCCTAATAAACATTTGCCTATTGAATGCCTACTTGACTACATTGCCCATAATGCATCATGCTGGTATATGCTACCATGAAATGGAGCTATCTTGGTTGTGCATGCCCCTGTGTACATGGTGGGTGGGGGTATGGCATTGATGGGGGTATAGGCATATCACATGGTACTCACCGGTTGATGTTCTGGGATCAGAGGTGTCCAGATCTCCGAATCCTGTTACAGCCTCCTGCTCCAGGGTCTCCTCCACCCTTTCGTCCAGGGGTGTGGGTGGTGGCATGGATGATGGTCCCCCTCCTGTGCCTCTCATCTCCCGGAGCCTTTCTGCCATCCTCTCCTGGGTCCGAGAGCGGAGGTCATACCACCTCTTCTTTATCTCATCGACACTCCTGTGGCTGACCCCCAGGGAGTTCACCTTTTCCTGAATATCCTGCCAAATTCTTTTTTTAGTAGAGTCTGGCACATTGAGGGCTGCCTTCCCAAATAGCTCATCATGGTGCTGACAGCATTCCTCTGTCAGCACCTCCAGCTCCTTCTCAGCAAATTTCAATTTTCTCTTTCTGGGAGTGTCAGCCATTGTTACTGTTGCTCGGTTTGCAGTTCTGCTGTTAAAAAGGGTGTGGTCCTCCCTCCTCCCAGGTGTATTTGTAAACTTCCTGGCTGTGATATCATCATGTGCCAGGAAGTGTTTCCAGAGTGTTCTGGAGTGGTTTCTGGAGTGTTCTGCAGCACCTGCAATCAATTTTCATGATAATCGCAATTTGCGACACCCACTCGCAAATTGCGTGTCCGTTTTTTGCGCGGTTGCAAAAAGCGACCTCGCAGACAGCGGACTCGATATCTGCGTTGTGACTCCGGGTGCGAGTCGCAATTTGCCCCCGAAAATTGTACCTGCATTCCTATTAGCGACACGCAATTTGCGAGTCGCACATGCTCGCAAATTGTAAGTCGCTAATTTTTTGGTACCTACATCTGGCCCTAGAAGCCTTGTTAGAACACTACATTAATAAACTTTCTACTGGTTCATACCATGGATGTCCACTATAATGGTAGTACTGAAAAAGGTCAGTGGAGGTGCAGTGTGCATTTGTGTGGATATGCACCAAGCCACCAAAGCAATTGAGAGACACCAAAGTCTTCTCCCATCATGACCTATGTAAGTAATACCATCAAACTGGAAGAATACTGAAGGTATATTACCACTTTTGTGATTTGTGTTGGTTTGTTCAGATACAAGAGATTGAGCTTTGGAGTGTCGCCTGCTGCAGAACTATTCCAAGATGTTATACGTAGAATTATCCACCCTGTTATACATGCCTTCAATTACAGTGATAATAAACTAGTATTTTGCACAACCTGGAAAGAGCATGAGAAGGGTCTCAAACAAGTGTTTTTGTTACAGATGCAAGTCTCATATTAATGCAGAAAAGTTCAAAAAAAAAACTCAACTTTTTTGGCCATGCATTTTCTAATGGAAGGATGACTCCTGATAAAGTGAGAGCACGTCAGCCACAAGTCCGCCACAAGATGTCACAATGGTATGATCCTTCTTGGGCATGGCCAGCTATTGTTCAAGGTACATTTGTGACTTTACCACAGCACATGCCCTATTGATAACAAAATGAAATGTCTATTTCAGATGGTCCACTGAGTGTCACCACAGCTTCAAAAGTCTAAAACAGGCACTTGAAAATGCGACTGAAATAGCTTACTTTGATCCTAAACTGTACACTGAGATCACTGTTGAAGAAAGCCTGATGAGACTCAGAGCAATCTTGCTCAGCTGAATGGGCAATCAAATGCTTGGAGACTTATTGTAGTGTACGCTAGTTGAAGCTTGTCTGACACAGAATGTGCTTATTCCCAGCCAGAAAAAGAAAGTCTAGCTATAGTATGGGCCTGGTAACACTTGCATGTGTTTCGGTGTAGAAAGCATTCCTCATCATCACAGACATTCAGGCACTGCTCACTATTTTCAGAATTCTGAATGCCAAGATGCCCACTCACATTGAAAGGTGGATGTTGTATCTACAAAAGTATGACTATACAATTGTGCACAAGCCAGGCAAGAATCAAAATCCTGCAGATTATTTCTCACCAGTACCCCTACAGCGGCACAGGGCAACATTAAAAACTGCAGAGGAATGCATCAACTGTATTTTAAAGTCTAGCATGCCTGTGGCTCTGTCAATCGAACAGATCATCACCACTACAAATGCCAATAAGGACATGGTTGCCCTTAAAAACATAATTTTAGCACAGTCGTGGAGACAGAGGGCCTCATTACGAGTTTGGCAGTCAAACCACCAACAGGCTGGTGTAGAAGACCACCATATTATGACCACGGCAGTATTCCCGAAAGAACACAGCCAAAGCACCGCCAGCAATGCCTGTGCAGTCCAGTTGCCACGGACAACGGAAGACATATGCATGCCGGAAGGGACCGTATTTCTGCCGAACAGATGATGAGGTTGTACACCGCCAATGATTCTGCCGCAGTCGTACCACCACAAGAACCGAGGCGGAAACCAATCGTATAAAAGGAACTTTCAGAACACACTGTAAATTGTCAAAATACGTATGCACACACAACATACCAATTGGGAATGGGTGGTGAGGGCGACACACACACACGTAACCTGACACTGACATCCACACTCACAGACAGTCACACACACAAATGCACATGCACACTATGGCCATCACACACATACACGTCAAAAACACAAACCTACTCCCAGAAACACAGCACAAGCACAGTCACACACAACACACAAATCTACAAAATGGCACTACAACATAACACCTGCAACACCATCAATGTATTGGCAAGCACCCAAAAGAGACACTACCCACTGACAAATCACATATACACAACACAACATACCACCAATAGGGAACGGATACATACTTTCACACAACCATACAATGCAGCATTCAACAAACCCAACAAATACACATCACAACGTATCTGACATATCATTCACCACACAGTCAAAGCATACAAAGGCACACAACACTGCAACAAACATGTCAACACAAACACTACTCAATACCATAACAAGAACATGTCATATACACATGGCCATTATATAACACACACCCATCACTGGGGGACAAATGCACTGCACACAACCTCAGGTCCTCACATGCTGCCCAGACAAACCAAGGCCCTGATTTATAAAAACCTGCGCTAACACATGTTTGCGTCAAAAAGTATACAGCTGGCTACCGCCATTCCAAGATGATATTTAAGGAATGATGCTAGCCGGCGCTAAGGCAAAATGATGCTAACTGGGTAGGGGAGACTGGAGGTTGTGTGTCAAAGAATGGCACTAGTCAGATTAGCATCAAAAACATTGACTCTAACCTGACTAGTGTAATTTTTTAACGCACAACCCCCATGGACATGACACCTGTTTTAGCAAAGACAGGAGTCATGCCCCCCAGCCCAATGGCCATGTAGGGTGCCCAAGTTAGGCCCCATATGGCTCTTTGAAAAAAATAAATAAAAACTTACCTGGACTTAGCTTGGATGGGTCCCCCTGTCCTTGGGTGTCCTCCAGGTGTGGGTGGGGGTGGCTGAGGGTGTCCCTGGGGGCAGGGAAGGGCACCTGTGGACTGCTTCCATGGTCTCTGACGCCTGCCCTGTCCCAGGTGTTCAATAATGGTGTTAAGCAGGCTTAGCGCCATTATTTAAGGCTCTCCTCCTCCCGTGCATGATTTTTGCACCGGAGGATAAATAAGGCGCAAAGGCCTTGGAGTCATTTTTTGCCAGGGACCGCCCACCTTGCATCTCATTAACGCAAGGTAGGTTTCCAGTAAAAAAGTGATGTTAACTCCAATATTTTGATGCTAGACAGGTCTAGCGTTAAAATATAAATATGGAGTTAAGTTTGCGCCAGATTTGCTTAAAAAAAATAATGCAAATCTGGCACAAACAGAGTATAAATATGCCCCCAAGTCGCACAAGAAACCACTTACACACAAATACTCACACACAGACAATGTCAGCCATTTTGAAATATGCCCTAAGAAATGAAATCCAGGACAAATATGTAATGGTGAAACCAACCACTAGTTGGTCCCATAATCTATTATAAATAAGAATAAATATATAAATGTACAAGGCCATAGGCCAGTCCAAATAGAAATCGTGCAACATGAACTTAATGCACATCTTGGTGCCCAGAACTTGACTCCTGACTGCCATGTAACCTCCATAGTTAGAGGCCTCAAGGGGGCAGGCAGGTACCTCAGAGATTATAGGGGGGTGAAGAGGGGTTCGGGTTTAGGCTTGGGAGGGAATACTTTGGGATTGGGCTTTGGAGGAGGGTTAGGTCTAGGCTTAGGTGAGGTTTGGGTTCTCTTGGGATGGGTAGTCTTCTTGGTGTGGATAGGTGCATGGGTGCTTGCAGGGGAGACAGTGGAGGGCTTGGAGGTGGAAGGGATGGGCCTGGGGATGAAAACAGAGCATTTAGGGGTATCACGGGGGGAAGAGAAGTAGGGAAAAGGACAATACGTGAAAGGATCACTTTTTTAGACACACGTTGATGGTCATCAAAAGGGCTTTTGGGAGTGGAGTGTGAGGGAGTGGTTGCCTGACATGTTGGTGTGGTCGGCGTCTATGTGTACAGGACTGAATGGGGTGGAGGTGTTGAGGGATGACGTGGTGGGTGGGTGACTGTCTGTTGGGGTGGTGATTGCAGGTACGGTGGATATGCTGCATGTAGGAGTGTCAGTGGTTGTAATGTCTGCAGGCATGGTGATTGGGGTGGATGTCTGAGGGTCTGTTGTGGTGCTGTCTGTGGGTAAGATAGGTATAGTGGCTGAATCTATGAATGTAGGTGTGGTGTCTGCAGTTGTGTCAGGTGCTGTAGCTGTGATGCTGGTGGTAGTGGGGTGTCAGCGCAAGTAGTGACTGTTGGTGTGTGCAGGTGTATGCTGCTTCTGTGCATGCCGGTGGTGTGCCTTGTGGCACTTGTGTATATCTGAGCTACCCTTGAATGTTGACATGGATGCTTGCTTGTCTGAGTGCTTTGGCTGGGTCACGGAAGAGGGGTTTGGGATTGGCAAGAGGAAGGTGGAGTGGGACAGAAGACAAAGTGTGACTGGTTGCTGTGAGTGTGGAAGCCAGAGCCTGAAAGGATCTCTGTAGGCCAGCCAGTGCACCATGAATACCCTACAGGAATGCAGTACTCCGTTGGACTTGAGTTGTCAGTCCCTGGGTGGCATTGACGATGGTCAACTGATGCAAAGAGATCGACCTCAGGAGGTCAATAGCCTCCTCACTGAGGGCAGCAGGGCTGACAGGGGTAGGAGCAGATGTGACTGCAGCAAAGGAGACGCCCACTTTCTTGGGAGAGCAGGCTTGACCAACTGGGTGGGAAGCTACAGGGAGGGCAGTGGTAGAAAGGAGGGTAGCAAACATAGATAGTGCTTGGGTGGGGTGGTCCCAGATGGGTTTGTAACCGCCACAGAGTGTCCACTGGAGGACATTTCCGATGAAGAAGATGTGGATCCTGTCTCTCCCATGGCACTCCCCTTGCCCTCCGGGACACTGGATCCCTCGGTGTTGGTGGCCTCAGCATTCTGGATCCCTTGGCTTGCAGCTTCCCCACTCTGCTGTGCCCGGTCTCCTTCACCTGCCGAGGCTGATGCACAGAAAGACAGAGAGCGATAGAGAGGGCCATACCATTCTTCACACACACATTACAGCATGCAAAACGGTAACAAAGCATCTCTTGCAAAGAAAGCCCCAGTTAGAAACAATTCAGAGCCTACATCATGTCACAACAAGATGCTTTCCCATATGACAACAGCCTCACCCACAACATAAGCCAACCAACTGACCACTACTTTACCATCCCATAAGTTCAGCTGTAACCCACAAGCATCATGCACAAGATGGATTGGCTACATCAGAAATCTATCCCCATAGAGATTACCACTGTCCATCATCAAGTCAATCTAAGGAAATGCAGTTGACTGATAAATCAATATCATGCCTACTCCTACTCCACACCTGTCCAGTCCATCACCAAAACTCATGTTCCATGAAAGTAAACTCACCTCACTTCACATACGACACAGCATGTTGCTTTCCAACCACATGCCTAACTGAACATTCTGTACACAACTCACACAACGGCAAAAACCTCTTATGAATACACTTCATGTAGCAGTCCCATACAGTGTGCATCACAAAATGACATAGCATGTCATTGAAACATCTATCTAAATACTGGGAAAAAATATATTAGGAGTTTCTGCACCCACTATTCTGATACATTGTTGCATAGACAACAATTCCATGTACCGCAGTATGGGCCTACCGAGCATACAGGATACATCCACAGACAACCAAAGGGAGCATAGTTACACCAACAAAACAATGGACACCAACCAATATGCATAAAGGGCTCATACCATTCCACTATACACGCTGAATAGAAACCTCTACCTTACAACATATTAACACCTACACCACTAACAAGTGTTCAGAAATGTGATTCCCACTCCCTAATTCCAGAACTAACACTTAAAGAACTGATTACTAATGCACCCATGAATTCCACATATACCTAGAGTCAATCTAATTGAATAACAACATATTCCACAACACCAACAGTTGGATGTGAAATGGAACACCTGCTACACCATTAAGCCATGCAGAAATGAGCAGAGCAATAACCACAATTTCCCTAAACAGCCTCATATTTGCAAAGGTAAGTCTGAGGAAAAAGAAGCAGCAATATCAAATCAGGCACACAGAATCAATTGACCCATGATGCAGGAAGCAAACAGCATATGTTGCACTCCTATAGGTCTGATATTGGCCTCTGTAGCATGGACAATACTCATGGGCTAAACGTTCAGCAGCCTAGCCATTTACCTTCTCTACACCAAATACATTTGGATAAAAGGTATTTGTACCCATGTCATTTTAATACCATGAAATGTCAATGTCTTATTTTCACCATTACTTCCACATTGTAGGATGACCACCCTTTTCAAACTCCACATTTACCAATGTATGAATCTGACATGACAATGGGGACACCCCTTCAGACCTCACAGGGAGTGCAGTAAGTTGATCATACCAAACTCCTGATTTGAATGACAGCCTCACATGAAGTGTCCAACTATTTCAGGACACATAATTACATGGCCCTGTTACTCTTCTGTCAGACCCAATGATGTACATAGAGCAGATCCAGTGGAATAGAAGTGGTCAGACACCAATGAGCCATACAACTCACCTTTTGGGTAAATTGACTTGGGAGCACTAGGTTCGAAGGATGACACGGTTGGTTACAAATATGTATGGCTGATCAGAGTCACACATATGACTCAGTCACATGTGCATCTCCACATGCAGTCATACAATTTGGTAGACAAAGGTGTTTAACATTTCGCATGCACAATACAATGGCCAGATCTGCTTTTTATATGTCGGTAACTGTAGTACCATGTCTCCCTAGTAGTCACCATACCTGTAGCACATAGCACATCTTCACAGCTGCAAATCATAGACATCATACACTAAACTATCAGAGGCAAGTACATGGGTTCTGGCAGTAATTGCCCCCTTGTGGCTGTTGTGCTGCCCTCAAATACCCATATATCACTGCCAAAATGCGGGCCATTTGGAGGGGGTCAAGGTCCGATGGGCACTCCTCCCTTGTTGGGAGGACATCCACAGCTAGGCCTTAGCGGTCTTCCGGGCCCTGCGTCTTGGTTCCTCCCACCTCTTACTACAGTGGAAGATCCACCAGCTGTGGACCCCCAGGGTTCACACTTGCTTGGCGATGACACAACAAATTCCTTTCTTCTGATGGGCATTGACCTGTATGGATGACACAAACAAAAGGAAAAATTCATATTCACACGCATCATACCAATATTAGTGGAAAATACACATCAATGACAGCAAGTAGGCAAACATTCCCATCCTCTCAACTCACACTAATTTACAGATTATCATCCACATGCATCATCAATACCTTTACTACTTCAAATTTCAGATGCATCATCCTTCACCACACCTATCACACATTGGCATTGTATTGGACTCACCTGTTCCTCTGGTGCACCATATAGCTGTTCATACAGGGGTAGGACCTCCTCCATAAGCTTCTCCAGCTCCTTGGGAGTGAAGGCTGGGGCCCTATCACCTGCAGGACGTAGCATGATAGCTCCCAGAGGCAGTACACGGCAGCTCAGGTAGTGGAGATCTTGCTGCCAGCAGTGTCAGGAGTCGAGTGAGGAATACCGCAGAAGATGGCGGTCACATCCTCCACGTACAGGACTGTCAGCACCGGCGGACATCGCCATTGGCCCAAGACCACCAAAGACAGCAATAGCTTCCAGTGACAATTTCCACTGCGGTTGTGACCACCTACCACCATGATGACTTCCGCCGGCAGACTTAGGTCACTTCCATGTGTACAGTACAGTAGGTCAGGTGGCTGCTATTTTGAGCATATAACATGTCTGGTTTTATCATCTGTGTCAGTAACTATACCCCATATCGTGCAGTACAACTTTTAGTACTGCCTTCATGTTTAGTTGTTAATTTGTGCATCTGTGCAGTAAATGCTGTGTCACAGGAGGACATGTGGTATTAGGATGCTACAACTACTCGAATGTTCCCATGATTTCTAGAAAACATAGATGATGTGTAACAATATGTGTAAGACATGTCAAATCTGTTGGACTTAGAACAATGTACCGTTACAGATTAATCTGTATGTGCAGTTCAATAGTTAAGTGGGGGAATGTGCCCCAAGAAGGGTGTCATCGGGTTCATACCTATGTGTTATAATGTAGATATGTGAGTTAGTAACCAACCTCGACAGCAGATATGTATCTAACTTTACAAGATGTCTGAATGCTGCAAGTTACATACTATGTTAACATTTCTTCACATAGTTTTCCAGCCATGAGACAAGGACGACAACTACCTGTGTACCGTCCACTAGTAGACCTGCCACCATGAAAGAGAGACATTATATCCAGACCTATTGGCTGAATCGTCATACTGCCATGGATCTTTGTGATCAATTGGAGCCAGATCTAATGCCTGCCATTTGTAATCCCTATAACATACCTCCCATTGTTCAAGTTCATCAGTGCTACATTTCCTGGCCTCGGAGTCCTTTCAGAATACAGTGGCTGTAACTGCAGGAATTTCTCAGCCCATGTTCAGTATGACTTTGAGGTATGTACTGTATGCATTGTTGAAACACCTGGACAGCTACATCAGTTTTCCCCGTCATGTGGATTTGGCCTATGTGAAGGCAGAGTTTTATGCTATAGGACACATTCCACATGTGGTTGGAGCCATAGATGGTACCCACGTAGCCTTGGTTCCCCCCACTGTCAATGAACAGGAAAAACTACCACTCAATAAACGTTCAGGTGGTGTGTCTGGCAGACCAGTAAATTTCACAAGTCAGTTAGAAGTATACAGGTTCAGTCCATGATTCCTCATCATGTGGAACAGCAATTTCCCACTTCAGAAGGCACGACTCCACACAAAGAGCCTGGTTGGTTGGTAAGATACAAACAAATTGTGTGTTTACAATGTATGTCACCTGCCATCACAATGTTGCATGTCCCACAATTATGTGAGTGTTGTTCTACCAATTTGTTCACAGGTAACTCTGGCTATCCAATCCGTCCTTGGTTGTTGACACCAGTGAGGTACCCAGCCACGCCAGGGGAAGCCCAGCACAATGAGGCCCATGGGAGGACAAAGCGTGTCCTTGAGTGGACTTTTGGGCTCCTGAAGGCAGAATTTAAGTGCTTGGAAAGGTCAGGAGGAGTCCTCCTCTACTCAACCAACAACGTACATCAAATAATAGTTACCTGCTGGTTGCTCCACAGTCTTGACCTGAGATGACGGACACCATTTATACCAGATGAGGGGGAGCCTTTTGAACCTGTGGGCCAGATGTATCAAGAATGCATTTTGCGCATCGGAAATAGCGATTTTTAAGAAATCGCTATTTCTGAGTCACAAAATGCAATGTATCAAATTTGCGATTCGGTAATAGCGATTTCTTAAAAATCGCAAATGCTATTACCGAATTGCAAATTGTGATACAGCCCCCATTCGCATCTTTGTGCCTGTCGGCCCATATTTGCGAATGTTTTGCATGTCCCAAATTGCGAATTCCTAAGTCCAGGGTGCTGGGGGCCTAAGGCCCCCTCTGCTGCACCCCAAAACATTTTTTAACAACATGTAAGGTGGACACATGCCAAAATGGCATGTGTGCTTTACATGTACATTTTAAAAATGCATTTTAAATGGATTTTTAAAATTTCCACATGGTTACCACCAAGCTCAACTTGGTGGTAATAGCGATTCCTTAATGCCCAATTCACATTAAGGAATTGCTTCATACATGTGCTTTAGAAATCGTAAATAAGGATTCCTTATTTGCAATTTCTAATTTAGAGAGTCGCAATTTTAAGGAATCACTATTTTAGCGATTCCTTAAAATTGCATTCAGAATGCTTTTGATACATTCTGAAAGGGCTTTTTGCATTCACAAATGGGCATTCGCACCGTTTGTGAATGCAAAAAGCTTTGATACATCTGGCCCTGTGGGTGGTAATGCAATTTGCCAAGTGATGAAGAGCCAGAGAACAGGAGACTCTAGGGCAGATTTCATGAATCAGTACTTCAACTGACTAAAAGGTATGTGAAGTAGACGTGATGTTGTGTGCCAAATTTGCAACCTGAAGTAGATGGGTAGCATGTCACCTCCTTTCTTTCATCATCTGTGGGGTCGTAGTTGTCTCCAATATCTATGGGTGAGTTGTGCTTGGAAACTATAAAGTATATTGTGTACAGCTCAGAGTGGTCTTCATTATCATCCATTGTTATAACAGAGGCAAAGTTACACTTGTGGACATGACTTCCCTGAACTGAGGAGTGTATACTGCTACGTCTTATCCCTCTTCTCTTACAAACAAAGATTTGTCTAGATACTTTTTGGCTGTTCAACCTTGGAAAATGATAGACAATGCCAGAAGCAGATGGAAAATACATACAGACATGAGAAGTGGACAAGGCTGATACCAGGTTCTATGAGTCTTGGTTATGTGGAGTCTGACAGACATTGTTGGACGGTCAAGACACTGGGTGGGGTGTTTTTATGTCAAGGTCACCTGTAGGGTACATGAAGTTGTTAAATGCTGACTGTTAGACCTGACAGCCTTAGCGTGATCACCCCTAACCATTTGCCTGCCTCCCTCTACTTTTTGGACATTGTCTTTGCTGGTTTTGGGATTCTGTGCACTTTACCACTGCTAACCAGTGCTAAGGTGCATATGCTCTCTCCCTTTAAACATGATGACATTGGATCATACCCAACTGCCTTATTTAATTTACTTGTATGTCCCTAGTAAAGTGCACTATATGTTCCCAGGGACTGTAGATTAAATCCTACTAGTGGGCCTGCAGCACTGATTGTGCTATCCAATTAAGTAGCCCGTTAACAATGTTTCAGCCCTGTACTTGCCTAGCCTAAAACTCTTTGCTTTTTCTACATATGAGTCACCCCTGAAGGTAGGCCCTAGGTAACACATAGAACAGGGTGCTGTGTAGACAAAAGGCAGGGCATGTACCAGTGTAGTTTACATGTCCTGGTAATGTAAAACTCCTAAATTTGTTTTACACTGCGGTGAGGTCTGCTCTTTTCATAGGCTAACATTAGGGCTATCCTCATATATTGTTTGAGTGTAAGCTTCTGATCTGAAAGCAGTAACAAGGTCATATTTAGTGTGGCCAGAATGTTAATACAAAATCCTGCTGACTGGTGAAGTTGGATTTAATATTACTATTTTAGAAATGCCACTTTTAGAATGTGAGCATCTCTCTGCACTTAAATCCTTCTGTGCTTTACAAGCCACGTCTGGCTAGGTTTAGTTGACAGCTCCCTTGTGCATTCACTCAGACAACCCCAAACACAGGATGCTCAGCCACACTTGCATACATCTGCATATTGAATGGGTCTTCCTGGGCTGGGAGGGTAGAGGGCCTGACACCTACATGTCAAAGGACAGTAGCCTGCCCTCACATAAACGACTGCCACACCCCGTACTGGGACTCTGGCAGACAGGATGGAACTGAAAGGGGACCTTGTGCACTTCTAGGCCACTTTTCGAAGTCTCCCCCACTTCAAAGGCACATTCAGGTATTCAAGCAGGGTCTCTGACCCTACCAACTGAGACACTTCTGAGGTAAACCCTCTACTTCATCAAGACACTTCCAGGAGAAGAAAACCTGAACCAGGACCTGCAACCTGCCAAGAAGAACTGCCTGGCTGCCCAAAGGACTCACCTAGACTGCTTTCTGCTGCTAACTGGCTGTGCTGAGAAGTGCTCTTCAAGGTCTTGGATAGAGGTCGCCTCCTGTTCCCTGAAGACTCAGGACCAAAAATACTTAATTCCTGCAAAAGAACTCCTTGTGCGGCAGAAATCGACGCATAGCCTGCAAGAAACAACGCACAGCCTGCATTGCTGTGAAAAAATCCCTGCATGCCAAACTGGAACGGCGCAGCTTGACTTCGCAAGGAGAAAATCGACGTAGCACCAGCGTTGGAACCAGAAATTCGACGCACGTCCCACTGGATCGATGCAAAGCTGAGTCCGAACGATGCAGCCCGACTTCCAAAAAGGAATTGGTGCAGTGCCTGCCATTCTGTAAAGATTTCCATGCATCGCCCACAGGATCAACGCTACCTCTGTGACTTCATCCTGCAAGTGCCTGATTTCAGCGCATCGTCCCCGGGGCATCCGAAAACCCTGCAACCCGAAGAGGATCCCAGGCTATGCACCAAAAGTTGACGCAAAGCCTGCCCTGTGTGAAAACTCAATGATGCATCGTCTGAGTGTGCTGGAAAAATTGATGCACACCTCCACGTTTTACACGCACCTCCTCTTCTGCAGTCCCTTGCGTAGAATTTGAATGCAAACCAGATACTTTGTGCTTGGAAGAGACATTTGTTGCTTTTTAAAGACTAAAGACACTTTATATCATTTTTACAGTGATATTTCAAAGAATGCTTATTGATCATTTTTGACCTGCATCTTATCAGATACATATTATATATTTTTCTAAGCACTGTGTGGTGTATTGTTGTGGTGGTATACTGTGATATTACATGATTTATTGCACAAATACTTTGCACATTGCCTCCTAAGTTAAACCTGACTGCTCAGTGCCAAGCTACCAGAGAGTGGGCACAGGATAATTTGGATTGTGTGTGACTTGCCCTGACTAGAGAGAGGGTCCTTGCTTGGACAGGTGGTAACCTGACTGACAACAAAAGACCCCATATATAACACTGATATTTGTGTCTGGCTAATGTGTAAATCTAGGACCATAGTCCCTCCCTGAACAATGGTAACAGTTTTATGTATACTATCTTGAATCATGCTGTCAGTGTGTTCCTACTTTGTAGACCAATGTGGATGTCACTGTGGACTGACATAGGTGAGTGACAAGCCCTCACGTATGTGGCCAATGTAAGTGAACGTTTTCAGGACTGTGTAGATGTGTACTGATCGCTGTCTGTACCATTAGATTATGTATATATGGAAGCTGTGTTATGGGTATGCGATAAAGCTTTGCCTGGTCATACAAAGAACCAATCTGTGTGCCTCCTGCCTGGTTGTTAGAGTGACATAACCCTAACTTGTATTGTGTACTTTAGCATTGTGTTACACCTTAGCAGACATCCTGGTGCTATTCTCAGCCATGCTCTCTGTTGTTAGCATATCTTTCACTGATTGTGTGTAGTTGTAGCTAACAACATTGTTGGTATCTGTGCAGTTACAATCCTATTGTATTGAGTCTCTTGCTGATGTATGCATCGCTATTGTACATGGTTGATAAATGAGACATACACAGACCCTGTGTTTAAGTGTGATTTATTGTTGAAAAAGAAAACACATATGTGACTATGAATGTTAAACACACACAAAAAATTGTGATAGGTTTAGTCATACTAGATGACATCGTCAGGGTAGCTGCTACACCATTAGGGAACACAGGTCCAGTGTCCTTGCACCATAGGAAAAAGGAGTTAGGTTTCAGAACAATCAACAGGGTGTATCTCTGGCACACAAGGGGAACAGTTCAGGAGAGATTTACTTCCTGGCATTGTGTTTGGTCTTGGCATCTGCTCCTGCTGGATGTGTGGGTGGAAGTCCACGTTTGTGGGGGGGGGGTTCTTCAGCTACAGAGGTGAGGTGTCTGAGGCATGTTCTTCGCCTTGCTGGACCTCCATTTAACTAGCAGCCACAGATGTAGAAGGGCCTGATGTATCATTGCTAGTGGAAGGGGCCAGATGTTGGGTACAAGACCTACTCAGTGTGATATTCAAGTCTCTCAGCACCACTACAATGGTAGAAGCTGTAGTGTGGTCAGTTTTATGTATCCTTTGCACGTTAGCTTTAGGCATTAGGCCTTTGTGCACTTTGCCCTGGATGTATTTTATTCCTGTGCTCGCAGCATAGAGCCTCTGTGCACTTTGCTCTAAATGCTTTTTATTCAGCCTCATACTGTTATTTTTCAAATAGCCAGTTCTACGGTCTTGTTTTATTTTTTATATCACACTGTTTAGCCTACTTCAGCACTGGAGTTTTCAATAACACATTCTTGTTCACTCTGTGCTTCACTCAAGGATACAGTCTGGTACATTGCCGATAGACATGGTAGGAGTTTAGTCTTTGGCATTCTTGCGTAGGGACATTTTGTGATCACACTGACATATTAGTTATAAAAATACTTCCTTGTCCTAATACACGCAAGAGGGAGATTATGACCAGGGAACCACAACTAGATGCTGACTGCCTCGTTGCAGATGCTGAACCAGATCACAGGCCTTTGCTCAGGTATGAGGGTTGATGGCTTCCCAAGGAATCTAAAAGGCAAGTTAGAAGCTTAACATGCTGTGCTCGAAATAGAACTAACAGAGAGAGTAGAATTTATTAACACCATGATAGCGTTATTCTTATGTTTCACTCTCCTCGTGACTATTTCAATCCTACTGTGTTGTATGGTTCTGGTTATTGGGGCTCACACCTTAATATCTAAAATGCAGTCGTTTTATTAAAACAATCTATAAAACTCAAACTGCCTTTGTCATTTGTATATGAGATCATACTGTAAATGAGAGAGCTGGTTTGGATCTGAGTGACCACGACTTCCCTGAGAAGTTCCAAAGATATCATGCGCTCGGCTGCCCAATCATCTCTTCCCCTTGGGAGAAATGAGGCACTACTAGTTAGCCGGAGCAAAACCGGATTTGAGGTGACAGTGGTCCTTCCAAGTGGGTAAGACTTAGTCCCCAACACCAGGAACAACCCTGCTACCTAGAAATCCAGTAGTCTCATTTAGGATAATGAGAGCCCACGCGACAAATCCAAGTGGGCATTTTGTGTCTGCCACTGCTGAATACCTTCCTGGTGGTTGTGCCTTGGAAATTTTAGTAGGCTCCCACGGCAAGGGGGATAGTTTCCTGGTCAGTATTGTCCCTTTGAGACCCCTTCCTCTGTCCCACAGCATCCCTCCCACACACCTCACCCCCCACATGCCTGTGCCCCTAGCACAGTGTGCCTACTCTCATGGTGTCAGGAGCATCATTGTCAGGGGTAACAAGATGAGACTCAGGTACCTGTGCTATGGAGCACACAATAGATTAAATTGTCCTTGGGATACAGGTTTGGGATGAATGGTTGCCTGTGATGTAGATGCAACAGGACTGGGAGGAGTTGATGTGGGCAGGATGTGGCTGACAGTTGTTGACTGACCAGGTGTCCCAGATGGGCCAGGTTCTTCATCAGTGTCCAGAAATCCAGGGGTATTGTCCTCATTAGGACCTACATCCAGAGGGGTAGTTGCAGTCTCTAGTAACCTCTCCATGGTGACAATGGTAAGGTTACCTCTGGAGGGAGTGGAACACAGAGTTCCGATCACAAATTACAATGGGGGTACTGTAGTAGTTGTGTGAGATGAAGACAGTGCCTTGATATGATCCCCATCAATGGCATTGACATCTGATGCAATATGTACCTTAGATACAACATGAAACTCTGTTACTTCAATTGCATAGACCATGTTTTATGCTGGTAAATCGTGTTGTTAGTGATTGTACATCTGATGGCATCTGATATAGTCAGATAATTGACATGGCGGTTCACCTTTGTTACCTAGTGAAATGTCTGGCATGATAGCTGGCACAAATAAGAGCTGTAGATTGCACATTGGTGTCCTTGTTGGAACACAGTATATGAGTTAACAATGGGCATTGACCTGTATCTGGATGTACACCAGTGAGTATATTTCTACCTTGGGATCTTCTCCCTGTGGCCATTATGTATGAGCGCTCAGCTATAGCTGTGTTTTGCTTGGGATGTTAGTGTGCGTGAGCCATTGCATTGCTGTCATTGTCATGTACTGTTCCACACTAGTACAATCACAATGGGATGGATCAGATATTGGTTTGACATGCATGACAAGTAATATTTGGTGCAGTGTACTTGTATTGACTATGTTGGGATTTAGCATTCCGGGAGCTGTAGAGCAATCATTAGCCAGTGCTTTACATGCCATTTCCAAATGCAGTGGGGCTAAATGTGTTTAGTGGACATGTGGCATGCTAGAGATGGGTTTTAGGTGATTGGGACAGACTCCTAGTGGGTGGTGTATTAATTGGGGTGGTTTTAGATGGTGAAAGAGCATGCAGGACTAGACAATTGGGTGACATGAATGTTGTGGGTACTTACCAGACTCCACTGTCTGGCCCTCAGGATGCAAGATGTCCAACACCTTCTCCCCCCAAAATGTGAAAGTAGGGGGAGGAAGTGGGAGGCAACAGCCAGTCTTCAGTACCACAAGCTGGTCCCTGGATGCCATGGAATGGACCTTTCCCTTGAAGTTGTTCCACCTCTTCCTGATGTGCTCCTTTGTGCAGGGATAACTGCCTACAGAATTCACCCTGTTGACTATTGTTTGCCACAACTCCATTTTCCTGGCAATAGATGTTTGTTGGACCTGCTTTTCGAACAGGTGTGGCTCTTCCCTGACAATGTCATCCACCATAATCCTCAACTCCTTATCAATGAAATGTGGCTTTATTGTGGGGGACATGGTAGTGGTTGTGAAGATGGTGTGGTAAAAGGGTGCCGAGTTAGGTAAATGGTGAGCTGTAGGTGCTGTGTTGTGAATGGGTGATGGGTGTTGTAGACTGTGTGTGGTACTAATATGTGTGTTTCATATGTTGTGCAGGTGTGTGATGTGTGTGTAGTGAAGTGTAAATGGGTGCATGTTGTTTCTAATTTAAACTCTCTGGGATATTGGTTGTCTATGACTGTGTGTGGCATTTGATTGCAAATGATTGTGGGTTGTGTAGGGGTGTATTATAGTACAGTGAGTAGCGGTGTATTATATAGTGCAGTGAATAGGGGTGCATTATATAGTGCAGTGAGTAGGTATTGTGTAGAGAGTTTGAATATGTATCAAATGTGGGTTATTCAAGCTATCCAATGTGGTGTGGTGTTTTGACAGAAGTGAGTTGAGACTGCAGTGGTTTGCACCACCAATGGTTTCCCCCATGGAACAACCACTGTTGTGATTTGTGGATCATAATCTGATGGGAGGATTTTTGTTGAGCTGGTTGTGGAATCGCCTCTTTTCCATCCTCCACCATCCTGGCCATTTTAGGAATTTGGCTGTTTTTTAGCGGACTTCACAGTGTGACTCTTACTATGGTGGTCAGATTGCTGCCAACATGGCGGTCTTTTGGCGGCTGCTATTGCTGCAGTCTTGCCAAAAGACTGCTAAACTTGTAATGAGGCTAAGAGTGTTGAACCTCTAAGTGCCGATGTTGAACTTCAAAAATACCACAATCTCCAAGCTGGCTATTGGTCTTTAAAAAAGGCATTGTGCTAAGAGTATCCCATATTGTCATATCTGAGCCTAGCCAGCAAGTCATTGAAAACGCTCATGAAGGACATCATGGCATTGTAGCCAACAAGAGGACATTGAGAGATCAAGTGTGGTTCCCTTGCTTGGATGAGAAGATTGAGGGGGCATTAAAGGAGTGTTATTTATGCAATTGACTGTTGCCCAGAAACCCACAACCATGTATGGGTGGAAAAGAAAAAAACATTTACTTTTTTTAGGCCCCTGGCAAACATATACCATCTTATAGTGTGACAATGGTCCACCACTCAACAGAAAAGAGCATAAGAAGTTTCTCACTAGACTCACTATCAAATAGCAGAAAAGCTCACCCTTATGGCCTCAAGCCAACGGTGTCCTGGAACAGTTAATGGGGAACCTGAAAGGAGTGATCCAATTTGCATCGATGGAGGGAATTGAGCTGAGTCAGGCATTAAGTTGAGCCCTCCATGCCTATCAGTCAACTCCTCACCCTACCACTGGTAAGAGTCCTTCCACTCTGATGTTCTAGAGAGCTATAAGACCCAAATTACCCGAATGGACCCCTGAGTGAAACCTGACTGATGAAAAGGTTCACGCTACTGATACTGCTCTAAAACGTCAGATAAAAACAGATGCTGATCAACATTATCAAACTGGGGAGGGTGACTGGGTTCTCATCAAACAAAAGTGGAAGCAAAAGAAAACTCTCCATTTGATGTTTAAGCTTTGAAAGCTGTGAAGCGCAGGAGACCCATTATAACAGTACACCATCCCGGCAAATCCATCATAAGGGACTTGTCACATTTCAGACATCTGTCTGCCAGAGTAGGCTGTTCCACCTGAAAGCCCTATTCAGGCATTAGACCCTGTACCCTCAGGGTCCACCCCAGGTAAAAGCTCAACTACCTCATATCACAAAGTCTGGTCAAATTGTGTGAGTACCTAGAAGGCTGACTGAGGAATTGTAATGCTGTTTTTTTTTTTTTTTTATGTCTTTTTATTTAGCAAGGGGGGAGATGTAGGGGCTCATTCTTACTTTGGCGGGCGGCGGAGGCCGCCCGCCAAAGTAACCCCGTCAGAACACCGCACCCCGGTCGTAAGACCGCTGTGGTGATTCTGAGATTTGCCCTGGGCTGGCGGGCGGCCGCCAAAAGTCCGCCCGCCAGCCCAGGGCAAATCAACCTTCCCACGAGGACGCCGGCTCAGAATTGAGCCGGCGTAGTGGGAAGGTGCGACGGGTGCAGTGGCACCCGTCGCGTATTTCAGTGTCTGCATAGCAGACACTGAAATACTTTGCGGGGCCCTCTTACGGGGGCCCCTGCAGTGCCCATGCCATTGGCATGGGCACTGCAGGGGCCCCCAGGGGCCCCGCGCCCCCCTACCGCTATCCTGTTCATGGCGGGTTTCCCGCCATGAACAGGATGGCGGTAGGGGGTGTCTGAATCCCCATGGCGGCGGAGCGCGCTCCGCCGCCATGGAGGATTCCCCCGAGCTGCGTAAAGTCGGCGGGAGACCGCCGACTTTCCGCTTCTGACCGCGGCTGAACCGCCGCGGTCAGAATGCTCGAGGGAGCACCGCCAGCCTGTTGGCGGTGCTACCGTGGTCGGTGACCCTGGCGGTCACCGGCCGCCGGGGGTCAGAATGACCCCCGTAGTGTCTTAGGACTGTGAGCACTAGGATCCTGCAGCCCGGGCCGACTCAGTGAAGGCATTACACAATCA
Organism: Pleurodeles waltl; assembly: GCF_031143425.1. Classification (NCBI taxonomy): domain Eukaryota; kingdom Metazoa; phylum Chordata; class Amphibia; order Caudata; family Salamandridae; genus Pleurodeles; species Pleurodeles waltl. Next base: position 235,235,868 of record NC_090438.1, on the reverse strand, counting down.
TTTGGAGAGTTGTTAAGGTGTGGTCATCAACAGTTATGAGAGAATGAATGTTTCACACAGATAAATAAAGACGTTAACTAAGGGATCCGTGTGCGGAATGTTTTTTTTCTCCATTATTTGTAAATACTGTTCCAACATGCCATTCTTACCCAATGTTAGAAATTGGGTTTCTGGGTGGCTAGGGTATGCACCTAAGACAGGCAGAACCAACCCATTCTTGTCAGGGTGAGGGAGTTACATACCGAAGATAACCCCTGCTCACCCCCTTGGAAGCTTGGTACGAGCAGTAGGGCCTATCCCAGAGGCAATGTGTAAAGAGATTGCACAACACACACAACACACATGATGCACTATCCTCACTACAAGGGAAACACAACACCAAGCTATAAAAAAATAAACTTTATTGTACGCAGCATTATTAGACCAAACACAACATGTCAGTAATACCCTTCTACCCAAGCAGTTGTCAGAACATTACACAGCACTATTACTCTGTGAAAGCCAGCAGTAGTCCGATAGAACAGATATCTTAATAGTTAACCTGCAACATAGCAGTAGCCATGTAAAGATTACCAAAGTGCACATATCAGGGTAAAAGTACATACTACCAGAAAGACATAAGGTCACAGTAAACTTGTTACTAAAAATTAACTTGCCCTAGTAAACATATCACCATAAATGTATGGGTCATACTAAACACATTACCTATAAATGCCCATGTGAGGAACATCAGACAACATGGCAAGCTATGAGGATTACCCACACATCTGGCCATGTCAGGAAAGCACTCTTACCCAGCACCTGTCATATTTAAAGGAGATAAATGCCTCACCCGGTGTACAAATACCTTAGCAGGAGAGTGTACCTGTCCCCCAGTGGGGTAGTCCACGTTACACAGTGGGAAGGAGGGTAAACGGTGATGTTCTGCAAGACGACTCTCCTGGGTCCCCAGGCACCCGGTAACACCCTGCAGCCTCCCTCCAGAATCCCATGGGTCTGGCACCCTCTGTGGCCTCCCAGCACACTATAACTGCACAACAGGACTTGCACTGGGGAGACTTTCCAGTGTCTCCCTCTCACCGCCAACACCTGTCTCTACCCCGGCTGCCCGCAACCATGTGTCTGCAGCCATCGAACCTGGGGTCTTCCTGGGGACCATATCTGGAATGGTGGGGGCACTCCACCCAGGCCCTCACAAGAGGACTCTCTTGCTCTCTCCTGCAGTCGTCTCCTGGGGCAGCGGCAGTGACTCGTCGGTCCGCCGGGGAGCCAGCTTCTTCTTTATTCCCCGTGGCAGCCACAGGCTCGGAAAATGGATGCCTGCTGGTGCCCCTGGGGCACTCTCAAAGTCCTCCTCCACCCCAGGGGTACTTGCTGGAAGCACAGCACACCAGCCATCTCAACCCCTCCCATGTCAGAGAGGGGGGCCAAGAGGTGGCCACGTTAAGCACTCTACATGGGCTGTATTAGACCAAGCCAAGTGCTCGCGCAGCCCTTCCGGCAAACAAAGCAGAGCGCTCGTCCTGCACTTTGGAAATTAGTTGAATACAGCACTCTCCAGCGCTGTGAGCAGGTAGTTCTAGGAGGGCAGGGGCCACTGCACCCAGCCCCTGGGGGAAACAAGTGAGGCACAGGGTTCAGGGCCCAACAACAGGCCAGCACCAGGGGGATGCAGTCAGTGGCAGTTTCTCCTAGTGACTGCTGCAGGTCACAGGTCACCACAAGAGAAGCAGTCCAAGGCGGTTCCTGGTGAGTCCCTCCAGCAGCATTCTGTGGACATCACATCAAGAATGTTTCTTGTGTGTTTTGTTGGGAAAACTCTCCTGTACTTATACAATTGTTTTCTAAAACACTTTCAAAGAGGGGGAGAAAAGGTTCCAACCAGTTACAACTGGTTCTAGGAGTGTCCCCTCTCTCCTCCAACATAGGCTCCAGACGTCAGTTGGGGGTAAACAAGCCCTTAGTGTGAGGCCAGGGCTCAGCGTTTACAAATGCAGGTGTGCCCCGTCTCCCCTTCTCTCAGCCCAGGAAGACCATTCAATGCAGATGCACCTCTGCAATACCTCCACCCTCCCTGTGTACAGTCTGTCTGAAAAGTATGCACAAAGCCCTGCTGTCACTCTGTCCCAGACATGGATTGAAGTCAAGCTGCAAAACACCAGAGTCATAAGCACAAAGAAAGGCTCACTTTCTAGAAGTGGCATTTCTAAAATGGTAACAAAACTCCACCTGCACCAGTAAGCAACATTTTTCACTATCATTACAACCATACCAAAAATGCCAACGCTACCCCTCATAAATCAGACAATACCCCCTAGACATACGGCAGGGCATTTCCAATGCAATCCAATGAGTAAGGCAGCACTCACAGCAGTGAGAAACCAAATAGGCTGTTTGTCACCACCAGGACAGGCCCCACAACCAGGCACATGCCCTGCCCTCTACGTACATAGCACCCTGCCCACAGGGCTAGCTAGGGCCTTCCTTAGGGGTGACTTACATGTAGTAAAAGGGGGGTTCTGAGCCTGGCAAGTAAATTTAGATGCCAGGTCCCTATGGTAGTTAATTTTGCACACAGACCTGAGACAGGTTTGAAAGGCTACTTCTGTGGGTGGTGCAACCAGTGTTGCAGGTCTACAAGTAGCATTTAATTTACAGGCCCTGGGTATTGGGGTACCACTGTACAAGGGCTTTACAGGTAAATTAAATGTGCCAATCAGGAGCAGGCCAATCATACAAACTTTAGTAGGGAGAGGACCTACACTTTAGCACTGATCAGCAGTGATAAAGTTCTCAGAGTCTAGAACCAACAACAAGAGGTCTTAAAAAATAGGAGGAAGAAGGCAAAAAGACTGGGGATGGTCCAGCACCTAATATGACAGGTATTTGCCAAATAAAAGAGAAATTGAAAGAATCATGCATAATGTCATGCAAAGTCATAAAATGCTGTTTACAGAAAATACATACCAGCTGCGACGTGCTTCTGCTGATCACAAGTAGCTTCTGCAGTGAACACACATAAAAGCTAATTTTAGGAGGCTGGCCTAGTTTGTAGTGGGTACCTAAGGTACTTACACCTTATACCAGGTCCAGTTATCCCTTATTAGTGAAATGTAGACATTGTCTAGAAGCCAGGCTCTCTAGGGGTAGTGTGGATGAGCAGCCAAAGACTAACTAGGAGACATGCAAAGCTCATGCAATACCACTGTAGTCACACAGTACTTAGTGTTACAAAAATAAAGGTGCTTTATTTTGGTGACACAAATACCAAATGCACCATAGAGACTATACTCCCTTAGGAGGTAAATTATATACAAATTATATACACTAGTTTGTAGAAATAGCTGTAACAACAGTTAGAAAACAGTGCAAACAGTGAAAATCACAATAGTTAGAAATGGGCCTGAGGGAACACAAACCATATACAAAGAAAGTGGAATGTGAAAGTCGCTTTCCCACCTAGGCACGTATAGTGTGTAGAGGGGTGCTGGGATTATTAAAATACACCAAAGGTAAGTACTAGAACCCACCCCACGGCCCAGGAAAGCAGGAGTGAATCACAGTAACTTTCCTGGAACACACAAGAACACGAGAAAGAATATCATGCAAGAACCAAGAGAGACTGCAAGACACCAGTAATGTATTCCTGGACCAGAAGACCTGTGGAAGAATGGGACCAAGCCCAAGAAGCACTGAAGAGTCCAGGGAGAACAGAGGCCCCTGCTAACCAAGATGAAGGTGCAAAAGAAGAACCGGTGAAGAAGAACAGTCAGTGCTGCACCCAAGAAGACAGCTGTGGGTTCCTGGTTGGTGGAGATGATGTTCCATGCTGAATGGATGACTGTAGTCTGGTTTGCATCGCTAGATTCCGCCAACAAGCCTTGGCACCCACAAGGCTCACAATAGCAGAAAATTGCGCTGCCCGGGACCAGGAGGCACTGTTGTATAGCTATTTGAGCCATGTTTTACACATGTTGGCTAACTAGGCCTGCCGCTGTGCACTTAAACCCTATTACAATGTATTCAACATTGCTTTATTTTTCTAGAAATAGCAACATTTGCATTGCGGTTTTATTTTCCTTATCTCATTGTACTTTTGCCTAGGAAAGCATGGCATTCTTAGTAAAACATTTATTTCACTTTGTGCTTTCCTCAAGGCTATAGTCAGGTAGGGTAGCCGACAAACGTGGTATGCTGTGTCTCCAACATTCACAGAAAACACACACTCATACCATTTCTTAGAATGTCAGCTGTTTTATTATAAAAACACCCCTTTGTCCCAGACACATTAGAGGGAGATTCCAGCCAGATGACCACGGCTGTATGTTGATTGCTGATTGCTTCACTGCAGCTACTTGCCTCGACGGCAGGATCCCTGAACCACATGGGGATGGTGTCTCTTTAGATTAGAGCCTTCTTCCTCCAGGTATGAGGGATGGTGTACGCCCAGGGGGGAAACCCAAAGGGCAGATTAGGCGTATTATGCTGTGCTCAGACATAGTGTAGGGATGAGAAATATATGCATCACTCCTAGGGACAGTATGGTAGGATTATTCTTGTGTGTTACTTTGTTAGTTACCTTTTTGCTTTTATTGTGTTTCATCATCCTAGTTATTGCAATACATGCATTTTTATCTAAGCTGCAGTTACTTCAATACATTCTTATTGAACTATATTCTGCATTTGTTGTCTTTGCCTTCATGAGACTTTTGGTAACTGAGAGAAAGGGATGGGATCTGATCGACCGCGATCCCCCTGAGGAGTCATCTTATCATGCACCCAGTTGCCACAATCATCTCGGCTCGAGATGAGGTGCTGCTAGTTAGGCGGCGAACCCGGATTCAGCTGACAGGAATCAGGTGGTGAGGAGTTATACTTAGTAGCCACAATCCATGTGATCCTGTTTCTCCAAATCCAGTAGCCTCATTAGAATAATAAGAACCTACACAACAGGGCCTAGTGGACTCTACCCAGGAAGGGGATCCAGAGGGGGACCTCAGCAGCTCAGAGAGCCCTCAGAAGACCAGGCAGCACGCACAGGATTCCCACAGCATGGGTACAAATAAGGTGTAAAAGGAGGCCCATGCAGCACTACACAAAAGGATCCCACGCTACTGGTGAACCACTCAGGAAGCTGTGCATCACAGGAAGGAGTGCTGGGGGTTGGAGCCATATGGTGCACAAAGAACTTTGTGGAAGGATGCCAACAAGCATTGGCAACTGCAAAACACGTGGCACACAGGGGTAGTGTCTTGCGTGGGGAGGCAACCTCTTACCTCCACCAAAGTTGGACAATAGACTGTCTGGACTGTCAGGACCACTTCAGTCCACCACCTGTGATGCTGGATCCCCACACTTCGTCAGGAGAGGGGAACCAGGCCACCGGTTGTCGCTGCAGAGGGGTGCCTGCTGAAACAGAGGAGTGACTCCTTCACTCCAAGGGACATTCCTTCATTCTTCTGATGCAGGCTGAAGACAGGCTGTCCTCTGAAGATGCACAACCGGGAAACAGTTGCTGGCAGGGCCTGAAGAAACAATGTTGCAGAAGTCATCTTTACTTCTTTGTTGCAGTTTGTAGAGTTTATAGAGGGTCCATATGCAGTTTCTTCGGTAAGAAGGTGAAGTAAAGGATGCAGAGGATTTCTGCTGGAGTCTTGCAATCCAAATCTGAAGAATCATCTAAGAGAGAGACCCTAAATAGCCCTGAAAGGGGGATTGGTCTACTACACAGGTAAGCACCTATCAGGGGAGGGCTTCGATGTCACTTGCTGGCACTGGCAGATGGTCCCAGAGTGCCCTGTCAACTTGGAATCCAAGATCACAAAACCCAGGGATCTGCTGAAGGAGCTCTGAGCACCACCCCTGGGGTGGTGATGGACATGGGAGTGGTCACTTCCCTTTCCTTTGTCCAGTTTCATGCCAGAGCAGGAACTAGGGGTCCCTTGAACCAGTGTAGACTGGATTATGCAAGGAGGACACCATCTGTGCCCTTCAAAGCATTTCAAGAGGCTTCCCAAGCATTTCACTTCCCAAGCCTGTAACACCTATTTTCAAAGGGAGAAGGTGTAACACCCTTCTCCCAATGGAAATCCTTTGTTCTGCCTTCCTGGGCTTGAGTTGCTCAAGAAACAGGAGAGCAGAAATCTGTCCGAGAGGTGGCAGCAACTGGGGCTGCCTGGAAAACCTCAGAAGGCTGGAATGTCAGTACTGGGGGTTCCTCTAATGAGCCCCACGAGTTGCATGGAATCATACAACTAATGCTTGCAAAAGCATTGGGGTATGATTCCAACATATTTGATACCAAACATGGCTATGTTCGTAGTTATCATTATGTAGCAGACATAGTGTAGGAAAGTACCATCTTGCCTGGCATGTTACCCCCATTTTTACTATATCTATGTTTGTTTTTGCCTGTGTCACTGGGATCCTGCTAGCCAGGAACCCGGTGCTCATAAGTTGTGCCCCTGTATGTGTTCCCTGTGTGGTGCCTAACTGTATCACTGCTAACCAGAACCTCAGTGTTTATGCTCTAGTGACTAATTTTACCCATTCTGATTGGCACACTGGAACACCCTTACAATTCCCTAGTATATGGTACCTAAGTACCCATGGTATTGGGGTTCCAATAGATCCCTATGGGCAGCAGCATTTCTTTTGCCACCCATAGGGAGCTCAGACAATTCTTACACAGGACTGCCACTGCAGCCTGAGTGAAATGACGTCCACGTTATTTCACAGCCATTTTACACTGCACTTAAGTAACTTGTAAGTCACCTATATGGCTAACCCTCACTTATTGAAGGTTAGGTGCAAAGTTACTTAGTGTGAGGGCACCCTGGCACTAGACAAGGTGCCCCCACATTATTCAGGGCGAAATTCCCCTGGCTTTGTGAGTGCGGGGACACCATTACAGACGTCACCTACATATAGGTCAATACCTATATGTAACTTTACAATGGTAACTCCAAACATGGACATGTAACATGTCTAGGATTATTGAAATGTCACCCCAATACCATCCTGGTAATGGGGTGACAATTTCATGAATCCCCGGGGCTCCAGTATGGACCCTGGGTACTGCCAAACCAGCTCTCTGGGGTTTTCTCTCCAGCTACCACTGCTGCAAACCCTCAGACAGGTTTCTGCCCCCCTGGGGCCTGGGCAGCCCAGTCCCTGGAAGGCAGAACAAAGGATTTCCTCTGAGAGAGGGTGTTCCACCCTCTCCCTTTGGAAATAGGTGTTAAGGGCCTGAGAGGAGTAGCCTCTCCTGGCCTCTGGAATTGCTTTGAAGGGCACAGATGGTGCACTCCTTGCATAAACCAGTCTACACTGGTTCAGGGATCCCCCAGCCCCTGCTCTGGCGCGAAACTGGACAAAGGAAAGGGGAGTGACCACTCCCCTGTCCATCACCACACCAGAATTGGTGCCCAGAGCTCCTCCAGTGTGTCCCATACCTCTGCCATCTTGAATGCAGAGGTGTGAGGGCACAATGGAGACCTCTGAGTGGCCAGTGCCAGCAGGTGATGTCAGTGACCCCTCCTGATAGGCTCTTACCTGGTTAGGTAGCCAATCCTCCTCTGAGGGCTATTTAGGATCTCTCCTGTGGGTTTCTCTTCAGATAACGAATGCAAGAGCTCACCAGAGTTCCTCTGCACTTCTCTCTTTGACTTCTGCCAAGGATCGACCGCTGACTGTTCCAGGACGCCTGCGCAACCACAACAAAGTAGCAAGAAGACTTCCAGCAACATTGTAGCACCTCAAGTTGCTGGCTTTCTTGACTGTTTCCTGGTGGTGCACGCTCTGAGGGCTGTCTGCCTTCATCCTGCACTGGAAGCCCCTCTTATCTTGACGACAGTGGTCCCTGGAACACAGGAGCTGGATCCAAGTGACCCCAATAGTCCAATGGTCCTTCTGTCCAAATTTGGTGGAGGTAAGTCCTTGCCTCCCAATGCCAGACAGTAATCCTGTGTACTGCGTGATCTGCAGCTGCTAGGGCTTCTTTGCACTTTTGCAAGACTTTCTTCTTGCACAGCACAGCCCAGGTCTCCAGCACTCCGTCCTGCATTGCCCAACTCGCTGAGTTGACCTCCGACTTTGTGGGACCCTCTTTTGTTGTGCTGAGACGACTGCCATACTCAGATAATCTGAATGCCTGTTCAGGTACTTTTGTGGGTGCTGCCTGCTTCTGCATGGGCTCTCTGTGTTGCTGAGTGCCCCCTCTGTCCCCTCTGTCTCCTCCTCCAAGAGGCGACCTCCTGGTCCTTCCTGGGCCCTGGCAGCACCCAAAAACCTCAACTGCGACTCTTGCAGCTAGCATGGCTTGTTTGCAGTCTTTCTACTTGGAAACAACTCTGCATCCTCCAGAACGCCGTGGGACATCTTCTGACCAAAGGAGAAGTTCCTGGCCCCTTCCGTTGTTGCAAAATCTTTGGCTTCTTCCACCCAGATGCAACCCTTTTGTACCTTCATCCTGGGTTTAGTGGGCTCCTGCCCCCCTTGACACTTGAGTGACTCTGGGGACTTGGTCCCCTTCCTTTGCAGATCCTCAGGTCCAGGAATCCGTCTTCAGTGCTTTGCAGTCAGTTGTGGTCTTTGCAGAGTCCCCTATCTCGACTTTACTGTCTTTCTGGGGTAGTAGGGTAATTTTACTCCTACTTTTCAGGGTGTTGGAGTGGGGTATCTTGGACACCCTTAGTGTTTTCTTACACTCCCAGTGACCCTCTACACACTACACTTGTCCTGGAGTCCATTTGTGGTTAGCATTCCACTTTTGGGGTATATGGTTTGTGTTGCCCCTAGGCCTATTGCCTCCTATTGCATTCTATTGTGTTCTACAGTATTTGCACTACTTTTCTAAGTGTTTTACTTACCTGATTATGGTTTGTGTGTATATTTTGTGTATTTTACTTACCTCCTAAGGGAGTATATCCTCTGAGATACTTTTGGCATATTGTCACTAAAATAAAGTATCTTTATATTTAGTAACTCTGAGTATTGTGATTCTTATGATATAGTGATATATGATATAAGTGGTATAGTAGGAGCTTTTGCATGTCTCCTAGTTCAGCCTAAGCTGCTCTGCTATAGCTACCTCTCTCAGCCTAAGCTGCTAGAACACTACTAATCTACTAATAAGGGATAACTGGACCTGGCACAGGGTGTGAGTACCATCAGGTACCCACTATGAGCCAGGCCAGCCTCCTACACATAGGTATTGACTTATCTCCACTACACCTGTAAAATGGCATCCCACACTCACAAAGTCTGGGAATATGATCCTGGAGGTCGTGGGCGCACCTCTGCTAGTACAGGGGTGCCCTCACACACAGGTACTCTGCACCCTGCCCTCAGGGCTGAAGTGCCTGCTATAAGGGTGACTTATAAGTGACCTGGTGCAGTGTAAATGACAGTGAAAGGGTGCATGCACCTTTTCACGCAGGCTGCAATGGCAGTGCTGCAGAAGCCTTTGCATGGGCTCCCTGTGGGTGCCAAAAGAAATGCTCAGCCCATAACGATCCCCTGGAACCCCAATGCCCTGGGTTCCTAGGTACCATATACTAGGGACTTATAAGAGGGCACCAGTATGCCACTTGTAGTGAAATATCAGGTTACCAGTAGGCAGTGACAATATTTAGAGGAGAGAGAGCATGATCACTGGGGTGCTGGTTACCAGCAGCCCAGTGAACACAGTTAAACACACTGGCAGGTAGAAAATGGGAGTAATCATGCCAAAAAGAGGGTACTATCCTGCAGTAATCAGAAAGGTTTACCAAGCTAAATAATTCAATGTACAGTAAGGTAGGTCACCAAGAATCAATAAAGCCAAATGTATACAAAACTCCTAAATCTGAACAACTAGACCTGGAAAATGACTATCTTCTTTTCTGTAACAGTGGAGATATGATTAATTGGGCATATTTTGGCCTTTGGTTATGGCAACCTCTGATGTACTGTTATTGAAGACATGTAAAAAGACTGGGAATGAAAACGAATAACCAAATGACTGGCCGGGCTTGTAAATAGCGAAGAAAGTGCTTAATATGGTTAAAACAATTAATGGCAGATGCCAGCAGTTTTCCCAGCAGCAGTGCCACCCACTTCCAGCACTGGAACTGCCCACTACAGGCACTGAAAATGTTCTAGAGAGATTTCAGCGGCAAGACAATTTCCACAAGGAGGTTTGGTTGGGAGGGGGGAATTCTACCACATAGAAACTATTTCCCTTGGTGCTAGCCATAATTTAAAAGCTGTATAACTCCTTTGCACACTTTTCAATATAATTTTGATTACAATCAGCACAGAAATAATTGCACTCTGCAGAGAGGCCTGTGTAGTGCTGGCCCCTTGATATACCTCCATTAAAATATTGATATCCAGGAATTTTTATTTTTGATTTTTTTTTTGTATCATTAGAGAACTAATTTTGCTTAGGTAGATATTGCTAATCAGGGCCAATTTTTTCTGGACAAATGTTTTAAAAATGCCGGCTGTGTTGCAGTGATGGTGTAATGTTTTATGAACCATGAGACATACTCTTCATTGTGGTGTCAAAACATAGGTTTTGGGGGTCAAGTAGTCTTTTTGAGACAGGAAATAACTCCTTGAGCAACCCTTCAGCCATTTTCTAAAACGGCGGCTCTATAATTATTTGTTTTAAGCATCATATTTGTCATTTATTTTAATATTGTTTTTGTTTTAGGTTTTCCATTGATTCAAATGTGTAAACAGGAGCAAAGCAGGAGGTAGCAGAGGATCTTTACCTCTTGAAAAAAGTGTTGCTTACTTCAAAATCTGAGCACTCCTTCAAAAAGAAAAAATGTGTCATATGCCAAACTAATCTGAAAGAAAAACTAACATCAACTGGGACTGGACAAAACAGAGTTTGAGATGCTGCAGAAATATGGCAAGACAGAGCTCACAAAAGATTGAAACTGATGGGTGAAGAGTATAAAAAATGTTATAATTGTAACCATAAGTGCTACAAGTCATATACAATGGGAAAAAACCAACAGAATTTGTTTAAAAAAAATAGCAGAAACCAGTGAATCACAACAAGAATCCAAGTCTCCTGAAAAAGCAACGACAACCAACTCCAATGCACATCCACTTAAAAGAGCGATGGTTACCCCTTGTCCACCTCCAACAAATTATCGGAAAGCAGACGATCTTCGATGTGTTATCTGTGGATTAGGCAGAACAAGGACCAAAGGGACTGATGAAAAAACAAAGTACAGAATATGTGAGTCTCGAAGGGCAAAATGTATTTATCTTCCGCTAGTTTCTTCCAAGACAAAGTTTTCAGCCGAGTAGCTGATCTAAACAGTGAGGTGAATGTACTTGCAGCGGATTTGTATGCTTACCTGAACTGCATGTGTGCATACATTAAAAAATATGGCTGTGCAATGAGCTCCCAGCAGCAACATAACCACCAGCCTTCAGTTAAGTTTGCACTCTTCGAAAAAGCAAAAGAAGTTTTAAAGCCACTCTTGAGTGCGGACTATTGGTTCAGTGAGATCAGAGAAATAATGGTCAACATTAATGAAACTGAAGTGATTAATAATTATTAAATTAAGATTTGTCAGGTGAGAATATATAATGACAGAATTAATTTTTTGTCAGTCTAACAAAAAGAAAGAGCCACTTATGGTGTTCTCAGCTGATTTGACTCCTGATGTTCTTGCTGCCAAAATAGAATCTAAGAATACAATAAAATCAGCAAGAATCATTTTAAGAAAAGACCTAAAAGATTTAGATTTTGTACTTTGATGACAAATTTTGTAATGCCCCAGAGCTCTGCAATTAATGGAAGTCAACAAGAATACCTAAGGTTGTCTCAATATTTTTTACATCGTTGTTTAATATCAGCAAAGCAAAACTGTTACAAACTAACGTTCTTGAGTTTGGAACAGAAGCCAGTAACATTGATGATGGCTGCCAGCGTAATCTATGACAAGTGCAAAAGTAGAGAGCTAATCACTTCAATGCATAGGATTGGTGTATCAACAAGTAATAATGACATTGTATGGAGCAGGAACTTGTGAGCAGCCCATGCTGTAAAATCTTGTGAATCTGACACCACCACTTCCAAGTCACTTTACCAGGAAAAGCTTTAAAGTTGCTGCTGTTGATAATTTTAATTTTAAAGAGAGCTCTTCCTTGTCTGGAACATCCAGCACACATTATACTTCTATGGTGTTTTTTCAAGACTGTACCAATGAAGTAGCTGCTGGAAAACAAACTGTGTCATCTGCAGGCATAAACAAATTAAGCTTCAAACCTATAACCCAACTGCCTTGCCAACATGTGAAAAATCACTACAAGCCATCAACTCGTCCTAATCAACAGAACGTTTCAAAGTGGCTGAGGACATGATTCTTCTGCTACCTGATGGTGTGGTCTGAAAAGCTGATTTAACTGAATTTATCATATACCTTATTCGGTGCGGATTGAACGATGAAGAAAAGCCAGTTCCTCTGTGGGCTACAATTCATACTCCAATCTCTCAGAATACCATCCCACTGAAGAAGGTTGGGTTTTTATCACTAATACCCTCTCCAGTCACAAACTACACAACAGTATACACATCTGTAAAAAAAAAAAACTAAATATCTGTGCTCAGCTTGAAGACCAGCCTATCCTGCCAATCTTCTGCGATGAAGTTGTTTTCCAAATCACAGCTGACATTTTTATGAGCAATCTAGCAGAATTTTATGATCTTTTTCCACTTATGGGCATTTTCCTCATGACAAAAGTTGTGTTGCGGTGTGCAGGAAGTTATCTCAGTGGATGTTGCATAGACAGTGCACTTATTGAGGCTGACATTCTTTGAAAGTAAAACTGTACAGACAGTATTGAGTGGAATTCATTATGTGAGTTCATTAGAAGGTATGCTCATCATATCGGAGGCTATAGAAACATTGCAAGGAATGCTTTCTGTAGCAAGAATGACAAATTTAGTTTTGTGTATCTTATCTCGAAGTGCACAAGGCACAGGGTGCACTTCTTTCAAAACACATAATGCAAAGCCAGGCAATGTTCAATACACTCAGTCCAGAATCAGAAAACGTGAAAACCAGGGACCTTATTTACAAGAATCTGATGCACTGGCTCCTATGCGTCAAATTTCTTGCGCTATCCTAAGACCCCCTAACAATGCTTTGGATGCACTGTATTTTATAATACAGAGCTCCATGGCGCACGTTTTCACAGATGCGTTAGATATTCTGACCCATCTGTGGTGCTAAACTGATGCATTGCTAGACTAGCATAAAAAATGACACTACTCCAGCAGTGTAAGAAAGGCTCCCATAGAGAAAAGCCCTGCATCAGTTTAACACCTGCTCTGAGCAGGTGTTAAAATTCTGACACAGTGAAGTCACAGAACGACACAGTGAAATGTTGTAAATTTCACTGCATCCGTTCTGCAAGGCTTTTTCAGAGGGAACGCCAATCTTGCATACATTATACATGGCACAGGTTTAATGTGACCCAAGACTTTACAAACTGACGCATTGGGCCCAATGAGCCAGTTTGTAAATGTGGAGCAGTGTAAAGTGCTGCTTGCACCACCGTCACATCAACAAAAAATTATACAGCGATGGCAGAAAGGCCTTGTAAATGATGCCCCAAGTTTATTGAGTTTGTCTCTAGTGAATAACTTGGTACACGCTGATCTGGGAGGTGATTAGGAGCTGCATGTGAAGACTGTAGAGTCACTGACTACTCTGTTTTACGAATTTTATTGCTTAATCCGAGATATGGGTCATGGTATTTGGATGGAGGAAAGAAACTAGAGGTAAAAAAAAGCATACCTCCACAGAAAATGCATCTAAAGACACTTGGTGGTGAAAGACGCAGAGGGAAAGTTCAGTGCTGTGGCTCTAGATATGAAACTGGAGCAGGCAATCCAGAGATCATAGAAAAATGTCAAGGGAATTGTTGATCAAACATGTAAAAGTTAATATGCTGCTCATAGGCAGCTAGTTTACCAAAACGTCTTTTATATTTGCAATGTTTTCAAAGAGACAACAAATTCCAAATTATTGGACCATCGTGAAGCTGTTCCTCACCACAAACTTCTGGAAAAGAGAGGGGAATGTTTTAATAAACTTGTTGACAGCCTTCTTTATTTCATTGAGCAGCAAGGAAACCCCTTTGAAATGACTGCGGGGACTTGAAATCAGTGCTTCTAAAATGAAATTTATGATGCTCATCCCCACAAATCCTTCAGAGGGAAGTTTATTCTCGAGGTTACCCCACTTGAAAAGGTAGGCACATTTAGTTACCTTGGCATAATGTTAACTGAAAAAATGTCTTGGAAATCACATATTGCAAGGCAAGCACTAAAACGAAAAAAAAACAACAGGGGTTTTCATAAAGGCTTTTAACCTCTCGCATACCAAACCAATATGCCCTGCAATCCAGATATACAAAGCCAAGGCTGTGAGCTCAGCCCTTTATGGGGCTGAACTGTGGGGCTATGCCAAAGCTGAAGAAATAACGATTTCTCAAAATAATTTCCTAAGAAATCTTAGGTCCCTCCTGCCAAGTACTCCACTGTTCCCCCTTTTAAGGGCCTAGGCATTAAACGTATTGGCCATAAGGTCCACCTACATCCCCTTTTGTAGTGCTGGCATCTTTGGACTACCCCAGAGCTTGCCTCCTTTACTGTAGCTCTGCATATCATTTTAAATGCTGACCATTCTTATAGTATCCCCTGGCTCAGACACATCAAGGGGCTACTTTATTCGCTTGGGCTTAGAAAACTCTGGGACTCTCCAACTACTTACTGCCTCCTTCCCTTCAAAATGCAACCTCAAAAAATTGTATTGGCATATGGTAGACTCTGAAGATCTGGGGGTTGCACTTCATCCACACAGTCATGTCATTTTACCAACCTAAAAGAGACATGCAAATATGAGGCTTTCTGGGACATAATCACGGTGCCAAGAGAAAGGAAGTTGTACTTCCAGTTCCGCATAGGCACCTTGTCACTAAGATTTCTTACCAGTCGTTGGTCACATGAAGAAATAACCATCTGCCCAGCTTGCAAAGCACCCATTTATAACCTCCCTCATGTTGTATTTGTCTGCCTGCATACGCTGCCTATCGTAGGAAATGGCTGGCCCAGGCTTGTAGACTGTTGGGAATTTGCAGGTCCGACATAGCTCGCTGAATTCTCAGATCAGACACTCGCCCGAATTTAGTGATTGCTGTTGCCAAGTTCCTTGGGGCATTGTCAGAGGAAAACTTTTACCTGTATAATGGTTTTAGCAATAATGTATCAATTCACTCTGGGAGTTCATTTAATTGTATCATTTTTATTTAGTTACATGTACTGTAAATATTTTATATAACCTTGTGTATTTATTTATTGCTGCTATGTGTTTTTATGGATCTTGTAGCCGAAATGAAGTTCACTTGACTGACTGACTGAGCCTGTGCGACTATATAACTTCGTAACCAAACAATATATGGATAACAAGTTAAAGACACATCTAGTAGATGTACTCAAACATGGATCGAAACTATACGCAGAACTGAAGTAGGAGAGATTTGTATTGAAAGATAATAAGCTGTTTGACATAGTGGCTAAAGCTAAACTGCACGCCATAATTGTCATAGTGAGAGTTTCATCCAACCAGCCACTACAGTACAAAATAGATCACAAATAAATAAACACAAGCCCATAGAGAGGTGGATGCAGCAAAAGAAAGGGGTGAATTTATCAAGGACATTCTGTCTCATGATCTTCCAACAAATGCATTATTTGATTGAGATGCTGCAACCAAACCAGTGAAGCACAAACACACAAGAGCTCAAAAAAAAAACTTTCATCTGAAGAATTTTAATTCAAAAAGACGTCCTCATTGAAAACTGTTGTTGTTGTGGACTATATCTCACAATTGTGAATGGTCAAGATTTCATCCATGGAAAACTTTTGGGAGGTCACTCAGACTGTTGTACAGATATTAAATTCAGTGTGCACCTTGCAAGAGCTTCACATTGTCTTTGACAGTTATCTTGAACTATCTGTCAAAGAATGTGATAGAATCAGGCCAATGTCTACAAGTGGAACAATTGACCTTGCCTGCTTAAAAAATTTGACACTTATACCTTTGCAACTTGATAAATTCTGGTCACGAACATCGAACAAGATGAACTTGGAGATGTTAACTCACCAAAACATTGCTGACACTTCAGCGAACACTGAATTTCCAATTATTGCAAATACAATGATTGTCAATGAGGAGTTGGTGCCTGCAGAAATATATTCACAAGGTGCAGGCCACATTCTTCAGGAATGTAACAGCAAATTGGAGAAAGCTGACATTCGTGTTGTGCCACATGTTGGGTGGGCTGCTTAAAATGGTTCCAATCGAGTCTTTGTACTGTCAAATGACACAAATGTTATTATTGAGTTACTTAGATTTGTTGCAATGTTCATACACGTTATGAAACAGGTGAGAAAAGACACTTATTCCCAATTCATTTTCTGTATGAGAAACTTGACCCAGAGATGCCCATCAAAGCACATATTCTCAGGGGTGATGACACTATGAGCAAAATTGGAACAAAACTTGAAACTTTATCTTCTGAACCTGTGAAGTTTCTAAAACGATTTGCTGAGACAGGAGAAGAATGTGACTTTGAAGATGTAGTAAAATACCTTGTGCTTGTGTGGAAAATGAGTTCTGACTGTCACACATTTTTACAGTTTTATAGTTTTACAGTTTACACATTTGACAATCATCTGTACAGTGAGTACAAGAGATCAGTCCCACTAAGTGACCTTCCACTGACGTCATAATCTGTGCGTGGAAACATTAAAAAAGCATTCTACTTGATCAAAAGATGTGTAAATGTTTTAAATCATGCGTATATAGAGAAAGATTCGTATGAATTTGGTTGGGAAGCAGTTGATGGGGTGTTAAATCTGCAAAATTTCTGAAGCCTCTGCCCGCAGAACTACCATGTACATGCACTTGCAAAACCTGTGCTACAAAAATATGTCCCTGTTGATATGCTCTTTCCAAATGTTCAACGTTCTGCATACATAACACAAGCAATTGCTGAAACAAATAAATAAAGTGAACAATGAAAATGTTTCTAAAACGGGAGGGATAAACATAATTTTTTTCATATTCAGATCATAATCATTGATTGGTTTATGCATAAAAGGATTAAAACTCATAATTATTTGTTTCTTTCTATATATGTCCCTTCTTCCTTTATTATAGCTATCTTCTGCCTCTGCAAGACTACTTGAGCCCCAAAACTTATGAAGTATATAGCTCTCATGTTCCCTAAAATATTCCTGAAATATTACATCATCACTGAAACACATCTGCTATTATAAAAAATGTCATCCAGAAAAATTCGACCTGGATCAGCAATGCCTACACATGCTAAATTACTTCTCTAATGATCCAAAAACACAAATTAAAAATGAATATCTCCCGGCAACTTTTTTATGGCGGCATATCAGGGGGCCGGACTAGTATGAGCACATAGTAAGAATAACTTTATATAACTGACTGGTTGTTAGACCTGACAACCTTAGGGTTGTAACCCCTCAATTTTTGCCTGCCTCCCTCCATTTTCTGACACTGTTTTTGCTGGATTTAAGACTGCACACTTTTCCACTGCTATCCAGAGCTAAAGTGCAAATGCCCTCTCCCTTAAAACATGGTGATATTGGCTCATACCCAATTGGCATATTTAATTTACTTATAAGTCCCTAGTAAAGTGCACTACTTGTGCCCAGGGTCTATAGATTAAATGCTACTAGTGGGCCTGCAGCACTGATTGTGCCACCCACCTAATTAGCCCTTAACCATGTCTCAGGCCTGCCATTGCAAGGCCTGTGTGTACAGTTTCACTGCCACTTCGGCTTGGTATCTAAAGTACTTGCCAAGCCTTAAACTCCCCTTTTTCTACATTTAAGTCACCCCTAAGGTAGGCCCTAGATAAACCAAAGGGCACGGGGCTGTGTAGGTTAAAGGTTAAAGACAGGGCATATATCTATGTGTTTTAAATGTCTCCTAAATCCTTTTTCCACTGCTGTGAGGCCTGGTCCTTTCATAGGCAAACATTGTGGATACCCTCATAAACTGTTTGAGTGGTAGATTCTGATTAGAAAGGGGTAAACAGGTCATATTTAGTATGGCCAGAATGGTAATACCAAATATTTCTGACTGGTGAGGTTGGATTTAATATTACTATTTTAGAAATACCACTTTTAGAAAGTGAGCATTTCTCTGCGCTTAAAATCCTTCTGTGCCTTACAACCTGTCTCCAATCCACGTCTGGGCAAGGCTGGATGACAGATGCCTTGTGCATTTCACCCAGACAACAACAACACAGGCTGCTCAGTAACACCTGTACAAATCTAAATCTGCATACTGAATGGGTCTTCCTTGGCTGGAGGGCCTGACACTTCCATTTCAAAGGGCCGTGGCCTGACCTTACACAATGGACTGCCAAGCTCACTACTAGGACCCTGGCACCCAGGATTGTACTGAAAGGGGACCCTTCTTTGGAAGACATTCTGCACCAGAACCTGCAACCTGCCAAGAGTAGCTGCCTGGCTGCACAAAGGACTCACATGGACTGCTTTGCTGTGAAGGACTGCTGCCTTGCTGTTGCCCTGCTTCCTTGCTGGCCTCTGGCTCTACTGAGAAGTGCTCCCTAAGGGCTTGGTTTGAGCTTGCCTCCTGTTCCTGAAGTCTCAGGGTGAAAAGACTTCATCTCTGCAAATAAACTCCTTGTGTGATGACCAGCCTGCTAGAATCGACGCACAGCCTGTCCAGCCATGAGAAAATCACTGCATCGTCGAACTGGAATGACACAGCCTGGCTCCCTGAGTGGAGATCCAGCGCTGCGACAAGAACTTTGACGCACAGCCCACCGGATTGACGCATCACTGAGCAGGAACGTCACAGCCTGACTTCCTGCGAGAGGAATTGACACAGCATCAGCCGTGCGACAGAAACTCTGCAACATCACCCACCGGATTGATGCAACAGCTTTGACTTTGTCCCTCGCGCCCAGGATTTCCAAGCATCGTCCTTGGGCATCAAAAGACCCCCGTCGCAAAAAGGATTCAAGCCCGCTTGGCGGAATTTGACGCAAACCCTTGGAAAGGAATAGACGCATCATCTGTGTGTTCCCAGAAATCTGACGCACACCGTCCATTTTCCATGCATCTCCTCCTCAACGGTCTTTGTGCAGGTAATTTTGATGCAAACCAGGCACTTTGTGCTTGCAAGAGACCATTGTTTCTTTTAAGAACAAAGGCCCTCATTACAACCCTGGCGGTAAATCCCGCTTACCGCCATTCCGACGGCCGCCAACATACCATGACCGCGGCGGTAATCCGCCATGGGTATTATGACCCACACTGAGAAAACTGCCACAATACATACACCCACACAAGTCCGCCAGACCAAAAGTCAGTTGTAAACCGGCGATAGCAAAACCCACACTGTCACGCCAACAGGTATATGCCCACAGTATCACGACCCATGAATCAACGCGGCGGTCTTCCAACCACAGTAAACCATTGGCGGTACACACCGCCGCGCTCACAATACACACACACTTACAAAACACCACCACATTGGACAATTCAAAATACATACACCTGACATACATACACACACCACACACTCACACGACTATAAAACACAAACCCACACTACCCACAACCCCTTACAGCAACAAAAAAGTGACCAAGCACAGAGAGACAAGCAAAGAGCACACACTCAATCAGAGGAACAGAACACCATCACTCATACACCATCCACGCAAATCACAGTATACAACCCATCACCCCACATATCACCTCACACATATCACTCACACCACATCCATGGCACCCCAAAGACACCCCAGGTTTTCTGAAGAGGAGCTAAGGGTCATGGTGGAGGAAATCATCCGGGTAGAGCCATAGCTATTCGGATCACAGGTGCAGCAGACATACATTGCAAGGAGATGGAGCTATGGTGGAGAATCGTGGACAGGGTCAACACCGTGAGACAGTATCCCAGAACCAGGGATGACATCAGGAAGAGGTGGAACGACCTACGGGGGAAGGTGCGTTCTGTGGTTTCAAGACACCAGATTGCTGTACAGAGGACTGGCGGTGGACCCCAACTCCTCCCCCACAACTAACAACATGGGAGGAGCAAGTCTTGGCGATTATGTATCCTGAGGGCCTCACAGGAGTAGCAGGAGGACTGGACTCTGGTAAGGCAAATCTTTACCATTATATCCCCCACCCTACCTGCATGCCATCACATACCCCCACACGTACCCTCACTCCTATCACTTCATCCCCTCATTTATACCCCACCATCACAACCCACACATCCCAATACCAAGCCCTGCATGCAACACCAATGCATGGACCCCATCACAGCCCTGCATGGACACCCATCACCACAGCATGCCCAGTACAGAGACTCACCCAGCCCACACAATCAGCAATCACAGAAGGCGACAGGGAGAGCACAATTATACAGGGAAACACACCCATTGCACAAGATGGCACACACAGATACAACAACAATGCATTTGCATCCCAACAGGACCACTATCCAACATCACCGGACAGGAGGTGCCACAAACATCCAGTCCCCCCCCAGAAGAGGCCCGGAGTGATGACATCAGCTCTGCACGCCTGGATCACGATGACCAACCTGGCCCATCAGGGACCTCTGGACAGTTGGTTCCACTGCCACAGTCCCAACCCACCACAGAGCCTCCCCCCTCAGGAAACACCAGCACAACACCCACCGGGTCCATACGTCTGTCCCCAGGACACGTCAATCAGCAGTGTGTCCACCACTACAGGGACCCCAGGCAACCCCACAAACCCAGGACGATCAGGGACCTGGGGTCAGTGGCAGTGGGCACACAATTCAGGGGACAGAGGCACAGGACAACAAGGAAGCTGGGAGGACTGCTGTGCGACAGGGGAAGGACAGGCCCAGGAAACTGACCCTCCACAAAGCACTCTCAAACATCATGGGAGCATACCACCATTCCCGGGAAACCATGGGCACGGTACTGGCCAAGTTACAGGAGACCCAGCGGCTGCAGGAGGGACTGTACCTGGGGATCAGGGAGGACCTCTCAAAAATCGACACCATCCTGGTTACCATAGCAGGGGTGCTGGCTGACATGGGCAAGACCATGAGGGAGGCAGTGGCACAACAAAGGACCCCTGACACTAGCCAAACTGAGGAACAGCCTTCCACCTCCACTGGCACTATTGGACAGGAGGGCCCGCCACAGGACCAACAGGCCACCAGCACCCCATCCCCTGCAGAAGGAGAACCACCTTGCAAATGGTCCCTGCAATCCAGGCAGAAGACAGAGAACATTGCCAAGACCCCCGCCAGGAAATAAGACTCTCCTGAGTGTCACCCTTCTGTCCCACTATGTCACCCTGTCCACCTTGAACTGCCATTACTCCCCTTCCTATTCCCATTGGACAATGCACCTGTGATACCAAGAAACTGGACTCTACCAAGGGCCTTCCTCCACCATCACCCCAGCCCCTTGCCTGTACCCCATACTATTTAGCACAAGAATAAACACCATTGAAATATAAACCATACTGGAGTCAGTGTAATGATTGGAAAGATGTATTCTTACAAGATTCTCAAAGCATTGCAATGTCTATGTTCATTGTATTATACCACTGTATGATAGTTGGTGGGCAGCAGTACACATAACAGGAGCCAGAATGGGGTACACAGATCTGAAAAAAGGGAATCCAAAGGGAACAGTCATTGGCCATAGACAGAGGGTAAGAGTCTGCCATGTACAATGTCCAAACCTACACTGAAATGTGAAGAGGAGTTACAGTCTCTTACCTGTGTGTCACTGGAAGTACTGCTGGATGTTTGTTCTGTTGTCCACATCTTCTTCATCTGCCTCCTCTTCCTCACTGTCCACAGGCTCCACCGCTGCCACAAGACCATCATCAGGCTCATCCTCCAGCAGAAAAGGCACATGGCGTCTCAAGGACAGGCTGTGCAACATACAGCATACCACAATGATCTGGCACATCTTCTTGGGTGAGTAGTAC
Organism: Pleurodeles waltl; assembly: GCF_031143425.1. Classification (NCBI taxonomy): domain Eukaryota; kingdom Metazoa; phylum Chordata; class Amphibia; order Caudata; family Salamandridae; genus Pleurodeles; species Pleurodeles waltl. The sequence goes on along the minus strand of NC_090438.1, from coordinate 235,213,769 downwards.
AGGGATCCACCAGTCAGGTGGAGGCACCGTAACCTGGCTTTCAGGAGGCCGAAGGTCCTTTCAATAATCCTCCTTGTTCGCCCATGTGACTCATTGTAACATTCCTCTTCCATTGTCCTGGGATTCCTCACTGGTGTCAGTGGCCATGAGAGGTTGGGGTAACCAGAGTCACCTGCAAATATCGAGGGACAGCTGTTAGACACACACTAACCATTAGGGACAACCCCATACCCAGACACCTACTTATACTGGGTGGGGACCTTGGACTCACCCATTAGCCACACCCTGTGCCTCTGGAGTTGGCTCATCACATAAGGGATGCTGCTATTCCTCAGGATACAGGTGTCATGCACTGAGCCAGGATATTTGGCATTCACATGGGAGATGTACTGGTCCGCCAAACACACCATTTGCACATTCATCGAATGATAGATATTTCTATTCCTCTACACCTGTTCATTTCTGTGGGGGGGTACAAATACCACATGTGTACCATTAATTGTACCAATGATGTTGGGGATGTGTCCCAGGGCACAGAAGTCAGCTTTCAAATCCTCCACCTGGGGGAAGACGATGTAGCTGCGCACGTGTTTCAGCAGGACAGACAACACACTGGTCAACACATTGGAGAACATTGGCTGAGACATCCCTGATGCGATGGCCAATGGTGTTTGAAAAGAGCCCCTTGCAAGGAAATGGAGCACTGACAGGACCTGCACTAGAGGCGGTATTCCTGTGGGCTGGCGGATAGCTGACATCAGGTCTGGCTCCAATTGGGCACACAGTTCTTGGATTGTGGCACGATCAAGTCTGTATGTGATGATAATGTGTCTGTCCTCCATTGTCAACAGGTCCACCAGGGTTCTGTACACCGGAGGATGCTGCCATCTCATCATCTGCCTCAGCAGTTGTAGCCTATGGAGGAGAATGGTGAGCAGAAGGTCATTTACCACATAGATAGCACAACTGTGTTAGAATTAATGTCACAGAAGGAGTGTTTGAATTTGAGAGTCAGTATATGTGCCAATATGTGCTGTGACGCAGTTAGGTGCCATGCCATGTGCCCCCCTGAAATGGCAGCTGCCTGACCTGTGAGGAGGGACAAGGGGAAATGAGGTAACTGCGCTGGCGTTGTGCTGTGTCACTGTAGGCAGTCGATGACTGCCACGCAACTCTGCATTGGTTATCATTGGGCCCTATGGATCCCAGGATCCAATGGCGATGTATGCCGGCGGTGACGGTACGCACTGCCCCGAACGTCACTGCCATTTTCTACCTAGTCACTTACTTGCTACCTGACCGTCAACAGGAGAGGACCTACACTGCAAGTGCTGCTGTGACCTGAGTCTGGAAGTGACAATGGCTAGAGTGTATGGGGAAAGGGCCCCTGCCTTCACTGCGGAGGAGTTGGAGAATCTGGTGGATGGGGTCCTCCCCCAGTACACTTTACTCTATAGTCCTTCAGACAAACAGGTAAGTACACTGTAATGTGTGGGCAATGCCTGTTTGGAGTGGTGTGGATGTAAGCCACATGTTGGGTGGTGCTAAGGCATCCTGGCCTGAATGCTGCATGAGAGGTGTTCACTGTATGTGCGTCAGGGCATGGGTGGGAACTGGTGGGCAATGAGTATGACGGTCTGGACAGGTGAGTAATTACAATTTCCACTGTCTTTTCCCTCTAGGTCAGCACCCACCAGAAAAAGGGTATTTGGTGTGCCATCACCAAGGAAGTGTGGACCCTGGGGGTCTATCACAGGTGGAGCACCCACTGCTGCAAGAGATGGGAGGACCTGTGTCGCTGGACCAAGAAGACGGCGGAGACCCAGCTGGGGCTGGCCTCCCAATGTGGCAGGGTTGCCCCTCGCACCATGACCCCCCTGATGTTCCGCATCATGGCGGTGTCTTATCTTATCCAACCAAAACAAACAAGTAGGGGAGATACCAGCGTGTGTCAATGCTGGAAAAAAAGTAAATTACCTTATACAATATAAACCCTTAACAGTCATAAGTGGAGGGTTAGAAGTTCATAACTTCAGGCTCCCATATATAAAACAAGCAAAGCACCACCCATACTGCAATGACAAGGTTGTGCCTATATCAATATTAGAGCAGGCCCTCCAGTGTTGGGTTAGGTAATTTGGTTGCAACCATATCCTTTTTTGATTGCATAGATCTGCTCGTAAAGACAGCAATCAACAAAGATTGACACTTTCTCATGTCCCTCTCATCCCAACCACCATTCTCCCATCATAACCCACTAGCTCCTGTTTACTTTTGTGTTTTGAGGGTTGGTTGTGGAGGGTGAAGGTGAAATATTTTCAACTCTGCAGACCACTGCTTTCTGATGAGTGGAGACTTGTCAGAAGGCTTCTACAATAAGTTTTGTGCCAGCTTGCTCTGAATCACCTCATAAATATGTCAAAAAAAGTTATTATCTTCCCATTGGATGGTTCAGTGGGGTTCGTCATGACTTCTGATACCTGCACTTGCTGATTGTGAACCTCTTCGGTGAAGTTAATATGCTGCTCTTTATTAATTTACTCCAATAATAATGCCACTTAAATTTCATCAAGGATTTCTGCTTGTAAGAGGAATAGCACATTTAGAGAATATCTTTATTTCTGGAGGTCTTATAGCATTGGGTAGTAACGTCTTGGATTGAGGATTCTAGCATCTCCTGTTCTTATTTAGAACATATCTTTACTTTAAGTGAGTCTCTCATTATTTGCACTAACAAAAACACTTTACTAACAGCTCAAAACAACTGTGTCAATGTGGTTGATTCTGTATTTTCCTCTTAAATGTTGTTGTATGATTTTTAAGGATCTTTTTATCTTGAATATTTCTATGTGTTAGCTAGCATTTGCCCTAAGGAGAAAGATGTCACACATGCTAGACCCCATTTTCTCATCTAGTAAGAAAATTAGGTACACCCACACCTCGGACTTCACCTGGTTGGACCACTCCATTGTACACTTCAGCATCATCGGACACCATCCCTAACCTCCAAAGCACACCCTTCTGCAGCGGGACCAAGGTCTCTCAGAAACAATGGACAGATGCCCTTGGGGCCACTCAGCTCAAGCTAAAGCTAAAGCTCATTGGACAGCCAAACAAGCCATTTGGTACACCCCGTAACTGAGTGAGACCAAACAAAGATGCCAACAACTTGGGAGAAAATAGCACACAAGCAAAAACAACATTGACAGAATCACTTACAGATCAGCCCTCAATATCAACCACCGACAGATCAGAGCAGCTAAGAGGGAGGCCCTGATATTCAGGATCAATACTACTCCCAACTGAAACAAGGAACTCTTCACCACTGTCAGAGAGTTCATCTGTCCCTCAGCCACGGAAAACTCAATCCCCGCAACACAGATGCTCTGCTACAAACTTGCAAACCATTTCCACAACAAAATAGTAACCATCTACAAGAACATTAATCTCCATTGCTCTAACTCCCACAACCTCCAATCAACTACCACTACTGACCACCCACTCAATGCCTGGAAACAGCTCCGCAACACAACAACACTTATGAGCTCCTTCCACTGCGGAGCAACCACTGACAAATGCCCCCACTGACTTTTTAACCTCAGAAGGGAGGAGATCAGCCACAAACGCACCACCAATATCAACACTTCACTTTCCTTGACCCCCTTTCCAGACAACTGGAAACAAACCAAGTTCAGACCCCTCCTCAAGAAACCCTCAGCAGATACCAACAAACTACAAAACTACCAACACATCTAGCTCTTCCCCTTTGCCACCAAAGTCCTGGAAAAGCCAGTCAACATCCATCTCACCGGGACAGAAACAACCTACTAGACTCGTCCCAATCTGGTTTCAGAACCAACCACAGTACTGAGACAGTTCTGACCGCTGCCTCAGATGACATCAATGCAATACTTGACAAAAGAGTGTCCACTGCCCTCATACTGCTCAATCTATCTACTGCTTTCGACACTACAGACTCATGCACCACCTGTGCTAAACATGAATAACTCTGATAAATGCCATCTTTCCTCACAGGATGCACCCAGAAAGTTTTCCTTCCCCTTTCACATCACAAGCAAAACATCTGCGGCATTCCCCAGGGCATTTCCCCTATCCCCACATTCTTCAACATCTACATGACTCCCCTTGCAGACATCAACATCATCTCCTATGCCGACGACACTTAGATCGTCCTGTCACTTTCTGCCAACCCCACAGCTAACAAGACAAATTTCCACGTCTGCATGAAGAAAGGCTCATCATGAATGAAGGACAACTGCTCAAAGCTGAACACAGACAAGATGGAAGTTCTCATCTTTGACAAAAACATCACCCTCTGGAACGATTCCCGGTGGTGGTCAGAGCTCGGCCCCACCCCCTCACCAAAAGCCACACCTGATATCATCTTAGACAGCAAACTCTCCATTAGATGTCAGGTCAACTCGCCTCAGCATTCTTAAATATGCTTTGCATGCTCTGGAAGTGTTTAAAGTCGCTCCCCATCAACACAAGAAAGATAGTTACTCATGCCCTCATTACCAGCAGTCTTTCCTACAGTAACGCACTCCATGTAGGCACCAACACCATACTCATGTAAAGGCTCCAATCAATACAGAACATGGCCACCAGGCTGATTCTCGATCTGCCTAAGAGAGCCCACATCTTCCAGCACCTGAAATACCTCCACTGGCTACTGGTCCAGCAGAGATGGCACTTTAAGCACCTTACCCTAGCCTACAAAGCCCTCCATGACCAAGGACTCACCGTCCTTGAACCATCATCTGCACTTCCACCACCCTCTCTGGAACCTCTGCTCTTCACACCTGGCCCTTGCACAGATCAATTGCAAACACCGCTCCGGAGGTCGCTCCTTCTCCCATCCCACCACCAAGGCCTGAAATGCACGCCCACTCCACCTCCGTACCTCCCCTATACTTACCGAATTCATGAACGGGCTCAAGACCTGGCTCTTTGATTTTGACCTGCTCCACTCACCTGGATACCCTCACAGGTGACAAGCTGTGCTCTAGAAATACTTGATTGATTGACTGACTTAATATAATGGGTCATCCCATTTACATTAATGGTGGGTTTTACTATCAGCCTCAATGGATATTCATTAGTGGGAATTCTGATTTAGCCTGTGGCTGAAGCTATGTGGGCTAACAAAGAATAGGATAAATGATTTTGTGGATAAGGTCCCACAAACTAAAGCTGACTCCTTGGAAATGTATAATGATGAACATAAGATGTTATGGTTATTTGGTAGAGAAAATGTAAGCCCACCACTGACTTTAGAGAAGAGGGTGAGTGAAGGGGAATTTTTTGTAACTGTTGCTATGTAGACAGATGGAAGATAAATTCAGTATGTTTAGGCAATGGCCACTGGGTAAATAGTGATTTTTCTCTATTATTTAACGAGCCACTTGCTAAATTGTAGAAACTATTTACATTTTGGCTTACACCATAAAAATAGTAGAGACCACAGGCTAAATAATAGATACTGCACTGTTTGGCCGCTGACTGTGCAAATAGCAGAAAAACGTCACCATTTACCTGGCCAGTGGCTAAATGGTAGGTATTCTGTGCTGTCTGGCTAGTGTTGTGCAACTATTAGAAAAACTTCACTATTTGCATGGCTGCTGGCTATATTGTAGAAATTATGCTGTTTGGCCAGTGGCCCTCCAGGTAGCAGAAAAACATGATCATTTACCTGACTGTTTGCTAAATAATGGAAATTCTGCACTTTTTATGCTGATGGCCATGCTGATAGCAGAAAAGCATCACTATTTACCCGACTGGTTGCAAAATAATAGAGATTCTGCACTTTTTTGGGTGATGGCCATGAAGATAGCAGAAACACTTCAGTCTACCTGGCCACTGGCTAAATGGTAGAGATTCTGCACTGTTTGGCCAATTGCCAGACAGATAGCAGAAAAGCTTTACAATTTACCTGGCTGCTGTTCAAATAATAGATATTCTGCACTGTTTGGCTGGTGGCTGGTGGCTGCGCAAATAGCAGAAAAAGTTCACTATTTACACAGCTGTGGCTCAATGGTAGAGACTGTGCAATGTTTGTCTGGCAGTGTTGCAGATAACAGAAAAACATCACTATTTACCCGGCTGCTGGCTAAATAGGTGAGATTCTGCACTGTTTAGCGGACAGCTGCTCCAATAGCAGAACAACCTTACCATCAACCATGCTGCTGTTCAAATAGTAGTGATTCTCCATTGTTCAGTTGGTGCCCATGCACATAGCATACAAACACTGCTGGCTAAATAGAAGATATTTTGCTCCGTTTGGCCAGCAGCCAAACCATTAACATGAAAATTCCAATATCTACCTTTCCACTAGCTAAGTAATATTGGTTTTGTACTATTTGGTTAGCAGTTAAGCAACAAAAAAAAAAAAAAAAAAAATTACTGAGCTACAAGCAAAACAGCAAACATGTACCACTAGACCATTAACATAATTATACATGTGACTGCTGGTCAAATAGCAGAAACCTTTGATTTTTGGACCAGTGGCCTGCTACGTAGCAACCAAATGTCAATATTTATCTGGCAGCTGGGTTAATAGCAGAAATAATGTACTGTATTATATTGTCTGTGGCCTTGCAATTAAATTGAAAGCTAACTACTAGACAGTGTGCACAACTTGGCCATACAGATAGCAGATAAACGTCACCATTGAATTAGCTGCTGTCTAAACATTGTATTTGTGTTTTATAATGCCTTATGCACAGTTTAACAAACATTTCCAGGTAGAACTGCAAACAAGAAGTGGAAACAGTTGGTATTCATCTCCTTATGAAAGCGAGGGTCATGCTGTATTATTCCATTTGCAAAAAGTGGTAGCGAATTCTGCACATTTGTCTCTATAATGGAATAGTACTTTGCAAACCAACATACGCAATGGTTGGTCAGTTCACAAAATACTGAATTACAAAGGACTACTGAACAATTTGTTTTATTAATATTCATTGAAATGTAAAGAGGAGGGAGGAAAACCTCTTTCATGAACCCTTATATTTGCAAATCAGAAGCAATCACAAAAGTCCATTTACTCTATGAAATAATTTTCCATCTCAATAAAGGATTTTGTACACAATGATGCTCACATTTATGGTTACAAACCCTGCGATTTTGCTACATGAGTCCCTTGGTGTTAGAATTGGTTAAGTTGCAACAACCAACTTATAGGTCTAAAGGTCAGTATCATTCGATTTTTTCCAAGTTATTTTGACAGACATGGCACAGAATGCCATTCCATTACACCATGGGCCAAAGTACAGCAACTTGGAAGGCCCTTTGTGGAGCTGTCCGATGCACCACAATGTTAACCTGCAGAGGTGATTGATGATTAGAACCTTTACAAGACTAGTTTAAGTTACGTACTCACTTTTACTCGCAAAGCCATGGGAGCCTTCAAGGGACCATATAAGATTATCTAAATGCCCCATGTTATCAGGCCAACTCTTTATCTGAAGCGCATAAATACATACTGGTAATGATAATTCTGGATCAGTTCAAATGAATAAATCAGACTAAAACACCTAAAATCAAAGAAAACAATGATTTGTAAAAGCAACAACTAGAAATGTTTTATCCAGGTGACACAAAGCAATCAAATACTTAGTCATTTTTTATCAAAATAGAAACAATTGCATAGGGCCCTTTTTAAAGTGACCAACACAGCATAATCTCATGACAGATGAAAGAAAAACTAGGGGCCTGATTTAGAGTTTTGAGAATGGAGTTAACTCTATCAGGATTGTGGAAGATAATACCTCTGCCATCCTCAGGGACCTCTGCCTGGCAAATTTAGTGTAGTCTGCTAGCCATGTAGTCAACTTTCTACCTTGATAGGAACTTATATAATTGTGGTTCCTGTTTATGCACCAAACACTTGAATGACAGCACCATCAGACACTATGACCAGCTAGAAAATGTCAAAAATGTTTTGTTTTTGGAAAAACAGACTCTCACTGCTGGAATATCCCCAAAACTAATGGTCCCACACACTAACGCCTTGATTTACTCTTTTTGTGCGCTGCATTAGCACCATTTTTTTCTGCAATAGCGGCACAAACTTACAAAATACAATTGTATTTTGTAAGTTTATGCCACTTTTGCTTCAAAAAATTACGCTAATGTGGTGCAAAAAAAGTATAAATCAGGGCCTAAGAGTTTTCTCCCAGGGTGACAGGGTGAATATTTTTTCTGTCCCTTATTTCACTCTAAATAAGGTAGAAAGTATAAAGTACTTCCATCGATGCTGCTTACCCTGTCGAGCCATCAGTGGATGCATTCTGTCAAGATGCCACAAGCAAAGGAATGGGATTAAAATTTCCTGAACTGGATGTCATTGGAACAGCAATGAAATCTCCCAATAAATCAGAGAAAGACACATAGGAATCAAAGACACAGAAGAAAAGAAACTCACAGCTTTTTTATTCGTTGACTTTTTTACAAATATCGTACAAAATAATACGTACAATAAACCAAGAGATTTGGTTACCTCTAGTCATATGATCTACAGATCAATAATTTCACAGTTCCACTAAAATACTTATTTTAAAAAAAGGGGATGTGAATCCACTACTGAGGTTTTAGAACCGAGTTGTGGTGATTGTCCTTCAAATATACATTTCTGATGTAGTTCAGACACAGCCACAGGTTATGACGGTCATAGCAATAGAGCTGACTTAAAGCAGAGGTATCCAAAATCTTGGCATAATGAAACCTAAGATCTCTGTACATGACTGTTATCAGCCTTCCTGATCAGTCATCAGGCACAGACAAAAGTATAGCCCTGCTAAGAAGGTGTGACATCTTGAACAAAAGAAAGCATTGACTTTCCCATTGCTCCTACCATTGTCACTTAGAAGAACTAATCAGAAGCACTACGCTAAAAAGAACCTCACAGAATGTATTTAGGTGAGCTTCCCATGCTTCCCGTGCATCCCACTAGTCATTGCACTTAGACATTGAACACAGAACTCCTTGCTTTACTTAGCATTGTTTTTTATATTCTTGGTCCTCACAGTCTTTTTTTATATTTCTGATTCTGTTCCCCCTAGACTTTATCCTTTTGTTTTTCGTCCTCCTTGTTTGTGTCTTTGCATTCCTGGTATTATTGGATCTGAGTCTCTTGGCCTTCCTGGTCTTTTGAGGCCCCATTCTCCTTGCTATTCCTTCCCTTACATAAACCTCTTGACCCATGTGCGTTTGACATGGTCTTATTGGCCATCATCCTTCTCACCCCGCTCATCTGTATCCTGATCCTGCTGGTACCCTCAGACTTCTTTGCCTCTTGTTTCATGGTCCTCCTAGGCCTTCATCTCTTAGCTCTTGCCTTCCTGGCTTTAATTATTCTTGTAGTGTTGGCCATGTGCCTCATCAACATCAACATGGTGCTTCTGGCACTGCACCAAATGATCTGGGCCCTCTTGGTCCAGATTCTCTTTGTTTAAGTCATTCTGTGCCTCATTATTTTAGTCATGGTCTTCCTGGAAATCCAATTCCAGTCCCCTTAGTCTTTCTGGCTCTGGAATTGCTATTGCCAGGTTCTTGTCTTTTTCCTCCACTTGGTTCTCTGGGCCCTGAGTGTATGGTCATGATCTATCTAGCATTACTAGGCCTGTTCTTGGTCCTCTTAGTGCTCACCCTTCTAATCCTCCTCTATTCTGGTCTCCTGGTCCTATTGGCCAGAATCCTCATACTCCTACTATTCATAGTTTTTACCTTTACAACCAACCACACCAACAAGTAAGGCCGCCTGGTTCACCGAGGACCTCCGGATCTCCAAGCACACCTGTCGGAAGCTGGAGAAGAAATGGCACCACGACCGAACACCAGACAACCACACAGCCCTCAATAGCGCCACCCGCAGACATCACCAACTCATCAGGACCGCCAAGAAGACCGCCTTCAAGGACCGCCTAGACAACAACGCACACAACACCAAAGAGCTCTTCAGCATCGTGAAAGAACTCTCCAACCCCAGCTCCATCACCAACGACATCCCGCCATCTCAAGACCTGTGCGACTCCCTGACCACCTTCTTCGACCGCAAGATCACCGACATCCACGACAGCTTCAACCCCGACCCGCCGCACCCACCACCGAGTCCACCACACCTGCGACTACCATTCGCATCAGTCGCCTGACCGTCTGGTCCAGCGTCAGCGATGAAGACACCATCAAAACCATGAACTCCAGCCACTCCGGATCCCCATCGGACCCCTGCCCTCACCACGTCTTCAACAAAGCCAGCGCAGCCATCGCGCCCCACCTCCGGAAAACAATCAACTGTTCCTTCGAGACAGCAACCTTCCCAGAAAGCTGGAAGCATGCCGAGATAAACACCCTTCTGAAGAAGCCCAAGGCGGACCCCAAGGACCTCAAGAACGTCCGGCCCATCTCCCTGCTTCCTTTCCCGGCAAAAGTGACCAAGAAGATTGTCAACAAACAGCTGACCCGCTACCTCAAAGTCAACAACATCCTGGACCCTTCTCAATCCGGTTTAAGTGGTAACCACAGCACCGAGACCGCCCTCATCGCCGCCACTGACGACATCCGGACCCTGATGGACAAAGGAGAAACAGCCGCCCTTCATCCTCCTGGACCTATCAGCAGCCTTTGACACGGTCTGCCACTGCACCCTATCAGCACGCCTCCATGAAGCCGGTATCCAAGAGAAGGCCCTGGCCTGGACCACATCCTTCCTCTCCGGCAGAACCCAGAGCGTCTGCCTCCCACCCTTCCGCTCCAAAACCACCAAGATCATCTGCGGCGTCCCACAGGGATCCTCCCTCAGCCCGACACTGTTCAATATCTACATGGCCCCCCTCACCCACGTCGCACGACAACACAACCTCAACATCATCTCCTACGCCGACGACACCCAGCTGATCATATCCCTCACCGAAGATCCTCACACCTCCAAAGCTAGCCTCCACCGAGGAATGAAGCCCGTAGCCGACTGTATGAAGGACAGCAGACTGAAGCTGAACTCAGACAAGATGGAGGTCCTCATTCTCGGACCCACCCCATCAGCCTGGGACAACTCTTGGTGGCCCACGTCACTAGGCACAGCCCCAGAACCCACGGACCACGCATGCAACCTGGGGATCATCCTCGACTCCACTCTCTCCATGACCAGGCAAGTCAACGCCGTCTCCGTGTCCTGCTTCAACACCCTCCGTATGCTCCACAGGATCTTCAAATGGATCCCCCTCGACACGAGAAAAACCGTTACCCAGGCCCTCATCACCAACAGACTCGACTACGGGAACGCCCTCTACTCAGGAACTACAAACAAGCTCCTGAGACGACTCCAACGCATCCAGAACGCCTCGGCCCGACTCATCCTCGATGTCCCCCGCCGCAGCCACATCACACTCCACCTGAAAGGCCTGCACTGGCTCCCCATCAACAAAAGGATCACCTTCAAGCTCCTGATCCACGCACACAAATCACTGCACAACACTGGACCCACCTACCTCAACAACCGACTCAGCTTCCACACCCCCACCCGAAGCCTCCGCTCAGCCAACCTCGCCCTCGCCACAGTCCCCCGCATCCGAAAAAACCACCGCCGGCGGCAGATCCTTCTCCTACCTCACCGCCAAGACCTGGAACACTCTCCCCACCATCCTACGACAGACCCAGGACCTGCTGGCCTTCAGAAGACTCCTCAAGACCTGGCTCTTCGATCAGTAGCACCCCCCTTCCCCAGCGCCTTGATACCCTTGCGGGTATGTAGCGCGCTTTACAAATGCAGTGATTGATTGATAGTCTTCCAGGATCTATCACTGATCCTCCTGCTCTTTGTCCTCTGTTTGTTTCTACACCAACTGATCTTGGTCCTCCTTGTCCTGGATATCTTGGTACTATCCATCCATACTATCCATCCTGTTCCTCATCTTCCTGGTCATCTTGTTACTAGCCCTAGGTGTGGACCTTTACGGTGTGATGATCCTGATCCCACTGTCCCTGATACCCCTTTTAATCTTAACCCTCATTCTCCTAGTCCTGGTACACAAGATCATGACCCTCCTCACTCTGGTCCCCCTAGTCCTTTTCTTTCTGATTAGTCTAAGAACGTTTCCTTCTGTTTGCCTGTGTTCCTGGTCTCACCTCCCTGGCACTTCTCACCATGGTTAGTGTGGGAAATTGGGTTGTTGGTTGACTTGGGTGTGAGCCAAGTTATTACATTAATCTGTGCTTAACCCTTGATAGAGTGCCACAAAAAGTTGCCAGGCTTAACTTAGAGGCAATGTGTAAAGTATTTATGCAGCATACAGTAAGAAAGTTGAAACACTATACAACAGAGAATTCTAAACCAATTGTTAATAAATTGACACTAAAACAACAAAAATTCAGCAGAACAGGAGCTCAGAATTTTTGCAGTTTTTAGTAAAAGCTACCACCTTAAAGATCAAAGTACCAATTGTGGACACCTAGTCATGCGACACAGGTCAAAGTTGAAAAATATGGCCAGTCGCTATAGAGCACAGTTCGGATACACAACGTGGATTGGGCTTAGTCCGTGCTTTCCTTTAGAGTTAGAAGACATTGTGAGACAAAGGCCCTCATTACAACCATGGCGGTAAATTCCGCTTACCGGCGTGCTGAAGGCTGCCAGGATACCGTGGCGGAAATCCGCTACAGGTATTATGACCCACATCTCGTAATCCGCCACAATACAGACACCCACACAAGTCCGCCACACCAAAGGTCAGTGATAAACTCGCAATACCAAAACCTACACCGTCACGCCAACAGGAATACGCCCACACTATCACAACCCACAAATCAACGTGGCGGTCTTTCAACCGTGGTAATCCATTGGCAGTACACACTGCCGCGCTCAAAACACACACACATTTACAAAACGCAACCTCATTGGAAAATTCAAAATATACACACCTGATACACATACACACACCACACCAACACACTCAGACCACTTAAAACACACACCCACATTACCCACAAACCCTTACAACAACATTCTTTTAAAAAGCAGCGAGAGAGAGAATAGCAAACACAACACCAGCTTACACAGGCACACAACACCATCACTCATACAACATCCATGCACCTCAAAGAACACACACAAACACAGCACATCACACAGCACAACAAACAGCACCTCACACATCACCCACACCACATTATGGCACCTCAAAGACACCCCAGCTTTTCTGAGGAGGAGCTCATGGTCATGGTGGAGGAAATCATCCGGGTAGAGCCACGGCTTTTCGGATCACAGGTGCAGCAGACATCCATTGCTAGGAAGATAGAGCTATGGCAGAGAATCGTCGACAGGGTCAATGCAGTGGGACAGCACCGCAGAACATGGGATGACATCAGGAAGAGGTGGAACGACCTACGAGGGAAGGTGCATTCAGTGGTATCCAGACACCAGATTGCTGTACAGAGGACTGGTGGTGGAACCCCACCTCCTCCCCCACAACTAACAACATGGGAGGAGCAAGTCTTGGCAATCATGCATCCTGAGGGCCTCGCAGGAGTACTGGACTCTGGTAAGTCAAATCTTTACTACTACATCCCCCACCCCACCTGCATGCCATCACATACCCGACCCTCACCCCCATCACTCCAACACCTCATATATGCCCCACCATCACAACCCACCCATCCCAATACCAAGCCCTGCATGCAACACCTATGCATGGACCCCCATCACCAAAGCATGTCCAGAACAGATACCCACCCAGACCCCAACATCACTAATCACACAAGGGCAAACACATTATTGCAAGCACAGGAGTAGAGGATAACTCACCCATTGCACAAGATGGTACACACAGATACAATAACTATGCATTTACACCCCAGCAGGACCCATACCCAACGTCACCGGACAGGAGGTGCCAGACATATGCAGTCCGCCCACAGATGAGTGTAGGAGGCTGGGCTGAATTATAGTGGGTACCTGATGGTACTTACACCTTGTGCCAGGTTCAATGATCCCTTATTAGTAGATTAGTAGTGTTCTAGCAGCTTAGGCTGATAGAGGTAGCTATAGCAGAGAATCTTAGGCCGAACTAGGAGAAATGCAAAGCTCTTACTATACCACTTATATAATATAGCACTAAATCATTAGAAACACAATACTCAGAGTTACTAAAAATAAAGGTACTTTATTTTAGTGACAATATGCCAAAAGTATTTCAGAGGATATACTCCCTTAGGAGGTAAGTAAAATACACAAAATATATACACAAACCAAAATCAGGTAAGTAAAACACTTAGAAAAGTAGTGCAAACACTGTAGAACACAATAGAATGCAATAGGAGACAATAGGTCTAGGGGCAACACAAACCATATACTCCAAAAGTGGAATGCGAACCACGAATGGACCCCAGTCCTAGTGTAGTGTGTAGAGGGTCACTGGGAGTGTAAGAAAACACTAGGGGTGTCCAAGATACCCCAACCCAAGACCCTGAAAAGTAGGAGTAAAGTCACCCTACTACCCCAGAAAGAAAGTAAAGTCGAGATAGGGGATTCTGTAAACAACTGACTGCAAAGCACTGAAGACGGATTCCTGGACCTGAAGACCTGCAAAGGAAGGAGACCAAGTCCAAGAGTCATGCAAGTGTCCAGTGGGGACAGGAGCCCACTAAACCCAGGATGAAGGCGCAAAAGGGCTGCCTGTGGGTGGAAGAAGCTGAAGATTCTGCAACAACAGAAGGTGCCAGGAACTTCTCCTTTGGTCAGAAGATGTCCCACGGTGTGCTGGAGGAAGCAGAGTTGTTTCCACGCAGAAAGACTGCAAACAAGCCTTGCTAGCTGCAAGAGTTACGGTTAAAGATTTTGCGTGCTGCCAGGGCCCAGGAAGGACCAGGAGGTCGCCCCTTGGAGGAGAGACAGAGGGGGTGCTTAGCAACAGAGAGAGCCCATGCAGAGGCTGGCAGCACCTGCAGAAGTACTTAAACGGGCAGAAAAGAAATCTGAGCACAGCGGTCATCTCAACACAAATAAAGAGGGTCCCACAAATCCGGAGGTCAACTCAGTGATTTGGGCAATGCAGGATGCAGTGCTGGGGACCTGGCTGTGCTGTGCATGAAGGAAGTCTTGCAAAAGCAAAAGTGCACAGAAGCCCTAGCAGCTGCAGATCACGCAGTACACAGGATTACTGTCTGGCATGGTGAGGCAAGGACTTACCTCCACCAAATTAAGACAGAAGGACCACTGGACTGTCGGGGTCACTTGGATCCAGCTCCTGTGTTCCAGGGACCACGCTTGTCAAGATGAGAGGGGACCCAGGGGACCAGTGATGCAGAAGTTTGGTGCCTGTGTTATCAGGGGGAAGATTCTGTTGAACCACAGGAGATTTCTTTTTGGCTTCCAGTGCAGGGTGAAGGCAGACAGCCCTCAGAGCATGCACCACCAGGAAACAGTTGAGAAAGCCGGCAGGATTAGGCGCTACAATGTTGCTGGTAATCGTCTTGCTACTTCGTTGTGGTTTTTCAGGCGTCCTGGAGCAGTCAGCGGTCGGTCCTTGGCAGAAGTTAGAGAGAGAGATGCAGAGGAACTCTGGTGAGCTCTTGCATTCGTCATCTGAAGAGAAGCCCACAGGAGAGACTCTAAATAGCCCTCAGAGGAGGATTGGCTACCTAACCAGGTAAGAGCCTATCGGGAGGGGTCTCTGACATTACCTGCTAGCACTGGCCACTCCAAGATCTCCATTGTGCCCTCACACCTCCGCATTCAAGATGGCAGAGGTCTGGGAAACACTGGAGGAGCTCTGGGCACCACCCCTGGGGTGGTGATGGACAGGGGAGTGGTCACTCCCCTTTCCTTTGTCCAGTTTTGTGCCAGGGCAGGGGGATTCCTGAACCAGTGTAGACTGGTTTATGCAAGGAGGGCACCACTGTGCCCTTCAAACATTTCCAGAGGCCAGGAGAGGCTACTCCTCTTAGGCCCTTAACACCTATTTCCAAAGGGAGAGGGTGTAACACCCTCTCTCAGAGGAAATCCTTTATTCGGCCCTCCTGGGACTGGGCTGCCCAGGCCCCAGGGGGGCAGAAACTTGTCTGAGGGTTGGCAGCATCGGTAGCTGCAGAAGAAAACCCCAGAGAGCTAGTTTGGCAGTACCCGGGGTCCATGCTGTAGCCCCGGGGATGCATGAGATTGGCACCCCAATACCAGATTTGGCTTGGGGGGTCAATTCCATGATCTTAGACATGTTACATGGACATGTTCGGAGTTACACTTGTGAAGCTACAAATAGGTATTGACATCTGCTGCAGATAGTGGGCAGGAGGACCTGCCACAAGACCCACAGGCCACCAGCACCCCTCAACCTGCAGAAGATGATCCGACCCACAAAAGTTCCCTGCGACCCAGACAGACACCAGAGACAGTTGCCAAGACCAAAACTACTAGCTCAATACAGGTTACCAATGAGGGATAAGTACAAGCAGCTACCCGTGATTACTGGTGTTCAGGTTGAGGCCTACAGGGACACAGGTGCCAGTGTCACAATGGTGATGGAAAAACTGGTTGCCCCTGAGCAACACCTACTTCGTCACCAGTACCAAGTGACAGACGCCCATAGCAACACTGTAAGCCACCCCATGGGTTTTGAGAATCTCAACTGGGGGGAGGATTACTGGTCCAAAGAAAGTTGTGGTAGCCACTGATTTACCTACAGAATGTCTGCTAGGCAATGATTTGGAGACTTCGGCTTGGGCTGAAGTGGAGTTGGAGGCCCATGCAGCAATGCAGGGCATTCCAAGGCACATCTTTGCTCTTACCAGTGCTGAGGCCAAGAAGCAAAGAGGACAAGGGAACTTGGATCCTGGAACAATGGACCAAGTGCTCCCAAAAACTACAGGTAATAAGGGCAAACCCTTGTCCACTATCCCTCCCTCCACAGATGATTCCCCTTTTGAGGAAGAGGAATTCTCTCCTTGTGCAGAACCTACACCAGAGGAGCTGGACCCTGACACAGCTGAGCTTTTGGGTGCAGGGGGGCATGCCAGGGAAGAGCTGAGTGTGCACATCAAACCTGTCCCACATTGCCAAGCAGCAAAATGGTGATGTCACTGACACCCACAGAGTTTATTGGGAGAATATTCTCCTCTATACTGAAGCAAGAAACCCTAAACCTGGTGACACCAGGAGATTGGTCATCCCCCTTCATTACAGGGAATTCCTCCTAACTCTGGCTCATGACATCCCTTTAGCTGGCCATTTAGGTCAGAGTAAAACATTGGACAGACTTGTTCCACAATTTCACTGGCCCCATATCTCAGAAGACACAAAGGAGTTTTGTCGCTCCTGTGTCACCTGCCAAGCCAGTGGCAAGACTGGTGGCACCCCAAAAGCCCCCTTAATGGCACTACCAGTGGTTGGGGTGCCTTTTGAAAGGATAGGCGTCAACATTGTTGGCCGTCTTGACCCACCAACAGCTTCTGGCAATAGATTTATCCTTGTGGTGGTAGACCATGGCACAAGGTATCCAGAAGCTATCCCCTTAAGGACCACTACAGCTCCTGCAGTGGCAAAAGGCCTCCTGGGAATCTTTTCCAGGGTGGATTTCCCTAAGGAAGTTGTGTCAGACAGAGGCAGTAACTTCATGTCTGAATACCTAAAAGCAATGTGAAAGGAGTGTGGTGTTACCTACAAGTTCACCACCCCTTATCATCCACAAACTAATGGATTGGTTGAGAGGTGTAATACAACTATCAAAGGCATGGTTATGGGACTCTGAAAAACTCAGAAGGAGATGGGATGTCCTATTACCATGCCTCCTTTTCGCCTACAGGGAAGCACCCCAAAAAGGAGTGTGCTACAGCCCCTTTGAACACCTATTTGATCACCCTGTTAGAGGTCCCCTTGCTCTTGTTTAAGAGGGTTGGGAACAACCTTTAAAAGCTCCAAAGCAAGACATTGTGGACTATGTACTTAGCTTGAGAAGTAGAACGGCTGAGTAGATGAAAAAGGCCACTAAACACCTTCAGGCCAGCCAAGAGCTCCAAAAACAATGGTTTGACCAGAAGGTTGTCCTGACAGACTACCACCCAGGACAGAAG
The DNA here is from genome assembly GCF_031143425.1 of Pleurodeles waltl. NCBI lineage: Eukaryota > Metazoa > Chordata > Amphibia > Caudata > Salamandridae > Pleurodeles > Pleurodeles waltl. The sequence goes on along the minus strand of NC_090438.1, from coordinate 235,195,691 downwards.
GTGTGAGTATTGGAGCCTGTGGCCCCAAGAGCACTCCAGGACAAATGGAGTGGACCCCATCATATTGTAGAGAAGAAAGGTGAGGTCCCCTACTTGGTAGACCTGGGCAGTGGCAGAAGCCCCCTTAGGGTGCTTCATGTCAATCACCTAAAGCCTTACTATGACAGGGCTGACTTAACCCTGCTCATGGCTACAGATGAGGGACAGGAAGAAGAGAGTGACCCTCTTGCTGATCTCTTCTCCACCACTGAAAATAATGGTTTAGTGTAGAGAGTAGTTCTGGCAGACTGCCTTATGGTTGAGCAGAAGGAAGAGTGTAAAAATCTCCTTGATCAGTTTTCTGAATTTTTCTCCCTCACACCTGGTACAACTACTTTGTGTGAACATACAATTGACACTGGAGTCAGTTTACCTGCCAAAAGTAAAATTTACAGGCAACCTGACCATTTCAGAGATTGCATAAAAGTTGAAGTTCAGAAAGTGTTAGACCTTGGAGTTATTGAGCCTTCTGCCAGCACAGTGGTGCTTGTCCCCAAACCACATAGCAAAGAAGGAAAGAGAGAAATGTAGTTTTGTGTGGATTATAGGGGTCTCAATTCAATACAGTAAAAAAAAAAAAAAAAAAAAAAAACAGATGCTCACCCTGTACCCAGGGCAGATGAGCTAATAGATACACTGGCATCTGCCAAGTATCTAAGCTTTTTTTACTTGACTGCAGTGTATTGGCAGATCAAGATGTCAGAAAATGCTAAAGCAAAAACTGCATTTTCTACTATAGGAAGGCATTATCACTTCACAGTGATGCCCTTTGGTTTGAGAAATGCACCTGACACTTTTCAGAGGCTGGTGAATACAGTCCTCCAAGGATTGGAAGCTTTCAGTGCAGCATATCTGGACGATATTGCGGTCTTTATCTCCACCTGGGATGATCACCTGGTCCACCTCCGGAATATTTTGGAGGACCTGCAGAAGGCAGGCCTATCTATCAAGGCTTCAAAGTGCCAGATAGGGCAGGGGAAAGTGGTTTATCTGGGTCCCCTGGTAGGTGGGGTACAGATTGCACTACTTCAGGGGAAGATTCAGACTATTATGGACTGGGCTCTCCCTACAACACAGACCCAGGTAATATCCTTCTTAGGTCTCACTGGGTATTACAGAGGTTCATTAAGAACTATGGTTCCATTGCAGCACCTCTTAATGACCTCACCAGTAAGAAAATGCCTAAAAAGTTATTGTGGACAGCTAGTGGACAGAAAGCTTTTGAGGAGCTTAAGCAGGCAATGTGCTCTGCACCTGTCTTAAAGAGCCCAAACTAGTCCAAAAAATTCATTCTTCAAACAGATGCTTCTGAATTAGGGGTAGGGACTGTAATATTACAACTAAACTCAGAGAGCCAGGATCAACCTGTTGCCTTCATTAGCAGGAGGTTGACCTCTAGAGAATAGCATTGGTCTGCCATAGACAGGGATGCCTTTGCTGTGGTCTGGGCACTGAAGAAGCTGAGACCCTACTTGTTTGGGACTCACTTCATTGCTCAGACAGACCATAATCCTCTATTATGGCTTAAACAAATGAAAGGTGAAAACCCTAAATTGGTGAGGTGGTCCATTACCCTACAGGGAATAGACTATACAGGGGAACATAGACCTGAAAGAGATGGACTCTCCAGATATTTCCACTTAGACAATGAAGACTCATCTGGTCAAGGTTAGCCTTATAGTCCCTTTTGGGGGGGGGGGGGTTGGCGTTGTGTAGGAAAGTGCCATCTTCCTTGGCATGTTACCCCCATTTTTATCTGTATGTCAGTATGTTTTTGTCTGTCTCACTGGGATGCTGCTGGTCAGGACCCCATTTCTCATAGGTCATGGCCTAATGTGTGTGTCTGTGTAGTGCACAACTGTGTCACTGAGGCTCTGCTAATCATAACCTCAGTGTTTATGCTCTCTCTGCTTTTAAATTTGTCACTGTAGGCTAGTGATTTTATTTACCAATTTCAATTGGCACCCTGGACCCCCCTTATAAGTCCCTAGTATATGATACCTATGTACCCAGGGCATTGAGTTTCCAGGAGATCCATATGGGATGCAACATTTCTTTTGCCACCCATAGAGAGCTCAGACAAACCCTTGCACAGGCCTGCCATTGCAACCTGCGTGAAATAACACACACCTAATTTCACAGCCATTTTCACTGCACTTAAGTTACTTTTAAGTCACCTATATGTCTAACCTTCACTTGCTAATGGTTAGGTGCAAAGTTTCTAAGTGTGAGGGCACTCTTGCACCAACAAAGGTGTCCCCACACAGTTCAGGGCCCTTTCCTGGGACTTTGTGAGTGCAGGGACACCATTACACGTGTGCACTACATATAGGTCAATACCTGTAGTGACTCATAGTTTGTTTTAATGGGATAACAGGAGTTAGCTTAGCCTTTGGCTTGCAGACTCGTGCCCCCGTCAGCTAGTGACTTTTAACCTACTTAGCTTGCTCTGACTTAGACCATTTATTTGATAAATTCTTCTAAGATGGCTGCCTTGTTTTTAGTTAGGCCATTTTGTTTAGATCTATGCTATCTGTGTCACCGCGCTAAGGCGTCGACTCCTGCAACAAAGGCAAACAAACTGTAGGTGCTCACATTTGAAATTACTGTCCCAAGCATGCAGTGTTATCCATTGTTTTGGAACAACCTACGTCAGGGGTTCAAGTAGATCTGATTAAATACATCACACATTAGACAGATAATCAGAGGGATTCCGACCAGATACCATAGCTGCTATCGATGCTGCATGTCGCCTTGACGTTGACCCGGACTTCGTGTTCTTCTGAAGTCTGAGCACAAGAACTCATTTGAAGGTAACAAGGGTTGGGGGCTCCTTGCAGGGACATGGCATTGGCAGATTAGGTTTAACATACCCAGCTCTGCTCTAGATAGAAAGTCAGGCCTATTATTGTAGGTTGTCCGGACATATCACACACTCAATGTCTTTTCATGCCATTGCAAGATGGTGGGGATCTTTATAAACATGACCCTTGTCTTTACAATTCTATTTCTGCACTGTTCATTATCCTAATCATTGCAGCCCATGCCATTTACCACAGATTTCAGATTGCATTAAATAAAAACTATTGAAACATTACTGCATCTTCGTTATTGCCTGTGTTTTATTGAGACATGATATAGCTGTGAGAAAGGGGTAATCTCCGTTTAACCACAACACTCCCTGAGATGTCGTACTTCTGAGTCCATGTATAAAGGCTGCCACAAATCACCTTTAACTGTTTGGGTTTTTGGTGAGTTGCTGCTAGTGAGCCGGAAGGGTTGGCACTACAGTTGCGACTTGTTCTAGGATAGGCATAGTCACCTACAAACATAGGCACTGTCATCCTTGAGCCAGCAGTCTTGCCCAGAGCAAGAGTACAAACTACGACATACCTATATAGCGTCACAATGGTAATTCCGAATATGGCCATGTAACATGTCTAAGATCATAGAATTGTCTCCATTCCAAATCTGGTTTTGGGGAGCCGATTCCATGCATCCAGGGGGCTCCACCGTGGAACTCAGTACTGCTAAACCAGCTCTCTGAGGCTTGCATCACTGCCCAGTCCCAGGAAGGCAGAACAAAGCATTTCCTCTGAGAGCAGGGTGTTACACCCTCTCCCTTTGGAAATAGGTATTACAGGCTGGGGAGGGGTAGCCTCCCCCAGCCTCTGGAAATCCTTTGAAGGGCACAGATGGTGCCCTCCTTGCATAAGCCAGTTTACACTGGTTCAGGGACCCCATGCCCCCTGCTCTGACACACAACTGGACAAAGGAAAGGTGAGTGACCACTCCCCTGTCTATCCCCACCCTAGGGGTGGTGCCCAGGGTCCTCCAGTGTGTCCCAGACTTCAGCCATCTTGCTTCGCAGGGTGTGGGGGCACTCTGGAGGGCTCGGAGTGGCCAGTGCCAGCAGGTGACGTCAGAGAACCCTCCTGATAGGTCCATACCTGATAAGGTAGCCAATCCCACTCTCAGGGCTATTTAGGGTCTCTCCAGTGGGTTCTCTTCAGATTCTGCTTGCAAGTTTCCTTCAGGAATCCTCTGCAACTACTTAATCATCCTCTGACCTCAGATCAACTGCAGCCTGCTCCAACAAAGTATCCACAAGGGATACTTTTCCTCTGCAACTTCAGCTTCAGTCAGCAACTGCAACAGTTTCCATAGTGTGCATGCTCTGAGGACTCCCTGTCTTCACCATGCACCAGAAGGACTGAAGAAATCTCCTGTGGGGTGACTGAGTCACTCCCTTGCTCCAGCAGGCACCTTCAAGATGACGACCAGTACCATTGGACTCCTCTCACAGCTCCTAAGGACACAGAGGTTGGACCCCTTCGACATAGACTGTCCTGAGGTCCTGCCGACACAATTTGGAGGAGGTAAGACCTTGCATTCCCTGAGAGCGACGGTACCACTGTGTACTGCGTCTTCTTCACGTCCTGAGGCTTCTGTGCACTATTTGCAAAATTCTTTTGTCCACAACCTGGCCAATTTCCCCAGCACTCCATCCTGTGATGCTCAACTCGCTGAGTTGTTCTCCAGCGGCGTGGGACATTCCTTCGTGGTGCTGCACCAACCGCATTTTACACCTCCGTTGTCCCCATGTCCTGGGACTCCTGTAGGCGCTGTTAGGCATCCTGAGGGCTCTCTAAAGTGCTGAGACCCCCCTCTTCCTCCTCACACAGAGTTGAGGCCCCCAGGTCCCTCCTGGGTCCAGGCAGCACCATTTTGATGCAAAACACAATTTTGTTGTAGCTAAGGCTTGTTTGTGACTTCCAACACGAAATCACATCTGCATCCATCTTCACACTGTGGGACATCCTTTGCATTATGCGGGAATCTACTGGCCTCTTCCCAGGGTGCTTTCCTGCAGTCTCCGACTAACCAGGGACTCTTCTTTTGCATCCTCTTCTGGGTTGGCAGGGGCTTCTGTCCTTCCTGGAACTTCTTTCGACTTCTGGACGTGGTCCCCTTCCTGTGCAAGTCTTCAGGTCCAGGAATCCAGCAGTTGTTGTTTGCAGACTTGGTTGGTGTAGGAGGCTGGCCTGGCTTATAGTGGGTACCTTGTGGTTCTTACACCTTGTGCCAGGTCCATGTATCCCTTATTAGTAGATTAGAAGTGTTCTAGCAGCTTAGGCTGATAGAGGTAGCTATAGCAGAGCAGCTTAGGCTGAACTAGGAGACATGCAAAGCTCCTACCATACCATTTATATCATTTAGCACTATATCATAAGAAAACACAATACTCAGTTACTAAAAATAAAGGTACTTTATTTTAGTGACAATATGCCAAAAGTATCTCAGAGGATATAGGGGGTCATTCTGACCTTGGCGGTCCATGACCGCCATGGTGGAGTGCGGCGGAAGCACCGCCAACAGGCTGGCAGTGCTTCCTGGGCGATTCTGACCGCGGCGGTAAAGCCGCGGTCGGAAAAGGGGAGCCGGCGGTTTCCCGCCGGTTTCCCGCTGGCCCAGGGAACCCGCCATGGCGGCGCTGCTTGCAGCACCGCCATGGGGATTCCGACCCCCTTCCCGCCAGCCTGTTTCTGGCGGTGTCCACCGCCAGAACCAGGATGGCAGGAACGGGTGCTGTGGGGCATGGGCAGTGCAGGGGCCCCCTAACAGGGCCCCACAGAAATTTTCGATGTCTGCTTAGCAGACAGTGAAAATCGCGACGGGTGCCACTGCACCCGTCGCACCCCTTCAACTCCGCCGGCTCCATTCCGAGCCGGCTTCATTGTTGAAGGGGCTGTTCCGCTGGGCCGGCCGGCGGTCTTCTGGCGGTCGCCCGCTGGCCCCGCGGGAAGGCCAGAATGGCCGCTGCGGTCTTTTGACCGCGGAGCGGTCTTTCGGCGGGAACCGCTTGGCGGGCGGCGGCCGCCGACCGCCGCGGTCAGAATGACCGCCATACTCCCTTAAGAGGTAAGTAATATACACAAATCATACACACAAACCAAAATCAGGTAAGTAAACAGTTAGAAAAGTAGTGCAAACACTACAGAACACAATAGAATGCAATAGGAGAGAATAGGCCTGGGCAACACAACCCATTTACTCCAAAAGTGGAATGCAAATCACAAATGGACCCCAGGACTAGTGTAGTGTGTAGAGGGTCGCCGGGAGTGTAAGAAAATACTAAGGGTGTCCAAGATACCCCACCCCAAGACCTTCAAAAGTAGGAGTAAAGTTACCCTACTGCCCCAGAAAGACAGTAAAGTCGAAATAGGGGTTTCTGCGAGGACCACAACTGACTGCAAAGCACTGAAGATGGATTCCTGGACCAGAGGACATGTAAAGGAAGGGGACCAAGTCCAAGAGTCACGCAAGTGTCCAGGAGGGCAGGAGCCCACTAAACCCTGGATTAAGGTGCAAAAGGGCTGCCTCCGGGTGTAAGAAGCTGAAGATTCTGCAACAACGGAAGGTGCCAGGAACTTCTCCTTAGGTCAGAAGATGTCCCATGGTGTGCTGGAGGATGCAGAGTTGTTTCCACGCAGAAAGACCACAAACAAGCCTTGCTAGCTGCAAGAGTTGCGGTTGAAGTTTTTGGGTGCTGCCAGGGCTCAGGAAGGATCAGGAGGTCGCCCCTTGGAGGAGGAGACAGAGGAGGCGCTCAGCAACCCACAGAGCACCTGCAGAAGCACCTGAACAGGCATTCAGAAGATCTGAGTATGGCGGTCAACTCAGCACAACAAGAGAGGGTCCCACAAAGTCGGAGTCCAACTCAGCGAGTTGGGAAATGCAGAACAGAGTACTGGGGATCTGGGCTAGGCTGTGCACAAAGGAAGTCTTGCAAAAGTGCACAGAAGCCGAGCAGCTGCAGTTCACACAGGATTACTGTCTGGCGTGGGGAGGCAAGGATTTACCTCCACCAAATTTGGACAGAAGAGCCACTGGACTGTCGGGGGCACTCACACTTAACTTTGCACCTAACCTTCAGTAGGTGAGGGTTAGACATATAGGTGACTTATAAGTTACTTAACTGCAGTGTAAAATGACTGTGAAATAAAGTGGACATTATTTCACTCAGGCTGCAGTGGCAGTCCTGTGTAAGAATTGTCTGAGCTCCCTATGGGTGGCAAAATAAATGCTGCAGCCCATAGGGATCTCCTGGAACCTTAATACCCTGGGTACCTAGGTACCTTATATTAGGGAATTATAAGAGTGCCCCAGTGTGACCATCAGAATTGGACAAATTAGTCACTAGCCTGCAGTGACAATTTTAAAATCAGAGAGAGCATAAACACTGAGGTTCTGGTTAGCAGAGCCTCAGTGATACAGTTAGGCACCACACAGGGAACACATATAGGCCACAAACTTATGAGCACTGGGGTCCTGGCTAGCAGGATCCCAGTGACACATATCAAACATACTTACAACATAGGGTTTTCACTATGAGCACTGGGCCCTGGCTCGCAGGATCCCAGTGAGACAGTAAAAACACCCTGACATATAGTCACAAACAGGCCAAAAGTGGGGGTAGAAAGAGGCTACCTTCCTACAGCTGGTTACTGCATAATCCCAATCACGAGGTATAGTGTGTAGTAAGGAAACCTGCAGTACTTTACTCCTGCTTTTCTGGGCTCTGGGGTGGGGTAATTTACTTACCTTTACTGTATTCTTTCTCTCCCAGTGATTCTGCGCACACTGCACTTGTCTAGAGGGGAATTCGTGATTCGCATTCCACTTTCTTAGTATATGGTTTGTGTTGCCCCTAGACCTATTTTCTCCCATTGCAATCTATAGCATTTCCTATTGTTTGCATTGTTCTATGACTATTTACTTGTCTAATTTTGGTGTCTAGTGTATATATTGTATACAATACATCCCTCCAGAAGGAGTATTGTCTCTAGGATATTTTTAGTACTGTGTCACCCAAATAAATACCTTTATTTTTTGTAACACTGAGCATTGTCTTTACTTGTGCATAAGTACTGTGTAACGATAAGTGTTATTGGATGAGCTTTGCTTGTCTCCTAGTTCAGCCTAAGATGTTCTGCTATATCTACCTCTATCAGCCTAAGATGCTAGAACACTACTGCTTCACTTATAAGGGATAACTGGACCTGGTATAAGGTGTAAGTACCCATGGTACCCACAAAAAAACAGGCCAACCTCCTACAGTCATGTTACCTTCTGTAGAAACATCACTACTGTTTGTAAGTGTTAGGAGGTGTTTTACCAATAGAAATATGGCTATAATGATACTTAGCATTAGTCAATACTCACAATGCTGGGCCACACTTAGCCTGTTGCACCTAGGGAGACATTGAGGTTGCAAATTTTGACAATGTTTTTAGAATGTCAACTTTGACAGTGCAACTCCTCACAATCAGGGTTTGCACAGAATCCCCTCATAACATACACTTTGTATGGTATAGCTGCAATCAGACAACAATGGCAGACTAAAAATCAGTGCAAACTGAAGTGCAGGTTCCCAAATGTACATCTACACTCCCCAGTGCTATTATCTCTAGGGACTTACTGGTTATTGAAGTCAGCCTTGCCCTATCATCTACTACGGACTCACATGGGATTTCTTTCTACATTGCCCTAATATGTACTAGAGACTTACAGGGATTTCAGTAGGCCTTGGACTCTTATTTACTGGGGACTCAGGTTGTTGATGTGACCCTTGCCCTATTATCTACTAACGACTTACAGGAGTTTTCATTCAGCCTCAAACTCTTATCTACTGGGGATTTGCAGCTTATTGATGTCAGCCTTTCCCTATTATCTACTATAGACTTACAAGAGGTTTCTGTCAGCCTTGGACTGTTATCTACACGGAATTACAAGAGTCTGATTTGGTATTGTATTTGAACCTGTATGGCATTGGTACTACATTGGTAGATAGTGGGACAGGGACACGTCTGTAGACACTTAGGTCAGATATTGTCAGTTTACACATGCATCACTTATGCTTGTTTGTGCTGGGCAAACACACAGGTGAACTTGTGGACAGTGTGAATGGGATGTTAAGTAGCTTACACAATGTGTATGCTTATGGTCTTACATATGTACAACTTTTTATTGTGGATTGATATATTGGAAATGTTGAGACTTACCTTTGTAGTCTGTTGTATGCAGGATGGGTGACTAACATCCACACAATTCTGGGCTCCTGCCACAGTACTTGTCTAGTCTGTCAGTCCCCTCCACAAGGTGGCTGTGCCAGTTCAGTACAGAAGTGTCTGAGCTCTGTCCTTCAATATGTGTGTGTTTAACATGGGCACTCACAAACAGCTGCTGCCAACATCCTTTGTCAGATGCACAATGAGTGTGGATGGATTGTATGTGTTCTCCTTTAAGCTATAGTACACACATGCATGTGTAAATGTGTCTATTTCCAGATTAACACATGGATTTCGGCAGCAGAATTAGAGATGCAAAGACATTGTTTTATATACATGTTAGATGAGTGCTTATTTGAGTAGGGCAGGCCTAGACTTACTGGTGCTGTATCCTCTGTATGTCAAACACTATTTGTCAGGTATGTGGGTGTCACTGAGGGATATGTGAGGAAATGTTCACCTGTGATTGAGACATGAGGAATTGCGTTGTCACATAGCTGACATTGACCTACTGTTGTGGGAGCTGCTCCAGCAGTGATATATTGTCCTTCCTCATCCTGAGGTTGGGCATCATTGTCCTTATCCTCCTCTCTGGGGTCCTCCAACTGTTCCTCCCAGGGGACATTAGTTCGCAAACATATGCTTTGAAAAATTGCACAGACAGCAATCATCTTACACACCAATGGAGGTGAGTAAATCAGTCTCCCCTCAGAGGCATTTAGGCATCGGAACCTTGATTTGAGGAAGCCAAATGTATGCTCCACTATGTTCCAGGTGTGGACTAGTGCCACATTGTAGGTCTTCTCGCCATCACTCTGTGGATTTACTTAGGGTGTCGGCACCCAAGGCTGAATGTCATATCCTTGGTCAGCTGCAATAGAAGAGGTGAGACAGAGTCAGCCTTGCCCTTGTGTTTTGTACCAACTGGCCTTGCATATCATTTGTTTGTGAAGTAGAGATATAGACTTGCATCTAGCATTATTTATTTTCCAGTTTGCATGCATGAGTGTAGTTGTTTGTGATGATGCACCTTCCAGTCACAGAAACAGACATGGGGGCTTGGTGATAATGTTATTCGTGTAGCATGACAGTTCACCCATATGGGATGTGTGTTATGTTGCAGATGCTTGCACATGTGTGCAATGCTATGGGACCTGCCAATTAGCCATGCTGTGTGAGTTTTCTCCTAGTTTGTCTTATGTGTGCCATGAACAGGTCTTGTGTAGCATTCCCCCCATGGACAAGGTACACCTCCTTTGCACGCATAGCTGTTATCCTTATTTCATAGCAATCATGCATGTGTATGCGTAGACATCATGTGAAGTGTGGCATGGTGGCTTAAGATCTATTAGGGTGTCTGTGGCTGATTTATAAGGCACTGTGGCACAGATCAGAGCACGAACTGTGTTGCTGCGCCACCCTGCACCCCCGTGAAAAGCCAGAAATGCGCCATATCCACCAAATACTGTGCATTTTTGTCCACTAGCACAGTCAGGTGCCAAGTTCTAACATAGGCACCATTGCACCATGGTGCACAGATGCCTGTGTTGTGATTGATTATGTGCAGGAAGATGTTCATCGCTGTACATAACCAAATCAATGATGGGCATTTTGTCTTCCTAGGTGTGCTGTGGAATGCATCCAGCATATGAAGATGGAAATTAATTTTGTGAAATCAGGTATTATTTTGGGTTGTACCATGATAATACCACCCATAGGGTGGAATTTACATTTTAGAGGCTGCATTGGGTTGCCATTTTTCTGTAAATGTGGGGCTGTGCCAAATTCCAATTGGTGTTGAGGATGGAAAACCCACAGCAACACACATTGCACTCACCGCCCACACTATTATTAAGAAGTGGGACATTAATTCCAATGCACCTGTTTTCATGCACCCCCCTTACCCCTTCTGACAACACCATTGGTGTGTGGTATTTACTATCTGGTGCAACATGGCTGTCATTGCCATAACTGAGTCAGATTGTTTGACAATGTCATGGTGTTATGCTGGACTAGTGTCAAGAAATATTGATGCTAGTGCAGCAAAGATCTGGGAGACTCATAAATTACGGTAGGGGCATCACTTTTACACCTGACCTGAGCAGGCATTTGAACTGAGGGTAAAAAGTGCACAGTAAGATATTGTTAATTTCACTACACCTTTTTTCATGCTTCCCTGTGTGGGAATGCCCCCCTTGCATACACTATGCCTGACTCAGCCATGATATGGCATAAGAGTTTGCAAAGTGGCACAGTGCATGCATATCGCTACTTTGTTCCATCACACGGGTGAATGGTCACCTTAACGCCACCTTAGCATCATAGACATGACAATAAGGCAGTGCTAAGATAGCACAAGGGGCATGTATACATGCCATTTCCATATTGTCCATCCTGGAAACGTTGATTGATGATTGAGTGCCTGAAAATGAAGGCATCATGAACACTTCCAAGATATTTTGTTAGGACATTTGTACACAGGCCCTGATGGTCCACAATGACCTGCACGTTTATTGAATGGAAATGCTTTCTGTTGTGGTACAGGTGTTCCGGAGCAGCAAAAGGGACAAGGTGGCCATGCGTGCAGTCCATGGCACCCAAAACATGCAACCCTTCTTTGATCTCCTGCTGCAGTTGTTGGGTTTTGGGGAAGAGAATGTGGCAGGGAATTAGGCGGATGGTGGCATCCAGTACAGTAGGCAGGAATGCCAAGAAGGAGAGCTGGGATATTCCACCCACTTGTGCTGCAGTTGTTTAGAAAAGGCCAGAAGCATGTGCGGCACAGCCAGAAGCTTTGTGAGGGGTGGAATATTGGTTTGCCTTTCTGCTCTTGTGATGATTGTGAGTGGAATTTCTTTGAGCAGCCTGATGATTGTCTCCCACTTCAAACAGTAATATCTTATGATATCTTCTCAACAACCGTACTTACTCCTTGTAAATATGTCCCTATGTGTTTTTCCAATGGCTAGTGAAATAATGAAAACTTCTTAAAGTGAGTTTTTGAGGTTGTCTCTTTCCTTCTTGTCAGAACATAAAATGGAGTTTTTGAGATTGTCTCTATCCTTCTCGCCAGAACATGCTTTTCTACAGCAAGAAAAGGTGCCTTGGAGAAGTTGAAAAAACAGCAACCAGATTCATATAGCAAAAATGCTACAGTGAAAAACAATCTGAATACTTTTATGTAGTGTACATCAAGGGCAGCTCCTCCGCGATGGCAGAGGAGCATCGCCCCCCCCCCGACTGCAGCAGCAGCCGCAAAACATTTAAGGTAAAAACATAATAAACTATGTTTATTATGTTTTTACTGCAAAAGGGGTGGGACCATGGGCATGACAGGGACTGAGGGGGAGTGCATGACACTCTTCCTCAAAGCGCATGTATGTTTGGCCAGCCGTCTTGGGCTAGCCTAACATACATGCGCAGTAGGCTCTGTCCAACCCGGAAACACAGTGCTGGATTGGAGAGAGCAGGCAGAGGCTCCCACACTTCCTCAGAGCACCCTGCCAAGGCGCTCCGTCCAATCCTACTACTGCTTTCATGCTGCCAGCACCATAAAAGCAGTGGTAGGATTAGATGCAGGGCAGGCTGGGGACCTGAGCCTGTCCCTGCTGATGAGGAGCGGTTCGGAGGTGGTTTTATTTAATTATTTTGCTCCCCCTCCCCACCCCACCACACCACCCTGCCCTTTCTCCCTTCCGCGAGCCACGACTGGTGTACATGGATATGTAACGATTCCATATGCATATAATAATTTTCTTTAAAGAGATTTTAATTTTTTTTGCTTTACAAGCGACTACCTGATTGGTCTATGGTAGCTCTTTTAAGCCAGGTAATACTGTTGGCTGGGCGAGGACATCAGGCAGCATAAGTGTTATGTGACCACCTGCATGTTACGAACTAGAGTATGAACTGAGCTGGAAATGGCAAGAGAAGTGGCTAGAGTAGTAAATGTGAATGGAACAGGTGTAACAATGGAAATTATCCAAATCGTGGAAAAATTAGGAATTTGAGACAGTTTAGTGGTTAATGTAGCAAAATCTATAATATTTTGCTTTTTGGTAGAAAACTGTTTTTCTTTGAAGAGAAGAAATTGAGCAAGATGGTAGAAAATCCTGAAAGGCCTACAGTAACTGTAGTGGCCAATGTATGGCTTTCCCGAATCTGAAGATAGTTCTTACATAAAAAAAAATTTAAGCTGACATTTATACAGTCAGTAAGGGAAGGGCCATCTGCTTGATTAGGAAAATGATTACTTAAACTAGCAAAGAAGATTACGTGTAATCTTAAATTTAACACAATGCAAAATGGTACTGTTAGAAATGGGGTCTCTAATTGGCAGAGGTATTCAACACGTCCAAATAGGGACCAAAATCCTAGTCAGGGTAAGTCACACATAATTCAAATTATCCTGTGTCCACCCTCTGGTAGCTTGGCACTGAGCAGTCAAGCTTAACTTAGAAGGTAATGTGTAAAGTATTTGTGCAATAAACCACACTGTAACGCAGTGAAAACATCACTAAAATACACCACACAGGCTTAAAACAATACAAGATATTCATCTGGTAACATTAATGTCAAAACGATATAGGTTCAATAAGCACAAGTTGAGATATCACTTTTGCAACATTAAAAAGAGTCTTAAGTCTTAGAAATAAACAGTTGTCTCTTGTATGCACAAAGTACCTGGTTTGCATCAAAAATAACACACACGGAGACCACAGAGGAGGTGATACATGGAAAAATAGGGTGTGAGTTGGAATTTCTGGTGCGGCACAGTCGATGCGTAGCTTCTTTCCATGCTACAAAGGGCTTTGCGTTGATTTCTGGCCTGAAGGCTTTGTTCCTCACTGCGATGCAGTGATCTTTGTGACGCCCAGGGATGATGTGTGGAAATCCAGGGTGTTGCGGACAAATTCACAGGTGTTGTGTCGATCCGGTAGGTGATGTGTGGAATGTTTTGTTGCATGGCAGACAATGCATCTATTCTTCACTCGGGAAATCGGGCTGTGTCCTTCCGGTTCAGCTGCGCGGTGATTTCTCGGTCACACCACAGATGTGCGTTGTTTCCGGCAGACTGTGCGTTGATTTTCAGAGCACAAGGAGTTCCTTGAAGAGATGAAGTTTCTTTTGGCCCTCAGACTCAATCCAAGCCCTTGGAGAGTACTTCTCAGCAAAGTCAGAGGGCAGCAGGGCATCAGCAGGCCAGAATTTCTGGTCAGCAAAGCAGTCCAGATGAGTCCTTTGGGCAGCCAGGCAGTTCCTCTCAACAGGTTGCAGGTTCAGGTCCAGAAGTGTCTCTTCTTGTGGGATCAGGGATCCAGTATATACACCCCAAAATGTCTTTGAAGTGGGGGAGACTTCAAAGAGTGGTTTTGAAGTGCACAAGGTCCCCTTTCAGTACAGGTCTGTCTGCCAGGGTCCCAGTAGGAGGTTTGGCAGTCCACTGTGCAAGGGCAGGCCACGAGCCTTTGAAATGTAAGTGTCAGGCTTTCCTCCCTTCAAGCCTAAGAAGACCTATTCAGTATGCAGATGTATTTGAGTGTCCTGTTTTTGTGATTGTCTGGGTGGAATGCACAAGGGAGCTATTAGCCAGCCCAGCCCATCCGTGGAATGGAGACAGGCTGTAAGGCACAGACGGATTTCAAGAGCAGAGAAATACTCACTTTCTAAAAGTGGCATTTCTAAAATAGTAATATAAAATCCAACCTCACCAATAAGCAGGATTTTCTATTACCGCTCTGGCCATACTAAACATGACCTATTTACCTCTTTCTTGTCAGAATCTTCCACTCAACCAGTATGTGACGGAAGACCTAACGCTAGACTATGAAAAGAGCAGGCCTCACAGTAGTGGAGAACAAATTTAGTAGTTTACCACTACCAGAACATATAAAACACACCTGTATATGTCCTGCCTTCTACCTACATAGCACCCGGCCCTATGGGTTACCTAGGGCCTACCTTAGAGGTGACATATGTAGAAAAAGAAGAGTTCAAGGCTTGACAAGTCCTTTTAAATGACAAGTCGAAGTGGCAGTGAAACTGCACACACAGGCCTTGCAATGGTAGGCCTGAGACATGGTAACTTACGTGAGTGGCACAGCCAGTGCTGCAAGCCCACTAGTTGTTTTCAGTTTACAGACTCTGGGCACACGTAGTGCACTTTACTAGGAAGTTACAAGTAAACCATATATGCCAATTTGGAATGAACCAATGTTACCATGCATAAGGGAGAGAGGATATGCACTTTAGCACTGGTTAGTAGTGGTAAAGTGTACGCAGGCCTACAACCAGCTAAAACTGTGTCAGAAAAGTGGAGAGAGGCAGGCAAAAAGTTGGGGGAAACCCACCCTAAGGTTGTTAGGTCTAACAGGTACTTCTAATTACTTATTGCCCTGCATGCCCAGACATAGCCAACAATGACTAGCTGGTTGCCATGAACCTTGTTTTACCTTCTATAACAGAGAGTCCAAACAGGCATCTTCCATTTGGAAGTGATCTACTCGCAATCTGTTGTCTCATTTTAAGCCATTATGCACATGTTGATATGGTATGTTTTGCAGAGGTTTACAAGTTGTGGAAATTGCCTCCTGGTAAAAGGCAATACTGTTAAATGCATCTGACATTTTTCTTCGGTTAAAAATAGAAAACATTTTGAGACAATTTACCATTCTTATGTTACTGTGCCAAAACTAATCAGTGCAAATGTAACCACATTGACCATTTTCATGTTTATAACTTGTCCATGTTTGACAGTGCTCTGGAAAGAATTTCTACTCATTTGTGGATTATATGGCGTTACTGTTCAGTCCGAATATTAAGGACCTGATTTATGAAAACTGGCACTGCACCCAGTGCAGCTCCTTTTTTTGTACCCCTTAGCACCCCCCTAATGCCACCATGTGTGCGCCGTATCTAGGATATGGTGCACCATGGTGGTAGTTAGGGGAACTAGCATACAAAGTTTTGATGCTAGTTCGGAGGCTAGCAGGATTAGTGTAAAAAATGTTGACGCTAATCTTGCAAAGCCCATTGAAAACAATAGTGTGCCTCCTTTTAACACCTGCTCTGGCAAGGTGTTAAAAGTGGCGAACAAATGTACGCAAAAAAAATCTC
Organism: Pleurodeles waltl; assembly: GCF_031143425.1. Taxonomy (NCBI): domain Eukaryota; kingdom Metazoa; phylum Chordata; class Amphibia; order Caudata; family Salamandridae; genus Pleurodeles; species Pleurodeles waltl. The sequence continues at coordinate 235,179,465 of NC_090438.1, read as the reverse complement.
TTCGATTTCTTTGTGCCATTTTTTCGCCCCTCCTAACAGGGCAACACCCTGTTTGCATCCAATATGTACGGCGCAGGCAAAATGGAGCAAAAAAGGGTTGCAAAGTGGCACAATGTATGAATTGCACCACTTTGTAAATTTGGTGCATCGATTTTGGCCTCATTGGGCCACAATAGCGTAAAGAAAATGATGCTTATTTTGTGCAAGGAAACACTAGAGGCTTCTAAATCTGCCCCTAAGTGATTTCCTCCCTATATGCCCACCTCGGTAATGAAGGCAACAGCAGTTTTAAAACTTATGTTAGTGATAGCGAGACAATGAAATGCTGATACCCCTCAAGAGGAGTGACTGAGTATGTGTGAGTGAATCTGAAGTCACACCTAATGTGTTTGCACCCCGGGGTGGTGTGCAGGTCATCCGTTTTAATTTGCCAGAAATAGAAGTCTGTTCTATGTATATCGGTTTGGGGGATTATGTGTGTTTTTTTTATTTTTTGTTTTAGTCCAGGAAACCCCCTCCTCTAGATTATGTGCATAAGGATTAAAAAACATTTGGGTGAAATTAAAATAGAATTTAGTGCAATGCTATATGGTGCTAAGTGATAAAACTATATACTTTGTTCAACTTGGGTCTAAAGGCATTTAAGAATATTCATTTTACCACTGGGTTCTAGGTTTATGTCACTTACTCAATCAAGTGACCTTTGATGTCATGCTTGCATTTTATTGCTTTGTAATACATGTCAATTTTTAGCCAATGCAATAATTTAACCCATTACCTACTGATAATCTTCATTACCCTATTTAGGGGTCCTCCTGGTCCCAGTCATTAATCTTTAGATTTGTCTCTTCCCAACAGATGTCGCACATAAATATTACTTTTATTTTTATTATATATTTTTTTTAACTATCCCCTCTGCACTCACCTCAGTCTCTTATATTATCAAACCGTGGGCAATTACGTGCAACCAGGAAGGAAGGGAGGGAAGAGGACTGTGAAAAGAAGAACTCTTATTCAGGGTGATGCAGATTACTGCTAAGTGACAATTCCATTACTCCCTCAAAAATTCCTTTTCTTCCCAGTTGTTGCACTTGAGGATGTATCCAAGTAGTAAAAACAGTTCCACCACACAAAGCAAATTAAACATATGTTCATTAGAAGAATAACAATTACTTCATCCCGAATTCAAAGCTTTGTAACCACAATGACCTAAATATTCACAAACAAAAATATGAAAATGTTAAATGAAAGTCTGTTGTGAGCACGAATAGGCGATCATAAAATCTCGAGCAAGGAAACTCCCTCTGCCTCTTCCAAAGAGGAGGAGACTGCCTAGCAGAACGTCCCTGAACATCAGCAAGGAGAGCTTCTCCTACGAAAGAGTGCAAGAGCAATGGCTTAATGGACCCATCTACTCGGGGTTTGATTAGAAACCTTTTACGCTTTGCAACAGAGCCATTTAGTACACAAAGGGTAAAAGATTGAGTGAATTCCATATAAATCAGAAAATCCCTTCTGACATCGAAAGTAGAGGGAGTTGAATACAGAGGATTAGTCTGTAAGTGCAGGTAAAATCCCCTCTTGATTACAATGGGAAGGAGAAGAGACCTTAGGGATAAACTTGGGGTCCAACCTAAGCACTACGTGATCAGGAAAGAACTTCCGATAGAGAAAAACTGCCTTGAGCACCCCAAATTTCCCCTAAAAGTCTTATAAAAGTTATGGCTACCGAAAACACCACCTTAGCAGACAACAGTCAACGCCTGGACCAATCTGGAGCGGTTCAAAGGTAGTAAGTGGTAATCCCCACAAGACAACAAAGACATCTCAAGAAGGAATTTATGTTCGAATAGAAGGTCTCTGCAACCAGAAACTCTTGAGTAATCTGAAAACCAAGCAAGAAACTGTAGTGAAATCATCAGAAAAAGTATAAAAACTCTTTATTGCAGCTCATTGAATGGAAAGAGAGCTTGGAGTCAGTCTCTTCACACCTCATCCTATAGAAAATTTAGTATTTTATAGGAATCAATCACAGTTGGATCCTCAAATACTGAGGAACACCATTCGGAATTCCAGTGTTTCTTATATGATCTCAAAGTAGAGTGTTTACTAGAAAAATGAATCTTAAGATCAATTTGTGAAGGGCAGCACAAATTCTCTAAACCTATTTGTTCAAAATCCAAGACATCAGACGTAACCATTTTACAGCTCGGGGAGACAACACTATGGACTGAAGAGGAGTTTGACCATTCAGGAGATTAATTAATCAACGCCTGGACCAAGAGCGAAGAAGAGGAGGCCAATGACATCTTGGCCAATATGGCGCAATCAGGATAGCATGGGCCTGTTCCATTTAGATCTCCTAGACAGATCTTTCTGGAGGAATGAGATGAACAGGGGGAAAACATACAGCAACCCCAGCGCCAAGGGATTGCCAATGCATCTATTGCACATGCTAGAGGAGATTATGTCTCTGTACAAAAAAGGGAACATTGTGCATTGTCTGGGGAAAGAAACAGTTCCAATATCAGGTTCCCACATTTTTGACAGACAAGGTGGAACTGAGGAAGGTAGAAATAGTACTTCACTGAAGAGGGCATCTTCCTGTGGAGACCTACCAGAAATTCATCTCTCCCTGAATGTATACTTCTCTGAGTTCCTGAACATGAATTTCCACCCATGTACAAATGAGAAATGCAATCTGATTGAGGTATATGCTCCTTTTACCCCTTCTCTTCAAATATGCATTTGCCAATTGATTGCCCATCCATACCACCACATTATTCCCTTTCAAGTGCTCCGGAAAACCCATCAAGGCCAGACTGATTGCAATCAGCTCCCTCCAGTTTGAGGACTGTTGACTCTCTCAGCTGGACTAAGGAGCCCCCTCTCTTGTTGATCTATCACTGTTCCCTGGCCCTACACACTTGCATTCGGGTCAAAAGGGCAGGAGGTGGTAGCTGGCATGGGGTCCCTTCAATAGATGCTCCTGAACCAACCACCATGAGAAATTCTGTGAGATCTAATCTGTAACAGTCATAATTGGTTCTTATTTTGTGAACTGGGTTCCCAGTGCTTGAGTATATGATTCACCAGTGGTTTCAAATGAAATCTTGCCCATGGAGCCACGTCAATTGAGGATGCCAACAGTGCTTGCCCTCTAAAAAAGGATCTTGTAAAAGTCAGTGAAGATGTCAAGAAGTCTTTTACACTGGACTGCAGAGAATGCATCATTTCAAAAAAAGGAAACTCTGTTCCCGATTGAGTAGCCATTTGAGCCCTGATAAAGTTATCTTCCTGAGAAGGACTCAGGTGTGATTTCTGTAGATTTACCAAAAAAGTCCAAAGTCTTTCAGGGACTGTAGATCTCATTGTGCTTTTGAAAAAGAGGGGGAAGACAAAAACCAATAATCTAAATAAGTAAACAGAACAACAACATGTTCTAATTGTAAGAAAGCAATAATAGGAACAAATACCTTCATAAAGACTTGAGGAGAGGTCACTATGCTGAATTACAGGACTTGGAATTGCAAATTATGCTCATCCTCTGCAAACGTCAAGAAGGCCTGGCTCTCTACATGCAAAGGCACATGAAAGTGGGCATGTTGCAAGATAGTCTCCTTTCATGATTAGGTGTATAATGGACTAGTTGTTAAAATCTAAAGTATTTGAGACTGAGAATTGGAAGATAGAAACCATCTTGTTCTGGGACAAGCAGGCTGAAGCAGAAGCCTGATCCTCTCTTATCTTCTGGTACTCTGATTAATGCCTGCTTCTGCAGGAGAATCTGCACTCTTGATTTTAGACTTTGTAAAGAGTCTTTTGGAGAAGGAGTGAATGTGAAG